>NC_135236.1:84789041-86111541 GCF_051348905.1 Ranitomeya variabilis
CTGCTCTGGGGTTGTCACGGTGGCTAGGCCCGGTCCGTGACCCTGCTGAGGGGCGTACAGTAATAGATGTAGATAGTGGTGATATTGCGGTGCAGTGTAGGTCGTAGTAAATAACGAGGACACCAGGTTGCAGTCTCTTTACCTCTTTACTGAAGGTTTAAGAATCCTCAGTCCAGAGCGCTGTCAACAGGGCTGTCAGAGACCGGCCGGTCCAAAGGCACATCAGGAGTTCTCTTTACAGGTGGGAATCAGTGTCTACCTTCTAGGGCTGTGTGTTGTAGTCCTTCCCTGCTGAGCTCCCGGGATAGTCCTCACAACTGAGTCTGTCTGTCTCTGATGTTCGTTCTCTCCGTCCCCCAGATGATATGGTAGGACGCACCTGTATGACGGGGTAGGCCTGGAGTTCTTCCGGGACCCTAGAGTCGCCCCTCTCCCACAGCTGCCTCCGTTGTCTGCTTAGGTGATTTGTGTGAGACAGCCAACCTATAATTGGCTGTCCGGCCGTGGTTTGCAGTAGTACTTAGAGTCTCTTACTTGCTCGGCGTTCCGGCCACCGACTGTTTGCGCCTCAGAAGGATGTTGCCTCGGTCTAACAGCACGACTCCTTCTGGTCCTAATGCCTCTTTTCTGTATTCCCGTTGTTCACTGGTTAGTTCTGCTCTTAGGAGTCTGCCAGGATCCCATCCCTGACAGGTCCTCTCACTCGCTCTTCCCAGTTACTTCTCTCTCTGTCTTCCTGTCCAACCCCCAGTTTTACCAGAGTGTGAGGAGTCGCCTACTAGATAGAACCACCCCCCCTGGTGGCCGGAGTGTGAAGTGTAGTGTGAGTGTTACTTGGTCAGAGAAACTCCTTTAGTGCAATCAGACGTAACATCACTCCCCTTAGTGGCAGAGCGACATTACTGCAACGACCAGGACTCTGGGGCGCTGCACTCCCCCCCGGTTAAATCCAGTACTCCCGGACTGGGAAAACAAGAACAACAATACATGTTAACAGAAAACACACAAAATTTTGAAATAGCATAAACAATTAAACATAACAGTGCTTCCCTTTATGGGAGGTGAGGACTCTTGAACGTTGCGAAAGTTAGGTCATGCACAGTTTATGACTCTCAGTTCAGTGGTTAAAACAGCGGGGACCCCGGGTAAACAAAGGGGTCCCCCTTTTGAAAGTTTTTGAGCAATTCACCGTCCATTACTCTATTGTCCATTCTAAAACCTGTAACAAAAGATATGCACACAAACATTTTTAATTAAATAGCAGCCCTTATTAATACCTCCAAGTTTTGTAGTGGAGGGGAGTTTGGTTCTGAGTGCTGCGTGTGGACCTTCGCAGCGCAGGGGTTGCTATTGGCCTAACAGGGCCCGCTATGCTTGCTACCGCTGGTGTAGTGCACTGTCTTCTAGCTACACTTCTAGTGAGTCTGGATAGCACTGGCAGGTTGGGGCTCTCAGAGCTGCTGCTATCAACAGTGGGTACAGCAGATTCACCGATAGCAGAGGGAGGATTTGCCGGATCAACGGCTGGCATGGCATCTTCAGGTAAGGCTTGTTGAGGTTGCGGGGCCGGATTATCTGGTACCACCATTGTTTCTGGTGGGTCCGGCTGTTGAAACATTAGAACAGGTACCACGATGGCCTGATTTATCTGAGTCCAGGACTGGGGAAAGTCACCAAGGACGGTATGGATCATCTTCTCCTTTTCCACCGGCAGGGAGATTCCTGGGGCCGTGTCCCTCTCTCTCAACTTATCGGGGCAGACCTTAAGGTGATCCCTAGATACCGCTGTCGAGGTCTCCCCTCTGTCCTTGCTGATGAGACAGACCTTCGTGTTGTCGAAATCGGATGGCAGGATGGTATACGGTTCCGCTTCCCATTGGTCATCGAGCTTGTGTAGTCTCCTCTTTCGTTTAAGTACTTGCTCACCAGGTGACAGGGGAATCGCAGGAGCGTGCTGGTTGTAGTCCCTTTCTTGTTTTTGCCTAGCCTGGGCGAGACTTCTTTCCACGCACTCCTGTACTTTGCGGTACCTTCGCTGCCTTTCTGCATCCCAATCTGCATCCGGTGAGGTATCTTCGGGGACTAGGACCCCCATGTCCAGATCAACGGGTAACTGGCTAGGCCTTCCCCTCATTAGGTACGCTGGAGTACAGTTGGTGGAATTTACTGGGATGTGATTGTAGATATCCACCAAATCAGGCAACTTCGTCGGCCACAGGTTCCGTTCGTCTACGGGCAAGGTCTTCAATAAGTCAATCATCACTTGGTTCATCTTTTCGCACATCCCATTGGTTTGAGGATGGTACGGTGTGGTTCTGATCTTCTTACACCCGTACAGATGGCAGAACTCTTGGAACACTTCTGCTTTGAAGGCTGGTCCCTGATCGGTCAGTACCTTCTCCGGGTAGCCATGGGGCCTACAAAAGTACTGCTGGAAGGCCTTGGCGGCAGTCCTGGCCGTTAGATCCTTGACAGGTACAACCACCAAAAATCTGGAGTAGTGATCTACGATGGTAAGAGCGTAGATATAGCCGGACCGGCTAGGTGTCAACTTCACATGATCCAGCGCGACCAGTTCGAGCGGCCATTTGGTGATGATAGGCTGCAGGGGAGCCCGTTGGCTGCCACGGTCCTTCCTGCGTAGGCTACATGGGCCGCACTCCCGACACCACTTCTCAATGGCTCTCTTCATGCCAATCCAATAGAACCTCTCTCGGAGTAGCCTCTCTAGCTTCCTCCATCCGAAGTGTCCGGCTCCATCGTGGTAGGCTCCCAGGACCATGGGCGCATCTCGCCTTGGCACCACTATCTGCCACACCAATTCATGAGTACGTGGGTCGATGCTCCTCCTGCACAGCTTGCCATCATGGATAAACAGTTTGCTTCTCCCCTTCCACAGCTGTTGGGTTTCCTGTGGATCATCTGGGCCGGGATGCAACCCTGCCTGCGTCAAGAGCTCTTTCACCCGACGGACCGCGGGGTCACCATCCTGGGTCTCCGCCCACCCATGATGGGGCAGGGGATTCAGCGTGGCATCCGGTTGGTTCCTGTGCCTGTTCTTCACATGATGAGAGTTCTGAGTGGCTTTGGGGCGATGGAACGCAGGCAGCTCCACCTCTTCAAGTGCCTCTGGGTCTTCTCCCGTTTCTGGCAAATTGGGCATTCGGGACAAGGCATCGGCATTGGCATTCTTGTGTCCTGCCCGGTACTTGATGGTGAAATCGTAGTTGGACAACCGGGCCATCCACCGCGGTTCCAAGGCCCCGAGTTTGGCACTATCCAGATGCGTTAGCGGATTGTTATCCGTGAAGACAGTGAATTTCGCGGAGGCCAGGTAGTGTTTGAACCTCTCTGTCACTGCCCAGACGATGGCAAGGAATTCCAGTTTAAAGGAACTGTAGTTGTCAGGGTTCCTTTCCGTGGGACGGAGTTTCCTGCTGGCGTAAGCGATCACCCTTTCTTTGCCTTTCTGGACCTGGGACAGCACGGCTCCTAATCCCACATTGCTGGCATCTGTGTACAGCACAAACGGTTGGTCGTATTCGGGGTAAGCCAGTACCTCTTCTCCCGTCAGTGCCGACTTCAAACAAGTGAAGGATCCCTCCAGCTCCTCGTTCCAATCAAAGGGGGTGTTCTTCCCCTTGGTCTTCTTTGGTTGGCCTACCAACAGGTTTTGCAAGGGTGCGGCCTTCTTGGTGAAGTCCTTAATGAACCTCCGGTAATAGCCTACCAGCCCGAGGAACTGCCGGACTTCGTGGAGGTCACTGGGCTTTGGCCAGTCCTTGATCACCGTGACCTTGTCGGGGTCTGGGGCCACTCCATCAGCGCTCACCACATGGCCCAAGTACTGCACTTTAGGTTTCAGCAGATGACACTTGGACGGTTTCACCTTTAAGCCAAAGTTGGACAGGGCTTCAAACACCTCGGCCAGGTGCTTCAGATGGTCTTCGTAGGTCTTAGAGAAGACAATGACATCATCCAAATACAGCAGCACGGTTTCGAAGTTCATGTGCCCCAGGCAGCACTCCATCATCCTCTGGAACGTCCCGGGAGCATTGCACAATCCAAAGGGCATGTAATTGAATTCGCAGAGACCCATTGGCGTCGTGAAGGCCGTCTTCTCTTTGTCCGCCTCCGCTACAGGAACCTGCCAGTACCCACTGGTGAGATCTAAGGTAGAGAAGTAGTTAGCAGATTTTAAGGCAGCCAGAGACTCCTCTATCCTGGGCAGTGGGTATGCGTCCTTATGTGTAATGCGATTCAACTGCCTGTAATCAACACACATCCTCATTGTACCATCTTTCTTTTTAACAAGGACTAACGGAGCTGCCCAGGGGCTACAGCTGTCTCTTACCACCCCAGCCTCCTTCATTTCCCGCAACATGTCCTTGGCACACTGGTAATGAGCTGGGGGTACAGGGCGATATCTCTCTTTTATGGGTCGGTGATCTCCCGTGGGGATATGATGTTGGATCCCTTTCACCTGCCCAAAATCTAGGGGGTGTTTGCTGAATACCTGCTCGTACTCGTGTACCACCCGGTAGGCCCCCTGTTTTTGATGGGATGGGGTAGAGTCAGTGCCCACATGCAATTCCCGACACCAGTCTTTCGAGTGCTCTGCAGAACCGTTGTCCTCCGCCACGTTTGACGGGACCAAGGGTTCAGGTGTCTGTATCACACTATTATTAACAGTGAACAATTTGGAGAGCGTAGCATACTTGGTGAGGTGAACCTCTTCCTCCCCACAATTGAGGACACATACGGGCACTCTCCCCTGGCGAACGTCGACCACCCCCCGGGCTGTCAGGATAGTAGGCCTATTGTCTGAATATACGGGTTCTACCAAGGCCTGGTAGTCCTTTCCCCTGAGGCCTATGGCTGCCCGACACCATATTAACATTTCACTCCTGGGGGGTATCGCGATGGGGTTTGAATCACTCACAGTGACACGACCAATCTCACCACCAGTCAGCTCTACCTGCTGTCTCTGCATCAGAGCTCTGATTTCCTTCTGCAGGGCACGTTGCTCACTGTGGCCAGCAGTTTCTGCCACCTGTTGCAACAAAACAATAACTTCTGCAAGACAATTTTCTATAACATTAGTACCAAGAGTCATCATGGGATTACATTCTCGACGATCAATATCAACAATCACAATCCCTTGGGCTTTCAATTCCACCCGCCCCACCTTGATGGTGACCTCCTTATACCCCACTTGTGGCAACGGCTGACCATTACTGGCTATTATGGTGAAATCATCGTCAGGGCCACGAGTAATATCGGTGTCCTCCCAATACCGTTTATAAAGCACGTAAGGTATAGTCGTCACCTGAGAACCGGTGTCCAGCAAAGCGTTCAAGGGGATTCCATCAACCACTACAGGGAGAACTGGTCGTCCTCCAATATACTTTGTTCTCCAATGCTGCGGGCCTGACCGTCCTACTCCTGGGGTTTGGCCCTTTGCCCCAGGGGTTGCTCATTTAAAGGACAGTACCTTGCAAGGTGGCCCACCTGGTGACAGCGGCGGCAGATGGGTCGTCCGTCCGGATGGAAGCGATCGCTGTCCAGGCCTCTGGTCGGTGGGGTCCTCTTCTGTCGCATCCAGGGGACATCTTCTGGTCTGGAGGCTAGCTGGATCTTTTCCTTGGGGGCCTCCTGTAGAGACTGCACCGTCCAGGCTAGGGCAGCAACGCTCTTGGTCAGCTCCTGCATCTGAAGACGGAGTCCTGCAGGGGAGTCGTCCTCCAAGCTCTGGGCGTCGGCCTCCGCGGCAACTGGGGTATCCGATGCCACCTCCTGGTGGTATGTGAGAGCGGGGCGCCTGGGTGGTATTGCGCGGCTGGGCTGTCGCTCCTGCAATGCCTGGATAGCTCTATCTTTGAATTGCGCAAAAGTCAAGTCTGGATTTTGCATGGCCAGGAAGTGCAATTGGCCCCGCTGGTGACTGCACAGGAGCCCCTCAATGAACCGCTCCTTCAGGAGTTTATCCTCATCCTGCATGCTGCCGGGGTCACTCTGCTTAATGGCCCGCATCGCCTTCTGGAGATTAAGGGCATAGTCCCGTAAGCTATCCTGCGGTCTCTGTTTGCATCCATAGAAAGTCAGTTTAATTTCTGTAGCAGTGCGAGTATCGAAGGTGGCTTTAAGCTTTGCAAAAATCTGCTGTGCAGTTCCCTTATCCTCGGCGGGCCAGGACTTCAATTCTCTCAGAGCCGCCCCAAAGAGTTGGCCGGTTATCATATGAACCTTCTGAGGCTCTGTCAGGGGATAGAACTCGAGCAGGCTGCAGAGCCCTTCCTTAAAGTCAGTGAATGTATGCGACTCCCCAGAGTATCGTGGGAGCCAGGCCGCTCCGGGCAGGTACGGCATAGAGAAGGGCATTATGGCTTTTGTGTTAGCGGCAGCGTCTGACTGGCTGAGGGGAACAGCAGGTTCGGCGGCAACCGGTGGTTGTATTAGGGCCGCGGCTTCGCCCGCTGCGGGGCCCGGAGGTGCCCCTGCGTCCCCGGCTGCGGCCTCTTCCTCCGCTCCTCCCGACTCGGACATGGCTGGCCCTTCCTCCACTAACCTGCTGGAGATCGGAGTTCCTCTTCCGGGATCGGCACGTTACCGCGCTTTCTCGTTCCGCACTTCTTTTTGGCCGGTCCCGCCCACGAAGCTGAGGCTCCTCCCTCCGCACACTGCGATGGCGAATCGTGGCGGGAACTCCTGGCGGCAATTGTCAACGCACAGTCTTTGCAATAAGTTACAGTCCAAGCACAATAAATCACAGTTCCAAGGCACACATGACCTGATTCTTCAGGCTTAAGTAAATCCTGTTCGTGACGCCAAAATGTAGCGCCCCCACTGCCACAGGGCCAAGGGGTACCCGGTACCGGGCCTCTGAGTCTCTGCTCTGGGGTTGTCACGGTGGCTAGGCCCGGTCCGTGACCCTGCTGAGGGGCGTACAGTAATAGATGTAGATAGTGGTGATATTGCGGTGCAGTGTAGGTCGTAGTAAATAACGAGGACACCAGGTTGCAGTCTCTTTACCTCTTTACTGAAGGTTTAAGAATCCTCAGTCCAGAGCGCTGTCAACAGGGCTGTCAGAGACCGGCCGGTCCAAAGGCACATCAGGAGTTCTCTTTGCAGGTGGGAATCAGTGTCTACCTTCTAGGGCTGTGTGTTGTAGTCCTTCCCTGCTGAGCTCCCGGGATAGTCCTCACAACTGAGTCTGTCTGTCTCTGATGTTCGTTCTCTCCGTCCCCCAGATGATATGGTAGGACGCACCCGTATGACGGGGTAGGCCTGGAGTTCTTCCGGGACCCTAGAGTCGCCCCTCTCCCACAGCTGCCTCCGTTGTCTGCTTAGGTGATTTGTGTGAGACAGCCAACCTATAATTGGCTGTCCGGCCGTGGTTTGCAGTAGTACTTAGAGTCTCTTACTTGCTCGGCGTTCCGGCCACCGACTGTTTGCGCCTCAGAAGGATGTTGCCTCGGTCTAACAGCACGACTCCTTCTGGTCCTAATGCCTCTTTTCTGTATTCCCGTTGTTCACTGGATAGTTCTGCTCTTAGGAGTCTGCCAGGATCCCATCCCTGACAGGTCCTCTCACTCGCTCTTCCCAGTTACTTCTCTCCCCTGTCTTCCTGTCCAACCCCCAGTTTTACCAGAGTGTGAGGAGTCGCCTACTAGATAGAACCACCCCCCCTGGTGGCCGGAGTGTGAAGTGTAGTGTGAGTGTTACCTGGTCAGAGAAACTCCTTTAGTGCAATCAGACGTAACATCACTCCCCTTAGTGGCAGAGCGACATTACTGCAACGACCAGGACTCTGGGGCGCTGCATATGCTTCATGGCTGGAGGTTGTTGATAGTTATTAGCGGATAAGGCGTTTGGTGGATTTATCTGTGACTGTAGCTAGGTTTTGAGTGTATGATAATTCCCATTCTTCACCTATTTTGGTTTAACCCCATCCTCCACTCCCTTGTGCATTCCTCTGTTATATGTGTGAGTTTATTTGTATGTTTACTATTTTTGATTACCCCTGTTCATATTACCTTGTTGTGTGGTTGGTGTATTACTGTACACTACTACTCCCCTCTTCCCTGGGTAGGGGAAGGGTACAGACTGAGGGTGGATTCAGGAGGAAAGGCAAGGTACGTGGACACCGGCGTCTTCACCATCAGAAGTAATCAGGGGAGCAGGATGAGCTAGAGCGCCCCTAGCGTTAGGGACAGGGAAGGAGCCCCCGGTCTTGGGACACCCGACAACAGTCGTAACAGTATCGTAATGTTTGCACTACCCACTTTATGGCCAAGCATTCCTTTTCTACTATGGAACAATTCTACTCACACACTAACAGCTTCCTCCTCAGGTGCAGAACAGGGTCCTCCCCTGTGTATTTCCTGCAAAAAGACTGCTACTAAACTGACTTCTGAGGCATCTGTCTGGAGTACAATTTCCTTCTTAAAGTCGGGGGCAACCAGAACCAGCTGCTTACACAGAGCTACTTTCAGTTCTTGAAGGCCATCTCAGTCTCCGCAGTCCATTTTGTCCGGTCAGTCTGGGGTGTGGCATGGCAAAGGTTGGGAGGAATCTCCTGTAGTACTCCAAGATTCCCAGGAAGGCTCTAACCTGCTTCTTTGAGAGTGGTCTTGGCCAGTTTTGGATTGCGTCTACTTTATTATTCTGTGTTTTGATCTTGGCTCTGCCTACTACATATCCTACGTATTTGGCCTCTTTTTTCCCCATGGCACATTTTTTCACATATATAGATGTAACGCTCATGCCCTGAATGGCTGGCTCAAGCGAGGATTGTGGCCCCACTGTGCCACAAACCAGACTACTCTGGAGGGGCGTGACTGAGCAGCTACCTTGGTGTTCACTGGAGCCTCTAGTGGTGAGGTCAGGCTTGTGTGGCAGGTAGCTGCCAGGTACCACTCCAGGGCAGTGTATGGCCGTAGCAGCTGATCCCACTGGGGAACGGAAGTCTATAGACAGGTGTGGGCAAGTACAGGCAGGCATGGCTGACACTCTGGCAGGCAGGCGGGCACGGCTAGCACTCTGGCTGGCATGGCTGGCACTCTGGCAGGCAGGCACTTTCGTAGACAGGTGGGCACAGCTGGCACTCTGGCAGGCAGGCAGGCACAGAACAGACCGAAGGAATCGGGACTGTAATAGGTAGGGCAGGAACACAGGCAGGTACGAGTAGGGAAGAGATAGGAACCAGTTCAGACTGGAGGGACAGGAACTGCTTCAGGAGACACGGGAACACAGGCAGGTACAAGTGGGATAAGGGAACGAGTAGTAACCAGTACAGACTGTAGGGACAAAGAGCCACGGGGTGCGGGGCGAGAGCAGAGCAGAACCGCAGGACGCGGAGAGTAGAGCAGAACTGCAGGACACGGAGAGCAGAGCCTCTGGATGCCTCTATGACTTATGTACACGCTGGCAAATCTGAGAACAGGTGCCTGTACTGCTGCAGTTTGTGAGTGCTTCTTGAAGTATGTTTGGGTTCATTGTCCTGCTGGAAGACCCATGACCTAGCAAGCAAAGCCAGGTTTTTGACACCGAGCACTTCCTTGCGACCCAAAATCCAATGGTAATCTTCAGATTTCATGATTCCTTGCACACAGTCAAGTTACCGAGTGCCAGAGACGGCAAAACAACCTCAAAACATCTTTGAACCTCCACCATATATGCCTGTAGGTACTGTGTTCTTTTCTTTGCAGGCCTCATTCCGTTTGGGATAAACAGTAGAATGATTTACCAAAAAGCCCTATTTTGGTCTCATTTGTCCACAAGGGGCTTTTTCCAGAAGTATTTTGGCTTACTCACATACATCTTGGCAAACTGCAGTCTAGCTTTTTATGTCTCTGTGTCAGCAGTGGGATTCTCCTGGGTCTCCTGCCATAGCGTTTCATTTCAGCATGGTGGCTCTGTGGTTAGCCCTGCAGCCTTGCAGCGCTGGAGTCCTGGGTTCAAATGCCATCAAGGACAACATCTGCAAGGAGTTTGTATGTTCTCCCCTTGTTTGCGTGGGTTTCCTCCGGGTACTCTGGTTTCCTCCCACAATTCAAAAGACATACTGATAGGGAATTTAGATTGTGAGCCTCATTGGGGACAGCGATGATAATGTGTGCAAACTGTAAAGCGCTGCGGAAAATGTTAGTGCTATATAAAAAAAATAAAGATTATAAAAAATAAAGATTAGATTATAAAAAAATGTCGACAGATAGTTTGCACTGATACTGATGCATCCTGAGTCTGCTGGACAGCTTGAATTACTTTGGAACTTGATTGGAGATGCTTATCCACCATACGCACTATCCTGCGTTGCAACCTTTCATCAATTTTTCGTCTACGTCTACATCCAGGGAGATCAGCTACCGTGCCCTGGGTTGTAAACTTCTTGATTATGTTGTGAAATACAGAAAGGCATGGCAAGCTTGGGTAGACAGGAAACGTACACTGAGATACTAGCATAGGTGACCTGAGAACTAGCAAGCATGCAGACAAGGGACTAAACATATTGCTCATGCACCTCTCAACAAGTGGAGGTGCCTTAAATAATAAGCATCTCCCAACCATTGGCCAAGGACATTATTGGATGGTGCGCTCTGTCTCTGTAAGAGACCAGGAGCATTCACGCGCACGCGGACCCCAGGAACAAAGGGAGAAGGGGGACGCGTGGGACAAGGACTGGAGCGGTGAGTCCCTGCCAAGGGAGGGAAGGGAAGCGTGCAGGGACACAACACTACACAATCCCCTATGCAAGTCACAAAAAAGATCTTTTATTATACCTCTGTAATAATTATAGGGGATAACTCAGGAGACTCTTTGCATGGAACAAGACAACTACAGGACACAGTTTTATAAGTGTTAAAGTCTATATTATCAGACGGTGATTCAAACAGGTGCAGAGAGAAACTCAAGTCCACAACACTTGGAGTAAATATTAAATGCAGCTTAGCAGTCTATAGGAAACTTCAGAGGAAAATGCAATCACGCAGAAAGTCTATGAAGCACAATTATTCTTGAGGATACTTGACATGAATAAGTCCTCACTTAGTCCAAAACACAGATAGATATGCTTATAAGGCAGTTCAAATAATATCTTAGCTCAACCAGGGAGGCCTGGGTAATAGTCTCAGGTTCTTGCAGAGCAGCAACAGCTTACATGTCCAGCAAATGGAGATGGAAGTAAACACGAGCAGCAGATGAAGGAGGATTACTGGAACTGGTGTATGCAGCAGGAACTCAGAGCAGAGTAGCAGGATAACCCCACAGGTTCACAGGAGCAGGTATATAGCCAGGGAGTAACCAGAGGTCAGGAGCTGGATGCAAGGCAGAATACTCTAGCACAGACTGAAGGCTGGGGTGGAGTTTTATAGCAGGAAGACACAGTGCACATGAGAACAAAGATGCCATCTTGGAAAAGGGCAGTAATGCACAAAAGGTAATAAAAAATGTTCAGAGTCCTGACAACCTCAATATGGCGTGGTCCAGTCTGATGGATGTCTCTGGTCTTGATCTGGAGCCTCATCTCTTCCTACGATCGACGTTCTTGTTCCTTGCCTACGTCACAGTGTCCTTTATCGCGCTACTGCACAGGCGCCCCTCTCTCTGTCCTGCCAAGGGCAAAACAAAGTAGTGTAGTGCACATGCACCAACTTTACTTCCAGATCATCAGCACTTTAACCTTTCCCAGCACATGCGCATTACAAAACTTTGGTCTGCCCTCTGCCGGGCAGAGAAAAGTGCATCTGTGCAGGAGCACGAGGGCAGGAGCGCGAGGGAGGATACTGAGTGGATGATGTCAGATACGTCATTCATACAAAGCAGGGCAGGAGGATGGTGATCGGGAAAAACGTGGCTCCGTATCAAGACCAGAGACGCCTTTAGGACCA
The DNA here is from genome assembly GCF_051348905.1 of Ranitomeya variabilis. Lineage (NCBI taxonomy): Eukaryota > Metazoa > Chordata > Amphibia > Anura > Dendrobatidae > Ranitomeya > Ranitomeya variabilis. The sequence goes on from NC_135236.1 coordinate 84,800,930, forward strand.
GACTGCACCGTCTGTAAGTATAAGAAAAGGTGTTTTTTGTGCCTTGCAGAGATTGGGTACCTATATAAACCTTACTAGTATACTGTAAAAGAGGGCTTAAGGGTACTGGCCGTACTTTATCTGGGAAAAACGTTGTGACAGGTTCCCTTTAAAGTGGTTTTCCGGGCATAAGATAAAAATCTGCAGTCATTTTATGTTATGGTGGGATTCTCTTAGACTTTACAGATCCATGATCTACAAATCACAGTCAGTTCCCTGTTCTATATGTATAAAGGATGTTGATTGTGCAGCACCCACTAGTGGGCAAATAGGACATGACATCTACACATTCTTGTACATTAGTGCTGTCAATATGAAACATTGGTTATAATGACAATGGCACTATCTGCAACATGTTTTTAAGGATGTCCATCTGTTGGGGAAAATAGAGAATGAAGCAATGATAGATGCAGGTTCCCATCTTCTTTTCTGATGTACTTGTGCTAGATTTTTGGCATTGACAAGATGATGTACAGTCATGGATGAAAATGTTGGCACCCTTTAAATTGTTCCAGAAAATAAAGTATTGCTCTCCGAAAATTATTGCAATTACCCATGTTTTTGTTTATTTCCTTTGTGTGTATTGGAACAACACACACAAAAACAGAGAAAAAAGGCAAATTGGACATAATTTCGCACAAAACCCCAAAAATGGGCCAGACAAAATTGTTGGCACCCTCTATTTAATATTTGGTTGCACACCCTTTGCAATAAATAACTTCAATCAATTGCTTCCTATAACCATCAACAAGTTTCTTACATCTCTCTGGAATTTCGGAGCACTCTTCTTTTGCAAACTGCTTGTCACGGACGTGGTTTGGGGAACCACTGTGCCACAGACTGTGAGGAGCCTGGAGGGGCATGACTAAGCGATCACCTGACTGTTCACTAGAGCCTCTGATGGTGAGGTTAGACTTGGCTCCCGATGAACGCTAGGTACCACTCCAGGACAGACCAAGGGACGTGCAGCAGCTGAACCCAGAGGACAGACTGGAGGGAGCAGCTGGCAGAGTTTGATTTAGAATGCAGCAGGCAGAGTTTGCATCAGAGTGCAGCAGACAGAGTACGCATCAGAGTGCAGCAGAGTTTGCAGCAGAGTGCAGCAGGCAGGATCTGCATCAGCATGCAGGAGGTATAATCTGAATCAGTGTGCAGCAGGCAGGATCTGCATCAGAGTGCAGCAGGCAGGATCTGCATCAGAGTGCAGCAGGCAGGATTTGCACCAGAGTGCAGCAGGCAGGATTTGCACCAGAGTGCAGCAGGCAGGATTTGCACCAGAGTGCAGCAGGGACAGGTATGCAACCTTACACAACTTAGACTGCAAAACAGGAAGGTTGCTCAGGCCCCCCGTGAGGAGGAAGCAATATATACATAATGTCCCACAGCTATTGGCTGGGGAGGAAATAGCAAGTGCACGCGCTGACCCTTTAAGAGGGCAGGAGTGCACATGTTCATGCCCTAAGGACATGGCTAGAGGACCAGCTGGAAGCATGCAGAGCATGGGGAAGGGAAGAGCTGACCGCAGCATGGGTGAAGTGACACGCCAGAGACCCTGCCTGTCAGAGCAGGACTCCAGCGTGGTGCTAACACTGTTCCAGGTCTTTCATATTTGAAGGCTCCTTCTACCATCAACAATTTTAAGATCTCTCCCCAGGTGTTCAATGGGATTTAGAGCCGGAAACATTGCAGGCCACTTCAGAACTCTCCAGCGCTTTCATTTCTGAGTGCTTCTTGAAGTATGTTTGGGGTCATTGACAATTGTCCTGCTGGAAGACACATGACCTAGGAAGTAATCCCAGCTTTTTGACACTGGGCACTACACTGTGATCCAAAATCCGATGATAATCTTCAGATTTCATGATGTCTTGCACATAGTTAAGGTACCCAGTGCCAGAGGCAGCAAAACAACCCCAAAACATTTGAACCTCCACCATATAAGACTGTAGGTACTGTGTTCATTTCTTTGCAGGCCATTTTGTTTACGGTAAACAGAATGATTTGCTTTACCAAAAAGCTCTATCTTGGTACCATCTGTCCACAGGGTATTTTTACACAAGGATTTCGGCTTAGCAAACTGCAGTGTAGCTTTCTTATGTCTCTGTGTCAGCAGTGGGGTCCTCCTAGGTCTCCAGCCATAGCATTTCATTTCACTTAAATGTCCACGGATAGTTTGCACTGACCACTGACATTGATTCACCCTGACCCTGCAGGAGAGATGGAATTTCTTTGGTTCCTAATTGGAGATGCTTATTCACCATCCGACTATCCTGCGTTGCAACCTCATCAATTTTTCTCTGCCGTCCACAGCCAGGGAGATCAGCTACCGTGCCATGGGTTGTAAATTTCTTGATTATGTTACACACTATGGACAAAGTAATATCAAGATCTCTGCAGATGGACTTGTATTCTTGAGATTGTTGATGTTGTTCAACAATTTTGGTTCTCAAGCCCTCAAAACATTCTCTCCTCTTTCTGTTCTCCATGCTTAGTGTGGCACACACAGACATACAATGCAAAGATTGAGTCAACTTCTCTTTTTATCTGGTTCCCGGTGTGATCTTCATATTGCCCATATCTGTTACTTGTCACAGGTGAGTTTGAACGGACATCACATGCTTCAAACAAAGTTGTTTACCAACAATTTTGGAAAGGTGCCACCTATTTTGGGGTTTTTGTGTGAAATTAAATCCAATTTGCCTTTTTTCTTTGTTTTTTTTAGTGTTGTTTCAACTCACACAAAGGAAATAAACATGTGTATAACAAAACATGTGTAATTGCAATAATTTTCTTGGGAGAAATACTTCACTTTCTGGAACAATAACAAGGGTGCCAACAATTTAGGAGGTTTTTATTACTAGTTTGTGTATTTATCACATTACAGGGCCAGTGCTGGCATCCCCTCTGCCCCAATGTCGTTATGGCAACCTTCTTGACAATGATCTTGGAGTTTAGTCTTGTGGGAGGATAGAACACACTCTCATTGCTTGTACTTCAACTAAAAAATATTTCACGGATCCATACATCCCTCAGCCAAGAATCTGCAAAAACCCTAGTCCATGCCCACATCATCTCCCGCCTTGACTACTGCATCCTCCTGCTCTGTGGCCTCCCCTCTAACACTCTCGCACCCCTCCAATCATAGGTGTATCTAGGTTTTCTGGCACCCGGGGCAAGAATTCAGTTTGGCGCCCCCCCCCCCCCCCCCCAAGGACATATGCGATTTGCACACTTAGTCATGTGCCCACGAGCTCCTCTCCCTAATGCTCTCAATGATCAGTGAAAAGCTGAGAGAAGCGGAAGAGAAGCTCGGTGTCACAGGACCATAAGTATGAAAATCGCATATGAGTGACGTGTCCATGTGACGACTACTGGAACCTCCAGAGCTGAATCCTGACATCGCAGCTTCTGAATTCTCACAACTCATGCACTGCACACTTTTAGGATTCTCCCTTGCCGGTGGGCAGTCATGTCAGCACAAGCATGTGATTTGTATACTTCTGACCATATTCCGACTAGACGTGCCCGGCCTCACTCAGTTCATTTGCATTGAGTGAGGCCACACATGTCTAGTCGGCACGTGACCGCACATACGTATAATTGCCAGCACGAGAGAATCCTGACAGCGTGCAGTGCGCACTGTGAGAACTCAGAAGTCTGCAGTCACAAAGAATGACTGCAGACTCATCACAAACCTGGACATTCCCTTTAATGCTCCTAACATAAACAAAAACATGAGACTTAGTTAGTATCACAAATAACATTTACATCAAGGTACCTTATAGATGACGTCGTCTCTGGAGTCATTCTCCTTTTTTTCATCTAGTCCAGACCCCATGATGAGTTTTCTCATCCACAGCCGTCTTTGTAGACTTCCATCTTCTCCGCTCTTTTGCAGAAAATCTCCACATGATGCCCTTAAAGATAGAAGTGTCATTATAATGTTCCTGAATAAAAAATTGCCCCTCACTATATTGTCTGCACAAAATATGACCCCCACACTGTCCCTCTTCTAGTACATGCTCTTTACACCGACCTCTCCTTTCTATACCGGCCCCCTCTTCACACTGTCCTCTCACACTGTGTCCCTCCTATAGGGCCCAGTATTTATACTGTACTCTCTCATCGCACTCCCCTCCTTGGTATACTGTCCCCTCGTGGCTGTGCCCTTATACTGTCTCCCCATGCTACGCATGCACACATCCCAACACCCTCACTCCCCGTCCACTAACCACATACATTTTTCACATCGCTACTCATACTGTATCCGCATACATTCCCCATTCGCGCCCCATACTGTCTGCACCCATCCCCCATACTGTGTCCTCATATATGCTCCCATTTCCCCTTCACTGTTTCCTCATACATGCCCCCCATTCCCCTGTACTGTTTCCTCATACATTCCCCCATTCTCCTGTACTGTTTCCTCATACATGCCCCCATCTCCCCCTTTGCTATTCATTTTGTGTCTTCAAATCTCCCCACACACAATAAATAACCCCATCTCCACTCCAAATCTCCCACACACATTAAATCCCCCATCCTCCCTCCAAATCTCCCCCCACATTAAATCCACCATCCCCACTGCAAATCTCCCCCACATATTAAAACCACCACCCCCACTCCAAATCTCCCCCCACACATTAAACACCCCCATCCCCATGTCAAATCTCCCCCACACACACACATTAAATATCCCAAACATTAAATCCCTCATCCCCACTCGAATTCTCCCCACACACAATAAATCCCCTATCCCCACTCAAATTCTCCCCCACACAATATATCCCCCATCCCCACTCAAATTCTCCCTCCATACAATAAATCCCCCATCCCCACTCAAATTCTCCCCCACACAATAAATCCACCCATCCCCAATCAAGTTCTCCCCCACACAATAAATCCCCCATCCCCACTCAAATTCCCCCCTATACAATAAATCCCCCATCCCCACTCAAATTCTCCCTCCATACAATAAATCCCCCATCCCCACTCAAATTCTCCCCCACACAATAAATCCCCCATCCCCACTCAAATTCTCCCCCACACAATAAATCCCCCCATCCCCACTCAAATTCCCCCCTATACAATAAATCCCCCCATCCCCACTCAAATTCTCACCCACACAATAAATCCCCCATCCCCGCTCAAATTCTCCCCCACACAATAAATCCCCCATCCCCACTCAAATTCTCCCCCACAGAATAAATTCCCCCATCCCCACTCAAATTCTCCCCCCAACAATAAATCCCCCATTCTCACTCAAATTCTCCCCCAATACACATTAAATCTCCCCCCTACATTTAATCTTCGGTGTCTTCAGCTCCACTGGAGCACTTACCGCCGATCTGCGTCTCTGGCTCTGCAGCTCTACCCTCGCCTACTGTATCCTCACCCATCCCTTGTAGATTGTGAGCCCTCGCTGGCAGGATCCTCTCTCTTCCTTTACCACTGTGACTTGTATTGTTTAAGATTACTGTACTTGTTTTTATTATGTATACCCCTCCTCCCATGTAAAGTGTCATGGAATAAATGGCGCTATAATAATAAATAATAATAGTAATAGTAAGGCTTCAGTGTAATCTATATCATGAGCTCACATAGACTGATGACTGGTAATGTAGCTAAAGACATGAATGTAGAATGCGCTACAGGGCCCTCAGTGCTTCCATAGAATGCGAGCAGGGCCCTCATTCCTCTTGGTATCTATTTTGAACTGTGATTTTTGTTATGCTGTAATGTCTATTGTCTGTACAAATCCCCTCTATAAGTTGTAAAGCACTGCGGAATATGTTGGCATCATGTGAGAGCTATGATAGTTGGAAGAATACAAAATTAAGTCCATCCATCCAATCAAAAGCCAAGAGGTGGACGTCCAGGCAAAATATTGAAGTCAACCAGTCAGCTCATCACAAGGTCTGTCAGTTCTGGTGAAACAAACATGGCAGTGGAGATGGCTTGCATGCTTCGTAATACTGAGATCACAGACATCCATGCTAGCACCGTGCAACACACATTACACAAATCTGGAATAGTAGCCAAAAAAAGGTGGAGAAGCCTCAACTTCAATATTATTATTATTATTATTATTTATTATTATAGCGCCATTTATTGGCGCTTTACATGTGAGGAGGGGTATACATAATAAAAACAAGTACAATAATCTTAAACAATACAAGTCACGACTGGTACAGTAGGAGAGAGGACCCTGTCCGTGAGGGCTCACAATCTACAAGGGATGGGTGAGAATACAGTAGGCGAGGGTAGAGCTGGTCGTGCAGCAGTTTGGTCGATCGGTGGTTACTGCAGGTTGTAGGCTTGTTAGAAGAGGTGGGTCTTCAGGTTCTTTTTGAAGGTTTCCATGGTAGGCGAGAGTCTGATATGTTGTGGTAGAGAGTTCCAGAGTAGGGGTGATGCTTGAGAGAAATCTTGTATGCGATTGTGGGAAGAGGAGATAAGAGGGGAGTAGAGAAGGAGATCGGAGGTTGTGTACAGGTAAGTACCGGGAGACGAGGTCACAGATGTATGGAGGAGACAGGTTGTGGATGGCTTTGTATGTCATGGTTAGAGTTTTGTACTGGAGTTTCTGGGCAATGGGGAGCCAGTGAATAGATTGACAGAGGAGTGAGGCCAGGGAATAGTGGGGGGACAGGTGGATTAGTCTGGCAGCAGAACAGGAGGTTGCAGTAGTTAAGGTGGGAGATGATGAGGGCATGGTTTAGGGTTTTTGCAGAATCTTGGTTTAAGAATGTATGGATCCGTGAAATATTTTTGAGTTGAAGGCGGCAGGAAGTGGAAAGGGCTTGGATATGTGGTTTGAAGGAGAGATCAGTGTCAAGGATTACCCGAGGCAGCGAGCTTGTGGGACTGGGGAGAGTGGGCAGCCATTTACTGTAATGGATAGGTTCATTGGGGGGGTTGCGTGAGATGGGGGAAAGATGATGAATTCTCTTTTGTCCATGTTAAGTTTTAGAAATCTAGCGGAGAAGAGGGATGAAATAGCGGACAGACATTGAGGGATTCTGGTTAGTAGGGTGATGATATCTGGCCCAGAGATGTAGATCTGTGTGTCATCAGCATAGGGTTGATACTGTGAGATTCTATGAGCTGTCCCAGGCCAAAGGTGTAAATGGAGAAGAGCAGGGGCCCTAGGACTGAACCTTGCGGGACTCCGACAGATAGGGGGCGAGGTGAAGATGTGGTGTGTGAGTGGGAGACACTGAATGTCCGGTCTGTTAGGTATGACGAGATCCAGGATAGGGCCAAGTCTGTGATGCCAAGGGATGAGAGGGTCTGTAGTAATAGGGAATGATCCACTGTGTCAAAGGCAGAGGACAGGTCCAGGATGAGGAGGACCGAGTAGTGTCGCTTGCTTTTGGGGGTTAACAGGTCATTGGTGACCTTAGTTATGGCCGTTTCAGTGGAGTGATGTGACCGGAAGCCAGATTGTAAGTGGTCGAAGAGGGAGCAGGAAGAGAGATGGGAGGACAGTTCAAGATATGATCATAAGAAGCGTCGGCTCAAGTTTGCAAAAAAGTCTGAAAAGTGGATAGTAGAAAGTTAGAAACAAGTGACTTGGAGCTATAAGATAACAGTCAATAGAACTGGCTTTGATGGGTGCAAATGGGTCTGGAAGAAACAAGGGAAAAACGGATCGAGAAATTGAAGGAACTGTCAATTTCGTTGGAGGAAGCCAAATGAAGCCAGATGGTTGTCTGAATGCTGAGCTATATAAGTGAATACTACAAGATGAGTTACTTCGTACACTCGAATACTATGGGTATGAAATGGACGACATAGTGTTCCAGCAAGACAACGACCCAAAGCATACATCAAGATTGGCAAAGAAATGGTTCAATGACAATGAAATAGAGGTGCTGGATTGGCCCCCACAGTCCCCAGACATCAACTCAATTGAACACTTGTGAGTAGAGTTGAACAAAAAATTGTATACATACCCAAGTGAGTTGACCAGTATACACCAACTATGTAGAAAAACCTGGGAACAGATGTCGTTCAAAATATGCAAAATATGCTTGAATCTGATCGAGATCGTACCCTGAAGGATTCAGGCACTGTTGAAAGCCAAAGATGGATTTACAAAATTATAGAAATTAAAATTTAGATTTTTAGGAGCAAAACAGTAACAGTGCAGTGACATGGCAAGAATCTGCATAACTAATCATATGCAAATTAGTTGCAAGTCAAATTTATGTATGAGATAGCCAAGATAATTGTGTATAAAATGATGCTAGTTTTACATTTGAAGCAGTAGTTGTATGGTGAGATATGGAGCCGGAAAGCCAAAAGTTCAAACATTGCTACCCTTTCGCTTGTCAGTGTATATACGACGCTATGTGGAGATCATACTGCATATAAGAGGCAAGTGGAGGTAGGTATCCAGCAGCAAATCCAGGGGAAATAGTTTAAAAACAGTACATTTATTCACAAATTCCTTAAAAAGGCAAATAAGGAATATGCCCAGTCTGTCGTACACTTTTTGAACTGTCTTGTTCTTAATCAAAGTCTGTATATAAAAGGTAATGTGGGGCTTATGCTGCCTATAAGGGGCTATGTGGGGGCTCATGATGTATATCGGAGGCTAGATGGGGCTCATACTGTATTTGGGATGCTATGTTTGGTTCATGCTGTATATAGGAAGCTATGTGGGAGTTCATGCTGTATATGGGAGGATACGTGAGGACTTATGCTGTATATGGGAGGATATGTGAGGGCTCATGCTGGATTTAGGGAGGCTATGGGAGGGCTCATGCCGCATTTAGAGAGGCTATGTGAGGCTCACGCTGCACATAGGAGTCTAGGTGGGGCTCATACTGTATACAGGGTACTAAGTGGGAGCTCATACTGTATACAGGGGGCTATGTGGGGGTCTCATAATGTATATACAAAGGCCTATGTGGGGGCTCATACTGTATATAGCGGCTGTTTGCGGACTCATAAAGGTATATAGAGGGATATCAGCATACTTGCCAAGATCACACCAATCCTCAAAAAGCCCTCCCTCGACCCATCCTCTGTGTCTAGCTATCGCCCGATATCTCTTCTCCCTTATGTCTCCAAATTGCTGGAGCAACAGGTCCATCTTGAACTGTCCTCCCACCTCTCCTCCTGCTCCCTCTTTGATCGGTTACAATCTGGCTTCCGTTCCCATCACTCAACTGAAACTGCCCTAACTAAAGTCACCAATGACCTACTGTAATAATTATAGGGGATAACTCAGGAGACTCTTTGCGTGGAACAAGACAACTACAGGACACAGTTTTATAAGTGGTAAAGTCTATATTATCACACGGTGATTCAAACAGGTGCAGAGAGAAACTCAAGTCCACAACACTTGGTGTAAATATTAAACGTAGCTTAGCAGTCTATAGGAAACTTCAGAGGAAAATGCAATCACGCAGAAAGTCTATGAAGCACAATTATTCTTGAGGATACTTGACACAAATAAGTCCTTGCTTAGTCCAAAACACAGATAGATATGCTTATAAGGCAGTTCAAATAATATCTTAGCTCAACCAGGGAGGCCTGGGTAATAGTTTCAGGTTCTTGCAGAGCAGCAACAGCTTACATGTCCAGCAAATGCAGATGGAAGTAAATACGAGCAGCAGATGAAGGAGGATTACTGGAAACTGGTGTATGCAGCAGGAACTCAGAGCAGAGTAGCAGGATAACCCCACAGGTTCACAGGAGCAGGTATATAGCCAGGGAGTAACCAGAGGTCAGGAGCTGGATGCAAGGCAGAATACTCTAGCACAGACTGAAGGCTGGGGTGGAGTTTTATAGCAGGAAGACACAGTGCACATGAGACCAAAGATGCCATCTTGGAAAAGGGTAGAAATGCACAAAAGGTAATAAAAAGTGTTCAGAGTCCTGACACCTACTAACTGCCAGGAGTAAGCGACACTACTCTGTCCTCCTTCTCCTGGACCTGTCTTCTGCCTTTGACACTGTGGACCACTCCCTTCTGCTACAAATCCTCTCATCTCTTGGCATCACAGACTTGGCCCTTTCCTGGATCTCGTCATATCTGACAGACCGGACATTCAGTGTCTCCATCCCACACACCACCTCCTCACCTCGCCCCTTGTCAGTCGGTGTTCCTCAAGGCTCTGTTCTAGGACCCCTACTCTTCTCTATCTACACCTACGGTCTGGGACAGCTCATAGAATCCCACGGTATGCAGTATCATCTCTATGCCGACGACACGCAGATCTACCTATCTGGACCTGACCTCACCTCCTTACTTACCAAAATCCCGCACTTTCTGTCTGCTATTTCAGCCTTCTTTTCTGCTCACTTTCTACAACTGAACATGGACAAAACAGAATTCATCATCTTTCCCCCATCTCACTCTACCCCTCCACCAGACCTATCCATCAATGTCAATGGCTGCTCACTTTCCCCAGTCCCACACGCCCAGTGCCTCGGGGTGATCTTCGACTCTGCCCTCTCTTTCAAGCCACATATCCAAGCTCTTGCCTCCTCCTTCCTCATCAAACTCAAAAACATTTCCCGGATCCGCGCATTCCTTTGCCGCGACACCGCAAAAACACTAGTGCATGCCCTTATCATCTCCCGCCTCGACTACTGCAACTGTATCAAAAAGCTTGGCACACAATAATGCTTGTAGAAAATAAAGTCATTTATTTTACATCTGGACCGACAGATCAGCAGTAGCTCGTTTCTTGCTAAACGTTTTCGGTCCTTTGTGGACCTTCCTCAGAGCAAGTTTATCTAATGTACTGGAGCGTAGGATCTGGACTTATAATCAGATGTATGAGTATACTGGCAATATATGTGGAGACAAATTTCAGAGGCAGTAATGGAGACCGTGACTGTGAGCAGGATAAGCTGCTTGGGCATGCGGTGTGCCCAGACTGTGTACGTTTTGTTGCCTGGAGCGCTGGTGGCGTGCTGAGACGCTGAGGGAGGTCCACAAAGGACCGAAAACGTTTAGCAAGAAACGAGCTACCAATGATCTGTCTGTCCAGATGTAAAATAAATTACTTTATTTTCTACAAGCATTATTGAGTGCCAAGCTTTTTGATACATTTGATTTAAGGGGCTGGAAACCCTACTTGAGCACCTCTACTCAAAAACTTATAGAGTGCCGTGTAACTTGTTCTTGTTTCGACTACTGCAACCTCCTACTCTCTGGACTCCCCTCTAGCACTCTGGCACCACACCAATCCATCCTACACTCTGCTACCCGACTAATCTACCTGTCTCCCCGCTATTCCCTAGCCTCTCCCCTATGCCAAGCCCTTAACTGGCTTCCTATCGCCCAGAGACTCCAGTTCAAAACCCTCACAATGACCTACAAAGGCATCCACAACCTATCTCCTCCATACATCTGTGACATGATCTCCCGGTACCTACCAACACGCAACCTCTGATCCTCTCAAGACCTCCTTCTCTACTCCCCTCTCATCTCTTCTTCCCACAACCGCATCCAAGACTTCTCCCGTGCTTCCCCCATACTCTGGAACTCTCTACCCCAGCACATCAGACTCTCGCCTACCATAGAAACCTTCAAAAAGAACCTAAAGACTCACCTCTTCCGACAAGCCTACAGCCTGCAGTGATCCTCAACCTACTGAACCGCCACACAACCAGCTCTACCCTCTCCTAGTGTATCATCACCCATCCACTGCAGACTGTGAGCCCTCGTGGGCAGGGTCCTCCCTCCTTATGTACCCGGGTGCCTTGTTTTTTGCTCATGTTTAATGTATTTGTCTATATTTGCCCCGTATTTCACATGTAAAGCGCCATGGAATAAATGGCGCTATAAAAATGTATAATAATAATAAAAAATAATAATACTTAATTTTGCTCAAAATTAAGTGATACAATTAATATAAAATAATTATTAATATGTTACTATTAAAATATTGATCAGAATACATTTTTCGGACCTACACAGCAATCCCAAAACTAATGTTCCTATAGATTGTAAGCTTGCGAGCAAGGCCCTCACTCCTCTTGGTATCTATTTTGAACTGTGATTTTTGTTGTGCTGTAGTGTCTATTGTCTGTACAAGTCCCCTCTATAATTTATAAAACGCTGCGGAATATGTTGGCGCTACATAAATACAATTATTATTATTATTATTATTATTATTATTATTAATTGGACATTTTGGGAATAACTTTCTATTTGCAAACCACAAACTTCAATAAGTTACGGTTCCAGTGACTCCTTGAATGAGAAATACATTTGGTTACTGCCAATTTGACCCCATTAGTTAGGCTGTGTTCACACCTTGCAAAAATGCTGTAAAACTGCATCATTTTGCTGTGATTGTTTTTTCAGAATCGCAGCACAACTGTTGCATTTTAGAAAAAAAAGGTTTGGTACCGTGTTAGCCGGTTGAAAAAAGAATGCTCTCAGTGTGAAAAACAAGATGATCTTGTAGTTATGATACCTTTTAATGGCCGACAAAAATAAAATAAGTAATGCTTGCTACAAAGCAAGCTTTCGTGACTTCTTAGGTCCCTTCCTCAGGCATGATATAACAAAGTTTCTGAAGAAACACAAATGTATGCACACAAAAAAGGGGTGTGGTATATTAAATGAACATTTAAATTAAAAAAACAAACTGAGCTCAGAGACTGAATCCTTAATTGGATTACATTAGTGGTGTGAGGGTATGTGCACACGTCCGGATTTCTTGCAGAAATTTCCTGAAGAAAACCGGAAATTTTCTGCAAGAAATCCGCATTTTTTTTTTTGCGTTTTTTTTCCGGGTTTTTTTGCGTTTTTTTTAGCATTCTGCAAGCGTAATTAGCTTGCAGAATGCTAAAGTTTTCCAAGCGATCTGTAGCATCGCTTGGAAAACTGACTGACAGGTTGGTCACACTTGTCAAACATATCGTTTGACAAGTGTGACCAACTTTTTACTATAGATGCTGCTTTTATCTTTTATAGTAAAAGATAGAATGTTTAAAAATAATAAAAAAATAAAAAAAATGCTTATACTCACCCGCAGACAGCTGATCTCCTCACCGGCGTCCGTTCCGTATAGATGGTGTGTGCGCGCAGGACCTTCCATGACGTCGCGGTCACGTGAGCGGTCACATGACCGGTCTCGACCAATCACAAGACGGCGACGTCATCGGCAGGTCCTTCACCGCACACCAGCTACAGGAACCGAAGCGACAGCATGCAGCTGAGAGGCGGGAAGACATCGAGGGTGAGTATAGGACTATTTTTTATTTTAATTCTTATTTTTTGACCAATTATATGGTGCCCAGTGCGTGGAGGAGAGTCTCCTCTCCTCCACCCTGGGTACCAACTGCACATAATCTGCTTACTTCCCACATGGTGTGCACAGCCCCGTGCGGGAAGTAAGCAGATCAATGGACTCCCAGGTGTGCGGAATCCCCTGCAATTCCGCATTTTAATGAACATGTTGCTTTTTTTTCCGCGATGCGATTTTTTCGCGGAAAAAAAGGCTACATTTTCACAAAAAATGCGGAATACACTGAAAATAATGGGAGGCATATGTATGCGTTTTTTCGCGTTTTTATCACGTTTTTATAGCGAAAAAACGCAAAAAAACCGCGAAAAATCCTGAACGTGTGCACATGGCCTGAAAGTTTTACTGTCCCAATATCAAAGTAAGATCAGAGGCCTGGTGCCCTCAACTTCTTTGGAGCAGATTCTTCAGATTTTGCAGTAAGTCATAAATCCTTCTGACAGATTTAGTCCTGTGTGGATGAATCAAAGATTTTAATAAATTTGTATTAATCCTGAAATGTTTTTGTGATTTAAAATTTTAATAGCGCCAGTTAAGGGTACTTAAACCACAGCGCTGCTTATTTAATGGCGCTAAGGATTAAGGTTATAGCACCCCCCCAGCGTCAGAATTTCTCCGGGGTCTTGCCTACTGGGGGTAGCTGAGACCCCAGAGAACAAGATTCGGGTCGGGTTTTACTGACCCCGGTGTTGTAATCGCTTTTATTAATGGTATAATGGCAACCAAAAAAAAAGAAGAAAAAAAGTCAGATTTTCCATTTAATTTCTCTTTCCTCTGATGTGATCGCACATCAGAGGAGAGAGAAATAGGGTCCCACCACTCACCCCCCAATACCGCTGGTGTACCTGAATGTCCCCCTGAAGTCCCCCGGGCCGCCGGCGTCTTCTTCCAGGAGAAAATATCGGGCACATGCGCAGTGTGACCGCCGAGTTCTGCCGGCCGGTACCTGGCAACAATAGGAAACTTTTCCTATTGGTCCATTTTGATCACTGTGATAGACCCTATCACAGTGATCAAAATTAAAAAAGTAAATTAAACCTCCCTTTTTCACCCCCTTAGTTGGGCAAAAATATTAAAATTGAAAACAATTATTTATTTTCATTTTCCCATTAGGCTTAGAGTTGGGCTAAAGTGAGTTGGGATAAACTTAGGGTTAGGGTTGGGGCTATAGTTAGACTTAGGGTTGGGGCTAAAGTTAGGTTTAACGTTGGGGCTAAACTTAGGGTTAGGGTTGGGACTAAAGTTAGGGTTGGGGCTAAAGTTAGGGTTAGGGTTGGGGCTAGGGTTAGGGTTGGGGCTAGGGTTGGGATTACGGTTAGGGTTGGGATTAGAGTTAAGGGTGTGTTATGGTTAGGTTTGTGGTTAGGGTTATGGTTAGGGCTGGGATTAGGGTTAGGGTGTTTTGGGGTTAGGGCTGTGGTTAGGGTTATGGTTAGGGTTGGGATTAGGGGTGTGCTGGGGTTAGGGTTGGAGTTAAAATTGGGGGGTTTCCACTGTTTAGGTACATCAAGGGGTCTCCAAACGCAACATGGCAATATTGATTCTAGACAATTTTGCGTTCAAAAAGTCAAACCCTGCTCCCTCCCTTCTGAGCCCTGCCATGCACCCAAACAGTGGCTTTTCCCCACATATAGGGTATCGGCGCACTCAGGATAAATTGCAAAACAAATTTTGTGGACCATTTTCTCCTGATACCCTTGTGAAAATAAAAACAATTGGTTTCAAAGAAAAATTTTTGTGAAAAAAGTAAAAAGCAAAAAAGTAAAAAGTAAAATGTTAATTTTTTCCTTCCACATTGCTTTAGTTCTCGTGAAGCACCTGAAGGGTCAATAAACTTCTTGAATGGTTTTGCGCACCTTGAGGGGTGCAGTTTTTAGAATGGTGTCACTTTTGGGTATTTATTGTTATATTGACCCCCCAAACTCACTTCAAATGTGAGGTGGTCTGTTGTGAATTCTGTTTGTGGGCTCCCCCGGTGGTGTTTTATGGTATTGCCACTTATTTGCCTTCTTCTATCCTTGATCACCTGTTGACACCCATTAGGGGAGTTTCCTATTTAAGGCTGCTTGGCTGCTGGTCCGATGCCGGCCAACAATGTATCAGTAGCATTCTGTTGCATTCTCCTGCCTCAAGTTCCAGTTCAGCTAAGTTGAATTTTGTTCCTAGTTAATGTTATTTTTTGTCCAGCTATCTGCAATGTGACTCTCTGCAGCTGGAAGCTCTCGTGGACTGAAATTGCCACTCCAGTGGCATGAGTTGTCACTGGAGTTTTAAAGTAATTTCAGGATGGTGTTTTTGAGTAGTGTTTTGAAGTTGACCGTGAAGTAACTCTTTCCTGTACTTCTGCTATCTAGTAAGCGGACCTCACTGTGCTAAATCTGCTGTTCATCCTACGTATGTCTTTTCCTCTTGACTCACCGTCAATATTTGTGGGGGCCTGCTATCTCCTTTTGGGGTTCATCTCTGGAGGTAAGGCAGGCCTGTATATTCCTCTGATAGGGGTAGTTAGATCTCCGGCTGGCGCGTGGTGTCTAGGGCATCGTAGGAAACACTCCCCGGCTACTTCCAGTGTCGTGTCAGGTTCAGGTCACGGTCACTTTAGTTTCCATCACCCGAGAGCTAGTCCGTTTGTTATTTTTGATTTCCCTGCCATTGGGAAAATCATAACAGTTTGGCCGGCCCACATGTGTTAAAACTATGCACTAAAGCAGGAAAGGATATGAAAAGGTTTTTTTTCCCTTCTGTGTTTGGAAAGTGCACCTTAGTGCTTATTTGTACTCCTTGCTTAAACTGCAGTCTTCAGCCTTTTTTTTTTTTCCTCTCCTCTTAATCTTTGAATGGCTTTGGTTACACCTGTTTGAATCATGGATCGACAGAGTTTGGTTGCAGGTCTGAATAACCTGGCTTCAAAGGTCCAGAACTTACAAGATTTTGTTATACGTGCTCCAATGTCTGAACCTAAGATCCCTATGCCTGAATTTTTTACTGGAGACAGATCCCGTTTTTTGAATTTCAGAGAGAATTGTAAATTGTTTTTGTCTCTGAAATCTCACTCTGCTGGTGATCCTGCGCAACAGGTTAAAATTGTTATTTCTCTATTGCGGGGTGACCCACAAAGTTGGGCATTTGCATTGTCGCCAGGGGATCCTGCGTTATTAAATGTAGATGCGTTTTTTCTGGCTTTGGGGTTGCTTTATGAAGAACCTAATTTAGAGATTTTGGCTGAGAAAGCCTTGATAGCTCTTTCCCAAGGGCAAGATGAAGCTGAGATATACTGCCAGAAGTTTCGTAAATGGTCGGTACTTACTAAATGGAATGAGTGCGCTCTAGCAGCTAATTTCAGAGAAGGTCTCTCTGATGCCGTGAAGGATGTCATGGTGGGGTTCCCTGTGCCTACAGGTCTGAATGATGCCATGAAATTGGCTATCCAGATTGATCGGCGTTTACGGGAGCGCAAATCTGTGCACCATATGGCGGTATCCTCTGAGCAAAAATCTGTGCACCATATGGCGGTATCTTTTGAGCAAAAACCTGTGCACCATATGGCGGTATCTTCTGAGCAAAAACCTGTGCACCATATGGCGGTATCTTCTGAGCAAAAACCTGTGCATCATTTGGCGGTGACCTCTGAAAAGGCACCAGAGCATATGCAATGCGATAGTGTATTGTCTAGAGGCGAACGACAGAATTACAGGCGCAAAAATGGGTTGTGCTTCTATTGTGGAGATCCAGCTCATGTTATATCAGCATGCTCTAAACGCATAAAGAAGGTTGATAAAAAGGTTGATAAATCTTTTTCTATGGGTACCTTGCAGTCTAAATTTCTTTTGTCCGTGACATTGATTTGTACTTTATCATCTGTTACTGTGGATGCTTATGTGGATTCTGGCGCCGCTCTGAGTCTCATGGATTGGTCCTTTGCCAAGCGTTGTGGGTTTGATTTAGAGCCTCTGGAGGTTTCTATTCCCTTAAAGGGTATTGATTCTACACCTTTGGCTAGCAATAAACCACAATATTGGACACAAGTGACTATGCATCTTTCCCCAGACCATCAGGAGATTATTCGTTTCCTTGTGTTATATAATCTACATGACGTATTAGTACTTGGATTACCATGGTTACAAATTCATAATCCAGTCTTGGACTGGAGATCAATGTCTGTGCTGAGTTGGGGATGTCGGGGGATTCATGGGGATGCACCTTTGGTTCCCATTTCTTCATCTACTCCCTCTGAGATCCCAGCATTTCTGTCAGATTTTTATGATGTCTTTCAGGAGCCTAAAACTGATTCTCTCCCCCCTCACAGAGAGTGTGACTGCGCTATTGAGTTGATTCCCGGTAGTAAATTTCCTAAGGGTCGCTTGTTTAATTTGTCTGTACCTGAACATACTGCTATGCGGGAGTATATCAGAGAATCTTTGGAAAAGGGTCATATTCGCCCCTCTTTGTCTCCATTGGGGGCAGGGTTTTTCTTTGTGGGTAAAAAGGATGGTTCATTGAGACCTTGTATCGACTATCGACTTCTGAATAAGATTACTGTTAAATACCAGTACCCGTTACCTTTACTGACTGATCTTTTTGCTCGCATAAAGGGGGCGAAGTGGTTCACTAAGATCGATCTACGTGGTGCGTATAATTTGGTGCGGATTAAGCAGGGGGATGAGTGGAAGACCGCATTTAATACGCCTGAAGGCCATTTTGAGTATTTGGTAATGCCTTTCGGTCTCGCGAATGCCCCTTCCGTTTTTCAGTCCTTTATGCACGATATTTTCCGTGAATATCTGGATAAATTTATGATTGTGTATTTGGATGATATTTTGATTTTTTCGGAGGACTGGGAATCTCATGTTCAACAGGTCAGGAGAGTTTTTCAGGTTTTACGAGCTAATTCTCTATTTGTGAAGGGCTCAAAGTGTATTTTTGGGGTTCAGAGAATTTCCTTTCTGGGATATATTTTTTCCCCTTCATCTATGGAGATGGACCCTGTTAAGGTTCAGGCTATTTGTGATTGGATACAACCTACTTCTCTAAAGAGTCTTCAGAAATTCTTGGGATTTGCTAATTTCTATCGCCGATTCATAGCGGGTTTTTCTGCCATTGCTAAACCTTTGACTGATTTGACCAAGAAGGGTGCTGATGTTGCTAATTGGTCCTCTGCGGCTGTGGAGGCCTTTCGGGAGCTTAAGCGCCGCTTTTCTTCTGCTCCTGTGTTGCGCCAGCCTGATGTTTCGCTCCCGTTCCAGGTTGAAGTAGATGCTTCCGAGATCGGAGCAGGTGCAGTTTTGTCGCAGAAAGGTCCTGACTGCTCAGTGATGAGACCATGTGCGTTTTTCTCTCGAAAGTTTTCGCCCGCTGAGCGAAATTATGATGTTGGAAATCGGGAGCTCTTGGCCATGAAGTGGGCATTTGAGGAGTGGCGTCATTGGCTTGAGGGTGCTAGACACCAGGTGGTGGTCTTGACTGACCACAAAAATCTAATTTATCTTGAGTCAGCCAGGCGTCTGAATCCTAGACAGGCGCGCTGGTCGTTGTTTTTCTCTCGATTTAACTTTGTGGTCTCATATCTGCCTGGGTCTAAGAATGTGAGGGCGGATGCCCTCTCTAGGAGTTTTGAGCCTGACTCGCCTGGTGATTCCGAACCTACTGGCATCCTGAAGGATGGGGTGATATTGTCAGCTGTCTCCCCAGACCTGCGGCGCTCTTTGCAGGAGTTTCAGGTGGATAGGCCTGATCGCTGTCCGCCTGGTAGACTGTTTGTCCCTGATGACTGGACCAGTAGAGTTATTTCGGAGGTTCACTCTTCCGCGTTGGCAGGTCATCCTGGAATTTTTGGCACCAGGGATCTGGTGTCTAGGTCCTTCTGGTGGCCTTCCTTGTCTCGAGATGTACGTATTTTTGTGCAGTCTTGTGATGTTTGTGCTCGGGCTAAGCCCTGCTGTTCCCGGGCCAGCGGGTTGTTGTTGCCCTTGCCTATTCCTAAGAGGCCTTGGACGCACATCTCTATGGACTTTATTTCTGACCTTCCTGTTTCTCGTAGGATGTCCGTCATCTGGGTGGTGTGTGACCGTTTTTCCAAGATGGTTCACTTGGTACCTTTGCCCAAATTGCCCTCCTCCTCTGAGCTGGTCCCTCTATTTTTTCAGAATGTTGTGCGTTTGCATGGTATTCCTGAGAATATAGTTTCTGACAGGGGTACTCAGTTTGTGTCTAGATTTTGGCGGGCGTTCTGTGCCAGGATGGGCATCGACTTGTCGTTTTCGTCTGCATTCCATCCTCAGACTAATGGCCAGACTGAGCGTACTAATCAGACCTTGGAGACTTACTTGAGGTGTTTTGTGTCCGCTGATCAGGACGATTGGCTTGATTTTTTGCCATTGGCAGAGTTTGCCCTTAACAATCGGGCCAGTTCTGCCACTTTGGTTTCTCCTTTTTTTTGTAATTCAGGGTTTCACCCTCGCTTTTCGTCCGGTCAATTGGAGTCTTCGGATTGTCCTGGAGTAGATGCTGTGGTTGATAGAATGCATCAGATTTGGGGACAGGTTGTGGACAATCTGAAGTTGTCCCAGGAGAAGACTCAACAGTTCACTAATCGTCATCGGCGTGTCGGTCCTCGTCTTTGTGTTGGGGACCTGGTTTGGTTGTCTTCTCGATTTGTTCCTATGAAGGTCTCGTCTCCTAAGTTTAAGCCTCGGTTTATCGGCCCTTATAGGATTCTGGAGGTTCTCAATCCTGTGTCCTTTCGTTTGGACCTCCCAGCATCTTTTACTATTCATAATGTTTTTCATCGGTCATTATTGCGGAGGTATGAGGTGCCGGTTGTTCCGTCTGCTGATCCTCCTGCTCCTGTGCTGGTTGAGGGTGAGTTGGAGTATGTGGTAGAAAAGATCTTGGACTCCCGTGTTTCCAGATGGAAACTTCAGTATCTGGTTAAGTGGAAAGGCTATGGTCAGGAGGATAATTCTTGGGTGACAGCATCTGATGTTCATGCTCCTGATTTGGTTCGTGCATTCCATAGTGCTCATCCAGATCGCCCTGGTGGTTCTGGTGAGGGTTCGGTGCCCCCTCCTTAAGGGGGGGTACTGTTGTGAATTCTGTTTGTGGGCTCCCCCGGTGGTGTTTTATGGTATTGCCACTTATTTGCCTTCTTCTATCCTTGATCACCTGTTGACACCCATTAGGGGAGTTTCCTTATTCTGACTCATGGATATGTAGAACGCAGTGGTGCCTGGATAGGCCAATTCTTTTGGGCGCTTCCGTATTGACCTGTACTCACGTTCATACCGATTTATCAGATAGCTTAACTCAGCCACGTTCTCATGTAAGAAGACTCCAGGAAAAGAGGATTGCTTTAACCGAAATTCTTGTATTATGATGAAAGTAGCAGGTAAAAAGGAATATTCAACAGAGGACATGTAATAGGATGCATACAGATATGGGGATGATGACAAAATGGAGAATAAGGGCGTGAACAAACATACATCACAGGACTACAGTGAGAGAGTTGGGACAAAATACAGGGAAAAGCAAACTTCTGCCTAGAAAGAAGGATAGAACACAAGCAATGCAAACAGTGAATGATTTCCCAAGTCGTGGGACATGACACTCCCCGTCTGAAATCCTTGGATTTCACGATGTCCGTAATTTTTCGAAGTCGTTCAAACCTGAAAAAACAAGAGGAAGAAAACATGCATGCAATAATAAACATAAAAGATTTTTAAGTCCAACTCGTTGTTGTTGACCCGTAGATCACACCGAAAGATAAGTTCAAGTATATAAAACCCATCTTCAGATTGAGGAAGCCGCAAACATGCAAACTCTTCCACCAACCCAGAATCCAATGGGAATGTTAAGGGTTCAATCCAATGGAAAATGTCAACATTCAATAAACTGGGGAATGAGGAGGAATGCTCCCCGCCGTGAACAACGTCCAGGAGCATGTTCAGTTCATGTGATGTCCTCCTTTCGTAGAAGCAGCACGAGTTCAGTGACCGGGCGGAAGAAGGTTCGGGTAGAGCCCCCTTTTGTCACCTTAACTTCTACCTTACGAGTCTTTCCGTCCTCACCGGGTAGGACCTTGGTGATAAGTCCCATTGGCCAGTCATTACGATGAGCCTCTTTGTCCTTTAAGAGAACAAGGTCTCCTTCTTGGAGATTGGGACTGGGCGTCTGCCATTTGTGACGGTTTTGAAGCAAGTGCAAATATTCGGTCTTCCAGCGATGCCAAAACACATTAGCCAGGTGTTGAACTTGTCTCCACTGACGTTTGTAAATGTCCTTGTTATCGAAATTCCCAGGTGGGACTGTAGCGGCTCCAATCTTCTGTGTAAGGAGTGTAGCTGGAGTAAGTATCGTTGGAGCATCGGGGTCGGATGATACTGGAACCAAAGGTCTAGCATTTATTATGGCTGACACTTCTGCGAGGAAGGTAACCAGAACTTCATGAGTAAGGGGAAGTTTATGGTCCAGCAACATGGAGTCGAGGATCCTTCGTGCAACACCAATCATGCGTTCCCAAGATCCACCCATGTGTGAAGAGTGTGGAGGGTTGAATACCCAAGTGCATCCATTGTCGGACAAGAAGTTGTCAAACTGCAGTTCCTTGCAGGCTCCTACAAAGTTTGTGCCGCAGTCGGACCGGAGTTGTTTGGCAGGTCCCCGGATGGAAAAGAATCTTCTTAGGGCATTGATGAAGCTGGAGGTATCCATGGATTCAATAACCTCGATGTGAACTGCACGGATACTGAGACAGGTGAATAGGACAGCCCATCGCTTACTGTTCGCGGCTCCTCCACGGGTTTTCCTGGTAACAACTGACCATGGCCCGAAGACGTCTACACCAACATATGAAAACGGTTGGTCCATGCTCAGTCGATCTGCTGGGAGGTTCGCCATTTGTTGTTGTTGGTGTTTTCCTCGTAACCTTCGGCACTTGACACATCTATGGAGAACTGAAGAGACGCACCTCTTCATTCCCATGATCCACAGACCAGCAGACCTGATGGCACCTTCAGTAAGATGTCTGCCTTGGTGCTGTACTCGTTCGTGATAGTGTCGAATCAACAGAGTAGTGACGTGATGTCGACCTGGAATGATGAAAGGGTTCTGCTCCTTATCGTATAGGTCTGATTTACTTAAACGTCCTCCCACTCTTAGAAACTTGAGATGATCGACTACTGGATTCAAGTCGAGTAGAGTGCTGTTTTTGGACACGCTGACTCCCTTGGTAATACTGCCAATCTCATGTGAATATTCTTCTTGTTGCACACACCTGATGATAACTTGTTCGGCATGGTCTATGTCGTCGGCAGTAAGACGACTCTTACACACGTGCCAACCATGGCACCCTGAGGGCTTGTCCTTTGTAAAACAGCGAGCAATGTGAATGAGACGAGCTACAGTTCGTACAACGGAGGACCAGCTTGAAAAGCGTTCAAAACGATGAGACTTCAAACCTTGCCTAGATGTCATTGAAGTATAGTGAGCAGAGATAGTTTGTCTTATCTCCTTGTCAGATTCTGGTTCCACCAGCTCATAAGCATTTTTGGTGTTGTTCGCACAGAAATCTTCGTACAGGAGACTGGGAGGCGTTAACCACATGTTGTCATCAAGCTTAGAAGCAGCTGCGAGTCTTGTACCTCGGTCGGCTGGGTTTAAATCGGTGGAGATGTGATGCCACTGCTCAGGGGTAGAAAAACTTCTGATGCGCTCTACTCTGTTGCTCACATATGTATAGAACTGCTTTGTTTGGTTGTGAATGTACCCGAGTACCACCCTGCTGTCGGTGTAGAAGGTAAAGGAATCAATTGTAATGTCCATTTCGTCTTGTACAACTTCAGCAATTTCTACTGCCAATACCGCAGCGCAAAGCTCGAGTCTGGGTACAGAGTGTGCAGGCTTTGGAGTTAATTTGGCTTTACCCAGGATGAAACCACAATGTGCCTTGTTAGCTCCTAAGGTCATCAGATAAGCTACTGCGGCTATGGCTTCTGTAGATGCGTCAGAGAAAATATGGACTTCTCTTCTGATTGCAGTCAAAGGTGATCTTGGAGAATAACAACGTGGGACTTGGAGTTGCTCTAAGAACTTCAGAGACTTCTTCCACGCCTCCCACCTTTGCTGTTTCTGAGTTGGGAGCGGGGTGTCCCAATCCGTGTTCTCGGCCGTAAGCTGTCTTAACAGTATCTTGCCTTGAATAGTGATGGGTGCTACAAACCCGAGAGGATCATAGATGCTATTTATGACAGATAGGACTCCTCGTTTGGTAAAGGGTTTGTCATAGGGTGACACTTGGAAAGTGAAGGTGTCCCGTTTGATATCCCACAGTAGACCAAGGCTGCGCTGTGTTGGAGGAACATCGGAACCCAAGTTGAGGTCCTTTAGGTTTGAGGCACGGTCCTCAGATGGAAACGCGTTCATTACCTCTTGACTGTTAGAGATAATCTTGTGGAGTCTGAGGTTTGATGTGGATAGCATTTCCTGTGTCCTGCAGAGTAGGTCAATTGCATCTTCGCTTGTGGGCAAGGACTTGAGCCCATCGTCCACGTAGAAGTTCTTCTCTACAAATTGCCGAGCATCGGAACCGTACTCTCTCTCACCTTCCTGGGCTGTCCGTCTCAGTCCATAGATCGCCACAGCAGGTGAGGGACTGTTGCCGAAGACATGGACCTTCATCCGGTAGTCTATGACCTGATTGTTGACGTTGTTGTCCTTGTGCCATAGGAACCTAAGATAGTTTCTGTTGTCTTCTTTCACAATGAAGCAATGAAACATCTGCTGAATGTCGGCCATTATGGCAACAGGTTCTTGTCTGAAGCGGATCAATACTCCAAGGAGGCTGTTGTTCAGGTTGGGCCCAGTTAGGAGCAGGTTATTGAGAGAGAGGCCTTCAAACTGAGCACTGGAGTCAAACACCACTCTGATCTGATTAGGCTTGCGAGGGTGATAGACACCAAAGGATGGAAGATACCAACATTCTTCTCCCTCCCTCAGTGGTGGCGCAGGTTCAGCATGATTTCTGTCAAAGATGTTCTGCATAAAGTCAATGAAATGCTTCTCCATCTCTGGTTTCCTCTTTAGGGTACGCTTTAAGGATGAGAACCTTGCAGTTGCTTGCTGCAGGTTGTTCGGCAACCTCACTCTTGGGAAACGAAAGGGTAAAGGAGCTACCCAACTGTTGGAGTCGTCTTGAACAAATTCTTTATCCATAACCTTTATAAATTCTTTATCTTCCCTTGTGGGTGCCAACTTGTTGTCATTACTTGTGGAATCGAACACTGATGACCCGAGGTTTTCTTCCCAGGACTGGAGTGTGTTCATGTTGTTGAAGGATTCCTGTTGCCACTTGGTGTTGCTCACTTTCTCTTTCACCCAGTAGTGATGTGGGCATGGTTGGAAATGGGTGCTGCGACCATTTGACAAGATGTGTGTCTTGTAAGAGGAGATGTTGTTGGGTCTCTTCATCTTGTGTATGCAAACATTGCCTATGATTACCCAGCCTAGATCTAAGCGTTGGGCAAATGGTGCATCGTGTGGTCCATTAATTTGCTGACGCACCTTGTGCAGCCGGAGAATGTCTCTGCCAAGCAGAATCAGGATATCTGCACTGTTGTTGAGGGCTGGTATCTTGTTTGCTATCCCCTTGAGATGTTGGTGATGAAGAGCAGCCTCTGGCGTTGGGATCTCTTCTCGATTGGATGGAATCTGGTTGCACTCGACCAGTGTAGGTAACGGTATCTCGACGGTGTTCTCGAGAGATGTCGCTGTAAGACCACTGGCCCTTCTCCCATAAACCTCTGTAACACCACTGCAGGTACCTAAGGTGTAAGGGTAGGCATTTCCCTTTAAGTTAAACATATCAAAGAGTTCTGACCTTGCAAGTGATCGGTTGCTCTGATCATCCAGAAGGACGTACACCTTCACGGCTTTCTCTGGGTGACCATTGGGATATACGTTCACCAGGCAAATCTTCGCACAGGACTTGTCCCAGAGGTCTTCTCCGCAGACTTCTGTGCATGAAGAAGATATTGTGGTATGGCTTGCAGTTTGAGCTGCGTCCTCCCCGCCATGGCTCGTGGTGGGGGAAGGAGTAAGTGTAGAGTCAGGACGGAATGGGTGGAGTGCTTGTACGTGGTCCTCACTGTCACACTCCATGCACTTAATTGTAGTTTTACAGTCTTTAGCAAGGTGTTCAGTAGAAGCACAACATCTGTAGCATACCCCGAACTTCTTTAGAAGCTCCTTGCGTTCTAGGAGCGGTTTCTTCCTGAAGCCGATGCACTTTTTTAAGGGATGTGGCTTCTTGTGGATGGGACACTCACGATTTGGGTTCTCTATCTTTTCACTTTTGTTACTCTTGCCTGGGGCTGATGTTGGTATGGGAAGAATATCCGTCTTCTTCACTGACACTGGACCCCTGCGGTTTCTGTCGTTCGAGCGTGCGCTGACGTATTTAGAAGGAGGTGAAGCTGGGCCACTGGATTCTTGGTAGGAAAAGCTTGGGTCGTTCTTGCGTTCTGCCACATCTTTTATAAACTCACAGAAGTAGGAGAATGGAGGAAATGACACTTGATGGTCTTTCTTGTATTTTGACCCTAGTGTAGTCCACCTTTCTTGCACGTTGTACGGTAGCTTGGAGATAATGGGATTTACTCCACGAGCAGTGTCCAGATAGCTGAGGCCAGGTAGGTGGGTGTCTGCCTTGGCCAGATGGAGCTCTAACAGCAAGTCACTGAGCTCCAGGAACTTTGAACTGTCTTTGCTTGCTATCTTTGGAAAACTCTGTAGACGCTTGAACAGTGCATCCTCTATGGCTTCTGGACTGCCAAAGTTTTTCTCTAGTCTTTCCCATGCAGCCATGAGACCAGCCATTGGATTACTGATATGTACAGACCTGAGTCTCTTGACACGCTCTGTGGATTGTGGTCCTAGCCATCTGATTAGCAGGTCCAGCTCTTCGGCAGCAGTGATGCCGAGGTCACTAGTTACGGTTCTAAAGGCATTTTTCCAACCTCTGTAATTTTCAGGTTGGTCGTCAAACCTTGTGAGACCGGTTTTAGTAAGTTCGCGGCGAATCATGTACCTTGCGAAGTCAGACATGTCTGTTCTTTCTGACTTAGGATGCACGAATGTGGGCTGAGCGGTGTTGTACATAGGAGTGGAGACGTCTTGGCCTTGAAACGTGGGTAAGTATGGAGTGGCATATGCATTTAGTCCAGCAACCGGTTTGGTGGGTATAGTCTCTGCTACATGCGGAGCTGGCACTATGCGGTTGTCGAGAGTATAATGACCTGCCGGTATATTGGGTTGCGTGTAGATAATAGCCTGTGGAGTTTGATGAGATGCAGGGTCTTGGCGCATACCGGAATACGAAGGAAGTTCAAGTTCGGGAGCATTGTACTGACCTTGAGTGTAGGGTTCTGTAAGTGGATAGGCATCCTGGTGCCCTGGAGAAGCATGAACGCCATCAGGAGTGTTAGTGATGATCTGCGGTTCGCCATTTTGGCTTAGCACGTAGTCTCTTGTGCGTTCAATAGGGTCCTCTGCCTCCACTTCACACAAACTGATGCTGTCTCTTTGACTCCCACTGATAGCTCGCTCCAGGATCCTTAACTCCGCCATGGCTGTTGCGTGCTCACATTCCTTCTCCAGAGCTTCCTTGCGTGCTGCATCCGCATCCATGTCTGCTCTCCTTTGTGCTGCATCCATTTCTGCTCTCTTTTGTGCTGCATCCATTTCTGCTCTCTTTTGTGCTGTGGCTGCGTCCATATCTGCTCTCCTTTGCGCAAAGGCTGCTTGTATCTTAGACGTTTCTGCCTTAGCACGTGCCCTTATAAGCTGCTGGCTGAGAGTGGAATATTTTGATGAACTTGACCTAGATGAGCGTTTTGAGTGCTTAGACGATTTGGATGAGCGAGATGATGCATCTGGTGTCCGTGCAATTTTAGCCTCTATCTTTGTCTTAATGTCGCGTACGGTGTAGTCCCTTTCAGAATTAAGTTGCTGGAAACTTTGCAATTCTTTTAAAGTCTCTGGCAGATTCAGTTTTTTCAGGAGAGTAATGTATTGGTCAGTCTTCTCCATATACCTTTGGTATGCTGTGCATAATTGTTCTAGGACTCCCTCTAGTGGTAACTCATGAGAAGCAGGCCTTGATACAGTGTCTATGTGACTCAGCACTTTCTCCCATAGTGAAGACACATCACGATATACAACACCTTTTTCAGTCTCTAAATTCTCCATGACTTTCCATGTAGGTTTAACTGTACGTTTTCCTCTTTCACTAGCTGGTGGATGGGGATCTAGGTCTCTTTCCTGTGTCTGTAAGTCTGGTAGGGACATTGTATACCTCGCTTCAGACATGATTTGTTTGCAGGCAGGAAGAGTGGATGATGAGGGTTATACTTCTCACTGTTTATCTGCAGTGTGTGCTTCTATGCACGCTGGGGTCTGGCTGGGAACTGGGTTACTGTGTATCTGGGAAATGTCCTTTTCCACTGAGGTTCAGCACAGACCTTGAGTTACTGTCTCTGAAGGCAGGTTATTCCTTTTTACTATTCTGACTCATGGATATGTAGAACGCAGTGGTGCCTGGATAGGCCAATTCTTTTGGGCGCTTCCGTATTGACCTGTACTCACGTTCATACCGATTTATCAGATAGCTTAACTCAGCCACGTTCTCATGTAAGAAGACTCCAGGAAAAGAGGATTGCTTTAACCGAAATTCTTGTATTATGATGAAAGTAGCAGGTAAAAAGGAATATTCAACAGAGGACATGTAATAGGATGCATACAGATATGGGGATGATGACAAAATGGAGAATAAGGGCGTGAACAAACATACATCACAGGACTACAGTGAGAGAGTTGGGACAAAATACAGGGAAAAGCAAACTTCTGCCTAGAAAGAAGGATAGAACACAAGCAATGCAAACAGTGAATGATTTCCCAAGTCGTGGGACATGACATTCCTATTTAAGGCTGCTTGGCTGCTGGTCCGATGCCGGCCAACAATGTATCAGTAGCATTCTGTTGCATTCTCCTGCCTCAAGTTCCAGTTCAGCTAAGTTGAATTTTGTTCCTAGTTAATGTTATTTTTTGTCCAGCTATCTGCAATGTGACTCTCTGCAGCTGGAAGCTCTCGTGGACTGAAATTGCCACTCCAGTGGCATGAGTTGTCACTGGAGTTTTAAAGTAATTTCAGGATGGTGTTTTTGAGTAGTGTTTTGAAGTTGACCGTGAAGTAACTCTTTCCTGTACTTCTGCTATCTAGTAAGCGGACCTCACTGTGCTAAATCTGCTGTTCATCCTACGTATGTCTTTTCCTCTTGACTCACCGTCAATATTTGTGGGGGCCTGCTATCTCCTTTTGGGGTTCATCTCTGGAGGTAAGGCAGGCCTGTATATTCCTCTGATAGGGGTAGTTAGATCTCCGGCTGGCGCGTGGTGTCTAGGGCATCGTAGGAAACACTCCCCGGCTACTTCCAGTGTCGTGTCAGGTTCAGGTCACGGTCACTTTAGTTTCCATCACCCGAGAGCTAGTCCGTTTGTTATTTTTGATTTCCCTGCCATTGGGAAAATCATAACAGTGGTCCCTAAAAAAATGGTTTTGCAAATATTGTTGGAAAAATAAGAAATCGCTGGTCAACTTTTAACCCTTGTAATGTCCTAACAATAAAAAAATTATGCTTCCAAAATTGTGCTGATGTAAAGTAGACATGTGGGAAATGTTATTTATTAACTATTTTGCGTGACACCACTCCCTGATTTAAGGGTCCGAAAATTAAAAGTTTGAAAATTGCCAAATTTTTGCCAAATTTTCCTTTTTTCATAAATAAATGCAAGTTATATTGAAGAAATTTTACCACTACCATGAAGTACAATATGTCACAAAAAACAATCTCAGAATCAGTGGGATACGTTGAAGTGTTCCAGAGCTATAACCTCATAAACTGACAGTGGTCAGAATTGTAAAAATTGGCCCGGTCATTAAGTACAAAACTGGCTCTGTCACTAAGGGGTTAATATGACAACTTTCATATTGTTTATGTTGTCAAGGTGAAAATATATATCTTTATACTGTGAAACAATAAGTTTTCCCTTGCTTGCAGATGCTAATGTAATTGTATTTAAAATGGCTGCCAGTATTCACCTTTGCCCTACTTTTTGTCTCTGAGAAGCTAAGTATCATTTCTTCTGAAATCGAAACTTGAGGAATGTGAAGAAAGGAGGATTCACCAGAAGACATCAGGACAAATCAGAAAGACTGAATACTAGATATGTACTGCTTAAACCCCGCATATTGCATTCCTTTTTCTAAAACGATATAGTACTGTGTATCCAGAAATAAAGTTAGTTGCTGTGATCGTTGCTGACACTTGTAGACGCACGAGCATCAACTGAGATTGAACCAGCTCTTTGTCTGACTCATTCTTACCTGGTACCATATGCTCTGCTCATACTCTAATTTGGGATGACTGGTGAATGAGGGTTATTGTCGTGACGACCCCGACAATTTGGCGCTTCCAACGTGGGGCGTGGCCAGCGATCCGAGACCCCCTGGACCCATCCCTGGATGTCCGTGGATGACACCCGTAGTGGCTGACCTCGAGGACTGATCACCCTCCAAACACGGTAAGTGGAGATCATATACTTTGTATGTGTCACACTTGCTAGTGTCTCAGCCGTTATTGGTTTGTCTGTGGTCTCCTTGGATCTGAGGGGTGACCGGTCGAGTGGTGAGACCGAGCGCGATCCCGTGCAACGCTCTGAACCAGCAACTGAGAGATGTCGCATCCTGCGCATCCTCATGTACACCACACCTCCTCCACCGGTCATTGTACTCCATTCAACCACCCTACCCGTGACTATTGTCTAGTAGTGAAGTGGAGTGAAAGTTTGAGCAAGTTGTAGATTGCGGGGCGGCTTAGTGAAAGGGATAGGAGACGCAGCCTCTGTCATATTGTACTAACAGGTAATTAAGACGTCCCAAGAGGGGGACCACCAGAATTTCAGTACAAACAGGTAATTAAGACGTCCCAAGGGGGGGACCACCAGAATTTCAGTGGAGGGGTTCTCATTAGGAGGCCGCCTCCCAACGGTTAGAATATCGTGACAGGATAGTCTGTAATCACTGTTGTTCAGGTTAGGGACAGGAAGTATCGAGCATGAGGCTCTTTATTCCTAGTACGTTGAACGTGAGGTTCCGTGCTATAGGACACAGTGTTGATATCGCTGTCAGTGGCCTGCTGCAGAAGGGCATAGTATTCTGAGTCATGCTGCGTCTCTTAAAGCAGAAGAAGTCTGTGCCCCACAAGTTAAATGAGGATGCTGTGGAAGTCAAGACAATAGTAGAGTCACGGGAGGGCAAGAAGGCAATCAAGAATGTTGAGAGGTTGTACAAGCATGTAGGATTGCCCTCGTCAGGGAGATTGCAGCCGTCTACATGGCACAATCTCATAGAGAACAAAGGGGCATGTTGAAGGATAAAGGATTGTGAGAACAAGCGCAAGCTCATTTACGAGTTGCGCGAGGCTTAAAGAACGAAGGATGGAAAGAGGTTGATGGAGAGGGAGGATCAGAGGAAGGTTTTGTAAAAATTAAGTCTGAGAACTGCTGTATTCCGTTTCTGTGTTTGTCTCTAAGATACCCGATGGGAGGGGTCAAACAGCTGCGTTATTGCTTTCTCTGTGTTGAGGAATGCTGTGATTTTTCTTATCTCTGTGTCCTTGGAATGGAGGGGGCACATACTGTAGCTGCTTTCTCTTTGTATTTTCTTGGTGTAGTACGCGCTAGTAGATCTGTGTTTTGTTTAACCCCTTCACCCCCAAAGGTGGTTTGCACGTTAATGACCGGGCCAATTTTTACAATTCTGACCACTGTCCCTTTAGGAGGTTATAACTCTGGAACGCTTCAACGGATCTTGGCGATTCTGACACTGTTTTCTCGTGACATATTGTACTTCATGATAGTGGTAAAATTTCTTTGATATTACCTGCGTTTATTTGCAAAAAAAATGGAAATTTGGCGAAAATTTTGAAAATTTTGCAATTTTCCAACTTTGAATTTTTATGCCCTTAAATCACAGAGATATGTCACACAAAATACTTAATAAGTAACATTTCCCACATGTCTACTTTACATCAGCACAATTTTGGAACCCAAATTTTTTTTGTTAGGGAGTTATAAGGGTTAAAAGTTGACCAGCAATTTCTCATTTTTACAACACCATTTTTTTTTTAGGGACCACATCTCATTTGAAGTCATTTTGAGGGGTCTATATGATAGAAAATACCCAAGTGTGACACCATTCTAAAAACTGCACCCCTCAAGGTGCTCAAAACCATATTCAAGAAGTTTATTAACCCTTCTGGTGCTTCACAGGAATTTTTGGAATGTTTAAATAAAAATGAACATTTAACTTTTTTTCACAAAAAATTTACTTCAGCTCCAATTTGTTTTATTTTACCAAGGGTAAGAGAAGAAATTGGACCCCAAAAGTTGTTGTACAATTTGTCCTGAGTACGCTGATACCCCATATGTGGGGATAAACCCCTGTTTGGGGGCATGGGAGACCTCGGAAAGGAAGGAGCGCCGTTTGACTTTTCAATGCAAAATTGACAGGAATTGAGATGGGACGTCATGTTGCGTTTGGAGAGCCACTGATGTGCCTAAACATTGAAACCCCCCACAAGTGACACCATTTTGGAAAGTAGACCCCCTAAGGAACCTATCTAGAGGTGTGGTGAGCACTTTGACCCACCGAGTGCTTCACAGAAGTTTATAATGCAGAACCGTAAAAATAAAAAATCATATTTTTTCACAAAAATTATCTTTTCACCCCCAATTTTTTATTTTCCCAAGTGTAAGAGAAGAAATTGGACCCCAAAAGTTGTTGTACAATTTTTCCTGAGTACGCTGATACCCCATATGTGGGGGTAAACCACTGTTTGGGCGCATGGGAGAGCTCGGAAAGGAAGTAGCACCGTTTGACTTTTCAATGCAAAATTGACAGGAATTGAGATGGGACGCCATGTTGCGTTTGGAAAGCCACTGATGTGCCTAAACATTGAAACCCCCCCACAAGTGACACCATTTTGGAAAGTAGACCCCCTAAGGAACTTATCTAGAGGTGTGGTGAGCACTTTGACCCACCAAGTGCTTCACAGAAGTTTATAATGCAGAACCGTAAAAATAAAAAATCATATTTTTTCACAAAAATTATCTTTTCACCCCCAATTTTTTATTTTCCCAAGTGTAAGAGAAGAAATTGGACCCCAAAAGTTGTTGTACAATTTTTCCTGAGTACGCTGATACCCCATATGTGGGGGTAAACCACTGTTTGGGCGCATGGGAGAGCTCGGAAAGGAAGTAGCACTGTTTGACTTTTCAATGCAAAATTGACAGGAATTGAGATGGGACGCCATGTTGCGTTTGGAGAGCCACTGATGTGCCTAAACATTGAAACCCCCCACAAGTGACACCATTTTGGAAAGTAGACCCCCTAAGGAACTTATCTAGAGGTGTGGTGAGCACTTTGACCCACCAAGTGCTTCACAGAAGTTTATAATGCAGAACCGTAAAAATAAAAAATCATATTTTTTCACAAAAATTATCTTTTCACCCCCAATTTTTTATTTTCCCAAGTGTAAGAGAAGAAATTGGACCCCAAAAGTTGTTGTACAATTTGTCCTGAGTACGCTGATACCCCATATGTGGGGGTAAACCACTGTTTGGGCGCATGGGAGAGCTCGGAAAGGAAGTAGCACCGTTTGACTTTTCAATGCAAAATTGACAGGAATTGAGATGGGACGCCATGTTGCGTTTGGAGAGCCACTGATGTGCCTAAACATTGAAACCCCCCACAAGTGACACCATTTTGGAAAGTAGACCCCCTAAGGAACTTACCTAGATGTGTTTTGAGCGCTTTGACCCACCAAGGGCTTCACAGAAGTTAATAATGCAGAGCCATAAAAATAAAACAAAAATTTTTTCCCACAAAAATTATTTTTTAGCCCCCAGTTTTGTATTTTCCCGAGGGTAACAGGAGAAATTGGACCCCAAAAGTTGTTGTCCAATTTGTCCTGAGTGCGCTGATACCCCATATGTGGGGGGGGAACCACCGTTTGGATGCATGGAAGGGCTCGGAAGTGAAGGAGCGCCATTTGGAATGCAGACTTAGATGGAATGGTCTGCAGGCGTCACATTGCGTTTGCAGAGCCCCTAATGTACCTAAACAGTAGAAACCCCCCACAAGTGACACCATGTTGGAAAGTAGACCCCCTAAGGAACTTATCTAGATGTGTGGTGAGCACTTTGACCCACCAAGGGCTTCACAGAAGTTTATAATGCAGAGCCATAAAAATAAAAAATAAAAATTTTCCCACAAAAATTATTTTTTAGCCCCCAGTTTTGTATTTTCCCGAGGGTAACAGGAGAAATTGGACCCCAAAAGTTGTTGTCCAATTTGTCCTGAGTGCGCTGATACCCCATATGTGGGGGGGAACCACCGTTTGGACGCATGGAAGGGCTCGGAAGTGAAGGAGCGCCATTTGGAATGCAGACTTAGATGGAATGGTCTGCAGGCGTCACATTGCGTTTGCAGAGCCCCTAATGTACCTAAACAGTAGAAACCCCCCACAAGTGACACCATGTTTTTAAAGTAGACCCCCTAAGGAACTTATCTAGATGTGTGGTGAGCGCTTTGACCCACCAAGGGCTTCACAGAAGTTTATAATGCAGAGCCGTAAAAATAAAACTAAAAATTTTTCCCACATAAAATATTTTTCAGCCCCCGGTTTTGTATTTTCCCGAGGGTAACAGGAGAAATTGGACCCCAAAATTTGTTGTCCAATTTGTCCTGAGTGCGCTGATACCCCATATGTGGGGGGAACCACCGTTTGGATGCATGGGAGGGCTCGGAAGGGAAGGAGCGCCATTTGGAATGCAGACTTAGATGGAATGGTCTGCAGGCATCACATTGCGTTTGCAGAGCCCCTAATGTACCTAAACAGTAGAAGCCCCACACAAGTGACCCCATTTTGGAAACTAGACCCCCCAAGGAACTTATCTAGATGTGTTGTAAGAACTTTGAACCCCCAAGTGTTTCACTACAGTTTATAACGCAGAGCCGTGAAAATAAAAAATCTTTGTTTTTCCCACAAAAATTATTTTTTAGCCCCCAGTTTTGTATTTTCCCAGGGGTAACAGGAGAAATTGGACCCCAAAGGTTGTTGTCCTATTTGTCCTGAGTACGCTGATACCCCATATGTTGGGGTAAACCCCTGTTTGGGCACACGGGAGAGCTCGGAAGGGAAGGAGCACTGTTTTACTTTTTCAACGCAGAATTGGCTGGAATTGAGATCGGACGCCATGTCGCGTTTGGAGAGCCCTTGATGTGCCGAAACAGTGGAAACCCCCCAATTATAACTGAAACCCTAATCCAAACACACCCCTAACCCTAATCCCAACAGTAACCCTAACCACACCTCTAACCCTGACACACCCCTAACCCTAATCCCAACCCTATTCCCAACCGTAAATGTAATCCAAACCCTAACCGCAACTTTAGCCCCAACCCTAACCCTAACTTTAGCCCCAACCCTAACTGTAGCCTTAACCCTAGTCCCAACCCTAGCCCTAATGGGAAAATGGAAATAAATACTTTTTTTTTATTTTTCCCTAACTAAGGGGGTGATGAAGGGGTGTTTGATTTACTTTTATAGCGGGTTTTTTAGCGGATTTTTATGATTGGCAGCCGTCACACACTGAAAGACGCTTTTTATTGCAAAAAATATTTGTTGCGTTACCACATTTTGAGAGCTATAAATTTTCCATATTTTGGTCCACAGAGTCATGTGAGGTCTTGTTTTTTGCGGGACGAGTTGACGTTTTTATTGGTAACATTTTTGGGCACGTCACATTTTTTGATCGCTTTTTATTCCGATTTTTGTGAGGCAGAATGACCAAAAACCAGCTATTCATGAATTTCTTTTGAGGGAGGCGTTTATACCGTTCCGCGTTTGGTAAAATTGATAAAGCAGTTTTATTCTTCGGGTCAGTACGATTACAGCGATACCTCATTTATCTCATTTTTTTATGTTTTGGCGCTTTTATACGATAAAAACTATTTTATGGAAAAAATAATTATTTTTGCATCGCTTTATTCTCAGGACTATAACTTTTTTATTTTTTTGCTGATCATGCTGTATGGCAGCTTGTTATTTGCGGGACAAGATGACGCTTTCAGCGGTACCATGGTTATTTATATCTGTCTTTTTGATCGCGTGTTATTCCACTTTTTGTTCGGCGGTATGATAATAAAGCGTTGTTTTTTGCCTCGTTTTTTTTTTTTTTCTTACGGTGTTTACTGAAGGGGTTAACTAGTGGGCCAGTTTTATAGGTCGGGTCGTTACGGATGCGGCGATACTAAATATGTGCACTTTTATTGTTTTTTTTTATATTTAGATAAAGAAATGTATTTATGGGAATAATATTTTTATTTTTTTTTTTCATTATTTTGGAATATTTTTTTTTATTTTTTTTTACACATTTGGAAATTTTTTTTTTTACTTTTTTACTTTGCCCCAGGGGGGGACAATACAGATCGGTGATCTGCCAGTTTGCATAGCACTCTGACAGATCACCGATCTGAGAGAAGTGCAGGCTGCTTCACAGTGCCTGCTCTGAGCAGGCTTCTGTGAAGCCACCTCCCTCCCTGCAGGACCCGGATCCGCGGCCATCTTGGATCCGGGTCTGGACCAGGCAGGGAGGGAGGTAAGACCCTCGCAGCAACGCGATCACATCGCGTTGCTCCGGGGGTCTCAGGGAAGCCCGCAGGGAGCCCCCTCCCTGCGCGATGTTTCCCTGCACCGCCGGCACATCGCGATCATGTTTGATCGCGGTGTGCCGGGGGTTAATGTCCCGTGGTCGGTCCGTGACCGCTCCTGGCACATAGTGCCGGATGTCAGCTGCGATATGCAGCCGACACCCGGCCGCGATCGGCCGCGCTCCCCCCGTGAGCGCGGCCGATCGCATATGACGTACTATCCCGTCGGTGGTCATACGGGCCCACCCCACCTCGACGGGATAGTACGTCAAATGTCGGGAAGGGGTTAAAGAAATATTGTAAATTGAAAGTGAAATCTAGTGCCTAGTTTTAGAAGGAAACTTGTAAGTGATTGTTTGATTATTAGTGTAATTGAAAGATTGGTAAAAGATTCACCTGCTTCAAGTTGAGCGGTTGATATATAGCAAATTGAGGATCAACAGATGATATGAATTCTGATTGTTTTTGCTACGTTGAAAAAGGAAAGTTGTCTATTACTATGATAAAAAACTGGATGTTTTGTGGTGCAAGAAGGAACTGAGAAAGTGATTGAGATTAATGTGTTAGAAAGACAAATAATTAAAAAGAATAATCTGAAACAGGGGGTCTCCCTGCTAGATAATGTGGTCCCTCCCCAGGAAATTAAGCCTCTACTCCCGACTGTAAGCCCTATGCCCCTTGACCACAAGGCACCAATATATCCTGGACTGCCGAGAAGTTTTATGGGCGTCTTATGGTAGTATTTAAAGATCTGGGATTCTCATTGTAACAAAAAGCCCATTCTGCATCAGCAGGGAAATTAAAGGTTAAATCAGCAGCCGTAGCGATTCTTACTCGCCCTCTAGCCCCCACCGCAGTACAAGGACACAGCTCCGTTCCTTTTCAGTGGCCCATGTAACAGACTTCAGCTCCTGCCCTTCTCCCACCGTACACAAATCCAGTCTCACATTCCAATATCCTTTTTTTAACCCTATGTCTGGGAATCTCCCTCCCAAGCCCTGTCATGTCAATTCTCAGACCAAGAGTTTGTTTTAATCGGTGTAGATGGTAGACCCCCCCAGCCCGGAAAGGCCCCTAGATCTCCTCTTCCCGTGAAACCCTCACACCTACAAGGCCAGACTCTCCAAGAACCTGAAGTTTGGTTCCCCTGTCATTCACGCTACTACATCACACCTCAGGGCCCCCAAGTTCTTTTCTCAGTAGGGTATGGGGATATAATTACCCACCAGGTGGGAGCCATAGTGAACCCAGCCAACTCTACCCTGTCACATAGAGGTGGTTTGGCCTAACAGATAGCTAAAAAGGGAGGCCCAGTCATAGCCCAAGAGTGTCAGGCCTACCTTGCCGCTTATGGCCCCTTGCAACCAGGAGACGCTATGTCCACCCAAGGAGGGAATTTGCCCTGTGATATAGTGTTACACGCCGCAGGCCCTGTATATGATTACAAGACACCCGAGCACTGCCGTACAGTATTGCAGACTGCCTTGCAGACAGTATTCACCTATGCAGGACATGCTACGGGTGTGCTGACTCATCTTCATGGAGACAAACAGAGACCTGTTGCTTATTACAGCGGCCGCCTGGATACAGTGGCAAGAGGAAGCCCCTCCTGTGTTCGGGCTGTGTTGTCTGTCCAGCTGTTGCTACACAAGTCTTCAGAGATTGTTTTGGATCACCCACTGATGGTCCATACCCCACATGATGTACATAGTATCCTTAACCAAGTACAACCTAGCCACCTGTCCATGGCCAGACAGCTGTGTCTTCAGTGTGATATTCTCATGCCTACTAATGTGATTTTGAAAAGGTGCACTGTCCTAAACCCCGCTACTCTTCTCTAGTTCCTATGGATCCAGATGGGGGAGGGGAAGGTGACATGGAAAAGGACACTCCTTTCCTTTCTAGAATGGATCCAGAGGAACAAGATCAGGTTTCCAAACCACTTGATTGTCTAGAATTGATGTCTCAGGAAACGGCTGGTCTCCCTATTGTCTCTACTGTGCCTATACCTAATGCTGATTTTGAGCTTTTTGTAGATGGATCCCGTCACCAAGATGACCAAGGACACTTCTGTACCGAATATGCTGTGGTCTCAGAACATGAGGTAATCAAGGCAGAGTCAATGCCAGCTCATATCTCTGCACAAGAAGCAGAGCTCAAGGCGCTCACAGAAGCGTGCAAACTAGCAGAAGGTAAGACTGTAAATATCTACACTGATTCCAGGTATGCTTTTGGCATTGCACATGATTATGGGCCTATCTGGAGAACCAGGGCTTTCCTGACAGCAAATGGCCACCCCATTAAACATGCTGAGGCAGTGCAGCAACTTATGAATGCACTACAGCTTCCCACCCAAGCAGACATCATAAATCATAAAGGTAAAGGCACATACCAAAGGCACTGATGGACAGGCAAAGGGTAACGCACTGGCAGACCAGGCTGCCAAGAAAGCAGCAAGCACTCCTGTAGCCTCTAAAGTACATCACCTGGACACCCCACCATCTCCACTTGTGTCAAAAGACATCTTAGCCCGGTTACAAGAACAGGCAAGTAAGGAGGAGAAAAATAGGTGGCAAGAGATAGGGGCTTGCTCTGATACCGTCACTGGACTATGGGGGAGGGGTGAAAAGGTCTGCCTACCACAGGTACTGTACCCAATGATGGCACAGGTTCTGCACGGGAATGTGCACCACTCGAAGACGGCCATGTGTGACACCCTACAGAAACAATGGATTGCCCCCGGGGTTTTCCACCTGCGCAGAAAGGCAGGTACAGAGCTGCATGATATGTGCCACACATAATCAGGGTAGGACAGTGAAAACTCCATCCAAACACACTCCCCGGCCCTTTTACCCATTCCAGAGACTGCAGATTGATTATATTCAGTTGCCTAGGGTAGGGACGTATGAGTATGTGTTGGTCTGCATTTATTTATTTTCAGGTTGGCCAGAAGCCTACCCAGTTGCCAAAGCTACGGCTAAGACAACGGCGAAGAAACTGATGGCTGAGATCATATGCAGGTATGGAGTTCCTGAAATCATTGAAAGCGATCGGGGTTCCCATTTTACTGGAGAGATCATGTCAGAGGTAATGGCAGCACTGGGGGTAAGTCAAGCATTACATACTCCATCCACAGAGTAGTGGAAACGTGGAGAGACTAAATGGAACTTTTAAGCCTAAAATCCAGAAGGCAATGGCAGAGACTGGTAAACCATGGACAGAATGCCTTCCTCTAGCTTTGTTTTCAGTAAGATATACCCCAAACAGGAAGACAGGACTGTCATCGTACGAGATTCTGTTTGGCAGGGGCCCCAATCTTGGATGTTTCTTTCCACAACAGTTGCAGCTCAAGTACCAGGACTTGACTAGCTATGTGCAGGCCTTACATGGACACCTTGCCAAAGTGCATTAAACTGTCTTCAGTTCTCTTCCAGACCCAGACAAGGTTCCTGGACACTATCCCTTGGAGCCAGAAGACTGGGTAGTGATAAAGCGGCACGTCCGAAAGAGCCTGGAACCAAAATTTGACGGACCATACCAAGTGCTCCTGACCACAGCCACAGCTGTCAAGCTCGAAGGAAAACCTAGTTGGATCCACGCCTCACAATGTAAAAGAGACCAAACTAGTGTTTAGTCACAGTAGTGATTGAAGGGAAATGTTGCTGTTGTTTTTGGTCCTGGGGTTGGGGGCCATCCTCGAACCTACCTCTTCGGCCCCTATTGTAAATAAGAATCCTGGTGCCACTATTCTCTGGGTAAACCTAACGGCCCCGATAAATATCTGGCGATTTGATTTCTGTGATGTAGTCAGGTGCCTCGAGACTCAACGGGTGGTAGAGGGAATCATCCAGTTTTATATGTGTGTTACCAGAAATGACAACAATAATTGTTATTATTGGTCAGATGCTGCCTGAAATACGGGGGATGATTGGGGATATAAACCTAGCGAAGCCATGTTCCCTAAGGATAGAACAGGTAGGAGTCTTCGTGAGAGAATGCATCTAACAGCCCTTCTGCAACCACTTAGGGGCTGTAAATGGGGTAGAAACTGTCACCCCCTCCTCCTAAATCTTGAAAACCCCCAATCTGCTGATCTGCAGACGTTTGTACTGGGAAGGCATTTTCATTATGTATTTAATGGTGGATACTATGGGAATTTAGGCCACATACAGCTCCAGGATATTAGCTTCAGACCAACCAAGGCCCCTGTTACCAGTACAGTTAAAACAGGCCCAGGTGAGCGTTTGCAAAATGTAGTTAATGAAGTAATCCCCATTCCAGGTCTCAGTTGGCAAGAAGTTTTCTCCATAGAAACACAAACAGCCCCAAGGAAAAACCTATGGTTAGAATGGGTGAGATACAATGTAAGAGTCCAGAATATCTCTGTAGGATGTATTGCTTGTGCTGCTGCGAATACACATCTCTACACACATGCATTGCTTTTTCCTGATGACAACACCACTGCCTGTGTCATGAATCTGTTGAAAGGTCTGAAGCCCACTGATTGCCCAGATTACGTCCCACTAATTCATGAGGAACCCAAACTAAAGGTCCCAGGAGAAGTAACCGTATTAGCTGACAATTACACAGAACAAAATCGTGGAACAATATAAGGTCACCACCATATTAATTATTTACCCAAATAGGGATTGTATATGTATTTATATACTGGGACCAGAAATATAGGATCATACTGGACCAACTGCCAGACAATAAATCAAAACCACCGAAGAACAAAAAAGGCAGAAAGCAGTCCAATTATTATAAATATACAAAATTACTTTATTAGCTAAAAAACCAGGAACAAACATGACAGGGGGAAATCATCCCCATACAATCATCAGCATGTATCCATATGGACAGGGTGAAGGTGACTATAGTACATAAAGAAAATCATCATTTACTAGCCGGCAAAGATCATATGCATACCAAATTAATATGTCAAACTACTAGTGCAGATATGCTGTGGACCCTAATCCTCTATCAATGGAAAAAGAGCCTGACACATAAAAAATCTAAAGTATACATACCGGGCAGTGTGGAAATATATCAAGCCAGGTTAGCACCTCACCCTCGTCCACCCCGACGCACGTTTCGGCGGATGCCTTTATCAAGGGGTACGGCGGTATACTGCTGGGTTACATATATATATAGGGGAGGGGGCACAAAATGACAGCTGGACTAGCCAATCCCATCAAACTGCCTCCCAGGTGTACTCCGGATACACCTGACGCCGCACCGCAGAAAAACACATGGGGCCCCATGTGTTCCTGAGATGACGGCGCCATGGCGCTGGGGACAAAGGGAAGCAGTTCCGGGGTATAATTGGAATGTATGCGCGTGCGCACGTCATTGAGATCTATTATTAAGCTAAGACCACAACAGACTACACTGTGCGGCCACATTGCTGTCAGCAGACATGCGCAGCTAAAGTTATTGTTTTCAGCCGCTAGAGGGTTACATCAATAATGGCGGCAGCCATTTTTATGTAGTCTGACATGCGCAGTAAAAACAGCGCAGATATGTTAGTAAATGCTGCAGCGAAATTGCAGAGGGTAAATAGATAAATAAATAGATAAATACAAGATCAGCAGGATATATAATGGGGATAACACCATAATCCATAAATATCCATATTTTATTCATCAAAATATAACTGACCAATATTGCACCAATGCAGGAATCGCCACAGCATCATTGGATTAAACTAGCCCATACATAACGAGTAGATACACAAGAAAATAAGAGACATAACAGAAAAAAGCAAAACAACACCACAAACAATATGAAAAAAATTTAGAAAAAAGAAACATTTTGGACAATTCAATATAGCTATATATATTTCTTCAATAAATTCCTCCCCTTATTTGAAAATATTGTCTCAGAACCAAACATCAAAGGGTCAAAAGAATCCAAAAATTCACTCCATGGTCAAAAATAGCAGTCCTAGCAGATATAAAGATGGCCGAGGTCCATAGTATTCAAATTTTATACATGCATACTAATGCATGCAACAGGAAATATAGTCCAAGTGGATTTCTTCGGCCATAGCGGTCTTTGTCTGCCTATTGATCCCATATTATAGATGTAAGATGAAGTGTCCATGGAAATAAGGGACATCAATGTTGGGAGATAGCCAGATGAACGTCCATACTGTGCCACACATCAAAACTACAATATAAAAGTAAAACCCATTAAAATCAAATAAAACCAAATACATGCGGAGATATATATAGGGAGCACGAACAACCAATGGACTACAAAAATGGGGCAAATGAAATATTTTCATTAAGGCCTTCCGGATGGATAGTCCGGAGACGCCATATCCATTGTGTCTCCAGTCTACCCAGCCTCTTAGAAAGTTGACCCCCCCTGATATTTATTTTTAGGGTATCAATACCCCTAACTCTTAACAGTGAGGCATTACAACTGTGAAACTCCTTGAAGTGTCTAGGTATTGTGTCAAGTTTGGATGCATCCACATGGCCACAGGCCGCCTGTATCCCCAGGACATGCTCCCTGACGCGGACCTTCATTTGGCGGGTAGTCAATCCCACATAGATAAGTCCGCATGGACAGGTAGCATGATATATTACATACCGTGTGACACATGTAATGTGTGATCTAATAGAATATGTCCTAGTCCCACTGGAATCAGTGAATGTGTCACAGGTATCCACATTGGGACAGGCGACACAGCGGCCACATGGATAGCATCCAACCTTGGGAGCAGACCTCTCCAGGAAAGTTGGAGGATGTTGACTCACATGATGACTCTGTACCAAACAATCCCGGAGATTCCTAGCACATCTAAATGTCATCAGGGGTCGAGATGGGAGGAATTTCCCAATAATTGGGTCTACCCTTAATATAGGCCATGCTTTCTCCAAAGACCGACGTATCTGATTAGACTGACTACTAAATGTAGTAATAAATCTAGTTTTTGCATTTCCAGTTGAAGAGGATCGTGTGGGAGAACCATAGACCAATTTATCCCGAGGGGTATGTTTGGCTCTCAGATATGCCCTTTTTATCGACCTCCCACTATATCCAAATATATGTATTTTGGGTAGCAAATACAATGTAGGTATAGTCGGCTCCTTGACCACTAGGGCCTTAGCTAGATCCTTGGTGATAACGTCGTCCTGTAAGGCCCGCTGGATAATGGATTCCAATTTGCTGGAAAATGCAATGAGGGGGTTATATGTAAGTTTTTTATAACATATCTTATTATCCAGTTGCTTAAACGCCTCCCTCTCATACATATCCACGGGCCACAGGACGACGTTACCACCCTTATCGGCCGGTTTTATAACCACATTGGGTAAATTTTGGAGGTATTGTAATCTGTTCCTCTCAGTTCTTGATAAATTATCATCTGGAAGGGACCTACCAATCTTACCCAAATCCTCCGTGACCACTCGGACAAATGTGTCAATAGCAGAACATGTAGATAGTGGGGGGAACCTGCTGGAACAAGGACGAATAGATGGAGGAATCCTATTACCCTCATGTTCCGTTAAATACTTTTTGGGAACCTCCACACTTTCCGTAGGTATGAGATCACTTCTGCTGGAGCTTCTAGAATTCACCCTCACCCATAATTTCTTTGTATTCAAAGGGTCCTTCTACCTGCAGCTCCAGGGGACCGCTATGGGGGCTGCCTTTGCACCCGCATATGCTGGTCTCTTCCTGGGGCTGTGGGAGAGGGACCTTCCCCTGTCAGATGAACAGGGGTCGATTGAGCGTGTCCCTTTATGGACACGCTATATCGATGATGTCTTCTTCATCTGGCAGGGCACATCCGTCGACCTTGCGCAGTTTATGTCCCGCCTGAACAGCAACGACCTGAATATCCATCTCACATTTGTATCCGACGTTTATTCCATAGATTTTTTGGATGTCACGATCAAG
This sequence comes from Ranitomeya variabilis, assembly GCF_051348905.1. Lineage (NCBI taxonomy): Eukaryota > Metazoa > Chordata > Amphibia > Anura > Dendrobatidae > Ranitomeya > Ranitomeya variabilis. Next base: position 84,844,982 of record NC_135236.1, read on the forward strand.
AAAAATAGTTGGGGTATTCTAAATACGGATATATTTCGTAAAAAAACATCAACCAATACCCTTTTACACGCTACTTCTGGACATCCAAAACATATGATAAAATCTATTCCGGTGGGGCAGTTCCTCCGTATAAGGCGAATATGTTCCAATATGATTGATTTTGAAAAACGTGCGGAGGAGCTGTCCCAAAGATTTAGAGAACGTGGATATAGTGGGAGGTCGATAAAAAGGGCATATCTGAGAGCCAAACATACCCCTCGGGATAAATTGGTCTATGGTTCTCCCACACGATCCTCTTCAACTGGAAATGCAAAAACTAGATTTATTACTACATTTAGTAGTCAGTCTAATCAGATACGTCGGTCTTTGGAGAAAGCATGGCCTATATTAAGGGTAGACCCAATTATTGGGAAATTCCTCCCATCTCGACCCCTGATGACATTTAGATGTGCTAGGAATCTCCGGGATTGTTTGGTACAGAGTCATCATGTGAGTCAACATCCTCCAACTTTCCTGGAGAGGTCTGCTCCCAAGGTTGGATGCTATCCATGTGGCCGCTGTGTCGCCTGTCCCAATGTGGATACCTGTGACACATTCACTGATTCCAGTGGGACTAGGACATATTCTATTAGATCACACATTACATGTGTCACACGGTATGTAATATATCATGCTACCTGTCCATGCGGACTTATCTATGTGGGATTGACTACCCGCCAAATGAAGGTCCGCGTCAGGGAGCATGTCCTGGGGATACAGGCGGCCTGTGGCCATGTGGATGCATCCAAACTTGACACAATACCTAGACACTTCAAGGAGTTTCACAGTTGTAATGCCTCACTGTTAAGAGTTAGGGGTATTGATACCCTAAAAATAAATATCAGGGGGGGTCAACTTTCTAAGAGGCTGGGTAGACTGGAGACACAATGGATATGGCGTCTCCGGACTATCCATCCGGAAGGCCTTAATGAAAATATTTCATTTGCCCCATTTTTGTAGTCCATTGGTTGTTCGTGCTCCCTATATATATCTCCGCATGTATTTGGTTTTATTTGATTTTAATGGGTTTTATTTTTATATTGTAGTTTTGATGTGTGGCACAGTATGGACGTTCATCTGGCTATCTCCCAACATTGATGTCCCTTATTTCCATGGACACTTCATCTTACATCTATAATATGGGATCAATAGGCAGACAAAGACCGCTATGGCCGAAGAAATCCACTTGGACTATATTTCCTGTTGCATGCATTAGTATGCATGTATAAAATTTGAATACTATGGACCTCGGCCATCTTTATATCTGCTAGGACTGCTATTTTTGACCATGGAGTGAATTTTTGGATTCTTTTGACCCTTTGATGTTTGGTTCTGAGACAATATTTTCAAATAAGGGGAGGAATTTATTGAAGAAATATATATAGCTATATTGAATTGTCCAAAATGTTTCTTTTTTCTAAATTTTTTTCATATTGTTTGTGGTGTTGTTTTGCTTTTTTCTGTTATGTCTCTTATTTTCTTGTGTATCTACTCGTTATGTATGGGCTAGTTTAATCCAATGATGCTGTGGCGATTCCTGCATTGGTGCAATATTGGTCAGTTATATTTTGATGAATAAAATATGGATATTTATGGATTATGGTGTTATCCCCATTATATATCCTGCTGATCTTGTATTTATCTATTTATTTATCTATTTACCCTCTGCAATTTCGCTGCAGCATTTACTAACATATCTGCGCTGTTTTTACTGCGCATGTCAGACTACATAAAAATGGCTGCCGCCATTATTGATGTAACCCTCTAGCGGCTGAAAACAATAACTTTAGCTGCGCATGTCTGCTGACAGCAATGTGGCCGCACAGTGTAGTCTGTTGAGGTCTTAGCTTAATAATAGATCTCAATGACGTGCGCACGCGCATACATTCCAATTATACCCCGGAACTGCTTCCCTTTGTCCCCAGCGCCATGGCGCCGTCATCTCAGGAACACATGGGGCCCCATGTGTTTTTCTGCGGTGCGGCGTCAGGTGTATCCGGAGTACACCTGGGAGGCAGTTTGATGGGATTGGCTAGTCCAGCTGTCATTTTGTGCCCCCTCCCCTATATATATATGTAACCCAGCAGTACCCCTTGATAAAGGCATCCGCCGAAACGTGCGTCGGGGTGGACGAGGGTGAGGTGCTAACCTGGCTTGATATATTTCCACACTGCCCGGTATGTATACTTTAGATTTTTTATGTCAGGCTCTTTTTCCATTGATAGAGGATTAGGGTCCACAGCATATCTGCACTAGTAGTTTGACATATTAATTTGGTATGCATATGATCTTTGCCGGCTAGTAAATGATGATTTTCTTTATGTACTATAGTCACCTTCACCCTGTCCATATGGATACATGCTGATGATTGTATGGGGATGATTTCCCCCTGTCATGTTTGTTCCTGGTTTTTTAGCTAATAAAGTAATTTTGTATATTTATAATAATTGGACTGCTTTCTGCCTTTTTTGTTCTTCGGTGGTTTTGATAGCTGACAATTACACCTGCTATAATTCCCACGACACCACAGGTACACCAGTAGGGATCTTCGAGACAGGTTTCTGTAAAGAGAACAGTTCTCTAGATACTGACTTGCTAATTAAACATACACAATATATGTATGACATTTATTGGTTATGTGGAGATGGTAAGCTCCGTCCTAGGTTGCCTAATGCCTGGACAGGTCAATGCACCCTTGTTAAACTAGCCATGCAGTTCAAGATTTTACTATGGGATCCAGAGATACCTGATGAACCTACCAGAAAGAGGAGAAGCCTTGATCAGCTCCATATGAGTTATGAAGAAGATCCACTAGTATATATTGATGCTATTGGAGTGCCAAGAGGGGTGCCTGACCAGTTTAAGGCTCAGAATCAGATTTATGCTGGCTTTGCTTCTTTGATCCCACAGGTGCAGATTAATAAAAATGTTGATTGGATCAATTACATATATTACAGTGAACAAAGATTCGTCAATTATAGCTGTGATGCCTTTCAGGGTATAGTTGAGGAATTGGGCCCTAACACTAGAATGACTCTCCAAAACCGACTAGCCCTTGATATGATCTTAGCTGAGAAAGGAGGAGTCTGTGGAATGGTAGGAGAAGAATGTTGTACCTATATCCCTCAGAACTCTGGAGTAAATGGAAAAACCATGATAGCCCTTAAAAAGATAACTGGGTTAGCAGCAGAATTGAAAACTAATGCTGGAGTAGACACATCTTTCTTTTCCGGCTGGTTGGGTGGGCTTAAGGGATTCCTTCAACAAGCTTGTCTGGTACTGATTGCCCTTCTTATAATTGGATCGATAATTCTCTGTTGTGTTATTCCCTTGTATAAAAAGGTTATTGCCAAAGCAATTCCGACCGGCACCTTTCTCAATCAAGAAGTAGACCCACTAGAGTATGATGGTACGGATCCAGGGGAGATCCCTAAGTACGTCCCCCTCAAGAAATTAGACAAAAACCCCTATTCTCAGATGACGCTAAGAGATTTAGTTTAGGGACAGTGGGAGAACTCCATGTGAGGTTAGTGAAGGGTTCAGCTGCCTGGAGGCCTCTCGCAAGGGGAGAGCTTCTGAGGTGTCTGGATGAAGAAATCCACCTCCCCTTTCCCCATCACATGGACAGTCTCGAAGGATCTTTTCTGAAGGGAAAAACTTAGTGTTTAGGGGGGATTATCAAGGTGAAAAGATATATCTTTATACTGTGAAACAATAAGTTTTCCCTTGCTTGCAGATGCTAATGTAATTGTATTTAAAATGGCTGCCAGTATTCACCTTTGCCCTACTTTTTGTCTCTGAGAAGCTAAGTATCATTTCTTCTGAAATCGAAACTTGAGGAATGTGAAGAAAGGAGGATTCACCAGAAGACATCAGGACAAATCAGAAAGACTGAATACTAGATATGTACTGCTTAAACCCCGCCTATTGCATTCCTTTTTCTAAAACGATATAGTACTGTGTATCCGGAAATAAAGTTAGTTGCTGTGATCGTTGCTGACACTTGTAGACACACGAGCATCAACTGAGATTGAACCAGCTCTTTGTCTGACTCATTCTTACCCGGTACCATATGCTCTGCTCATACTCTAATTTGGGATGACTGGTGAATGAGGGTTATTGTCGTGACGACCCCGACAATGTTGTGTCCTGGACCACAGAAATTTTTGGCTACTGGTAAAAAATTTTTATCTGCAATTGTGTGGCAATGAGACCTCATCCTTGCTCTCAGTTTCTGTCCTGTTTCTCCCAAACATAGGCCCCCAATAGGACATATAGTGCACAGAATTAAGTACACGACATTGGAAGAACAACATTTTATTATACTATAATAATATAGTCCTGCTGTTTGTTGGGAATCGGTATCCGGTCTTTGGTCTCTACATGAGTGCAGGTTTTGCAGCTCTTCACATTGCACAGATAAGTTCCTCTTGGTGTATCTGAGGGCATTGAACTTCGGATCATAAGGTTTCTTAAATTTGTAGGTTGCCTGTAGCACAGCAAGCTTTGAATATTGTCTTTAGCCGATCATCCTTGTGTAAGATGTGGTGAAGTTTTTTAGCAGTTTTTCACAGTACTTCAAGCTGTGTGTTGTAGGTCTCCACCAGAGTTACGCAATTATTTTCCTCTTTTTCTCTGTATTGAAGTAATTGACTTCTAGGGATCCTTATGGCTCTAATGATCTGATCATCAAAAGAGGTGGAGTGGTAGCCTTGATCTAAAAATGTATTTTTGAGATGTGTTAAGTGTTCATCCCTATCCGTTGGGCTGGAACAGATACAATTATATCTAAGGGCCTGGCTGTAGACGATGGACTTTTTAATGTGGTTCAGGTGAAAGTTGTCCCATCTGAGGTATGTGGGACAGTCAATTGGTTTCCGATACACTAATGTCTGGATTGAACCATTTTGAATTTTTATGGTGCTATCCAGAAAGTTGATTTCTGTTTTTGAGTGGTCCAATGTCAGGTTTATTGTGGGTTGAAATGTATTTAATTTGTCGTGGAATTTTAGAAGTTCTTGTTCAGACTCAGTCCAGATTACTAAGATGTCATCGATATAATGGAAATAGGCCAAGAGTTTGATGGAGCAGGATGCTAAAAAGTCATTTTCCAATTTAGCCATGAATAGGTTGGCATACTGGGGTGCCATTTTGCTCCCCAAAACAGTTCCAGTGCATTGTAGATATAGCTCCTCTCCAAAAGAAAAAAAGTTGTGTGTGAAGGTAAATTTGGTGAGTCTTAATACAGACTCAGAAGGGATCCCATTAGCTTCAAGAAACATCTGGCAGGCGGATAGTCCATCTTCATGTTGGATGTTTGAATATAGGGATTCCAAATCCATGGTGGCTAAGATAGCGTTCTTACTTACCAGCAGTTTAAGGATATCTTTTACCCACGCAGAGATTTTTTCAGTGAGTGTTCCCACCCCTGAGATGATTGACCTTCCTGGGTTACCTGGTGTATGAATCTTGGGAAGCATGTAGAAAATTACTATCCTGGGATTCTCAGGGATAAAGTCCAGAAGGTATGTGGAATCTGTATACAGACCTCTGATGACTCTTTTCAATACCCTCATGTATTTGGAGTTGGGTCATCATCCAGTTTGGTGTAGTATTTGTATGTCAGTCAGCTGTCTGTGTGCTTCTATAATGTAGTTGCAGCGCCCCAGAGTCCTGGTCGTTGCAGTAACGTCACTCTGCCGCTAAGGGGAGTGATGGTACGTCTGATTGCACTAAAAGAGTTCACCTGACCAGGTATCACAGTCACACATTACACTTCACACTCTGGCCACCAGGGGGAGCAAAGGGTTCTATGTATTAGGCCACTCCTCACACTCTGGTAAAACTGGGGGCTGGATAGGAAGTTAGGGAGAAGCTGACTGGGTTTTGCCCAGGTAACATCTAGTGAGAGGAGAGCGTTACTTGGGAAGATTCAGGGGGGTCCCTGTCAGGGGTGGGATCCTGACAGAGGCCTAGCAAAGGACAGATCGTTACGGATCCGTGCCTGCACCTCATTGCGGCGGTATCTTAAGAAAGGACACGAAGCGAGGTATATTGTGGAGAAGTGAGAAACGAGATCACAGCACAAAGGCGATAGTACCAGAAGGAGTCGTGCCCCGAGATCGGCAACATCCTTCTGAGGCGCGTAGCCGGTGGCCGGAACGCAGAGGAAGTAATAGACTCTACGCATTACTTTGAACTACGGCAGGGCAGTTAACTTTAGGTTGGCTGTCTCACCTTTTACACCTAATGAAGACAACGGAGGCAATTGTGGGAGAGGGGCGTCTCTAGGGTCCCTATAAAATAACTCCAGGCCTACCCCGTCATACGGGTGCGTCCTATCCATATCATCTGGGGGACGGAGAGAAAGAACAGAAACATACACGACAGTTGTGAGGACTATCCCGTGGTGCTCAGCAGGGAAGTACTACAACACACAGGCGCTAGTAGGTAGGCTACTGATTTCCACCTGCAAAGGGAACTCTGGATGTGCCTTCGGACCGGCTGGTCTCAGCCAGCCCTGTTAGCAGTGCTCTGGATTGTGGATGCCGAAGCCTTCGGTAAAGAGGTAAAGAGACTGCAACCCTGTGTCCTTGTCATTTACTGCAACCTACACCACACCTACTCCTTTTATTGGGCGCCCCTTAGCAGGGCCACGGACTGGGTCGGGCCACCGTGACATTCCCTGAACCGAGAGACCGGGTACCGAGTACCCCACTGCCCTGCTTTTGGGGGCCGCTCCATAGTCAGTTGCATTTAGAAGGACTACAGCACCACCTTTATCTGCAGGCTTAATAGTGATCTCCTTATTGTTTTTAGGCTGTCAATTTCCCTTCTATAATGCACACTGATATTAGGTGGTTCCTTTCTTTCTTGGACTGCACCAAATGTCTAAATAAGTCAATATATTGGTGCAAAATAGTGTTGCGGCCAGGAGGAGGTGTCCAGTCAGATTTTTTTCTTATCCTTTAGTGTGACTTGTGTTTGGCTGCTTAGAAGCCTCAAGTCTTCTTTAACATCAAAAAACTCCTTCAGTCTCAGACTCCTGAAACATTGTTCCATGTCACTACAAAGTTCTGTTTTGTCTAGAGGTTTCGTAGGACAAAATGTGAGACCTCTAGAAAGCAAACTGAGTTATAGTTTGGGGGTATGTGAGATGACAAATTAATAACAGAGTTGACTATACCTGTGTCCTTCTGGCAGTTTTGCTCCATGCTGTTGTGCTTAGGAGGAACTTCACTGGTGCTGGAATAGAAACCTGCTTTCAGTCGAAGTCTATGGAGTTTCTTTTTCTTGCTGTCTATTAGGTATGACTGCAGTGTTGTACAATAATGCTGCCATTTCTGCTGTACTTTTTCAGTAAGTGGCCTCCTTAAAGTTTGTATTTCCATTTGGACCTTTTTCTTGGTGCTTTAGAAAACATGTTTAAGGTGATTCTGTATTCTCTACGAAGTTCTGTACCAGAGGTGTTGTGAATAATGAGTATTGTATGTATTCCAAATAGACCTGGAAAAAAATTATGCAGTTTTACTCCAATTTTGCAAGGTGTGAAGAAAGCCTAACAGACACAATACTTTAATGCTGACATAAATCGGTTGTCCCATCAGGACTATTTTCTACCATACTTGATATTTCTCTTTGGCGCGGCAAATCATCCTGTTCCCACCGAGACGAGTATGCAAAACCTCTGATTTCAGTAGGTCTTGTGCCTATGACGATAATGGTACAGTTAAAAAGATGCAAGGGTACAAGGCTTGCAATGGACATAGTCTTCCAAATGGGCCATGAAGACAATTATCTCTTGTACAACAATGGGCAAAAGTTGACAAGTATGCTTTCCAAAATCGATAGTCACATGAAGTTCATAGCGGGGCACCAGATGTGGTCGCAATTGGACATATGGTGCTCGGTACCACGATGACAGTGGACATGTAGAGCACAGCTATATACACAGTGATTAGCCACTAATAGGACAATGTGTCTTGGCAGTAATGGTTAATCAGAATGATTACATGGCTGACTGACTTGTCTTTATTGCTTGTTGAGTTAGCTTTAATCTGTTTTACAAGGTAAGAAATAAGCATGCTTCACTGGGAGCGCGGCAAATAAAAGCTTCGTTAGCAAAATTAATTTCTGTGAATAATTACATATTTCCAAAGGGTTTAACTCACCTGCTACTCAGTGCATTAGTAATGTGGCAGTGCGTTGCAGCGTGAATCCCAGCACAAAGCCCCAAATGTTCAAATGTCAGCTGGAGATTAGGAACAAGGCGCTGACTTGTCGGTATAACCCTTTCCTTTCCAATGCAGAATACAGTTACATCCGTATATCCGGAATACATACTTATATGAAGGTCACACTCCGGCTATAATGGATGTCTCCAGTATAAGCCACATCTGCCCCCTAGTATTGAGCCTGCCAGGAACATAACAATGTATCAGCCAAACACGCCCCATTATATGCCAGCCATTAATGCCCCTATACCAGTGTATGAGCCATAGACAGGTGGGTGCATGGGTTGCAGTTGATTTTTAATGGCATCATTCTGGGGTACATTTGCATTTTTTAGGAGGTGCAGCAATAGAAAAGCAGTCTCATGCCAGCTACCTCAGCATCACCACTGAGCCGAATATTTGGCTGCAGCAGTAACATGCTGTAGTCGTAATGTAACTGCATTTTTTCAGTAATTCAATACTGTGGTTCTCCTGAGGAAGAAGTTGGTCCAACTTCGAAATGCGTAGAAAATAAATTGCAAGAACACATATTGTTGTTTCTTGGCATCCACATCTGCAACATGGACTACCACCCTCATTCTCCCACCAGTAGTTCATGACAATGGGAATTCCATTCTGTGGGTGCTGTGTACAGTGGTGGGTGTGTTGGCCATGTTCTCCTTAGAAAACACGTGTTTTGCTGCAATGTATTTTGATGTGCAATGTGTTTAGTAATGTGCGTTATTACTGATGGGTTGTGTTCTGCCCAACCCCAGATAGATGATAGGGACAGGTAAAGTTAATGGTTGGGACTAGCCCCGAGTGGGAGGAGATAAAGTGAAGGCAAAGAGGGAGATAGAGCCTAGCCAACAGCTATAGCAGACCTTTGGTCTGAGAACTCAGCAAGGCCACATGGATTGGTTGTCCTAAAGTGAGTGGAGACCGAGATAATGGATAGCGTGATCCAGAGCGGAGGTAAGGAAGAGCATAAGAAAGAGTGAGTGCTTCTATGGAGATGAGGTCTGTCTCAGGAAGCCTATCAGGCCAGTATGGAGTTATTTGACAGTTAAGGGATGGAGCTGCGCTAAGAGGGAAAGTGGTACGAAGAGAGCGAGTGCCTCGTGTGGTAGTTCCAAGGTGTCGGCAAGCCGAGAAGCTAAGTAACGGCCATAGTACAGAAGTAGCTCCCCTAAGGGGAAAAGGACACAGAATTGGAGATTTGGGAAATAGGACTCCTGCTTACTGGTTAGTGGTACGACATATCGTTGGAGACAAGGGAAGCTCCCGATGTGTTTTGCTGGGTGCATCGTGCACATCTTCTATTCTAAATAATAAGACCTGTGCACAGGGCTGCTATCAGGGCATTACTGCTCTGACTGGCATATGGGGCCCGGTGCTCAGAGGTCTTATCTGCCCATCGGGTCCCAGCGGCCTTAGTTAAAAGCCGCCCAGGGCCGGCGTCAGCACCCGGCGCACCCGGGCAAGTGCCGGGGCCCTGAGCAGGCAGGGGGCCCACTCGCCGTTGGGGACACTGACGCGCTATAGTGCCGGCCCCCGCGAGTGGACCCCCCCGCCTGCTCCGGGCCCCGGCACTTGCGATACTTACCTCTCCCGGTTCCAGCGCTGCAGCGTCTTCCATCCTCTGACTGTGACGTTCAGGATAGAGGGCGCGATGACGTCACCACTGCGCGCCCTCTGCCTGAGCAGTCGCAGCACAGAGAGCAGGAAGACGCCGATGGTGAGGAGTCCAGAGCAGCGTCAAGCAACGAGAGGTGAGTATTTCATTTTTTTTTTTCATATTTGGAGCAATATATGGGGACCATCAGAAGGGGCCCATATATGGAGCATTATATGGGGCTAATTCTATATGGAGTATCTTATGGGGCCAATAATATAGGGAGCATTATATGGGGCCAATTTAATATGGAGCATCTTATGGGGCCAATTCAATATGGAGCATCTTATGGGGCCAATAATATAGGGAGCATCTTATGAAGCCAATTCTATACGGAGCATTATATGGGGCCAATTTAATATGGAGCGTCTTATGGGGCCAATTTAATATGGAGCATCTTATGGGACCAATTACATATGGAGCCGTATATGGGGCCAATAATATATGAAGCATCTTATGGGACTAATTATATATGGAGCATTTTATATGGCCAATTATATATGGAGCATTATATGGGGCCCATTTTACATAGAGCATCTTATGGGGCCAATTATTTTGGAGCATTATATGGGACCCATTCTGTATGGAGCATCATATGGGGCCCATTCTGTATGGAGCAATATATGGGAACCATTCTGTATGGAGCAATATATGGGACTCAGTATACTGTTTGGGGCCGATCATATACCGTATGGAGCATTATATGAGGCCCATTATATATGGAGCAATAGATGGGGCCCATATACTGTATGGAGAATTATATGTGGCTCACTATACTGTATGGAGCATTATATGGGGTCAATTCTGTATGGAGCAATATATGCGGCTCATTCTGTATGGAGCACTCTGTGGTGCCCATTATACTGTATGGAGCATTATATGAGGCTCATTATTCTGTATGGAGCATAATATTGGGCTCATTATTCTGTTTGGAGCAATATATGGGGCTCATTATTCTGTATAGAGGACTATGTGGTGCCAATTATACTGTATGGAGCACTATATGGGGCCATTATACTGTATGGGGCAATATATGGGGCTCATTATTCTGTTTGGAGCAATATATGGGGCTCATTATTCTGTATAGAGGACTATACTGTCCGGTTTCTGAGCTAATGTAGAATGTACAATAGATATCACTCATGTAATGTAAGAAGTAAGTGAAATCTTTGGCATTGTACTGTATCTATATTTCTCTGCCATATCTGTGCATTATGAATTGTGGTATGTGTTAAAGGGGCCCACCGGGACGCTTTCGCCCAGGGCCTATGAAAACCTGGAGCCGGCCCTGAAGCCGCCAGCCATTCGGAGGCTGGCAGCTGACATCAGCATGCACGTCACCGGCGTATGATGTCATTGTCATTCGCCGGCGAGTCCGCGCTGAAATGCCTGGGATGGACGTCGGCGCTAGACCGCTGCCTGCAATGCTACTTTGACGACCAGGACCCTGGGTCACCACAAATGTTCTGCCACCCTGAATGCACTTGTGCAAATCATCAAGATCCGCTGCTGGCAGCTCCCTTTGCAATTGCTGACAATTTATGTCCCAGATGTGTGGGATGGGTGATCAAGGGTGGATATGCTGCAGGCTGTGGTAGCATATTTAGGCCATGCAGGCGGCTCACATTTGCACACAGAGTTTGATCATAGTATGCTTAGGTAGGCAGCACAAGCCGCTCATTTCACTGATTGGCTGCAGTGCTGACGTCACATAGACAGCGCTGCAGCCATTCAGTGAGTCCAGCTGTTCTGAGTGACTTGTACTATTAATCTGGACAGAGCCACCAAACTTATTTGGCTGCAGTGCTGTCATCTTGATGTCAGACAATAACAGGTACCGGGAGCAGCACAGCTTGTTTATGTAAAACAACCCATTCTTGGACAGGGATATTCTGAAAACAGAAAACCCTTTTATGGATGTATTACAGACTTACCCTTTTGCATTATTTATTGAGCATATAATCTCTGTCTCTGTCTGGTTAAAAAATTACAATTCACAGAGGTACAATATGGGCCATAGAAGATGGACCTGTAACACAAGGATCTATTATATAGTGCTGTGCATAAGTTATAATTAAAGCAATTAGTATCTGGTACATACCTATTTTTGCCATTTAGGGGTACAAATAAGACCCTGTGCCATATTTTGCCTGTGTACATAAACCCTAATGGCTTATTCAGACGTCAGTTTTTCTTGTATCAGTTCCATCCGGGTTTTTCATGGATAGACCTCATACCTATTGTAGTCTATGGAAATGTTTGCATGTACATGTATTTTTGTGGACTTGGTCTGCACAAAAATTACAGAGACATGTCAAATTTTGATCCGAGTCTTGAATCAACATTGCCAATTCAAGTCTATGGGTGTGTGAAAAAAATCAGATAGCACTCGTATGCCATCCTTGTTTCACCCACTTTGATAGGAGAAGCTTGATGTTATGAACATGCTCACACTCACACCAAAGAAACGCCGCGCCTACACCCAACTGGTTCCTTTACAGACTAGAAAGGCCCGAGCTACACAACTTAAAAAAGCACCATCTCGGACCCGGCTCTCTAAAAGGCTGCTGAGGGGTTTCTCGTACCTCCTGAGATACCAGAGGGGAAGCCACAACACACCACCAACAAGGAAAGTGTGAGAGAGATATGAGAACCCAAGGCGAGAAATGAAGACGCATATAAATAAAGTAATGGAGTAAAGCTTACGGTGTACAAAAATAAAAGGACGTCGTAAGTATTGTTGAGCGAATATGTTCAGGTTCCCTCTTATTCGGCAAGCTATAGCGCTTATAGAATATATTGTATTGTATTGAGGCGGCCGTCGGCTGTTGTGAATTAGACTTTTTTGGCTCCCTCTAGTGGTTACTAGTGATATGACTCTGGGATTTCCTTCCCTCTGTTTGCACCCAGCTGGGTCGTTATTTCAGGGGTGTTGCTATATAAACCTCCTGGAACCTTAGTCCAGTGCCTGGCATCGGTGTTATCAGACACATTCTGTTTGCTCCTGTTTGCTGGTCCTGGTTTGTGCTAAATTAAGCTAAGTCTTGCTTCTTTGTTTTTTGGGTTATTTGTTTGCTATCATTTTTGTCCAGCTTGTACTAAATGTGATTCCTGACCTTGCTGAAAGCTCTAGGGGGCTGGTGTTCTCCCCCCGGGCCGTTAGACGGTTCGGGGGTTCTTGAATTTCCAGTGTGGATATTTTTGATAGGATTTTTTGCTGACCATATAAGTTATCTTTCTATATTCTGCTATTAGCTAGTGGGCCTCTCTTTGCTAAATTCCTAGCTCATTCTTATGTTTGTCTTTTCCTCTTACCTCACCGTTATTATTTGTGGGGGGCTTCTATCCAACTTTTTGGGGTATTTCCTCTGGAGGCAAGAAAGGTCTTTCTTTTCCCTTCTAGGGGTAGTTAGCTCTCCGGCTGGCGCGAGACGTCTAGGATCAACGTAGGAACGTTCCCCGGCTGCTGGTATTTGTGGTGCTAGGATTAGTTATATGGTCAGCCCAGTTACCACTGCCCTATGAGCTGGTTTTCTGTATTTACTGACTTAGCATTATTCCTGAGACCCTCTGCCATTGGGGTCATAACAGTATGCCAGGCCAATATTGAATGTTTAAAGCATTGAAGAAGTGGGATAATAAGAAAGGAAATTCTGAGTTTTTTTTTTTTTCCTTCCTTCTCTTCCTCCCCTTTACCTTTGAGTGGCGTGTGCTTGCTGCAGACATGAATGTGCAGACCTTGATTACAAGTGTTGACCAGCTGGCAGCTCGTGTGCAGGGTATACAAGATTTTGTTACCAGTAGTCCTATGTCTGAACCTAAAATACCTATTCCGGAATTGTTTTCTGGAGATCGATTTAGGTTTAGGAATTTCAAGAATAATTGTAAATTGTTTCTTTCTCTGAGACCCCGTTCATCTGGAGATTCTGCTCAGCAAGTTAAAATTGCTATTTCTTTTTTACGGGGCGACCCTCAGGATTGGGCTTTCTCGCTAGCGCCAGGAGATCCGGCATTGGCGAATATTGATGCGTTTTTTCTGGCACTCGGATTAGTTTTGTACCATTTTTATAAAATACTGTTGGTATTGCACATGTGTTTTTATTGTTTATTTATATGTGTTTTTATTCTGTAGCCCCATCTGATGTTCCCTTCACGATGAAACAGCTTACATGTTACGGCCGGGCATGGGTATTGCCTCCTATATGGACTTCTATTCATCTGCACATGTTGCATCATCCTCGCAGTAATGGATGTGGGAATTGAACTGTATACAACCTCTCGGCTGATCGTCTTGATTGCTTTGACATTTGTCTTTATATGCTCTTATATATCATATAATATGTATTCTTAATTGGCCTAGCGGTCTTATCTATGATATCTTTAATTTCTCGAGAATTATTACTTGCAGCGCTATGGTTGTATATGTTGTCTTTTCTTGGTTACTTAGACATTTGTTTCTATTATGATTATTTTCTGTATGTAATATTTGTCTAGTGCCAGTACTGTATGTGATATTCTGCATTCAATTATTACCATGTCCGCCTGGTCAAAGTACGCATGCGCTTCATGGTCCCGGTTCCCTCGTCGGCCCGCGGCGTCTCCATGTGTTCTTGTGATAGTCAGTTGCAATGACATCACCTGACACATGACTCCGCCGCCGCCGAGCGTCCTGCTGTCATGGTAGCGCACGCGTCACAGGAAGTGACGGCGAGGTTGCATCATTTCCGTGCTGTCCGGCTACTGCCGTGCGTCCTGCTGTTATGGTAACGCCCGCGTCACATGCAGCGACGGCGATATTGTGGGACGTTTCGCTCTGATTGGCCCTCAGTAGTATGGTCTGTTACAACAATATGCCGCCTTTACGGCCTGGGCCACCTGGTCATTAAGAACCTGTAATCTGATTGGAGCGTGGGGCTTTTTAATTCGTGCACATTCCCTTCCCTTCTCACCCCTTGAGAAAGGCTACATTGCCGAAACGCGCGTCGGGGAGGACGCTTGTGGACAGTTCCCTGGCTAAATACGGGTAATATTTTCTATGTATGTAGGAATTTTATGGTTTCCCTCTCTACCTGGATGCTGGGTGTTATAACAAGTTAGGCTAGGTGGCAATTGTGCAATACATGTATTTAGTTATACTTACCTAGTCCTTCGATATATTATATGTCCCTATGGGCGACCGTTTCAGGCATGTGCTAGGGGGTGTACCCCTTCCTCTTTCTTGTTGTCACCCTTACCTGTTTTTTCAATAAATTTATTTTGGATTATTTAAAATCATATTTGGGAGTTTATAGTCGTGTTTTTTTTGTGTTTTGCATTAGCTTTGCGACTTTTTCCATAAACATGTCCTTGTAAACATGTATCACAGTATATGCATTATTTTATTTTATTAATTTAGTTTCTGTGATCTTCTTTTTGTCTTCATGAGGTGTGTTGATTATAGAATAAGCTGCAGAGGGAACCGGCTTCATGGATCCCGCCGGCTCATCAGCTGATCGGCGCCGCAGGTGCAAGTGTCGCGGCTGTGTCACAGTCACATCACATGCATGGAGAGCCTGTCTGTTGTTTTGACAAATCTTTATTGAAAATTGCACATAGAACTCAGTGTGCTGGCAAGAGAAATTGACATGTTGCGAATTGGAAACAGCACCGCAGAAAATGAAGGACAGTGACCATGACATTTCTGGGGAGAGAGGAAAGGGAAAGCCGTGTCCATGATGTAAGCCCTCATACACATTATAGAAAAATCTTCCATAGTCTTCTATGTCACCAGTATTAGAAACCACTAAAAGAGAACTGGACATATTGAATTTCACTTCCTGATCCTTTTATTTCCCAGGAGATAAGTTGCCATCTGACATATCTGACAACTACTCACTCCTCTCTCCCTGTTGAAAAATTAGGAACACTGAGTTCACATATGTATAGGGGATTTAGTACAATAACTATTAGCCAAAGTAGCACTGAGCTGAGTTATCTAAAGGTACCGTATATGGGCACAATACCCGCGCCCCAGATGGCACCCACAGAATGGAGCTCAGGATCTAGTCGTAAACTAGCAAGCACGTGACTTCTACTT
This sequence comes from Ranitomeya variabilis, assembly GCF_051348905.1. Taxonomy (NCBI): domain Eukaryota; kingdom Metazoa; phylum Chordata; class Amphibia; order Anura; family Dendrobatidae; genus Ranitomeya; species Ranitomeya variabilis. The sequence continues at coordinate 84,860,985 of NC_135236.1, forward strand.
GGAAGAGTCCGCAAGTCACGGTAGTAAGTCTTGAGACTTTTTCATCAATCAAAATCACATTTCTTTTCAGATTTCATCCATCTGCTGTTGTCAGTGCAATTTGTCAGCCAGGATGTTGCCTCCCTAAATTGTCTCCGATTCCACTCAACACTCAACTAATGCTCACCATAAATTGGGGGAAATTCCAGTATCAAGAAATGACCACAGACAATCGGAAACAGGTCGATGAAAATAATGAATTCAGGGGCTTTATTATGTGATATAAGTAGAAAATATTATTATGATTATTATATTTTTTCTAAAGGAATTTTTTGTATATTTGACTTTTCTTGTGAAATAATGCTGGCAATTGCAGTACCTCTCCCTGTGATTGAATCAAATATATTTATATATTTTTGGTTTACTTATTTATTTACTTTTGCATATCTAGTACATTACTTTGTTTATTACTTTATTTTCTCGTAAGACATTGGTAATTGTAGACTGTGAATTGTATAAGGAGAGGGCAGGGACTGGAAGGGTTTAAATGAGAGAGGTGGGAAAAGGCCTACATCCTATTCGTGATGGGAAGGTGTGAGAAGGGTTCTTGGATGTATATTGAAAGGGAGAGATTAGACCACGGGGTTCTCCTATCTGTGTGGACAGCAGGGTTGCCAACTTGACTTTTTATTTTTTTTATGGACAGCTTACCTTTTATGGACACATTGGTAAACATTAATAAATCATTACAATTTCAAGTGATCCATGTCTACAGCCCATAATTCTCATATGAAGGCATCATCTGGATTCACTGTAACCTGTGTAGTGCCACGGTAGCACACTATGCAGTGATGAGGCAATGACCCAGCAAAGTTCAAAACAAAAACGTCTCTGTAATGTTCAACTCAAAAAAACACAGCACACGATAGCCTCCGGATCGCAGCCGGGAAAAATATCCCCTGGATTACAGTCACTAAACACGCCAGTCCACCTCTGACCGGTTGCAGTGGGCGACTGCACCGCCATGTTAACGTGCTACTGACAGCTTTACACAGTACACGATATCTTTCAGTTTACAGTCACTAAACATGCCAGTCCTCCTCTTGAGACCAGTTGCCGATCGGCGACTGCATCACCGTGTTAATGTTCTACTCACAGCATTACACAGTACACAATATCCTCTGGATCACAGCCGGGAACCATATCCTCCAGTTTACAGTCACTAAACAGTCCTCCTACAGGCACCATTTTCCGAGATCCGTAGCGTCTCCATATTTCGTGATCTCAGGTTGGGTGAGGGCTTATTTTTTGCATGCCGAGCTGACATTTTTAATAATACCATTTTTGTGCAGATACGATCTTTTGATCGCCCATTATTGCATTTTAATGTAATTTTAATGTATTTTAAAGTAGTTCTGGTGTTTTGATTTTTTTTCTCTCTACGCAGTTTAGCGATCAGGTTAATCCTTTGTTTTTTTATTGATAGATCAGGCAATTCGGAACGCGGCGATACCAAATATGTCTATGTTTGATTTTATTTTTATTGTTTTATTTTGAATGGGGCGAAAGGGGGGTGATTTGAACTTTTATAGTTTTTTTTTTTTTTTATATTTTTAAATACATTTTTTTTTTACTTTTGGCATGCTTCAATAGCCTCCATGGGAAGCTAGAAACTGCCACAACTTAATCGGCTCTTCATGAGCTCTAAAGGAGACCTTTGGTTGTCATGCCGACACACCGGTGACTCGTGATCACGTGACACAGGTCACCGGTGTGCGCATTTCCGGCCCGATGGCGGTAAGCGCTTGTTAAATGCCGCTGTCAGAGTTTGACAGTGGCATTTAACTAGTTAATTGCTGCAGGTGTATCGGGATTCCACTCATGGCTATTGCGAGCACATGTCAGCTGTTCAAAACAGCTGACATGTCCCGGCTTTGAGGTGGGCTTACTGCCGAAGCCCACATCAAAGTGGGGGATACTGCCATTGGCGTAATAGTACATCCGATGGCAGTAAGGGGTTAATTACCAGAGTACCATCTGGCTCCATATTCCTGACTTCCAGTTCCGAGTTTGCTCAAATGACTCCAGACTCCATGTCCATACTTAACAGTTCAACTTTACTTGACAGCAGGGTATTTATTACAGTTGCCGCACAGCTCACACACAAAGGAATTCCTAGAGATTTCCTTTCCCTCTCTGACAACTTCCGTCTCGTCTGGCACTCTCTGTCTCTTCCGACAATCCCTGTCTCTCCCGGCAATCTCTGCCTGTCCCGACAATCTCTGTCGCTCCCGGCAATCTCTGCCTGTCCCAACAATCTCTGTCACTCCCGGCAATCTCTGCCTGTCCCGACAATCTCTGTCACTCCCGGCAATCTCTGCCTGTCCCGACTATCTCTGCTGCTCTCGGCAATCTCTGCCTGTCCTGACAATCGCTGTCACTCCCGTCAATCTCTGCCCCGTAGATACCTCTTTCTCTTCTGTGGCGTCCATGCCTTTGGTCCACCAACTTCCTCCCATTCTCTTTGTCCGGCTTCAATAGGAAAAGGTAAAAGGCATGCTCAGTTCTGCCTAGTCCCAGCCATAGGCCTCCTTGGAATGGTTACCGTTTAAGATGGTGGGTGACCATATGCACGCTCCTTAGCCTGGGGTCCCTTCTTGCTTCAGCAACTTCACCCCCTGGGCGGTCTGACTGCCTTCTTTCACTGCTGCATCTCAACTAACTACTAACCACTGCTCTGCACTACCCCCATCTGTAACTCCTCCCAGCCTGGACAACCCCTAATGCTAATTATGCTTATCCTAACACTCTCATTCCCTATTTCCGCGGCAATTCTGCAACTCCCTGCCGCGGGAAATATGCATGCCAATTCTGCACGCGTATTTCCGGTAAACACTAGCGGTTTGCAAGCGTAATTAGCTTGCAGAATGCTAGCGTTTTCCAAGTAATCTGTAGCATCACTTGGAAAATTTATTGACAGGTTGGTCACACTTGTCAAACATAGTGTTTGACAAGTGTGACCACCTTTTAACTATTGATGCTGCCCATGCAGCATCAATAGTAAAAATATATAATGGTAAAAATAATAAAAAAAATAAAAAATCGTGATATTCTCACCTTCCAGCGGCCCCCGCAGCCTTCCCGCTCCTCGTGATACTCCCAGCAGCTCCCGTTCCCAGTAATGCCTCACAGCAATGACTCCAGATGACGTAGCGGTCTCGCGAGACTGCTACGTCAGCACAGGTCATTGTCGCAGAGCATTACTGGGAACGGGAGCATCGCGAGGAGCGGGAAGGCTGCGGGGGCCGCCAGAAGGTGAGAATATCACAATTTTTTATTTTAATTCTTTTTTTTAACAGGTATATGGTTCCCAGGGCCTGGAGGAGAGTCTCCTCTCCTCCACCCTGGGTACCAACCACACATGATCCGCTTACTTCCTGCATGGTGGGCATAGCCCCATGCGGGAAGTAAGTGGATCAATGCATTCCTATGTGTGCGGAATCCCCGTGATTCCGCACAAAGAATGAACATGCTGTGTTTTTTCCAGAATGCGATTCCGCTGTGGGAAAAAACGCAGCATGTGCACAAAAAATGCGGAATGCATTAAAAATTCTGGAATGCTTATGTAAGCATTTTTTTAGCGTTTTTCGGCGGAAAAACGCTAAAAAAACGCTAAAAATCCTGAATGTGTGCACATAGCCTTAATCTTTCGAAAGCCCTGATAGCACCCGGTGACCAAACCTTGAGATTCGACACCTTTCGAGTAAGGTCAGTAAGTGGTTTAGCAATCTGCGAAAACCCCTTGATAAATTTCCTACAATAGTTGGTGAATCCCACAAAACGCTGCAAAGCCTTAAGATCACGAGGTTGAACCCAGTCAATTATGACCTGCACCTTCCCAAAGTCCATCTTAAACCTTTCTGTTGACAGGATAAACCAAGAGAGAGATTTCCTGAACAATAAAATATACATTTCTCTAATTTAGCAAACAGAGCGTTCTCCCTCAATCTCTATAACACAACATGGACATGTTCCTGGTGAGTGTCCTGGCAAGAAAATTACAATGTCATCGAGGTAAATCACAACATATCTTCCAATGCAATCAGAGAAAATATCAATCATAACATTTTGAAACATAGCAGGTGTATCAGATAATCCAAAAGGCATGACAAGGTTTTTCAAAAAGACCCTCAGATGTTAAAAACGCTGTTTTCCATTCATCACCCATCCGGATGTGTATCAAATTGTAAGCCTTTCTAAAATCTAGTTTAGATAACACCCTGGCCCCCAGAAGCTGATTGTATAGGTTGGGGATGAGTGAAAGTGGGAAAGTATTTTTAACCGTGATCTTGTTTAGTTCTCGGAAATCAAGGCAAGGACGGAGACCCCCATCTTTTTTTAACAAATGAAAATCCAGCAGCTATAGGGGAGGAGGAAGGACAGATATGACCCTTCTGTAAACTTACGTTAACATATTCTTTCATCGCGATCCATTCAGACCCCGACAAATTGTAAAGGCGAGCTATTAGTAATTTGGTGCTAGGAATAAGATTGTACATTTTTTAGACATTTCTTATAACAATTGGGGCTCCATTTCACAATCTCCTTCTGACAATAATCAATAATGGGATTGTGAATCTGCAACCATGGAAACCCCAGTACTAGCGTTGAGCGAAACGGATCGGACAAATTCAAAAATCGCTGACTTTCGGCAAAGTCGGGTTTCATAAAACCCGACCCGATCCAAGTGTGGGATCGGCCATGCGGTCGGCGATCAGCGCGCCAAAGTCGCGTTTCGTATGACGCTTTCAGCACCATTTTTCAGCCAATGAAGGAGGACGCAGAGTGTGGGCAGCGTGATGACATAGGTCTCGGTCCCCACCATCTTAGAGAAGGGCATGACAGTGATTGGCTTGCTTTCTGCGGCGTCACAGGGGCTATAAAGGGGCGTGCACGCCGACCGCCATCTTACTTCTGCCGATCGTAGCATAGGGAGAGATTGCTGCAGCTTCATCAGAAGAAGGGATATAGTTAGGGAGGGAAGATTCACCCCCAAACTGCTTGTCCTGTAGCGATTTCAACTGTCCAACACCACCTCTTTTTTGCAGGGACAGTGGAGGCTATATTTTTGTGCATCAGCTCTGTAGCTTATTAGGCTGCCTTATAAGGATCCCTGATAGCTGCATTGCTGTTTGTACGCTGCTGTGCAAACCAACTGCTTTTTTAAAAGCAAAAATCCTGTTGCTCCTTTCTGCACAGTTATCTTGTTTATTTGTCCACACTTTTGTGTGCAGCAGTCCTTTTTATTGCTGCCATTCTTGTCCTGAGATCATTGTAGGGAGATTGAAATTGTACTACAGTCCTTGTATTTTTTCATATATCTTCCAGCCACTTGCTGCCACTCACATTGCGTTGTTTTATACACTGGGCCTTAGTTTTGCTTCAGTCTACCCCCAAAAAAGGGAGATTCAAATTCTCACAAAGTGGATATATTTCAGTCCTGTTAGTTTGTCATATATCAGCCAGCCACTTGATGCCACTCACATTGCGTTGTTTTATACACTGGGCCTTAGTTTTGGTTCAGTCTACCCCCCAAAAAAGGGAGACTCAAATTCTCACAAAGTGGATATATTTTAGTCCTGTTAGTTTGTTATATATCAGCCAGCCACTTGCTGCCACTCACATTGCGTTGTTTTGTACACTGGGCCTGAGTTTTGGTTCAGTCTCCCGCAAATAAAGGGAGATTCAAATTCTCACAAAGTGGATATATTTCAGTCCTGTTAGTTTGTCGTATATCAGCCAGCCACTTTCTGCCACTTACATTGTGTTGTTTTATGCACAGGGCATGAGTTTTGGTTCAGTCTCCCCCCCAAAAAATGGAGATTTAAATTCTCAACAAGTTTATATACACCTTCTACCTTGTTTTACAGTACCATATAACGATTGTTTTTTTGACGATTACTGGTTGGCCTGCCTCCTGGATCCACGATATAAAGGAAAATTACAAAATATCATGCCACATGAGAACCTTGAGCAAATATTGGCTACCAAACAAGCGACTCTTGTAGACCGTTTGGTTCAGGCATTCCCAGCACACAGCGGCGGTGATGGTTTTCACACGAGCCGTAGGGGGCAACATGGCAGAGGTGTTAGAGGTGCACAAATCCGAAGTGGCATTGGACAGAGGGGTTTTCTGACCAGGTTGTGGAGTGATTTCGCAATGACCGCTGACACGACAGGTACTGCTGCATCGATTCAAAGTGACAGGAGACAGCATTTGTCCAGTATGGTTACGAACTACTTTTCCTCCCTTATCGATGTTCTCCTTCACAGGTCATTCCCCTTTGAGTACTGGGCATCTAAAATAGACACCTGGCCTGAATTGGCAGAATATGCATTACAGGAGCTTGCTTGCCCTGCTGCTAGTGTGCTATCAGAAAGAGTCATCAGTGCTGCTGGTTCAATACTGACCGAAAAAAGGACACGTCTGGCTACCCAAAATGTGGATCATCTAACCTTCATTAAAATGAACCAATCATGGATTTCAAATTATTTTGCCCCACCTTCCCCTGCTGACACGTAGCTTGCCTCAAAAATGTCTTGCTTTTGGCCTCCTCTTACTGACTTCTCCAATTCCTCCATTTGCAGCTGCTGAATGTCCACCATAGGCCATTTTTATACCTCCCTAAATGGGCTGACTCCCCCCACAGGGCCGTGGTCACCACCTGGCGCAAGCACCCGTGCGAGTGCCGTTTGCCTGGACAGGTGGGTGTGCCCACTCTTGGGCGACGGCACTGGCACAGGGTCCCTCATAGTACAATGAAGTGTCTCTGATGGTGGTGGTGCACAACCAACGTCAGACACACCATCGTAATATGAGGGGCCCTGTGCCAGTACCGCCGCCCACGAGAGAGTTTCCCCCCAGCTCGAACAGTGCTCTACCACTTGCAATACTTACCTCTCCCTGCTCCACCACTGTGTAGTCTGTGCTGTTAAATCCTTGAATGGCACTGCCAATACAAATTTGTTGAAATGATAGATGATAGCTAAAATATACAGGGGCCCTGGCCTTCATTTAGACCAGTTAATACTTTGCGCCTACTACCACTGTCTGCTAATCAGCAGAGGAGCCCACCCCTGTACCTAGCTATGCCACCTATTTATTTATGAACAATTTTTTGGCAGACATTTAGCCCACTTTATTATTTGGGCCTACTAACTGTGTCTGCCACTCATTACAGTTGTCCTGCACTGAACAAAGCAATGCCCCCTGTTTAGTCCTGATACCAATTTTAAACTGCATTTAGCCCACTTTATTATTTGGGCCTACTAACTGTGTCTGCCACTCATTACAGTAGTCTTCTGCTGAACAAAGCAATACCGCCTGTTTAGTCCTGTTACCAATTTTGAACTGCATTTAGCCCACTTTATTATTTGGGCCTACTAACTGTGTCTGCCACTCATTACAGTTGTCCTTCGCTAAACAAAGCAATGCCGCCTGTTTAGTCCTGTTACCAATTTTAAACTGCATTTAGCCTACTTTATTATTTGGGCCTACTAACTGTGTCTGCCACTCATTACAGTTGTCCTCCACTGAACAAAGCAATGCCGCCTGTTCAGTCCTGTTACCAATTTTGAACTGCATTTAGACTACTTTATTATTTGGGCCTACTAACAGTGTCTGCCACTCATTACAGTTGTCCTCCGCTGAACAAAGCAATGCTGCCTATTTAGTCCTGTTACCAATTTTGAACTGCATTTAGCCCACTTTATTATTTGGGCCTACTAACTGTGTCTGCCACTCATTACAGTTGTCCTCCGCTGAACAAAGTAATGCTGCTTGTTTAGTCCTGTTACCAATTTTGAACTGCATTTAGGCTACTTTATTATTTGGGCCTATATCTGTGTTTCCTCCTCATCCTGCCCATTGCCCAGCCTCTGCTAGATGAGTCTGCTGGTACATTGACCCAGACCACTACATTCCCATTGCACTCTACACAGCCAGAATCTGACCCTGCTGAAAGTCGGGGATAAAGAGGAAGGTGCAGATGAAAGTGCAGGTTCCTTCATCAGGTGGGGGGGCATACTCGTTGGCGACATCACTGGCACAGGGCACCTCATAGTACGCAAAAGTGTCTCTGCCGGTGGGAGGCGCCACCCGCCGTCAAACACACCGCTGTACTATGAGGGGCCCTGTGCCAGTGCCAATGCCAACGAGTGGGCCCCCCTGCTTGCTCAGGATCACAGCACTTGCAAAGTTTAAATACTTATCTCTCCCTGCCCCACCACCGTGACGTATTCCGCGTTTCCTGGGCCCACGAAAATCTTGAGCCAGCCCTACCCCCCCACAACTTTAGCCAAATGACCCTCAGTTTTCAATGCCTAACTATTATAATAAAGTAAATTAAGATTGACAAGCTTCAGTAATAAGAATTGATGTTTTTGGCATTAAAATGGGGACTGTTGGTGTTTTCCTGTCCTCCACTCACTGCCGACTTTGATTCCCCATTGACTTGCATTGGGTTTCGTGTTTCATTCGGCCCCCGACTTTTTGCAATAATCGGCTGATTTCACCTGACCCGACTTTTGACAAAGTCGGGTTTCGCGAAACCCGACTCGATTTGAAAAAACTAAAAGTCGCTCAACTCTACCCAGTACCAATTCAGCAGGTAAATTATCCAACAAAAAACAGGGAAGGGATTGAGAGTGGAGTGCTCTCATTTGGAGAGTGAAATCCACCGTTGCTCTCTTGACCAAATTGTGAGCTAACGGTGCCTTGTCAAGGGCAATGACTTGAATGGGTCTTTCTAAACTAACTGTCCCTAACCCTAACTTCAGAACCATTCCTGAATCAATAAAGTTAGCAGCAGACCCACAGTCAATGAACGCCAATGTTAATAACACCTGTTTCTCGAAGGAACTCATCGTATTTATCAGAGGAAGAAAAATGTACTTGGGAGTCTGGGTGACCTCGGCCGCTACCCAGACTCAGACATTCTCCCAATGGTTTGATAGCTTGAGGACACGTTGGGCAATTCTTAAGAAAATCCCCAGAGATCACAGTATAGACAGTGTTATGACCCCAATGGCAGAGGGTCTCAGGAATAATGCTAAGTCAGTAAATACAGAAAACCAGCTCATAGGGCAGTGGTAACTGGGCTGACCGTATAACTAATCCTAGCACCACAAATACCAGCAGCCGGGGAACGTTCCTACGTAGATCCTAGACGTCTCGCGCCAGCCGGAGAGCTAACTACCCCTAGAAGGGAAAAGAAAGACCTTTCTTGCCTCCAGAGGAAATACCCCAAAAAGTTGGATAGAAGCCCCCCACAAATAATAACGGTGAGGTAAGAGGAAAAGACAAACATAAGAATGAGCTAGGAATATAGCAAAGAGAGGCCCACTAGCTAATAGCAGAATATAGAAAGATAACTTATATGGTCAGCAAAAAATCCTATCAAAAATATCCACACTGGAAATTCAAGAACCCCCGAACTGTCTAACGGCCCGGGGGGAGAACACCAGCCCCCTAGAGCTTCCAGCAAGGTCAGGAATCACATATAGTACTAGCTGGACAAAAATGATAGCAAACAAATAACCCAAAAAACAAAGAAGCAAGACTTAGCTTAATTTAGCACAAACCAGGACCAGCAAACAAGAGCAAACAGAATGTGTCTGATAACACCGATGCCAGGCACTGGACTAAGGTTCCAGGAGGTTTATATAACAACACCCCTGAAGTAACGACCCAGCTGGGTGCAAACAGAGGGAAGGAAATCCCAGAGTCATATCACTAGTAACCACTAGAGGGAGCCAAAAAAGTCTAATTCACAACAGTACCCCCCCCTTAAGGAGGGGTCACCGAACCCTCACCAAGACCACCAGGGCGATCAGGATGAGCAGCGTGAAAGGCACGAACCAAATCGGCCGCATGCACATCAGAGGCAACCACCCAGGAATTATCCTCCTGACCATAACCCTTCCACTTGACCAAATACTGAAGCCTCCGCCTGGAGAGACGAGAATCCAAGATCTTCTCCACCTTGTACTCCAACTCGCCCTCAACCAACACTGGAGCAGGAGGCTCAGCAGAAGGAACCACAGGTACAACGTAGCGTCGTAACAAAGACCTATGGAACACGTTGTGAATGGCAAACGAAACCGGAAGATCCAAGCGAAAGGACACAGGATTAAGGATTTCCAATATCTTGTAAGGACCGATGAAGCGAGGCTTAAATTTAGGAGAGGAGACCTTCATAGGAACAAATCAAGAAGACAGCCACACCAAATCCCCAACACGAAGTCGGGGACCCACACCGCGGCGGCGGTTGGCAAAACGCTGAGCCTTCTCCTGTGACAACTTCAAGTTGTCCACCACATGATTCCAGATCTGCTGCAACCTATCCACCACAGAATCTACTCCAGGACAGTCAGAAGGCTCCACATGTCCCGAGGAAAAACGAGGATGGAAACCAGAGTTGCAGAAAAATGGCGAAACCAAAGTAGCGGAACTAGCCCGATTATTTAGGGCAAACTCAGCCAACGGCAAGAAGGTCACCCAATCATCCTGATCTGCCGAAACAAAACACCTCAAGTAAGCTTCCAGAGTCTGATTAGTTCGCTCAGTTTGTCCATTAGTCTGAGGATGAAAGGCAGACGAGAACGATAAATCAATGCCCATCCTAGCACAAAAGGATCGCCAGAACCTGGAAACAAACTGGGATCCTCTGTCAGACACAATATTCTCAGGAATGCCGTGTAAACGAACCACATTCTGAAGGAACACAGGAACCAGATCGGAAGAGGAAGGCAGCTTAGGCAAAGGCACCAAATGGACCATTTTTGAAAAGCGATCACATACCACCCAGATGACAGACATACCCCGAGACACCGGGAGATCAGAAATGAAATCCATGGAAATATGTGTCCAAGGCCTCTTCGGGACAGGAAAGGGCAAGAGCAACCCGCTGGCACGGGAACAGCAAGGCTTAGCTCGAGCACAAGTCCCACAGGACTGCACAAATGACCGTACATCCCGTGACAAGGAAGGCCACCAAAATGACCTAGCCACCAGATCTCTGGTGCCAAAAATTCCCGGATGACCTGCCAACACCGAGGAATGAACCTCGGAAATGACTCTGCTGGTCCACTTATCAGGAACAAACAGTCTGTCAGGTGGACAAAAGTCAGGTCTACCAGCTTGAAATCTCTGCAACACACGTCGCAAATCAGGAGAAATGGCTGACAAAATAACTCCTTCTTTAAGAATACCAACAGGTTCTGTGACTCCAGGAGAGTCAGGCACAAAGCTCCTTGAAAGAGCATCAGCTTTCACATTCTTTGAACCTGGTAAATACGAGACCACAAAGTCAAAACAGGAGAAAAACAATGACCAGCGGGCCTGTCTAGGATTCAAGCGTTTAGCAGACTCGAGATACATCAAATTTTTGTGATCAGTCAAGACCACCACACGATGCTTAGCACCCTCGAGCCAATGACGCCACTCCTCAAATGCCCACTTCATGGCCAGTAATTCCCGATTGCCCACATCATAATTCCGCTCAGCAGGCGAAAACTTCCTAGAGAAGAAAGCACATGGTCTCATTACCGAGCAACCAGGGCCTCTCTGTGACAAAACGGCCCCTGCCCCAATCTCAGAAGCATCCACCTCGACCTGAAAGGGAAGTGAGACATCAGGCTGGCACAAAACAGGCGCCGAAGTAAACCGGCGCTTCAACTCCTGGAACGCCTCCACGGCTGCAGGAGCCCAGTTAGCAACATCAGAACCTTTCTTGGTCATATCCGTCAAAGGTTTAACAACGCTAGAAAAATTAGCGATAAAACGACGGTAGAAGTTAGCAAAACCCAAGAACTTCTGAAGACTCTTAACTGACGTGGGTTGAGTCCACTCATGAATAGCTCGGACCTTGACTGGGTCCATCTCCACAGCAGAAGGGGAAAAAATAAACCCCAAAAAGGGAACTTTCTGTACTCCAAAGAGACACTTTGAGCCTTTAACAAACAAGGCATTCTCACGCAAAACCTGAAACACCATCCTGACCTGCTCCACATGTGAGTCCCAATCTTCAGAGAAAACCAGAATATCGTCCAGATAAACAATCATAAATTTATCCAGATACTTCCGGAAAATATCATGCATAAAGGACTGAAATACTGAGGGAGCATTAGAAAGCCCAAAAGGCATCACCAAGTACTCAAAATGACCTTCGGGCGTATTAAATGCAGTCTTCCATTCATCACCTTGCTTAATGCGCACAAGGTTGTATGCACCACGAAGATCTATCTTGGTGAACCACTTGGCACCCTTAATCCGGGCAAACAAGTCCGACAAGAGAGGCAAAGGATACTGAAATTTTACAGTGATTTTATTCAGTAGCCGATAGTCAATACAAGGTCTCAAAGATCCGTCCTTCTTAGCCACAAAAAAGAATCCTGCACCAAGAGGGGAAGAGGATGGACGGATATGCCCCTTCTCCAGAGACTCCTTGATATATGAACGCATTGCGGCATGCTCAGGTACTGACAGATTAAATAATCTTCCCTTAGGAAATTTACTACCTGGAATCAAATCTATGGCGCAGTCACAGTCCCTATGAGGAGGCAGAGCACTGGATCTGGACTCGCTGAATACATCCTGATAATCAGACAAATACTCAGGAACTTCCGAAGGAGTAGAGGAAGCAATAGACACCGGCGGGGAATCAGCATGAATTCCCTGACAGCCCCAACTTGACACAGACATTGCCTTCCAATCCAGGACTGGATTGTGGGTCTGTAACCATGGCAGACCCAAAACGACCAAATCATGCATTTTATGCAGAACAAGAAAACAAATCACCTCCCGATGTTCAGGAGTCATGCACATGGTCACCTGCATCCAAAACTGCGGTTTATTTTCTGCCAATGGCGTAGCATCAATACCTCTAAGAGGAATAGGATTTACTAACGGTTCATGAACAAAACCACAGCGCTTGGCAAATGACAGATCCATAAGACTCAGGGCAGCACCTGAATCCACAAACGCCATAACAGGGTAAGAAGACAAAGAGCAAATTAAAGTCACAGACAAAATAAATTTAGGTTGCAAATTACCAATGGCGACAGGACTAACAACCCTTGTTAGGCGTTTAGAGCATGCTGATATAACATGTGTAGAATCACCACAGTAAAAACACAACCCATTCTGACGTCTATGATTTTTCCGTTCATTTCTAGTCTGAATTCTATCACATTGCATTAAATCAGGTGTTTGTTCAGACAACACCACCAGAGGACTAGCGGTTTTGCGCTCCCGCAAACGCCGGTCAATTTGAATAGCAAGCGCCATAGAATCATTCAGACTTGTAGGAATGGGGAAACCCACCATCACATTCTTAATGGCTTCAGAAAGGCCATTTCTGAAATTTGCGGCCAGAGCACACTCATTCCACTGAGTAAGCACGGACCATTTCCGAAATTTTTGGCAATACACTTCAGCTTCATCCTGACCCTGAGAAATAGCCAGCAAGGCTTTTTCTGCCTGAATTTCAAGATTGGGTTCCTCGTAAAGCAATCCGAGCGCCAGAAAAAACGCATCAATATTCGCCAATGCCGGATCTCCTGGCGCTAGCGAGAAAGCCCAATCCTGAGGGTCGCCCCGTAAAAAAGAAATAACAATTTTAACTTGCTGAGCAGAATCTCCAGATGAACGGGGTCTCAGAGAAAGAAACAATTTACAATTATTCTTGAAATTCCTAAACCTAAATCGATCTCCAGAAAACAATTCCGGAATAGGTATTTTAGGTTCAGACATAGGACTACTGGTAACAAAATCTTGTATACCCTGCACACGAGCTGCCAGCTGGTCAACACTTGTAATCAAGGTCTGCACATTCATGTCTGCAGCAAGCACACGCCACTCAAAGGTAAAGGGGAGGAAGAGAAGGAAGGAAAAAAAAAAAAACTCAGAATTTCCTTTCTTATTATCCCACTTCTGCAATGCTTTAAACATTCAATATTGGCCTGGCATACTGTTATGACCCCAATGGCAGAGGGTCTCAGGAATAATGCTAAGTCAGTAAATACAGAAAACCAGCTCATAGGGCAGTGGTAACTGGGCTGACCATATAACTAATCCTAGCACCACAAATACCAGCAGCCGGGGAATGTTCCTACGTAGATCCTAGACGTCTCGCGCCAGCCGGAGAGCTAACTACCCCTAGAAGGGAAAAGAAAGACCTTTCTTGCCTCCAGAGGAAATACCCCAAAAAGTTGGATAGAAGCCCCCCACAAATAATAACGGTGAGGTAAGAGGAAAAGACAAACATAAGAATGAGCTAGGAATATAGCAAAGAGAGGCCCACTAGCTAATAGCAGAATATAGAAAGATAACTTATATGGTCAGCAAAAAATCCTATCAAAAATATCCACACTGGAAATTCAAGAACCCCCGAACCGTCTAACGGCCCGGGGGGAGAACACCAGCCCCCCTAGAGCTTCCAGCAAGCTCAGGAATCACATATAGTACTAGCTGGACAAAAATGATAGCAAACAAATAACCCAAAAAACAAAGAAGCAAGACTTAGCTTAATTTAGCACGAACCAGGACCAGCAAACAGGAGCAAACAGAATGTGTCTGATAACACCGATGCCAGGCACTGGACTAAGGTTCCAGGAGGTTTATATAGCAACACCCCTGAAGTAACGACCCAGCTGGGTGCAAACAGAGGGAAGGAAATCCCAGAGTCATATCACTAGTAACCACTAGAGGGAGCCAAAAAAGTCTAATTCACAACAAGACAGGGTCAGAGATCTTGTCTCCATCTTCTCTCCGCAACACGAAGACTGGCAACTCTAAGCTCGGGTAAATGGACCTGCTCAGGGAAAGTATTACATGCAGCCTGCTGTTCACCACTTTGGACCTGGCACCTGACAGCAGCATCATTCCATTTGAACTTTGGTGGACCACCGCCCGAACTCAGTACAGTAGTCCTCAGCCATACGACCCCCCTGTGCCAAGTTCATGATCATAGCCTCAGCGACCTGTATTCTGTCGGGTTTGTTGTATATCAGACCTTAACTGTCAAAAAAGGCATCAACAGATAACCATTCTGGGGCTTGTGGGAACAAATAAAATGCCCAGGTCTGAGGACCCCCTCACAGTAGGTTATCCCCACTCGCTGAAACTCCTCCCCTGACGACCAGTGGCGTATGGTAAAAAATAACCTACAGCTCTCCCTGAAAACCATAAACTGGTCTTTCTCTTCTTAAAATTTATCAGGGAGGGATATTACAGATTTGGGAGAGACCAACTGTACATCAGAGGGTATTGACGTCACAGCCACTGCTAGCAGTGGGAAGCTATGGGGGGTCTTTATCAGGTTATTTATCTGACCCTGCAACTGATATTGTGTTGACTTCAGACTCTGGCAATCCTTCGTCAGATCCTGAGTCATCTGTGTCAAATTCGCCACCTGGTCACAAAGTGTGTGAACAGGATCGATACTGGCGAAAAAGAAAAATGGCCAGACGTAATGTGATGCTAGTCACTTCTCATAGCCAAGCCTTGAGTCAGAATGGTCAAGGAGTCCAAGGTCACAAGCCAGGAGGGTACATCATAAACAGAAGGAAGAGACAAAAGTGTTGTCAGGTAACGTTCCGAGGTCAGAGTACCGGGAGGATAACAGATCAGAGCTGAGGGGGTTAAACAGACAGATGGTCAGAACGAAGTCCAAGGTCAGGCAACAACAGATCAAGCACACAGAACTCAAGGTACAGGGGCACAAGCCTCACAAGCTGAATGTACATCTGGCAGAGGTCTGGGAGACACAGCTCAGTTAACTAGCATGGCAATCACCTGGAATAATGAACAGTTGGACACAGTCGAAGCTTCCCAGTCTCTGATTGGATAGTCGAGCTGTCAATCAACACACTGACAGCTCAGCACGCCCTTGTAACAGATTGAATGGCCAAGCTGTCAATCAAAGTACTGACAGCTTCAGCACACCCCTTTACCAGATTGGACAGCCGAGCTGTCAGTAACTGCATCCCAGAAACTCTGAGGGGTGGAACTGTGATAGCACCCAATCAGATGACTGATTTCATTTTCTCACCTAAAGCTGTAATCATGCTGCTAACAACATCCCTGTATTTCTGTACCAGTGAAAATTGGTGAGTTATAATTTGGTAGCTGTCAGGGAAACACAACTCTGCTGCCGCCAATTGTTAGGACAATTACGCAATTGATTTACGAGTGATGAATGGGGCTGGATGTGGAGTATGCTAGGTCTGTTAGAATTTTATGAGATCCCTAACTTCCAGGATATCCTGGAGGTCCCAGGTGGTATTGTCATGTTTCCTATTGCGATTTTTCCTTTCTATACGGATGAAACATGGCATGGATAGCATCATCCATCGGACCAATATTATGATGGAGGGGTTAGAATGGCCTTACATTGATGTGAATGTGTTACTTCATAGGAAATTGTGATTTTATCTGATACACTGGTATGTATAGCACAAGCGATCGGATGATCGCAGCTTCAAGTCCCTCAAGGGGACCAATAAATACAGTAAACAGTGAAAATAAATGTTTTTAAAATGTGAAAAAAAGTTACCGTAATCAGTGTATCAGCTAAAATCACGGTCTCCTATGAAGGCCAGCTAAATGTTGGTTTTCACAGAAATATCACAATGATCACATCACGGAACCTTCCCCCTGCCGGCATGTGTTAAGTGCCGATGTCAGAGATTAATAGCGGTATTTAACAGGTTTTAACTGTGGGAGGAGCTCCTCTCCACCCACGGCTGTTAGAGGCATATGATGGCTCAATAAATCAGCCATCATCTGCCAGTAAAAATGCATTTGGGGTTGTAAAATAAAATGTGACTTCACTGTCTTTCCCTACTATTAATATCAGTGTTTTATTATTATAGCAAGAGAAGGGAAATTGAGGAAGGGGAGTCAGCTCATCAGCACTTGGTACAAATGTCATTGCACGGAGCAGTGTACGTCCGTACTTCAGCAAGCCAAACACTGGAAAAGGAATCTTCCATCACTGGAGGATTTCTTTTCCAATGTTCTAATACTGAGTCCCAAAAAACATAAATATGAACAAGCTCACTGGATGTAGATAGGCTGAATATTCAGTGCAGACCATGCTCCCGTGTAGCATTACACCGGAAGTCCAAAAATGCATCTTTAGTCCAGCCACAGGAATAGAGCATAAAATCATCTTCATTGAATATTGAATAAAAACATGTTGTAACAGAGTAACATCATAAAATGAGACACCGAGCAGATGTGTTTCGAGCGATTAACCCGCTCTTAATCATGGCGTAAGATATGTTGTATGATGTTATTTTGTTACATGTTTTTATTTAATACAGAAGATTTTATGCTCTTTTCCAATGGTCGGCCTAAAGATGTACTTTTGTTGTTAAACATTTATTTATACTCAGCATTGAATGAAACTTGCAACACCAAGAAGGAAAAGTGGAATTATAAAAAGCACAGGATGGACAGACATGATACTGATATAGAAACGATGAAAAAAGTGTGATATCTTGATTGAGAAAAGGTGTGACAGTAATCAGACCTCCATGTGGCTAGGGAATTTTAACTCAGCTTCCCAAAAATGTGATAAACCACAGTTAATTTAGATTTTAAAAGGTGGGGGGGCAATCACTTTTTCACACATGGCCCTGTAGGTTTGGATTTCTTTTTCCCTTAATAATAAAGCACTTCACTTAAAAACTACATTTTGTGATTACTTGTGTTATCTTTGTCTAATGTTTAACTTTTTTTGGTGATCTGAAACATTTAAGTGTGACAAAGGAATAGGAAATCAGGAACGGGGCAAACACTTTTCACACAACTGTACCACAATATATGTACAAGATGCATAACACTTATTCACATGATGAGGTTGGTGTCTTCAGGCATAGGAAAGAGACAGTCATTGTCCACACCTCTTACAAATGTAGGTGCAATCCTTATGTCAATTATTAGTAATAACAATAATAATTAGTTTGATACAACTGTGGTTTTTATCCACACCATGGACTATACTGATTATGGTTTACGTAGATCAATTAAAGGGTTGGACTAATTTAACCAATATATCCTCACTGCCCTTTAACACTATGCTTTGTCCTACCTTAAGTTGGTCCTGTCGGAGCTACATCCGAACCCTCTGCAACAGGAATTGGGTATATGAGGTGACAGGGCCGTTGAATATAATGGTGCTGTCTGAGTCATCGTTGTCCTGTCGTGCTTCATTTTTGGGCATGTACGCCTACTGGAGATGGACACCCAGGCATAGTCTGGTGGAGCGCCCCAACCAGGGCAGCGGGGTACTCGGTACCGGGTCCGGTCTTAAAGGGGATGTCACGGTGGCTGCGACCCGGTTCGTGGCCCTGGGTGCCCAATTAAAGAGAAAGGTCTTTAAGGGGATTTGTAATGTTTATGTAACCCCTTCAGATGGATTTACAGCGTGGGACAAGACTGAACGACGGAAGGTATGGTATATTGTTGTTTGTTTTGTTTAACTTTATTTCAGGTGACCAAGGGTCTTCAGGTGGATTAAGAGTATAATAAAATATTAAAACACCATGTGTCTTTATTTCATTAAAATACTTTTTAATAATGTGTGTGTGTTTTATTTACCATACTATTGGATTAATAATGGATAGGTGTCATAATTGACACCTCTCCATTATTTACCTGGCTTAATGTCACCTTACAATAGCAAGGTGACATTAACCCTTCATTACCCCATATCCCACCGCTACACGGGAGTGGGAAGAGAGAGGCTAAGTGCCAGAATAGGCGCATCTTACAGATGTGCCTTTTCTGGGGTGGCTGGGGGCAGATGTTTTTAGCCGGGGGGGGGGGGGGCAATAACCATGGACCCTCTCTAGTCTATTAATATCTGCCCTCAGTCACTGGCTTTCCCACTCTGGCGGAGAAAATTGCGCGGGAGCCGACGCCAATTTTTTCGGGGATTTAACCCTTTAATTTAATAGCTAGAGACCCCAAATTTTACACAGAGACACTTGTTACATTAGTAAAGAGGAATATGCAAAAAAAAGGGATATGAGATGGTTTACTGTATGTAATCATGTCTCATATCCTGTCGGGTTTGTGAAGGAGAGAGCAAAAGCCGGCAATTGAATTACCGGCTTTTATGCTATCTAGCGCTGAATTAAATATAAATATATATATATATATAGTATATATATATATATATATATATATATAGGTGTCTCACTGGCATATGTATATATATATATATATATATATATATATATATATATATATATATATACCTATTCTTTGTGTACACATTTATTCTACCTATTCTATTCTGTCAGTGTGATTTTACTGTACACCGCACTGAATTACCGGCTTTTCTATAGAACACTGCTGCGTATTTCTCGCAAGTCACACTGCTGGTCCGTGTGTAATCCGTAATTTTCTCGCCCCCATAGACTTTCATTGGCGGATTTTTTGCGCAATACGCTGACAAACACAGCATGCTGCGATTTTCTACGCCCGTAACATGCCGTATATTACTGATGCGTAATATAAGGCAGATAGGAGCTACCCCATAGAGAATCATTGGGCCGTGTGTAATGCGTATTTTCTGGACGTATTTTCTGCGCTCATACGTTCGTAAAACTCGCTAGTGTGACGTCGGCCTCAGATGGCTGTTGGCTGTAAGGTCGTTCAGCCAACAACCATCGACTCCCACTTTCTTATACACAGGAGCATTCTTTCGGCTGAGCGCACCTGTGTTCTCTGCTGATTGACACGTCGGCAGGCGGCTTATCTCTGGGAGAACAATGTGATCGGCAGTCCGAAATCAGACATGTGCGATCGACATCTCCCCCGACCACCAGTCGGCCGGCGCCCCGTACACCGTCTGTGGAACACGCCAATGCTGGTGGCTTCATACAACATACCATCAGTCTAAGGCCGGCGTCACACTACTGAGTTTTACGGACGTAAGAGCGCAGAAAATACGTCCGAAAAACTTGCCAAACAAACGGCACAATTAGGCCGGCGTCACACTAGGCGTAAGACAATATGGTCCGTTTTTTACGGCCGTAATACGCAGAAAAGTCCCCAAAAATAGTGGTCCGTATGTCATCCGTAGGCAGGGTGTGTCAGTGCAGCGCCCCAGAGTCCTGGTCGTTGCAGTACTGTGGCTCCGCCACTAAGAGGAGCTATGGTACGTGTGATGGCACTGAAGGAGTTCATCTGACCAGGTATCACAGACACCAATACATTTCACAGCCGGGCCTCCAGGGGGAGCTAAGGGTTCTATTTACTAGGCCACTCTCCACACACTGGTAAAACTGGGGGTCAGGCAGGAAGTTAGGCAGAAAGCTGACTGGGTTGGAACCAGGCAACACCTTGTGGCAGAGGGTGTTGCAGGGGAAGATTCGGTAGGGTCTCTGTCAGGGGTGGGATCCTGACAGAGGCTTGGCAAACTGAGAGAACGTAACGGGACCGCGCCTGCTCAGTATAGCGGCGGGGCCCAAGGAAGGACTAGAAGCGAGATAGATTGTGCTGAGTGAGAAACGAGATCAAAGCAACAAGGAGAATACCAGTAGGAGTCGTGCTGTAAGACCGAGGCAACATCCTACTGAGGCGCAAACAACCGGTGGCCGGAACGCCGAAGGAAGTATTTCTATATACAGCTTCAGGCAATACTTCGAACCTACGGCAGGACAGTCAGTCTCAGGCGGGCTGTCTCACCTAAATCACCTATGCAGTCTTGGGGGGCAACTTGTGGAGAGGGGCGACTCTAGGGTCCCGGAAGAGCTCCGAGCCTACCCGTCAAACGGGTGCCGTCCTAACCGTAACATCAGGGAGGGACGGATGATTAGCAGAACATCATCTAATCGAGTTGTGAGGGAACTTAAGAAACAGACACAACAGTTGTGGGGACTTTCCATAAGCACAGCAGGGAAGGACCGCAACACATAGCGCAAGAAGGAAGGCACAGATTTCCACCTGCAAAGAGAACTCTGGAGGTGCCATCGGACCGGCCGGACTTGCGCAGCCTGGTGAACCGTATTCTGGACTGAGGACCCAGAGATCTTCAGTAAAGAGGTAAAGAGACTGCAACCTGGTGTCCTCGTTATTTACTGCACCGCACCACCACCATTATCCATCATATCTACCACTGACTGTGCGCCCCTCGGCAGGGTCACTGATCGGGCCTAGCCACCGTGACAACCCCAGAGCAGAGACTCCGAGGCCCGGTACCGGGTACCCCTCGGCCCTGCGGCAGTGGGGGCGCTACATCAGCGTATTTTGCAC
This sequence comes from Ranitomeya variabilis, assembly GCF_051348905.1. Classification (NCBI taxonomy): domain Eukaryota; kingdom Metazoa; phylum Chordata; class Amphibia; order Anura; family Dendrobatidae; genus Ranitomeya; species Ranitomeya variabilis. The sequence continues at coordinate 84,882,295 of NC_135236.1, forward strand.
ATGGCATCCTCCGTATGTAATCCGGATGGCATCCGTACTGCGATATTTTCTCGCAGGCTTGCAAAACCGACATCTAATGGATTTATGTGCTCAAATGTTCGGTAAAACATATATACAGTATATATATATATATATATATATATATATATATATATATATATATATATATATGTCATTGAGACACATATATATTATATTCTGTATTTATATTCAGTTCAGCGCGAGATATGTGAAAAGCCGGTAATTCAATTGCCGGCTTCTCATTTCTCCTTCCCAAACCCGACATGATATGAGACATGGTTTACATACAGTAAACCATCTCATATCCCCTTTTTTTTGCATATTTCACACTACTAAATACTACCCTACATACACTACATACATAGTGTGTATGTGCAAAATTTGGTTGCTGTAAGCTGCTAAAATAAAGGGTTAAATCGCGGAAAAAATTGGCGTGGGCTCCCGCGCAATTTTCTCCGCCAGAATGGTAAAGCCAGTGACTGAGGGCAGATATTAATAGCCAGGAGAGGGTCCATGGTTATTGGCCCCCCCTGTCTACAAACATCTGCCCCCAGCCACCCCAGAAAAGGCACATCATGAAGGGTTAATGCCACCTTGCTATTGTATATTGTGGGTTTATTATATTGACAAGCGAGGGTCTGCAGGTGGATTGCGAGAGCAATAAAATATTAAAACAACCGGTGTGTTTATTTCATTAAAATAATTTTTAATAATGTGTGTGTGTGTGTGTGTGTGTGTGTGTGTGTGTGTGTGTGTGTGTGTGTGTGTGTGTGTGTGTGTGTGTGTGTGTTTTTTAACCCTTTCAGACAATTGGATTAATAATGGATAGGTGTCATAATTGACGCCTTTCCATTATTAATCTGGCTTAATGTCACCTTACAATAGCAAGGTGACATTAACCCTTCATTACCCCATATCCCACCGCTACACGGGAGTGGGAAGAGAGTGGCCAAGTGCCAGAATAGGCGCATCTTCCAGATGTGCCTTTTCTGGGGTGGCTGGGGGCAGATGTTTGTAGCCAGCGGGGGCCAATAACCATGGGCTATTAATATCTGCCCTCAGTCACTGGCTTTACCGCTCTGGCGGAGAAAATTGTGCGGGAGCCCACTCCAATTTTTTCCGCGATTTAACCCTTTATTTTAGCAGCTACAGCAACCAAATTTTGCACATACACACTACTAACATTAGTAGTGTGGAATATGCAAAAAAAAGGGGATATGAGATGGTTTACTGTATGTAAACCATGTCTCATATCCTGTCGGGTTGGGGAAGGAGAAATGAAAAGCCGGCAATTGAATTACCGGCTTTTCACATATCTCGCGCTGAACTGAATATAAATACAGAATATAATATATATGTGTCTCAATGACATATATACACTCACCGGCCACTTTATTAGGTACACCATGCTAGTAACGGGTTGGACCCCCTTTTGCCTTCAGAACTGCCTCAATTCTTCGTGGCATAGATTCAACAAGGTGCTGGAAGCATTCCTCAGAGATTTTGGTCCATATTGACATGATGGCATCACACAGTTGCCGCAGATTTGTCGGCTGCACATCCCAAAGATGCTCCATACAAGGCAGGATGGATCCATGCTTTCATGTTGTTTACGCCAAATTCTGACCCTACCATCCGAATGTCGCAGCAGAAATCGAGACTCATCAGACCAAGCAACGTTTTTCCAATCTTCTACTGTCCAATTTCGATGAGCTTGTACAAATTGTAGCCTCAGTTTCCTGTTCTTAGCTGAAAGGAGTGGTACCCGGTGTGGTCTTCTGCTGCTGTAGCCCATCTGCCTCAAAGTTCGACGCACTGTGCGTTCAGAGATGCTCTAAGGCCTACCTTGGTTGTAACGGGTGGCGATTTGAGTCACTGTTGCCTTTCTATCAGCTCGAACCAGTCTGCCCATTCTCCTCTGACCTCTGGCATCAACAAGGCATTTCCGCCCACAGAACTGCCGCTCACTGGATTTTTTTTCTTTTTCGGACCATTCTCTGTAAACCCTAGAGATGGTTGTGCGTGAAAATCCCAGTAGATGAGCAGTTTCTGAAATACTCAGACCAGCCCTTCTGGCACCAACAACCATGCCACGTTCAAAGGCACTCAAATCACCTTTCTTCCCCATACTGATGCTCGGTTTGAACTGCAGGAGATTGTCTTGACCATGTCTACATGCCTAAATGCACTGAGTTGCCGCCATGTGATTGGCTGATTAGAAATTAAGTGTTAACAAGAAGTTGGACAGGTGTACCTAATAAAGTGGCCAGTGAGTGTATATATATATATATATATATATATATATATATATATATATATATATAATGAAGAAAAAATTGGAACAGCACAAATTCACTACTTATCTTCGGGTGCAGAGCCCAGACAACCTGTCCTTGGTTGTTTCCTGTCAATATTTTTCACAAAAGCAGGCAGCACTCCATGGTCTTTGAGACAATGTGTAGGTGTTTATTGAACCCACATCTCCATGCAACGTTTCGGCTCAACTGAGCCTTTCTCGGCTTGAGAAAGGCTCAGTTGAGCCGAAACGTTGCATGGAGATGTGGGTTCAATAAACACCTACACATTGTCTCAAAGACCATGGAGTGCTGCCTGCTTTTGTGAAAAAAATAAAAATATATATATATATATATATATATATATATATATATATATATATATATATATATACTGTATATATGTTTTACCGAACATTTGAGCACATAAATCCATTAGATGTCGGTTTTGCAAGCCTGCGAGAAAATATCGCAGTACGGATGCCATACGGATTACATACGGAGGATGCCATGCGCAAAATACGCTGCCACACCCTGCCTACGGATGACATACGGACCAATATTTTGGGGACTTTTCTGCGTATTACGGCCGTAAAAAACGGACCGTATTGTCTTACGCCTAGTGTGACGCCGGCCTAAGCCACAGGCTTCCCTAGGGGAGTTTCCTAATTTCAGCAATAAATAGCAACTGACTCTGATATAAACTCAGTTCCTACATGAAAAAAAAATGTAAGTCATGTTATTGTGGAAAAGACTTATACATTTCTGAAACGGTTTTCCCATCTTTTCCACACTCCACCACAAGATGGCGTCCGAAAACACTATTTGTTAATGAAGCGGCCATCTTTATTCACCTCCCACCTTCGAGTGGACCAAAATGGCGGCCTGTATTTCACCGGAAGCCGGAAGATTAACAGGAAGTGTCAGAGAAGTTTGCAAAGCGATGGCTGCCCGTGTGTGTTACGTGCTGCTCCTGTCCGTGCTGCTGGCGGCGGCCGTGTCTCCGGGCCGGGGTGAGAAGTAGCAACCGTTATAGCTAGTGCTGCAGTGACTGACGGAGGGGTGGGAGACATGCGGGCACTTCCGGTCGGGGGTCCCTGATACTTGTCACCTGGTGGTCACTGTGTGCTGGTCGCCCTGTGATAGAGGCCGTGCACTAATATGGCGGCTGTAATGCAGACTATTACTTATAACTTATATGTGGCCAGTGTAAACGACATATTATCGTCTTTCTGAGGGCAGGAAATCCCCCCCCTGCTATTTTTGATCAGTGGGGTCCCGGCTATCTGTACTCCCCTCCCCAGTTTTTGATCAGTGGGGTCCCGGCTATCTGTACTCCCCTCCCCAGTTTTTGATCAGTGGGGTCCCGGCTATCTGTACTCCCCTCCCCAGTTTTTGATCAGTGGGGTCCCGGCTATCTGTACTCCCCTCCCCAGTTTTTGATCAGTGGGGTCCCGGCTATCTGTACTCCCCTCCCCAGTTTTTGATCAGTGGGGTCCCGGCTATCTGTACTCCCCTCCCCAGTTTTTGATCAGTGGGGTCCCGGCTATCTGTACTCCCCTCCCCAGTTTTTGATCAGTGGGGTCCCGGCTATCTGTACTCCCCTCCCCAGTTTTTGATCAGTGGGGTCCCGGCTATCTGTACTGCCCTCCCCTGTTTTTGATCAGTGGGGTCCCGGCTATCTGTACTCCCCTCCCCTGTTTTTTGATCAGTGGGGTCCCGGCTATCTGTACTCCCCTCCCCAGTTTTTGATCAGTGGGGTCCCGGCTATCTGTACTCCCCTCCCCTGTTTTTGATCAGTGGGGTCCCGGCTATCTGTACTCCCCTCCCCTGTTTTTGATCAGTGGGGTCCCGGCTATCTGTTCTCCCCTCCCCAGTTTTTGATCAGTGGGGTCCCGGCTATCTGTACTCCCCTCCCCAGTTTTTGATCAGTGGGGTCCCGGCTATCTGTACTCCCCTCCCCAGTTTTTGATCAGTGGGGTCCCGGCTATCTGTACTGCCCTCCCCTGTTTTTGATCAGTGGGGTCCCGGCTATCTGTTCTCCCCTCCCCAGTTTTTGATCAGTGGGGTCCCGGCTATCTGTACTCCCCTCCCCAGTTTTTGATCAGTGGGGTCCCGGCTATCTGTACTCCCCTCCCCTGTTTTTTGATCAGTGGGGTCCCGGCTATCTGTACTCCCCTCCCCAGTTTTTGAAAAGTGGGGTCCCGGCTATCTGTACTCCCCTCCCCAGTTTTTGATCAGTGGGGTCCCGGCTATCTGTTCTCCCCTCCCCTGTTTTTGATCAGTGGGGTCCCGGCTATCTGTACTCCCCTCCCCAGTTTTTGATCAGTGGGGTCCCGGCTATCTGTACTCCCCTCCCCTGTTTTTGATCAGTGGGGTCCCGGCTATCTGTACTCCCCTCCCCTGTTTTTGATCAGTGGGGTCCCGGCTATCTGTACTCCCCTCCCCTGTTTTTGATCAGTGGGGTCCCGTCCATCTGTACTCCCCTCCCCAGTTTTTGATCAGTGGGGTCCCGGCTATCTGTACTCCCCTCCCCAGTTTTTGATCAGTGGGGTCCCGGCTATCTGTACTCCCCTCCCCAGTTTTTGATCAGTGGGGTCCCGGCTATCTGTTCTCCCCTCCCCAGTTTTTGATCAGTGGGGTCCCGGCTATCTGTTCTCCCCTCCCCTGTTTTTGATCAGTGGGGTCCTGGCTATCTGTACTCCCCTCCCCAGTTTTTGATCAGTGGGGTCCCGGCTATCTGTACGCCCCTCCCCAGTTTTGTTTTGTTTTTTTTACCAGTGGGGTCCCGGCTATCGGACCCCCACCAGTATAACACTAGTGAGAAACTTGCACAAGTCTCGCGTCTCCATACCCGGCACTGGGGACCGGAGTGTGCAGCTCCATGTATTTCTCTGCCTCTGAGTGCTCCGGTCCTGAGTGCCGGAGGCAGTGCCAAGTATTGAGACACCTGCGAGTTTCTCACAAGTGTGACCCCCCGGCCTTATAATCATAAACTTTCCTGTCTGACATTTCCCCTTAGAGGGACTGTGTGCTGCTTTTTTATTTAATGTCAAGAATGTTTAAAAATATCAAAATAAAGTATATTCCCCTCACCCATGTCTTCCAATATTGCCCTGGCGCCCGTTATCTAATGTGGCGATTTCCGTGTATGTGGCCACAACACTCCGTGCAGAGACTGCAGGTGATGTATGAGGACAAACCTGTTCCATCAGCTCGTGACTGGGCCATCACCCCCTCCCCACCTCATGACAAGGGACTTTTTGTCCACGTGAACATGTTTACTGTCAGTATGTTACATCTATAATCCAAAACCAGGGGTGGGTGATAAATACAGAAGTGGTGACGTGTTTCTATTATACTTTTCCTCTGAATGTTCCACTCCTGGTTTTGGCTTACAAATACTGATGGAAAATACTGACCAAATACTGAACGTGTGAACGTGGCCTCAGGTCTTTTTTTTGTCGTTCAGATACTCCCAAACAAGTTTTATTTATATTTATTTTTTTACGACATAATGGGGCTTAATTTTTCTGTTTAATTTTTTGTCTTGGAAATGGTAAAGACAAATGTTCTATGTTTTCTATTTTTCACTTTTTTATTTACATCTGCAAAGGACCCTTAAACCGTTTTAACCCCTTAACGACCGCCGATACGCCTTTTAACGGCGGCCGCTAAGGGTACTTAAACCACAGCGCCGTTAATTAACGGCGCTGTGGAAAAAGTGAATAGCGCCCCCCAGAGTCGGATTTTCTCTGGGGTCTCGGTTGCCGAGGGTAGCCGAGACCCCAGAGAACATGATTCGGGGGCTTTTTACCGACCCCCGAGTTGCGATCGCCGGTAATTAACCGTTTACCGGCGGTCGCAACAAAAACAAACAAACCGATTTGCCGTTTAATTTCTCTGTCCTCCGATGTGATCGCACATCGGAGGACAGAGAAATGTGGTCCCCGATGGCCCCCAATAGCCCCCCAATACTTACCTACCTCCCCCGGTGCTCCTCGTGGCTCCCGATGGGCGCCGCCATCTTTTTTCCGGGAAAAAATGGCGGGCGCACGCGCAGTGCGCCCGCCGCCCGGAAGTTCTTTGGGGTCTCGGCTGCCGGGGGTAGCCGAGACCCCAAAGAACATGATCGGGGTCGGTTTTTACCGACCCCTGTTTTGCGATCGCCGGTAATTAACAGTTTACCGGCGACCGCAAAAAAAACCAAAAACGATCTGTAATTCTCTGTCCTCTGATGTGATCGCACATCAGAGGACAGAGAAATAGGGGGATTCGGGGACCCTAACATACTCACCCGGTGTCCCTGGGTCCTCTTCTGTCTCCTCCTGCCGGCCGGCTTTTTCCTTATGGCGGGCGCATGCGCAGTGCGCCCGCCATCTGCTAGCCGGCAGGAGAGACGAGTTGGGGCTAAAATTAGGGTTAGGGTTGGGGCTAAATTTAGGGTTAGGGCTAGGGTTAGGGCTAAATTTAGGGCTAGGGTTAGGCTACTTTCACACTAGCGTTTTTTGGCTTCCGTCGCAATGCGTCGTTGGAGAAAAAACGCATCCTGCAAAAGTGCTTGCAGGATGCGTTTTTTCTCCATTGGCTTGCATTAGCGACGCATTGCGACGGATTGCCACACGTCGCATCCGTCGTGCGACAAATGCGTCGTGCTTTGGCGGACCGTCGGCACAAAAAAAGCTACATGTAACTTTTTTGTGCGACGTGTCCGCCATTTCTGACCGCGCATGCGCGGCCGGAACTCCGCCCCCGCCTCCCTGCACCTAACAATGGGGCAGCGGATGCGTTGAAAAAACAGCATCCGCTGCACCCGTTGTGCGGCGCTTACAACGCTAGCGTCGGTATGTCGGCCCGACACACTGCGATGGGCCGAGTACGATGCTAGTGTGAAAGTAGCCTTAGGCTTCTTTCACACTTGCGTCGGTACGGGGCGGTCGCAATGCGTCGGCCCGACGTACCGACGCACGTTGTGAAAATTGTGCACAACGTGGGCAGCGGATGCAGTTTTTCAACGCATCCGCTGCCCAGTCTATGTCCTGGGGAGGAGGGGGCAGAGTTACGGCCACGCATGCGCGGAAATGGTGGACGCGACGTACAAAAAAAAGGTTACATTGAACTCTTTTTGTGACGACGGGGCTAAAGTTATGGTTAGGGTTGGGGCTAAAGTTAGGGTTAGGGTTGGGGCTAAAGTTAGGGTTAGAGTTGGGATTAGGGTTAGGGGTGTGTTGGATTTAGGGTTTTGATTAGGGTTATGGTTAGGGTTGAGATTAGGGCTGTTTTGGGGTTAGGGTTGTGATTATCATTAGGGTTGTGATTAGGATTATGGATCGGGTTGAGATTAGGGTTAGGGGTGTGTTGGAGTTAGGGTTGGAGTTATAATTTGGGGGTTTCCACTGTTTAGGTACATCAGGGGGTCTCCAAACACGACAGCCAATTTTGCGCTAAAAAAGTCAAATGGTGCTCCCTCCCTTCTGAGCTCTACCGTGCGCCCAAACAGTGGTTTACCCCCACATATGGGGCATCAGCGTACTCGGGATAAATTGGACAACAACTTTTGGGGTCCAATTTCTCCTGTTACCCTTGTGAAAATAAAAACTTGGGGTCTAAAAATCTTTTTTGTGGGAAAAAAAAATATTTTTTTATTTTCGCTAGTCTGCATTATAAACTTCTGTGAAGCACTTGAGCATTCAAAGTTCTCACCACATATCTAGATAAGTTCCTTGGGGGGTCTAGTTTTCAAAATGGGGTCACTTGTGGGGGGTTTCTACTGTTTAGGTACATCAGTGGCTCTGCAAACGCAGCATAACGCCCGCAGACCATTCTATCAAAGCCTGCATTTCAAAATGGCGCTCCTTCCCTTCCGAGCTCTGCCGTGCGCCCAAACAGTGGTTTACCCCCACATATTGGGTACCAGCATACTCAGGAGAAATTGGACAACAACTTTTGGGGTCCAATTTCTCTTGTTACCCTTGTGAAAATAAAAATTTGGGGGCAAAAAAATCTCTTTTGTGGGAAAATTTTTTTTTTATTTTCACTACTCTGCATTATAAACTTCTGTGATGCACTTGGGCATTCAAAGTTCTCACTACACATCTAGATAAATTCCATGGGGGGTCTAGTTTCCAAAATGGGGTCACTTTTGGGGGGTTTCTACTGTTTAGGCACATCAGGGGCTCTCCAAACGCGACATGGCGTCCGATCTCAATTCCAGTCAATTTTGCATTGAAAAGTCAAATGGCGCTCCTTTGCTTCCGAGCTCAGCCATGCGCCCAAACAGTGGTTTACCCCCATATATGGGGTGTCGGCGTACTCAAGACAAATTGTACAACAACTTCTGGGGTCCATTTTCTCTTGTTACCCTTGGTAAAATAAAAATTTGGAGGCAAAAAGATCATTTTTGTAGAAAAAATTTGATTTTTTTATTTTCACGGCTCTACGTTATAAACTTCTGTGAAGCACCTGGGGGTTTAAAGTGCTCACCACACATCTAGATAAGTTCCTTAAGGGGTCTAGTTTCCAAAATGGTGTCATTTGTGGGGGGTCTCCACTGTTTAGGCACATCAGCGGCTCTCCAAACGTGACATGGCGTCCGATCTCAATTCCAGCCAATTCTACATTGAAAAAGTAAAACGACACTCCTTCTCTTCCAAGCTCTGCGGTGCACCCAAACAGTGGTTTAATCCCACATATGGGGTATCGACGTACTCAGGAGAAATTGCACAACAACTTTTGTGGTCTAATTTCTCCTGTTACCCTTGTGAAAATAAAAATTTTGGGGCAAAAAGATCATTTTTGTGAAAACAAATGCGATTTTTTATTTTCACGGCTCTACGTTATAAACTTCTGTGAAGCACTTGGGGGTTCAAAGTGCTCATCACACATCTAGATAAGTTCCTTAAGGGGTCTAGTTTCCAAAATGGTGTCACTTGTGGAGGGTTTCTACTGTTTAGGCACATCAGGGGCTCTCCAAACGCGACATGGCGTCCAATCTCAATTCCAGCCAATTCTGCATTGAAACAGTCAAACGGTGCTCCTTCACTTCCAAGCTCTGCGGTGCGCCCAAACAGTGGTTTACCTCCACATATGGGGTATCGGCGTACTCAGGAAAAATTGCACAACAAAATTTGTGGTTACATTTCTGTTTTTACACTTGTGAAAATTAAAAAAAATGGTTCTGAAGTAAAATGTTTGCAAAAAAAAGTTAAATGTTCATTTTTTTCTTCCACATTGTTTCAGTTCCTGTGAAGTACGTAAAGGGTTAATAAACTTCTTGAATGTGGTTTTGAGAAGCTTGAGGGGTGCAGTTTTTAGAATGGTGTCACACTTGGTTATTTTCTATCATATAGACCCCTCAAAATGACTTCAAAGGTGATGTGGTCCCTAAAAAAAACATGGTGTTGTAAAAATGAGAAATTGCTGGTCAACTTTTAACCCTTATAACTCCCAAACAAAAAAAAAATTGTTTCCAAAATTGTGCTGATGTAAAGTAGACATGTGGGAAATGTTATTTATGAACTATTTTTTGTGACATATCTCTCTGATTTAAGGGCATAAAAATACAAAGTTTGAAAATTGCAAAATTTTAAAAATTTTCGCCATATTTCCATTTTTTTCATAAATAATCGCAATTAATATCGAAGGAATGTTACCACTGACTTGAAGTACAACATGTCACGAAAAAACAATCTCAGAATCAGCGGGATCCGATAAAGCGTTCCAGAGTTATAACCTCTTAAAGTGACACTGGTCAGAATTGTAAAAATTGGCTCGGTCATTAAGTACCAAATTGGCTCTGTCACTAAGGGGTTAAATTGCTGTTCAGCAGAAATAATTTTAACATACTGGACATTTTTTGTCTCAACGGGGACAGGGCAAGAAGCAACTATTTCAACTTCCAGTGTCTTTAGTTTTTTTTTATACTTCTGTTTTTTCTATTCTATATATTTTTTCTTCCTATTTATTTTATACACTCTGCCCTTTTATAAGGACGTGACCTTTAATAGGGCTTTTGAAGGGTTGTCCAGGCTTTTCATTAACCCCTCCACGACCTTGGGATTTTGCGTTTTAACTTTTTGCTCCCTTTCTTCCCATAGCTCTTCTGTGTGTAGCAGAAATGATCATCTGCTATGAACGCCGGTCACGAGCCGGCGTTCATAACAGATCAGCAATGACAAGCACGGGGGTTTTCTGCAGACCCCCGGTTGTAATGTAAACCCATCAGCACCTGGTTGTCATGTGACACGGGCGCCAATGGGTGGGGGTTTGATGCTGTCAGAGATTGATGGCAAAATTTAACAGCCGCTAGTGGATCGTGATTCCACCTGCAGCTGTTAGGGGCTCATGACAGCTGATCAGATCAGCTGTCGTGTCGGGAGAGATAAGGACTCGGCGCCGGAGACTGGCCGACTTTTCCCGGTTGTGGCACTGTAGAATCCTGATGGCTTACATATAGTGACTGCAGACTTTTGTGAAAATCCTGGACAGACCCTTTAACATATCAATCCTTTTTTATATATTCGACTTAGCTATTGCAGAATTTCAGCCTCCCGGCTGTATAGCTGAGATAACCGGTCTAGGATCCAGCAGGTCCTGTTCCTGCCATACTCCCAGAGATCACATGTTCTGGGTCTGAAGAGTAAGAGGCGCCGGCAGTGATTCCTAATCTATATACACAAGGTTCAGGGCTGTATATACAGAGATTGGAAAAGTAAACATGGTAATAAACCTTGTTTTTCTTCTATCTGGTCAGCCTGGTTGTGTGTGACTCCAGGTTCACCATTTTATACAAGCTGCTCACACGCCTTTATGATGAGCTTCTGTTTCAAAAACGCAGCGTCTTGGGGTATATTCCCACATTAAATAAACGCTGCTGGTTGGACGCTGCGGTGTCTGGATGTTACTGCAAGAAAAGCCATCTCCACTATGTACGCACGGATGCCATCGGCTTCCCTGTGGAGACGGACATGCGGCGCGTCTTTCCAGACAACAGCATGTTTATTTATCTTGTGGAGACGCTCAGTCTCCACAGGATAAATCTTACCCGTACAATGTATTGGGCACGGTGATTTCGTACGGTTCAATGAACACATGAAGAATCACCTGCATTCATAAGCCGACAGCGTTTTGGACGAAGCGGACATGTGCTGTATCCAAAGCACTGCCAATACTGACCGTGTGCACCTACCCGAACAGCTCCAACAAAGTGGATGGGATATATAGAGATCTCATACACACTGTGCTTTTTTTTTTTTTTTTGCTGCGTTAATTGACCTGCGGTTCGTGTTTCATATCCACAACATGCCAATTTCTCTGTCGCCCATGACCGCACCACGGAGAGAGGGGATCCGCCCACCAAGGACAGGAAACCTACAGATAAAAAGGCGGTACCACTCTCCCGCATCAGTTGGTTTCCTGTCCTTGATGGGAGACCTACAGACTTACCAGAAGAAGATCGTCGTGGGATTCCGGGGCCAATCAGTCCGACTCAGGCAGCGGGGGTCCCCCTGCCTCGGCTGGTGTGGTGACCCGAGGCGCCACCGCTGGGTCTAGTGGGCCTCTAGGGTGTGCGGGGGAGGTGACATGGAGTTTGCAGTCACCTCCCCAGGTAAGGTGCAGCAGCGGCAACATCCAGGGGGGGTCCCTCTGTGGTTGCGGGAGGAGCGGCGCGGCCCTCCCTTTCAGAGCGTCAGCCTGCACACTGCATAGCGCCCGGCGTGCAGGAACCGTGCATTAAGAGCAGGCTGCAGGAGACCGGGAGCTCCGGTGGGCAGCGTCTCATGCGCGGCGTCAACTGCGCGTGCGTGGGATTTAGGAGACGATAACGTCCCTCTGTACGGAGGCCGGCGCTTCTGCGCAGGCGCCGGTGGGCAGGCAAGGTGCTTTTGTGCAGGCGCAAATTCAAAATAAGCGGCGGGAATCACTGCCGCATAAAAAGCAAGCTGCTCCAGCCATCCATGGGCAAAAAGAGCCGCAGCACGAGCCACAGCACCAGCCACAGCAATAACCGCAGCACAAGCCGCAGCGCCAGCCACATGCACGTCCCGTTTGCTAATGATTTGGTTAGACCAACTGGAGAGCCAGCTAAAGGGGAAAACATCCCGTGACTCCATACTGAGCACCTTGCCTGTATTAAGAGGGGCGGCCGCATTTTTAGAAGATGCTTCTGCTGATTCTATTAGATTAGCTGCTAGATCAGCAGTCTCCTCTAAGGGTACCGTCTCACAGTGGCACTTTTGTCGCTACGACGGTACGATCCGTGACGTTCCAGCGATATCCATACGATATCGATGTGTCTGACACGCAGCAGCGATCAGGGACCCCGCTGAGAATCGTACGTCGTAGCAGATCGTTTGGAACTTTATTTCGTCGCTGGATCTCCCGCTGTCATCGCTGGATCGGTGTGTGTGACACCGATCCAGCGATGCGTTCGCTTGTAACCAGAGTAAACATCGGGTTACTAAGCGCAGGGCCGCGCTTAGTAACCCGATGTTTACCCTGGTTACCATCGTAAATGTAAAAAAACCCAAACCATATATACTCACATTCCGGTGTCCATCAGGTCCCTAGCCGTCTGCTTCCCGCACTGACTGACTGCCGGCCGGAAAGTAAAAACAGAGCACAGCGGTGACGTCACCGCTGTGCTCTGCTTTCACTTTACGGCCGGCACTCAGTCAGTGCGGGAAGCAGACGGCTAGGGACCTGACGGACACCGGAATGTGAGTATGTACGGTTTTTGTTTTTTTTACATTTACGATGGTAACCAGGGTAAACATCGGGTTACTAAGCGCGGCCCTGCGCTTAGTAACCCGATGTTTACCCTGGTTACCCGGGGACTTCGGCGTCGCTGGAGAGCTGTCTGTGTGACAGCTCTCCAGTGACCACACAACGACTTACCAACGATCACGGCCAGGTCGTATCGCTGGTCGTGATCGTTGGTAAATCGTTTTGTGTAACGGTACCCTAACGCAGGTAGGCGCGCCCTCTGGCTTAAGTGCTGGCCGGGGGACTTACAGACAAAATCTAAGTTATGTACCATTCCTTGTGAAGGGGAGTTTTTGTTTTGTCCCACCCTGGATGACATCCTGGAGAAGGCAGGAGATAAGAAGAAATCTTTTCCCTCCCTGGGCTTCCCCGCTTATAGACGGCCCTTTCGGAGCAAGAGGTTTTTTCCGTAAAAAGCAAGGGAGAAACCAGGGAAAATGGGAAGATAAGAAAAACAGAAATAAAGGATACCTGTTTAACAAAAACCCCAGCGACAACAAGAAACCTTCCCAATGAAGGTTGGCCCCAGGTGGGGGGGAGATTGTCACTCTTTCTCCCGGCCTGGGAAAAGATTACCTGCAGCCAATGGATCCTGGGCATAATAAAATCAGGGCTGAAACTAACATTTCTAAAAAAACCCTCGCCCCTCTTTTTCGATAACATCTCCAAGGTCTTCAGTGGAAGAGCAATTGGTTTTGGAAAGCGAGGTCATGGGACTAGTGGACAAGGGAGTTCTTCTGGAAGTTCCCCCACAAGAAAGAGGGCAAGGTTACTATTCCCCTCTATTTCTGAGAAAAAAACCGGATGGGTCGTACAGGACTATCATAAACTTGAAAAGCCTAAACAAATACCTAGAGGTTCAACCGTTCAAAATGGAGACAATAAAGTCATCTATAAAAATGCTGTTTCCTCGGTGTTTCATGGTAGTCCTGGACCTAAAGGATGCCTACTATCATGTCCCTATCCACCTAGATCACCAGAGGTTTCTCAGGATAGCAGTTCATATCAAGGGGATATTATGTCACTTTCAATTTTCAGCCCTACCTTTTGGACTAGCAATAGCCCCGAGAATATTCACAAAACTAATTGCGGAGGTGATGGCTCATCTCAGAGAGCAAGACACCTTGATTGTACCATATCTGGACGACTTTTTGGTGATAGGCTCCTCTCCCCAACACTGCAGCAATCAGCTGGAAACAGTAACGAGGTCTCTAGAGGAACTGGGCTGGCTAATAAACTTAAAGTCCAGATTGGTGCCTTCCCAGGTCCAGGAATACCTAGGTCTCACTCTGGACTCTATAAAGGAAGAATGCCGGCTTCCCAGGGAAAAAATACAGAGAATAATAAGGCTAGTGTCCAAAATACAAGCTCTCCCCTCTATAACTGTACGTCAGGCTATGTCCCTCTTGGGGTCCATGACTTCATGCATACCTGCGGTCCAATGGGCTCAGCTCCATTCGAGACACCTTCAATGGCAGATTTTGTCAGAGGAGATCTCTCTGGGAGGGCGTTTAGAAAGTCGGTTGAGATTATCTCCAAACACAACTCAGTCACTAATCTGGTGGGCATCGCAAAAGAATCTTTCCCAGGGAGTCCCGTGGGTAATCCCAATCTCAAAAATACTGACAACAGATGCAAGCCCCAGCGGGTGGGGGGCTCATTTGGGCGACCTAGTAGCTCAAGGCACCTGGTCGACATCCCTGCGGAAAGAATCTTCCAATATGAAAGAGCTCCTAGCGGTCAAGTTCTCCCTGCAGGAATCCTTGGGGGCCCTTCACTCTCACCACATCAGTCATGTCAGACAACAGGGTGGTAGTAGCATACCTGAATCACCAAGGGGGGACTCGCTCCAAAAACCTGATGGAAGTAACCGAGGAAATCTTTCAGATAGCCGAGGGCAACCTTCTATCCCTGACAAGTCTGCATATAAGGGGAGTGGACAACTACAAAGCAGACTTTCTGAGCCGCTCCAGTCTAAAGCAAGGGGAATGGGAGCTAAATCAGACAGTATTCACCCAGATTACAGAAAAATTGGGGGTTCCCGACATAGACCTCTTTGCCAACAACACAAACAAAAAAGTAACCTCCTTCTGCTCCATAACTCCTCGGGGGAATCCAGTAGCTCTAGATGCGTTCCTGATCCCATGGCTGCATCAGCTGGCCTACGCATTTCCCCCATTTGCTCTGATTCCGGCAGTGCTGAGGAAGATTTGGGAGGACGGGGCTCATGTAATCTTAATAGCCCCGTTCTGGCCGAAGAGACCTTGGTTCTCTTTAATGAGGAGAATGTCAATATCCGACCCGTGGGTACTCCCAGACCTTCCAGGCTTACTCTCCCAAGGCCCGGTCAACCATCCACAAGTTACGAGCTTACAGTTGACAGCCTGGCATTTGAGAAGAAGCTACTAGAAGATAGAGGGTTTTCGCCAGGACTAGTATCCACTCTTTTACAAAGTAGGAAACCGGTAACAACAAAGCAATATGGGAAAATATGGAAAAAATTCCTGTCATCATCAGGCACCAAAATAGGGGAAGAAGTCCCCCTTAAAACCATATTAGAATTTTTACAAAACGGGTTGGAGATCGGTTTAGCCACGAGTACCTTGAAAGTCCATGTGGCAGCATTGGGAGCCCTGTTTAATTATGATTTGGCAGGTAATCGATGGGTTTCAAGGTTCATCAGGGCAGCAGGTAGATCGAGGCCACTTCCAATAAAAACTGCCCCTCAATGGGATTTAAATTTGGTCTTTAAAGCACTGACTAAACCACCCTTCGAACCCTTGGAGGATGTCCCGTTAAAACTCCTATCCCTCAAAACATCCCTGCTAGTCGCCCTCACATCTGCTCGTAGAATTAGCGACATACAGGCACTATCTGCTAACCCTCCATACACACAGTTTTTAGAGGATAGTTATTCTCAAAATAGACCCAGCATACGTCCCGAAAGTGGCATCCCGATTCCACAGATCTCAAGAGATATCACTTCCCTCCTTTTGTCCTAACCCAAAAAATAAGGAGGAGGAATCGTTACATACACTAGATGTCAGGAGATGCCTCATGCAGTACATAGAAGCCACCAGAGAGAGTAGGGAGGATGCCTCTCTTTTTGTGTGCTTTCAGGGTCCCTGAAAGGGGAAAAAAGCCTCCAAAGCCACTCTGGCGAGATGGATCACTGACGCTATCAGCCTGTCATACTCATCAAGTGGAATGTCCGTCCCGGGAGATGTCAAGGCTCACTCAACGAGGGCAGTGGCAGCTTCTTGGGCGGAGAAGGCCGGAGCTTCTATTGACCAGATATGTAGAGCTGCTACTTGGTCATCGCCTTCCACTTTCTATAGGCACTATAGATTGGACCTTATCTCCTCTTCAGACCTTACCTTCGGTAAAGGGTTCTGGAAGCGGTGTTCCCTCCCTGAATGTACAATCTATGAAATCTCTCTGTGGTGCCGTCATGGGCGTCAGAGAAAAATATAGTTCTTACCGATAACGGTATTTCTCTGAGCCCATGACGGCACCTGTACATTCCCTCCCTTCACTTATGGGTGTGCACGTTAATATAGTGCCATAGGTTATTTTATAAGTCACGCGGTATCTCAATTAAGTTAAGTAATATTGAAACTAATAAGCTGTTCCATAGTCTCCCATCGTTCTCTAGTAAACAACTGATGCGGGAGAGTGGTACCGCCTTTTTATCTGTAGGTTTCCTGTCCTTGGTGGGCGGATCCCCTCTCTCCGTGGTGCCGTCATGGGCTCAGAGAAATACCGTTATCGGTAAGAACTATATTTTTCTCTTGCGGGCACGCTGAGTTTTGTGCAGCCAACAAAAGAGAAAAAAAAAGCAATAATATCACAAGTAACCTAGTTTGAATACTAAGAAATTGTGCAACTCAAAAACTGCCCATGGTGGGAATGTAGCCTTAGGCTGTGTTCACATGCAGTGTTATTTCTTCTTTTTTTCAATGCAGAAAAGCTAATTTTCCAGAACCAGCAAGGCCTATGAGATTTCTGAAATCTCTCACACCCACTTGTTTGCCTCTTCCAAGATTGCACCGATAGCTGCTACTGTGCAGGCGTGCCCAGCGGCATCTTAGTGGAGACATTTGTTTGGTGCCGCCTGCGCAGTAGCTGCTGTTGGCGATCCGATAGCTGCTACTGAGCAGGTGCGACATATAACGGCACCGACCTGACACTGTGTGTAGGTTACTGAGCACAATCCTGCTGACAGATTCCCTTTAAACATGTACTACAGACAAGTTGCATGTAATCTGCACAGAAAAAAATCCTGCAAAAATGCACAAAAAACTTGTGAAAAAAGCAGAATTTTTATTGCCAAGAAAACAGGTTTTGGTTGTAGAAGAAAAAAACGCTACATGTAAACACAGGCTTAAATCGTCAGTGCAGGGAAAAGTGTAGACCGCCCGGATGTTTCTAGTCTATGGGTAGTCCGGAAGTAGATAAATTGGAACTTCTACAGCCATAAGGAAAGCTTCCCCCCACCCCCGCTCCAACTTTAAGGTCCAAAAGGAAAGAAAATCAGAGGAAGAGTGAAATGTCTGCAAACATCCAGAGGAAAAGGAATTTACAACCGTAGGTGCGCGGCCAAAGAGCGTTTATAGGAACTTTCGCTCTCGTCTGTCCGCTGGTGTAAACATGACGGAGTTCATAGTCTGTTTGGTTATCTGCAGCACATCACCCAGTGAATATAGGGGATGTGCTGCCGACAACGTGATACTGTATATGGGGAGAACGATCAGCAATTATAGTGTCCTCAGCATCGCTCCACAGTCTGTATTGGCTAATGGTGCAGTCAGATATGCCGACGTTGGCCCGTCAGTGCAAGGCTAACAAGTGTTTATGGATTATAGCCAACTGATAACCGGGATTATTGGCCTGCTTACGCTATAGACGATCAATCGTGGGGACAGAATAACCGAGCGTTTGTACAGCATCATGTCATCGGCAGCACATTCCCTGTGTCCAAGGGGAGGAGAAATGTGCTGCCTATAATGTTTATACTGTACCATCAAAATATATGAAAGATTTGATCGCCCAAATAAAACGAGAACGAACGAGAGTTCCTATGACCGCATGTTTGTTGATTTATCTACTGATATAAATGCAGTTATTCTACTTCTTCCTCTTCTGATTTGGGGAAGTGAAAAAGTACAATGGCTGCTATTATTACTTGGAGTAGAACAAGCCCCTTTGTCCAGTCCACAAAAAACAAACAAAACAGAACTACGGCCCTGGATATACATGTATATGTATTATGACTAGTGAAGAGCGAACGTGCTGGGATAAGGTGTTATCTAAGCATGCTCATGTGCTAACTGAGTGACTTCGGCGTGCTTGAAAAAATGTTAGAGTCCCTGCAGCTGTCGAACAGACAATTCTGCCTCGAAGACTCGAAGATATTTTTTGAGCGCGCCGAAGACACTCTGTTAACACCCGAGCATGCTGAGATAACACCTTATCAGAGCATGTTCCCGCACTTATTACGACCTTTGGTGACTTCTTCCTGCAGCTCAATGCACATAGTAGAGATCCCATTGGTACCACCAGGATGGGCCATGGCAGGAATTAGCCGCCTTCTTCAGGTCACAGGGAGGTGTTGTGCTTCCCCTACAGGGTCCTCAGCTGGGGATTAGTGGGGCCGCGCTTGCTGCTCTTCTCCCTGTGTGATGTATAATGGTCAGGCTAATGCGAGTGTGCGTACACCATCTCAGTGTGTAGAAAGAAGAGCATGCCCTCTATTATGTTATTTTTCGGTATGAAGAGACGTACAGGAGGATGGAAACTTGGTAGAAACGTAGCGGGCTGCCCAGAATTTTGTCTTTTGCCGGTGACACATGTTGAGCTGATTTTATTTTAGACAATGTATTATATTGGACAACTTGCTTAATTTGAAGATCTAGGATAATGAGCCAGGATGATGAATTTGGGACAAAATAATTATTCCTGCCGACATGGCCGCCAATTTCATGGAGCCTGTGATCAAACAAGCACAGATTAGAAGCATAGAGCTGTGAGACTGGGAGTGAAGCCGAGCACGGATAGGTGTGTAATGGCATTGAATCATAATGTCTAATGCTCCATAGTACGCAGAGCTTTTCCCATGATCTGTAGGGGGTTTTAACGTTCACTATTTGGTCAGTATTTTCCATCAGTATCTGTAAGCTGAAACCAGGAGTGGGTGATAAACACAGAAGTGGTGACGTGTCTCTATTATACTTTCCTTCTGATTGTTCCTCTCCTGGTTTTGACTTATATATACAGTGCCTTGCGAAAGTATTTGGCCCCCTGGAACTTTTCAGCCTTTTCCCACATATCATGCTTCAAACATAAAGATACCAAATGTAAATTTTTGGTGAAGAATCAACAAGTGGAACACAATTGTGAAAGTGAACGAAATTTATTGGTTAGTTTAAATTTTTGTGGAAATTCAAAAACTGAAAAGTGGGGCGTGCAATATTATTTGTCCCCTTTACTTTCAGTGCAGCAAACTCACTCCAGAAGTTCATTGTGGATCTCTGAATGATCCAATATTGTCCTAAATGCCTAATGATGATAAATATAATCCACCTGTGTGTAATCAAGTCTCCGTATAAATGCACCTGCTCTGTGATAGTCTCAGGATTCTGTTTGAAGCACAGAGAGCATCATGAAGACGAAGGAACACAACTGGCAGGTCAGTGATACTGTTGTGGAGAAGTTTAAAGCCGGATTTGGATACAAAATTATTTCCAAAACTTTAAACATCCCAAGGAGCACTGTGCAAGCGATCATATTGAAATGGAAGGAGTATCATACCACTGCAAATCTACCAAGACCCGGCCGTCCCTCTAAACTTTCATCTCAAACAAGGGGAAGACTGATCAGAGATGCAGCCAAGAGGCCCATGATCACTCTGGATGAACTGCAGAGATCTACAACTGAGGTGGGACAGTGTCCATAGGATAGCAATCACTCGTACACTGCACAAATCTGGCCTTTATGGAAGAATGGCAAGAAGAAAGCCATTTCTCAAAGATATCCATAAAAAGTGTTGCTTAAAGTTTGCAACAAGCCACCTGGGAGACACACCGAACGTGGAAGAAAGTGCTCTGGTCAGATGAAACCAAAATCGAACTTTTTGGCAACAATGCCAAACGATATGTTTGGCGTAAAGGCAACACAGCTCATCACCCTGAACACACCATCCCCACTGTCAAACATGGTGGTGGCAGCATCATGGTTTGGGCCTGCTTTTTCTTCAGCAGGGACAGGGAAGAAGGTTAAAATTGATGGGAAGATGGATGGAGCCAAATACAGGACCATTCTTGAAGAAAACCTGTTGGAGTCTGCAAAAGACCTGAGACTGGGATGGAGATTTGTCTTCCAACAAGACAATGATCCCAAACATAAAGCAAAATCTACAATGAATGGTTCACAAATAAACGTATCCAGGTGTTAGAATGGCCAAGTCAAATTCCAGACCTCAATCCAATCGAGAATCTGTGGAAAGAGCTGAAAACTGCTGTTCACAAGCGATCTCCATCAAACCTCACTGAGCTCGAGCTGTTTACCAAGGATGAATGGGCAAGAATTTCAGTCTCTCAATGTACAAAACTGATAGAGACATACCTCAAGCGACTTGCAGCTGTAATCGCAGCAAAAGGTGGCGCAACAAAGTATTAAGTTAAAGGGGCCAAATAATATTGCACGTCCCACTTTTCAGTTTTTGAATTTCCACAAAAATGTTAAAAAAACAATACATTTCGTTCAACTTCACAATTGTGTTCCACTTGTTGTTGATTCTTCACCAAAAATTTACATTTGGTATCTTTATGTTTCAAGCATGATATGTGGGAAAAAATTGGAAAGCTCCAGGGAGCCGAATACTTTCGCAAGGCACTGTAAGTGATATAAAATACTGACCGTGAGAACGTGGCCCTAGGTCCAGTGATTAAATCAAATTCTTACAGGGCATCTTATTAGCAATCAGGCTGATAGACGTTCCCAAGTAGGGCTATAATAAAAAAAGGAAATTAAATGTTTTTACATTTGGCCTTACTTTTTTTTTTTTTTTTAAATAACTGGCGTAGCCCAGCTGGGTCCTGGCCAAGTGCGCCCCATAAATTCATCATAATTTACATCACAAAGGTGGTGTATAATTTCCCGCAGTGGCGCACAGCTGCTAAAATCTGCACCAAATTTATTAAGATGGACACGACTCTTGGTGACAGGTGCCCGGGACTAAGATTTGCCAAATTCAGTGAAACTGGTATACAAAACTCCGTTCATAATGAATCGGCAATGGTTATTACTTTTTTTTTTCCCCTTGGTAAAAATTTATATTTAATATAAAAAATAAGTCCCCACATATTAAAGGAAAAAAAAATTGATTAAACAAGCAATAAAAAAAGAACTTGAGCTTCTAAAAACATGTCTGGGGGGGATGTGTTTGCTCATGAACATGGGGTGAGGGGGGAATGGCCCAGTATTGAACTGTTTAAGGGGCAAAATAGACCCCGATGCTGTATTGGCTAATGTTGGGGCGTTTTGTTAAACGTTAAATGGAACCTGATGTTAAGAGTGATACAATAGTGACCTGTCATGTCTCTGTTTTTATATGGTCAATGTGCCTGATGCTTCTTCATTCATGATGACGTTAATATCATGGATTTGTTACCGAGAGGCCTGCTATGTATTCATATATTATGTTGTCTTTTTTTTTTTTACAGCTGCACCCATAGAAACAACTGATGGAGAAATTCTGTTGAGCGAATGGAAGGTAGTAGAGGTGGACCAGTCAGATGACATGGAAAATTTGAAGGCGGTCGAGGAGAATTCCTTGACTGGGCCACAAAATGGCACCCAACTCGAGAGCCAGCCGGAGGCAGAGATTGTCCAAGAAGATGGGACAAATGTGAACACCACACAAGAAATAGCAGATTATGATGACAGAAACTCTGAGGATGAACAAGAGTATGAATCAGAAGAGCCCTGGTGGGAAGAAGAGGATGACTGGATGGAGACAGATTCTGTAGCGAAGGAGCTCAAGGAGGATGGAGATTCCAAAGCGGAGAAGCCCCTGTGGGAGACATGGTTTGATGCAGTGCCCAAAACTGAAAGCCCACAATGGGACTTAAAAGCACCGGAAGAGGTTATAGGGGAGAAGCCCCAGGAGTGGGAAAAGTCTGATGTGAAGGCGGATAAAGTAGCAGATGAGGCTCCGTGGTGGGCATGGCCTGTAACAATGAAGCCCTGGTGGGGAGCAGAGACCAAAGCTGAAAGACCCTGGTGGGAGGAAGAGGAAAAAGCTAAGGAGCCCTGGTGGGAGAGGGGTGAAGAAGTGAAGATTCCCCAGGACTTCGAATGGTTCCCAACAAAGAAGCAAGATGAGGCTAAAAAAAGACTAGAGGACCCCGATGAGTATGATGCATTGGATGTTTACATAGACGATGATGTGGATACCGATGATGTCCTTGAAGAAAGGCCAGTCCAAAAAGAAATCTTTCCACCTGAAATGAGAGAACACAAGCACACAGAGAAGTCAGGAAGCGTCTATTTCTGGGCCTTCCTAGTTACCTTAGCAATCCTAGTTGCCGTGCTGTCCATGGTCTATCACAAAAAACGCCTATCACAGCAAAAGGTGAACAACTCAATTTTATTTATTTTTTATTTTTTTTGTGTTGACGGGTTGTGTTGTGTTGAAAGCCTTGCCAATTCTGAATTATTAGCAGGGGGTATTCCATTGAGGACCCCTCATGCATTACACTGAGGAGGCTCTCGCTCTGGATGAACCCGGCTCCTCCGTACATGACATTGATTTCTTTGTGTAATTCTTCATAATACTGTTATTCATGGCCCCATTCTGCCTCTTACATCTGAGCCCACTCTCTGTAGGGTTGGCATGTCAGGTATTCCTCTAATCATTTTTTCTCTAATGATCACAGGTAACATTTAGTGCTGATATGTTTAATGTGTAACTTCTTGCTTGTTTCCTTCCTTTCTCAGAGATTCATTTTTGCACTGGAAGGAGGACTTTTTGGAGACAAAAAGCGTCCGAATTCAGGGGAGTACCAGAAATTGGATAATAAGGTGAGAATGGCAAGAATGTGGGGTGCGACAAATGCTGTAATTCTTTTAGGGATGTTTCATATAAAATTGCTTTACTACCAATCAGTCGTCATGTGTAGCCTGGGAGGGCAATATAATAAACCTCACGTTTAGGTAACCCTATGCCCTGTGCTACACCAATCTGTTCATTGCCGATTTATAAAGCAAAATGGGATGAAGGATGTGATATTGAAGACAGGAGGGGAATTCACAGAGCTAAAAAGACTGAGGGGAAGAAGTGTCCTGTCCGTAATAGAAGTCTGACAGTGTCATCGATTTTTGCACTATTGGACAACCATAAAAATAGAATTGGACTTCTATTGTGTCGCTAAAATGATTAAAAGAAAATCCACACTGTACTCCACAGCAAGCAGAAGATAATGAAGAATAAAGAAATATTACACAGGAACAACAAGAAACCAAGTAAAAATGACTTGTCAGTGATACAAGGAGCGTGTGCGTTTGTATCTCCGTGCAAGTGTTATACTCTATCATAAGTGAACAGAAAAAAACTAGGAGGAAAAATACAGCGCAATAAGGTTTTATCCAAGGGAGATAAAACTGTTTAAGGTTCTCTCTTTTTTTTGTTTTTATATAGCGCCAACATATTCCACAGCGCTTTACAGTTTTTCACACATTATCATCACTGTCCCCGATGGAGCTCACAATCTAGATTCCCTATCAGTATGTTTTTGGAATGTGGAAGACAACCGGAGAACCTGGAGGAAACCCACGCAAACACGGGGAGAACATACAAACTCCTTGCAGATGTTGTCCAGGGTGGGATGATACTAAACCTCATTTATTTGTGTATACACAACATTTGAATCACTTATACATCCAGCTGCTGCAGGTCCAATGGGTCTTCAGAGCGGGAAAACACAGATAAGGAGGAATTGTGGATAATCTGCGCTGCTGGCATCCCATGTAATAAATCCAAACAAAGTACACACATTTATTCTTTATTTAGTCTACGCGTTTCAAAGTACTACAGACTTCATCAGGGCAAGAAAAGCCTTTTCTTAACAGTCTTTTCCAGGCTGCGGTTATCCCGGTTGCTTGTGCTCCTTTTTCTACCACACTTTTTCCTTCCACTCCACTTTCCATTAATATTCTTGGAGGCAGCACTCTGTGAACAGCCGGCTTCTTTAGCAATGACCTTTTGTAGCTTACTCTGTGTGTCAAAGACTGCCTTCTGGACATCTGTCAAGTCAGCAGTCTTCCCCATGATTGTGGAGCCTACAGAAACAGACTAAAGGCCCCGTCACACATAGCGATTTACCAACGATCACGACCAGCGATACGACCTGGCCGTGATCGTTGGTAAGTCGCTGTGTGGTCGCTGGGGAGCTGTCACACAGACAGCTCTCTCCAGCGACCAACGATAAGGGGAACGACTTCGGCATCGTTGAAACTGTCTTCAACGATGCCGAAGTCACCCTGCAGCACCCGGGTAACCAGGGTAAACATCGGGTTACTAAGCGCAGGGCCGCGCTTAGTAACCCGATGTTTACCCTGGTTACCAAAAAAAACAAACAGTACATACTCACCATCTGATGTCCGTCAGGTCCCTCGCCGTCTGCTTCCTGCTCTGACTGAGTGCCGCCGTACAGTGAGAGCAGAGCGCAGCGGTGACGTCACTGCTGTGCTGTGCTCTCACTGTACGGCGGCACTCAGTCAGAGCAGGAGAGCAGGAAGCGGACGGCAAGGGACCTGACGGACATCAGATGGTGAGTATGTAGTGTTTTTTTTGTTACATTTACGCTGGTAACCAGGGTAAACATCGGGTTACTAAGCGCGGCCCTGCGCTTAGTAACCCGATGTTTACCCTGGTTACCAGTGAAGACATCCCTGGATCGGTGTCACACACACCGATTCAGCGATGTCAGCGGGACCTCAACGACCAAAAAAAGGTCCAGGCCATTCCGACACGACCAGCGATCTCGCAGCAGGGGCCTGATCGCTGGTACGTGTCACACATAGCGAGATCGCTACTGAGGTCGCTGTTGCGTCACAAAACTTGTGACTCAGCAGCGATCTCGCTATGTGAGACGGGGCCTTAAGGGACTTTTTAAATGCTTAGGAAGCCTTTGCAGGTGCTTTTTAATTTACTGAGATAAACACTTGAAATAGATCACTGTTTGTAATGACTCTATGTAATATGAGTTTCACTTTTTGTATTGAAGAACTGAAATAAATTTACTTTTTGATGATATTCTAATTTAGTGAGAAGCACTTGTATGTATGGGAAAGCTGATACAAAAAGCGGTCAGTTGAAGTAGTTTATGGCTGGAGATATCTAAGGTTTATGGGCACTGTTGGCAGATGGACACAGTACCCCCAGCACCCACAGAATGAGGCTAAGGATCTAGCCAAACAGAAGACTGCTCTTGGAAGAGTTCGCAAGTTATGGTATTATATTTTTAAGAATTTATACATTAGTCAAAATGACATTTCTTCTGTTTTTCAGATTTGATCTATCTACAGCCATCAATACAATATGTCAGCCAGGATGTTGCCGCCCTAAATTGTCTCGGCTTCTTCTCAACACTCTCGGGAACTAATGTGACCATATACGATCTTATACAGGCTGACAGAAGTGGTGAATGAAGGCTTGGATTTCACTGGTGGTTGGGATCTGAGGGGGAAAAATGCACTTATAGAAATAATCTGTATACATGATTTATCTTGTGATCTGATGCTGACAATTAGCTCTTTTTGTTTTTGATTGTTTTTTTTACATATTTTACACTGTTTTCGCATATTTAGCTTTCTGAAGACATTACTGCACCTTACAATGCCCCTACATTAGAGAGAGGCTCATCGGGTTAGCTCCAAGGTTGTCGGACCTGTGCAACTGGGCCCTTAGACGCTAGCTGAGGTGGGTGTCTTTTAAAAGGTGCAGCTTTGACACCCGCTAGGACACCATTGTGAGAATGGTTTTGAAGCTGATCTGCTCCAAAATCCTGAAGAAAAATGCTTCCAATACTCTTCCTTTTTTTTTTTTGTATACAAAATCCATTTTGCTTTACATACAGCAAGTTTTTTTTTTTTTTTTTTTTTTTAGTATTTTTCCAATGAGATTTTGAAAATCTCGCTGTGGAAATAACAAAAGTGGTGTCATTTCTGTGAGGTAGACTACTTGACACCACCAAGTTAAAAGGATGTGGGGGGAATGCTGCAAAAACCGCTTCAGGAAAAGAAAGAAAAAGTCTTAAAACTCATCAGATTTTTCTGCCTCTAAAAAAACCCCCAAAACCTGAATATACCCTCATTCATTGTCATAAAATGGCAATTTGCACTTAAAATATAGATTATTTGCCATTTTAACTACTGCGTTTAGTGCAGCTCACAGAATTTTGACTATGATCTGTATAAAATACTCTTACAAGAGCCACTATAATCCCTTAGGATGGGAGCAGTTCTTACTGTAGTCTGATGCAGTCGCTCAGTAGAAGACTATCCGGAGAAGGAGACCTTTCTCATCTATGAGGCCAATATTTCCTAACAGAGCATATGAAAAATGGATTGTCAAGTTGAGGCCAGCCCTAATGAGGACCTTTCATTTCTCATTAAAATTTATTTTTTTAGTTGGTGAAATGCCGCTGTTCTCCTGAATGCGCTGTTTTTCTTTTGTTTCTACGCCTTTCCAGTCCTGAAATATGGCCTCCTATTGCCTGAATATAAAGCTAGTTTTGTTGACCAAGGGGGCTTGGTCTATAGCTCTTCTCTGTGGTTGTCTTTTGAGGACCAGCCCCCTTAGCTAACAAGCCTAGATTTACATACAGGGAAGAGAAGGCCATATTTCAAGAAGGGAGAGATAGGAGTAAATAAAAACTGTCGCCAGATTCGGGAGAACGGCAGCATTTACCCCAGGTGAATAAAAATGCGTATTTATGGCACTGAGCGCCCCTCTTTAAAGGGAGAAAATATTAGGATATTCCATCCCTTAATGATCGGTGGTGACACAACCTCTGGGACCCCCAACAATCCTGATGAAGGAAACTTTGTGGCAATATAGCCCTATGTCACTGCCCCATCCACTCTTTGTTGGGGCCATTCATATGAATGCGGACTCCTCCATTTCTCTTTTAGAATGGATAATGGCTCCACTTCCTCAGTTTGATGAGCCTGGTTAACAGCAGTCGCTTATTTGCTGTGGTACATCCATGCCAGAAAAAAATAAAGTGAGGCCAAAAAATCTTGGGCATGTTCCCTTTCATAAATAAAATAGTGTTGCTTGTGTCAGACATTTCTTAAAAGAAAAAAAAAAATCTTTGTCTTCAGTCTCGGCACCATTTTCCTCCTCCACTTCTATAATAATCCCTTTTTTTTAAATAAATGATTCATGCCCTTCAGTTCTCCGAAGAGCCTTTCCCCCCCTTCATGTTTAAGGGCGTTTAATGTGTGATCTTGGTGATTGTGCTTTTTTTTATATATATATTTTAAGGTTTTTATTAATTCCATTTGACTTTTGATTTTCATATCTTGGGCTATGCAGTAGGTGCCTGTAACCTGTACACAGTACAGGCGGACATTTTGTGGCTTCCAGGCGGACATTTTGTGGCCTCCGTGCAGACACACATAACGTGAAGGTAGTTTCCCATAGCAGCCAATCAGATGAAAGGTTTCTTTTTCTCACATGTGTAAATCAGGAATCTTGTTGCTATGGGCGACAACGTCCCTGTATTTCGGGCCCAGTGAAATTAATAAATTACAAAATGGCCGTCTCCTTTCTTTAGGTGAAAGGGCAACGAATTGACTCAGGGAATAAGAAGGCTCCAGCTCGTGTGCCTTGCATGATAAGGTGCAGGATATATTTAGTCAGGGGAAAAAAAAATGTTTGCACTGCAGTAAACTTAGAGGAACACTTTTCTGTTTCCGGAGCACCTTTTCTGAAAATATATTGTGCCATTTTTGTTATTCTTTTTGAAAATGTTTGGGGAAACTATATATTTTTTTAAGACGCTGTTTGGTAATAGTTTAATAAGTTTATTTTTACAAATAGTTTATTTACTTCAGGCCATTGGGGTTCACTCAGGAATAAAGGGTTCTGTATAAATTGCCGGAAGGTGAAATGATTTGATGATTTAATAAATAAACCTGAAGAATTTGCACCTTTCATGACTGGTCTTTTGGTCATTTTCTGTGTAAGGCCATGTTCACACAATCAGTATTTGGTCAGTATTTTACCTCAGTATTCGTGAGCCAAAACCAGGAGTGAAAACAATCCGAGGAAAAGTATAATAGAAACACGTCACCACTTCTGTATTTATCACCCACTCCTGGTTTTGGCTTACAAATACTGAGGTAAAATACAGAACATGGAGGTAATCTAATATTCTGTATGTTATGGGCTGTGAATTGAGCTGTGGTCCATATTTTATTGAAGGTCGTATTTTTCCAACCTACTATACCATAGGCCTCTTGGTGTTAATACTGACTATCTCTCAAAAACACATATGAAGTCAAAATCGTAACTACACCTATAGATAAGTTTCCAAAATGGGGTCACTTCAGGGGGGATTCTGCTCTTGTAGCACTTAGGAGCTCTGTATATGGAGTCCACAAGCTATTCTAGAAAAATCTGCGCTCCAGCAGGCGAATAGCACTCTGTCCCTCCCGAGTCTTGTCGTATGGCTAAGCAGTACTGTACGTCCACATATGGGGTATTCCTACATTTAGTAGAAATTGTAGGACAAATTTTGGTGCCATTTTTACCCATTTCCGCTTGTGAAAATGGGAAATCTGGGGTTGAAACATTTTTCTGGTTCAAAATTTAATTATTTTCTCTTCACCGCTCAATGGTATAAAATTCTGTGACACACTGTCATTATGATCAGCACACCTCTAGATGAATTCATTGAGAGGTGTAGTTTGTAAAATGGGGTCACTTATGGGGAGTTCTGCTGTTCTAGCACCTCAGGGGCTCCCCCAGTGGGCCATGGCACCTGCAAATCATAATAGTAAAATCTGCACTATAATATGGCTCTCCTTCCCTTCTGAGTTTTGCACTGTGCCTGAAAGGGTATTGGCACACTCAGGAGAAATTTTTACAACAAACTGAGGTCCATTTTTCTTATTAGACCTTAGAAAAATAAAAACTTGGGGCTAAAACAACATTTTAGTGGTAAAAATTAATTTATTCATTCTTCACCACCCAATGGTATAAATTCTGTGAGGTAAGTGTGTTGTCAATATGATCGCTGCGTCTCTAAATGAACTCATTAGGGGGTGTAGTTTGTACAATGAGGTCTTTTAAGGGGGGGGGGGGTTCTGATGTTCTGGCACCTCAGGTGCTCTGCCAGTGTGACATGGCATCCTCATACCATTCCAGCAAAATCTGAACTCCAATAAGGCGGTTCTTACTTTCCGAGCTTTGCACTGTTCCCAAAAGTAGTTTTTGACCACATATGGGGTATCGTACTCGGGATAACTTGCACAATACATTTTGGGGTCCATTTTTCTCATGTTATCCTTGTGAAATTTAAAAAAAATTGGGGCTAAAACAAATTTTTGTAAGAAAAATATTTTTTTGGCTTTTTCAAAGATCAACGTTGTAAAATTATGTGAAGCACCTGTGGGTTTAAGGTACTCGCCATACGTCTAGATAAATTCCTTGAGCTGTCTAGTTTCCTAAATGGGGTCACTTGTGGGAGGTTTCCATTGTTTAGGCTCATCAGGAGCTCTCCAAATTCAACAATTATATCAAAGTCTGGGTTCCAAAACATCACTCCTTCCTTTATGAGCCTTGCTGTACGCCTAAACAGTAGTTTTCCCCTACATATGGGGTATTTGCGTACTCATGAGAAATTGCACAACATATTTTGGGGTCCATTTTCTCATGTTACCCTCGTGAAAATTTGGTTATAAAATATGACATACCAACAAGAGTCAAACGCAATAAACAATGTACTAAAAAAAACCACAAGTAGCCTAATTTTCTTAATGGGTGTAGAAATGGTGCAGAAAATTTGCAACATCAAATATCTTTAAAATTTGGTATTGGCATACTTATGCTGACCAGGAAGAATCATGTTGCCAGGAAATTTTTACTGCACAATGAAATCCATATAAATGAAGGACAAAAATCAAAAACATTTTTTTTCTTTTCACCATTGCACTACACATGGATTTTTTTTTTTTCCCCCAGTAAAATGACGGTGGGAATTCATTCACAACAACAAGAAATAAGCTCTCCTACACCTATGTTCATGGAAAAAAAAAAGTTATGGTACTGTCCACAACCAAAAGAATACCATACCCACCGCAGGGAAGCATGGTGGATGCAGCATTGGACTTTGGGACTGTTTTTCGGCTGCTGGCATTAGGGCTTTAGTTAAGGTGGAGGAATTTGAACAGTTCCAAATATCAATGAATTTTGTAACCAAACCTTCAGGCCTCTTATAAAGAGCTTAAGATAAGGAGAAATGTCACCTTTCAGCATGACAAAAGACCCCAAGTATACCTCCAAATCAATAAAAGAATGGCTTCGCTAGATGGTCAAAGCTTTGGCATCGCCGAGCGAGAGCCCAGACCTGAATCCAGTTGATAAGCATGTTGACCTGATCAGTGTGCTGTGCATAGGGAGATGCCTTTCAATCTGACAGATCTGGAGCTGCTGCAAAGATTGACAATTCTAGATGTGCCATGTTGACTCCTACCCAAAAAGACAGAATGCTGTCATAAATTCAGAGTACATTAACAAAGTATTCGTTTAAGGGTGTGTTAATTTGTCACTTTATTTAAGTTATTTTTCTTTTTCTACCCCAAAAGATTTCCGTTTATTTTTCAATTGAATTGTCCAGATTATGGGTGACATTAAAAGTGGAAAAAGTTCTGAAATGATTCTTGGTATGCTTTATTTTACATGACAAATCTAGAATTTTAACTTTTTATATCCACTGTAACTTAATTTCCTTCTTGTAGCCGCATTTCCAGTAAGGAAGCCCTAGCATGATTTCAATGCCTTTAACCTACAGATTAACCTAATATCTGCAGGTAAATGGCATTTCTGGATCAGACAAGTTCCCTTTTTACACCCATAATAAAGTTATAACCTCAGTACCCTTATTCCTTAAAATGATTCTTCAAGAATGTGATAAAATGGCCCCAAAACATATTTCACACTACAACCCATTTTAGTCATGTCAGGATGGGTTGAAAAATAGAAAGAGGTGGCACTCACTATCCGGTAAAACATTCCTTTATTTAGTCCATAACACGGGTACAGCGGGAGAGGAGCGGACAATCTGTGAACGACGGACGTTTTGTGCTAGCTGCGCTTCAACGGGCATAGGATAGAAGGTGTCCGCTCCTCTTCAGCTGTACCTGTGTTATGGACTAAATAAAGTGATATTTTACCGGATGGCGAGTGCCACCTCTTTTTCTGTTTTTGGACTATAAATGATTAATTTTTTCATTTTTTGGTGTGCACCCGTATTCTCTCAGTTGTCTGGTGTCCAGCCTACACCCAGGTAGATTTCAATCTCAGCTGAGAACGTCACAGAAGAAAGTGCCGGCAATACACCATTTTTAAAATGGTTTCAGGAAGGGTTGAAGACTCTAGAAAACACCATTCGAGATGAGCCTCAACTGACAGAAGAGCAGCATCGTGGGCAAACACACCTCACTCAGCCAAGGAGCAGGACTGTGACGTGAGAAGAAATAAATCTTCTTGGCTGACTTAGCACAGTGTTCTTTTTTTCTTTTTTTTTTTTCCTCCAGCTTCATCCTCCATGCTTATCTGTAAATCTGTTCTGCTCAATCATGCGGACAGCTTCATAACAGGACAAGGAGACTGACTGAGCAGAATTGATATACAAATAAGCATGGAGGACAATGAAACTGTAAAAAATAAACTCTTGTACACTGAGAGATATTTTTTCCTCATGTCACAGCTCTGTTCCTTGGTTGTGTGAGGTATATTTGCTCAGGATTCTGCTCTTCAAGTCAGTTGATATTTGTCGCGAGCAGTGTTTCTTTAGTCTGCGACCTGTAATGACGTGACCAGGAAGGGTTGCAGTTTGAAAAATGTAATTGGGGCAGGCTTGGACTGTTCTACTGGGAAATCCCTCAGTGCGCCCTTGAGCTAGAGTGCACTTAACGTGGTTGCACATAGTACAACCGGCCCGAGGCAGAAGGGTCCCTGCATGTATAGGCGCTAGTTACAGCTAGATGTGCTTCCTCATAACGGGGTCACGTTCTCCCTGCCTCGCAATACCTAAAGATGCCGCCAGCCTATCAGAGGTCAGTGGCAGCAGATGACATCACTGCATTGTGCTGCCTTCAACATGAGATGGAACACGAAGGAGGAGCCACTTGTGGAACTAATGATAATTAAGTAGAATCATATTTATTTTTTTTACTTCCATGAGCACCTGAGTGGGGAATATTATACAATATGCTGCCCAGAGAGAGGGAAAATTATATTACATTGGGGTCCAAGAGGAGTACATTAGATTATATAGGAGGCACATGAGGGAGATATACAGTATGGGATCCAGAGGGCCCAAGAGTGGGACTTTACATGAGGGCCAGAGAGGGGGCATTATACTACATGGAGCCCAAGAGAAGGACATTATACTACATGGGGCCCAAAAAAATGGGAACAGTATACTGTATGGGGACCACAGGGGAGGAGATTATACTGTATCATGCCTCAGAGGAGGCTATTATTACTATTTTGAGGTCAGAACAGGAAATGTTAGTGTAAGGGGCCACCTTAACAATGCCCCCCACATTAACAATGTTGCCTCATACATTATTATTATTTATATAGCACCATTAATTCCATGGTGCTGTACATGAGAAAGGGGTTACATACAGGGTTATAGATATCATTTACAGTAAGCAAATTTATTATGACAGACTGGTACAGAGGGGAGAGGACCCTGTCCTGGCGGACTTGTGGAGCGCCCCCTACCACAGGGCCACCGAGTCCTAAGTACCGGGTCTCCCTTCCTGCTCTGTCGATGTCACGGTGGCTAGACCCCGGCCTGTGACCCTGTTAAGGGGGATCCAATAAAGGAATAACAGTTCGATGTGTGGGTGGTAGTGATGATGTGGTGCAGTGCCGGTCACGGTAATTAACGAGGACACCAGGTTGCAGTCTCTTTACCTCTTTACTGAAGGCTCAGGATCCTCAGTCTGGAATACGGTTAACCGGGCGGTGAGAGTCCGGCTGGTCCGATGGCACCTCCAGAGCTCCCTTTGCAGGTGGAAATCAGTGCCTTCCTCCTAGCGCCTATATGTTGCAGTCCTTCCCTGCTGAGCACCACGGGATAGTCCTCACAACTGCTGTGTCTGCGTTCGATGTTCTTCCTCTCTGTCCCCCAGATGATCTGGCTAGGACGCACCCGTAAGACGGGGAGGCCTGGAGCTATTCTGGGACCCTAGAGTCGCCCCTCTCCCACGATTGCCTCCTTGGTCTGCTTAGGTGATTTGGGTGAGACAACCAACCTATGATTAGCTGTCCTGCCGTGTTCAAAGTTGTACATAAAGTCTCTTACTTTCTCGGTGCCCCGGCCACCGGCTATGCGCCTCAGAAGGATGTTGCCTCGGTCCCACGGCACGACTCCTTCTGGTGCCTTCTCCTAAATGCTGTGATCACTTTTCTCACTTTTCCACAGTATCCTTCGCCTCGTGTCCTTTCTTAAGATGCCGCCGCAAGATAGTGCAGGTGCGACTCCGTAACAATCTCTCTCTTTTCAGGCCCGCTATCAGGATCCCCTCTCTCGACAGATCCTCTCTCTGACTCTCCTGGGCTCTCTTCTCCTAACTTCCTATCCAACCCCCAGTTTTACCAGACTGTGAGGAGTGGCCTACTAGATAGAACCACTCCTCCTGGTGGCCGGAGTGTGAAGTGTACTGTGTGTCTGTGATACCTGGTCAGGTGAACTCCTTCAGTGCCATCAGACGTACCATCACTCCCCTTAGTGGCGGAACATCAGTACTGCAACGACCAGGACTCTGGGGCGCTGCACTCCCCCCCGGTTAAATCCAGTACTCCTGGACTGGGAAGAAACAACAATACATGTCAGCAAAAAGACATACAATTTTTGAAATGCAATAAACAAGTGAGAATAACAAAGCTTCCCATTATGGGAGGTGCGGACACTTGAACGTTACACAAATTCTGGATCATGCACAGTTTATGCCTCCCAGTCTAGTGGTTAAAACAACGGGGACCCCGGGTAAACAAAGGGGTCCCCTTTTGAAAGTTTTCGAGCAATTCACCGTCCATTACTCCATTGTCCATTTTCTTTTTAAACCTGTAACAAACGATATGTACCCCAACATTTTCAACCAAATAGCAGCCTTCATTAATATCTCCAAGTTTTGTAGCGAAGTGGAATCTGATTTTTGGTGCTGCGTGTTGACCTCCGCAGTGCAGGAGTTACTATTGGTCTAACAGGGCCCGCTATGCTTGCTACCACTGGTGTAGTGCACTGTCTTCTAGCTATGCTTCTAGTGAGTCTGGGTATCACTGGCATGTTGGGGCTCTCTGAGCTGCTGCCACCAGCAGTGGGTACGGCGGATTCACCGATAGCGGAGGGAGGACTTGCCGGATCAACGGTGGGCATGGCATCTTCAGGCGGGAGTTGCGGAGATTGCAGACCTGGATGATCTGGCCCCACAATTAGTTCTGGCAGGTTCGGTTGACGGAACGTTAGGATGGGTACCACAATCGCCTGATTGATCTGAGTCCAAGACTGGGGAAAATCACCAAGAACAGTGTGCATCACCTTCTCCTCTTCCACAGGTGGGGAGGTCCCTGGAGCTGTTTCCCTCTCTCTCAACTTGTCAGGGCACACTTTAAGGTGGTCTCTTGATATTGCCGTCGAGGTTTCCCCTCCATCCTTGCTGATGAGGCAGACCTTCGTGTTGTCGAAATCGGATGGCAGGATGGTATACGGGTCCGTTTCCCACTGGTCATTAAGCTTGTGTAGCCTTCTCTTCCGTTTGAGTACTTGCTCCCCAGGCGACAAAGAAGTTGCAGGAGCATGCTGGTTGTAATCCCTCTCCTGTTTCTGTCTAGCTTGAGCGAGACTTCTTTCCACGCATTCCTGCACTCGGCGGTACTTTTGCTGCCTCTCTGTATCCCAATCCGCATCTGGCGAGATATCCTCAGGGGTCAGGACCCCCCATGTCCAGGTCCACAGGTAACTTGCTGGACCTTCCTCGCATCAGGTATGCCGGCGTGCAGTTGGTGGAATTCACTGGGATGTGATTGTACATATCCACCAGGTCCGGCAACTTTGAGGGCCACAAGTTCCGTTCCTCTACCGGCAAGGTCTTCAGTAAGTCGATCACCACCTGGTTCATCTTCTCACACATCCCGTTGGTTTGTGGATGGTAGGGCGTGGTTCTGATCTTCTTACACCCGTACAGGTTGCAGAATTCCTGAAACACTTCCGCTTCGAATGCTGGCCCCTGGTCAGTCAATACCCTCTCTGGGTACCCATGAGGTCTACAGAAGTACTGTTGGAAGGTTTTGGCAGCCGTCCTAGACGTTAGATCTTTGACCGGCACGACTACCAGGAATCTCGAGTAGTGGTCCACTATGGTGAGAGCATAGATATAGCCTGACCGGCTTGGGGTCAACTTCACGTGATCTAGCGCGACCAACTCGTGCAGCCGTTTGGTGATGATAGGCTGCAAGGGGGCCCGTTGGCTATCACGATCCTTCCTGCGCAGGCTACAGGGGCCACACTCTCGACACCACTTCTCGATGGCTTTCTTCATACCAATCCAGTAGAACCTCCCACGGAGTAGCCTCTCTAGCTTCTTCCATCCGAAGTGTCCGGACCCATCATGGTACGCCCCCAGGACCATTGGCACATCTTGTCTTGGGACCACGATCTGCCACACCAATTCATGAGTGCGGGGGTCGATGCTCCTCCGGCACAGCTTACCATCGTGAATAAACAGCTTGCCCCTCTCCTTCCACAACTGCAACGCCTCTGGCGGATCATCCGGGCCAGGATGCAAACCTGCCTGCATCAGGAGCTCTTTCACCCGACGGACCGTAGGATCACCATCCTGATTCTCTGCCCACCCGTGATGGGGCAGGGGATTCAACGGGGCGCCTTGTCTATTCTTGCACCAGTTCTCTACCTGATGGGAGCACTGGGTTGCCTTGGGGCAATGGAAAGCGGGCATCTCCACCTCCTCGAATGCTTCCAGATCTTCCTCCGTTTCTGACAAGTGAGGCATCCGGGACAATGCATCGGCATTCACATTCTTATGCCCTGCCCGGTACTTGAGGGTGAAATCGTAGTTAGACAATCGAGCCATCCACCGCTGCTCCAGGGCACCGAGTTTCGCTGTGTCCAAGTGCGTTAACGGATTATTGTCCGTGAAGATGGTGAATTTGGCCGAGGCCAGGTAGTGTTTGAACCTCTCCGTCACAGCCCAAACAACGGCAAGGAACTCCAGCTTGAAGGAACTCTAGTTGTCAGGGTTCCTCTCAGTGGGGCGAAGTTTCCTGCTGGCGTAAGCGATTACTCTTTCCTTGCCCTTCTGGAACTGGGACAGCACGGCCCCCAGCCCCACGTTGCTGGCATCTGTATACAACACAAACGGTTGGTCATATTCAGGGTAAGCCAGTACCTCTTCTCCAGTCAGCGCCGACTTCAGGCATGTGAACGATTCTTCCAGTCCATCGTTCCAATCAAATGAGGCACTCTTACCATTGGGCTTCTTGGATTGACCCACCAACAGGCCTTGCAGCGGTGCGGCCTTTTTGGTGAAGTCTTTGATAAACCTTCGGTAGTAGCCGACCAACCCGAGGAACTGCCGGACCTCGTGGAGGTTATCGGGCTTTGGCCAGTCCTTGATCACCGTGACCTTATCGGGGTCTGGAGCCACTCCTTCGGCACTCACCACATGGCCCAGGTACTGCACTTTGGGCTTTAGTAGATGGCATTTGGACGGTTTCACCTTTAAGCCAAAGTTGGACAGAGCTTCAAACACCTCGGCCAGGTGCTTCAGGTGGTCTTCATAGGTTTTAGAGAAGACAATGACATCGTCCAGATAGAGCAGCACAGTTTCAAAGTTCTTGTGTCCCAGACAGCACTCCATCATCCTCTGGAACGTCCCCGGGGCATTACACAACCCGAAGGGCATATAGTTGAACTCGCAGTGACCCATCGGCGTCGTGAAGGCCATCTTTTCTTTGTCCGCCTCCGCCACGGGAACCTGCCAGTACCCACTGGTGAGATCTAAGGTAGAGAAGTAGTTAGCGGACTTCAGGGCAGCCAAGGACTCCTCTATCCTGGGCAGGGGATATGCATCCTTATGTGTAATGCGGTTTAATTGCCTGTAATCCACACACATCCTCATGGTGCCATCTTTCTTTCTAACGAGAACTAATGGAGCTGCCCAGGGGCTACAACTGTCTCTTACTACCCCAGCCTCCTTCATCTCTCGCAACATGTCCTTGGCACACTGATACTGAGCTGGGGATACAGGACGGTACCTCTCTTTTATGGGCGGGTGATCTCCTGTGGGGATGTGATGTTGAATCCCTTTTACCTGCCCGAAATCTAGAGGATGCTTACTAAATACCCGCTCATACTCACAAACTATGCCCACATGTAATTCCTGACACCATTCTTTCAACTGCCCTGCAGCGCCATTGTCTCCCGCTGGACTGGACGAAACCAAGGGCCCGGGTGTCTGTATCGCGTTGTTATTAACAGTTAACAGTTTAGCAAGTGTGACGTATTTGGTTAGGTGGACCTCTTCCTCCCCACAGTTGAGAATACGGACTGGCACCCTCCCCTTGCGGACGTCAACCACCCCTCTGGCTGTCAGGAGGGTAGGCCTATTATCTGAATACACAGGTTCGACCAAGGCCTGATAGTCTTTACCTCTGAGGCCTATAGCTGCCCGACACCATATTAACATTTCACTCCTGGGGGGTATCGCAATGGGGTTTGAATCACTCACTGTGACCCGGCCAATTTCACCACCAGTCAACTCCACCTGCTGTCTCTGCATCAGAGCTCTGATTTCTTTCTGTAAGGCACGTTGTTCACTGTAACCAGCTGTTTCGGCTACCTGCTGCAACAAGACAATAACTTCTGCAAGACAATTTTCTATGACATTAGTACCAATAGTCATCATGGGATTACATTCACGTCGGTCGATATCAACAATGACCATCCCCTGGGCCTCCAACTCCACCCGCCCCACTTTAATGGTGACCTCTTTATACCCCACTTGTGGCAGTGGTTGACCATTACTAGCTATTATGGTGAAGTCATCATCAGGGCCGCGGGTGATGTCAGTGTCCTCCCAATAACGCTTATAGAGGACGTGGGGCATAGTCGTCACCTGGGAACCGGTGTCCAACAAAGCGTTCATGGGGATGCCGTCGACCACGATGGGGAGAACTGGTCGCCCCCCAATGTATTTGGCTCTCCAGTTCTGCGGGCCCGATCGTCCTACTCCTGGGGGTTGGCCCTTGGCCCCAGGGGTTGCTCGTTTAAATGACAGTACCTTGCAAGGTGGCCCACTTGGTGGCAGCGGCGGCAAATGGGTCGTCCATCCCGATGAAAGCGGTCGTTGTCTCGGCCTCTGGTCGACGAAACCCTCCTCTGTCGCTGCCAGGGGACATCCTCCGGTCTGGAAGCCAGCTGGATCTCTTCCTTGGGAGCCTCCTGTAGGGACTGGACGGTCCGGGCTAGGGCAGCAACGCTCTTGGTCAGCTCTTGCATCTGGAGACGTAGTCCTGTGGGGGAATCGTCGTCCAGAATTTGGGCATCGGCCTCAGCGGAGACAGGTTCTTCCGGCGCCGCCTCCTGATGGTATGTAAGAGCTTGACGCCTGGGAAGGACACCGCGGCTGGGCTGTCGCTCCTGTAGCGCCTTGATGGCTTTATCTTTGAACTGCGCGAAGGTCAGGTCCGGATTCTGCATGGCTAGGAAGTGTAGCTGGGCTCTTTGGTGATTGCACAGGAGCCCCTCGACAAACCGTTCTTTCAGGAGTTTATCTTCATCTTGCATACTACTGGGGTCACTCTGCTTGATGGCCCGCAGTGCCTCCTGAAGATTAAGGGCATAGTCCCGTAAGCTATCCTGCGGCCTCTGTTTGCACCCATAGAACGTCAATTTAATTTCCGTAGCGGTGCGGGTGTTAAAGGTGGTTTTTAACTTTACAAAGACCTGCTGTGCAGTTTTCTTATCCGCGGCGGGCCAGGACTTCACTTCTCTTAAAGCTGCGCCAAAGAGTTGTCCGGTTATCATATGGACCTTCTGAGGCTCTGTCAGAGGATAGAACTCAAGCAGGCTGCAGATCCCTTCTTTAAAGTCAGTGAACGTATGGGATTCTCCAGAGTATCGCGGGAGCCAGGCGGCTCCTGGTAGGTACGGCATGGAGAAGGGCATTATGGCTGTTGTAGCTGTAGCAGTGTCCGGCTGGCCGATGGGAGCGGCAAGCCCCGCGGCTTCTGGCGGTGATACCGGACCTGCGGCTGCGGCTACTGCGGGGTCTGGAAGTGCCTCCGTGGCTGCGGCTGCGGCCTCCGCTTCTCCGGGGCCCGACATAGCTGTTCTTCTCCCTTGCTAGCCTTCCGGGGTCAGAGTTTCTTTTTCCGGAGTCAGCTCTTCACCGTGCCTTCTCGCTCCGCGCTCTTTTCGGCCGGCTCCGCCCACGAAGCTATGGCCCCTCCCCTCGGCAATGGCGAATTTTTGGTGGCAATACACAGTCTTCTCAATAAAGCACAATTCAATCACAGTTCCAAGGCACACATGACCCGATCCTCGGGCTTAAGTAGGATCCTGTTCGTGACGCCAAGTTGGAGCGCCCCCTACCACAGGGCCATTGAGTCCTAAGTACCGGGTCTCCCTTCCTGCTCTGTCGATGTCACGGTGGCTAGACCCCGGCCTGTGACCCTGTTAAGGGGGATCCAATAAAGGAATAACAGTTCGATGTGTGGGTGGTAG
This sequence comes from Ranitomeya variabilis, assembly GCF_051348905.1. Classification (NCBI taxonomy): domain Eukaryota; kingdom Metazoa; phylum Chordata; class Amphibia; order Anura; family Dendrobatidae; genus Ranitomeya; species Ranitomeya variabilis. The sequence continues at coordinate 84,922,427 of NC_135236.1, forward strand.
TGATGATGTGGTGCAGTGCCGGTCACGGTAATTAACGAGGACACCAGGTTGCAGTCTCTTTACCTCTTTACTGAAGGCTCAGGATCCTCAGTCTGGAATACGGTTAACCGGGCGGTGAGAGTCCGGCTGGTCCGATGGCACCTCCAGAGCTCCCTTTGCAGGTGGAAATCAGTGCCTACCTCCTAGCGCCTATATGTTGCAGTCCTTCCCTGCTGAGCACCACGGGATAGTCCTCACAACTGCTGTGTCTGCGTTCGATGTTCTTCCTCTCTGTCCCCCAGATGATCCGGCTAGGACGCACCCGTAAGACGGGGAGGCCTGGAGCTATTCTGGGACCCTAGAGTCGCCCCTCTCCCACGATTGCCTCCTTGGTCTGCTTAGGTGATTTGGGTGAGACAACCAACCTATAATTAGCTGTCCTGCCGTGTTCAAAGTTGTACATAAAGTCTCTTACTTTCTCGGTGCCCCGGCCACCGGCTATGCGCCTCAGAAGGATGTTGCCTCGGTCCCACGGCACGACTCCTTCTGGTGCCTTCTCCTAAATGCTGTGATCACTTTTCTCACTTTTCCACAGTATCCTTCGCCTCGTGTCCTTTCTTAAGATGCCGCCGCAAGATAGTGCAGGCGCGACTCCGTAACAATCTCTCTCTTTTCAGGCCCGCTATCAGGATCCCCTCTCTCGACAGATCCTCTCTCTGACTCTCCCGGGCTCTCTTCTCCTAACTTCCTGTCCAACCCCCAGTTTTACCAGACTGTGAGGAGTGGCCTACTAGATAGAACCAATCCTCCTGGTGGCCGGAGTGTGAAGTGTACTGTGTGTCTGTGATACCTGGTCAGGTGAACTCCTTCAGTGCCATCAGACGTACCATCACTCCCCTTAGTGGCGGAGCATCAGTACTGCAACGACCAGGACTCTGGGGCGCTGCACTTGCATTCTACACTATTAATTTACAAGACCACAATTTTTCACTGTTCCAGCTGTATCAAGGTAATATTATATGGCTGCCACAAGGAAGGGGGGCATTACTCTTGCATTTTAACAAAAAGGACATTACCACTGTTTGGGGGCACAAGGAGAAATTTTGTTATTATACGGAGCCCACTAAAAAGGACATATGCATTAATACAGTATAGGTGCCATGGGAACGGCATTTCTACTCTGAAAGGGACACAAAGGACATCCCTACTGTTAAATATTTTCTTTTTGGTGATACTGCTACTGTGCAGGTCACCAGAGTGGCACAATGGCACTTTTCTTCTTCATCTAGTGCAGTGTAGAAGTGGGGAAAGTGCTCTGGAAGCAATTTACCATTTATGTTTGTGTGTTACATTCTGCAGAGATGAGTCATAAGTGGACCAAAGTCATAGCGAGCTGCATCGGATGAAAAAGAAAAGTGTAAATTAATGACTTCAATTGGAGATGTTACTCGTGAGTCACTGGATTACCTGTACACATACACTATAAATTATCTACGGAGCTCCATTGTATAACTGTCACTGGTGGTCCCTGTATTACCTGTATACTATACACCAGGGGTGGGCAATTTTGCCATGGAGCCGCATGAGAAATTGGGATGGTTTTAGAGGCCCGGACTAATATAATTAACTCATTTTTCCCCTAACCCTAATTCTAACCCTAGCCCTAACCCTAGTTCTAACCCTAACCCTAGTGGAAAAATAAAAGTAAATATATTTTCTTTATTTTATTATTGTTCCTACCTATGGAGGTGATAAGAGGGGGGTTCATTTACTATTTTTTTTATTTTGATCACTGTGATAGGTTTTATCACAGTGATCAAAATGTACATGGAACGAATCTGCCGGCCGGCAGATTCGGAGGGCGCACTGCGCATGCGCCCGCCATTTTGGAAGATGGCGGCGCCCATGGAACAGACGGACGGACGGACACCGGGAGGCTCGGTAATTATGAGGGGGGGGGGGGGGAATCGGAGCACAGGGGGGTATCGGAGCACAGGGGGGTATCGGAGCACGGGGGAGCGGACAGGAGGACGGAGGGGAGCGGACCACAGAACGGAGGACCGGGGAGGAGATCAGTGGCGGTGGCGGGGGGCAGATTAGGTTTTCCAGCCATGGCCGATGCTGCAATACCATTTTCATAGGTGAAATATTACAAATTGCTCTGATTGGCTGTTGCACTTTCAACAGCCAATCAGAGCGATCGCAGCCACGTGGGGGCAAAGCCACCCCCCTTGGGCTAAAGTACCACTCCCCCTGTCCCTGCAGATCGGGTGAAATTGGAGTTAACTCTTTCACCCGATCTGCAGGGACACGATCCCTCCATGACGCCACATAGGCGTCACAGGTCGGATTGGCACCGACTTTCATGACGCCTACATGGTGTCACAGGTCGGGAAGGGGTAAATGTAGCCATCCCTTGTAGGTGATCCCCACTGATAGCAATCCCCCTGCCCCCCCCAGTATGTGATAGCCGCGGCAGCCCCATGTAGTAGCCCCCCTCCCTCACACTCCCCAGCAACATAGGGACCCCCTCTCCCCCCCGACCGCGCGGATACTCCCCCTCCCCCGAAGGAGACCGCCAGCCAGCAACTTGCTTCACCGCAGCACATCCCGCGCAGCGCTGGAGTGACGTCCGGACGTGACGTACAGGGCCGATGTGGAACTCAGCCTCTTGTGACCGGTGGCATAATGCTGCCTCTGGTCACAAGAATGATTGACACAGCCGGGAGCCAATGGCTCCTGATGCTGTGTCAATCACATCCTGACCCTGGACTACTGTATGCGCAGTTCCGACCGTGTGGATGAGCTCGGGGCCTTCACTCCAGCCGCCAGTGGTCCTCCTCAGAAGCGTCAGGCGGCTGGCCGAGCGGTGCTGGGGGCGGCTGTCAGAAGTGACAGCTAGCTGGCGGGCCGTTTAAAATCATCAGGCGGGCCGCATCTTGCCCAGGTCTGCTATACACTATATACAGATCTCCTGTGTACAATGTCCCTTGTGATCACTGTATTACCTGTACACTCTGACTCTGAAAAAACTCTTAGGGTATGTTTCCACGTTCAGGAAATGCTGCGCAGCGTCCAGATGTTACAGCATAGTGGAGGGGATTTCATGAAATCCCGACTCCACTATGCGTTAAAAAACGCATGCGTTTTTGCCGCGAAAACGCACATGCAGTGCGTTTTTTCAAAACGCAGCATGTTGCTACAATGAGCAAAACACGCAGGCACACCGCAGGTGACCTGCCAGTGACCTCAGGTGCAGTTTTGGTCAGGATTTTACTTGCATAAAATCCTGACCAAAGCCTGAAGCAAGCCTGAACGTGGACACATACCCTCACTGTCTCACTTCTTTCTTCATTCTCGTCTGGACTATTGTAACTCTCTACTAATCGGCCTCCTTCTTACCAAACTCTCCCCGCTCCAATCTGTCCTGAATGCTGCTGCCAGAATCATATTCCTCACCAACCGTTACACCGATGCCTCTACCTTGTGCCAGTCATTATATTGGCTACCCATCCACTCCAGAATCCAGTACAAAACTACTACCCTCATCCACAAAGCACTCCATGGCTCAGCACCACCCTACATCTCCTCTCTGGTCTTAGTCTACCACCCTACCCGTGCCCTCCGCTCCGCTAATGACCTCAGGTTAGCATCCCCAATAATCAGAACCTCCCACTCCCGTCTCTAAAGGTACCGTCACACATTGAAATTTTCATCGCTGCGACGGCACGATTCGTGACGCCGCAGCGTCGTATAATCATCGCTCCAGCGTCGTAGACTGCGGTCACACGTTGCAATCACGGCGCTGGAGCGATGCCGAAGTCCCCGGGTAACCAGGGTAAACATCGGGTTACTAAGCGCAGGGCCGCGCTTAGTAACCCGATGTTTACCGTGGTTACCAGCGTAAAAGTAAAAAAAAAAAAACAGTACATACTCACCCGTCGGTGTCCTTCAGGTCCCTTGCCGTCTGCTTCCTGCTCTGAGTGCAGCCGTACAGTGAGAGCAGAGCGCAGCACCGCTGTGATCTGCTCTCACTTTCCGGCCGGCACTCAGAGCAGGAAGCAGACGGCAAGGGACCTGAAGGACACCGACGGGTGAGTATGTACGGTTTGTTTTTTTACGTTTACGCTTGTAACCAGGGTTAACATCGGGTTACTAAGCGCGGCCCTGCGCTTAGTTACCCGATGTTTACCCTGGTTACAAGCGAAGACATCGCTGGATCGCTGTCACACACAACGATCCAGCGATGTCAGCGGGTGATCAAGCGACGAAAGAAAGTTCCAAACGATCTGCTACGACGTACGATTCTCAGCAGGGTGTCTGATCGCAGTAGCGTGTCAGACACAGCGATATCGTAACGATATCGCTAGAACGTCACGAATCGTACCGTCGTAGCGATGGAAATTTCAATGTGTGACGGTACCCTAAGACTTTACACGTGCTGCGCCGATTCTTTGGAATGCACTACCCAGGTTAATACGATTAATCCCCAATCCCCACAGTTTTAAGCTTGCCCTAAAAACTCATTTGTTCAGACTGGCCTACCGCCTCAATGCATTAACCTAACCATCCCTGTGTGGCCCATTCAAAAAAAACAAAAAACATAATCAGGTTCCTCTCATCATGTTCTCATTCACTTTATGCAGTTAATAGCACTCTGTGTCTGTACTGCTACATACTTAGGCAGCTTTACATGAACACTCGAGCCTTACACTATGGCTGGTCCAAATAACTAAAGCAATTGTTACCATCCACCTCTCGTGTCTCCCTTTTTCCTCATAGTTTGTAAGCTTGCGAGCAGGGCCCTCATTCCTCTTGGTATCTATTTTAAACTGTGATTTATGTTATGCTGTAATGTCTATTGTCTGTACAAGTCCCCTCTATAATTTGTAAAGCGCTGCTGAATATGTTGGCGCTATATAAATAAAAATTATTATTATTATTATTATTATTACACTGGAGCTCCTGTGTATAATGTCACCGGTGATCATTATATTACCTATACACTATATACAGAGCTCCTGTGTATAATATCACCGGTGATCATTGTATTACCTGTACACTATACACTATATACAGAGCTCCTGTGTATAATATCACCGGTGATCATTGTATTACCTGTACACTGACACTATATGCATAGCTTCTGTGTATAATGTCTCTGGTGATCCCTTTATTACATGTACACTATATAGAGAGCTCCTGTGTACAATGTCACTCATGAGCACTGTATTATCTGTACACTACACTGTGTTCCAAATTATTATGCACATAGAGTTTAGGAGTGATAAGGTTAGAATTTTTTTGTTTGTCATTTAAACTCATTGACGGTGATGTGTGTCAGGGCTCTTTATATCACTGAAGGCAATTGCAGATACCTGTGCACATTAGTTTGACAGGTGTGTCCAAATAAAGGCAAGACTACTTAAGTAGGCTGTTCCACATTATTAAGCAGCCTACATTTTTTGCCAAAATGGGAAAGAAAAAGGATGTGTCGGCTGCTGAGAAGCAACAAATTGTGGAGTATTTAGGTCAAGGCATGACTACAATCAACATTGCCAAGACACTTCATTGTGATCATCGCACAATCAAGAAGTATGTAGCTGATTCCCAGCACACACGTGTGCGTGCTGATAAAGAAAAATTGAGGACTCTTTCCAACAGGCAATTGTGTAAGGCAGCTGCAAAAATGCCTTGTCATAGCAGCAGACAAGTTTTTGAAGCTGCTGGTGCCTCCAACGTCCCCAGAACAACAAGATGCAGGGTCCTTCAGAGGTTTGCACCTGTGCGTAAGCCATCCTGTTGACCACCTCTATCCACTGCAACAAGCAGAAATGGTCCAGTGGGCCAAACGATACATGAAGACTGACTTCCAAACTGTTTTGTTCACCGATGAGTGCCATGCAACGCTCGATGGTCCAGATGGATGGAGTGGAGGATGGCTGGTTGATGGACACCCCATGAAAACACGCAGGGCTGCCACTAGAAATTTCGGGGCCCCATACTGGCAACATTTTCGGGGCCCCCTTAAGACTCCGCCCAGGCTCCACCCCAGCCCCGCCTCCAAACCTCGAACTGTCTACAGCACCACCGTTGACTCTTGGAAAAACTACACTTCTCACCAATCACACATTAACAGTTCCCATCACCAGATCACACAGCCAGCAGATTTTGTTTTGGCCAAAAGGTTTTTTTAATCTGCCACGATGACAAGGTAGACTCTTTTGGCCAGGCCCTACTCTACTCTAACTTATTAAACATTTGTTAAAATATGCAATACAAAATATGCAATACAATTTAGGTATATTTTTATTTATTTTTCAATTTTTCAAATGACCAATAATTCCACATACAAGGGACAAATAACACAGCACCATGACCAGAGACCACATTATCACCACATAGTGACCTATAGTACTATCTACAAGGAATAAATACTGCCACACCATGTGCAGACCACATATCACCACCACAGTGACCGAACAATATCGCATACAAGGGACAAATACCACAGCAGCATGTACAGACCACATATTACCACCACATGGTGACCAACTACATACAAGGAACAAATACCAACACAACATGACCAGACCACATATTACCACCACACGGTGACCGAATAATAGCACGTACAAGGAACAAATGCCACCACACCATGACCAGACCACATATTACCACCACATAGTGACCAAATAATAGCACATACAAGGAACAAATACCGCCACACCATGGCCGGACAACATATTACCACCACATTGTGACTGAATAGTACAATACTAATCATTAATAAAAAAAAAATACTATCACCATAAGTGCTATTATACATAGGAGATCTGTACTTAGTATGCAGTGTCTGTGTACAGGTAATACAGTGGTGTCATGATCTCTGCAGGCAGAGATCATAGCAAGCCTATAGAGGGACAAGCTCTCGGAAGATGGAACTATACTGACCATGAACTAAGCCTGCCGCGCAACTAGAAATAGCCAGGTAGCATTTCCTATTTATCGCTAGATGCCCAGCTCTGGCCTAAGACCTAAATAGCTAGCAGAGGGAAATATAAGACCTGGCTCACCTCTAGAGAAATATTCCAAAGAAGACAGTAGCCCCCCACATATAATGACGGTGAGTTCAGATGAAACAACAAACGCAGCAGGAAAATAGTCTTAGCAAATTTGAGGTCCGCTTACTAGATAGCAGAAGACAGATAGTGTTTTTCTGCTGACCATGAAAGTATACTAACAAAACACCATCCAGAGATTACCTTAAACTCTGGCATTAACTCATAACGCCAGAGTAGCAATCCCTGATCAACGAGAGCTTTCCAGACACAGTAACAAAACTTCAGCTGTGAACTGGAACAAATAGGCAAAACGAAACATGGACAAAAGTCCAACTTATCTAGTAGTTGTCTAGAAGCAGGAACAAGCACTGAGAGGCATCAGATAACATTGTTGACCGGCAAGAAACCACCAGAGAAATGAGCTTAAATAGCGACACCCACTACTGATGGAACCAGGTGAAACAGGAAAGAGGATGACAAGTCCAATTCCAAAAGCGGCCACCGGGGGAGCCCAGAATCCAAATTCACAACAGTACCCCCCCCTCAAGGAGGGGGCACCGAACCCTCACCAGATCCACCAGGGCGACCAGGATGAGCCCTATGGAAGGCACGAACAAGATCAGAAGCATGAACATCAGATGCATTGACCCAAGAATTATCCTCCTGGCCGTAACCCTTCCAGTTGACCAGATACTGGAGTCTCCGTCTGGAAACACGAGAGTCCAAAATTTTCTCCACAACGTACTCCAACTCACCCTCAACCAACACCGGAGCAGGAGGCTCAACTGAAGGCACAACAGGTACCTCATACCTGCGCAATAACGACCGATGAAAAACGTTATGAATGGAAAAGGACGCAGGGAGGTCCAAACGGAAAGAAACAGGATTAAGAATCTCCAATATTCTATAAGGGCCGATGAACCGAGGTTTAAACTTAGGAGAAGAGACCCTCATAGGGACAAAACGAGAAGACAACCACACCAAATCTCCAACACAAAGCCGAGAACCAACACGACGATGACGGTTGGCAAAACGCTGAGTCTTCTCCTGGGACAACTTCAAATTGTCCATAACCTGCCCCCAGATGTGATGCAATCTCTCCACCACCGCATCCACTCCAGGACAATCCGAGGATTCCACCTGACCGGAGGAAAATCGAGGGTGAAACCCCGAATTACAGAAAAACGGGGACACCAAGGTGGAAGAGCTGGCCCGATTATTGAGGGCGAACTCTGCCAATGGCAAAAAAGCAACCCAATCATCCTGGTCAGCAGAGACAAAACACCTCAGATATGTCTCCAGGGTCTGATTAGTCCGCTCGGTCTGGCCATTAGTCTGAGGGTGAAAAGCAGATGAAAAAGACAAATCTATGCCCATCCTAGCACAGAATGCCCGCCAAAATCTAGACACAAATTGGGTACCTCTGTCAGAAACAATATTCTCAGGAATACCGTGCAATCGGACAACATTCTGAAAAAACAGAGGAACCAACTCAGAAGAAGAAGGCAACTTGGGCAGAGGAACCAAATGGACCATTTTAGAGAAACGGTCACAGACCACCCAGATGACAGACATCTTCTGGGAAACAGGCAGATCTGAAATAAAATCCATCGAGATGTGTGTCCAAGGCCTCTTAGGAATAGGCAAGGGCAACAGCAGTCCGCTAGCCCGAGAACTACAAGACTTGGCCCGAGCACAAACGTCACATGACTGCACAAAGACTCGCACATCTCGTGACAGGGAAGGCCACCAGAAGGATCTTGCCACCAAATCCCTGGTACCAAAAATTCCGGGATGACCTGCCAATGCAGAAGAATGTACCTCAGAGATGACTCTGCTGGTCCAATCATCCGGAACAAACAGTCTATCAGGCGGACAACGATCCGGTCTATCCGCCTGAAACTCTTGCAAGGACCGCCGCAGATCAGGAGAAACGGCCGACAAAATTACTCCCTCCCTAAGGATACCTGTGGGTTCAGAATTACCAGGAGAGTCCGGGTCAAAACTCCTAGAAAGGGCATCTGCCTTAACATTCTTAGAACCCGGTAGGTATGACACCACAAAATTAAAGCGAGAAAAAAATAAAGACCAGCGCGCCTGTCTAGGATTCAGGCGTCTGGCAGTCTCAAGATAAATCAAATTTTTGTGGTCAGTCAATACCACCACCTGATGCCTAGCCCCCTCGAGCCAATGGCGCCACTCCTCAAACGCCCACTTCATGGCCAAAAGCTCCCGATTCCCAACATCATAATTCCGCTCTGCGGGCGAAAATTTGCGAGAAAAGAAGGCACAAGGCCTAATGACGGAGCAGTCGGAACCTTTCTGCGACAACACTGCCCCAGCTCCGATCTCCGAAGCGTCAACCTCAACCTGAAAAGGCAGATTCACATCAGGCTGACGCAACACAGGGGCAGAGGCAAAACGGCGCTTAAGCTCCTGAAAGGCCTCTACAGCATGAGGGGACCAATTAGCAACATCAGCGCCTTGTCTGGTCAAATCAGTCAGTGGTTTAACGACATCCGAAAAACCAGCAATAAATCGGCGGTAAAAGTTGGCAAAGCCCAAAAATCTCTGAAGACCCTTAAGAGAGGAGGGCTGAGTCCAGTCACAAATAGCTTGCACCTTGACGGGATCCATCTCAATGGAAGAGGGAGAAAAAATATACCCCAAAAAGGAAATTTTCTGGACCCCAAAAACGCACTTAGACCCCTTCACACATAAAGAATTAGACCGCAGAACCTGAAAAACTCTCCTGACCTGCTGGACATGAGAGTCCCAGTCATCAGAAAAAATCAGAATATCATCCAGATATATTATCATAAATTTATCCAGAAAATCGCGGAAAATATCATGCATAAAAGACTGGAAAACTGAAGGGGCATTAGAAAGACCAAAAGGCATGACCAAATACTCAAAGTGGCCCTCGGGCGTATTAAATGCGGTCTTCCACTCATCCCCCTGCCTGATCCGCACCAAATTATACGCCCCACGAAGATCAATTTTAGAGAACCACTTAGCACCCTCTATACGAGCAAACAAATCAGTAAGCAATGGCAATGGGTATTGATACTTAACAGTGATCTTATTCAGAAGCCGATAATCAATACATGGTCTCAAAGAGCCGTCTTTTTTTGAGACAAAGAAAAACCCAGCTCCCAAGGGAGAAGAAGATGGACGAATATGTCCCTTTTCCAAAGACTCCTTTATATATTCCCGCATAGCAGCATGTTCCGGCACAGACAAATTAAACAAACGACCCTTTGGATATTTACAACCCGGTATCAAATCTATGGCACAATCGCACTCACGGTGCGGAGGTAACGACCCAAGCTTGGGTTCGTCAAAGACGTCTTGATAATCAGAGAGGAACTCAGGGACTTCAGAGGGAATGGACGACGAAATAGAAACCAAAGGTACGTCCCCATGAATACCCTTACATCCCCAGCTCAACACAGACATTGCTCTCCAGTCCAAGACTGGGTTGTGAGACTGCAACCATGGCAATCCCAGTACCAAATCGTCATGTAAATTATACAGCACCAGGAAACGAATAATCTCCTGGTGATCCGGATTGATACGCATGGTTACTTGTGTCCAGTATTGTGGTTTATTATTAGCCAATGGGGTGGAGTCAATCCCCTTCAGAGGAATAAGAGTCTCCAAAGGCTCTAAATCAAAACCACAACGATTGGCAAAGGACCAATCCATAAGACTCAGAGCGGCGCCAGAGTCAACATAGGCGTCCGTGGCAATGGATGACAAAGAGCAAATCAGGGTTACAGACAAAATAAACTTAGACTGAATGGTGCCAATGGAAACAGACTTATCAAGCTTCTTTGTACGCCTAGAGCATGCTGATATAACATGAGTAGAATCCCCACAATAGAAACACAATCCATTCTTCCGTCTAAAATTCTGTCGCTCGCTCCTGGACAGAATTCTATCACACTGCATACTTTCTGGCGTCTTTTCCATAGACACCGCCAGATGGTGCACCGGTTTGCGCTCCCGCAGACGCCTATCAATCTGAATAGCCATTGTCATGGACTCATTCAGACCTGCAGGCACAGGGAACCCCACCATAACATCCTTAACGGCATCAGAGAGACCTTCTCTGAAAGTTGCCGCCAAGGCGCACTCATTCCACTGAGTAAGCACAGACCATTTACGGAATTTTTGGCAGAAAACTTCAGCTTCGTCTTGCCCCTGAGATAGTGCCATCAAAGTTTTTTCTGCCTGAAGTTCCAAATGAGGTTCCTCATAAAGCAAGCCCAAGGCCAGAAAAAACGCATCCACATCGCGTAACGCAGGATCCCCTGCTGGCAATGAGAAGGCCCAATCTTGAGGGTCACCCCTGAGCAAGGAAATCACAATCCTAACCTGCTGAGCAGGGTCTCCAGCTGAACGAGACTTCAGGGACAAATAAAGCTTACAATTATTTCGGAAATTCTGGAAGCTAGCTCTATTCCCTGTGAAGAACTCCGGCAAAGGAATTCTCGGGTCAGATACCGGAGCATGTACCACAAAATCTTGTAAATTTTGTACTTTCGTGATGAGATTATTCAAACCCGCAGTTACACTCTGGAGATCCATTATTGTCAGGTGCACACAGAGCCATACAGAGATTAGGAGGAGAGAGAGAAAAAAGACTGCAGCAAGGCAGACTGGAGGGAAAAAAAAAAAAAAAAAAAAAAAAAAATTTCCAGCAGACTTCTTATAACTCTCCTTTCTCAACCTGGGTCTTTAACACTTTATTGGCCGGTCAAACTGTCATGATCTCTGCAGGCAGAGATCATAGCAAGCCTATAGAGGGACAAGCTCTCGGAAGATGGAACTATACTGACCATGAACTAAGCCTGCCGCGCAACTAGAAATAGCCAGGTAGCATTTCCTATTTATCGCTAGATGCCCAGCTCTGGCCTAAGACCTAAATAGCTAGCAGAGGGAAATATAAGACCTGGCTCACCTCTAGAGAAATATTCCAAAGAAGACAGTAGCCCCCCACATATAATGACGGTGAGTTCAGATGAAACAACAAACGCAGCAGGAAAATAGTCTTAGCAAATTTGAGGTCCGCTTACTAGATAGCAGAAGACAGATAGTATACTTTCATGGTCAGCAGAAAAACACTAACAAAACACCATCCAGAGATTACCTTAAACTCTGGCATTAACTCATAACGCCAGAGTAGCAATCCCTGATCAACGAGAGCTTTCCAGACACAGTAACAAAACTTCAGCTGTGAACTGGAACAAATAGGCAAAACGAAACATGGACAAAAGTCCAACTTATCTAGTAGTTGTCTAGAAGCAGGAACAAGCACTGAGAGGCATCAGATAACATTGTTGACCGGCAAGAAACCACCAGAGAAATGAGCTTAAATAGCGACACCCACTACTGATGGAACCAGGTGAAACAGGAAAGAGGATGACAAGTCCAATTCCAAAAGCGGCCACCGGGGGAGCCCAGAATCCAAATTCACAACACAGTGGTCACCGATGCCATTATACACAGGAGCTCTATATATAGTGTCAGTGTACAGGTAATACAGGGATCACCAGTGACATTATACACAGGAGCTCTATATATAGTGTCAGTGTACATGTAATACAGTGATCACTAGTGACATTATACAGGAGCTCTGTATATAGTGTTTAGTGTACAGATAATATAGTGATCACCAGTGACATGATACACAGGAGCTCTGTATACAGTATATAGTGTATGGTGTCAGTGTACAGGTAACATACTGACTCACCAGTGATGTCTCTAGCTGAAGTCCTTCATCTTTGCGTTTCTTTTTAATCCAGCGCAGACCGCCATCACTTCTTTCAGCCAGGACTCGTCTCTGCATAAAATAACAGTTATCTAGAGCACCGCTTCCAGAGCACATTCCCCACTTTTTTCCTTTCTTCTACACTACACATCTGAATACAGACATTCACCCACCATTAATATATACTGTAATTGGTTATTATGCAACCCACCATTCCAAATATAAATTATAATACGCCACTGAGCCCCTTCTAGCTATACATAGCCACTTTCCCCATTTAATATATAAATTAATTAGCACCTGTACTCTTTCCCCCAATTTATTACCAGTCACTTTATCCTCAACGATCCCACTATGCACCTCTCGCTCTAACCCTAAGGGCCCCTTCACACTGGTCGATTCTGCTACGATTACGACGCATTTGCGTCATATTCGACATCGCAGTACGAGCTCGTAGCCAGCGGTCACACTCTACGATGTTAACGCTTTTTCTGACGTAGTTGCGATGTGAACGTCACGCGTCGCAATCGTACGCTACCCTTCACACCGCCATAGTCCTACGACTCCGAGCGTGACGTATTACCAGCATGGGCGTGCTAAAACGTCACGCCCAATCAGGAGACAGGTATGCGGAAGCCCAACCCACGTAGTCGCATTACGAGCTCGTATGACCGCCGTCACATACTACGATTTCGACCGCCACAGCGAGACATTTACAACGAAAGAAAGTTCTGCTCTTTCTTTCACATCGTACGATGCTGGGCTGCGTCGCAGATCGTAACGCCATGTCACACTTTGCAACCTCGGAACGAGGACGGATAAACGTCACAAATCGAACGCTCGTTCAGACTTTGATTGCACAGTGTGAAGGGGCCCTAACTCCGATTCATTATAGCTACATGCCCCTTCTGCCTCAATTCATTGTCATGTCTTCTCTCTCTCCCACCCTCTATTCATTATCAACTGCTCTTCCCCACCCTCAAAATTCATTATTTGCTCTCCCTACCTTCAATACACCATTGGCTCTCCCCACCCCCACCTACAATTCAATTGCTCTCCACCGTCCCTCACACTCACTTGATGTGCAGTCCCCATCACCCCCACTTCATCATTTGCAGTCCACCTTACTTCATCATTTAGTCCCCTATCCCCCTTCACTTCATCTGCAGTCCCCCTTAGGGCCCCTTCACACTGGTCGATTCTGCTACGATTACGACGCATTTGCGTCATATTCGACATCGCAGTACGAGCTCGTAGCCAGCGGTCACACTCTACGATGTTAACGCTTTTTCTGACGTAGTTGCGATGTGAACGTCACGCGTCGCAATCGTACGCTACCCTTCACACCGCCATAGTCCTACGACTCCGAGCGTGACGTATTACCAGCATGGGCGTGCTAAAACGTCACGCCCAATCAGGAGACAGGTATGCGGAAGCCCAACCCACGTAGTCGCATTACGAGCTCGTATGACCGCCGTCACATACTACGATTTCGACCGCCACAGCGAGACATTTACGACGAAAGAAAGTTCTGCTCTTTCTTTCACATCGTACGATGCTGGGCTGCGTCGCAGATCGTAACGCCATGTCACACTTTGCAACCTCGGAACGAGGACGGATAAACGTCACAAATCGAACGCTCGTTCAGACTTTGATTGCACAGTGTGAAGGGGCCCTTACTTTATCATTTGCAGCCCCCTATCATTTCATCATGTGCAGTACCCCCTCAAACACACTTCATCATCTGCAGCCCCCTATCATTTCATCATGCGCAGTGCCCCCTTAAACACACTTCATCATCTGCAGCCCACTATCATTTCATCATGTGCAGTGCCCCCTTAAACACACTTCATCATCTGCAGCCCCCTATCATTTCATCATGCGCAGTGCCCCCTCAAACACACTTCATCATCTGCAGCCCCCTATCATTTCATCATGCGCAGTGCCCCCTCAACCACACTTCATCATCTGCAGCCCCGTTTCATTTCATCATGTGCAGTGCCCCCTTAAACACACTTCATCATCTGCAGTCTCACTCCCCCCCACCTCACCCATTTAAGAAAACAAAAATAAAAATGTTTTTTTATACTTACCTCAGTCGTTCCGGGGCGTCTAGTGTTTCCAGCAGTGAAGCAGCAGCTAGAATGTATGGGCTGCTGAGAGGACCTGACAGGAGCCCCTACATTCTAGCACATTTACTACTGAGACTGCTAGAATCAGAGGTGTACCTAGGGTTTCAACTTAGGGGGGGGTGAAACATCTGAGTGGGCCCCTAACCAGCTAACCCTGATTACAGCTACGGTTGCGCACTCTAGTTGTGAATATAGGGGAACCTCAGAATATGACCCTACTGTTATTGAAAATAAATCTCTATACAAAAACGAACATTGACTTTACCGCCATATTGTGACCATATGCAACTTTGATGGTCACAATACTCTGAGTGCCCCTATAACAATGATGCTTAAGTGCCCACTTAACATTTAATAATGTCCCCTAAGTTCCCTCATGTACTGCTCCATTATACACAGTATGGTGAGCTCAAAGCTCCCCTATACACAGTCTAAGGCCCCCACAGCTCCCCTATACACAGTATGATGATTCTACAACTCCCCAATACACCATATGATGTTCCCACTGCTCCCCTCTACACAGTATGATGTCCCACTGCTCCCCTATAGATAATGAGCCCAATGCTCCCCTATACAGTATAATGCTGACAGAACTCCACTATAGAAAGTATAATGCCCCCCAGAGCTCCCCTATATAAGGTGTAATGGGCCAACAGCTCCCATATGCACAATATGCCTTCACAGTTTCCTATACCCAGTATGATGGGCCGGCAGCTCCCGTCAAACAGTATGATGTCCCTCACAGTTCCCCTGTACACAGTATGATGGGCCCACAGCTCCCTTATACACAGTATGATGGGCCCTCAGCTTCCTTATACACAGTATGATGGGCCCACAGCTCCCTTATACACAGTATGATTGGCCCGCAGCTCCCTTATACACAGTATGATTGGCCCGCAGCTCCCTTATACACAGTATAATGGGCCCGCAGCTCCCTTACACACAGTATAATGGGTCCACAGCTTCCTTATACACAGTATGATGGGCCCGCAGCTCCCTTATACACAGTATGATGGGCCCGCAGCTCCCGTATACACAGTATGATGGGCCCGCAGCTCCCTTATATATAGTATGATGGGCCCGCAGCTCCCATATATACAGTATGATGGGCCCGCAGCTCCCTTATACACAGTGTGATGGGCCCATAGCTCCCTTATACATAGTATGATGGACTCACAGCTCCCGTATACACAGTATGATGGGCCCGCAGCTCCCGTATACATAGTATGATGGGCCCGCAGCTCCCTTATACACAGTATGATGGACCCGCAGCTCCCGTATACACAGTATGATGGACCCGCAGCTCCCATATACACAGTAAGATGGGCCCACAGCTCCCTTATACACAGTATGATGGGCCCGCAGCTCCCGTATACACAGTATAATGGACCCCAGCTCCTTTATACAGAGTATGATGGGCCCGCAGCTCCCGTATACACAGTATGATGGACCCCCAGCTCCCTTATACACAGTATGATGTGCCCACAGCTTCCTTATACACAGTATGATGGGCCCGCAGCTCCTGTATACACAGTATGATGGGCCTGCAGCTCCCGTATACACAGTATGATGGACTTACAGCTCCCATATACACAGTATGATGGGCCCGCAGCTCCCGTATACATAGTATGATGGGCCCGCAGCTCCCTTATACACAGTATGATGGACCCGCAGCTCCCGTATACACAGTATGATGGACCCGCAGCTCCCTTGTACACAGTATGATGTGTGCACAGCTACCTTATACACAGTATGATGGACTTACAGCTCCCGTATACACAGTATGATGGACCCGCAGCTCCCGTATACACAGTATGATGGACCCGCAGCTCCCTTGTACACAGTATGATGGACTTACAGCTCCCGTATACACAGTATGATGGACCCGCAGCTCCCGTATACACAGTATGATGGACCCGCAGCTCCCTTGTACACAGTATGATGTGTGCACAGCTACCTTATACACAGTATGATGGACCCGCAGCTCCCGTATACACAGTATGATGGACACTTACTCATCCTCCGGCATATTCAGTATTTTGGGGCACTGCTGCAGTGCCGCTGCTCAAACTTGTGAGCGCAGCTTCTGACAGGCCAGAAGTTAGAAGCTATGTCAAAAGCGCTCAATGACTATGAGGCTATGTGCACTTTGTTGCGGATTTACTGCGGATTTCCTGTGTTTTTTGTGCAGATTTCACCTGCGTTTTACCACCTGCGGAATCCTATACAGGAGCAGGTGTAAAATGCTGCGGAATCTGCAAATAGAATTGACATGCTACGGAAAATGCAATGCAGCGTTTCCGCACCATGTGCACTGTGGATTTGGTTTTCCATAGGTTTAAATGGTACTGTAAACCAGATGGAAAACTGCTGCAGATCCGCAGCGGCCAATCCGCACTGTGTGCACATAGCCTGAGAGTGAGAACGAGGCTCCCACAGACTTACACTGATTAGTGACCTCTGCGCTGCTCCATGAAACACTGGAGCCTCGGACAGGCCACAAACTGCAGGAGACGGAGCCAAGCAGAGACTAAGGCTACGTTCACATTAGCGTTCTGCGCCGCAGCGTCGGGCGCTGCAGCGCCCCCGCATGCGTCATGCACCCCTATATTTAACATGGGGGCGCATGGACATGCGTTGCACTTGCGTTTTTTGACGCATGCGTCGCTGTGGTGCATGCGTCAGGGCGCAGAGGACGCAGCAAGTTGCAGTTTTTTCTGCGCCCAAAACCATGCAAAAGTGGACGCATGCGTCACAAAACGCTGCGTTGTGCATGCGTTCACATTTGCGTTGTGCGTTGCGTCGCCGACGCTGCGGCGCACAACGCAAATGTGAACGTAGCCTAAAACAGATGAAGACACCAGAAGGTGAGTATCAGACAGGCGGCAGGGGACGAGGATTTTCAGCACCTGGAAGTGGTGCTGTAAATGTGATGCAGCTCTTGGTTACTGTATGCGGGCTCCTTATACTAACACTCATAAAAGGCCCAGGTGGTATGTATCAAAGGCCCCCTACCCCCCATCTCCAGCCTCCCCGTACATATACTATCATAACATAACATTATAATATTCAGCCCCCAGTGACCTGTCCCCCTCCCCCACAATACCCCCATCGTCTCACATCCACCCCTCAGTGCCCTGTCCCACCTCACCCACCTTCAGCCCCCACAACACCCCCATGGTCTCACATTCACCCCCCAGTGCCCTGCCTCCCCTCCCCCACAATACCCCCATGGGCTCACATTCACCCCCCAGTACCCTGTCCCCCCTCACCCACTTTCAGCCCCCACAATACCCCAAGGGTCTCATAGTGACATTCCTGAATTTAATAAACCTAAAATGTCCCATCCCCAGCACTTACTGATAACGTTTGCACTGCAGGCAGGACCAGGAAGTGTCAGTGAAATGCAGGGTGTGGGCACTAGGACCCAGCGTGCCTGAGCCAATCCCAGCGTGCACAGAGTGAAGAAAAACTGCAGCCAGGAAAAGCTTCATGATCAGGTCAGAGGGGCGAAACCATTCACTGCAGGGGGGAGACTGCAGCCGGCCACTGTGCTAGTAGCCAGCGTGCAGCTTGTCAGACGGGAGCAGACGTTATACTGCTCTGCTCCTATGCGGTGTTCTGAATCTGCCTCGTCACAGAAGTGGCCCTGCCCTGGCTCCCCGTGGGCCCCTTCATGTGACAGGCCCCCCCCCCCCCTACGCTACTGGCTAGAATGGATGGGCTGTAGTCAGGACCTGCAGGGAGCCCATACATTCTAGCTACAGCCGAGCAGGAGCTGCGCAGCCGACTAAGACGGCCGTGCACAGCTCCAAGACGGCTCCCGGGCCCCAGCGATGACATGTGCGCCGCAGTGCACAGTGTTTTAGTGCACGATGGGGCCCGATCAGTAGAAGCACAACAGTGGGGCCCCGGATCTGCGGGCCCCTCTGTGTACTGCTGCTGACCGGGCCCCATACAGCAGTAACGGCTGTAATGCCCTGATGGCGGCCCTGAAAACACGGCTAAGGCGCAACAAGGAGGAGGTGGAGTAATGTTTTGGGCTGGAATCATGGGGAGAGAGATTGTCGGCCCCTTTATGATCCCTGAAGGGGTAAAGATGAACTCCATAATCTATGTGGAGTTTCTAAAACAACACTTCCTGCCATGGTTCAAGAGGAAGAACCGTGCTTTCCGCAGCAAGATCATTTTCATGCATGATAATGCACCGTCTCATGCAGCAAAAAACACATCTGCATCTCTGGCTGCTATGGGCATAAAAGAGGACAAACTTATGGTGTGGCCACCATCTTCCCCTGACCTCAACCCCATTGAGAACCTCTGGAGCATCATCAAAAGGAGTGTCTATGATGGCGGGAGGCAGTTCACATCTAAGCAACAGCTCTGGGAGGGGATTCTGTCCACATGCAAAACAATTGAAGCAGAAACCATCCAAAAACTGACAAATTCAATGGACGAGAGAGTTCAGAAGCTTCTTTCGAACAAGGGGTTCTATGTGCAAATGTAGCATCACCTAGAATAAAGTATTCACTTGAAAACTGTTTGATTTCATTTTGTAATAAGCTGATAATGCTTATAACTTCACAATTGACCATTTTTTTGTTCAAAATAAAATAAAAAAAGGTTGAAAACTCTGCTGTGCATAATAATTTGGAACATGCATTTTGAGTGTTTTTTTTTTTTTAAAAGATACTGTTTTCATAGGCAGTTTGTTCCAAAACATTGCAATTATACTAGAATAGTAGATGACTGGAAAATAACAATGACTGCAATTCAGAAAGGTAATTTAGAGAAAATATGAGGAAATATTATTTGCAGAATAATTTGGAACACAGTGTATATACAGAGCTCCTGTGTATAATGTCACTGGTGATCACTGTATTACTTGTACTGTACATTATACACTATAGGCATAGCTCCTGTGTATAATATCCCTGGGGGCAAAATTAGGGTTAGTACTGTGGATTTTGTTAATAATAGTGGTAATATTCGGTCACTATGTTGTAATATGTGGTCTTTGAGCTGCATGTGACCCTTGTATGTGGTAATATTCAGTCACTGTGGGGGTTAATACAGTATGTGGTCTGGTCATGGTGTGGCGGTGTACGACCCTTGTATGTGGTATTATATTTGTCCTGGTATATTGGATTGTGTTGTGTATGGAGGTCACTTGTTCTCTCTGATATCAATAAGGGGAAGATTCTTTATTTCTATTAGAGTTTGAGGCCACGGTCAGTATTTTACCTCAGTATTTGTAAGCCAATACCAGGAGTGGAACAATTAGAGGAAAAGTATAATAGAAACACGTCACCACTTCTGTATTTATCACCCACTCCTGGTTTTTCTTACAAATACTGATGTAAATACTGACCAAATACTGAACGTGCAAGTCTGGCCTAAAGGTAACCTGACAGTTTCACTTCTTTTTTTTTTTTTTAACTGCTTCTAACAAGCTCATTTCTCATTTGTTTTCTCTTTAACAAATTTCCTTAAAATGATTTATTTAATTTGGTCTTAGATAAGAAAATCAGCAGGCGAATCATCTAGGGACCATTTTCTTCTCCCGGATTTATTGTCCCACTAATCCTGTTAATACCTTCCTGTGAGGGCTCGCTCACACGAGCGTATAACGCGGCCGAGTGCTACAAGATATTTTATTGAATAGCTCTTTGCCCAATACTATGGGACAGTGCAGATCTGCGATTATTTGCTCAGGCCGATCCAGCATAGAAGTCTATGGATGCGTGTGAAACATCGGACTGCACCTCTGACACAGACAACGGAGAAGATGGATAAATTATGTTCTCCATCTTCGCACTTATGCTGCGATTCTCTCAATCGACAGCCATGTGACCCCGATCTAAGTGTCAGTTATAGAGTATATGATTTTCAAAACTGGCATCACTGCCGGATCTTTGCCTCCCTGACAATTTGTCGTAAGCTGGTGTACACACCACCGCTTTACCAGCGCACTGCACATGTTCAAGGAGGCTGTGGTGATGTAGGACACAGCCAGTCATGAGCGCACCAGCAATCATGCCATTTAAATGATGGACAGCAGCGGCAGCATCTGAATGATTAACAGCAGTGACCGGAGATTGTCCATCTGCTGCGGTTACAGGCAGATGCCGGCTAAATATCCATACCTTCCTCCTGAATCCAGCGGGACAATCCCACATTTGGGGAGCTGTCCTGCTGTCTTGGGAGGTCAGCTATATGTCCTAACGTCAACTATAGCCATGTCCTAAGTGACTACAAAGGTGGAGCAGAAAACAGATGCCTGCTTTGTAGTTTTGACGAAAGACTTAAGATCCCTGCTATCAAGCAACAATCTGGTTCTAGAAACGTAATATCTCGCAAATGTTAGTCCATGAGGAAATTAGGAGTCACAGATTGTACTGTGGAAATCACTTTAATACAATTTCACATTTCTGAACCCGTTTCACACTCCACCACAAGATGGCGTCAGAAAGAACATCTTTATTCACCTCAGACCTTGGGGTGGACCAACATGGCGGCCTGTATTTCACCGGAAGCCGGAAGATTAACAGGAAGTGTCATAGAAGTTTGCATAGCGATGGCTGCCCGTGTGTGTTACGTGCTGCTCCTGTCCGTGCTGCTGGCGGCGGCCGTGTCTCCGGGCTGGGGTGAGAAGTAACCGCCGTTATATCTATTACTGCAGTGACTGACGGAGGGCGGGAGACATACGGGCACTTCCAGTCCGGGGTCCCTGACACCTGCTGGTCACTGTGTGCTGGTCACCAGCTGTGATAGAGGCCGTGCACTAATATGGCGGCTGTAATGCAGACTATTATATGTGGCCGGTGTAGATGTTGCTGTATTGGGGCAGCTTTATAATGGGGGTCATTGTGGGTGGTGTCCGCTGCCCCAGCAGGTGTCAGGTGGCCGCATGTTGGAGGAACAGTGTTGTCCTTTATTGTATAAATCTCCCCTATTGTAAATATGTTTAAGATTCACTTTTGCTAAACATTCGGGCCTCAATTCATCATTTGCATTGTTTTAAAGGGGCTGTTCACTCCCTTTTAGATGAAGTAGCCCCCCCTGACAAAATAACATGCAGTCCTTCCGTATCAGCGCCGTTCTGACAGTGCCAGGTTTCCCAGGGCTGCAGGATACTGTTTTACTGTGTGAGCGCTGCAGCCCATCAGTGGCAGACACCGGTTTATCACGTGAGCGCTGCAGCCCATCAGTGACGGCCACCGTTTTACCGTGTGAGCGCTGCAGCCCATCAGTGGCAGACACAGGCTGCAGCGCTCACGTGATAAACCGATCAGTGGCGGCCACTGTTTTACCGTGTGAGCGCTGCAGCCCATCAGTGGCGGCCACTGTTTTACCGTGTGAGCCCTGCAGCCCATCAGTGGCGGCCACTGTTTTACCACGTGAGCGCTGCAGCCCATCAGTGGCGGCCACTGTTTTACCGTGTGAGTGCTGCAGCCCATCAGTGGCGGCCACTGTTTTACCGTGTGAGCGCTGCAGCCCATCAGTGGCGGCCACTGTTTTACCACGTGAGCGCTGCAGCCCATCAGTGGTGGCCACTGTTTTACCGTGTGAGTGCTGCAGCCCATCAGTGGCGGCCACTGTTTTACCGTGTGAGCGCTGCAGCCCATCAGTGGCGGCCACTGTTTTACCATGTGAGCCCTGCAGCCCATCAGTGGCGGCCACTGTTTTACCGTGTGAGCCCTGCAGCCCATCAGTGGCGGCCACTGTTTTACCACGTGAGCGCTGCAGCCCATCAGTGGCGGCCACTGTTTTACCGTGTGAGCCCTGCAGCCCATCAGTGGCGGCCACTGTTTTACCACGTGAGCGCTGCAGCCCATCAGTGGCGGCCACTGTTTTACCGTGTGAGTGCTGCAGCCCATCAGTGGCGGCCACTGTTTTACCGTGTGAGTGCTGCAGCCCATCAGTGGCGGCCACTGTTTTACCGTGTGAGCGCTGCAGCCCATCAGTGGTGGCCACTGTTTTACTGTGTGAGTGCTGCAGCCCATCAGTGGCGGCCACTGTTTTACCACGTGAGCGCTGCAGCCCATCAGTGGTGGCCACTGTTTTACCGTGTGAGTGCTGCAGCCCATCAGTGGCGGCCACTGTTTTACCGTGTGAGCGCTGCAGCCCATCAGTGGTGGCCACTGTTTTACCGTGTGAGTGCTGCAGCCCATCAGTGGCGGCCACTGTTTTACCGTGTGAGTGCTGCAGCCCATCAGTGGCGGCCACTGTTTTACCGTGTGAGTGCTGCAGCCCATCAGTGGTGGCCACTGTTTTACCGTGTGAGCGCTGCAGCCCATCAGTGGCGGACACCGGTTTACCGTGTGTCATGTAGTGGACAATAATGTAATTTGTTTTTTCTTTTTGTATTCATTTTTTTTCCCAATGCCAGATCCTTTATAAATGGGGCACGTGGCTCATAAATGCTGCAAAAAATGAAAAATGCTCTTTATTTCTGTCTTGAACTTATTCCTCATATTCTCCACACAGCGGGCGAAATAAAAAAATGAAATATCAAAAGGCTGCAAAATAACCCCAGGTGTGGGAGCGCGGTCCCAGAAGGCATTATAAGCTAAACGTGAATCCTAAAGAGGAAAAATGGCAGGACTGCAGCCATCTCAGCAAACGTAAAAAGATTTCTATTTTATTAAATAGTAAAGTTACTATAAAAATCCAAAGTAGCGACACACAAATACATACATTGGTGGGCGAGAGACTGAGGGGACCCCACAATACTATAATATACACACTGCCCAAGCTGAGTGAAAGATTTATCAAATATAATAATAATAATACATATTGAGCTAAGGTAAGTGAAAATTTGCATGAAAAAGCACAAAAAGCCCCCCTAGTGTGAACTAACCCTAAGGGTACTGTCACACAGTGGCACTTTTGTCGCTACGACGGTACGATCCGTGACGTTCCAGCGATATCCATACGATATCGCAGTGTCTGACACGCAGCAGCGATCAGGGACCCTGCTGAGAATCGTACGTCGTAGCAGATCGTTTGGAACTTTATTTCGTCGCTGGATCTCCCGCTGTCATCGCTGGATCGGTGTGTGTGACAGCGATCCAACGATGCGTTCGCTTGTATCCAGGGTAAACATCGGGTTACTAAGCGCAGGGCCGCGCTTAGTAACCCGATGTTTACCCTGGTTACCAGCGTAAAAGTAAAAAAAACAAAAACCGTACATACTCACATTCCTGTGTCCTTCAGGTCCCTGGCCATCTGCTTCCCGCTCTGACTGACTCCCGGCCGTAAGGCAGTACAGAGCACAGCGGTGACGTCACCGCTGTGATCTGCTTTCACTTTACAGAAAAATTAAATCACTGCACTCATCATAGTTGAAGTCAATTTTGCTGAAGTGAATATCTTTATTGAAGATGAAGACGAAGTGATAAGGCAACAAAAAAAATTAACGTTTCGGCCACACGGTGGCCTTGATCACAAATGATGCTGTAACAAAAGTAGAAAAAACAGTGTATAAACATATAATATATACAGTGCTCAAAATGTACAAGATATATACAATATACAGATAAATATCCATACAGGTATGGATACAAAGGGACACATGTCAAAAAATGTCAGTCAGCAGACAAAATTATTTTTATCATAATGAGAAGACCTAGGTTGGATATAAGGACATCAAAATAAAGAAAGGGATACTAGAAGATGGTATGTATCAGTGGGGAAAAGAATGCAGGAGGTAGGGGTGGATAGACGTACCCTCAAAAGGTTATTCGTATAGCGTCTTATGGAAATGGAGTAGAGAATTCAAGGTTAAAGGTGGCCCAGACTTCCCTGTTCATAAACAATAGGAGAACATGATAAGGTATAGAATTAGTGTTGGTATATATAAAACAGGTTATCTCATAGAGCTGTAAAAGATTAGTGGGATCATAGCACTAGACTCGTATCTGTATCACACATAAAGAGGTATTTAGGTATTTACCCAGATAGTGAAGGAAGGGGCTTTAAGTTTCAATTGTAACTGTCCAGGACAGAGTAACAGAGGTTTTGGGATCTCTGTTGGGTGTAGAATAGTCTGCAATATAGATGCATACATGTGATGAAACAGGCAACCAAGCTGAACCATCAAGAGATATTGTGTATGTACATGGTAAATATACCTTATTGATTTTAAGCCCGTGTCTTGTAGTCCTAAGGGGCCCAGGGATGGGTAGTGGAAGTGGAACTCACCACATTGATTTTAATCCCTTAGTGAAACGTGGCTTATGCCTAAAGATAACAATAAATTAAAGGAGGTCCAGTAGGTTGGGGTACTTATCTGATGTACGGCCGTAATCTCACATAGATAGGTGGCGCCGTGGGAGCGTAGTCCGGGACCGGGGAGACCGTTTGGTAAATCCAATGAGGAACGCCGACACAGCACGTGTCCTGGCGGTGGAAGCGGCACTGTCATGTCAGGGAAGCGCCGTTCTATATAAATCACCGGTCGGTCCTGTGACCGGAAGTCAGTGCGGACGCCCGCGCCTGCGCAGTGCCCAGTAATCGCTTGTACGCTCGGCGCCTGCGTTCTATGAAAGGAGATCGGCGCGTGCGCTGTGTTGAACTGAAAAAAGCAGAGTCGGCCCAGTGTGGTGTAGTGGCAAGCGAATATAGCGGTAACGTGAGAGGAACTATATCGGCATTAGTACTATATATGGAGCCCAATTGGCGATATGTAAGATGTTAGAGTCGTGGAAAGACCAGGGCTCTCGAAGTGGAAACAAAAGGTACAGGTGGTATACTACAATGTGAAGGAAATAAGAAGAGGAAATACCTCATAATGAGCAATAAATAGATGAAACAGTTATGTACATAAACATATATATAGAAAAGGAGATGCATATCACAATGTAGCTGATACCAAGTGTTATAGGAATAATGCCCATGATATCCATAGCCAGACATGATGATGATACAGTAGGAGTCCAAACTAACATTGATTATTAACAGTACTGAGGCACCTTGAGTTGAATGGGTTAAGAAAATATGAAATACACTAAATGAATCACATACTATAAATTAGATAAGATGACCAAATGAACAAAAAAAATAAAAATATAAAAATAATAAAATAAAATAAATATAAAAATAAAAAAAAAAATAAAAAAAAAAAAATAAATAAATAAATAAACAAACAATAAGTAAAAAATAAATGAATAAAAAAGGGGTAATGAAAAATAAAAAAATGAAAAATTAAATGAAAAATGGATCAAAACAATGAATGAAATAAATGAAGAAAATGGATAAAATGAATGAAAATGAAATTGATGAATAAAAATGAAAATGACAAAAATGAAAATGAAAAAAAATGAAAATGAAAAAAATGATGAATGAAAAAATGAATAAAAAAATATAAAATATAAAATAAAAAATGAAAAATTGTAAAAAAGGAAACTTGTGTAACGCCTAAAGGGTATACGTCTTACCATCCTGCGGGGGTGCGAAACGATTTAAACCAGAGCAGTGGATTAGTTCGCCTATGGGAGAATAAGAAACTGGTTAAATTAGCCAATCGATTTCCCTGTTCAAACCTCTAGGGTGGAGCGTATCTAGTTTATAAATCCAAAAGGTTTCCCTTTGTTTAAGCAACTGGATATGATTACCCCCCCTCCTTGGGCGATGGACCTTTTCAATAACCTGAAATCGTAGTTGAGCGACTGTGTGTTGAGCTTCTTTAAAGTGCAGAGGTAGTGGCAGCCAGGTCTTGCCACATCTTATAGTGGATTTGTGGCTTGAGATTCTGTTTCTGATAGCTTGGGTGGTCTCACCCACATACAGTAGTCCACAAGGGCACTTGATGACGTATATCACAAAATTAGATTCGCATGTGTGATACTCATAAATAGGAAAGGCCTTACCGGTGCGGGGATGTAGGACTTCGCTGCCTCTTATGATGTTTGAACAACACATGCAACTTAGGCAAGGGAATGTACCAGTTCTTCTCTGGCCTGTGAGTGTCCTAAATGGTGATGTTCTAGATGTGCCTAAGTCGGCTCGCACTACCTTGTCTCTTATGTTACGAGGGCGTCTCATACTCATAAGGGGAGGATCTTTGAAAATAGGAATCTGTGGATAGGCCTTTGTCAGGAGTGGCCAATGGCTGCGGATGAGATTATGGATTCTGTACATGGTGGGATGGTGGTTATGGACGAAGGGGAGTCTAGGGTTCTTGTGCGTCTGTAAAACCGAACCTTCAGTATCGCAGAGGGCTTTGGATGATTCTGACTCAAGGAGTCTCGTTGGGTAGTCCCGTGCGCTGAATTTATCAGCCATTTCATGTATTCTGGTTTTTCTGGTCTCCGAGTCAGAGACAATCCTGGCTACCCTTTTGAATTGGGACCTAGGGAGGCTATCACGGGTAGATTTAGGGTGGCAACTGTGGTAAAGCAATAAACTATTGCAATCAGTTGGTTTTACATATAAATCAGTGCTCAAATTACCGAACTTGTCTTTTAAGATTTTGGTGTCCAAGAATGCGATTTCCTCACGATGCTGTACCAGTGTAAATGATAGTTCGGGTCTAACCCCATTAATAGTATTAAAGAACTCTTGTAGGCTGGTTTGATCACCTTTCCAAATGCAGAAAATATCGTCTATGTATCTATGCCATGTTAAAGCATTCTGTTGGAAAATGGAATTTGGGTATACGTATGTCCGTTCGAAGTGATCCATATACAAATTGGCGTAAGCAGGGGCCACATTAGACCCCATGGCAGTACCACATGTTTGTAAAAAGAAATCATCCTCAAACATAAAGAAATTTTCCCTAAGAACAAGGTTCAATAAGTCAATGCATAGATCTAACGAACCCGTATCAACGTTAGCCTCCCGAAGGGTAAGTGTTACTGCTTCAATGCCTCTGTCATGTTGAATAGAAGTGTAAAGGCTGTTCACATCTAAGGTACATAGAATGCTATCAGGTGGAATGTTTTTGATATTGTGAATTTTGTTCAGGAAGTCTCCTGTGTCTAGAATGTAGGATTTAGTGGAGCGAGCATGAGGGGTGAGAATTTTCTCCAAAAAAATGGACAACGGATTAAGAATGGAGTTAGTAGATGCCACTATTGGGCGGCCAGGAGGATTATGGAGGTTTTTGTGGATTTTAGGCAAAGTATACAGTATTGGGGTAACTGGATGTTGATTAATGAGATATGTCCTGGTCTTGGTATCAATTGTTTTGAGTTGTACGTGTTTATCCAGGACCGTATTGATTTTTTGGCGTATACTATATGTGGGATCAGTGTGTAATTTTCTGTAGGTAATGGGATCAGATAGTTGACGTCTAATTTCAGCCGTATACTGGCTCCTGTTCATAACAACCGTAGCTCCCCCCTTATCCGCCGGTTTTATGATGATATTCTTGTTACTGCTTAGTGAATGTAGAGCCTGTTTCTCGGAGGTATTGAGATTGTGTTGGACCGGGAGAAGACCCAGGCGCTGGTCATGGATGGTGCTCTTAATATCCCTATCCAGTAAACTGATAAATGTTTCCACCGCATGGTGGGATCTAGGTGGCATAAATGTACTCGGGTTCCTGAGTCCCAAGGAATCAATGGTAATTTTGGGTGAATCGTGGTTGAGTATTCTACCTGAGGCGTTGCCCCTGTCAGTCGTGTTCATATCAAAGTGTACCTTCAACCTAATGCTCCTATAGAAGCGTTGAAGGTCTTTCTCTAACTGAAATGCGTCCCATCTAGGTGTAGGACAAAAAGATAAACCCATGTTAAGTACTTTCAACTCAAGGGGAGACAGAGAATAATCAGATATGTTTACTACTGAGTTTGGACTCCTACCTGGGACCTCGGGGTCATATGACGGTCTGGTGCTTTTCCTCCTCGATCTCCTGGTAGGCGTCCGTTTGGTCCTAAAAAACGAGAGCCCGGTGAAGTAATCTCGCTGCCGGATCCTGCTGATGAGCCCTCTGCTGGTGAGGAACCCCCTGAGCGATAGTTTCCTCTCTGTGTCCGACGGAAGCGTTGGCGAGTTTGGCGAGGAAATGGGTCCTCCCATTTGTATACTTTGTTTGTAAGATAGTCCTCAGTGTCCCTCTGGAACTTAGTTCTCTTTCTCTCTTCCAAGGTTTTTTGATGGGTGGATAGTATGGAGTCAACTTTACCTTTTAGAGTAGAGAATTCTGCACTGCTCAAAGTTGTAGTTAATTGGGTCTCGATAGATATAATCTTTTCCTCAGTAGTCTTTATGGCCTCCTGGAGGTACTCAATGGTTAACAAGATAATATCGAATGAGCACTTATTTAGGATTTTCTGAAACGTAGTACAATATTTGTCGTTGTCGGCAAAGAGGGTGGGTCTCAGGTTGCAACGTAAACCCCGCGGTATTTTCCCTTGTCGGTGATATTCACCCAATGTGGCACAATGTAAGTCAAATGAGATTAGTCTCTTTCTTTCTTTCTCCCAATCTCTTGTCTTAATGTCCTTGCTGGGGATGTGTAGAAAGTCCGTTTTCGCTCTTATCTTAGACAGGATAGTAGAACCAGTGGCTTCATCATAGACGTAGGTCTCGGTTGACATGGGTCCGGTCGGTGCTCAAAACTCCAAAGCACTGTGTAATAGAATGAACAAAGAGCTAGCACTCGACCAAAGATGGAGGTTGACGGTGCAAGTGAAAGGAGTCCCAAGACCCCAGCAAATTCCAGAAAAATTAAATCACTGCACTCATCATAGTTGAAGTCAATTTTGCTGAAGTGAATATCTTTATTGAAGATGAAGACGAAGTGATAAGGCAACAAAAAAAATTAACGTTTCGGCCACACGGTGGCCTTGATCACAAATGATGCTGTAACAAAAGTAGAAAAAACAGTGTATAAACATATAATATATACAGTGCTCAAAATGTACAAGATATATACAATATACAGATAAATATCCATACAGGTATGGATACAAAGGGACACATGTCAAAAAATGTCAGTCAGCAGACAAAATTATTTTTATCATAATGAGAAGACCTAGGTTGGATATAAGGACATCAAAATAAAGAAAGGGATACTAGAAGATGGTATGTATCAGTGGGGAAAAGAATGCAGGAGGTAGGGGTGGATAGACGTACCCTCAAAAGGTTATTCGTATAGCGTCTTATGGAAATGGAGTAGAGAATTCAAGGTTAAAGGTGGCCCAGACTTCCCTGTTCATAAACAATAGGAGAACATGATAAGGTATAGAATTAGTGTTGGTATATATAAAACAGGTTATCTCATAGAGCTGTAAAAGATTAGTGGGATCATAGCACTAGACTCGTATCTGTATCACACATAAAGAGGTATTTAGGTATTTACCCAGATAGTGAAGGAAGGGGCTTTAAGTTTCAATAGTAACTGTCCAGGACAGAGTAACAGAGGTTTTGGGATCTCTGTTGGGTGTAGAATAGTCTGCAATATAGATGCATACATGTGATGAAACAGGCAACCAAGCTGAACCATCAAGAGATATTGTGTATGTACATGGTAAATATACCTTATTGATTTTAAGCCCGTGTCTTGTAGTCCTAAGGGGCCCAGGGATGGGTAGTGGAAGTGGAACTCACCACATTGATTTTAATCCCTTAGTGAAACGTGGCTTATGCCTAAAGATAACAATAAATTAAAGGAGGTCCAGTAGGTTGGGGTACTTATCTGATGTACGGCCGTAATCTCACATAGATAGGTGGCGCCGTGGGAGCGTAGTCCGGGACCGGGGAGACCGTTTGGTAAATCCAATGAGGAACGCCGACACAGCACGTGTCCTGGCGGTGGAAGCGGCACTGTCAGGGCCGGCTCCAGGTTTTTGAGGGCCCCGGGCGAAAGAGTCTCAGTGGGCCCCCCCCCCTTTAAAATATATCACGATTCATGATGCCCAGATACAGCGGAGAAATATAGGTATAGTACAATGCCAGATTTCACTTCTTACATGAGTGATAGCTATTGTAAATTCTGCAGTGTATATATACAGGGGAGAGGTACTGTGCAGTGTATATATACAGGAGGAGAGGTACTGTGCAGTGTATATATACAGGGGAGAGGTACTGTGCAGTGTATATATACAGGAGGAGAGGTACTGTGCAGTGTATATATACAGGGGAGAGGTACTGTGCAGTGTATATATACAGGAGGAGTGGTACTGTACAGTGTATATATACAGGAGGAGTGGTACTGTGCAGTGTATATATACAGGAGGAGTGGTACTGTGCAGTGTATATATACAGGACAGGAGGAGTGGTACTGTGCAGTGTATATATACAGGAGGAGTGGTACTGTGCAGTGTATATATACAGGAGGAGAGGTACTGTGCAGTGTATATATACAGGGGAGAGGTACTGTGCAGTGTATATATACAGGAGGAGTGGTGCTATGCAGTGTATATATACAGGAGGAGTGGTACTGTGCAGTGTATATATACAGGAGGAGTGGTACTGTACAGTGTATATATACAGGAGGAGTGGTGCTATGCAGTGTATATATACAGGAGGAGTGGTACTGTGCAGTGTATATATACAGGAGGAGTGGTACTGTACAGTGTATATATACAGGAGGAGTGGTACTGTACAGTGTATATATACAGGAGGAGTGGTACTGTACAGTGTATATATACAGGACAGGAGGAGTGGTACTGTGCAGTGTATATATACAGGACAGGAGGAGTGGTACTGTGCAGTGTATATATACAGGACAGGAGGAGTGGTACTGTGCAGTGTATATATACAGGACAGGAGGAGTGGTACTGTGCAGTGTATATATACAGGAGGAGTGGTGCTATGCAGTGTATATATACAGGACAGGAGTGGTACTGTGCAGTGTATATATACAGGGGAGTGGTACTGTGCAGTGTATATACTTCAACAGCCTCCCAGCCCAGGCCCCCAGCACCTGTCCTGTATATATATTATATACACTGTATCTATACAGGCTGTGCTGGGGGCCTGGGCTGGGAGGCTGCTGTAGTATATATATATCAGCTGCAGCCGCCCAGCCCATGGCCGCCCCAGGTCACCCAGTCCCAGACTGTCAGAACATACAGCGATATAGCATTGCACTCACTCAGGTGCTGGTAGGAGCTCGGTCTCCTTGATAAGTTGCACACAGTCAGGAGATACAGAGCAGGAGAACTCTCCGCCCACAATGTCACGCTGGCTGTGTCCTTAATTAACCCCTATGTGTGCCTGGCCCTGCACTGACAGTGAGAAGATGCTTGTGCCAGCGCAAATTGAAAGGGTAGAAAGGGTTAAAGCAGCCAGATGGCTCTATGACTGTGTGAGTGGGCCCCCCTGTCTCGTCAGGGCCCCGGCAATTGCCCGGCTAGGCCGGGTGTTGACGCCGGCCCTGGGCACTGTCATGTCAGGGAAGCGCCGTTCTATATAAATCACCGGTCGGTCCTGTGACCGGAAGTCAGTGCGGACGCCCGCGCCTGCGCAGTGCCCAGTAATCGCTTGTACGCTCGGCGCCTGCGTTCTATGAAAGGAGATCGGCGCGTGCGCTGTGTTGAACTGAAAAAAGCAGAGTCGGCCCAGTGTGGTGTAGTGGCAAGCGAATATAGCGGTAACGTGAGAGGAACTATATCGGCATTAGTACTATATATGGAGCCCAATTGGCGAGATATGTAAGATGTTAGAGTCGTGGAAAGACCAGGGCTCTCGAAGTGGAAACAAAAGGTACAGGTGGTATACTACAATGTGAAGGAAATAAGAAGAGGAAATACCTCATAATGAGCAATAAATAGATGAAACAGTTATGTACATAAACATATATATAGAAAAGGAGATGCATATCACAATGTAGCTGATACCAAGTGTTATAGGAATAATGCCCATGATATCCATAGCCAGACATGATGATGATACAGTAGGAGTCCAAACTAACATTGATTATTAACAGTACTGAGGCACCTTGAGTTGAATGGGTTAAGAAAATATGAAATACACTAAATGAATCACATACTATAAATTAGATAAGATGACCAAATGAACAAAAAAAATAAAAATATAAAAATAATAAAATAAAATAAATATAAAAAAAAAAAAAAAAAAAAAAAAAAAACGGCGGCACCCAGTCAGAGCGGGAAGCAGACTGCAAGGGACCTGAAGGACACCGGAATGTGAGTATGTACGGTTTTTTTTTTTTTTTACTTTTACGCTGGTAACCAGGGTAAACATCGGGTTACTAAGCGCGGCCCTGCGCTTAGTAACCCGATGTTTACCCTGGTTACCCGGGGCCTTCGGCATCGTTGGTCGCTGGAGAGCGGGGTGTGTGACAGCTCTCCAGCGACCACACAACGACTTTCCAACGATCACGGCCAGGTCGTATCGCTGGTCGTGATCGTTGGAAAGTTGCAGTGTGACAGTACCCTAACACATATCCAGCTAAGGTACGTGGGCACATGTACAAGGTAGGTAGCATCCCCCAGATGGAGACCACAAAGTAGTCATGAAAAAGATGTCACTTCCCCTCCAAGGACCATTTACTACCGACCTTATATGTGCATATGCCCAGACCTGAAAATGGATTAGGGTTAGTTCACACTAGGGGGTTTTTGGTCCTTTTTTTTGTGTGCAAATGTTTACATTACCAGCTATGTCTGAGACTTCAGAAATCTCATGCACACAGCTTTTTTTTTTTTTTTTTTTTTGCACAATGGAGCAGGTCGCTTCTTTCAGTGTTTTTTTTTTTTTTTCAACATTTTTCACCCATTGACATGAATGGGTGGTGAAAAAACGCCGATAAACGGCAGCAAAAAAGTAGGCATTGTCAGCATGCACAAGAGACAAATGTAGCATGCCAAAACCGCAGCAAAAAAAACATCAAAAACACAAGGAAAATGTGCTTTTTTTTTTTTTTTCTTTCTGCCAAGAGATCAGGTTTTGCGGCTTTAAAAAAAATGCAGAATAAAACGCCCTGTGTGAACTTACCCTTATTATTATAAACATATCTGATAAATCTGTCACTCGGCTTGGGTAGTGTTTGCATTAGGCCTCTTTCACACTTCAGTTGTTTGGCGTCAGTTTGAAACCGCCATTTTCGTCAAATAGCGGATCCGCCATTTTTTTTTTTTTTTTGCGGATCCGCTATTTTCCCATAGACATGCATTAGCGACGGATTGTGGCGGATGGTCGTCCGTTCCATCCGCCATGCGACGGATCCATCGAGATTTGGCGGATGTCATCTAGACATTGACGGACATTGTAACGTTTTTTCTCTGCGCCGAAATGGCGGTTCGTGACGGATCCGTCACGTCCGCGATTCCACAGAATGGCCGCCTATGGGCGACGGATCCATCGCGACCGTCATTTGGCGGATCCGTCGCCCCAATCTGCTTTTTCAATTGCGCATGCTCCAAAAAGTAGATACTTTTCCCAGACAACCCCCAAGTAACGGATCCATCAAAAAAACGGATCAGTGAGAACCGTTTTCTCAACAATTGTGACGGATCCGTCACTATGTCGGAGCTGACTGACGCCAAACAACTGAAGTGTGAAAGAAGCCTTACACTACTCTATTTATTGTGGGGTTCCCTCAGTCTCGCGACCACCATTATATATGCATTTGTGTGCCGTTACTTTGGATTTTTATGGAAACTTTTTTAATATTTATTATTACTAATATACGGTATATCTTTTTAAATCTACTGAGATGACTTTTTAGTCCTGACATTTCTTTCTTTTTAGGATTCAAGATAGAAACCAGGCATACATATAGTCACTTGGCGGAGGGCCAGGGTGCATTTTCATAAAAATATTACGACTCTTTAAAAAAAGTCACAATTGATGAATCGGCTGCAGATATCTAGAAAACAAGACCCATGCTCACAGTTGCGAGCTTATATATATATCCAAGCAAATAAGGAGGAACTAGACCTAATCCCCCCCACACACACACACACACAAATTAAAAGTTGAATTTTTACCCTTCGCCACAACAGCACCCCACATGAGAGAGAGGGATCCGCCCCATAGGAACAGGAAACCTACAGAATAAAAGGAGGCGGTCCCCTCTCCTCCTCAGTTTAGGTTTCCTGTTCCTACAGGGACCCAGCTTACCTACAGATGAAGAGGATCCCTGGGCCATGCACCCGCCTGCGTCGGTATCTAAGGGAACGGCAGGGGCTGCGGTTCCAGAAGCAGCGGCGGGGGAGCCCCTGCTTGCAGCCTCCCCCCTCGTCTGGCCAAACATCCACGGTCCGGGTCCGGTCACCGTGGGTCCGCCCGGCACCGTGAGGACGCGCACGCTGCGGCGGCCGGCTTAATATCCTTGGCCGCCGCATGGTTACTGAGAGCGGCGCGTCTAACCCGGAAGTCGCTGGAGCGCTTCCGGGTTGGTCCGGGGAGGCAGGAGAATGGGCGGCAGATTTAAAAATGCAGCGCTAGCGTCGGGCCGGTGTGTGTAAGATGGCTTCACCGGCCGACGATGCGCACTTGCCCGCAGTGCAACAGCGTTCTCCCAGCAAGGAGAGAAGCGCTAGGAGCAGCACAAAGAGTGGTGGTCGACCTCCAGAGAGGTTCTACCACCAAGCGAAATCCGCCTCCAGAACCGGTACCTGTCAGCTTCACTGGGTGAGTTTTTGAAAGAGTCTCTTCCTATATGCTGATATATGTTCCTCCTGTATCCTTCCTCTAGACTAAGAAAAGGACACACAAGTCCAAGCACAAGGAATTTGCTTTATGTACGCAGCCCCTCCCGGATGATTACGTTAAAAAACTGTGTTCGGAGTGTATCATGCAAACCTTACGGCAGGAAAACATAATGACTCCATCAGATGTCAGAGCTATAATCTGGGAAGAAATGCAGGGGTTGGCGCAGACAAGTAGCACCAGTACCCGTCAGCTTAGTAGGTCCAAATCTCCAGTCAGTTC
The DNA here is from genome assembly GCF_051348905.1 of Ranitomeya variabilis. Classification (NCBI taxonomy): domain Eukaryota; kingdom Metazoa; phylum Chordata; class Amphibia; order Anura; family Dendrobatidae; genus Ranitomeya; species Ranitomeya variabilis. Next base: position 84,958,231 of record NC_135236.1, read on the forward strand.
ACAGTCAGAGGATATACGTATATCCTCAGGCGAAGCGGAATCCCAGCCGAGCTCGTCCGAGACTGAAGGGGGACTTTGTCTTCCCAACAGCAGTGTGGACAATTTAATAAAATCTGTCAGAAGCACGATGGGGTGCTCAGATGAGAAAGAAAGTAAATCGGCTCAGGACATCATGTTCGCGGGGTTAGGACAGAGTAGGTCCTTCCCCGTCATAAAAACTATTAAAGAAATAGTAAAAAAAGAGTGGGATAAGCAAAATAGAGGTTTTCTACCATCATCCTCTAAAAGACGCTATCCCTTCAGCGACGAGGAGCTAAATACCTGGTCAAAGGTGCCGAAGGTTGATGCCGCTGTAGCCTCCACAACCAAACAGTCGGTCTTACCGGTGGAGGATTCAGGAGTCCTGACAGACCCGCTGGACCGTAAAGCAGAAGCTTTACTAAAAAGGTCGTGGGAAGCCAACACGGGGGCGTTCAGGCCCGCCATATCTAGTACCTGCACTGCGAGGTCACTACTAGTATGGATGGAGCAACTGGAGGAACAGATTAGAGGTAGAACTTCGAGAGAGTCAATCCTGCCGAAATTCCCTCTAGTCAAAGAAGCAGTAGCATTCCTGGCTGATGCCTCTGTGGATTCGCTACGCCTAGCAGCCAGGTCAGCCGGCATAGTGAACACAGCCCGGCGAGCACTCTGGCTAAAGAACTGGAAAGGGGACGCACAGGCCAAAGCAAAACTTTGTGCGATCCCCTGCCAGGGTGAGTTCCTTTTCGGAAAAGCGCTGGATGAACTCCTGAGTAAAGCAGGAGAAAGGAAAAAAGGCTTCCCTAACCAGTATCTTCCATCCTACAGGAGAGCCTTCAGAAGACGTCCCTTTACCAGGAACAAGCCGTTCGAACAAAGGGAGCGATGGGAGTCGAAGGACCCGAAGCAAAAAGGTGCCTTTTTTAGCGGGTCCCATAACCCAAAACGCAAATACCGCTAACCAGGAGGTGGGCGGCAGATTAAAATTCTTCCTCCCCAGATGGGAACAAATAACATCCAGCCAGTGGATTCTGGACATTGTACAATACGGCCTAAAATTGGAATTTGACCGAATCCCTTGGGATTCCTTTATAGTAACATCTCCAAAAGGTCAAGACCAACAAAGGGCTCTGGAATCAGAGATCCTATCTCTTCTGTCTAAAAAAGTCCTGATAGAAGTTCCCCAGGATCAAGAAGGGAAGGGGTTCTATTCCCCTTTATTCTTGATCAATAAGCCTGATGGTTCATTTAGAACCATCATAAATCTCAAGAGATTAAACGCCTTCCTGCGTAATCATACCTTCAAAATGGAATCCATTAGTTCAACCATAAAACTCTTGTTTCCTAGGTGTGTCATGGCCGGAATAGACTTAAGGGATGCCTATTATCATCTTCCCATACATGCCGAACATCAAAAGTATCTAAGGGTAGCAGTCACCCTGGAAGGACAGGTTCGTCACTTTCAGTATGTTGCAATGCCATTTGGCCTTTCTATGGCTCCCCGCATCTTCACTAAGGTGATATTAGAAGTGATGGCTCATCTACGTCAACGAGATACCTTGATAATACCCTACCTAGATGACTTTCTAGTGGTGGGAAACTCTATGCTTCAGTGTAAAACTCATCTATCTAATACGATCTCGTCCCTACAGGAGTTAGGTTGGATCGTCAACTTCAAAAAATCCCGGCTGAATCCAGAAACCGTCCAGACATTTCTAGGAATCCAGCTAGACTCCGTAAGTCAGAGATGCTTCCTCCCCCAAGCAAAGAAACTGACTATACAATCAAGGGTATCAGACGCAATGCGCAACCCCTACATGACACTAAGGAAGGGCATGTCCTTACTGGGGTCATTATCATCATGTATCCCTGCTGTACCATGGGCACAATTTCATACTCGTCAATTACAGTATGAGGTATTGTCGGCTCAGGGAAAAAACGGACATCTAGAAAGCAGAATAACTCTTTCTAAAGATGTCTTAGAATCACTATCCTGGTGGCTAGACATGGACCACCTCTCAGAGGGTGTGCCATGGATAATAGACCCGTCTAAAATAATTACCACCGGGGGCGTGGCCTGGCTGCAAGAAGGAACGGTCGCACTTCTTAGGAGCTCCTGTCTGGCTCTGCTGTAACAGCGATTTTTCAGGCTCCACAGAGTATAAATTAACTTCTTGGAAGGAATTTCATGTGGTGACGGTATCTGGAAGAAGTTGGCAGTGAATGGTGTGCCACATCTCAGCTCGGGAATCATGATCTCCGGAGTGAGGGGGGAGAGAGAAGAGAGGCGTCGCCATCTTAGATAACTTCTGACCCCTGCATACAGAACGTCTCGTCGGCTTCAGAGAGGTACTAGCTGCCCTTCCCCCGGACACACTCCCTCACCCCAGCTCACCGCTCCTGCAGCTTATCGCTTCTCAGCGCTGGGGTCCCTCGGGGCTTGGTGGTCGCTTCAGCCTGCTGGGTGGAGGGAGATCCGTCACCACTGTGCCCCAGCTACTACGTCCTGGCTGAGGTGCCTGCGGAGGAGCCTGGACGCACTTGGAGGTGGCACAGCTGCGCGGGCTTAACATCCTCGGCGGCGCCCTGAATCCTCATTAGCCCAGCGGCTGTCTTGGTGTGACGGCGCGTCTCTGAGGAGAGGAGACGGACCTGGGGATTTCCCGCCGAACCCGACGCCATCTTGGACTCCTCGTGGGGCGTAGAGAGAAGCCTCAGCTACTCAGACTAGGACTGCTTTCACTATACTGTCCTTTATTGGGACCCCCCCACTGCCACTGATTGGGGATGCGGGGTGGCGACTGCAGTGATTCTTCACATATATAAGACATTGCTTCATTCCTTTGGTGGGATCGACGCCATCTTTCATTCTCCTCTTACAGATAAAGGCGCACCAAATTGTCACACAATAAACAGGAGTGCTTTCAAAATAACAACCCCCCCATCCGACCTCATCAACCTCAATACTAACAGCATCATATTGCATAAACTCATATTTAAGCATTGGGAAATTTTCTGCACCCTGCCTTGATCATCAGTGCTTAAGTCTTCCCTAAAATATAATTTTATTTTATTTAGTTTTTTTTTTTCTTTTTCTTTTTTCCGTTTTTTTTTTTTTTGTTTTTATTGGAGGTATAGTGTGGTCCTAATTTAGAACAAGAGTACCGTCTACTGATCAAACTATACTATCTGGCACACTGCCATTGCTGAAATTCCCCTCTATGAATGCACCCTATGACAGCAAGCTATACTAAGGATATTTGTGGTGCTACTACGCCACCTGGTGGCAGCATAAAGGAAATACAATTTATTATTCATTCAGACAGGTCGCTGTAGTTGATCTTTGGGCCTGAGTGTATTTTTTCGTACTGCCTTCATTTGAGTACTGCGCAATCTAAAAATTTGCTTTGCAGGATAATTTTACAGTTGCTTGGTGTCTATCCTGAATACTAACATTACAATCAGTTCACTTTGGGGCACAGGCACGAGGCTTGATGATGGTGGATTGGTGGCTATGAGCTTTGCCCCCCGTTAAGTCCACAAATACCCCTATTAGCACACCGACTATTGCAAAAAGGACATTAAAGCTCCTCTTTCCTATCCTGGGCCCTGGCACGTTAACATGCCAAGGAAAGGAGGCGCCACCCAGCCGGCAAGTCGCTCAATAGTAGATCTGCTGTCGGATTCTGGCAGCTCCAAAATGGTGGCCACAGCTTCAGCACCAGATATCTCTACCCCTCTCGCCGTGCGACAGGACAATGCAGGGGACGACGAGGAGGGGCTAACACAGGAAGACACTGTGGTGCCCACAGCTATTCTTATAAAAACTCTACAGGAGACATTTAAACAGGAGCTGACCCTTGCTATGAAATCAGTCACAGATCAAATGCAGGAGATATTACAGCGCACCTCCTCATTGGAGGACAAGATGGATACGGTGGCAGATGCGCTTGAAGAAGATCAGGAACAAATAAAACAACAAATGGAGCGCATTCATGAGCTAGAAATTAAGTGTGAGGACTATGAAAATCGATCAAGGAGAAGCAATCTTCGTATAAGGGGCCTCCCTGAATCAATAGTGTCCTTGAAAGAGACTGCATCTAGCCTATTCTCTGCCCTTCTTCCACAGGCAGACCCGAGTACGCTACACATTACCAGGATACACAGAGCTCTGGGCAAGCCGAGGTCTGATAATGCTCCAAGAGATGTAGTCCTGAAATTACACTATGAAGAGACCAGAGACCTCATCTTAACAGCAGCTCGAGACTCCCCAAATCTCCCAGGTGTTCCAAACTCAGTCCATCTATATGCTGACATAGCTCCTGCCACATTGAATAGGCGCAGGGAGTTCAGACCACTCACTACAACTTTGCAAGCCGCCAAAATAAGATATAGATGGGGCTTTCCATTCGCCCTGTCTTTCTCCCACGACAACAAGCACTTTACATGTCGTTCATTTGAGGAGGGAAGACGTGTGATTGAGCAACTGGGATTTAAGATATCGGCGGATCCACAACCTCTGCCTCAGAGGAAACCCAGACCAAGTAGGGAGTGGAAAGAGGTCTCAAGAGTTACAAGAAGCCAACGTGCGAATGTCACTTGAAAGATATTGAACAATGCGGCGTTTCCATTTAACCGTATTAATCACTGTCTCTCTCTGCGCTTAATACCTAAGAGGGTGGAACCTCATCTAAGAAAGAATGGTTTAAGTTGTTCAGTTGGAGTTGGAGGATTTTAATACCTCCCAAGGAGCTCAACTACATCTTCTCCTCTCTCCCCTCCCCATACACCCCCTCTACTTTCTCCCCACTACCTCTCCCTCTTCATCCTTTCCCCCCTACCCCTTCCTCTCACTCCTCCCTTTTCTACCCCCTCCCTCCCTCACTTTTCTCCCTTTCTACTTTTCCCTCTCTCTCCCAATTTGAAATGGATAGTCGGTACATACATATTCATGGGGCCCTATAGTATTATGAAGTTACGTTACTGTTTTGTTCGGGATACCTGTGATATTTAACAATTAGAAGGGGCTGGACTTGTTAGGGGTTATTCTCACGTTGCCCATTTTAGTGAAGCCTGGTCGTTTCCACATAATATGGACCACCAGTTCACTAAGTTTTATGGGCTCCTAGCCCATCTGAGTATAAATGTTTGTTCTATGTTGTTTTGTTTTGTCTTCCTCCCTCCCCCTTCTATTGCATTTGCTTTATGTAGATTCGTAGATGTCTACTCTAAATCCTCTACTTTGCATGGACTCCAGATGGATCGTTACCGGGAGATGTTCAAGGTTGGGAGAAAACTTAGGGGTAAGCCTATATATGCAACACTAACTCAGCCCGTTTATGTGTAGAGTCCTATCCCATAATGTAAGGGGATTTAATTCCCCCATCAAACGTAAAAAAGCCTTCTTGGACTATAAAAAACAGAATCCTGATGTTATTTGCCTTCAGGAAACACACTTCTCCACCTCATCATGTCCAAAGTACTTTGACCAGAACTATTCTCGGGTTTTTACATCATCTGGCACAAGTAAAACAAAAGGTGTAGCAATTTTCCTCAAAAATAATTTCCCAATACAGATAACAAATTCCATATCAGATGATGAGGGTAGGTTCTTAATCTTACTAGGTACACTACAAGGGCAAAAACTTTGTTTGGTAAATAGCTACTTCCCAGCCTCATCTCAAGTTCAGGTCTTTAAGTCCATATTAAACAAGATGGAGAGCTATTCCTTCCAGCACCTGATATGGTGCGGAGATTTTAATTTCACGATAAATCCCACATTAGACAGCAACGCTATAAGACGTACTGACATCAATAAAAATGAGAGGAAAACAGTCTCCCGATTATTAATGGACCATCACCTGGCAGACATATGGAGAGAGATGAACGGTAATAATAGAGGTTATACATACTACTCCCCCGCCCACAAAACATATTCCAGAATAGATCTTCAGTTGACAAAAACCACCTCACTTCCTACAGTCCTATTCTCACGCCATGTACATTCAGCATGGTCTGACCATGATGCTGTACTCTCAGTATTCAAATTCAATGTGTCCACCTCTAGCTTGTATAGATGGAGACTTAACGAATCATTACTTGCTGACCCAGTGATCACAAATACAATTAAAGACGAATTAACCGAATACTTTAAATTTAACACCTCTGGTGATGTGTCCCCCGGAACCATTTGGATGGCACACAAGAAATATATAACGGGCTCAATAATTAAATTGGCTGCTCAAAGGAAAAAAACGAGAACTGAACTACAAACCAGATTAGAAAATAAATTAGCAAAATTGGAACAAGCCAACCAGATGTCCACCTCTCTCTACCTTTCCAAACAAATTAAGGAGACTAAAACCCAACTAGATGCCATCCTCACCACTAGAACTGAGAAGGCCTTGACTTGGACACGAGCTAAATTTTACAAATTCGCTAACAAGCCGAGCAAACTATTAGCCCGTAAGTTACGTTCTAGGGAAATGATCAACACAATTTTTTCAATAAAAGATGGTTCGGGAAGGATCTCATCTCACCCAGATAAAATATATAGAACATTCCATGAATATTACCAAAACTTATATACTCAGCCCAAACCCCTGTCTCCTCACCCGATCCAACAATTTCTACAAAATCTCCACCTACCTAAAATCACAGATGCAACGGCTAGACAACTTCACTCAGAAATATCCATGGAAGAGATCCAATCAGTTATCAAAGCGCTGAAAAAGGGAAAGGCCCCCGGCCCCGATGGACTCACGGCCATTTATTATCAAAAATTTGCTGAAATTCTTTCGCCACACATCAAAAGATTTGGAGATGCCCTTCTTCATGGCTCAAAAATGCCCCCAGAATTTCTGGTTTCTCATGTCACAATTCTACCTAAGCCAAAAAAAGATCATTTACTGACCAAGAACTTTAGGCCTATTTCTTTACTAAATGTGGATTTAAAAATATTCACTGCAATTATCACAAGTAGAATTAACCGCATATTGCCCTCTCTTATTCACAGAGATCAGGTGGGATTCATCCCATCTAGGCAGGCCCCGGATAATATCAGACGTAATATAAACCTTATACACACAGCAAACTCTCGCAGGGAACAACTTTTAATATTAGCCTTAGACATTGAAAAGGCTTTCGACTCACTTTCCTGGAACTATCTCTTCCAAGTCCTATCTAAATTTGGTTTCACCCGGGAATTTATAGAATGTATTAAATTACTCTATGACTTTCCCACAGCATATCTGAAGCTCCCGACGTTGAGCCCTTCTCCCATATCTATTCAACGTGGTACCAGACAGGGATGCCCACTTTCCCCGGCGTTATTTGCTCTGGCCATGGAGCCCTTGGCAGAAGCCATTAGAACAAATCAGAATATTACTGGATTAACTAACTTGGGTGAACAATACAAGGTTAGCTTGTTTGCAGATGACCTCCTTTTGACTATCACCAATCCCCACACCACAATTCCCAATCTCTTATCTCTGCTTAATTTATTCGAAGACATCTCAGGGCTAAAAATTAATATAGACAAATCGGAAGCTCTCTTTATTAATACTAGCAAAACTATTCAGGATAATATTACCTCCCAATTTAAATTTACAAAGAGGGATAATTATTTAACCTACCTGGGAATAAATATTACAACAAGCAGAGCTACTCTCTTCAAATGGAACTACACGCCACTTATCCAGAATCTTCACACTGATTTATCTAGGTGGGCTTCGCTAAACCTATCTTGGTTAGGTAGGATCCACACAATAAAAATGGTGACCCTCCCGCGGTTTTTGTACCTTTTTAGATCTCTCCCAATACCAATTTCGGCTAAAACATTCCTAGGCCTTCACGCCACGATATCCAAATTTATATGGCAGAATAAAAGGGCTAGAATCCCCCAAAAATTAATGTTCCTCCATAGAAGACATGGTGGAGTTTCGCTCCCAAATCTATCCATATATTATAAAGCGGCACAAGTAGCACAACTGACAAGTATATGCGCTCTAAATAACAAGCCAAGGTGGGTTCATTTGGAGTCACATCTCATTAAGCCACTCACTTTGCCAGGCCTCATGTGGTCCACGGGAAAAATCCCTAAACAATTATTTACAACAGCACCTTACACTGCTCATTCGTTTAATCTGTGGAGACGAGTTAGATTTAAATATTCATTGCAATCAGATCCTTCCCCATTAACCTCTATATTAGGTAACCCGATGTTCACTCCCGGTCTGGACTCACGTTCGCTCACTTGGTGGATACTGAGAGGGATTACCACAATCAAACACTTGTGTGACCCTTTTGGTGTCCTGATGGACAGAGCAGAATTTGTGAGGAAGTTTGAACCCCCGATTAGAGAAATAATGCACATTAATCAGATTTTGCATTTTGCAGGTGGCCTAACCCATGGTAAACGGCCTGTTCCTGTTTCTGGTTTTGAACAAAAATGCCTTTCAGATCCAATGGGAAGGGGGACAATATCTTTGCTTTACTCTATTATGAATCCACCTCATGATAAGAAGAAGCTGGGTTTCATGAGACGGTGGGAGGAGGAGTTGGGTGTTGAGCTGTCGTTGGAGAACTGGAGGAGCTGTTGCGACACACTAACTAAGGGTAGCCATCAGTCATCTCTAGTGGAAACCTCGATCAAGGTCCTCCATAGGACTTATCTAGTGCCAACCAAACTTCATAGCATATTCCCCAATGTCTCAAATTTATGCTTCCGGGGATGCAACTTTCCTGGGGATATGAAACATATATGGTGGTCTTGCCCTGTGGTGTCCAACCTATGGCAAAAAATAAACCTTCTGGTTGATCAACTGGCGGGGAAAAAAACTAACCTAGACGCCTCTGTTCTCCTGCTGGGGGCGAGACACCCGACTCTTCCTAAAGATCTATTTAAGTTGGTTTCTTTTCTCTTTATGGCTACTAAAATTCACATTGCATCGAAATGGAGGAACCCCGCGTTGTCGATCCTCATGGTTAAGGAAAGGATGAATAACATTATGTTCTATGAACGCATTGAAGCCACTAGAAATGATAAGTGGGAACAGTTCTTTAAGATATGGGGTCCCTGGATGGATTTGCATCCTAATCTGCACTTGAATCAGACTCTTCGTCTGTCCCCATAGTAATTTGTCTCTATGGGGATAACGTTTGTTATAAATTAAAAAGTAAATGCAATTTCTCCTTTCCTTTCTGTTTTTCCCCTGTGTTGTCTTTGTCTTGTCCACCCTTGTCTTTATAAGGAATAAGTGTTCTTATATTAATCATTTACAGACTCCCCTGCGAGGGAGTTCATTCGCATTGCAATTTCATTTTATGAATGTTAAAGTTGAAATTTCAATAAAACCTTTTTGAAACTAAAATAATTACCACCGACGCCAGCCCTATTGGGTGGGGAGCACATATGAAAGACAGTCTGGCCCAAGATACTTGAAACCAGGCAGAATTGTCATGTTCCTCCAATTGGAAGGAGTTAAAAGCGGTAGAATATGCCTTAAATCACTTTCTTCCGCAGATTCAAGGAGCAAATGTAAGAATTTACTCGGACAATTCCACCACAGTGGCATATGTGAACCGTCAGGGTGGTACAAGGTCAGGAAGTCTAATGACCATAGCTGCAGACATCTTCCAGCTGGCAGAGACTCATCTAACATCCCTAACAGCCCTGCACATCAGAGGTGTAGAGAACATCAGGGCAGACTACCTCAGCCGAAACAAGTTACGTCAAGGGGAATGGACCTTAAACAGATCCATATTCAGTATGATAACAGAATCATGGGGGATACCACAAATCGACCTATTTGCCACAAGAGACAACCGGCAAGTAAGAAGGTTCGCTTCCCTGAACGCCATGGATCACCCAGATATGTTGGACTCTCTCCACCATCCTTGGAGGTTCCAGCTGGCATACGCCTTTCCTCCGATGTCTCTGATTCCTCTAGTGATCAGAAAAATCAGGAGGGAACAAGCAAGAGTGATCCTCATTGCACCATTCTGGCCGAAAAGACCATGGTTCTCTTGTCTCCAGACCATGTGCCTATGCGATCCATGGATTCTCCCATCAGACAAGAAGCTGCTGTCCCAAGGCCCCTTTTTCCACCCGCAAGTGAAAGGTCTTCACTTAACGGCGTGGAATTTGAGAGGCAACTACTAAGATCAAGAGGGTTCTCAGCAGAACTAATAAACACCCTCTTATTGAGCAGGAAAAGATCTACCACCCTGATATATAGTAGGGTATGGAATAAATTCCTAGACTTTTACACGGTACCGTTCACTAAGCAAGTTCCAGTCACACCTATTCTAGAGTTCTTGCAAAAAGGCCGAGAGTTGGGGTTATCTGTAAATACCTTAAGAGTTCAGGTCTCGGCATTAGGAGCCCTATATGGATGCAATATAGCAGCTAATAGGTGGATCTCCAGATTCATAAAACCTTGTGAACGTAGTAAACCGGTCCATATTCCCCGTCTACCTCCGTGGGATCTAAATCTAGTGCTAGAGGCTTTAACCAGCTCCCCATTTGAGCCACTAGATTCAATACCTTTAAAAGTCCTGACATATAAAGTAGCCCTCTTGGTAGCCCTAACCTCAGCTAGACGGGTTAGCGACATCCAGGCCCTATCAGTAGACCCACCCTTCTTACTGATATTCCATGATCGGATAGTCCTAAAACCAGACCCCTCATACCTCCCTAAGGTAGCGTCCACCTACCACAGGTCCCAAGAGATATTTCTCCCTTCCTTTTTTGATTCACCTGTAACTCCAGAACAGCATAAATTCCACACCTTAGATGTCAGAAGAGCCATCCTGACTTATATAGAAAGGTGTCAGACATGGAGGGAGAGTAGGGCTCTGTTTATCTCCTTTCAGGGCCACAAGAAAGGACATGGGGTCACAAGAGCTACCATATCTCGATGGATCAGAGATGCTATCTGCTTGGCCTATACATCAAAAGGCGAGATTCCTCCAGCGGGTATTAAAGCGCACTCAACACGAGCCATGGCTTCCTCCTGGGCGGAACAAGCAGATGTACCGATCCATTTAATATGTAAGGCCGCAACTTGGTCTACACCTTCTACCTTTTACAACCATTATAGACTTGATCTATCTACATCTTCTGATCTGACCTTTGGTAGAGCTGTTCTTAATACAGTAATCCCACCCAAATAATGAATCTCTGAAAATCTCTCATGTGGGGTGCTGTCGTGGCGAAGGGTAAAAAGCCGGATTACTCACCGGTAATGCTCTTTTAATGAGTCCACGACAGCACCCATTTACTACCCTCCCTAAGTTATGCACAGCTCTTCCTTTTAAATTCACAAATAATGGTTGTATAGAGTTTAAGATATTTATGTTGCTGAATAAGAATTAATACTAAAGCTTTTGCGGTTCCCTTTTTTTGTACTCTGTAAACTAAACTGAGGAGGAGAGGGGACCGCCTCCTTTTATTCTGTAGGTTTCCTGTTCCTATGGGGCGGATCCCTCTCTCTCATGTGGGGTGCTGTCGTGGACTCTATAAAGAGCATTACCGGTGAGTAATCCGGCTTTTCTAAAAAAAAAAACTAGTCCTCAACAGGTATATTGTAAATCTCACCACCAATCAGATAAAAAGTGTAATCAGCAAGGTAGGACTGTAGTTACTATATATATATAAAAAATAACTTTTAATAATTTCTTTAAAACAGGCCAAGCCTATAACCCACAAGACATATGAACCCCAGATTATAGGGGAAACAGAAAACAACACAAAATACACATTTAAAAGAACGCCCCTTATGAGCGTTATGACACTGCTGGCCAGGTGAGGTATATAATTTTGAAGCTGTAACGCTCCCCACCACACCAAACATACAGCACGGCCTCCTTTGCTACTTATACTACAATCTGCATATTACCCATTCATATTCTGCAGAGAGCGAAGATAGGCACGATAGAAATAGGAACAATCTCACCCAAAGGTATGAACACCTTCCTTTTCAGCGTGAGATACCGCAGTGCGTGACGCCAATGTTCATGGGATCCGTCTATATCTTAACCAATGTACGTCCCCTTCTTTTCTTATGCATCCGTACTGCATTAATGTGCTCCCTCCTCGGTAATCTCCCGACGCGTTTCCTGTGGCTAAGTCATCAGGGGAGAAGCCACTTCGACAATAGTGTGTGCTATTCACCGCACATCATAGGTGAGAGGAGCCAAAAAAAAATTTTTTTTGGCTCCTCTCACCTATGATGTGCGGTGAATAGCACACACTATTGTCGAAGTGGCTTCTCCCCTGATGACTTAGCCACAGGAAACGCGTCGGGAGATTACCGAGGAGGGAGCACATTAATGCAGTACGGATGCATAAGAAAAGAAGGGGACGTACATTGGTTAAGATATAGACGGATCCCATGAACATTGGCGTCACGCACTGCGGTATCTCACGCTGAAAAGGAAGGTGTTCATACCTTTGGGTGAGATTGTTCCTATTTCTATCGTGCCTATCTTCGCTCTCTGCAGAATATGAATGGGTAATATGCAGATTGTAGTATAAGTAGCAAAGGAGGCCGTGCTGTATGTTTGGTGTGGTGGGGAGCGTTACAGCTTCAAAATTATATACCTCACCTGGCCAGCAGTGTCATAACGCTCATAAGGGGCGTTCTTTTAAATGTGTATTTTGTGTTGTTTTCTGTTTCCCCTATAATCTGGGGTTCATATGTCTTGTGGGTTATAGGCTAGTCCTCAACAGGCAAAAATGCAAAACTATATCTGACTTCTTGTGTTATAACAGACCTCCATAAGATAGGACATATACTACACTCTTAAAGGGGTTGTGAATCTATTTTTTTTTGGGGGGGTCAAACTGTCATAAAAAAATATTAAGTACCGTAACACCTCACCTTTCCTCTTCTACCTCCTGTTCCAATGCTTCCCTGAGTTTCCGCTGGTCTCTACTTTCTGGTCCCTCTTGAGACACAGGAAATGCCACTTAGCCAATCATTGGCCACGGAGGTGACACGCCTCAGCCAGTGATTGGACAAGCAGTTTATTCCTGTGTATCAGGAAAGTGAGACCAGCGGAGACCCAGGGAAGCATTGGTAGTAGAGCTGCAGAAGGTGATGGAGAGGAGTCTCTCCATTAGGATCGTGTATTATAGACCACCATGAGATGATATTGTGCCGTTTTAGCTGCACAGAGACGCACAGAGGTCTTGGACATGTAAGGAGGCTGTACTAACCTGTGATATGATCCTACACATCTAGTGGCATCTGCTCCACCCCCTCTACAGTTTAGGGGTCCAACAAAAAAGTAAATGCCAGTGTAAATACATAGAAGATACCAAATAAAGAAAACCTTGAGCTTATGGTCTAAAATGGAAGTACAAGGACTAAAAGACCCTGACGAAGGACTCGGTTCAGAAGTGCGCTGTACTTGGATCGGCGGACCTTAAAGGTATAAGTCCCCCCTATGTCCCCCGAGCTGCTGCTATTGCACCCAAACACTTAATTTATCCCATATTTGCACCTACTTTGTGCTAGCACCACCACTTTGTATTGTTCTTTTCATTGTCTCTTGTTCATGCACTGCTGCAGGGTCACTCTTTGGCACAAGCCCGCTACACTCATTAACTCCTTATTGTACCTGTTTTAGTGCATATGAATACACCGTAGCGCCTTTTATTTCGTAGTTTTATAATTTTTTTTGTGCAAATAGTGGTGGTTTTAATATATATTTAATATACATATCTTTTTGACCCCAAGTATCTTTTCATAAAACATTTAACAATTGTTTCAGACAATATTTTCTGACATTTGTGGCTATAACTTGTGTTCAAACTACCGTTTTTGGTCCACTGTCTTTTCCGTCATTGTATGTCTTTATTACCTTATTACTGATCTTACATTCCAAGTACGGGCACATTTTTTCTGTGGTGCTACCGTTTACCACTTCTGTTTAATAAAGGTATTTTTATCAAAACATCTATTAGTCCTGATACTTTCCTTTTAAACCATAAGTTCGAGGTTTTCTTTGTTCGGTTTCTTCAAATTTTCGAATGGTCAACTATTCATCCCCCTAGCAACTATATATCAATAGATACTCAGAATGTATCGGCGCTAAAATGAAACTGTGACCCCCCCAAGCTGCAGGCACCTATGCAGGTGGTGTGTGTACACCTGCTATTACTGAATAAAGGCTAATAACATCAAACTTAGATGCCGCGCTACAAGGGGATGCTACTACTTCGTAGAGCAACACAAATAATGCAATAAACAAATCCTGAGGTGAGTTACCTTGTAGCCGTCACTGATGTGTCCCCATAAAGGCTACTGTGATAACCGTGTTCTCCGTGCTGATGAGAGCAGCGTTCCTCAGACCATACAGACAAGGGAGCGTCCTCCCGGTCTGTAGAAACCCCTGCGCGCACGCTGCTGATAGTGCCGGCAACCGTTCCCGGCCGATGACGCCGCCGTGCAGTAGCGTGGTGTGCGGGGTGCGTGGCTATAGCGGTGACGTCACCTGTCCAATAGACGGACATACACAAAGGGCCATCCCGACGCGTTTCGAGGGTACCGTCCCTCTTTCTCAAGGTGTGGCCACTCTGCTCACCTTCCCTGCTATATAGCCACGTTCTCAAGTTATATGTATGGCAATGGAACGCCCCTCGATATCCAACACCGCCCACAATATCTCACACAGTGCATCCCACGTCTATGGACCTTGATATTACTACACACCTAATTATTATGACTCTTTCCCAAATGCTGCTACTGGTAATCAACTTCCCTCTCTATATTCACCTAATATATCCACCCCAAAGAATTTGATAAACCCTTAATATTTTATTTATGAACAATATAACAAATTAAAAATCTATGCAAAAAACTTTTATTAAATAGTATACAAATTTACAAAATCCCTAAAAATCCTCAAAATGTATTAAAAACTGTATATTGTCTGTTTACCACCCTATAAATACACAGTATATTCTCTATATTCCCTAGATAATTTTTGAAGACTATGAATAGACTCCACCCCATAAAATATAAATTAAATAATATTTATTTTAACACATAATTATTTTACATATTGCCAACAATTTTATTTGCAAACTTGGGGCACGGCAATGGGTACAAAATTTGCCCCAAGTTATGCTAACTTGTACGTTGGATTGTGGGAGGAGTCATGCATTTTTATGAATGGCCAATTACGTAAAGGCCTCATTATGTGGCGTCGCTTTATTGACGACGTGCTTTTTATATGGGATAGCACGGAATCTGATATACATAGTTTTTTGGCTGGTCTCAATGATAATGTTTACGGCCTTGAATTTACTTCCATCACGAGCAATACCAATGTCAATTTCTTGGATTTGAACATTTATGTGGATATGGACAGGCTTTCAACTAAATGCTATCGCAAAGAGGTGGATTGCAATAGCTACATCCATACGTCCTCCTCCCCTTGCTGGGACAGGAAACACACGAGTTTAAAAGGTCATGTCCCACCCCAATCCCCAGTGTTTTTCCTGTCCCTGCAAGGAAGGGACGCACGAGTGAAAGCTGTGCAAGCTTACCGGAGCTCAGGGGGATCGTGCGGCTTGCCATTACCCTTCCCCCTGTCAAGAGGCTCAGGGCAGAAACCCTCCGGAGGGGGGTCCCTCTGCTCCAAAGACCAGGAGTGGGCGAGACTCCTGGTGGCAGCCGCTCCTCCCGGTGGGAGGCTCTCGGCTGCGGACGCCATCCACGCGGTGTGCAGCTTCCAGGAGCAGCGTGGTGTCCAGCACGGCATCTCCAGACGGAAGTTCCCAGGGACGCGTCACTTCCGGTTTTTCGGCATCCGTTACTGTCACTTCTGGTAACGCTGCATGTGTGGGGGAAAGCGTGCGTTCCAGTGTGGATCGCATAACGGCTGAAGCGTTCCTGATCCGGAGCTGCGGGGACCTGCTACCCTCATCATGGAAACAAGTATGCCAGTCGAGGAGGGGGTAAGTGCGCATAGCGCAGACTCCCCTGTACGCACGCAGGAGCAGGCTTACCCCAGTACTTATCCCTATCTTATGTCATTTAAGGATAAGGGAACCCCTGCTGGCCCCTCTGGCTCCTCTGGTCAAGCTAAGAGATCTGGCAAGGCCTCTGGTAAATCTGCTAGATGCCCTATTTGCAATACGAAGCTCCCGGATTCCCATGGGAAAACCTTGTGTGCAGATTGTACATCCAAGGTCATGAGGGACGAACAACCGTCACTACTGTCCGAGATGAGATCCCTTATACGCGAAGAAGTACAGGCTTCTTTGTCTAGTATGATGCAGAAATCCAGCCCTATCCCCAGCCGCAAGAGAGCCAGACGGGAGTGAGACTTAAGAGAGCCAGAGTTTACTTCTGAAGACAAGTCTGACTCAGAAGACTTCGTCTCTGAAGAAGAGGGCGAGCTTCCGTCAGGAAGCCAGGACCACCAAAGGAAATATCTCTTCCAGGCAGAAGAAACTAATGATCTCGTGCAGGCGGTGCGATGCACTATGCAGATAGAAGAGACACCTAAGCCACAATCCAGGCAGGACCTGATGTTCGGGGGACTTATGTCACGTCAGCAGACAGTGTTCCCGGTTAGCGAGCATATTAAGGCCATGATACTGGAGGAGTGGAAAGAGGCGGAACGCCGGCTGGTTCTATCTAAGGACTTCAAAGCTCGTCTTACGTTTGAGCCTTAGGACGTAAAACTATGGGAAGAAATTCCCAAGGTCGACGTTCCGGTGGCAAAAGTGGCTAAAAAGACAGCCATACCATTCGAGGACTCGTCAAGCCTGTGCGATCCTATGGATAGGAAAACTGACATACTATTAAAAAGAGCCTGGGAATCTTCCGCGGCTCTAATAAAAACCAACATAGCAGCTACTTCGGTAGCTCGGTCTATGTACCTACGGATGGGTCAATTAGAGGAGCACCTGTCTAATAAGACTCCGAGATCTGAGATCCTAAAGTCTCTTCCTATAATGAGGTCTGCCACGGCTTTTCTGTCTGATATGACTGCTGAGTCAGTCAGATTCTCGGCTAGAAGCGGTTCTCTATCCAACTCGGCTAGGAGGGCGGTCTGGCTGAGATCCTGGTCTGGGGATAATGCTTCTAAATCAAAACTATGTTCAATTCCCTTCTCTGGAGCAAGGGTATTCGGGCCCCCCCTAGATACTATTCTAGAGTCAGCCTCCGATAAAAAGAAGGGGTTTCCAGAGGAAAAACTTAGGAAGCCTCAGTCCTTTCGGAGGGGGATTCCCCTTCCGGAGACAGTCTGACGTTAGAGGAGGTAGATCCCATAGAGGATCCTATAGGGGTTCCCGTAACCAGGGCAATAGAGACAGAAGTTTCTTCTTCAGTCCCTCCTCAAAATCTAAGACACAATGACGCCACACTTATAGGGGGAAGGCTCCGTCACTTTGCGCACAATTGGGCCCGAATCACCCAAAACCAGTGGGTCCTTTGGACTGTGTCAGAAGGCTACTGTATCGAGCTTTACTCCCCTCCACCAGACAGATTTATCGTGCCTACGGTGGTTACGCGAGACTCCCCTATGATGATAGACCTAATGGTTATGCTTTCCTCAGAGGTCATAGTGCCAGTACCACCACTAGAAGTAAGCCAGGGTCATTACTCCTCCCTTTTTTCCATAACAAAACCATCCGGCGAATCTCGCACTATAATAAATCTGAAACCTCTGAATGCCTGGGTAAGGTACAAGAGGTTCCGTATGGAGTCTATTCGATCGGCAATCCTCCTCATAGATCAGAACGCCGTGATGTGCACTCTCGACCTGAAGAGTGTCTATTATCAGGTCCCCGTCCACCCCCATCTCAGAAGCTTCTGAGGTTTTCTCAGATGGGATTTTCTGGGATGGCGGTAGTTCTGCCATCCGGGACCTGTCACTACCAGTTCCAGTGCCTTCCGTTCGGGCTTGCCTCAGCACCTCGTATCTTTACAAAACTGGTGTCGGAGATTGTCGCTTTCCTAAGAAGTCAAGGGATCATAATAGTCCCATATCTCGAGGACTTCCTCCTAGTAGCAAGAATGCAAGAGATTCTGTCAGACCACAGGAACCGAACCATCTCGCTGATGGAAGAGTTAGGATGGGTCATAAATTGGCGGAAATCCGACCTAACTCCAGAACACAGGAAGACCTTTCTGGGAGTGTCTGGACTCAACAAACAGAATATCCCTCCTACCCGAGTCCAAGATGGACGCAATACAGTCCCAAATCTGGCTCCTATTAAGGCACAGGGTGTCAATAAGGACAGCCATGAGAGTCCTCGGCCTAATGACGGCTTGCATTCCGTGTGTAAGATGGGCTCAGTTCCATTCAAGACCACTGCACAAATTAATCCTTTCCAAATGGGACCGGCGCCTGTCTTCTCTGGACAGTACTTTATGGCTATCTTTTCTGGTAAGAAGGTCTCTCCTCTGGTGGACAGAACCAGAAAAGTTAAGAAAAGGAGTGTTTTGGTCTGCCGAGCCCTACGTAGTAGTTACTACAGATGCCAGCGCCTGGGGCTGGGGAGCTCACTTAGAAGACAGGTTCCTTCAAGGGAGATGGCCGAAGGACGTTATCCACAGCTCCTCCAACTTCAAAGAGCTGTATGCTGTTTGGGAAGCCTTGAGAAGGAACCGACACATTCTGGAGAATCGCCATGTCAGAATAATGTCCGACAATGTGACAACAGTCTCTTTCCTGAAGCATCAGGGAGGCGCAAGACACCATACGCTTCAGGAATTGGCGGAGCGAATATTTCGGTGGGCAGAAAGATCAGTCACATCAATTTCAGCAATTCACCTGGAAGGCTCTCAGAATGTCATAGCAGACTATCTCAGCAGGAAAAGAGTGTTTGCAACAGACTGGGAACTCAACCAGGATATCTTCCAGGACTTATGTCTACGCTGGGGAACTCCCTGCATAGACCTATTCGCAAGCAGGAGAAATTCGAAGGTCTCAAGATTCTTCTCACTGAACCCTCGGGATCTTCCGGAAGGAATAGATGCTCTGAGCCAGGTTTGGACGGAACCTCTCTCGTATGCATTCCCTCCTCTGGCATTAGGTCCCGGCTGTTCTCAGAAAGATCAAGGAGGATCGAGCTCGGGTCATGTTGATTGTTCCATACTGGCCAAGAAGGAGTTGGTTCTCCCTTCTTCTACAGCTGGCGATCGAGAATCCAGTAGAGCTTCCTCTCAGAACAGATGTAATTCACCAGGGTCCGGTGCTTCACCCAAACCCAGAAAAGCTCCATCTCTCGGCATGGATCCTGAAGGGCTCATCCTGAAGGCAAGGGGTCTGTCGAGCCGAGTAATAACTACTATCAAGTCCAGTAGGAAGCCTGTTACATCAGCAATTTACTTGAAGATCTGGAGGCGATTCTGTCTGGAGGGTGGCAGGTCTGAGGTTGCGGCAGGCACTCCCGACTTACCCAGAATCCTAGATTTCCTTCAGGCTGGGTTTGACAAAGGCCTCAAACCAAGCACCTTGAAAGTGCAGATCTCGGCACTTAGCTCCTTTCTCGACTATCCCCTAGCGACTCACCCGTGGATAGTTAGATTTATCAGAGCCACCCAGAGGTTGCGCCCCACTATTAGACATTTATCGCCTTCCTGGGACCTTAATTTGGTCCTCAAATTCCTCTGTAAAGACCTCTACGCTTCTACTGATAGTATGCCCATTTCGGTCCTCACGCGTAAAACGGCATTTCTAGTAGCAATTACCACGGCTAAAAGGGTGGGGGAAATTCAGGCCCTGTGTACTAGGGACCGTACCTCCAGATTAGAGAGGATTGTATAATTCTTAAACTGGACCCCTCATTTATTCCAAAAGTAGGAACAATTAAAAATAAGAAATCAGGAGATTGTGTTACCATCCTTCTGCAATAACCCTGCTAATGCCAAAGAAAAGGCTCTACATTTGCTGGATGTCAGGTAGGCAGTCCTAGACTACCTGGCAGCCACCAGCTCATGGCGCATTGACCCAAACTTATTCATTCTGTATGGAGGAAAGAATAGGGGTAAGAAGGCCTCTAAGGCCTCTATCGCGCGGTGGATCACGTCCGTGATCTCTGAGGCCTACCAGTCAGAGGGGGTCTCTACTCCAGAGGGTCTCCATGCACATTCTACTCGTGGGATTGCTACTTCTTGGGCAGAGAGGGCAGGTGCCTCTCTAGAACAGATCTGTAAGGCCGCGACATGGGCTAGTGCCAACACCTTTTGTAAACACTATAAACTTGATGTTTTGTCTGGTCAACATACTGCTTTTGGGAGGAAAGTCCTCCAAGCGGTAATCCCACCCTGAGGAGGTGCTTTGGTACTCTCCAGGGTGCTGTCAGGAGGACGTCCTGGAAAATAGGTATTAAGCTTACCGTTAATGATGTTTCCAGGAGTCCATCCTGACAGCACGGGTAGTTCCCTCCCTGTAATATCTATATCATGTATGTAACATGTTCCTAATGTATGATGTAATATGTTTTGGATACAATGTAATATGTTTGTTACCATTAAACAGTTTTTTTCTGCATATCCTTGTAGCGGTTCTTGTTACAACACTGAGGATTGGGGTGGGACATGACCTTTTACACTTGTGTGTTTCCTGTCCCAGCAAGGGGAGGAGGACGTCCTCCAGGGTGCTGTCAGGATGGACTCCTGGAAACATCATTAACGGTAAGCTTAATACCTATTTTCATGACTATGAAAATTGTACATTCACACTGAAGGCATCAAAACTATGAATTAACACATGTGGAATTATATACTTAACAAAAAAGTGTGAAACAACTGAAAATAAGTCTTATATTCTAGGTTCTTCAAAGTAGCCACCTTTTGCTTTGATGACTGCTTTGCACACTCTTGGCATTCTCTTGATGAGCTTCAAGAGGTAGTCACCGGGAATGGTTTTCACTTCACAGGTATGCCCTGCCAGGTTTAATAAGTGGGATTTCTTGCCTTATAAATGGGGTTAGGACCATCAGTTGTGTTGTGCAGAAGTCTGGTGGATACACAGCTGATGAATAGTAGTCCTACTGAATAGACTGTTAGAATTTGTATTATGGCAAGAAAAAAGCAGCTAAGTAAAGAAAAACGAGTGGCCATCATTACTTTAAGAAATGAAGGTCAGTCAGTCTGAAAAATTGGGAAAACTTTGAATGTGTCCCCAAGTGCAGTGGCAAAAACCATCAAGCGCTACAAAGAAATTGGCTCACATGAGGACCGCCCCAGGAAAGGAAGACCAATAGTCACCTCTGCTTCTGAGGATAAGCAGACACGTCTCCACAACAACTGTTAAGAGGAGACTTTGTGCAGCAGGCCTTCATGGTAAAATAGCTGCTAGGAAACCACTGCTAAGGACAGGCAACAAGCAGAAGAGACTTGTTTGGGCTAAAGAACACAAGGAATGGATATTAGACCAGTGGAAATCTGTGCTTTGGTCTGATGTGTCCAAATTTGAGATCTTTTCCAACCACCGTGTCTTTGTGCGACACAGAAAAGGTGAACGGATGGACTCTACATGCCTGGTTCTCACCGTGAAGCATGGAGGAGGAGGTGTGATGGTGTGGGGGTGCTTTTCTGGTGACACTGTTGGGGATTTATTCAAAATTGAAGGTATACTGTACCAGCATGGCTACAAAAGCATCTTGCAGCGGCATGCTATTCCATACGGTTTGCGTTTAGTTGGACCATCATTTATTTTTCAACAGGACAATGACCCCAAACACACCTCCAGGCTGTGTAAGGGCTATTTGACCAAGAAGGAGAGTGATGGGGTGCTACGCCAGATGACCTGGCCTCCACAGTCACGAGACCTGAACCCAATCGAGATGGTTTGGGGTGAGCTGGACCGCAGAGTGAAGGCAAAAGGGCCAACAAGTGCTAAGCATCTCTGCGAACTCCTTCAAGATTGTTGGAAGACCATTCCCGGTGACTACCTCTTGAAGCTCATCAAGAGAATGCCAAGAGTGTGCAAAGCAGTCATCAAAGCAAAAGGTGGCTACTTTGAAGAACCTAGAATATAAGACATATTTTCAGTTGTTTCACACTTTTTTGTTAAGTATATAATTCCACATCTGTTAATTCATAGTTTTGATGACTTCAATGTGAATACAATTTTCATAGTCATGAAAATACTGAAAAATCTTTAAATGAGAAGGTGTGTCCAAACTTTTGGTCTGTACTGTATATGTATATATGTGTGTGTGTGTGTGTGTGTGTGTGTGTGTGTGTGTGTGTGTGTGTGTGTGTATAATGTATGTATGTGTTGTAGGGATTCACTCGCTCAGGTGCATAGGAGGAAACAGGAGGCACATTCTCTTCAGCGTTCATGTAGGTTTATTCACTCCATAAACCATTTAGGTCAGCAACACAAAGGTAAACAGTCCGTACATCAGGCCGACATATCATAAAAGTCCATAGAAGAGCTCTGCTCTTCTCAGGCCTGACGGCACACAAGCTGTGCAATGTCCAGCACGCAGGCCCAGTCCTGGAGCCTTAACAAACTGTGGAGGCTCTCTCCTCCACACACACAGACTCCTGTCTGTAGTGTCCTGCCTGGACACAGGGATCTCTGACCACGCTCACAGATTCCCAAAACACCCACAGTCATGTGCCAAACACACCTCCATTATGTAGCCTGAAACCACACCCAGGAACCTGTCACATGGCTAGTCGGGTGAGTGTGACATCACCACAGGTCCTGAAACACACATTGATAGGCATGGTTATGCCCCTTACCCAGGGGTGAGGTATATGGGTAGCCAGACCCTCCCATCTCTCATAGCTACCCGTAACCCAGACCCAAATATACCAAACAATTCCTTATTGCTTTATGTGCACTAAAGAAAACACTCCGGGTTACATCACAGCGACAAGCCTTCTCTGTGACACATACCTCCCGTCGACCATACAACCTTTAGCCACGCTACAGTGTGTGTGTGTGTGTGTGTGTGTGTGTGTGTGTGTGTATATATATATATATATATATATATATATAATTTTCTGATATATAGGTATTTCTACTTTCAGTTTGTGTAATTACATAGTATAGTGTTACAGAATGCACTAGAGAAGGGAAGTAAATCATAGGATAGTAAAATGTCTGTAAATCTCTCGAGGAATGAGCTGATTGTTTGTGAGAACATTCGTTCCAGACTATCCACCAATGTAAAGGTGCCGCCAGTCGCACATCTCCAAACAAAAATGCTGATTTGACTGGTGGTAAACAATCTTATCGTCAGCACATTCTCATGTGACCTGGAGATGTGTTGCTGATAACATGAGGGGGTCAGAATGATGCTATTGTTCATCAGCCTGTGTACGCAGGAAACGTGCCGCAGCTTATGTGTGAAGACCTATTGATCGTACCAGCCATCGATCTGTCCCCTCATAAACAAACGCAGATTGACTTGTGTATTGTCTAGTGTTGCACTAAAGCCCCCGTCTCACATAGCGAGATCGCTAGCGAGATCGCTGCTGAGTCACAAGTTTTGTGACGCAACAGCGACCTCCATAGCGATCTCGCTATGTTTGACACGTACCAGCGACCAGGCCCCTGCTGCGAGATCGCTGGTCGTGTCGGAATGGCCTGGACCTTTTTTTGGTCGTTGAGGCCCCGCTGACATCGCTGAATCGGTGTGTGTGACACCGATCCAGCGATGTCTTCACTGGTAACCAGGGTAAACATCGGGTTACTAAGCGCAGGGCCGCGCTTAGTAACCCGATGTTTACCCTGGTTACCAGCGTAAATGTAAAAAAAAACAAACAGTACATACTTGCCTTTCGGTGTCCAGGTCCCTTGCCGTCTGCTTCCTGCTCTCACTGACTGCCGCCGTACAGTGAGAAGTGAGAGCACAGCAGTGACGTCACCGCTGCGCTCTCGCTGTATGGCCGGATCTCAGTCAGAGCAGGAAGCAGACGGCAAGGGACCTGACGGACACCGAAAGGCGAGTATGTACTGTTTGGTTTTTTTTACATTTACGCTGGTAACCAGGGTAAACATCGGGTTACTAAGCGCGGCCCTGCGCTTAGTAACCCGATGTTTACCCTGGTTACCCGGGTGCTGCAGGGGGACTTCGGCATCGTTGAAGACAGTTTCAACGATGCCGAAGTCGTTCCCCTGATCGTTGGTCGCTGGAGAGAGCTGTCTGTGTGACAGCTCCCCAGCGACCACACAGCGACTTACAAACGATCACGGCCAGGTCATATCGCTGGTCGTGATCGTTGGTAAATCGCTTAGTGAGACGGGGCCTTTAGACATGAAGATTTCTGGCCATCAGTGTACACGGGATGATGGACTGGTCGCTTACACAGCCTGATGAGTGATGAGGAGACACAACGATCCCCTATATGACTGTTCCCTCCCCATATACAGTATCAAAGTATCATCAGCAGCTCCCTCTGTGCACACCAGGCGATGTGATGTACTGATGATGATATTTTTTTTTTTTCTTGGTATAAACGATGCAGTCAGCATTTTGAAGGGTGCATTGCACATGGGTTGTCATGGCCTAACAGTGGCCCCCTGGTTTACCGTCTTACATGCACCTTTCAGGCCCTAACCGGATGCCCATGCTTTATGCCGGTAGACATAACACAGAATTATTCCAGTGTACTAGAGATTAAGCTCATAGAAGTTTTCCAAGAGTGGAAATACTAAAGAATAAAAAAAAATTTTTTTAAATTTATAAAAATATTACAAGAAACCATCCACCATAAACATGTTTTTTTTAATGTATGGAAAAAGAAGCTACACATGTTATTGCTGCATCTGTAATGACCCAAACAATGGTTTGATAATACTTGAAGACAGCACCCACAGAAGAACAGAACAGAGGAGTGATGGCCGACAGAATGTGCAGGCGCGGTATTTCCGTACACTCACATGATGTGAAAGGGAAAGTATGAAAAATGGGGAGGAGAAAACCTGTAGCGTAAGTCCCATAGCCTGGAAGAGCGAAGGCCACATCCAGGAGGCGTACAGGCATGACTAATTACTCTGTCGCCTCATTGGGGGACACAGGACCATGGGTGTTTATGCTGCTGTCCACTAGGAGGCGACACTATGCACAATCTGAAAAAGATCAACTGTGGCTCCTCCTGTGCAGCATACACCCCTGGACGGCATCAGCCTTCTCCAGTTTTTGCTTAGTGTCGCATAGGAGGCACACCTAAAAGATTTTTACTCCGTTTTTTCCGACGGGATTACAGATGAAGAAAAGAGGGTCTCCTGTGAGACTCCCGGCATGGCTCCTTCCTCGGCCCCCTATTATGGGGTGCCCAGTTGAAGTAGAGATGGCTATTCCCCATGTTGCTCCTTCCCCAGTCCCTCTGGTGCTGGTTCTAAGTCGAGACCCCCCCTCCTTCCCCAATTCCTTTTGGTTTCTGGGTTGAGGTCGAGGCGAGGATAAAGGCCCCTGAAGGTGACAACAGCACCCTCCCTATCCCCCTCTGGGGGTATTAGGTTGAGACACCTCAGGTAGGGCCTATACAGGCAGCATTCTACAGCTCCCAGCAATGGGCCAGCACACTGCGCCTGCATCCAGGGACCCCAGCCCAGCTGCGGGCTCCTGTTGGGGCCGGGGGGAGTGCAGGCAGGCATGGCACATACAGACACAGGGCTCCCTGCACCCCTGTCTCTGCGGCAGCACCAGCTCTATACTGCCTCAGGGAGACCCCTACCGGGCTCCCCCTTCCACTTATAGCCCCACCGCCATCCTGCCTTTAAATCCGGAGGGGTCCAGTTCACATCCGACCCCCTCCCGGACTTTCGCGCCGGCCTGGAGCCCTTCTGGGCCTCAGGCATCTAATTTAGGCCCCGACTTTGGCCTAGCTAAAGCTGCCGCCTCCTCTCCGCCCCCCGGCCCGCCCCCCGGATGACAAATATGACACTACAGTGTCATAAAGGGGGTGGATCGAGACAGAAAGGGCGCGTTTTTACACAGCCTTGCCCCCTTTTTCCCAGGGTGGATTGATTTAAATCACGCCGATTTAAATCATGATTTAAATCACGATTTAAATCAAAAGATTTTTTTCTATTTAAATCGGATCGATTTAAATCATGATTTTAATCATGATTTAAATCACTGATTTAAATCAAAAGGTTTTTTTTAATATAAATCACGATTAAAATGAGAAGTGAGAGCAGTGCGCATGTGCGCCCATAGTTACACGGACGAAACTAGGGGCAACGATCTAACGCCAGGGTGAGGGGGGGACCCCAAAGTAAGTAAAAATCTTTTTTGTTTTACTATATGGCAATAGGTAGGTGTTTAAAAGCAGCATGTCTTAATTGTATAAACTATTAATAGCCTCCACATTTTGTTCATACTGCCCCTTTAATTCCACACTTCTAGCTTGGTTTCACTTTTGGTTTAGTTTCTTTTTCCATTCAGTTGACATGCCCAAACTTGTTGGATAGTCAGCATCCTACAGAAACCTCTGGAAGAGCATGGCATTGTGAATGTTACACATATACAGCCTTTATTCTACTGAGTTAAACAACTCAGCTTTATCTCATGATGGAAGAACCTTTGGATGGTAAAATATTTTCCTCAAAAAGCAGTTTATTGAAAAAAATCCGATTTAAATCAAAAAAATCCGATTTTTTTGATTTTTTTTAAAAAACATTGATTTTTATCCACCCTGCTTTTTCCAGCACTCCGCCCCTTTCTCCTCCTTTCCTCTCTGTTTGAGCAGCCATTTTCGGCTGCAGAATAACCCTGCATCTCCCGGTCTGCAGGACCAGGACCAGGCAGCCAGTCTCCGGGGGGCACAGGACTGTGGATCTTCGGCGCTGGACCTAGGGGCACACTGGTGGGGTAAGATCACAGCTGGGTTTTTTACTCAGCTGTGAATCCATATTACCTATAAGGCTCCCCTGTAGGTTCTCTACCCCTGTAAGGTCCATCTGCTGGCAGCACTTCTGCACTCTGTGCACTATGCCGGGCTCAAGGTGCAAGAGAACCAGGCAGAACTGCTATTATGCATTCTGCACAGCCTGCGGGACCGCTCTCCCCAGTAGTAGCACGTACCCGCATTGTCAGAACTGTATACAAACTAATGTGTCAGAGCCCCAAGAAGCCCCTGCCAATGCCTCGGTGTCTAATGCCACGCTGGAATGGGCTACTCAGATATCGCAATCTATGACGCAGTCTATAGATAACCTAACCTCCACATTGCTTCAGGCTCTGCAGGGTCATGCCCCGGCTATGACCGTTACCCAGCAAAGGGAGAGCTTGACTCAGGAACAAGATGACCCTGGCACATCCACGTCTAGGTCAGGACGCAAGCGGACCCATAGATCAAGTCCATCTGCGTCATCCCATAGCACACGGTCATCCCCCTCTAGGGAGAGACACCGTAGCTCCAGGTCATCTAGACCGTCCCATTCCAAGGACAGACAATGCAGATCTCCGCAATCCCCGACCAGAGAAGGCCTCCTCCCCAGCCCACTCAGCAGGGGACGCCTCAGTGATACACAGGATTCGGAAGGCATCTGTGACTCTGACTCAGACAGAGACACGGAGGGGTCCCTGATCCCAATCATTCCTAGCAATACAGCGCTAGTTGAGGGCATAATTTCATCCATCCATCTGGTGCTGGACATTTCTGATCCGCCACCAGAGGCCCCAGAACATAAGATTTCCTTTGAAGGACCTCTGAAGCCGCCTAAGGTTTTCTCTAACCACCCAGAGTTTAAGGCGATCCTTAAAAAGCAGCTCTCACAGCCTGCCCCGTTCAATTTTCGAGGCAGCAGGGGTATCCCTGGCTCCCGCGTTCACCTCAGTTTGGGCTGCCAAGGCCATTCTGGCCTGGGCAAAGAATTTACAAATGCATATCAAGAGAAAGAAAATGAGGGCACTCACCAATCTTCACGATATTAATCCTTTATTGCAACACGATCCATTTAAAACACATGGCCGGGGGAGAGAGGGAGCCGAAGCTCGTGCGAGCAGGGGAGAGGCCGAGACGACAGCTGTTTCGCGCTGTGCTTTGCGCTTTTACAGGTCAGTTTGTGCACAGGCGAAACAGCGGAAATGTAATGCCGGCCATGACACCACCCTCCGCTGTAACCCCTCCCACAAACCATACAATACACACATATATTAAAAAGCACATTTTAAAACCAATGCTTAAACTTAGGCTAATACCCAACACTTTTACCAAGGCTGACAATTCAAAATTATTCCAAGAATCACATTTCATCTTACAGAATATTAAGGGTTAAACCCTACCCAATAATAACAGCAAATAATACAGCACCGAATATATAACCACCGCCAAGATGCTTTCATTACTGTCCCATATCAAAAACAAAAATAAATAGAGGACAATTTAAAGGAAAATCGACAGATCCACCCGGTCATTGAAGCCTAGTGGCCCCAATGCGTCACTGCGTAAAATCCATCTTGTCTCACATCTAAGGAGCAAGTTGTCCAAAACACCCCCCTGTGTTGGCAGGCCGACTTTTTCGATCCCGGCAAAGGTCCCCGGGTCAAAGGACCCCTGCATCACCGCCGTGCTTCTCCCTCACATGTGTAATTAACCGCGGAACTCCTTTCCCTGACGCAACAGACTTACAATGCTCGCGGAACCGAACAAACAATGGCCTAATCGTCTTCCCTACATAGTAGTATCTGCAGGGGCAAAAGATCACGTAAACTACGTGATCTGTCCTGCACGTGATGAAATCCTTAACCATGTGTTTTATTGCACCTATATGCAGAGTCCGATCGGTCACATGCTGTTTGCACCACGGGCAGTTTTTTACAAGCTCTCCAAGCATCCGCTCCTGAGCTGTCGGACCAAGCGGTTCAAATAGCAGTTGTAGCAGACTACATGCTCCATGCAGCTCTGGATTCAGCAAGGGGAGTAGCGGGGATAGCATCACGATTCGGCGTATCCTCTGGCTGCAGGAATGGAAAGCGGACGCAGCCTCAAAGAAGTCCCTAACGCACCTCCCCTACCTCAGTGGGAGACTTTTCGGTGAACAGTTGGACACTATGATATCCAACGCCACCGGGGGTAAGAGTACTTCTCTTCCCCAACTGAAACCTAAACGCACTTACAAGAAGCGTAACCAAACTCGATTCCGATCCTTTCGGAATTCCTC
The DNA here is from genome assembly GCF_051348905.1 of Ranitomeya variabilis. Taxonomy (NCBI): domain Eukaryota; kingdom Metazoa; phylum Chordata; class Amphibia; order Anura; family Dendrobatidae; genus Ranitomeya; species Ranitomeya variabilis. The sequence continues at coordinate 84,987,358 of NC_135236.1, forward strand.
CGGCTGGTCCGTCTCGCGTCCAGCACAAAATCGTAACCGTTCCCCACGCAGGGACAACTCACGATCGACGCAAAGGTCGGACAAGACCTGGCAGTCAAAAGCAGGCCAGCCTAAGCCCAGAGGAGGAAAATCTCAGACTTTCTCCTCATCATGACTCACGGACTCCGGAAGACACCACACCAGTAGGCGGCCGACTTTTGCTCTTTCATCAAGTCTGGCTGCCTATTACAGAAGACAGGTGGGTCAGGGAACTAGTGTCTTCCGGATACAAAATAGACTTCACCTCCAACCCACCGGACCGATTCTTCCTCTGTCCCCCCAAAACCGCCAGCCAAGGTTCGTGCCTACTACCAAGCGGTCTCCTCGCTTTTTCAAGCAGGAGTCATAGTACCCAGGACCACTACCAATTCGTGGCTCTCCCTTTCGGACTCGCCACGGCTCCCAGAGTGTTCACCAAGGTCATGGCAGCCACCATGGACGTCCTGCACTCCAGAGGCATAGTAGTCGTTCCATACCTGGACGATCTACTCATCAAGGCTCCCACCTTCAAGGACTGCGAGCTCAGCGTCTCAATCACAACCGATACTCTGTCGCATGGGCTGGTTAATCAACCTACAAAAGTCATCACCAACCCCGAGTCAGTCCCTGACCTTCCTGGGAATGTTATTCAACAACTCCAGGGGTCTAGTGCTCCTTCCCAAGGACAAGGCACTGGCTCTCCGACTAGCAGTTCGCACCCTCCTCCGCAAACCCCCTTGATCTCTCCGGTTTGCCATGAGAGTCCTCGGCAAGATGGCAGCAGCAATAGAAGCTGTCCCATTTGCCCAGTTTCACCTCAGACCTCTCCAACTAGCCATTCTCAAGTCCTGGGACAGGAATCCCTTTTCTCTCAACAGGGAGTTCCAGCTAACGTCGTCAACCAGGAAGTCCCTGCACTGATGGCTCAAGCCAACCTCGCTAGCAAAGGGGAAATCCTTTCTCACACGTCAATGGAAGGTTCTGACCACCGACGCGAGCCTGACGGGTTGGGGTGTGGTGCACCTACACCACAGGGCACAGGGCAAGTGGTCCCCAGTGGAAGCGACCATGCCCATCAACATCCTGGAAATTCGTGCCATCCACCTGGCATTGAGGGCCTTCCATCACTTACTGGCAGCCTCTCACATCAGAATACAGTCGTACAATGCCACGGCTGTGGCATATGTGAATCACCAAGGGGGGACCCGCAGTACCCAGGCGATGCGAGAAGTGTCACACATCCTCCGCTGGGTGGAGGACACAGGGTCGGTTCTTTCGGCGGTCCACATTCCGGGTGTGGACAACTGGGAAGCAGACTTCCTCAGCCGACAAGGAATAGACTTGGGAGAGTGGTCTCTCCATCCCGAAATTTTTCAACAGATCTGTCTCCGCTGGGGGACCCCGGATGTGGACCTAATGGCATCCCACTTCAATGCCAAGGTCTCCAACTTCTTGGCCAGAACACACGATCCGCGGTCGCTCGGAGCAGATGCTCTGGTTCAGGACTGGACCCAGTTCCAGCTTCTGCATATTTTTCCACCTCTCCCCCTGATATCCAGAGTGGTGAGGAAGATCAAACAAGAGGGAGTTCCAACCATCCTAATTGCACCGGACTGGCTCAGACGCACATGGTACGCCGACATCGTACAACTCACAGCAGACGCCCCTGGCGTCTCCCCGACCGCCACGATCTTCTATCACAAGGCCTGTTCTACCACCAGAACTCAGGGGCTCTCAATTTGACGGCGTGGCCCTTGAGACCTGGGTTCTAACCCAGGCAGGGCTCTCGACGGACGTCATTGGAACCATGATCAGAGCACGGAAACCAGCGTCTGCCAAGATTTATTACCGTACCTGGAAAGCTTTCTTTACCTGGTGCGAATCTCGTGGCCAGATCCCACTCCCTTATTCCCTACCCAAAGTACTTGGTTTTCTCCAATCGGGTCTGGAGGCCAGGCTGTCATTGGGCTCGCTTAAGAGCCAGGTGTCAGCCCTCTCAGTGCTTTTTCAAAGGCGCATTGCTACCAAGCCGCAAGTAAGGACTTTCCTTCAGGGGGTTTCCTGATTGGTTCCCCCCTACAGACGACCACTAGAAACGTGGGACCTCAACCTGGTCCTGACAGCATTGCAGGAACCACCCTTCGAACCCCTTAAGGAGGTCCCGCTCCGCCTTCTTTCCCAGAAGGTGGTTTTCCTGGTGGCAATCACCTCGCTACGCAGGGTGTCTGAACTGACAGCACTCTCCTGCAGACGGCCCTTCCTGGCTTTTCACCAGGACAAGGTAGTTCTTCGTACGGTCCCATCCTTCCTTCCGAAGGTTGTGTCCGACTTCCACCTCAGTGAGGAAATTTCACTACCATCCCTTTGTCCGGTTCCGGTTCATAGAGTGGAGAAGGCTCTGCATACGCTTGACCTTGTCAGGGCATTGCGTATATACGTGTCTAGGACTGCGTCCTTCCGGAGGTCTGATTCTCTTTTCCTCCTTCCGGAAGGCGGCCACAAGGGTCTGCCAGCTTCCAAAGCTACCCTTGCCAGGTGGATCAAATCCACCATACAAGAGGCCTACCGCCTTAAGTATTCTCCTCTTCCAGCCGGTATTACGGCACACTCTACACAGGCGGTAGGGGCCTCCTGGGCCATTCGGCACCAGGCTTCGGCACAACAAGTGTGTAAGGCGGCCACTTGGACTAGCTTACACACGTTTACTAAACACTACAGGGTTCATACCCAGTCCTCAGCGGACGCGAGCCTGGGTAGATGTGTCCTGCAGGCGGCGGTGCCCTAAGTATAGGGGCCTGTCTGCACAATATTCGTCCATTGCTTCCCACCCAGGGACTGCTTTAGGACGTCCCATGGTCCTGTGTCCCCCAATGAGGCGACAGAGTAAAGGAGATTTTTGTGTACTCACCGTAAAATCTCTTTCTCTTAGCCTCTAATTGGGGGACACCGCTCCCACCCTGTTGCCCTTTCCGGGCCTTTGTAACTGTTGAGTTCTCATATTGTTTTCTTGAGCTCGTACATAGTTGCCTTCTTACAGGCATAATTATGTTATTCATGTTACGTTCCTCCTACTGCTTTTGCACAAAACTGGAGAAGGCTGATGCCGTCCAGGGGTGTATGCTGCACAGGAGGAGCCACAGTTGATCTTTTTCAGATTGTGCATAGTGTCGCCTCCTAGTGGACAGCAGCATAACACCCATGGTCCTGTGTCCCCCAATTAGAGGCTAAGAGAAAGAGATTTTACGGTGAGTACACACGAATCTCCTTTTCACCTGTATACAACCTGTGTGCCCAAATAGCTCAGTGATAGGTTTAAGGTGTAAGCTGGCCTGGATGTTAAGGGGTAAATTCAAACTACCAGGTTTGTGTATGTTTCCGTGAACCAGTTTTCAAGGTGTGCACTGCTGACTGTAGTTATAGGTCTTCTCCTCCCTTCTAAATTTTTAATTAGCCAAATAATGAGGTAGCTGACAACAGTATGGATGCGGCTGAGACTCTGACCACCAAGGGCACATGATTCTATTTCATAGTCGTGCTGCCATTGATTTGTCTCGGGTGAGCAGAGTGTTCTGCCAAACCATAGAGACCGACCTACAGACATCTGAACATAAGAGGTGCTGATCGACCATACTGCAAGGCGATCAGTAATAGGATCGCTCGGCCCCCAGACAATCGTCCTGAGTTTACTTTACACAGGAAGATGCACTCAGACAGACTGTTAACAAGCTGTGCAATGGAGACACAAAGAAATAAATTTGTCGCTTAAAAGGGGTTGTCCAGGCTTGTAGTTTGTCTGCAGTGACTCTGTGTCTGCAAACTTGTGAATCCTCACAGCAGGGTCTGCACACTGCCAGATGTATGCGGTTTGCTTATTTCTGGCCACATTGCGACTACACAGATCTGGCCTCATTTCCATTGTATTAAGGCTACGTTCACATTTGCGGCCAGCGCCGCAGCGGCGCCGCATGCGTCATGCGCCCCTATATTTAACATGGGGGCGCATGGACATGCGGCGCACTTGCGTTTTGCGCCGCATGCGTCGCTGCGGCGCCCGCGTCGGGGCGCAGAGGACGCAGCAAGTTGCATTTTTGCTGCGTCCAAATTCAATGAAAAAAACGACGCATGCGGCGCAAAACGCAGCGTTGTGCATGCGTTTTGCTGCGTTTTTGTTTGCGTTGTGCGCTGCGGCGCCGACGCTGCGGCGCACAACGCAAATGTGAACGTAGCCTAAGCGAGGTCAGGTATGTCTAACTGGCATGTGATGCAAATTGCTTGCTTGCTGTCATACACCCGCCCCCCACCAACAATGGAGAATTCTAACAGCGTGCACACTGTGAGGATTCATAAGCCTGCAGTGACATAAAGTGACGGCAGACTTGAACTACAAGCCTGAACAACCCCTTTAAAGAAAATCTGTCAGCAAAAAAAGTGTATACTTGCAGTGATATTGGTGACCTGCAGATAGATACTGTGTCACATGCAACTAAAAGGGGGAAAATATATTATTCCTGCTGCCGTACACTTCTAGTCACTGGGGCGCTGATGGTCTGGTTGGATTGTTTAGAAGATCAACTTAAATACTAAATAATACCACCATACCCTGACCAGATATTGCCACCATAGTGCGACTAAATAATACCACCATACTCTAACCAGATATTAGCACAGTAGTGTGAGTGAATGATACCTCTGTCATGACAGTACCACCATATTGTAACTAAGTGATGCCACCATATCCTGACCAGATATTACCACCATAATTGTATTCAGTATGAAAAAGAAGCGGTTTTAACGGGTGGCAGGAGATGAACCACGAATGACCGATGATCAGGAAAAATAATTACTTACTGGTAATTTGATTTTCCAGATCCATGACAGCACCGTTACATGAGAGATGGCTCCCGCCCCCAGGAACAGGAAACCTGCAGCGGAGATAAAAGATGGGGGCGGCACCTCTCTCCTCAGTTTGTTTACTGAGTATGCAAGGTAACTGCTTTGTTAGTTCGGGTTTATGTACATATTTAATGCAAATATTATCCCCATCAGTCATTATTATTATTTTTATTTTATTTTATTTTTTTGTTGAGTTCCTATACTTTTTTTTTTTTTTTTTTTTGTGAATCAGTGCGGTGCTGTCATTTATCTGGAAAATCAAATTACCGGTAAGTAATTATCATTTTTTCCCTTCCCCATGACAGCCTCGTTACATGAGAGGAAGAAATAGAAAAAGACTCCTAGGGTAGGACAATAGCAGATAAAACTTTTCTCCCAAAAGCAAGACTTGAAAACCCCAGGTCTAGCCTATAGTGTCGGAAGAAAGTAGAGGGTGAAGACCATACCGCAGCATTGCAAATTTGTTCTACCGATGCCTTTGCCCTTTCCGCCCAGAATGTGGCGATAGCTCTTGTAGAGTGGGCCGTTACACTCAGAGGATGGGCTTGCCCCGAAGAGGAGTAGGAAAGTGAGAGCCATACGGAGCCACCGTGCCATAGTAGATTTTGTGGCCTTTTTTCCCGTTTGCCCCCTGGAATGAGACAAAAAGGGCTGTTGCCATGGTTTTGATACTTCTAGATACTGAAGAAGGCAACGTCTGACATCAAGGCAATGAAAGGTTTCTTCTCCCTGGGATTTTGGGTTGGCACAAAACGAGGGCAAAATTATCTCCTGGTCCCTGTGGAATTTTGAATTTACCTTTGGTAAGAAGGCCGGGTCAGTTTTAATTATTACTCTGTCATTCAAAAAGGTAGTATATAGGGGGTCTACAGAGATAGCTTAGAGCTCACTAATACGTCAGGCTGACATAAGGGCAACCAGGAGAACAGTTTTTAAGGTTAGCGCTTTTACTGATATGGAAGTAAGAGGCTCAAAGTGAGGTGAGGTTAAGGCCTTCAGCACTAAATTTAGTTCCCAGGGAGCTACCTTTGGCCGAGGTTTAAATGGTCTGGCCTTGAAGGAGGCTCGGACCTATACAGCCAGGGGTGATCAGCCAATTTTTGGTCAAACAAGGTGCTAAGCGCCGAAACTTGCACCTTTAGGGTGCTGGTAGACAATCCTCTTTCCAACCCTTTCTGGAGGAACTCTAGGACCTCGGTTATTGGGACTTTTTGGGTGGTATTTGACAGGTGGCGTCCTGAAAACTCTAGAAATGTTTCCCATTCTTTCTGATATTTATCCGTTGTAATTATTTTCCTGCTAGATAGCAGAGTAGCAACTAAAGCATCTGAGAATCCCTTTGCTAGCAGAAGTCCCCTCTCAAGTTCCAGGCAGTGAGATGTAGGCTGTGCACTTGAGGATGTGGTACTGGACCCTGGGTAGGAGATTTGGAACATCTGGAAGGATCCATGGGTCTCAGATGGACATACGTCTGAACCAGGTGAACCATGCCTTCTTCGGCCAGAAGGTTGCGACCAGAATTATTCGCGTCCCATCCTCTCAGATTTTTTTCAGGACTGTTGGGATTAGCGGAATCGGGGGAAACGCGTAGGCAAGTTGGAATTTCCATTGGTGCAACAGCGCATCCACTCCTTCTGGGTTTTCCCTTGGGTTTAGGGAATAGAACCTCTTTACCTTCCAGTTTTGTTTTGTGGTAAAGCGATCCACTTGTGGAGTACCCCAGATGGTGCAGATTTCTCCAAAAATTTCCTGATTTAAGGACCACTCGCCCTGGTGCATTACGTGCCTGCTTAAGAAGTCTACAACATGGTTGTCCGTCCCCTTTTAGGTGTGTGCTTGTCAAGGATAAGAGGTGGTTTTCTGCCGAAGAAAACAGTCTTTTGGCCTCTTCCAACAGAGACCTCGATCTTGTTCCCCCTTGTCGATTTTATGTATGAGACTGCTGGGCTATTGTCAGACAATACTACTAAGTGCCTTCCTTTGATGTTTTCTTCTGTTTGAAGAATTGCGTGCCTTACCGCCGTTAGTTCTTTCAGGTTGGAGGATGCTGCCCCCTTTTGAGCATCCCATAGGCCTTGTAGAATTTGATCTGTTAAATGCGCCCCCCAGCCTAATGGGCTCGCATCCGTGGTTAGTACCAATGGATTTTGGACCGACCATGGCACCCCTTTTTTTTTAAATTTTCGGATTTTAGCCACCAATTTAAAGAGTCCCGAACTTATGGCCATAGAACGATTTTCCAATTTAGATTGTAGGGGCTTTTTGCCTGTTCGGCCAGGATCTACCACTGTAACTCCCTTGAATGCATTTGTGCCCATTGAACTGCCGGAATTGTTGCCATTAACATCCCTAGAAGGGACATGGCCTCCCTTACCGAGATGGACCGGGCCGTCTGTGTTTGTTCTATCTTTTGTTTTATGACTTCGATTTTCCTGTCTGGAAGGACACAAACTTGTTTGATCGAGTTTAGCTGAATCCCATGGAATTCTTGTATCTGGACTGGAAACATTCTTGAATTTTTTTTTTTTAACTTATTATCCATCCCAGCTTGGACAGCAGGTCCCGTACTTGTGACTGCCTTTACACAGTCTCCCTGGTTGTCTGCTATAAGGAGAAAATCTTCTAGATAGGGTACTAGTATGATATTTTCCTTCCTCACAAAGGATGCTATCTCGGAAATTATCGGCGTAAAGATTCGAGGGGCCACTGATACCCCGAAGGGGAGACACTGGTACTGTAAATGAGTGGGAATTTGATCCTGCTCTACTGCCAACCTCAAATATTGTTGATGTTCTACGCAAATTGGAACATGGTAGTAAGTATCTGTGAGATCTATCACTGCCATGTAACAGCCCAGATATAGTAGTTTTACCATTGTTTTTAATGTTTCCATTTAGAATTTTTCTACTCGGATGTATTGGTTCAGTGATTTTAAATTGAAAAGAGTTCTTAGTGAACCATCCGGTTTTGGTGTGCGGAACAGGGTGCTGTAAAACCCTTTTCCTATCTTTTGTGCTGGTACTTTTACGAAGACTTCTTTTGTCATAAGGAGATGAACTTCCCTTTCTAATATTACTTGGTTTCTTTTGGCCATATGGGTGATTTTTACCCATTGAGGGGGGGGGGGGGGGGTGATGAAGTTTAACTGTAGGCCTTCAAATAATAGACTGATTATCCATTGTGAGGTTTGTAATTTTTCCTACAGATGAACAAAGAACCGAAGTCTCCCCCCCCCCCCCCCCCCCCACCCGGAACTCGGCGTCATTGTTGTTTGGGGTCTGGTTTTTGAGGGGGCTTATTGAAGAGGAATCCTCTCTCTCTTCTCTCGTTCCAGGACTTTCCTCGCATAGACTTGTCCCCTGGCCGGCCCCGGCCTGCTTTCCCTGATGCCCCGAAAGGATTGTCGAGTATCACTCCAACAGCGTCTCGAGAAGGGGGGAGGAGGGAAGTGGTTTTTCTTATCCGTCGCTTACTCTAGAATTTCGTCTAATGCTTTTCCAAACAAATATTGCCCTTCGCAAGGGACTGTGCACAGTTTAACTTTTGACTGAAAGTCAGCAGTCCCAATTTTTTAACCATAGTGCTCTTCTGCCAGAGTAGGAGAGGGCACATGCACAGGCAGCAAAACGTACCGAGTTAATGGCGGCATCCGCTAGGAAACACGCCGCATTTTGTAATGAGGGTATTACTTCCAAGAGTCTATCTCTTGGACACTTGTCTCTTATTTGCTCGCTCAGTTCTTCTAACCATTTAACCATGGCCCGAGCAGTGCAAGTGGCGGCTACCCCCGGTTTAAATGTTTATGTTGATGCTTCCCATGCCGATTTTAGGAAGGCATCCGCCTTTTTGTCAAGAGGATCTTTTAAAGCTCCCATGTCCTCGAAAGGAAGCGCTATGCCTCTGGAGGTACTCTCAATTGCGGCGTCCAGTTTGGGTGCTTTTTCCCATTTCTCGCAGATTTCTTCGTCAAACGGATATTTACGCTTAAGGGCCTGAGGGACTGACATTTTTTTATTTGGCTTTTTCCATTCTCTTTTAATTATGTTTAATACATTATCATGGAAAGGAAAAACTCTTCGTTTTTTTTTCCCTCCAGATTGCTAAACAGAGTCCTGGATTGATTTTTGTTCATTTGGTGTTTCAACCCCCAGGGGGTAGATCTGACTAGCTTAAGCAGCTTCCCCATGTCTTCAGACAGTACATACGGGCGACCACACTCTTCATCTGAAGAGTCTAAAAGTCTGAGTCATCACCGGGTGGTAATTCCCCCAGTTCACCGTCAGATTCCATCTCAGGGTACCGTCACACAGTGGCATTTTCATCGCTACGACGGCACGATTCGTGACGTTGCAGCGTCGTATGATTATCGCTCCAGCGTCGTAGACTGCGGTCACACGTTGCAATGCAAGGCGCTGGAGCGATAATTTAATGACGTATTTGCGATGTAGAAGCCGTTGGTTACTGTGCGCACATCGTATACAACCTGTGTCACACGATGCAATCATGCCGCCACAGCGGGACACTAGACGACGAAAGAAAGTTTCAAACTATCTGCTACGACGTACGATTCTCAGCGGGGTTCCGGATCGCAGTAGCGTGTCAGACACAGCGATATCGTAAATGCATCGCTGGAGCGTCACGAATCGTGCCGTCGTAGCGATGAAAATGCCACTGTGTGACGGTACCCTCAGAGATTTGGGCAGGCGTGGGAGGTGGATTTTCAGAGCTATGTAAACCATGCTGTTTCATTTGCTCTTTTACTGTGATTTTAACTTCATCCCTAACAATAGCCTTTATGTTTTGGAGTAAGGATGATGACTCCTCGGCCACAAATTTATCTATACATGATCGGCAAATCCGCTTCTTATATGTTTTAGGGATAGGTTTATCACAGAGTGCACACTCTTTATTTTTCTGTTTGGCCGTAGCGTTCTTTCCCTGCATAATATGACACAGAAAGACACTATTACTTACGTGTTTTTTGCCTTACAAAGGCACTTGCCCACCAAAACCTCAGTACCATGGCAGCCTGTGGGTTGCTTTCCACTGGAACTGGCGATTCCACGGTCGGGTCTGCCAGAGAGGCTATTGCCACCGTTGCTTCTGCTCTGCCTCTTTAACTAATATAGGGTGAGAGCGGTGTGAGCGTCTCTGAACTCTCTCCCCTCCGGGAGTGTCAGCACAATGCTCCAACCGTTAAACCGGAAGTCGTCCCATTCACTTAGCGCCAGCTTTGTGATGGACACGCCTCTTACCCCGGCCCAGCCTCCAGCTAGGAGCGGTCGCCGGGGAGTCCGACGGCGGGGAGGACACACCGCAAAGCAGCTTCCGGATCGGTGAGTGGCGCGCACCCTGCTGCCCTTGTCGCAGACCATGGTCGACAGAGGGGGATCCCTCTGGTACAGAGCCGCAGGAACATGAAACCAAACTAAGGAGAGAGGTGCCGCCCCCATCTTTTATCTCCACTGCAGGTTTCCTGTTCCTGGGGGCGGGAGCCATCTCTCATGTAACGGTGCTGTCATGGGGAAGGGAAAAAATAAGGTTCCTTTTAAAGGGTATCTCCGGGGCTTCTCAAAAAATGTATCTAAACACTAACAGGCAGGTAATTGCAGGCAGGTAATTGCAGCTTACCTGCCTGTTGTGCACGGCGCCGTTCTTCCCAGGCACATAGCGGTCACATACGCTCCTGTCGGGGATTCCGCTGCCTCTGCTGACTCGATGGGCTTCTACTTCCGTTGACATTATGATAGACTGCCAGCTTCCCCAGTTAGGCAGCGGGGATCCGGCTATCAATCAGAATGAGCTCGGAAGTCCCATCCTGTCTACAGAGTGGACAGGAAAAGAAGTTGTAGACGTGACATCAGCTAAGACTTCTGAATCCGCGGCAGGAGCGGTCTGTGATCGCTCTGTGTTGGGGAAGAACGGTGCCGTGCACAACAGGCAGATAAGCTGCAATTACCTGCCGGTTAGTGCTTTAGATATATTTTTTGTGTTTCCTAACGTCCCAGATATCCCCTTTAACATTGCATTTTGCAGTTAATAGCAAAATTAACTATTTAATTTTATTAATAGTTAATAGCTTTATAGTGGTTAGTGGTCAGCGGACAGGTAATACTCATGGTGTTGCATAAAATGAACATTTGAAAACTATCAGCCACTAAATAAATGTCAAGATTCTCCATTCACTAACCTCTGGAAACAATTAGGGATACACACACAATATATGTTCAAGTATAGTTAGATGCAGATTTCTGGCATCCCTTTGATGTTTCAACAGATTATCACCAGAATGTGACTGAATACTACCGCCATATAGTGACCAGATACTATCACCGTAGTGTGACTAAATGATACTTCTATACTACAAGCAGAGTAATATCGCTATACCTTGAACTGACCGTGGTTTGACTGAATTATACTGCCATGTTATGACCAATTATTACCATTATACTTTATTTGAATAATACTGCTACAGCCATGTCCAGATATTACCGCTATACTGTGATTCAACAGTACCACCATGTAATGATCAGATATTACCCTTATACTGTGTTTGATCAGTACCGCCATACCATGACCTGATAATACTAACCTACTATGAATGAGTAATGTTGCTACATAAGATCTTTCAATCCTTGTCGTCTGTCACTTTGGCCATCTTTTCCATTTGGCTCACACCGGTATTAAGTGGATTTTTTTTTTTCCTGAAGTGTTTTCTGCCAAGACATGGCCACATTTCAGCCACAGATACCCCCGACGTTCCTGCCACAGTCACCTATGCCCTATTTGCTTGCTCATGTCTCCCGCAGGCGCACTCAGGCAGCTTGTACACTTGGACTGGATACATGTAAAACATAGGCTTTAATGAGGCTTTACTGACATGACACTAGCAACAAGCAGCGAAAAAGGAGAAATTAACCAAACAATCGATTACTATGGAATTTGTCAAATTTCCCACTACATTTTGAAGGGAAACTAGATCACAAAATATTATAGTTGTCACCATGGGGGCTTGACAGGTCTTTAATTTTTTTATGTTCTGTCGATAGAGGAGATTAATTTGTTTATAATGTTGTGGATATGTTACTGAACAGTGTCTTAAGTATTCATATATATACTTTTTTTTTTATTATTAATCAGCCGCACCTGTAGAAGAGTCAGGTAAAAATGGAGTGGTGAGCATGCCAGACCCTCAGAAGGATGACAAGCTGAAACCAGGGAATCCTTTGCAGAAAGAGCAAAACAACGCTATACCTAAGAGCCAGCCTGAAACGGAGCCGAAAGTTGTGGACAAAGGGCAAGAACATGCAGAGTCTGGTCCAGAGAAGACTCATAATGGGCCACAACCTGAAAAAGGACAGGCCCAGCAAGGGGGAAAGACTGAAGAGAAAGAATCCAAGAAAGAGGAACCAGTTGGAGAGGAAAATGCATTACAGAAGGAGGTAGAATCTGAAGACGTTAAGGCCAGTAAGACACAGGACGTGGCTAGTGAGGTGATACACTCTGAAGACAATAAGGCCAATAACGCTGATGAGGCGCTGCAGTCTGAAGACACTATTGCCAAAAAGGCACAAGGGAAGGATGATAAGGGAGCTCAGGGTCAAGACATTAATGCCGAAAAGGCACAAGGGAAGGATGGTGAGGGAGCTCGGGGTCAAGACATTAATGCCGAAAAGGCACAAGGGAAGGATGGTGTGGGAGCTCTGGGTCAAGACATTAATGCCGAAAAGGCACAAGGGAAGGATGGTGTGGGAGCTCTGGGTCAAGACATTAATGCCGAAAAGGCACAAGGGAAGGATGGTGTGGGAGCTCTGGGTCAAGACATTAATGCCGAAAAGGCACAAGGGAAGAATGGTGAGGGAGCTCGGGGTCAAGACATTAATGCCGAAAAGGGACAAGGGAAGGATGGTGAGGGAGCTCGGGGTCAAGACATTAATGCTGAAAAGGGACAAGGGAAGGATGGTGAGGGAGCTCGGGGTCAAGACATTAATGCTGAAAAGGGACAAGGGAAGGATGGTGAGGGAGCTCGGGGTCAAGACATTAATGCTGAAAAGGGACAAGGGAAGGATGGTGAGGGAGCTCGGGGTCAAGACATTAATGCTGAAAAGGGACAAGGGAAGGATGGTGAGGGAGCTCGGGGTCAAGACATTAATGCCGAAAAGGCACAAAAGGTTCAAGAAAAGACTGGTAACGGGGTGCAGACTGACGAAGATAAGGACAATGAGAAAAATAAGTCTTCAGATAAGCAAATAGATAATCAGCAGGAAGAGCCTGATGCGGAGGTCTATGATGAAAAAGGGAATAAAGATATTGAAGATTCAGAGGGACTAGATATGCAAATAAATAATGTGGATGAGAATGAGGATTCGGAAACTATTGGGGATACTGATGGTGAAAATGTTGAGGTTAATGAAAAAATATTAATCCAACCAGAAAAAAATCGATCTCATAAGGAAAACATTGGTCTTCAAGAGGAGTCAGAAAGCAGCCATTTCTTTGCCTATCTGGTTACGTCAGCCATCCTTGTTGCAGTCCTGTACGTAGCTTATCACAACAAACGCAAGGTATATCATGTAATCTGATATTTTTTTATGATATAATTGCTACTTTAAAGGGTACATATCATTTTGAGAAAAATACAAATATGACAGATAAATTAATAAGACTTTTCCCAAATACCTATCATCATTTACAGACAGTTTTGTCTTTTGCGATCTTTATTAACTCTTTATTGGGAAGACTATAAACAAAACAGCAATTCTGCCACTTATTTATTTATTTTTTTCATTTTCACCTTTTGTGCTGCACAAATAAAGTTGTGTGGGTCAGCACTTATCTGCAATGCCAAATGCTGATGGTTTTATGTATTTTTCTTGATTGATTTTGTACACTTTTTGTTTTTGCACCATATTCTGAGAGCCATAAGTTTCAGTTTCCCATCAGGGAAGTTATACAAGGGCTTATTACCAATGAAAACTGTACCAAAAAATATTTTGTGGTACATGTGACATTTTGATTTTTTTCATTAAACTCTTTGGAAACAACTGAACGACCTAAACATCAATTCTATATTTTGTTTATTTTGCCTTCCATCCACCGTTCAGTATATTTGTCATGTTATTTTTTTATTCTGAGTTGACACAATCACGACAATACGAAACTTGTATGTTTATACATCTCTTAGCTAATTCTGCAGAATACATTTATTTTATTTATTTTTTGTTGCCATATTGTGATACTTATAACCTTATTTTTACATAGGTGGAGTTGGATTAGTGTTTTTGTGATACAAGTTGTACTTTTTTGCTGGTACCAATTTTGTCTACATACAGCTTTATTTTATTTTGACTTTTTTTTTTTTTTTTTGAGTATACATGAACAAAAAGCATTGTATATTTTTTTTTATGGTCCATCATGCAGTATAAGAGATGTCCAAAAGGGTTGTTTCCTTTCAAATTAAATTCATCCTTCTCAGCATTTTTCTGTTTAAAAAACTAGACTATGCTCGTGCTTGCCTTCACCGTGTTCACAGGCGAGTCTCTGCTGATGCTTGGTGAACTCAACAGCTTTGAGCCGGGAACTCCAGTGTAGGCGGAACATTCCTCTCCGAGCCACTGAGTTCACTGATTAGCGTTTGACATAACATCAGTGCAGCAGCCCCTTTAGCAGGGATCCTGAACTTTATACAGAATATTATTATTGATCAGTCATGCAATATATAGCCTAGCTGAACCAGGAGGACATAGCTGCTTCTAAAGGCTTATTCTTTTAGAGGAGGATTCCGTTCTAAGTGGTTACTAGGGTTGAGCGACCTTGACTTTTTTAGGGTCGAGTCATGTTTCGCGAAACCCGACTGTTGGAAAAGTCGAGTCGGGCGAAATCGGCCGATTACTGCGCAAAGTCGAGGATCGGCCGGAACACGAAACCCTATGCACGTCAATGGTTTTTTTTGTTTGTTTTTTTCTCTCTCTCTCCCTCTCTCTCTCTCTCTCCCCCTCTCTCTCTCTCTCCCCTCCGTCCCAGCACAGAGAGTTTCGTTTTACACATTCCAAATCGCTACTGCGCACAAGCGATAAAATGATGATAGGCGTGCACGCCCTAACCCCTATGTCATCACTCTGCCCACGCTCCTTCATTAGCTGAAAAAATGGCGCTCAACACGTCATACGAAACGCGACTTTGGCGCCAAGATCGCGTACCGCATGGCCGACCCCACACAGGGGTCGGGTTTCATGAGACGCCGACTTTACCAAAAGTCGGCGACTTATGAAAATGAACGATCCGTTTCGCTCAACCCTAGTGGTTACTCTACAAGTTCAGGACATAGCTGTGTTAATCTGTAAGAGCTATATATAGCTATTTTGAAAAGGTTATACAACAGCAGGAGATGACTGCATCTGAAAGTTAATTTGGTAGGAGGACACAGCTGTTTCTAAATGTTTTTCAGCTAGAGAAGAATTATAGTTGCTTGCATACAGGGCCACTCTACATTGAGCCGAAGGCTGTATCAAATCTTACAGAAATCAATTTCACTTTACTTTTTATAGAACATGATTCAGTATGACGTAAGACCGCAGCACAGATCTCTTGCGTTTCCATGCTGCATACTTACTCTTTTGCCCTGACAGTGGTATTTTTTCCAGCTCAGAGTCAGGAAGTCTCACAAAAGGCTGTGTCACATTTAGTACTAAAATATTTTACTAAGTCTAATCTGTTTTTTATTCCATGACCGAGTAACTTCAAGCTTGGTTTCTGTCATTCTTAGATTATCGCTTTTGCACTTGAAGGAAGGCGCGCAAGAGGCGGTAGGCGGCCAAATTCAGGGGAGTACCAGAGATTGGAGCATAAGGTGAGAGAGATGTGAATATGTAGTGTAACAAATAAATAATTCTTTAAGGGATTTTCTCCGAATCCGCATTAATTACCTATCCACAGAATAGATTATAAGTGTCTGATCCCTGGAACCTTATGATCATCAGAACAATGGCCAGTGTTTCCTGATGGAATAAAGCAACAACATCTGTGTTCAACTACTGCTTCATTCAAAGTTTATGAAACTGATGGAGATAGCCGTGTACAGTGTGATTGGTGGAGAGTCCTACTGGTGGCACCTTTAATTATCAGACACTTATCAATGAACTTGTATATAGTCGGTATGTTTCAGTTCTGGGAACACTCCTTACAGAGTAGCCATCGTCTTTTCCATATATCAGTAGTACACATAAGATATGTTACAAAATTTATCATTTTTATCAGAAAAAATTGCTATGTTCTCCTACTAGACTGATTTTTCACTTTGTAAACTCTGTACTCAGTGAAGACACATTTTCCCATTACTGAGATAGGAGAGAACAGTTAGTGCTCGTAAACTTCTATGGAGAACTGTAACTATTTTGTCTGATTGTCCACCTCCAGTAGGCATAAACTCCTGAAAATGATGCAAGACAGAGCAGACATTCCCCCAGTCGTCATCATTCTAGCCTATGGTCTCATTTTCGCATATGCCCGAATCGCTTTTTGCTAGGGTTGGACATAAGGACAAACGGGACCAACGAACAGGTGTCAAGACGCAGTGTGAAAGCACCCTTACACCCAGTCAGAGGGTTTTCATACAGCCAAACCAGGTCTTGTGCTTTGCACTGACAAGGGGCAACATCCTGAATCACATGTTTGCAAATTGATTTCCTCACAAGTCATGTGGCAAAGGCTCATTAAAAGATCAATATTAACCCCTTTCTGACCTCAGACGTACTATCCCGTCCGAGGTCAGAAGCCCCGCTTTGATGCGGGCTCCGGCGGTGAGCCCGCATCAAAGCCGGGACATGTCAGCTGTTTTGAACAGCTGACATGTGCCCGTAATAGGCGCGGGCAGAATCGCAATCTGCCCGCGCCTATTAACTAGTTAAAAGCCGCTGTCAAACGCAGACAGCGGCATTTAATTACCGCTTCCGGCCGGGCGGCCGGAAATGAGCGCATCGCCGACCCCCGTCACATAATCGGAGTTCGGCGATGCTTCTCCATTGTAACCATAGAGGTCCTTGAGACCTCTATGGTTACTGATCCCCGGCAGCTGTGAGCGCCACCCTGTGGTCGGTGCTCACAGCACACCTGATTTTCTGCTACATAGCAGCGAACATCAGATCGCTGCTATGTAGCAGAGGCGATCAAGTTGTGCCAGTTTCTAGCCTCCTATGGAGGCTATTGAAGCATGGCAAAAGTTAAAAAAAAATGTGAAAAAAAATATATATATAAGTTTAAATCACCCCCGTTTCGCCCCATTCAAAATAAATCGATTAAAAAAAAAATCAAATCTACACATTTGGTATCGCCACGTTCAGAATCGCCCGATCTATCAATAAAAAAAAAAGCATTAACCTGATCGCTAAACAGCGTAGCGAGAAAAAAATTTGAAACGCCAGAATTACTTTTTTTATGTCGCCGCGACATTGCATTAAAATGTAATAACGGGCGATCAAAAGAACGTATCTGCACCAAAATGGTATAATTAAAAACGCCAGCTCAGCACGCAAAAAATAAGCCCTCAACCGACCCCAGATCATGAAAAATGGAAACGCTACGGATAGCGGAAAATGGCGCAATTTTATTTTTTTTAGCAAAGTTTGGAATTTTTTTTCACCACTTAGATAAAAAATAACCTAGTCATGTTTGGTGTCTATGAACTCGTAATGACCTGGAGAATCATAATAACAGGTCAGTTTTAGCATTTAGTGAACCTAGCAGAAAAGCCAAACAAAAAACCAGTGTGGGACTGCACTTTTTTTGCAATTTCACCACACTTGGAATTTTTTTCCCGTTTTCTAGTACACGACATGGTAAAACCAATGATGTCGTTCAAAACTACAACTCGTCCCGCAAAAAATAAGCCCTCACATGGCCTTATTGACGGAAAAATAAAAAAGTTATGGCTCTGGGAAGGAGGGGAGCGAAAAACGAACACCGAAAAACGGAAAATCCCATGGTCATGAAGGGGTTAATGACTTTTAGGATTGCTATTTCCGATAGCTGGCACAAGAGTTCAAGTTCTCTTCCCTCTTTTTTCCTCTCTAAAGAGACAATTTACCTATTAAATTTCGAAGAGGAGCACTGTATGGCCTGTAGGTCTTCTTACCCTGGCATCTCAGGGATGGCACTCTCCACAAGGAGAGATGTTATTTCTTAGACTCCAGTCAGAGGACTCTCACTTGGCCAAATCAGACCTCCTGCTTTGCACTGAGGAAGGGCAGCACCCCCAAACACGCGTCCACAAATTGAGATTCTTGTTTGGTTTTTATCCCAAGTCATATGGCAAGGCTCAATAAAGGATTGATATTTAGGATTGCTATTTCCGATAGCTGACACCAGAGTTCTAGTCCTCTTCCTTCCTCTCTGGAGAGTATATTTGCATTAAAATGAAAGTAATTCCAGAAAACTCAAACCTTCAATCGTGTTGATTGGTTGTTCTCTATACTACAATACTTTGGTATTGCAATGTATAGTGAAAATGATGGCCAGCCTGTGACAGAAGACTGCGATGTGGGCCGTCAGCAGGCCTCTGACTGCCGTGACAACCCGTCAGCCCCTTATAACTAGGTCTGCCAAATCATAAAAAGATCACAGTCCCTGAGAAGTGGGGATGAAAAGCCTAAAAATAAATGTGCTTGGATGAAATTAAACCAATTTTTAATGGTCTTGGCATCACGGGTGGCTGCAGCAGGAAAGAATCGTAATCCAGAAAATGGTGCAAAAGGCTGCGCCATAGAACTGAGTTTATATATTTATGTCTGCGAATCCAACAGGCCCTATGCAAAGTTCCCCTGCCATAAGAGGTGCAAAGCAGAAAAGGTATTGTCCACTATAGAAAACTTGTTCTGACTCTTTACGTGGGGCCATGACTCCACCTCATGACTTCCTTCGGAGTAAAGCAGTTCTGCAGCTTCACCCGTAGAGGGACCTGTATGCACTGTTCATTGACCATAGCAGGAAGCACCGGGCTCCTTTTTAGCCACGTGGCACATTGTGAATATATTGTATTACATCAGAAGACCAAATACATGAAGCCTTATAACCTTTATACGTTTTGTTTTTCAGATTTGACCCATCTGCTGCCTTCAGTACAATATGTCCTCCCGGATCTTGCCATGCAGAATTGTCACAGATAACACTCCACTTATGTATGCCAGTGATTATAGCACACAGTGCCACCCTAGATTTATCGTTTACCCACCTGTGTACTTCTAGACCCGTCTTTTGGAGAGAAGCGGTCACTATCTGTGGTAGATCCCTCTTGAGCTATATTTGCACATTCACAAAACTCTCACTTGATCCGTCTGAATGATTTTCAGAATCCGAGTAAATGATGTATGGGGGAAATATAATGTTCCAACCTTTGCCTGGCACTAGAATTAATATTGTATTTAAGGTATGAGAGTGTAAGAATATGTTCTACAAAGATTAATGGAATTACACCCAAATACCAGGACCCAATACACATCAGAAGATCAGCAGACTTTAATCTGATGTGTATGAGGGCCTCCTGACACTTTCCCCAAATTGTGATGAAGGATCGGGCAGCTAATGTAATCTCTCGATCCTTTTGTTCTCAGGGAAGATAAAGCGCTGCCAGGAGAATGTGGCAGTGGCTTACTCCCTTCTCCCCAATGAGAACACGAGTGACCGACCATACCGAACAGTCATGCTTATGATGGGGTTGGGAGAGACAGCTGCAAGAAAAATACAAATTTTCTGTCATGTGGTTACACTTCCTATTTACCTGTGGCCATAATTATATCCATCCATTGGGTGGCATCTGTTGTAGACACCATCAGAGTGCTGTCTCTAACCTTGTGTACACAGCATTCAGACTTGTGCCCGTACGTATTACTGTACTAAAGGGCAGATTTCCCAGCTGTAATGATGGTTATCACCCTGCTTTTCCGGCACAGTTATGGCCAAGCAATGGCCACCTACAATTTTAAACAGGCTGAGAGAAGAGGGCATCTCAAGGACTTGTACTTGATCTTTGCAGGAAATGTTTTACATGTCTTATAGCGAGAAACTGTGCTTTATTATATAACCGTTTTCGAAAGATATCCGCAGTGAAATCATGCTGTGGAATTGAAATCCGCATCAATGTTCCATTTCTGCTGCAGATTTTTCCCATAGCATGTGGATCAGTTTTTGGCAAGTTCTTGGGGCCTCACACACAATAGATAGTTATGGGCCTAGTGACCCCTCTGGAGAACAAAACGATTGACCACTGATGGTCGGCAGCCCAGATCCTTCTCTCCCCAAACATCATCTGTTAGGGGTGAGTCAATAGTACCTCATATTCGTTAGATTGTTTTCCGATATCGTAAGATTCCACGACTTTGGTCTAATGGGCATGGGTGCTTCAATCCACAATGCTGCTTCTGTGCCCTGCGTCAGAATTCCTCTACGTATCCGATCCAGGTGGGTGCGTAGTATTAGCCCCAGATGGCCCTGTGTGGTGCATTTCCTGGTGGGTGCAGACTTTACACCCCTTTTTTTTTTTTTTTTTTTTTGAGGTGCAATGTTCCCTCTAGTAGTCGTTCACCCCAGGTACTTTTATATTGGTTACTGTCCCATTGTTTATATGGCGGGTTGGAGATAGTCACTATGTAGGTAAAATTATGAACAACTCAAGCCATTACTGACCTTTGTTGACCTTGGTGCTTGACCTGCCTCACTGAGCACCATGGCAAATGTGGTAATTCGGTAGCCTGACTCTTCAGGCCGGTTTCACACATCTGACCTTCAGTGGCCGAGCACAGACAGGAATGTCCCGACCAGGGATGTGTCTCCTGACTGAACTCGATGGCCTCATAGGTATTACACAAGGCTGGTGAGTTTGGGTCAGTAGACCCACAGACTTTCAGGGCATCGTGAATGTCGGACGTATGGAACAGACCTGATAGGAACAGAATTTAGAATTGTTTTGCACTATGTAAAAAGATTGAATTCAGTATATAACTGTTCATTATGTGGTAGATTAATGTGTCATAAAATGGCGGCTTTCATTACAATAGATTATTTTGTATATTAATAAGTGGTTTTAGTTGAGTTTAGAGAATTATATGACCATAATCTGTATGGAAATGCACGTATGAGGCAATTTGTGGAACGGGAGACCAGCTGCTTGAGGTTTTTACTGTGGTTTTGTGGCAAACTCTTGTTAGTAAAGGGTTCGAGCAGAAGACCCTTCTCTGTGAAGTCTCTGTGCCCTGATAGGGAATATAAAATTAGGTTTTTACTGCGGCGATATTCCCTGTTGTTGGCTAAACCATTTTATTCTCTTCAGTGTGACAATTTACAGCTAAAAAAAAAAAAAGTAAAACAATCTATTATCGTTCACCTCAACGGTTTTAGAAAATGTCAGAACTGAAAAATATGGGAGTCACAGCCCCTCCATAAATATTACAGTAAAGTGAAAGGATTTGTCGCTCATCTCATATGTATGATGGTGGGTGAGGGTCACTGAAGACGCCACTTGTGCACAATCGTCAGGCATTGCACACGTCCTGTTCTATTAGGTATGACCACGGCACACTCCTTGGCCGGTACGAGACGCCATCAGTACGAGCGATTTTCAGTATAACGAGATGATCAGCTCTTGTTTAATGCCCCTTGTAAACGGGCCGATGTGCAAAATGTTTACGCAGTTTTCCAATCCTGGTACTGTTGGTGTTATGGTCGGCAGCACATTTGCTATTTAGACAGGAGATGTGCTGCCGAAAACAATGCTTCTTAGGTCCTCAGAAAAGATGCTATCGGGGAGCCAATGATCGCTTGCTCGTTAGTCAGCTCACCGCCCGTGGGCCCATGATCGGGAAAGAACTTGTTGCTTTTTCAGTCACTTTTCAGTCCCTGTCTTTGTATATTTAAAGATTGTATGTCCTTCGATTTAAAGTATAAAGCGCAGACAGAATAATGTGATTTACAGAGCTAACTTAATTGGACAAATGCAATAATATATACGGTGTGTGTGTGTATATATATATATATATATATATAATTTTTTTTTTATAAAAATCTTCCTTGACCATAGTCATAGGGAATAGATCCTCACATGTACTTGTCATTAACGGGGTTGTCTCACCCTCTGCAGAAGCGCACCGCTTATTGGGCTTCCTGCTTGCACTTCTGCATCATTGATAGTTCGGACCAGTGGCATCCGTCATTCTGGTGGTCTGGACTGTGCACGCCATTGTTGCTACATGAGGCCGCTTTGTTGTCTATGCAGCCTGCAGTCGGGATGGATTGGGAATTAACCGCTTGCACCAGCTCCAGAACAACGCTTACCAGCTCTCTAGAAATAGCTTCTGACCACTGAGCAGTGGGTGGCTGGTAACCTAGGTGCCGAGAAGTGAACAATAACACTGAGAATGGTTAGGATTGTTCATAACAAGTATATTGCAAAGTTGCTTGTTTTCTTGCAAGGATAACCCTTTAATCAGTCGAGGCTTGTGTCTTGTACCTCTGGATATATACCGTAATTGTGCGCTTCTGACCTGTGCTGAAGCAATCACATAGAAAGAGTCGTCTCTATAAAATAATGTTTGGTGCAGAGTTGTGTCCACCATACAGCACTGTCACCTTATTCCTTAGCTATGGCTGCTATATGTAGAAAAATATCTGGGGGTTTCTTTCCCCTCCCAGGCTACAGTACAATACACATCGGAAAATACCAATTTATCAAATGACATACTGAAGCAGTGGGGACTGTAGGGAGATGTGAAGTCAGAGCTCAGAAGTAGTCAGCAGAATGATTGGTGACATTTTGAGCAGGACAATTTGAAAGGGAGCGCAGTCCCATCTACCATCAAAAATATAGGAAGGAGCTGAGGAGATTAGTACATGTTGTAGTATAACAAGTACCTAATCTCTGCTTAGGAGTCCAGTGGGAGGAACTAACTTCTGGACCGCCCACTGGAAAACTAAGCCCACAATGAACAGAGATATAGATCAATAAATTACAGGTTATACTGATTATTTTCAGGCAATGCTTAGCGCCTCGTAAAAACATTGCATGATTGTGAGAAATCTTAGCCACACTCCGCTTTACAATGTAGTTTTCCAGACATTTCCAAAAACTCCGACATTTGTTTCCAGTTTCTGCACTTTTTCCTCCACCGCTTTCGCCAATCTGTGAAAACAATGTCATTTTTAGGAACTACTCATAGCTTAAAAGGACATTTATCAGCACAGGATGACTGTTCAAACCAAGTCCTGCCTCCCGGTGGAGCGAAAAATATACCTCCCCACTTACTGGTTTGACCTCGATCTCCACCACCATCTTCTTTGACAGCTGTGACTTCATAGAAGGGTGGAGATGGCGGGAAAACGAGCAGGAGGGAATAAATGTTTGGCCCCACCATGGTGCATCGAGCGCCTGTGCTTGGTTTGAACCAAGGCTGTGTAGTCGGTAAGCCAAACCTCCGACTGCCCAATTTCCATGACTCCGACTCCACCAAAATGGGCTCTTTCTCCACGACTCCGACTCCACAGCCCTGGTTTGAACAGTCATTCTGTGCTGACAGTCAATTTCACCCAAGCTGCCACAAAAATATACTTTCTCATGTTATAAGGATCTTGATTATGTGATTTTTGTCTGTTTTTATTTTAATTTTTTTTGTGATTTATATGAATGTTATTATTTGTGCAATTTGTGTATCCACATACAGATGAGAAATGATTTTGTAATTTACTTGTGATTTAATGTGTGTATGTGGTGATTATCCTGTGGGTGCCTGTTTCTTGTACAGGCGGACATTTTGTGGCCTCTGTGCAGACACAGTGAGAGTTGCCCATAGCAGCCAATCAGATGACCGGTTTCATTTTCTCTCCCTTGTAAAGCTGGAATTTGGTTGTCATGGGCGACACCTTCCCTGTATATCTACTTTTTAGTTTTTAAATATGAGGCCCAGTGAAATCATTGAGCTACAAAATGTCCGCCGCCTTCTTTTTTGAGGTGAAATTACCACATGCTTGTTGGGTCACCAGCAGTGACTTGCCTCAGGGACCAATAAAGCACCAGTTTATATGGCGTGCTGAATATCGTAAATGTTGCCATTATGCAAATCTCTTTACAATGGCCGAGAACTTGATAATGACGACAATTCCACAAATATTTCAATGTAAACATTTCCATGGAGCATTTTCTTTATAAAAAAAAAAAAACTTAAAGGGGTTGACCACAAACAAAGTACACCACAATAATCAATAGATTTTCGAGTAAAAATGTGTTACAATTTGATGGAAAAAAAAATGTTCTTGCACATTTTCAGCACGGAATGCTTTCTGTGAGGTTAAACATTTTTGTTAGGCAATCCCTGTATGTGTTGTGGCTGTCGAGGGGTGGGAGTATGGATTTTTACCTCATGGCGTCCATGGCCTGGCTAGTCAAAAGAAGAACCGTGGATGCCAACAGGTAAGAGGCTGAACTCCCTCTCCTATTCCAGTGGTCAAAGATCACTGTAGCATAGATTTGCACGCACGCTACTCCTGACATGTATTTTTTAAGGCTATATATTTTTTTCATTTGTAGGGCATCTTTTATTGGAACTGTGCAATGTGCCTTTCACATTTTTCTTCCTGGAAGTGGAATAGTTTGACAACTGGGTCCTTACAGCAGGACATGTCCCTACACACACTAAGGGCGCAGTCAGATGGCCATATTAAACCCTTACCGACCTCCACTGTACTAGTACGGCGGAGGTCGGGACCCCTGCTTTGATGCGGGCTCCAGCGGGGAGCCCACCTCAAAGAAGGGACATGTCAGCTGTTTTGAACAGCTGACATGTGCCCGCAATAGCGGTGGGTGGAATCGCGATCCACCCGCCGCTATTAACTAGTTAAATGCCACTGTCAAACGCTGACAGCAGCATTTAACTACCGCTTCAGGCCATCGGGCCGGAAATGAGTGCATCGCCGACCCCCGTCACATGATCGGGGGTCAGCGATGCGTCAGCATGACAACCTGAGTCTCCTTGAGACATCTATGCTTGTTGATGCCAGATTATTGAAGCATGGCAAAAGTAAAAAAAAAAAAAAAAAAATGTAAAAATAAAACAAATTCTAAGTTTAAATCACTCCCCTTTCGCCCCATGCAAAATAAAGCACTAAAAAAATAATAAAAACGTACACATATTTGGTATCGCCACTTTCAGAATCACCTGATCTATCAATAAAAAAAGATTAACCTGATCGCTAAACGACGTAGCGAGAAAAAAATTTGAAGCGCCATAATTACGTTTTTTTGGTCGCCATGACATTGCATTAAAATATAATGACTTGCGATCAAAAGAACTTATTTGGACCAAAATCATATCATTAAAAACGTCAGCTTGGCACGCAAAAAATAAGCCCTCATCTGACCCCAGATCACGAAAAATGGAGACGCTACAGATATTATAAACTTGCGTTTGGGTTTTTTTTTGTTTGTTTTTTTTAGTAAAGTTTGGAAATTTTTTTCACCACTTAGATAAAACATAACCTAGACAAGTTTAGTGTCTATGAGCTCGTAATGACCTGGAGAATCAAAATGGCAGGTCAGTTTTAGCATTTAGTGAACCTAGCAAAAAAGCCAAACAAAAAAACAAGTGTGGGATTGCACTTTTTTTGCAATTTCATCGCACTTGGAATTTTTTTCCCGGTTTCTAGTACACGACATGCTAAAACCAATGGTGTCGTTCAAAAGTACAACTCGTCCTGCAAAAAATAAGCCCTCACATGGCCATATTGACGGAAAAATAAAAAAAGTTATGTCTCTGGGAAGGAGGGGAGCGAAAAACGCAAAACCAAAAAAGGGCAAGGTCATGAAGGGGTTAATCAGACTGAGATCGGACTGCAGTGCTCGGACTGGCCGCGGCTCTCCTGACAAGTGTGACACCTTTGGTGTATTTATATGCAGCTGTCACACTCAGGTCGGGAGAGCTGCAGCCAGTCCAAGCGTTGAGGTCCGATTTATACAGCCGTCTGACCGTGCCCTGATACCGCCTAATTAGCTCTGAATGTTTTTGACTGTATATGGGGACACCCCTAATTGGCAAGGGAAGTGTTAACAATTGGTTGTCTACTTTCAATCATTTCCCTGAGGTTTAATAAAGGAAAAGCAAAAAGTTGCAAGAAAAGCTCCTCTAGTGTTGCGATTTTCATGAGAAATAGGAGTAACTACTAACACCGACATGTCAGGAGAGCTTTCCTTAAAGAGATATTCCATCTCCAAGATCCTCCCAATATGTAGTAGGTGTAATAATAGCAAATACCTCCAATTAATAATGTATAGTTTTTCTGATTCACCATATCTCTTTCCTCATGTGCAGGCATTACAGGACCTTGGGTATCTATGGTTACGACCACTAGCAACTAGCTGTCACTTTAGCAGTGGTTGTAACCATGGATACCTAAGGTCCTGCAATGCCTGCACATGAGGAAAGGGACATAGTGAACCAGAAAAACTAAACTACATTCTAATTGAATGTATTTTCTAATATTATTGTTATTAGTACACCTACTACATATTGGGATAGGATCTTGGAGATGGGAACACCTCTTTAAATATGAAGATGATTCAGGGTGTCATTTACTGGTGTGTTTTTTTGTTTGTTTGTTTGTACATTATGGAAAATGTTGCTTGCACACAATCCATACTGAATTGTTTCTCACATATGCCATGTAAATCATAGAAATGATCTGTACCACTTCAGGTCACGGGGCTGCAATCATGAATAAGAAGGTGAAATTATTTATGTTCTATTGGTTCAATTTAAATAAACCTGAGGAATTTGCACCTTTCGTTACTGGTTGTCATTTCTGTACATTTATTTAATAATCTTAGTTTTCGGGGTTTGGATAAAGCTGTCATTCATGATTATTTTCTCTGACACCACAGGACATAAAGCATTAGCGTAAAATCCCCTTAAACTAGGAGGATGTGAAGAATTCGTTATGACACTTTTTGATTTAGATGTTTTTTTTGTTTGTTTGCTTTCTTTTTGCCTTCAGTACGTCCATCTGTGATTTCCTCCAAAACCTTGACAGCTCTTCTGGGAAACTTTTGCTGGAATTCGAGGGCATTAAGCTGTATTAGCGAGACCCTCTTTGTCCGGATTCAGCTAAGGAAACCACTCTCTTTACCACCATTACGAACACTTTTATATGTATTGAGTTACTGGACTACATAATACTCTAGAATGTCATGATCAGTTGTACTATTAAATGGAGCCTGTCAGCACAAAATGACTGTTCAACCCAAGCACAGGCACTCTGTCCACCCTTGCTGTCATCAAACAGTTCAGTGCCCCTTCCAACCTATTTGTTTGACATCTATCTCCACTTTCCTTGACAGACATTTCTGGAGGCAAAGGTTGGAGATAGATGTAAACAAGTCAAGTAGGTGGGAAGGTGCACTGAATTGTTTAGTCATATCAATGGTGCACCAAATCCTCCTGTGCTTGGTTTGACAGGCGCCCTTCAGAGAGTAGGTCCAGCGATGTACAATGGCATGTAAAAGTTTGGCACCCCTGGTCAAAATTGCTTTTATTGTGCACAGTTAAGCAAGTTGAAGATGAAATGATCTCTAAAAGGGCTAAAGTTAAAGATAACACATTTCCTTTGTATATTAGGCATTTTCTGCAGTTCGAGCACCCTGCTTGGTTACCGAGTAGCACCCTCATTTGAAAGCAGCGCAGGTTGTAAACACTTTTTGTAGCCAAACAAGTCTTTCAATTCTTCTTTGAGGGATTTTCATCCATTCATTCCAATTCTGTGAGATTCCTGTGCCATCTTGCATGCACTGCTATTTTGAGGTCTAGCCACAGCTTTTCAATGATGTTCAGATCATGGGACTGTGAGGGCCATTGTAATACCTTCTATTGTGGATTTTGATGTTTGTTTAGGATCATTATCTATTTGTAGAAGCCATCCCCTTTTCAACTTCAGCTTTTTTTTTTTTTTTTACAGATGCTTGGTGTTATGTTTGCATCAAGAATATGTTGAAATGTCATTGAATCCATTCTTCCCTCTACCCGAGAAATGTTCTCTGCGCCATTTGCTGCAACACAACCCCAAAGTGTGATTGATCCACCTCCATCTTAATGATTGGCGAGATGTTCTTTCCTTGAAATTCTGTGCCCTTTTTCTCCACACAAAGCTTTAATCATTGTGGTTAAAGAGTTCTATTGTAACCTCATCGGTTCACAGGACTTGTTTCCAAAATGCATCAGGATTTTTTAGATGTTTTTTGCACACTTCTGATGCTGAATTTTATTGTGAGGATGCAGGAGAAGTTTTCTTCGGATGACTTTCCATGAAGGTCGTATTTGTGCAGGAGTCTCTGTTATACTCTTCAATGTACCACTACTCCAGAGTCTGATAAATCTTTCTGAAGGTCTTTTGCTGTCAAACGGTGGTTCTGATTTGCCTCCCTAGCAATACTATGAGCACCTGACAGGAAATTTTGCTTGGTCTTCCCGACCTCATCTTGATCTCTACTGTTCCTGTTAAAAGCATTTTCTTAATTACATTTCAAACCGAGAAAAGGGCAGCTTGAAAACACTTTGCCAGCTTCGTACACCTTTCTCCTTCTTCCATCATTTTCAGAGTGCTAGGCAGCTGCTTAGAAGAACCCATGGCTGCTGTTTTTTTGGCACAAGGTTAGCGTAGGCTTTATTTTTATAAAGCTGGTCTTTCCTAACAATGATGGTGAAGAAGCCATAACCCTAACAGGCTAATTAAGGTCTGAAACCTTGGTCGGAGTTTTCTGAGCACTCAAATCTAAACTTTTTCATCAGCGCATTTTCCTTTTTTATCATTTTTAAATTGAAAAAAATACTATGCCTAAAATACAAATGAATTGTAATATTTAACTTTGGGCCTTTTAGAGATCATTTCATCTTCAACTTGCTTAACTGTTCACAATAACAGTAATTTTGACCAGGGGTACATTTTGATATGCCCCTGTATTTTACTAGATTATGATGTGTCGAGTCTCTTTTGGGTTTTACCTCCTTGAACAAGTGAGAGTTCAATATCCCAGTCTATTGTTATTCTTTCTCCAAACTTCACAGTTCTTCCCACTTTTGCTGGAACCATTCCCTTGGCAGACTTCAGCGCTTTTATTCGGCCTCAGCATGCCAATGATTGACGTGTGGTCCATCACTCCAGAGGGCACTTTTCTTCTGCTCCTTTATTCCAGAAGTGGTGGCTGGTGATTCTTCAGACATGTACACATTAATAGATATCATATTATATACTCCCTTTTCTGAAAACAGCCCCTGGGGTGCAGTCTCCAGATGTTAAGGTGTCCAATGTGTGATGTGAACACCTGCTTTACCAGTAAGTGACACTTTTTTACAGGTCTCCCGAATGGCTTTGGCTCGCTGTCCATTCTCTCCGCTCCCTTGCTGTGTCTGGAAATACCGGTATGTTGAAATTAATGGAGTTTATCTTTGCTGTGTGGTGTGTACTCATAACTGATTTGGCTCATAGATGAAGGGAACAATAGCTGTACCAGAATTATAAATAGGTTTCAGAGTAATGAGTATTAGTAGAAGGGGGTGGGGGAGTTACTGTACATAGTCCAAGCTTATCTAGGAAGACGGGTGACTGTGGTCTGGGTGCAGCAAAGACCTTGAAAACCTAGCTGGAGTCTCGTATAAAAAGGGTTCATGGGATTGTTAAAAACTGGCTCAATTAGGTTGGTCAAATATATCTTAAGGGATGGATTCTATACAGTGGCTTGCAAAAGTATTCACTTCTCTTGGCTTTTTGCCTATTTTGTTACGTTACAACCTGTGTTTAACCCCTTCCCGACATGCGCCGCACTAGTACTGCTCTGCAGAAACGGAGTTCCTGCAAACTGCAGTACTAGTTCAGCACACCGATCGCATGGCCTCATGCTGAGCGCCGCGGCGGTCACGTGCAAGTGTCAGCTGTATGTGACAGCTGACACCCCACATTAACGCCCACGATCGGTGCTAGCACTGATCGCGGGCATTTAACCCCTCTGATGCCTCTGTGATTAGTGACAGCGACACAGAGGGGAGGGCGTTTCCTGCATGCTTCCATCAGGGCAACGCAATGCGATCGTGTTGTCCTGATGGTCTCAAGATGGCCGCGCAGTCCTTCCTGGTCCTGCAGGGAAGGTGGCTTCCCAGTGCCTGCAGAGAGCAGAACCAGTGACGCCCCCTTCCCTGCCTGTCAGATGCTGCTCAGATCAGCGAACTGACGTAATACAGTAGTGTCCCATACTAGGACAATGATATATATATATATATATATATATATATATATATATATATATATATATATATATATATATATATATATATATATACATATTTGGTATCGCCGCGTGTGTAACTACCCACTCTATATAACTGTCCCACTAGTTTACCCCTTCAGTAAACACCGTAACAAAATAAAAACGAGGCAAAAAACAATGCTTTATCATACAGCCGAACAAAAAGTGTAATAAAACGCGATAAAAAAAAATGTAAATAAAAATTGTACCACTGAAAACGTCACTTGTCCCGCAAAAAAACAAACTGCCATACAGCTCTATAAGCAGAAAAATAAAGTTATAGCTCTCAGAATAAAGCGATGCAAAAATTATTTTTTCTATAAAATAGTTTTTATTGTGCAAAAGCGCCAAAACACAAAAAAATTATGTAAATTGGGTATCACTGTAATTGTACTGTCCTGAAGAATAAAGCTGCCTTACCAATTTTACCACATACGGAATGGTGTTTTTTGTAAATTCTGTCTCCCAAAAATTGGAATAGAAGGCAATCAAAAAATGTCGTGCATGAAAATGATACCAATAGAAACGTCAGCTACTCCCGCAAAAAAACAAGACCTCACATGACTGTTGCTGAAATACGGAAAAATTCTAGCTCTCGAACTGGTGATGCGATATTTTTCGCAATAAAAAGCGTCTTTTAGTGTGACAGCAGCCAAATATAATACCTGACATAAATCTGGTATCGCTGTGATCGCAATGACCCGAAGTATAAAGTCGCCTAATCACTTACACTGCACAAGGAATGGCTTAAAAAAAATTAAACCAATTCTTCACATGTTGTTGTTTTTTTTTCATTCTGCCTCCCAAAAGATCGCAATAAGGCTCGGCGTACATTTAGGGCTTGTTCACACTTTGCAGATTCCACTGCGGATTTTTCCGCAGCGGATTTGCAAAAACCGCAGTGCAAAACCGCGGTGATTTTCACTGCGCTTTTTTGTGCGGTTTCTACTGCGGATTCCACTACGGTTTTCCAACTGCACTTTCCTATTGGTGCAGGTGGAAAACCGCTGCGGAATCCGCAGAAAGAATTGACATGGTACTTCTTTTTTTTCCTCAGAAAATCCGCGCGGATTTTCCTGCGGAAAGACGCAAAGTGGGCACAGCGGTTTTTGTTTTCCATAGGGTAACATTGTACTGTACCCTGCATGGAAAACTGATGCGGATCCGCAGCGCCAAATCCGCTGCGGATCCGCAGCAAAAAACGCAAAGTGTGAACATAGCCTTATCCTGCACTCAGCGCTTAAACCGGGTTTCTGTGTAAATCTCTGAAATATGTGACTCAGATGGGGATCTCTGGCAGAAGATTCCCTATAATGAGGCCGATGGAGGCACTGTGGACCCCGTGTGACCTGTGATCTGGCAGTGTCCGTCTTTTTAGGATTGCATAAAAGTTCCATTGGCCACAGTTTTGTGCACTTTTGAAAACATGGACACCACTGAACAGAGACCAGACGGAGTCCAGAGTAACTGCTGCCTCATTATAGTGCATGGATTCCTCGGGGGTTTCTTCTGTCATGCCACTCGGAGATTTAGATGGAACACCGATGTACGTGCTCCGTATAGAGACCCGGATAAATGTTACGGAAGGTCTTTCACATTTCCGTCGGTATGGGGCCGTCACAAACCGTCGGCCTGACGGACGTTGTGCAAAATTGTGCACAACGTGGGCAGTGGATGCAGTTTTCTGACGCATCCGCTGCCCATTGTGAAGTCCAGTGAGGAGGGGGCGGAGTTCCGGCCACGCATGCGCGGTCGGAAATGGTGGATGGGACGGATGAAAAAAACATTCCCTTGAACGTTTTTTTTGTCACGACGGTCCGCCAAAACACGACGCATCCGTTGCACGAAGGATGCGACGTATGGCCATCTGTTGCAATCCGTTGTCAATAAAAGTCTATGGCAAAAAAACGCATCCTGCGGGTACATTTACAAAACTGAAGTGTGAAAGAGGCCTAAAATGTTCCAAATAAAAGCAACTCAATCAATCCACAAAAAAGCTAGCCGTCAATCAGGTCCGTCATCTGTTGATGGAAATATACGGGGCTCCCACGTCACAGGTAGCACAAAAGCTCTGGAAAAGGGAAATGGCTCCTCGCCCCCCCCCCCCCCAAAAAAAAAAAACCAGCAAATTCTCCACTACCAAATGCTCCCCTCCCTTCTGAGCCCCAGTGTGCCTAAACAACATTTAGCGCCCATCTGTTTGGCATTTCTGTAGTGATGAGAGCCCGCCTAACTTACGGGTGCGTGTCTCCAGTAGCACGGGCTAGACATAACGTACTGGTCACTACAATGGCAGTTTGCATTTTTTACTCAGCAACATCCACTGCCGCTTGTTTCTAGAAAACACCCATGGAGTCAAAATCGTCACTACACCTGTAGCTAATTTCCCAAAGGGGTATAATTTCCAAAATGGGGTCACTTGAGGGGGGATTCTATTTTTCTAGCACTTAGGGGTTCTGTATATGGAGTCTGCAAACTATTGTAGGAAAATCTGCGCTCCAGGAGGAAAATAGCGCTCCGTCCCTCCTGAGTCTCTCCGTATGGCTAAGCAGTACTGTACAGCCACATATGGGGTATTTCTACATTCAGCAGAAATAGTGGGACAAATTTTGGTGCCATTTTACCGTTTTTCCAGTATGAAAAATGTAAAATTTGGGGCTAACACACAATCTTGGTCGTAAAAATGTGAATTATTTTTTTTTCTTCACTGCCCTAGGGTATAAAATTCTGTGACGCCTGGTTCTGCTGTCCTGGCACCTCAGTGGCTTTGCCAGTGTAACATGGCACCCTCACACAAGTGCAGCAAAATCTTCACTGTAATATGGCGCTACTTTCCTTCTGAGCTTTGCACTGTGCCTCAAAAGTAGTTTTCGACCACATGTGGGGTATCTGTGAACTCAGGAGAAATTGCAAAACAATTTTTGGCATCCATTTTCTCCTGTCACCCTGAAAATACAAAATTTGGAGATAAAAAATACTTTTTGGGGAAAAAAGTGAATTTTTTTTTTTCCTCCCGTTACCCTTGCAAAAGTACACCATGTTCCAAATTATTATGCAAATGACATTTTTCTCGAATTTTCCTAAATGGTCGGTGCAAATGACAGTCAGTCTAATAAAAGTCATCACCCATTAATTATACATCGAATTTTATTGAAGAAACCTTCCAATGATAACCGTATAATCTCCAAAATGAATAAAAGCTCAAAATGCAGTGTTCCAAATTATTAGACACAGTAGAAATTCAAAACATTTGATGTTTTAACCAGCGTATTTAACCTTATAAACCTTTTAAATAAATGAAAGAAGAATTTCTAGCCAATAAACTTTTATTACCAAACTATTAAGCAAAAAAAAATTAGTTTAAATAGTGTGGGGTGGAGATAATGATGGAGGGGCTGTCAGATTGGGACACTTCGACATTGGGAGTGTGGAGAGAGGAATGTGATGGTGGTGGTGAAAGATCAGTAGGTAAAACAGGTGAGGGGGTGGAGAAAGAAAGAGAACGGCTAGACATGAAACCGGGAGTAGTGTTGGGAATTTGGAGGGGTGGAGTGGAGGGATTTGGAGGCAGAAGAGGTGGTGGCTGTAGAAGAGGGTTGTGTTTGGGCTATGATGGGTGAAGGAGACTGGTGGTAGTGTGCAGGGAGTGGAGGCGTGGATGATGTTGGTGGGAACTGGTACAGGGTAGGATGCTGGCATGGGGCAGGATGCTGGTAGTGGCTGGAGAGAGGGACAGTGGCTGGAGGGGCTTGGGAGGTAATAAGCACTAGAGCAGACTGGCATGATTGCATTACTTGCATCTGCTGATCAGGAGATAGCTTATCCATGCGCTTGAGTACCGACTGGAAAAACGTGTGGTTTGGAGATTTACTTGCATCTGAATGCATCCTATCCAGGCGTGTGCGCAACTCAAGAATACTGTTGCTGAGCAAATTAAATCCTGCAGTCATTTGCTCAGACAATAGTTTGAGACAGTTCTGGAAGGCTGCATTCAGATGCAAGAACTCTGGCGCATAGCTCTTTTCCTGACCCCTCTGGCGCTGCTGCCGAGAACCCACAGATGTACTAGAGGTGGCAGCAGTGTCAGAGGGGTGGGGTAAAGGAAAAGCTATATCCTCACCAGCAGCTTCATTTAACGCAGACGGCCAGGATGCTCCAGCGCTGGTGGATGGGACCGAGGGACCAGATGTGAAGAAGGCTGGGAAGGTGCAGATGAGCCGGGACTGTCAAAGTGTCCCTCGGTGGCGGACTCCTAAGGGATCGCCCCAGAAGGGTTCAACACTGCAGGCTCCCGAGTGCTGCTGACGGTGCTGTGGAACAAAGAGAAAAAATATATTAATATATTGATATTGCATGGCCCTGGCTGAAACCCCAAAAAATGTGTTAGACATGTAAACATTCGTTATGAAATGGCTCACCATCGTTGACTGGAGGAACGACAGGGCTTGGGCATATTTATATTTGCTCCTGCGTCGTCCAGATCCACTCAGGGCCCACATCTTTGTTGAACTCCTTGTTGAAGCGATCCCTGATTGACCGCCACCGCTTGACAATCCTCTCACCTGATAAGTGAAAGCACAAATTGGTTAGTATACAACACATTACATCCAGCAACATAACTGAACTGTGTATACTTACGCGCTTGATTCTGGGCCCGAACATCGAGGTCCTCCCAGTTCTCCACAAGCTGTTGGCATACTTGCTCCCAGAGCCGACGGGTCACACCAAGATCTGCGTGGCTGCGGTCACCCATGTTCCACAGTGGCTCCCTCTCTCGGATCAGATCGATGAGGAGGTCGATATTTAGCCCGGCCTCCTCACCGTCTGAGTCAGGAGAACGCTGTGAAGCCTGTTTAAAAAAGACAAAAAACAAAGACATTAGACTCAAAACAACATAAATTAAAAAAAAAAAAGGTGCTTACCCTATGACGACTGCCCTGACTCTCACACCGACGACCACGGGAGCCACCTTGAGGACCTCTGGATCGAGCACCAAAATCAGAAGACTATAAGAAAAAAAAAATATTAAAAATGATGTGCTGCCGACGCAGGGGAGGGCTCCCAGAAGAGGACATGGCTGAGATCTGCTGTGGCTGGCAGGCTCTGTTGCTGGCTGGTACATGGATGAGTGAGGGCCTCACTGGCATTGTTTATGTTTCCTGGGGGCCGGCCAATTGGTTCTGAGCATGTTCAGATTTAAAAAAACAATGCAGTGCCGGATCCGTCTTTTTCCGGATCCGGCACCCATAGACTTGCATTGTAGCAAAAAGCCGGAAGTGCCGGATCCGGTGTTTTCCGATTTTTCGCCGCAGACAAAAAAAGTTACAGTAGACGTTTTTTCCAGACGCCGGAATGGAAATTTTCACTGGATCCGGAAAAAAACGGAAGGAACGGTGGGCCATCCGGCGCTAATACAAGTCAATGAGAAAAAAACGGATCCGGCTTTTGATTTCGCCGGTTCAGTTTTTTCAACAAGAGCCGGATTGGGAAAAAAACGGATGTATGAAAGTAGCCTTACCAGTATTGGGTACAAATGTGGTATCCAGCTTCAAGCCCTTAGCCAACTTGTCTTCTATGGCGACCACGGTCCCTTAAGTGTTGTCCGTGTTCGACTTCTGGGTGAAGGTGATTCCGGCCTCCTACTACAGAGGTAGTTGTAGATTTCATGGCCGAAAGTGTTTGCACTCTTTAAGTTATTTCCAGAAAATGAAATATTTTTCCTAGAAAATGAATGCAATTACACGTTTTTGTTATACACATTTATTTCCTTTGTGTGTGTTGTTACAACAGAGAAAAAAGGGAAATTGGACATAATTTCCCACACAATTCCAAAAATTGTCCTGACAGAATTGTTAGCATCCTCATCTTAATATTTGGTTGCACACCCTTTGGAACTAACTGTCAACAAGTGTCTTACACCCCTCAACTGGAATTTTGGACCTCTCTTTATTTGCAAACTGCTCCAGGTCTCTCGTAGCTGAAGAGTGCCTTCTCCTAACTCCAATTTTAAGATCTTTCCACAGGTGTTCAATAGGATTTAGATCCAGACTCCTTGATGGCCACTTCAGAACTCTCCAGCTCTGTTTCCATCCACTTCTGGGTGCTTCTTGAACTATGTTTGGGGTCATTTTCCTGCTGGAAGACCCATGATCTAGGAAGCAAACCCAGCTTTCTGACACTGGGCACTACATTGCGACCCAAAATCTTTTGCTACTTTTCAGATTGATGTCTTGCACACAGTCAAGGCACCCAATTCCAGAGGCAGCAAAACCACAAAACATCTTTGAACCTCCACCATATTTGACTGTAAGTACTGTGTTCGACAGCGATGACAATGTGTTCAAACTGTAAAGCGCTGCGGAATGTTAGCACTATATAAAAATAAAGATTATTTTATTATTTATAGGCCTCATTCCGTTTTTAGTAAACAGTAGAATTATGTGCCTTACCAAACAGCGCTGTCTTGGTTTCATCTGTCCACAAGACACTTTTCCAGAAGGATTTTTGCTTACTCCTGTACATTTTGGCAAACTGCAGTTTAGTTTTTTTATGTCTCTTGTTTCAGCAGTGTGGGTCCACCTTGGTCTCCTGCCATCACATTTCATTCATATGTGGATGGAGAGTTTGCGCTGACACTGATGCATCATGAGCCTGCAGGACAACTTGAATTTTTTTCTAACTTGATTGTGGCTGCTTATCCACCATCTGGATTACCCTGCCTTGCAACCTTTCATGAATTTTTCTCTGCCGTCCATATCCTGGGAGGTTATCTATAGTGCCTTGGGTTGTGACCTTGATTATTTTGTGTACCGTGGACAAATTGAACTCATGATCTGTGGAGATGGACTTGTAACCTTCTTGATTATTGATATTTTTCAACAATTTTGGTTCTCAAGTCCTCAGACAGTTCTCTTCTCGTCTTTCTGTTCTCCATGCTTAGTGTGGCACACACAGACACACAAGAGAGAGACTGAGTCAACGTATCAACTTTTTATCTTTTTTCAGGTGGGATTTTAATATTGCCCACACTTGTTACTTGCCACAGGTGAGTTTGAACCAGCATCACATGCTTGAAACAAAGTTGTTTACCCACCGTTTTGGAAAGGGCTAAAGAAAGAAAGGTTCTCCACCTTCAAATGTCCAATTCATAAATAGATAATCCTGTTGGATAAAAAATATTATTATTACACTTCATATTGGGATAGAATATTGGTGATGGGAATGCACCTTTTAATTTATAATGGAACTGTACTTTAAACAAACTTGGTTCTATTTGTCTGCATTACTGATTTATACAATCTTTATATACCTATGCATGACCAAATTTAGATGGGAGGTTCCATAAATACATAGCCAAAAAGGAGGGAAAGATCAAAGCCCAAGTAAGGAAAGGTATAATCTTTATTGGACAATTAGGCCACGTTCACACTTTGCGGGTTCCTCTGCGGGTTAATCCCGCAGCGGAATTGATAAATCTGCAGGGCAAACCCGCTGCGGTTATCCCTGCAGATTTATCGCGGTTTGTTCTGCGGTTTCCGCTGCAGGATTACTCCTACTATTGATGCTGCATATGCAGCATCAATAGTAATGTAAAAAATAATAAAAATTGGCCTTATACTCACCCTCTGACGTCGCGATCTCCTCGGCGCTGCACCCGGCTGTGCCGACAAGGACCTTCGTGACGTCACGGTCATGTGACCGCGACGTCACCACAGGTCCTGCTCGGCACAGCAAACCGAAGACCGGACGCCGCGGGCAGCGCTGAGAGGTGAGTATAGCTTCATTTTTTTATTTTAATTCTTTTTTTTACACCAAAATATGGTTCCCAGGGCCTGGAGGAGAGTCTCCTCTCCTCCACCCCGGGTACCATCGGCACATTATCCGCTTAACTTCCCGCAACGTGGGCACAGCCCCATGCGGGAAGTGAGCGGATCAATGCATTTCTATGGGTGCAGAATCGCTGCGATTCTGCACCAAGAAATGACATGCTCCTTTTTTTCCGCGGAAATCCGCAGCGTGGGCACAGCGGGTTTTGTTTTCCATAGGGTAGCATTGTACTTTACCCTGCATGGAAAACTGCTGCGGATCCGCAGTGTCAAATCCACTGCGGATCCGCGGCAAAACCCGCAAAGTGTGAACATGGCCTTTTATATAAAAGCATGTTTAAAAAAGGATGAGAAAAGGTGCAGACGTGCATAAAAATTACAACATGAATTTCAGACCTCTAGTGGCCAATTGAACAGGCAAGTGCAGAATGAAATGGGGGTGAGTCCACTAAAAAGCTAGTGCAAAAAAAAGTTTCAATTAAGTTAAGGTATGCTTATATTGAGGTACCCACTGCAATAAATATAAAGTGGTAATGCATAAAGGTATAAAGCATATGAGGAAAACTAATTAATACTGCCAAGAGACGAGTGTCTCCAAAGAGATAAAAAGGCATTAGTGAGACTTATTAGCCAGCATTTCACTCAGTAACAGTGGCAGGACATGGAGTATATTACCTTGGTAAAATTTAGGTACACAGGAACCGATGTACGTTTCGCTTTGCAGCTTCTTCCCGGGGGTGAGTAGGAAAGGGGAAGGGCTAGGTGGTCCTTAAATAGTACTGACAGTAATCAGCTTGATGGCGCCCGCCGCAGCCATGTCGGGCACTGGAGGCGGTGGGTTCAGTGTCCCACATCATCTGTCCCCGCCGATGTGTCACATGATGGGAGGGGATGATGACAGAGGGACACGTCACCACAACAACCGAGGCACACCGGCTGAAGCGAGTGCACAGTGCTGAAGTGCAATATGGCTGAACAAGACCTTGTCACCGGGGCAAACATCTGGATGGTCGGCCACGAGCCTACCGTGCCTCCATCCCACCTGCAGAAGCAGAGGAGAGGGAAGCACGGAGCTCACGTGACCACGGCAGCAGAAACCAGCCGGTGAGTTCAGGTCTGGACAGCTGGGAGAATGTGTACACAGCAATGTGGGAAATGGCAAGGGTGTGATGAGGTGTGTGGACTAGTGATGGGAGGGATGTGAAAATACAACTGTATGTGAATGTAATCCTTGTGTGTGAACAGGTGCAGGAAAAGGGAATCAAAAGGTGCCTACCACAAACGTATAATGAAACTGGGTCAAAGTCTAGCAGGGATGAAAAAATGAAACTTAACTAACGATAAGTTTCTATTGGTTTTAAAAATAGTCCAGAGTAGTCCATGTGTGTCCAGGGGAGTGGAGATGAAAAACAGATATTAATGTGATTTCACGTTAAAAAGGATGTGGCTTCTCCGTAAGTGGTGGCACCCATGTCAGAGGAAGGTGGAGCTGAGGTCTAGACTCCGATGTTTTAAAGACCATGGTTAGAGCTTCAAATGAGAATTGTGACCACGTCTGAGGAGATGATCCAAAACGGGAAAGAGAATGAACACCACACAATCTAAAGGATAAATACATATGAGTATCCTAAAAAGAAACATACACTGAAAAAAAAAAACATGGATAAAATAAAGGACCAAAGAAACCAAGGAGAAAGTCCCTACAAATTAAAACTACAGAAAAGAGGCAAAGTTGAGCAAGTTTGATTTTAAAATTCCCACCGTGTGAATCCTTATTGATGTGATCTATTCCAATAACCCAGAGTAAACTGGAGTTAGTTGTGAGCTTTCTTGAAAAGTCGTAGTATTGGTTTGAGAAGAGAAAGATCTGTCACTTCACGTGCATTATTAATATCCTGAACGTGTTCTCTCGTACAGATTTTCAATTGTCTTGAAGTCATACCATTGTATATAAATTCACACGGTTGCATGGTAAATCACATGATTCCTTTGTGTCGTCACTTGATTTAAAAATTGTTGCTTTCTCTATATTTGCACATGCTGCACAGCTGCCACATGGTGTGAATCCCCATTTAGGACCTTTTGAATCCGAATGCTCTCTCAATTGGAGGTCCCATGTGGTGGCTGTGGACAAGGTGGTCTTTGAGATTTTGTGTTGTCCTGTATGTAATTGAAGGTGCTTGAGAGAGATTTTTTGCCAGCACTGGATCATTCATTAGAATGGGCCAGTACTTGGATAGGGCATCCCTCATATTGCTCCATTTATCATTGAAGGTTGACATGAATCTGACCTCTGAGAAGAATGGTCTTCCTCTTAAGTTTTAACAAGTCTATCCTATTTACCTTCTGTGCTTTGATCCATCCTCGTCTTTTAATCTGATCAGAGTAGCCTCTTTTGTGAGAATCATTCTGCCAGTTCTTGGGTTTGCCTTTGAAGAGAGACATCATTGGATCATCTTCTTTATTCTTAAAAATTGGCCATAGGGGATATTGTCTGTAAGGGATTTGGGATGTGAGGTGGCATGGAGTAGTGAATTAACAGCTGTGCTTTCCCTGAAATCTTAGGTTTGGAGGAAGCCATCCTCCCCCTTAAAGCTGTGTGTCCACATTGCGTTTTTTATGCGTTTCTGCCTTGTTTTTTGCCACAGCGGAAACACTTAAAAACCGCATTCCCATGCAATCCTATGGGATTTCGCAGTTGCTGTGCCCTTGCTGCGGATTGTCCCCCTTGCGGAATCGCATAGCGGTAAAATCTGCAGCATGTTCATTATTTCTGCATAATTGCGGCAATTCTGCCACCATAGGATTGCATTGAAACACTCACTTTACACATGTGGCTATGCCCACCGTGCGTAAAGTGAGCACTTCATGTGCGGATGGTACCCAGTGTCTGGAGGAGAGGAGATTCTCCTCCGGATCCTAGGTACCATATTCCTGTAAAAAAAAGAATTAAAATAAAAAAATAGTGACATACCGTATTTTTTGCTTTGTAAGATGCACTTTTTTGCTGCATGGGTGTCTGGCGCTGCCTGGGGCTCTACCGACATTTTGCCACAGGCCAGAGCCCCGGCACTTCCAGGGTTCCACGTGCGCTGGTCTCCGGGAATACGGCCAGGGGCGGCGCATGCGCTGATGGTGATCTTGGGATCAAGATCTTGAGAGATGAGATTTCAGCGCTGAAATCTCATCTCTCGAGATCTTGATCCTGAGGTCACCATCAGCGCATCCGCTGCCCCTGAAAGTGCTGGGGCTCTGGAGACCCCTGGCAGCAGCACAAGATCCCCGCAGCAGCGTGCCACACATTGGAGCCCCCATTTCCACAGCATTTCTGCAACGTGGGCACATAGCTTAATTATCCTGGTGTCCAAGAAGTCAATTTCTGATTATACTTACAAGTAAATGTGCCATTAATTTTGTTGCAATTCAAATGGTGAAAGTTTGTGGGTCCTCTTCACAACCTTGCCATATCGATATAGTGCATCCACGTGGATACATTTTCAATCCTAGGTAGAGGGTCAGACAAAAGATGGTGCTTTCCCATGAGCCAAAAAATAATTCGCTTATGCGGGTGCAAATACTGCCCT
This sequence comes from Ranitomeya variabilis, assembly GCF_051348905.1. Taxonomy (NCBI): domain Eukaryota; kingdom Metazoa; phylum Chordata; class Amphibia; order Anura; family Dendrobatidae; genus Ranitomeya; species Ranitomeya variabilis. The sequence continues at coordinate 85,029,000 of NC_135236.1, forward strand.
CATGGCCGTCCCTTGTAGTCATATATATACTAGATGGTTGCCCGATTCTAACGCATCGGGTATTCTAGAATATGCATGTCCACGTAGTATATTGCCCAGTGACGTTGTATATTGCCCAGCCACGTAGTATATTGCCTAAGGACGTAGTATACAGCAGAGCCACATAGTATATTGCCCAGTTACGTAGTATATTGCAGTATACAGCAGAGCCACATAGTATATTGCCCAGCCACGTAGTATATTGCCCAGCGACATAGTATACAGCAGAGCCACATAGTATATTGCCCAGCTATGTAGTATATTGCCCATCCACGTATGACACAGCTTAAAAAGGGCATGATATCCCTGTTAAAAAAAAGAAATAAAATAAAAGAGAGTTATATACTCACCTTCCGGCGAAGCGGTTACCGACGCTGCTGGTATGCTCCGGTCCTAAGAGTGCATTGTGGTCTCGCGAGATGATGTAGCGGTCTCGCGAGATCGCAGCATGGAGCGGACAGCGGAACGTCGCGAGCGGGAAAGGCCTGTTGTCGATTAGGGGGCCGACGGATGGTGAGTATATAACGATTTTTTATTTTTTTAATTATTTTTAACATCAGATCGTTTTACTATTCATGCCGCATAGGCAGCATGAATAATAAAAAGTTGGTCACACAGGGTTAATAGCAGCGGTAACGGACTGTATAAATGTGTCTTTGAATATAAAGAAGTTGTGTGAGTGCATACTCAAGTAGGGTGAGAAGAATTTCAATGAGGCTACTATCCATTGATGTCAGTTCATGTACAGGAAACTTCTGGTGGCTTCAATGCCATCTGAGTGTCTAATTGAGGAGTACAATGATTCCACATCATGGGTTACAAGCCACATATCGCCCTTCAAGGCAGTGCCTTTCAATTTCCTAATGACATCAGCTGTATCTTTGATGTACGAAGGGAGAGAATCTACCAGAGGTTTGAGATGGAAATCCAAGAATTTCTAAAAGAAATAGATGATTGCATAAAAATGTGCATTCGCCTGTACTCGCGCTGGTATTACTCCCTATACAATAGGACTGTGGTATTTGCAATAAATGTGGGGCTATTTTAATAATCCACCACACATCATAAAACCAACATTTAAAAGTTCAGCATCCCATATCCATAGCCAGCACAAATGGAGTTAAAGTATAAATGAATTTCTTACCCCTGTCAGAAGTCCACAGGGAAAGCAATGAAAGACATAGAAGAAATCTTGCTGCAAGAAAGGGGTCCAGTAGATATTGACTCGCTGCCTCGGCCGATGGCAGCCCGTTGTTCCTCCGTGGACCGCATGCAGCAGCGTCTCAGCAAGCGTACGTCCCCCCTTTTAGTGCGAGCGGTACGAACGGCGCCTTTGCAGGACCTGTGTGCTGAGGTGAGCAACGTGACCACGCACGTGACTGAAGACGGGGTACGGATGGCGATAGGGACCAAAATGAACAACGCGTTTCGGAGACGTCTGTCTCCTTCCTCAGGTATGGTCCCTACCTCCGCTTGTCAGTCCTTATATAACCGCCATCCATAGCATTGATTACTGGAAACCAAACATTTCGTTTCTGCTCTAGACATAGTCCTTATGTAGTTTCCCCCTCTCCAATGTGGTTGTATTTTCTCAATTCCTGCTATCTCCATGCACTGTATCATTCCATTATGGTGTTCAATGAAATGTTTTGAGAGTGGGTGACTCATGAACTTATTTTTGATATTTCACGTGTTCATTGATTCTAACTCGTAGGGGTCTTTTAGTGCGCCCAACGTATAGTTTATGGCAAGGGCATGTTATAGTGTAAATGACCCCTGTAGAAGAACACGTTATAAATTCTTTAATTAAAAGCTCAGTGTCACCAATCTTCAGTTGTTTGTGTTTGAACTTTTTTACACGTTACATTTCTGACATGGAAAAAAACCTTTCAAAATACTTTGTGAGAGAGTGGTTTGAATCAGACCGGATTTGTTTTGTACCGTGGGGGCAATAAAAGTACCCAGATTCCTGCTTTTTCTATATATAAAACGGGGTAATTCAGTGATACTGTCCCCCAAGATCTTATCTTTTTTGAGTACATGCCAGTGTCTTTTCACTATTCTTTTGAGTTTGCATTAAATTGCATGATTATTGGGATACAGTCCGAATTATTTTTTGGTTTGGGAGTAGGGTTAATGAGCTCCTGGCGCGGTTTTAAGAGGGCTGCACTTTTGGATTTCCCCAACATTTCTTCATTATACCATTTTTCTAGAAATTTGTTGGTTAAAATTTCTGCCTCTTCATCAAAATCTTGCGGTCTGGAACAGTTTCTGTGTAATCTCATGAATTGGCTTTTGGGGATGTTCAACAGCCACTGTGGGAGATGGCAGCTGTTTTTGGGAATGAAGCTGTTAGTATCCGTAGGTTTGTTAAAAGTACGTGTTTGGATGGTGCCCCCTTAAATAAAAATATTAAGGTCCAAGAAATGTATTTCATGTGTACTAGTGTTAGCTGTAAAATTTAAAAAGAATTCATTTTTATTTAAATTAGTTAAAAACTGGTTAAGAGATTCCTGGCCACCAGACCAAATAAAAACCACGTCGTCGATAAACTGTTGCCAGAGGACCAGGTTCGCGCGCAGTGCACCCTCTGAGTACACGAAGGTTTCCTCCTGGAAACTTCAATCTTTTCTAAATAAATGTTATTTGTAACTAAATCTCAATTATAGCAAATGAGTTGATTTTTATATTGATTGGAAAACCAAGTCGGGTATGGGTGTACAAAAACAGTGTGGCAGACTGTATGAAATGGATCTGCATTATGACTGTCAACCTTTTCACTAACTAGTATAGTCCGGGCCAAATCCAAAGTGTTCGGAGTTGCTATCTGAGTAGTAATAATGGCTGGTAGGCCGGTGATAGCGTTGCTCACGCTGCAGTGGCTGTGGTGGTGGTGGCGGTTTTGGCCTCCCACTCTGTGTGACACCCACTACAATGTCCGCTAGGAGGGCAATTGGTGCAGGTTCCTCAAACGCATCCAAAAGAGCATGCACAGAGCTCATAAATTTGCTCTGTCTATCTGGTGCCAATAACCGTGCCTTGCTTGCTATACTTGAGCCAAATAGATCCATGTAATCCTCTTTTGCTGATTTGTTAAGAAGATCAATTGTATCATTGACCCTTTTTGTTGTTTGATCTTTTTTTTTTTGTTGTTTGTTTTTTTTGGGGGGTGGCCCAGTTATTGGCATCGGATTGACAGAGGTTTGTTGGTTTGGTGTCACATCATTTTGGTCCGCCGAAGCCGTCCCAAAAGATGTTGAACTGGAACATAATGCAGCTGAAGTTCCTGCTACAACAGGGATTGAGCCTGGTGCGCCCAAAGAAGATGCATCATCTGCTGACTCCGATGTTTCTGGGGTTGAGTCCTCTCCGGGCTCAGGAGCCGGAATGTTCCCTTCAGTGCTGTGAAAACAAAGACAAGGAATTTTTTAGTTTAATACAAAAAATTATATTCATCATTACTGCATTCACTTTAGTTTAAACAAATCACCTCCTCAAAGTCCTGCCGGCGAGCAAGAAAGTTAGGTCTTCATACAGACTGAAGTTCCCTTTGACCGGGGAATACACGCTTTTCGAAAAGTTGCTCTGCATTTTTTTAAACTGACCTCCACCGTTGTTTGACATCTTTATCTAAAAGAATACAATAATATGATCATTACATTCCCTTTAAAAATTATTGTTCTGAAAGACCTTAACAAAATAATTACTAATTTGCAGCTGCAGTGTACGACGTGGGCTGCGCAATGTACTGTGTTGGCTGTGCAATATACTACGTGGGCTGTGCTATACACTACGCATACATATTCTAGAATACCCGATGCGTTAGAATCGGGCCACCATCTAGTATCATATAAATAGATTGGAGTCTCTGCGGTAAGATTATCATTCATGTTCTCCATTGTGTGAATATGATGGAAAACGATCTTCAGTTGGAGAACTGTACAGTAGTAAGGCAATAAAGAAGTGATCAGCTCGCCTATCATTGGGTGCAGAGCATCCCACAATCCAGAGGGAAGCAGTCCATGCAGAAAAAGAATAAATGGACCCAGTACCTCTGTTAAAATCCCAGGCTTTATTTCATGCTTTAAAACCTAGTATCCAGGTAAACTTCACACTTGACATAAATTGTACATCATATCGAGGAGACAGTCCCACGAGGAGCAGGACAATAGAAGAGAAGTGTTTTATCTCACATCAGAGCTTGATTGATATCAAAACAGCTCAGCACTGCTGTATAATTTCTAACATGCTGCTGAAGCTTGTCTTTGTGTGCTGTGATATGTATAGGAGACATCACAACAGCCAGTTTACTCCCAATGGTTTGCAAATTGGAAATAGACCATGCAAAATCATCTTTGATGAACATTAGGGTTCAAGTTATATAATATGGACAGTGTTATTTTCTGTGTCCTTCCAATCTCACCTTCTCTATGGCTTGCTCTCCTCCTGCATCTTGGAGGAGTATTTTCTAGTACGATCAGGTCCTGAAGTCTTCAATAGCTTGCTAATCTGCATCATGTAGCGAGGAGAATATTTTCAAACGTGGAGCACTTAGGCAGACTTATTTTTTTTTAAAGAAACTTGAAAAGGCCCAATCTATCACAACAAATATTGGCAAAACGTAAGAATTAATGAATATTCTAGCGTTAATAAGAGCTTGTACATTTTTGCTGGCATTTGCTAAATCTTTGAAATTTGAATATAGACATGAATATGAAGGATGAAACAATGTTCACTAGGTCATGTCCATAGCCAACGTATTTACATTATGTGTTGGAACAGTTCACAATGTGTCACACAGACGATCATACACTGTATTTTACATGTGGGATCAGTATTGGCTCTGACAAATTAGGAGATATTTCCATCCTCCCAAATAAAGTATTGGTGGCATCTTCCAGCATCTGTATGAGCATCAGGTTATCTGGAGGTAACTAGTTTCTAAAATATGCTCAAAAATGTTTCACTATATAATGCAGAAAATAAACTAGAATATAGCACTGGCGCTTACCACCGTAGGGTAGGGAAACTGGTTCAGAAGTCGCTCGTGATTAGAACAGGTACATTTCCTGTTGGAAAGACGGGTATGCTATAAAAAATGGTGTATAATCGTCGCGCTAACTGAACTGTAGTGGGGATGCACCGAAAGTGATTAGTACCGAAACTGAATTTAAAATGAGGTTTGCTTAGTACTCGCTTGTATAAGTGGCATGGAAATGTGTAGGTAAATCAGGGATTTCTGCTGGCTGGTGCAACTGTTAAAAAGGTTATAACAATTATACTGTTTCTGTGGTTAGCTTGAGGTATTCGTTAGTTATATCAAGTATATACGGAATACTAGGATTGTAAATGTTGAAGTGTACTTAAGGCCCCGTCTCACATAGCGAGATCGCTGCTGAGTCACAAGTTTTGTGACGCAACAGCGACCTCAGTAGCGATCTCGCTATGTGTGACACGTACCAGCGACCAGGCCCCTGCTGCGAGATCGCTGGTCGTGTCGGAATGGCCTGGACCGTTTTTTGGTCGTTGAGGTCCCGCTGACATCGCTGAATCGGTGTGTGTGACACCGATCCAGCGATGTCTTCACTGGTAACCAGGGTAAACATCGGGTTACTAAGCGCAGGGCCGCGCTTAGTAACCCGATGTTTACCCTGGTTACCAAAAAAAACAAACACTACATACTCACCATCTGATGTCCGTCAGGTCCCTAGCCGTCTGCTTCCTGCTCTGACTGAGATCCGGCCGTACAGTGAGAGCAGAGCGCAGCGGTGACGTCATTGCTGTGCTGTGCTCTCACTGTACGGCGGCACTCAGTCAGAGCAGGAAGCAGACGGCGAGGGACCTGACGGACATCAGATGGTGAGTATGTACTGTTTGGTTTTTTTGGTAACCAGGGTAAACATCGGGTTACTAAGCGCGGCCCTGCGCTTAGTAACCCGATGTTTACCCTGGTTACCCGGGTGCTGCAGGGGGACTTCAGCATCGTTGAAGACAGTTTCAACGATGCCGAAGTCGTTCCCCTGATCGTTGGTCGCTGGAGAGAGCTGTCTGTGTGACAGCTCCCCAGCGACCACACAACGACTTACCAACGATCACGGCCAGGTCTTATCGCTGGTCGTGATCGTTGGTAAATCGCTATGTGAGACGGGGCCTTTACTAGTGATCTCGGTGGTATAGCGGGCACTACAGGACCTGTGCAGGGGGTAGTGGATAGGCAGTATTATGTTGCTGTGCCAGCTTTGGAAATACTGTCAATGAGTAGAAATATTACCGCGTTTCAGCGGTGAAAAGAGGAGCCTTTGCTGTGCACAGATCAGAGTATCTTTATAGTGCAGTTGAATCTATATAAAGTAAGTCAGGTATATATGCAAACTAATGCGGTGCACTTGCGGTGGTAAATACAGAGATCCACTTACTTGTGGTACCGTTAGCGGTACAGCGTGCACTGCAGAACTCGAGGGGTGGTAGGTAGGCAGTTACTGAGCCGAGGTTCGGCGCTGGGGAGTTACTGCCAGTGAGGGGGAATGTTCCCGTTTAGAACGGTGTGGTGAAGAGCCTCTGGAGTGCAGAGGGACGCCAGTAGCCTGCGTGCTCTGGCCGTGAGCAACGCTAGGATGCGGCGCGCGGGGTGGGCAGAGCTAAGTTTGTGACGTCACAGAATAGCGAGGGCGGGAGCTTGGTTAGGGCACTAACCAACTAGTTTCGAGAGGTGTCTCCTCTCTTCATATATATAGATGCTTTCTCAAGGGGATGTGTAATAATGAAAGGCAAGGACCTTAATATATCTAAGGTGGCCGGACACATGGTCTGATCTGGCCAGTAACAGTTGGCAAATGTGCAGTAGAGTCGACGAGTCCTGTAACCGGTCACATGATCAAATCCGACCAATAGTATTGATTCAGTTGGAACATGTGCAGTAAAATCGACAGGTACTGCTTTGACACAAGTATTCGGCACAACTGTGCATTAGTGGTTACTAGGGTAACCGGTTACATGATCAGATCCGATCAATAGTATTGGTTCAAATGGCGCGTGCACAGTGGGATCAGCAGGTTCTGTCGGTACAAGCGTCAAGCACAACTGCGCCCATTGTGGGCGTGCGCTAGCGATGCATCCGACATTGGACTCAATGGCTGCGTTAACGGACTGCGTTACACCACCTTATGCCGTGGTGTAACGTAGTCCGTCTAACGGACGCCAGTAGCGTAATGTGAACCCAGGCTTACGAATATTTGGACTGTCTGGTGTCCAGCCTGCACCTACCTGACTTTAAGTTACAGTGTGCACATCATTCTTGGATATGGGCAATATAATATGCTGCCACCACCTTTCAGGTCTTATCTGAAGCATTCTATAATGCTGTCGATAACACCCCGGTCCGACATGAAAGCTATAAAAAAAATCAATAAAAAAAATAGATACAACTGCGTGGGGAGGTCACGTCAGATGGGAGTTGCAGGTCCGTGTCCGGCCACTCCAATCTTTTTGTACCACCGCTGCCTCCTGCTTGCTTCAACGCTCTACTGGGGGTTAATTATAGAATGCTGTAGATAAGCCCTGAAAGACGATGGCCGCATCTTATAGCAGCCAAAAATGCTGAACGGTTCCAGACGTGTGCAGCACATATGTGGCAACTGTGTGCCGCCCATGTGCTGCATCATTCCCACACGGATGGCTAGCAGGGAAATAACGCTACAGTGAGCGCAGTTACACGGTGGCAGGTGCTGAAGACAAATCCCATTCTTCCCTGATGGCGCTGAAATCGTGCAGAGCAGGGGAGAATGATGACAGCATCTTCATCACCTGCCGCCAGGGAGCAGCCCTTCTTGTAGCGCTTCTTCACCAGTGCAATGCGTGTCACACAGAGGACATCAATGTGTGTTCTCCGTGTGCGGGACACTTTGTGGACCGTGCAAATGGTAAAAATCTGACATGTCAGCGTGTTTTGCCCACGGACACATGGCCCGCAAAAACACAGACATGTGCATAGACCCATTAATTTGATTGGGTCTATGTGTGTCAGTGTCTCTGGGACATGTGAAAACTGTCTTCACACGTATCGGACACACTGACGTGTGAAAGAGACCTAATGACATACAAACAAAAAATGAGTTACTTACCGCAAGATGATGAGCGGCCTTTCCTCAGCAGAGATGGCCTTCCTCATTACCGTATCATTCAATGTCAGATGGGGTGCCAGAATTCCAAGCAGTCGATCAAATGCTGGGATGGTCAGACTGCAGAACAACACGAATTTGTCTGGAAATCTGAAAATTTGACATGAAAAAAATGGTTAGTTAATATATGATTAGAATTTTTTGGACACATTTTAATTAGGATATTATCTTTAGATATTTTGTAATTTATCTCCTCAAATCTGTGTAAAGCACATAAAAGTGCCCCTTCTCCGTGCGCTCGGCTACAAGTAGGTGCACCCACATTTTGCGCGCTCGCCTTCTCCTTCTGTGCTGCTGCGCCTAAAATTAAAATATTTTGTACTAGTGATGAGCAAGTGTACTCGTTGCTCTGGTTTTCCAGAGCACGCTCGGGTGACCTCCGAGTATTTGTTATTGCTCGGAGATATAGTTTTCTTCGCCTCAGTTGCATGATTTATGGCTTCCAGATACGCTAAATACATGTGAGGAATGCCTGTTAGGGAATTCCCATATGTATTCAGCTTATCTGGAAGCCGTAAATCATGCAACTGAGGCAATGAAAACTATATCTCCGAGCAATAACAAATACTCGGAGGTCACCCGAGCGTACTCAGGTAAACCCGAGCAATGAGTACACTCACTCATCACTATTTAGTACACAACACAGTGAAAAAAACAAAGACATGTCTTTCTACATCTACTTTAGCTTACCTGCTCTCTGTGACTATTGCGGATTTGCAGCAGTAACCCCAGCATCATAATTCTGCATGGCTTCAGAGGTGTAGCTGCGCGCTCTGCTCTTGGGTCCGCTCGGCGCTCTGCTCTTCGAGCAACCGTCCACTCATGATTCCTTTGTTTTTGCAAAATGGAGAATGGAAAAAGGGGTTGGACAAGGAAATGACATCACATCACATTTTTCTTTCCTTAGTCAAGTTTGTCAAAGTTTAGATATCTTTATTGCTGTCAAAAACGCAGACAAATCCGCATGTCAAGACTGCATCAAATCCACATCAAAATTGCACCTGCGTTTTCTGCCAAGAGATGCGGATTCTGTGCCAAATCCGCAACATGTGCACATACCCTAAAGGTGATATAGGGTGTTTAGAATGCCATTCCATAACCCAATCCATATCCTCATTTTCTTATACTGAATTAATCCAATACATACTATTTGTTGACTGACAGGCTATAGTGACAAACCGGAACAAAATAGATTTTTGACTAGTGTCACGATATGGTATGAAATATCATATAAGTTTAGTTTCTCTTGTTAGCCCAGGCTGTGGGCTAAAACCCCCCCTTCTCTTTCACTCAGGCAAGAGCTTGCCTTGTCAATGTATGTGGGGGAGTTTTATTGAAGAAAGGAATTTTTACGACCGCTTGGTTAGACTCAAACTCTCCTCCAGCTATAACTGTTATAGAAGTCTCTAAAATCCATGAGGGTCTTTGTCCTAATATTGTAAGATATTGGGCCAACGGTTTAGGATAAGAACATAATAAATACATATTGTTATAGTCCATCGGCGGATCTATCAACCCCTGTAAGGAGCAACTCCTAACTCCATCAGGTAAAAAATAGGGATTTCTCTGTAATTATGCATCACAAATAGGACATATTTGATCTATTAATACGTTAATACGAGATGAATGCTGGGTTTGTTATGACTATGACATGTTCTGTAGCGGAGTTATAGGCATTAGACAAATTTAGGTTGAATTTACTAAGACTGAAGAAAGAGGAGGGCGATCTTAACTCATCCCTTTTGGTGATGTCACAGGCTGTGGTTATTTAAGTGATTCCACTTACCCAGCCCTGAGAGTCTGTCTGTCTGCTGGAGTCTGTGTGAGCCTGGTCTTATTCCAGCACCCTGATGAATTGGGACATTTGGGAACTCCGCCCACTAGCCTGGTTGCCTCAAATGATCTGAACACATGTAAGTGTTATTTCTCATTTACTCCCTGTTTGTTTTACAATTACCTTTTGTACATATTTTCAATTGTCTCATTTTGTAACATCCTTGTAATATTTTTTTTATATAAACACTGCCTTAAAATTTATGGAGTATAATATTTAATACTAGTTCGTTCTTCCTGTTCTAAAACGTACCCTAAGTCTTCTGAAGGGAATTATGCTACTGTTTTGGGTTAGCTTCGGACCTGTTTAATCGAAGCTGGTGGCAGCAATACCGTGTACTGTGCCTTTGGGAGTCGTAGCGACGGCGACATTAATAATTATTGTTCCTGCCTGAGCGGGAGTAGTTAAATCGCCTCGCTGCAGCGTGCCCAATAGCCAGTACATAGCAGGCAGCCTTTCTGGCGACTAATTATCCTTGGTGCAGTACCTAATCTGACCTGAGGGTAAAGGGGGTGACAGAGAGCTGCAGGTTTCAAGTGGAACTGTAAGCGGGATATACATAAATCCCTGCAGTTCGTGGTACATTGAAGAGCAGTAGGATACCTAAAATAAGCCCCTGCTGTAAACTAAGAGGTCAATAACCCTGTGTGTGTTTTTTTATCACATTGTAGCAGTGGAGGGATAACTAAGATAAGCCCCCTGCGCAGGAGATAGCTGTCTGTTGGCCTAAAGTCACCCTGTGAATCCGTGACATATTGGTGGCAGAGGTGTGGAATCGTGACAAATTGGCGGCAAGGCATTGGGATATTAGAGCATTAGTGATTTGGTTTGAGCAATCATTCCTCTCACTAAAAACTTGCAGAAAGTTCTTGCGAGGACTCTGCGCAAATAAGTTTGGAGAACGAACTCAGTGTTTATTAGTCCTGAGACAATTGTGTACTGGTAATTATCCCTTCCCTTCCTCTTTGTTTTTCTGTCCTATCTTTTATTTGGCAACCATGGTTGTGCTGGGAGAAACCTTTTATAAGCAGTCCAAGGACACTTATGACCTTGTGCATGTCACAGCAGATTGACTGTGCGGGTAAGACCAAGGCTCAAATGGTCGCTGAACTGGTGCAATTTGAAGCAGACCAAGCCAGGCCACAGAGCCCAGAGGCTGCAGAAGCCAGCACAAGCGAACATGGTGCTGCAGCAGAGGTCCTACCACTGAATACGGGCCCTACTGGCAACCAGGGGGGCGCAGACCTCCGCCTGCAGCTGGCTCTGCAACAATGCTCCGCAGATGACCTAGAGAGACGTCTGCAGCTGATCCAGCAATACCAGGAGCGAGCTGAGCGAGAGGCCCGAGCCGAGCGGCAAGCGGAGCGAGAGTACCAGCTGCAGTTAGCCCGACTGCAAATGCAGGGGTCGTCCCAGTCCAGCCGTGAGCCTAGCAGCGCTCAGATACCGAAGCCCCGGCCCGATCACTTCCCTGTTATGGAAAAGGATGGGGACGTGGACACTTTTCTGCGGGCCTTTGAGAAAGCCTGCAAGCAGTACCAGCTGCCTACACAAGAATGGGCACGATACCTGACACCAGGGCTGAGAGGCAAAGCTCTGGAGGCGTTTGCTGCCCTCCCTCAAGAACAAGATGGTGACTATGAGGCCATCAAGCAGGCTCTGATAGCCAAGAACCAGCTTACACCCGAGGTGTACCGTAGAAAGTTCTGGAACCTCCAACGTGGCCCACACGACAGCTACGGCGATGTGCATGGGCTCAGGACCCACTTTCACCAGTGGATCCAATGACTGTCAGTGACCACCTTTGAGCAGCTGGGAGACCTGATGATCAAAGACCAGTTCTTACATCTTTGCCCAGCTGAGGTGCGACAGTTCGTGATGGACAGAGAGCCCAAAGACGTGACGAAAGCAGCGCAGATTGCCGATGCCTATGAGGCCAACCATAGATCGGAAGTGCGAAAGCCAGTCACCACCAGCTGGAGAGGGGGTAAGCCTGCAACCAACGCCAGTACCCCTGCCAGCCAACACTCCAGAGGTCCTGTCCCCGTAGCCAACAGCATCAGACCTACCACCGAACCTCGCCACTGTTACGTCTGCAAGCAGACTGGTCATATCAGTCCCCACTGTCCAGACAAGCAGAAGAACACCTCATCCAAGGCCCCAGGGCCTAATGCTGCAGTACTTTTGGTGGGTGGTGTGGCTGGGAGGGTGTGTGACAACGTACAGCACGTCACTGTGGGAGGCCATGTTGCTACAGGACTCAAAGACACCGGGGCTGAACGAACCCTCATCCGACCTGAACTGGCGGCCCCTGAAGAAATCATTCCGGTGAAAACCCTAACTGTCACTGGGATTGGGGGCATCAGCTGTCCCTTACCAATGGCCCGGGTTTATATTGATTGGGGTGCTGGGAGCGGGGTGAAGGAAGTGGGGCTGTCTGATAATTTGCCCACTGATGTTTTGTTGGGGACTGATTTGGGGAGGATAGTTGCATACTACGTCCCTGACACCCCTCCCCAATCTGCTAATAAGGGTAGCGTTAACCCTGATGATGATGGGAAATCGCATGTGTTACCTGACCATGCTTTATCTTATAACGATGCATCTGATAACCATTTTTCCCTTAGGATTGATGGTGAAAATGTTGTACCTTTGCCAACTGAACCTGATAATGATTTTTCTGTGAAAGTTGATGTGTCCATAGGTACAGGGTGCTCAGCCACGTCGCTCTGCGGAGTGAGACGGCTGAGGAACCCGTAGCAGGGGCAAGTGTCGGTGCTACAGGAAATGGGGAGATACATGGGAACCGTGAGGAAGGTGATGCCATGCAATTGACCAGTGCCACCGAGGAAGGTAACTGGCCCATAAGTAGCAATGCTCCTGAGGTAATGGGGGTGGATGGGGAGGTAGAGCCCATAGCAGCGCCGGCTGATGGGTCTGTAGAAATCCCCGGGGAGACAGCCTACGTAGCTGCTGTCACCCACAGTCAGAGTGCCCTGAACGCAGATAACTGTCTGCCTTCCGGACCCTCCTCAGTCATCAGTGTGACTGAACTAGAGGTGGACCTAGAGCAGGTCCAAGAGGGTTCCCGTGGCGAAGGGACCCTGACATCACTTCTGGCTTCCCCTAGCCAGGAGTTTCAGGCCGCTCTGCACACAGATACGAGCCTAGAGAGTTTGAGACAACTCGCCGAGACGCTCATCTCTGAGACTGATAAGGAGAGGGTGTTCTGGGAAAGAGGAAGGTTGTACCGGGAGACAGTACCCGGAGAATCACAAAAGGAGTGGTTGAGGGAAAGACAGCTGGTCGTCCCGCAGCAATTCCGGGGTGAGTTGTTTCTTATTGCCCATGAGATTCCGCTAGCTGGACACTTGGGGATCAGCAAAACAAAGGCCCCGCTGTCTCAACACTTCTATTGGCCTAAGATGGGGACAGATGTGTCAAACTACTGCCGCTCCTGTGTCACCTGTCAAAGAGTGGGGAAGGCGGGGCCTGCTCTTAAGGCTCCCTTGATCCCTTTGCCAGTGATAGAGGAGCCTTTCCAGAGGATCGCGGTGGACATTGTAGGCCCGCTGGCCGTCCCCATCAGCTCTGGAAAGCAATACATCCTTACTGTGGTAGACTACGCTACCCAGTACCCAGAGGCAGTAGCTCTGTCGTCAACTAGGGCAGATAAGGTGGTGGATGCCCTGTTGGCTATCTTTTCACGTGTAGGATTTCCCAGGGAGATGCTCACTGATCAAGGGACCCAATTTATGTCTCGCCTAATGGAGGTTCTCTGTAAGAGAATGCAGGTGAAGCACCTGGTATCGAGTGCATATCACCCAGAGACCAATTGCTTGTGTGAATGCTTCAATGGTACCCTCAAACAGATGCTATGCATGCTGGTTGAGACACAAGGGCGCGACTGGGAGCGGTACCTCCCACACCTGCTGTTCGCTTACCGAGAGGTTCCGCAGGCCTCGACGGGGTTCTCCCCCTTCGAGCTCCTGTACGGCAGGCGAGTCCGGGGACCCCTTGAGCTGAACCCTTCTGAAGTGTCCATAGTGGAGTATGTCATGCGCTTCCGTGACAAGATGCAGACCTTGACGCAGTTGGTGCATGACAACATGACGCAGGCTCAGGCTGATCAGAAGCACTGGTACGACCAGAACGCCCGGGAGCGGACCTACCACGTGGGTTAGAAGGTGTGGGTGCTGGTCCCCGTACCAAAGGATAAGCTTCAGGCAGCCTGGGAGGGCCCGTACCTCGTCCACCAACAGCTCAACCCGGTCACCTACGTGGTCACGCTTGACCACGCTCGGGTAGGCGAAAGGCCTTTCACGTCAACATGATGAAGGCTCATCACGGACGTGAACCTTTCGTCCTACCGGTCTGCAGCGTACCCGAAGACGGGGAGGAAGACACCCTCCTGGACATGCTGGCCCAAGCCAAGGCCGGTTGGTCCATCGAGGACGTGGAGGTAAGCGCCTCGTTAACTGAACCACAGCGGTTGCAGTTGCAAACCACACTGGAACCCTTCCGGGTCGTGTTCTCTAACCGGCCTGGAAGGACTGAGTTAGCAGTCCACGAGGTGGACACTGGGAATCATGCCCCTCTACGGCGAATGCCCTATCGAATCTCCGACCAAGTGCAGCAGGTTATGCACCAGGAGATCGATGAGATTTTACAGCTGGGGGTGATTCGACGGTCAAAGAGCGTGTGGGCCTCACCCGTAGTTCTCATGCCAAAGAAGGACCGGACCACCCGGTTCTGCGTGGACTACAGGGGGCTCAACACCATTACAGCCTCTGACGCGCACCCAATGCCGCGCATCGAGGAACTGCTTGAGAAGTTAGCTGGCGCAAAATACCTGACAATAATGGATCTGAGTCGAGGATACTGGCAGATTCCCCTGAGCCCCGAGGCGCAGGAGAAGTCCGCCTTTATCACACCCTTTGGACTGTACGAGTCCACGGTCATGCCCTTCGGCATGAAGAATGCCCCTGCCACTTTCCAGCGGATGGTCAACCTCCTGCTTCAGGGACTGGAGAAGTACGCAGTGGCGTACTTGGATGACATTGCCATCTTCAGTCCCTCCTGGGAGGAACACCTGCAGCATCTCGAGGAGGTGCTCAGGCGAATTCACCGAGCAGGACTGACTATCAAGCCGGGAAAGTGCCAGATGGGCATGAGGGAGGTCCACTACCTGGGGCACCGGGTAGGCGGAGACACCCTAAAGCCGGAGCCTGAGAAAGTGGGCGCGATCGTGAACTGGCCCACTCCCAGGACCAAGAAACAGGTGATGTCCTTCCTGGGCACTGCAGGGTACTATAGGCGCTTCGTACAGCACTATAGTAGCCTGGCAAAACCTTTGACGGACCTCACCAGGAAGAAGCTACCCCACATCGTCAACTGGACAGATGGCTGTGAGGGGGCCTTCCAGGCGTTGAAAACCGTACTGGGCAACGCCCCTGTGTTGAAAGCAGTCGACAGCAGTCGACCGTTCTTGGTACAGACTGACGCCAGCCAGTTTGGCCTTGGTGCTGTGCTCAGTCACGTTGACTCGGAGGACCAAGAGCACCCCGTGTTGTACCTGAGCCGGAAACTTGCCGAGGGAAGTGGCCTACTCCACCATTGAGGAGTGCCTGGCCATAGTCTGGGCCCTGCAGCACTTGCAGCCTTACTTGTACGGTCGCACCTTCACCGTGGTGACCTACCACAACCCTCTGCGCTGGCTAAACACCATGTGTGGAACCAACGGCAGGCTGCTACGCTGGAGCCTTGCCCTACAGCAATTTGACTTTACCATTGAACACAAAGCAGGCAGGGAGCATGGGAATGCAGATGGACTGTCCCGCCAGGGTGAACCTACTGAGGTGCGCATGGATTCATACCGAGAGGTTCTGCCTCCGTAGCACACGCCAAAAGGGGGAGGTGTCACGATATGGTATGAAATATCATATAAGTTTAGTTTCTCTTGTTAGCCCAGGCTGTGGGCTAAACCCCCCCCTTCTCTTTCACTCAGGCAAGAGGTTGCCTTCTCAATGTATGTGGGGGAGTTTTATTGAAGAAAGGAATTTATACGACCGCTTGGTTAGGCTCAAACTCTACTCCAGCTATAACTGTTATAGAAGTCTCAAATCCATGAGGGTCTTTGTCCTAATATTGTAAGATATTGGGCCAACGGTTTAGGATAAGAACATAATAAATACATATTGTTATAGTCCATCGGCGGATCTATCAACCCCTGTAAGGAGCAATTCCTAACTCCATCAGGTAAAAAATAGGGATTTCTCTGTAATTATGCATCACAAATAAGACATATTTGATCTCATTAGAATGCCAACGTTAATACGAGATGAATGCTGGGTTTGTTATGACTATGACATGATCTGTAGCGGAGTTATAGGCATTAGACAAATTTAGGTTGAATTTACTAAGACTGAAGAAAGAGGAGGGCGATCTTAACTCAACCCTTTTGGTGATGTCACAGGCTGTGGTTATTTAAGTGACTCCACTTACCCAGCCCTGAGAGTCTGTCTGTCTGCTGGAGTCTGTGTGAGCCTGGTCTTATTCCAGCACCCTGATGAATTGGGACATTTGGGAACTCCGCCCACTAGCCTGGTTGCCTCAAATGATCTGAACACATGTAAGTGTTATTTCTCATTTACTCCCTGTTTTGTTCTTCAACAAAAACTGCATATGTTTCCAACAGTGATAGGTACAGATGCCGAGTCTGCACTTTTTTCTTGGAACCATCAGAGGAGCGCACTGTCACATCTTTTACACCTGGGGAAGCTCTACTTATATCATCTCTTTCGTAAAATAATATGATTGTATCTGCAGTACTGGGCTTCAATGCTGTTGGTCCTACTCTCTTGGATGAAGAACTTGTACTTTCAATTGATCCACAAAATGATTCAAATAGTTTTTTTTACTACACATTTCTTTCTTGGTGTGCTAGTAGGAAGTAACCTCCTCACTTTCGCAGTTGCTTTGCCTAAGGAATTAGCTGATTTGTATGGCACTGGTGACTTATCACTTTGAATGTGTTTCACACTTTTCTTTAGTTCTCTGCAACCCTTGCACGAACCTTCATCCTTTCTTTACTTTTTTCCTGCTTTTTTTTTTCGACAGAGCACTAACATCAATCTTTTTCTTCTCTTTGGATTTTTTAACTGCTTCTCTGACTTTTATCTTCTACTGTTCATATCATCCTGTTTCTTTCAACTTCTCACGTCGCCTCTTCATCTTTTCAGCTGGCGTTAATGGCATTGTGACTATAAAAATACAAAAAAATGACCTTTATAAAGTAAAATGAACATCAAAATTATGATAGTTGTTGTGAAATTGGATTTTGGGCTCCCCCGGTGGCCACTGGTGGAATTGAACTGGTGTGCATCATCCTCTCTGTTCACCTGTTTCCATCAGGATGTGGGAGTCGCTATTTAGCCTTGCTCCTCTGTCACTTCCATGCCGGTCAACATTGTAATCAGAAGCCTTTCTGTGCATGTTCCTGCTGCTAGACAACTCCCAGCTAAGTTGGACTTAGTCCTTGTTTGTTTTTGCATTTTGTTCCAGTTCACAGCTGTAGTTTCGTTTCTGTGTCTGGAAAGCTCTTGTGATCTGAAATTGCCACTCTGATGTTATGAGTTAATACTAGAGTCTTAAAGTAATTTCAGGATGGTATTTTGATAGGGTTTTCAGCTGACCATGAAAGTGCCCTTTCTGTCTTCCTGCTATCTAGTAAGCGGACCTCAATTTTGCTAAACCTATTTTCATACGTTTGTCATTTCATCTAAAATCACCGCCAATATTTGTGGGGGCCTCTGTCTGCCTTTCGGGGAAATTTCTCTAGAGGTGAGCCAGGACTATATTTTCCTCTTCCAGGATTAGTTAGTCCTCCGGCCGGCGCTGGGCGTCTAGGGATAAAACGCAGGCTACGCTACCCGGCTACTGTTAGTTGTGCGGCAGGTTTAGTTCATGGTCAGTTTAGTTTCCATCCTTCCAAGAGCTAGTTCGTATGTTTGCTGGGCTATGTTCTCTTGCCATTGAGAACCATAACAGATAGTGTTATTTCAAAAAGCTGACTAAGTGTTGTCCAAAAATTGAAAGGCAGTTAACTTACATTGAAAAGCTGAAGTAACTTACGTTACAATAAGTTTACTTCATACAGAAACTGTGAAACTTTTAGCAGCAACATGAAAATTAATAGTTAATACATTATGCAATATAAGAACTCTGCCAGTTACAATTTAATTTATGCTTAGTTCTCAATCCAACAAAAACTTTTTATCTTTTTGGTGACTTACGTTACTGAGAAAATGTCTACAATAGATATGTGCAAAATTTTATTTTAACCCCTTAGTGACGGAGACAAATTTTTGAAATCTGACCAGTGTCACTTTATGTGGTAATAACTCTGGAATGCTTCAATAAATCCTAGTGATTTTGAGATTGTTTTTTCATGACACATTATACTTTATGATAATGGTAAATTTAGGTTGATATGTTTTGTTTATTTACAAAAAATTTCAAAAATTTAAGAAAAATGTTAAAAAATTTGCAGTTTTCTTAATTTGAATGATTATCCCTTTAATCCAGATGGTCATACCACTGCAGACCATTAATAAATAACATTTCCCACATGTCGGCTTTACATCAGCACCATTTGTAAAATGGTATTTTATTTTGTTAGCATTTTAGGAGGTTTAAAAATGTAGCAGCAATTTTTCATTTTTTTCAAGGAAATTTACAACATTTATTTTTTTAGGGACTTATCCATGTTTGAATAGACTTTAGGGTTCTCATACATTGGGAAACCCCCAAACGTGATACCATTTTAAAAACCGTACACCCTGACATATTGAAAACTGCTGTCAGGTAGTTTATTAACTCTTCAGGTGCTTTACAAGAATTAATGCAAAGTGGTATGACAGAAATGAAAATGTGTATTTTTACCACCTGAATGTCTCTAACTTCTGAACAGATTACTACAGCCGTCAGACTCTAAGGGTACCGTCACACATTGAAATTTCCATCGCTACGACGTTACGATTCGTGACGTTCTAGCAATATCGTTACGATATCGCTGTGTCTGACACGCTACTGCGATCAGACACCCTGCTGAGAATCGTACATCGTAGCAGATCGTTTGGAACTTTCTTTCGTCGCTTGATCACCCGCTGACATCGCTGGATCGTTGTGTGTGACAGCGATCCAGGATGTCTTCGCTTGTAACCAGGGTAAACATCGGGTAACTAAGCGCAGGGCCGCGCTTAGTAACCCGATGTTTACCCTGGTTACCAGCGTAAACGTAAAAAAACAAACCGTACATACTCACCCGTCGGTGTCCTTCAGGTCCCTTGCCGTCTGCTTCCTGCTCTGAGTGCCGGCCGGAAAGTGAGAGCAGAGAGCAGAGCTCTCACTGTACGGCTGCACTCAGAGCAGGAAGCAGACGGCAAGGGACCTGAAGGACACCGACGGGTGAGTATGTACTGTTTGTTTTTTTACGTTTACGCTGGTAACCAGGGTAAACATCGGGTTACTAAGCGCGGCCCTGCGCTTAGTTACCCGATGTTTACCCTGGTTACCCGGGGACTTCGGCATCGCTCCAGCGCCGTGATTGCAACGTGTGACCGCAGTCTACGACGCTGGAGCGATGATCATACGACGCTGCGACGTCACGAATCGTGCCGTCGCAGCGATGAAAATTTCAATGTGTGACGGTACCCTTAGGCCGATATTTGGTCGTGAACTGCCATCGCAAACATCAGGACCACACAATCATGATCTGAGGGCACCAATTTGGATAAAGAGGAAGCCCTCACACTCTGTTAACCATTTATAATGATGTAGTCATTATTGACAGAAGCATCTAAGGGGTTAAACAGATTTGGATGGTGCAAACACTGATCGTGACTGATACAGCAAGTTGTCAGCTATAGTGTACAGCCGACAGCTGCTGGATTGTCACCTGTGTGGGGAGGCTATTCTCTTAGATCTCAGGTCAGTTAAAAGATGTATTGGCAGGCATTAAGGGGTTAAACATTAATCTTACAGAACCAAAGATATAGTATTTTGGTTTCCTAACAGTACTTATTTTAAATTTACTGAACTTAAGTTATGCATGTTGCTAGTTAATAGTAATCCACTTACCAATATAGCCTGTTCCTGTATGATTTTAGTTAGAACAGTAGGTGTTCACATTCAACCCTCTGCCATCTTGGAAATATATGGAATTTGAAAGAAACAGTGTTGCCACCTTATGCCATGTGTAATGAAGTACCAACTTGCAAAAAATTAACTATTTCCAAAATATTTGAAAATTTTGAAAATATTCCTTCTCAGCATGCAACTGCCCGGGGTCTTAAATCCCCCCTACACTATTGGGAATCGAATAAACAGATCCAAGGTAGATAAATGGAGATTCCCTTATTTTCACATAATCGGATTTATTTTGAATTCCACATTTAGACCCGCTGGTTTGAGTGTGTTTAATTTGTAAATCCACTCAAGTTCTTTCCATTTTAGGAGACAAACCCTATCTCTCCCTCTCCTTTGGGGAGGTACTACATCAATAATCCTAAATTTAAGTTGTTTTTCAGAAAGCTTGATTTCGACAAAATGTTTGGATACAGGAAGGTGCAGTCTTTTTTTCGTATAGTATAACAATGATGATTCATCCGGGTTTTAAAGTCACAAGTGGTTTCTCCCACATATAACAATGAACATTGACACTGTAGCAAGTAAATCACATATTCTGAATTACAGGTTAAATAATGATCTATTTTATATTCCTTCTAGGTAATTGGGTGGGAAAATGTTGAACCTTTCATCATTAACGGACAATTCCCACAGGTTAAATATGGGAAACAACCTTTCCTCTGTGTACCTGTCAAATATTCTTGTGATGACTTTTTTAAGGGGACAATATTTTTTGTTCCTTGCGATGGCACTTGCCCCTCTTTTTTGTTGTTGTTTTCTTTAATTGATTTGTCCAGGTCTGTAATAAAGATAGTCAATAATATCACAGGATTCAACCCTAAGGGTACTGTCACACAGTGCAATTTTGATCGCTAGGACGGCACGATTCGTGACGTTCTAGCGATATCGTTACGATCTCGCAGTGTCTGACACGCTACTGCAATCAGGGACCCTGCTGAGAATCGTACGTCGTAGCAGATCGTTTGGAACTTTCTTTCGTCGCTGGATCTCCCGCTGTCATCGCTGGATCGTTGTGTGTGACAGCGATCCAGCGATGCGTTCGCTGGTAACCAGGGTAAACATCGGGTTACTAAGCGCAGGGCCGCGCTTAGTAACCCGATGTTTACCCTGGTTACCAGCGTAAAAGTAAAAAAAAACAAACCGTACATGCTCACCATCTGATGTCCGTCAGGTCCCTTGCCGTCCGCTTCCCGCTCTGACTGTCTGCCGGCCGGAAAGTGAGAGCAGATCACAGCGGTGACGTCGCCGCTGCGCTCTGCTCTCACTGTACGGCCGGATCTCAGTCAGAGCAGGAAGCAGACGGCAAGGGACCTGACGGACATCAGATGGTGAGCATGTACGTTTTTTTTTTTTTACTTTTACGCTGGTAACCAGGGTAAACATCGGGTTACTAAGCGCGGCCCTGCGCTTAGTAACCCGATGTTTACCCTGGTTACCCAGGGACTTCGGCATCGCTCCAGCGCCGTGATTGCAACGTGTGACCGCAGTCTACGACGCTGGAGCGATAATCATACGATCGCTGCGACGTCACGAATCGTGCCGTCGTAGCGATTAAAATGGTACTGTGTGACAGTACCCTTACATCCTTTCTCCAATTAGTTTCATAACCTCTTTTCTTCCATGTGTATTTTGAATTATCTTTCTGCCACGTGTAAACATGGCCGCTTTTATAGTCCTCCATATCCCTGTTCCATTTTCTTCTCGTCATTTCCTCCAAATCAATATTTAATTTATTGGAATTATTTATATATATTATATGTTATAATACAGCTCTTTCAAAAAAAGAGACCACTACAAAATGTTCAGTTTGATTTTTCTCTTTATAGGTCTATTTTTGAGTAAAATGTAAATTGTTCTTTTATTCTATAAACTACTGACAACATGTCTCCGAAGTTCCAAGCAATACATTTTGTATTTATTTTCTGACAAAGAAAAATGATCAAAATTAAAATAAAAAACCCAGTGCCTTCAGACCTCAAATAATGGAAAAAAAAAACAAGTTCATAATCATTTAGAAACGACAATAATAATGTTTTAACTCAGGAAGAGTTCAGAAATCAATATTTTGTGGAATAACCATGATTTTTAATCACAGCTTTTATGAGTCTTCGCATGTTTTCCACGAGTCGTTCACACTCGTTCTGGCACAAAAATTTAAGCAGTTCTTCTTTGTTTGATGGCTTGTGACTATCTATCCTCTTGATTACATTCCAGAGGTTTTCAATGGGGTTCAGGTCTGGAGATTGGGCCGCCCATGACAGGGTTTTGATGTGGTGGTCTCTTAATTTTTGCCAAAGCTATATATATATCTATGATACATAGATAGATCTAGATATATAGATCTAGATAGAGAGACAGAGAAAAAAATATATATATATTCGGAGTGTAGTACAAAGGTAGGGTACAGATAGATTAGTTACTGTGTTATGTAGCATGTCACCACAAGGATGCGCTGATGAATCACAGGTCCAAATCTTTGTTACGTAATTCTCTGGCCGCGTCAGCTAAGTCCAAAATGAGGAGCTGCCTATTATCCCCTAGGCTGCTCCCTCCCACTCGCTGCATCAACCCGTGGGCTGTGCATCCTCTCTCCTCCCATATCTGAGAGCATGATTTTCCGGCCAGAACCGTGGATGCCCATAACTTTCCACCTGAAGCTGTAAATGGGATGGCAGCAGCACCACTGGGTTCTGCTGGATTTTATCTATGCAGGGAGACCAAATACGACTACCGTATTTAATTCCTGTTAGCTATGCTTTATAACTCAATAATGCAGAGTTCTAGAGGTGGCAGCATGGTATGGGCTTTTGAGGAAAGGAATTCAGATTAGGATTATGTGCTCTGCTAGGTTCAGAGATATTGCATTCTTTTATTATAGGAAATTTTCTATATTCAATATCAGAGATTTGTGCTATTGAGCTGGGGATCTGCGGTGCCAATTTATCTACTTGTCAGTATGCGTCCAACAAAGGAAGCCAGTTGGCTGGTAACTGCAGGAGAGTTCATACCCCTATGATAATGCTGGACATGGTGCTGGGGGACACAGGATCTATGCCTTTTAGCCCCCCCGGAGAGAGTTTCAAAGGGCCTATTTGCTTGAGCTAATTAAAAAAAAAAACGGTTGGTCTGCCTGTCCAAGGAAGTGCCTTCGCTGGATAATGAGGTCCCATTAATTGATGTGTATTTAACTTCTGTTTTAGCCTGAGAGGAATGCCAAATGTGGGGGCTGAGTTTGGAGCAAGTGTTTTTGGGCCAACCTGTATCTGATGGGGAATTCCATCAGATATCAAAATGATATCGTTAGATATCATTTTCCCATATCTCACAGTTAGGCTATGTGCACACGTTCCAGAATTTGCATAAGCATCCAATCATTTTTAATGCATTCCACAATTTTTGTGCACATGTGTTCATGTTAATTAATCTTGTGGATTTTTTGCGGATTTCCCGCTATTTATTGCATTTTTAAGCTCCGGAAAAAAACGCAAAAAATCTGCACAAAAAATGCAAAAAAAAAACCGCTTGAAAAACGCATGCAGATTTCTTGCGGAAAAAGTCCGGTTTTGTTCAGGAAATTTCAGCATAAAATCCTGACGTATGCACATACAGTCATGGCCAAAAGTATTCACACCCCTGCAATTCTGTCAGATAATTCTCAGTTTCTTCCTGAATATGATTGAAAACACAAATTCTTTGGTATTATTATCTTCATTTAATTTGTCTTAAATGAAAAAACACAAAAAGAATTGTCCTAAAGCCAAATTTGATATAATCCCACACCAAACATGAAAAAGGGGGTGGACAAAAGTATTGGCACTGTTCGAAAAATCATGTGATGCTTCTCTAATTTGTGTAATTAACAGCACCTGTAACTTACCTGTGGCACCTAACAGGTGCTGGTAATAACTAAATCACACTTGCAGCCAGTTGACATGGATTAAAGTTGACTCATCCTCTGTCCTGTGTCCTTGTGTGTACCACATTGAGCATGGAGAAAAGAAAGAAGACCTAAGAACTGTCTGAGGACTTGAGAAACCAAATTGTGAGGAAGCATGAGCAATCTCAAGGCTACAAGTCCATCTCCAAAGACCTGAATGTTCCTGTGTCTACTGTGCGCAGTGTCATCAAGAAGTTTAAAACCCATGGCACTGTGGCTAACCTCCCTAGATGTGGACGGAAAAGAAAAATTGACAAGAGATTTCAACGCAAGATTGTGCAGATGTTGGATAAAGAACCTTGACTAACATCCAAACAAGTTCAAGCTGCCCTGCAGTCCGAGGGTACAACAGTGTCAACCCGTACTATCCATCGGCGTCTGAATGAAAAGGGACTGTATGGTAGGAGACCCAGGAAGACCCCACTTCTTACTCCGAGACATAAAAAAGCCAGGCTGGAGTTTGCCAAAACTTACCTGAAAAAGCCTAAGGCCTTGTTCACACAATGCGTTTTTTACCGCGGAACCGCAGCGATTTTGCCGCTGCGGGTCCGCAGCTGTTTTCCATGCAGGGTACAGTACAATGTAACCCTATGGAAAACAGGAAACGCTGTGCAGATGATCCTGAAATTCACTAAAAAAGCCGCGCTGAATAGCTGCGGTAAAAAAGAAGGACCATGTCACTTCTTTGTGCGGAACTGCAGCGGTTCTGCACCCATAGACCTCCATTGTGAGGTCAAACCCGCAGTAAAACCCGCAGATCAAAAATATATCTGCGGGTTTTATTGCGGTTGTGGGTGGAGAAACCGCTGCAGCAGGAAGTGCGGGGAAGCAGGCGGAAGTACGTGGGCGGAAGTGCGTGGGCGGAGTGTGTTCCGAAGTGACATGGAGGCATACCGTCGCATGGGGATCGATGTCGGCCGTTTGATACATTTGGTATGTGTGTGTGTGTGTCCATGCGACGCTAGTGCCACCATTGTGCTAAGTCGCCGTATGGGACTACTACTCCCATCCGGTATTAGGATGGGAGAGTTGTCCCTGTGTCCGGCGACTTAGCACAGTTGTAAAGTTACACAAAACACACACAATACACATACATGACACACAGTACATACAACATATAACACAGAGTATATACTCACCAACAGCACACTGGTAGGCGAAGCCCTCGATCCCCTAGAAAAAATCCCAAAATAAAAAATCAAATCCATACTCCCTGTCCGCAGAATTCATAAAACGAGTGTCCCACGCCGATCGGCTGCTCTCCGGTGATACACTGCCAGGAGCGAAGCTCCTGGCAGTGTATCGCGTACTGTTCCGGAGTTCAATGGCGCCGGCGTCTCGGTTAACGGCAGTACAGCTGCGTTGAACTTTCCCACGCAGCACTGCCGTTAAGCGAGAGTGCCGGGGTCAATGACCGCCGGTAAACTCGCTCGCGCATGCGCAGTGACACACCGACAGGAACTATGGCTCCTGTCAGTGTGTTGCTGCAGCCGTGGAGAGCAGACATATCTCTGGATGTGTCTGTTCTCCATGGAAGAGCTTCGTGGGACCCTCGATGGATTTCTGCGGACAGGGCCAGGGAGTATGAATTTGTTTTTTTATTTTGCGTCTTTTTCAGGTCGAGGGTCTTCAGGACGGATTGAGCGTACAATAAAATATGGTCAAAAAGTGTGTCTTTATTTCATTAAAATATTTTTTTTCTAGTGTTTGTGGTTTTTTTTTTAACCCTTTCATTGGATTAATAATGGATAGGCATCTTATTGACGCCTCTCCATTATTAACCGGGATTAATGCCACCTTACAACAGCAAAAATACGTGCAACTGAAATACGTGGCACTTAAATACGTGATACGTGGCACTTAAATACGTGGCACTTAAATACGTGAAACTGAAATACGTGGCACTTAAATACGTGATACGTGGCACTGAAATACGTGATATGTGGCACTTAAATACGTGATACGTGGCACTTAAATACGTGATACGTGGCACTGAAATACGTGGCACTGAAATACATGGCACTGAAATACGTGGCACTTAAATACGTGATACGTGGCACTGAAATACGTGATACGTGGCACTGAAATACGTGGCACTGAAATACGTGATACGTGGCACTGAAATACGTGGCACTGAAATACGTGATACGTGGCACTGAAATACGTGGCACTGAAATACGTGATACGTGGCACTGAAATACGTGATACGTGGCACTTAAATACGTGGCACTGAAATACGTGATACGTGGCACTGAAATACGTGGCACTTAAATACGTGGCACTGAAATTCGTGATACGTGGCACTTAAATACGTGATACGTGGCACTTAAATACATGGCACTGAAATACGTGGCACTTAAATACGTGGCACTGAAATACGTGATACGTGGCACTTAAATACGTGGCACTTAAATACGTGGCACTGAAATACGTGATACGTGGCACTAAGTCTACGTTCACATTTGCGGTCTGCGCCGCAGCGTCGGGCGCCGCAGCGTCGCCGCATGCGTCATGCGCCCCTATATTTAACATGGGGGCGCATGGACATGCGTTGCACTTGCGTTTTGCGATGCATGCGTCACTGCGGCGCACGCGTCCGGGCGCAGAGGACGCAGCAAGTTGCATTTTTGCTGCGTCCAAAATCAACCAAAAAAAGGACGCATGTGTCGCAAAACGCAGCGTTGTGCATGTGTTTTGCTGCGTTTTTGTGTGCGTTGCGTCGCCGACGCTGCGGCGCACAACGCAAATGTGAACGTAGCCTTAAATACGTGGCACTTAAATAGCTGGATAGAGCTGGATCCGCGGGCTATGATCTGGCCTACGCTCAGCACTCTGCGGAGCGCTGTCATTCAAAACACGTCCACTCATTTTGGTGTTTAGTCCCAAAATGGAGGATGGAAGAAGAAAAGGGTTGGACAAGGAAATGACATCATTTCTTTTTTTTTTTTTTTCCCCACTGCAGTTAAAGCTTTATTTGTGTCAAACACAGACAATCTGCAGAGAAAACTGCATAAAAAACCGCACTAAAAACCGCATCAAAAAACGCACCAAAAACGCACCAAAAACCGCACCTGCGTTTTCTGCCAAGAGCTGCGGTTTTTAGTGCAGAAAAACAGCAGGGAAATTAGGAACGTGTGGACATGGCCTAAAAACGTTTTGGAAGAATGTTCTCTGGTCAGATGAGACAAAAGTAGAGCTTTTTGGGCAAAGGCATCAACATTGAGTTTACAGGAGAAAAAAAGAGGCATTCAAAGAAAAGAACACGGTCCCTACAGTCAAACATGGCGGAGGTTCCCTTATGTTTTGGGGTTGCTTTGCTGCCTCTGGCACTGGACTGCTTGACCGTGTGCATGGCATTATGAAGTCTGAAGACTACCAACAAATTTTGCAGCATAATGTAGGGCCCAGTGTGAGAAAGTTGTTTCTCCCTCAGAGGTCATGGGTCTTCCAGCAGGACAATGACCCAAAACACACTTCAAAAAACACTAGAAAATGGTTTGAGAGAAAGCACTGGAGACTAAGGTGGCCAGCAATGAGTCCAGACCTGAATCCCATAGAACACCTGTGGAGAGATCTAAAAATGGCAGTTTGGAGAAGGCACCCTTCAAATATCAGGGACCTGGAGCAGTTTGCCAAAGAAGAATGGTCTAAAATTCCAGCAGAGCATTGTAAGAAACTCATTGATGGTTACCGGAAGCGGTTGGTCGCAGTTATTTTGGCTAAAGGTTGTGCAACCAAGTATTAGGCTGAGGATGCCAATACTTTTGTCTGGCCCATTTTTGGAGTTTTGTGTGAAATTATCAATGTTTTACTTTTTGCTTCATTCTCTTTTGTGTTTTTTCATTTAAGACAAATTAAATGAAGATAATAATACCAAAGAATTTGTGTTCGCAATCATTTTCAGAAAGAAACTGAGTATTATCTGACAGAATTGCAGGGGTGTGAATACTTTTGGCCATGACTGTAGCCTTAATACTGAAAAGTGAATGAAGTGAGGTTTAATGGCCACCAGCCAAGATATGGAGAGATGAAACTGCCTCAACTACTTCCCAATAAAGGACCCCTATGCTCTCCGGCTTAACTTGTCAGAATCTGGCACCACCTGTCTATTCTTCTAAATAAATAATTAATTATAACTATTCAGTGAGTAGCTAAACTGTCATCATCTTCTGTATACATGTGTGCCAGGAGCTGTCTGGTTATCATCAGTAACTGTCATAGGACGTATTGTTTTTCAGCGTGGAGATCTTGTGTGGTACCGTCCATACATTCATTTCTTGTGACCCTCCTCAGAAAAGACAGACATGCAATTCGGAAGGATTCCCATGAGAACAAATTAATAAAGTAATACTAGCTAAATTGTGTACTCTCGTGAACTAGTGACCAAATGAATAAAAAAAAAAGTTTTACTAGACTTCTACTTTAACATAAAAAAAAAAACAAAAGGTGTACTTCTACAAATTGTAAAATACTTACTGTTCAGTGTGTAGTAGTCAATATTTGTTTGCTTTTCAGCCTTTTACATGTGTTCTTTTGTGATGTTCACTTCCTCTGAGAGATGAACAGATTTTAAGAGGATGAAAATGATAATGAGGAAAGACACATGGTGAATCAGAAGAACTTTACTACATTTGTAATTGGAGGTATTTGCTAGTATTATTATTAGTAGAATTACACTTACTACATATTGGGATAGGATCGTGGAGATGGGAATGCCCCTGTAATTATAACTTGTAAAGTAGGTGACAAAAGCTTTAAGCATTTTTATGATAGTACATAATAGCCATTATGGTTTCGGTAGATTTACATGGTCGATGCTCAATATCTTCTCTGATGCACAGATTTTTGTGCAATTGAGCAAATTAAATACAAGCTGGCCCAGACCCTGATACCTCATGCATGGCCCATGGCTGACTGCTGATGTGCCATTATCAAAATTCTTTTGTGGGTAAATTGATCGATCAACTACCTGTGTTACTATCCTTTCTCTGCGAATTGTGGTCTATGAAACTGATGTTTGTGGCACCTGAGTGTGGCTGAGCAGAAAAGCAGTTTGAGCTGATGCATGAGGTATCAGGGCTCCCTGCACAGGCTTACACTGGTCCCCTGACCCACTTCATCTTAATTTGAACTTAAATTTCAAGCTGTAAATGCTGGCCCAGATCCTGACACCCCATACATAGCCCATGGCTGACTGCTGCTGTGCCATTATCAAATTTCTACTGTGGGTCAATTGATGCCACTTTTCCTGGTGTCGGGCCTTAATTTTTGGAAATGCTAGGACTCCAAATTGGGTCTCCTTCATGTGTGTTGCCTGAATGTGGCAGGCCTACACCTCTCGCTCATCCACCTGTTACTGATCAATGTTTCATCTAGATATGCTGGTCCAAGGCCTGTCCCATGCATCCATTCTGCGCAATTATTCTATTTGTACTCTGGGTAAATTGGTGCCACTTTTCCTGGTGTCTGCTTCTAATTTGAGCTGTTTTGGCAGCTTTATGATCCCCCTGAAAATCATCTAATATTTTGGGGAAAAAAAACAGCAAAAAATAAACAATTCTTAATCTTTGCTATCCAGCACAAAAGATCTAGTCTTTCCCAATATCCGTTTACCACCATATGACTACTGCAGACAATCAAATACTTACTGGAAAACTCCTGGAGCTTCTCTGCTGGGCCAAAGAGGGGAAAAAGTGAACATTTAAGAACATTTGTTCCTCTTTTTCAAAGCTTGAGGTCTTAAATGGGTCTTAAATACTTTTAAATACTTTTTTCTATTTTAAAATGCAATTTTACCTCCTTTCCTGCTTTTTAGTCTGCTATGGACCCACTGTATTTTATACACAGGCACAAGGGTTATTTTTTTCACAAACTCATTCTGATCCTATTAGGAATCAATAATACGGATGTGGGGCACATTTGTTCTAAAGGACTGAGTTATGGACTATGGTCTATATACGCAGATTAGTCAATAGAAAGTGTCACCTATACTTCCGGTTACTGATTCGGGAGTGTACTGATGACACACAGATGTCATTTTCCGTCATATTGCAGCATTTCCTCATTAAGTCACTTTCTATATCGTAGTCTGGACACAGGTCACTAGACAGTCATGACGATTTCTTAGAAATCACCGAGATCTCATTACAGCATTGTAAAAAAAAATAAAATAAAATGACTGAGTTCCCGGTATGATTATGTGTTGTATATGAGGTTGAATGTATGGAGTGTATGGATATAATTCCTTGGTTGTTATTCTTTTTATACATTATATTGATCTAAAGTCAGACATTGAACTGGCTTAAGTGGACGTTAATGATTCTTATTGATTCTAAGCCCGCAAGGGCAGGGTCCTCGCCCCTCTGTATCAGTCTGTGTTAGTTTAACTGTAAGTGATCTCTGTAATTTGTATGTACCCCTTCTCATGCACAGCACCATGGAATCAATGGTGCTATATAAATAAATATTTATTGCTATTGTTAATATTTTCATTGTTTAAAAATGGAAAATAAAGCCTTTTTTAAAAAATTGCTGAGTTTACACCTGTGATGAAACTGGTTGGTTAAAACAGAGTGAAACACTCTATTGTACCATCCACTTCAGTAACGTAGGTGACCAACCCCTATCTCACTTTAAGGCCACAGTCGGAGGCCGTATTTATTGGAACAAGATCGAAACGCAGTGCACAGACTGACCGGCGGCTCTCCCATCCCCGAGCATGACAACTTCATGTATTTCTATGGAGCTGTCACTATCTGGTTAGGAGAGCCGCCAGCCAGTCCGTACACTGCAGTCCTATGCCGATTTATAAGACCATCTGACTGCCCACTAATTCTTTTATGAGTTCTAATTTGTACGGCAAATAGAAATGCTACAAATACTGCCATGTCTTCCATAAATGCTCATATATCTGCCAAGATAACCAAGAGCAATCCCACAAACATCCAGATCGCAGTTGTAACCTTGTAAGCTTTGTCCCCATATAGTGACAATTGTGCAATACAGAGGATTTTCCGCCTGTGTCTTACACTACCAGCCTACTATGTGAGAATCTAAGAAATACCATGCACACAATGTGAAAATAACCACCGCATAAATTGACAGGATCTGCTGGTTTGAGATTCGTAACATGTCAATTTTTGCTGCGGATAGCAGTGTAAATGACTCTTTGAAATACATGGGGTGAAATGTTTGCAATGTGTCACCTCTGCTGCCAGAGATCTGCAGAAAACACGTTCCTTGGAATGTACCCTAATGGACAAAAGTATTCAACAACAGAATGCGAAAAAAGGGTAAAACATGTTGTGATGAGAATACTCTTCAGAATTCTCTATGCAGTCCAAAGTTGTATACTTGCTGTTAATGAGCATTCACAGATAGTATACAACTTTGTTCTAGCTAGATTTGTTCTGCTAGATTTCTGAAACTTAACATGGACAATACAGAATTCATCATCTTTCCCCCATCTCACGCGACCCCCCCAACGAACCTAACCATTACAGTAAATGGCTGCCCACTCTCCCCAGTCCCACAAGCTCGCTGCCTCGGGGTAATCCTTGATGCTGATCTCTCCTTCAAACCACATATCCAAGCCCTTTCCACTTCCTGCTGACTTCAACTCAAAAATATTTCACGAATCCGTTCATTCCTCAACCAAGAATCTGCAAAAACCTTAGTCCATGCCCTCATCATCTCTCGCCTTGACTACTGCAACCTCCTGCACTGTGGCCTCCCCTCGAACACTCTCGCACCCCTCCAATCTATTCTAAACTCTGCTGCCCGACTAATCCACCTGTCCCCCCGCTATTCCCCGGCCTCTCCCCTCTGTCAATCCCTTCACTGGCTCCCCATTGCCCAGAAACTCCATTACAAAACCCTAACCATGACGTACAAAGCCATCCACAACCTGTCTCCTCCATACATCTGTGACCTCGTCCCCCGGTACTTACCTACATGCAACCTCTGATCCTCACAAGATCTCCTTCTCTACTCCCCTCTTATCTCCTCTTCCCACAATCGTATACAAGATTTCTCTCGCGTATCACCCCTACTCTGGAACCCTCTACCATAACACATCAGACTCTCGCCTACCATCGAAATCTTCAAAAAGAACCTGAAGACCCACCTCTTCCGACAAGCCTACAACCTGCAGTTACCACCGATCGACCAAACCGCTGCATGACCAGCTCTATCCTCACCTACTGTATTCTCACCCATCCCTTGTAGATTGTGAGCCTTCGTGGGCAGGGTCCTCACTCCTCCTTTACCAGTTATGACTTGTATTGTTTAAGATTATTGTACTTGTTTTTATTATGTATATCCCTCCTCACATGTAAAGCGCCATGGAAAAAATGGCGCTATAACAATAAATAATAATAGCTACAACTGTCCATAATGTTCTGGTAAACTTAAGCATTAAGACTTCCCTTTACTGTAACTAATTGGCCAAGGCAATCTCCTGAAGAAGAACCCCATAGTATTATCTCTCCTCTACCAAATGTTACAGTGGGTATAATGCGGTCAGGCATGTAACGTTCTCCTGGCATTCACCAGACCCAGACTCATCAATCAGATGCCAGATTGATCCATTACTATGTAGAACATTTCCACTGCTCTAGAGTCCTGTGGCGGTGGCTTTACATCACTCCACCTTATGCTTGGCATTGTGCTTAGTGATTTATGTCAGGCTGCATGCTGCTGTTTGGCCATGGATCTTCATGCCATGAAGCTCCCCCGCAGGGGGCAAATTGTTTGTGCTGATGTTAATACCAGAGGAGGTTTGAACTCTGCAGTTATGTAGTCGAAACCTACAAGAAACAAAATGAGCAAAAACCCTGCTGTAACTAAATAAGTAAAAAGCAAAATTGTATTTAAAAAACACAGGGTTCTTAGTAACACTGTTTTTGATCACAGATAGCATAAAAGCCATCCCACCGTCAACAAGGTGACGCTGATCGTCCTACGCTGTCTAATATTAAAAACCTTACCATGTGTCAGAGTTGACCTCGGTATGTGAATAAGGGCAGACAAAAGGACCGGGTCCCGATCTGTGGACACCAGTCTGGGGAAGCCTTCAAATGTAATTTCCAGCTCAGGAGAGGGAGGCCACACCCATTATGGAGTCAGCAGAGCATTGGTGACTTTTCTGTCCTCTGCTCCTCAGCATTTGGTGTCCCTGCTCTCTCACTTTACACTTCGTGGCTGAGTTGCTGCAGTTCCTTTCACTTCTCAAAAATATCACTCACAGTTGATGGTGGAAGATTTAGGAGAGAAGAAATGTCAGGAACAGACTTGTTACCCCGGTGGCTCCTATTATGTGACCATGCTGGTATCGGAGATGTCTTTACCACCAACCATTCTGTCACACGTTACTAAAGACAGACGACTGGTGGTGGGCTGGAGTTTATACAAAAGGGTCAATGGGGCCCAGATGGTATATACCGGGGGAAATGGAACTGACTGAAAACCTGAATTCAATTATTAAGAGATGTGTCCAAATACTTTTTTGTCCATATAGTGTATCTTGGTCATCAAGTTCTATATTAAAGGTGGTCAAGCTTGTGTTTCAGGTTATACCCAAGATGTATTGCCAGTGTCAAATACTCAACTGTGTCACGATGACCCTATACAAAGCTAATTCATACAAAAATATAATGGATTGGGAATATTATATATTTCATATCGAAGTTTACTTTAGCCAGTATGAAACCATCTTCTTGTTCAAAAGCAATTTATTCTCTTTAGCACATGGTTACCGAACCATCGGATATTTCTCCAATGGATTATAGTCCCACCGAATAATCCTAATAATGTGCGTTCTGGAAACCCCTATATGTAATCTAATAGTATGATTGTATACCAGGAGATTTGTTTGCATTTTTGCTAAGATTTTGAAGGGTAAAAAACGTCATGATTGTAAACTTCAAGAGTGGCAAGATCAAACAAAATTTAATGACCCTTTTTTTTTTTTTACAAAACATGAAACCAACCCTATCCCATTTTTCTCGCTTTGTGCTTCTTTTAAGATTGGGAGATGTAGTCCTGCACCACTGATTTTCAGGGAGACTGAAGCCTGATGGTATAATTATACCCATATTACTTTCCTTAGGGTCAGAGTAGCCCACCAGAGGGTCATCCAGCGTGGTTAAGGTCTTACTCAATAATGGATCCTAACTGCAAAAGGTCCATGATTCCCAACTAAAGCGAACCCTACTATGAGGTAATGGTGCTGAAAATTAAAGGGTTTGTCCAGTACTAATATGTTGATGACCTATACTTAGGATGGTCATCAGTATCAGATCGGTGAGGATCCAACACCCACCACCCCCACCATTCAGCTGCTGATTCTCCACAGCTATGTACATGGAACGTTTACTTTCAGGTGGGCTTGGATTGGTTTAACTTTTTAAAAAAAAAGCCTGAAAAAACACTCCAAAGAATCTTCCTGTTCATTTCTATGTAAAAACGTCTCGCAATTCAAGTGTTCTGGCTTTTTTCAACATCTTTTAACTACTTCAGGTTTCCAGGAATGCAAAGCAGTTAAAAGAAGTAAGCTGACCATTGTTCAGGTGCCTCCTACTTGGAAGATTCTCCATACTTTATAATAGAAATAAACAGAAAAGCAAAAAAAAACCTTGCAGAAGACGGTTGGTCATTTTGTGAGCATTTCCTCTTTAAAAAAAAAAAAGCTCGTGACTCATTGTGTAATGGGCTTAAAGCAAAAATGTCCCTAAAAAAACTGCAGCAAAAACATTTACAAATTGCTTTAGGAAACATCTAAAGAAAACATAAAAAAGAAAGGAAGATTTCTGTTTCAAGACCTTCGGAGAGAGAGACTGACTGATTAGAGGACCCAAACATTTGAACAACAAGTCTCCACATGGTCCTAATTTCATAACTGATCTCATGTATTTGTTTGTGAACATGTTACGGGGGCTCCTCCTATGATTCACTATTCTTATAAATAGATGTTATTTCCTTTTATGTGCTTTGAATAAGGATTACATTTTTTTTCAAAATACACAGGAGATTTTCTGCTGATTTTATGTTTAAAAATATGTCTCTATAAAGTTCTAATTTTTATTGTCTACTGGTGTCACTGGAAACCTTCCTTGGTGCTACATTTAGTCACGGCCTTTCCAAAGCTTCCAGACCACACCTAGTGTAATGTCAAGACCCCTAATCCAATCCACTTTTAACTCCTATTTGAGTGTAATAAGCAAATCACAGGTTTTGTGCCACAAGGTCAGTGCATGTCAAAACACCTAAAACTTGTCTGGCACTTTTGCGTGGACAAAGTGGCAACCCTAGCAGGACCTTATGATCTTATAATTGAGACTTTTGGGTGATGTCAAATTTTCATAATTATTTCAAGGGAATATTCAGCTCTGACTTGTTGGAGGGGATACATTATTAATGTGGTAACAGTTGGCCACATGCTAGGCCTTGTCCGTGGCTGGCAGGTATTGTGTACTTGGTTATTGATCAGAATAGGGCAGCACGGTGGCTCAGTGGTTAGCACTGCAGCCTTGCAGCCCTGGAGTCCTGAGTTCAAATCCCATCAAGGACAACATCTGCCAGGAGTTGTATGTTCTCCCTGTGTTTGCGTGGGTTTCCTCCGGGTTCTCAAGTTTCATCCCACATTCTAAAGACATACTGATAGGGAATCTAGATTGTGAGCCCCACTGGGGACAGCGGCAATAATGTGTGCAAACTGTAAAGCGCTGCAGAATCTTAGCGCTATATAAAAATAAAGATTATTATTTTAATAGAACATGCATACAACACTGAAAAATGCCACATCAATAGTGCCTCTTACCTCATGATGGAAAAGTAAGAAACTTGGGGTAACCACTTAATGGGGCTCTGCCAGCATAGAATGGCTGTTCAAACTAAGTCCCGTCACTTGGTACTTCACAGAGGAGTCAATCATTTAAATACACCTTCCCACTGCTTGTTTTCCCTCTATCTCCATCCCTTCTTCTTTGATTGACAGCTCTGGCTTCAAGTGGTCCAAGAAGGATGGAGATAGAGGGAAGCCAAGCAAGTAGGAAGGTGAATATAAATGATTGGCCGTGCCATGGAGCACCAAGCTCCTATACTTGGTTTGAACAGTCCTTCTGTCCTGACAGTGTGTTTAAGAATGACTATGCCTATTACTGCCGCTAATCCCATTTACCTGAATAAGTCTGAGTTGCAGTACCTGGGACTTGTCAAACATCCTAGCTCATGACCTACAGTTGTGCTCAAAGGTTTACATAGCAGAATTTTTGCTGTTTTGGCCTTTTTTTTCAGAGAATATGAATGATAACACCAAAACTTTTTCTCCACTCATGGTTAGTGGTTGGGTGAAACCATTTATAGTCAAATTACAGTGTTTTCTCTTTTTAAATGCTAATAACAATCCAAAACGTCCAAATGACCCTGATCAAAAGTTCACATACCCTGGTAATTTTGGCCTGATAACATGCACAGAAGTTGACACAAATGGGTTTGAATGGCTACTAAAGGTAACATCCTCACCTCTGACCTGTTTGCTTGTAAACAGTGTGTGTGCATAAAAGCTGAGTGAGTTTCTGGGATCCAGACAGACTTTTACATCTTTCATCCAGCCACTGATGTTTCTGGATTGTGAGTCATGGGGAAATCAAAAGAATTGTCAATGGATCTACGGGAAAAGGTAGTTAAACTGTATAAAACAGGAAAAAGGATACAAAAAGATACAGTTATATGAAAAAGTTTGGGCACCCCTATTAATCTTAAGCTTAATGTTTTATAAAAATTGGTTTTTTTTGCAACAGCTATTTCAGTTTCATATATCTAATAACTGTTGGACACAGTAATGTTTCTGCCTTGAAATGAGGTTTATTGTACTAACAGAAAATGTGCAATCTGCATTCAAACAAAATTTGACAGGCGCATAAGTATGGGCACCTCACCAGAAAAGTGACATTAAAGGGCACCTGTCACCCCGTTTTTTCAGTATGAGATAAAAATACCGTTAAATAGGGCCTGAGCTGTGCATTACAATAGTGTATTTTGTGGACCCCGATTCCCCACCTATGCTGCCAAAATACGTTACCAAAGTAGCCGTTTTCGCCTGTCAATCAGGCTGGTCTGGTCAAAAGGGCGTGGTGTCTTCCCCCAGATCTTGCTTAGTTTTCCGTTGGTGGCGCAGTGGTTTGCGCATGCCCAAGGTCCCGACTCCACTGCACAGGGGAGTTAAAAGAGCGCGATGTGCACTATTTCATTGGTGATCGGTGGGGGCGGCCATCTTCCTTTGGCCGCGCGTGCGCAGAAGCGGCGCTCTGCTGGCCGCGGCTTCAGGAAAATGGCCGCGGGATGCCGCGCGTGCGCAGATGGGGATCGCGGCGGCCATTTTGCTGAAGCCAAGATGCGAACTCTGCTTCAGGAAAATGGCCGCCGCGATCTCCATCTGCACACGCGCAGCATCCCGCGGCCATTTTCCTGAAGCCGCGGCCAGCAGAGCGCCGCTTCTGCGCACGCGCGGCCAAAGGAAGATGGCCGCCCCCACCGATCACCAATGAAATAGTGCACATCGCGCTCTTTTAACTCCCCTGTGCAGTGGAGTTGGGACCTTGGGCATGCGCAAACCACTACGCCACCAACGGAAAACTAAGCAAGATCTGGGGGAAGACACCACGCCCTTTTGACCAGACCAGCCTGATTGACAGGCGAAAACGGCTACTTTGGTAACGTATTTTGGCAGCATAGGTGGGGAATCGGGGTCCACAAAATACACTATTGTAATGCACAGCTCAGGCCCTATTTAACAGTATTTTTATCTCATACTGAAAAAACGGGGTGACAGGTGCCCTTTAATATTTAGTAGATCCTCCTTTTGCAAAAATAACAGCCTCTAGTCGCTTCCTGTAGCTTTTAATGAGTTCCTGGATCCTGGATGAAGGTATTTTTGACCATTCCTCTTTACAAAACAATTCCAGTTCAGTTAAGTTTGATGGTCGCCGAGCATGGACAGCCCTCTTCAAATGATCGCACAGATGTTCAATGATATTCAGGTCTGGGGACTGGGATGGCCATTCCAGAACAGTGTAATTGTTCCTCTGCATGAATGCCTGAGATTTGGAGCGGTGTTTTGGATCATTGTCTTGCTGAAAGTTCCATCCCCTGCGTAACTTCAACTTTGTCACTGATTCATGAACATTATTGTGAAGAATCTGCTGATACTGAGAGGAATCCATGCGTCCCTCAACTTTAACAAGATTCCCAGTGCCGGCATTGGCCACACAGCACCAAAGCATGATGGAACCTCCACCAAATATTACTGTGGGTAGCAAGTGTTTTTCTTGGAATGCTGTGTTTTTTTTGCCGCCATGCATAACGCCTTTTTATATGACCAAACAACTCAATCTTGGTTTCATCAGTCCACAGGACCTTCTTCCAAAAAGAAATTGGCTTCTCTAAATGTGCTTTTGCATACCTCAGCCGACTCTGTTTGTGGCGTGCTTGCAGAAACGGCTTTTTTCGCATCACTCTCCCATACAGCTTCTCCTTGTGCAAAGTGCGTTGTATAGTTGACCGATACACAGTGACACCATCTGCAGCAAGTTGATGCTGCAGCTCTCTGAAGGTGGTCTGAGGATTGTCCTTGACTGATCTCACCATTCTTCTTCTCTGCCTTTCTGATGTTTTTCTTGGCCTGCCACTTCTGGCCTTAACAAGAACTGTACCTGTGTTCTTCCATTTCCTTACTATGTTCCTCACAGTGGAAATTGACAGGTTAAATCTCTTAGTCAGCTTTTTGTATCCTTCCCCTGAACAACTATGTTGAATAATCTTTGTTTTCAGATCATTTGACAGTTGTTTTGAGGAGCCGATGATGCCACTCTTCAGAGGAGATTCAAACAGGAGAACAACTTGCAAGTGGCCTCTTTAAAGTAGCTTTTCTCATGATTGCATACACCTGGCTGTGAAGTTCAAAGCTCAATGAGGTTACAAAACCAAAAAAAGTGCTTTAGTAAGTCCGTAAAAAGTAGGTAGGAGTATTTAAAACAAGAAAATGATAAGGGTGCCCATACTTATGCACCTGTCAAATTTTGTTTGAATGCATATTGCACATTTTCTGTTAGTACAATAAACCTCATTTCAAGGCAGAAACATTACTGTGTCCAACAGTTATTAGATATATGAAACTGAAATAGCTCTTGCAAAAAAAACAATTTTTATAAAACATTAAGCTTAAGATTAATAGGGGTGCCCAAACTTTTTCATATAACTGTATCTAGGGAATTGATAATGCCAGTCAGCAGGGTTCAAACTGTGATTAACAAATGGAAAATTAGGGGCTCTGTAAAAACAGAACCACAGTCTGCCAGGAAAATTGTTCAGGATGCAAAGAAAAACCCACAAATAATGTCTGCTGAAATACTGGACGCTCTGAAAACTAGCGCTGTGGCTGTTTCAAGATGCAGAATAAGGAGGCACTTGAAGAAAAATGGGCCGCATGGTCTAGTCTCCAGAAGAAAGCCATTACTGCGCAAATGACACATAGTATCTCGCCTACAAAACAGCACAGAGACAAGCCTCAAAACTTCTGGAACAAGGTAATTTGGAGTGATTACACCAAAATTGAACTTTTTGGCCACAACCCTAAACGTTACATATGGAGAGAGGTCAACAAGGCCTATGATGAAAGGAACACCATTCCTACTGTAAAGCACGGAGGTGGATCGCTGAGGTTTTGGGATGTGTGAGCTACAAAGGCACAGGAAACTTGGTCAAAGTTGAAGGAAAGATAAATGCAGCACGTTATCCGCAAATACTGCTGCGCATGAGATGTACTTGGACGTTCCAGCATGACAACGATCCAAAGCACAAGGCCAAGTTGACCTGTCATTGGCTACAGCAGAACAAAGTGAAGGTTCTGGAGTGGCCATCTCAGTCTCCTGACCTCAATATCATTGAGCCACTCTGGGGAGATCTCAAGCGCACAGTTCATGCTAGACAGCCCAGGAATTTACAGGAACTGGAGGCTTTTTGCCAAGAAGAGTGGTCAGCTTTACCATCTGAGAAAATAAAGAAGCTCATCCACAACTACCACAAAAGCTGTCATTAATGTTAGAGGGGGCAATACACGGTATTAAGAAATGGGTTTGTAAACTTTTGATCAGGGTCATTTGGATGTTTTGGGTTGTCATTATGATTTAAAAAGAGAAAACACAGTAGATTTACAATAAATGGCTTCACCCAACCACTAACCATGAGTGGGGAAAAAGTTTTGGTGTTATCATTTATATTCTCTGAAAAAACGCCAAGAAAGCAAAAATCCTGCCACAGTATGTAAACTTTTGAGCACTGTGTGTATTCAACCAGGGAATCCATCCATCAAGGAATTTCCAGAAGTCCCGAAGAGCTTCCCGTAAGCATTTCCTAGATGACCTGCGACCATGTTGTAGTTATTGCGCCGCTCCCTATCACGGTTACTCAGAGGTCAGGTGCTGACTATGTTTACTACAGGTCGAACTCTCATTTATTTGGTTGTACAGGAGCGGCCGTCTGAGGCTAATGAGTCTTCTTATCATTTACAATAGGTAGGGTCAATGTTCATTCTTGTGAAAGCTGCAATCATCGCATAGTCATCACTTCTCCTCTGATGACTTGTTAGCAGTGTAATATTCCAAATTAGTGGGTACAAAATCTCCCATTATGTGCACATTACGTGTATTTAAAAAAAAAAAAAAGGTTTATTCCGTTGTACTCTGACCTCCAGGGCCAGACGGGAACTGAAGGTCAGCCCTGGCATTTGAGAGCACGGACGGTGCATGGTGAATGGGTAATATCGACATGCACTTGTGGATTATGGCTGATTTGGGTATATGTCACATTTTTTAAATAAAAATTGCTGCAACCGCATTTTATCATCAACAGACAAAACTGAACTGACATAATTGAGAATATAAATTTCCCTCCAGGAAAATGTTTTTCAACAGGAAGGACGGACATATTTGTAATAAAGAGCTCCGTGATCCCAAAAACGCGATGTTTGATAGAACCAGAAAAGTGAATGAGATGTCTGAAATCTCATGGAAAACAGCTTATTTTTTCCCTGCAGATTTGAAGCAGTTTCATGTCTGCAGCGTCTATTCTTTCAACATTTTTCATTCATTGTAAATAACAGGAAAAAAAATCTCCTAAAAAGTGCAGCAATATCAAGGGAATTTTCCTGCCAAGACACACTTTTTGGTGAAGAAATGTGAGCAAAGAGAACCTGTCAGCAGTTAAAGACCTGGCTGTAATGGCGTGGTAATACTGATTACATTGATATATTTGGTGCAGAAATTCCCTTTGTTGTTCCTCTGCAATCACCATGTGAAGTTTCCTACTAATGAGATTTCAGTGCTCTGGAGGTCGGACCGTTTAGTCAGTTTTCCATAGACTTCATAAAAATGGGTCCAGTTGAAACCCTTTTTTTTAAGCAGTACAAAACAGTTGTATCTGCACCAATTTTTTGTTAGCGGATTGCTGCTGGATCCGTTCCAAAGGATGATACTGGACATGTGAACAGAGCTCTAGTTTAGGAAGTCTCGCTTTATCTGTCTTTGGGCCATTATGGTCTTATTTCCTCACTATTTATACTCGCTGAGATCATTCTAGAGCTCATTAGGCTCCATCTTTTCTAAAAGAATGGTTACAATTGTCTATAAATGATTCCAGAACAGGAGAAGGACTTGGGTATTGTGGATACAAGTAAGTTGAGAAGCAGTACAGTGTTAGGCAGCAGCTGCAAAAGCAAATGATTTTAGGATGTATAAAAAGAGAGAGAAAATCCTGTGATCCAAATTTATTATTACCCCTCTATAAATCCCTTGTAAGGCCCCACATTTTAAAAAAGATATTTGGGATTTAGAGTCAGTTCGAAGGTGGAAACTAGATTATTACATTATTACAAGATCTCGTTTATATGTATAAATAAATATGTGGTCAATAGTACTGGCGCATAACTTATCACTTTCCAGAGCGTTACAAAGGGTAATGGAACATTGTTACACGTGGAGAAAAGTCAATTCCGGCAGCTAAATAGGAAAGGGTTCTTTACAGTTAGAGCAGTCAGACAGTGGATTGCCCAACCACAGGAGGGAGTAATGGCAGACACTATAACAGCATTTAAAAAAGGTCTGGATATTTTTTTTAACAAAACATGACAGTTATAAATAATTTAGCAAGAGAAAATATATAACTTTGAATTTTTTGGTCCCAGGTCTTTTTTCAACCTATATAATTATGTAGAATGTACATGAGGAAAATGCTTGAAATGCAATTCCCTATGATATTGTTTTACAAGTAATTTCCTCTTTTTCTTTTTTCTTTGTAAAGTGCTAATTATAAATCCAATATCTGAATCTAAGAAGTGCACAACCCTCCAGAAACACTTTCACATTTAATCTGTAATTGTATTTCTTATGGTGGTTAAGGGAAGCCATAATGATTGATGCCTGCTGGTAACAAGTGCAGCTATTTGCCTCTATAATGAAAGCGAATCACCAATGATTGAAGGGTTAATACTTGGGCCCAGCATCAGTAATAGCCCCTGTAGTAACCATGACAACTGTTATGAGGTCATAAACAAAAATCATATAGAAGATTTCATAATAGAAGGCTGCGCTGCCACGATCAGCGCCATTACTGATGCGTCTGAGGACATTGAACTTGACCACCCCACGTAATGTGCCGACCTTGGGGTAATTTGGAGGTTCTAGGAGGGAAAGGGGTTGTCTGGTTTAGACAACCCCCGGGCATGGGAAGGTAACAGAGGGGGGTCCCCAGAACAGGATTCCCTTCTGTTACCCTCTACAAAGAGCTACTCTCCTTTGGGAGTTCATGGACAGATCTATCACTTTTACGGGAGATAAATTGGGATGGGGGGAGGGGATATTTGTCCTATTAGGGGTCATCCATAATTAACAATTCCTGTAACCAAGTGTCCAACTCCTTGAGACTTGGACCTGGATCTGTAAGGAAGAAATTATCCCATGCATCCACCTGGGAAACAGATCAGCCATATTGGGTCTAGCTGCCAATGTGGTGGCAGATATCGCAGCCGGATCTCTCCACATCCAGTTATCACATTTATAGTCTATATTTATGTTGTTGTCTGTAAATCTTGTAAAATGGACGTTGTAAAATTCTGCCGTTCCATCTGTAATATCGGCACTAACTCTCTAAGCCTGAGGGAAGGGCAGCCCTCCAGCCATGGTTCCCTAGAGGTTTCCTCCACAGTGGGTTTTCCTCTCCCGAGCGCTGGGGGTGACTCTTTGTGAGTTGTGCTATTTTCAGTGTCATGTGAATATAAATAAAGTTGAGAACGTTTGACACCTAATTACAACGCTTCGTGTATTTATTTTGTGCTTTTGTCTGATTCATGTTTGGGAGTCGGTGTCCATCTGAGTCTGGACAACTGCCGGCCACAGTACCCACAAGTGTGTAGCCATTCTCGGAGTAAGGGCTGACAGTACATTACAGGATTACCAGTGGCTTCCTCGCCTCATTCACACAGTGAGTATTTGGGGCAGTAATTTACATCAGTATTTGTCAGCTAAAAACCAGAGGGAACAAACACAGAGAAATAATAACTGGATCACTGTCACCTCTTCTGTGTTTTGGATCCTCTCCTGGCGTCTGGTACCAAATAATGATCACCATGTAAAAGCGCCCGAAATCCTCACAGACGGATCTGACTGTGAGCCGCAGTGAAGCAGCCGAGGTTACAAGCCTTCAAGGAGTTTCCGGTTTCAAAACCCTCTGTCCTCCCATTGTAGTTATAAAGACAAAGAAAATGTGCATTCTCCACCCTCCCCAGGACAGACGGCAGCATATGATCACCTCTATGATAACCGCCTCCCTATCACATCACTGACAACCAGCTGCTGCATCTGAGTGTGAGATGCTCTCATTTAGGCGACATTCTGCCACATATTTTTATGCAAAAAAAATGACAGCGTATTACTGGATGATGTGTGTGTGTATATAGCCAAAAAGGAAAAAAAAAAGTCATCTCCCCCATAAGAAGATCCATGCACGGAGACTTGTAATGGGCAAGAGGTCAGCAGAAG
Organism: Ranitomeya variabilis; assembly: GCF_051348905.1. Lineage (NCBI taxonomy): Eukaryota > Metazoa > Chordata > Amphibia > Anura > Dendrobatidae > Ranitomeya > Ranitomeya variabilis. The sequence goes on from NC_135236.1 coordinate 85,073,286, forward strand.
CAACAAACACTAATCCAGAATCAGAATCTTCTATTAGAAGCCAAACTTTATTGTGCAAAAATAGAGAAAGGAAATCGCAACTTCATCTCTAAAAACCATTAAAAATGATACAAACGGGTTTCAGACAACTGTCAATCAATTATTGTGCCAAAAAGGATAAAAGAACCCAAAGAGTATATATGCCTTAAAGTAATGAATTTTATTTTAATCATTAAAAACATACATGGAATACTTAAAAATCATGTAAAGTCAAAGGCAGCCAGACATTACTGCAGGGATCCAAGTAAAGAAATAGATGGAATGCACACAGTCAGACGTAGTAATATAGAGATGTGCCCTATGTGTAATGAGGAAGTACTTCAGGTGAAGTTATCCTAATGTAAACCAATAAAGAGTGCTTACAGTTGTAAATAGATCAACTTGCATGTGGAGTAGTGTTATAGTAACGATCCCTGCTGCCCCAACGCACATTTCATAATAACTTCTTCAGGAGACGTGTGCCGGGGTGGGAGTGACTGGAGTCATATTTGCCTAGTTGCCCTATCAGAACACTCAAATACGGAGGAGTGTGTGGGTTATGTGATCATTGTTAGAAGAGGTCAGCAGGAAGTCAATAGAAGGCACCCACTGGACGGCGCATATGGCAATTCTCATTGCTTGTTGGTGTTACGGTTCACACCCCGTGGAAGGCAAGAATACCGTGCACTCATGGTGACGGCGCGTGCGCAGACATTCAAATGGGTCACTCGCCGTAAAACCGATAAGACGCAAACAGTGCATGCGCACGGGGACTAGGTGTACAGCACATCAGAGAATTCAATGTTTAGAAGACTAATGAAGTGAATGGATGTAAGTGAATTAGAGATTATGCTTGTTCTAAGTAGTAAAGTGCTGAGTGCCTTTGCAAAATTCAGGTAAATTGTATGACATGAAACATATCTAATTAGTGAAAACTAATAATAGATGTGCAAATTAATGTATGACATACATAAGAGTGACTAAAATGCAAGTGAGATCATGGCATTAGTAAAAGTGTGGGATAGCTTGTGTGCAAGAGAATAAAAAGTTAGAAAGTAAAAGGTGACAACATGATTTATAAAATTAGATAAATTGTAAACAACTATACATCAATAACAATAACCACATATGGCAAACATGACAATATGAATACAGGTACAAGTAAAATCAATAACATAAATTAATAATGCTAGCCGCATATGCAAAGTAGAGCCTGAACATGTTATGGTATTTCAGAGGTTACTGACCATGTACAATCAAATTAATATTACAGAATAAAGTCCCAGAATGTTCAGTTTAAATAAAGACGGGCAGGGCAGGGCTGGACCTGCCATGTCCATTTAACATATTGACCAATACCCCGAGTACTGCAGGAAGAAATCCTCTTCCTTCTATCAAAGTTTTTATTTTCTTAATATATTGCAATCATCATATTACATATCACTGTGTACTTAAAATTGCTCATTTTACTCTTCGACCCAGCTAATTCTTCTGTTTTCCATTAGGTCTCTGATTACAAAAATGACTAGTTGAATCTAAGCTCTACGTAGAAACAGGAGGTCAATTTTCTCTGCACAAGTAATGTGTCGCTGCAAAAGTCTAATTACAGGGGGGAGGATGAGCAGCTGGGTCAGGAGGTGTGAATGATTCATGCAGGTATCAGAAACTTCCTGTTTCTACCCTCATCAGAAAAGAGAGAAGAATTAACTGGGTAGACAGACAAAATGATCAACTGTAATTATATAGTATTATATCGTGCTACATCATATGATGATTGCAATATATTAAGAATATAAAAACTGATGCCAATGCTTTTTAAAGTACCGAGAAAGACAGACCACCATTTCTAATATTCTATTATAACAGGGTCTGAATCACAGGACTGCCGCTGTCACAGCAGTAACTCACATGCCTCCTCAGTGCCAACCTTCTCACCGCTGTCATCACGTGGCTTCTGTTTGTGTTAGGTGGGCTCCCTGATTTTTGCTTCTTGCAGCACTGCTGCATATGTCTGTTTCCATTTGGCATTAGTGGGTGGGGCTGGTTTCTGCAGGAATTTAACCCTGCTGTGTCCTGCAGAGATTAGGTTCCTTGGCCTATCCCATGCCAGCAGGCTTTATATTAGGCAGCTCCTCCCACCACTCTTGGCTCAAACATTGGTTCCTAGTCAGTTTGTTCTGCTAGTGTCCTGTTAGTTCATGTGTGTTTTGTTTCTCCCGTTGTTGATCCGGTTCATATCCCCATCCTGTTTGACCTCTCTGCTCCTGACCTTGGCTACATATCCTGATCCTGTGCTTCCTGCCCTGATCTCAGACTGTCTGACCTCATCCTTGTCTTCGCCCTCCTGTACCTGGTACCCGTGCCTCTGACCCTCTGGTCTGCTGCTGCAGTCCTGGTGACTTTCCTGGAATGGTTCCAGGTATCTACTGACAGCCCAGACTATCCTTACCACCAAAGGCTCTAGTGAAGACTCAGTAGACACCTAGTTACACCCCTCCAGGGTAAGCATGGCCTGTGGCTCAGTGGGTCCACATCCAACAGCGTTACATTCACCCACCAGAGTTACAGTTGTATACAAAATGTGGTACCAATATTCAAGAAGGGAACATCTGAGCATGGAATTTAGACGCTGGTAAGTTTAACCTGAGGTATAGGAAACCTCCTTAAGGGTTTTCTAAGAGACTAGCTGAAGAGCCCGATGTTGCCCGGGCGCATAGTAACTAACTGCCATCCCGCTCTCTCCCTCTGCAGCCCTGCTCTCCACTCGCCGTCCTGCTCTCCCTCCGAAGCCCAGCTCTCTACCCGCCGCTCCGAATTCTCCCTCAGCAGCCCTACTCACCATACACCGTCCCGCTGTCTCCCTCCACAGCCCGTCTCCACTGGCTGTCCCGCTCTCTCCCTCAGCAGCCCAGCTCTCCACCCGCCATCACGCTCTCTCCTTCCGCAGCCCCGCACTTCATGTGCCTGGGAGTCCCAGCAGTGGGGGGTCCGGTGATGACCCGCTGGTGGTACTGCGCAAGGGCCTGGTACCACCAGCGGGTTCCATATTAGAATACCCATCACTTGGGTATTCCAATATGGTGGTCAGCGTACTTCGGGTGCGGCGTGGTGGATTGTGGGATTCGAGGACGTCCAGATGGAAGTGGATGACAGACAATTTAAGGTAATTATATAAATAGAGGATATCCTGGAATATCTCAATGAGACTAACCTAATTTATCAACATATGTTTGAGGGATCTGTCCTGCAAACTAATCTGATCAGATTCTATGAGGAGGTAAGCTGTAGATTGGACCAGGGAAACCCAGTGGATGTTGTCTATCAGGACTAAGATGAGAGTAATGGGAGCAGGGGAAATTATTTGTAACTGGGTTAACATTTGTCTCAGTGATAGGAAACAGAACATTAACAGTGGAGTGCGGCAGAGATCAGTAATGGCAGGGGCAGACATATCACCAGTGCAGCTGCATTGGGGCCAAGAGTTGGATGGATCCCGCAACAAAGACGCTCATCCAGCTGTATTGTGATGCATAAATATGGTAAAAAAGGAACAGCACACTGGTATAACTTATCTCTGGGTGCAGAGCCTCCAGGCAACCCGTCCACTGGTCGTTCACATTCAATATAGATCAAAAAAAGAGGCAGCACTCCATTGTCAAAAAGGTGCAGGATTTATTCAAATCCACATGTCAGTGCGACGTTTCAGCTCTATTGAGCTTTTCTCAAGCCTTGAGAAAAGCTCAATAGAGCTGAAACGTCGCACTGACATGTGGATTTGAATAAATCCTGCACCTTTTTGACAATGGAGTGCTGCCTCTTTTTTTGATCTGTATTGTGATGCAGGGAACCTGCCGGCTCCCTATGCTGCCATATATGCCACTGGCCAATCAGAAGCTGGCAGCTGACATGAGCGTGCCCTAGACTGGGGGAAGATAGTATTGACATCATGCGTCATGGCTTGCATGCCGTAGATCACGTGTAGCAAGATGGGAGCAGCAGATCAGAGGCAGGAGCTACAGGAAAGACAGAGGACGAGCGTTTCACCTAACACGTCCTCCAGCACACTGGGATAAATCCTTCTCAACAACTGGACTGGAGAGGGTTCCTGCACTAACGTGTTGCCGCTCTTCAGTGTGTGGAAGCTATGTACCTCACCCTGCTCTTACAAGTTTGGCTGGCCGTAGGTAATGATCATGCTGAGTGGCTGAGACATCATCTCCTCTTTCTTCCTTCACGTGCATAACGTAAATGTGAGGAAAAAGAGGTCACGTGGTACTTGTGGGAGAAGGGGGCGGTGTTGATCCCTGCGCAGCGGAAGATACCCGGAGACACCAAGTGACAGAGCGGTCCAGTGCAGGTCAGGTACTACCCCATCTGGCAATTGACAGAATTGCCAAGTGGCCAGTCCGGCCCTGCTGACCTCTTCTAAAACCACTCCACCCCTGTCCACAGATTTTGCCTTCTATTACAACCCAGTCCCATTCACTTTGAAGGAGGTGAGATGCAATACCAGAAACAACGCATAGACCTTTGGGGCACTGGTTTTGGAAGAAAGCAGCTATGTTTGTTTTTTTTTAAACTTGAGCAAACATACCAAATAGCATTTCAAATTTTGCTGCAGATATACAGTGGTGCATGGAAGTTTGTGAACCCTTCAGAATTTTGCATAAATATGGTCTAAATCTACATCAGATTTTCACAAAAGTCCTAAAAGTAGGTAAAGATAACCAATTCAATAAAATATGTAAATAAATATTAGACTCTTTCTTTTTTTAGTAAAATGAGCCATTAGTCATGTCAGAGAGGCAAAAGTATGTGAACCTTTAGGATAAGCAGATAATTTGAAGGTGAAGGTAGAGTCTAGTGTTTTCAATAAATGGGGTGACAATCAGGTGTGAGTGGGCTACCTGTTTTATTTAAAGAGGTCAATCTTCACAACACATTTGTGGAAGTGTATCATGGCGCAAACCAAAAAGATTTCTGAAGACCTCAGAAGAAAAGTTGTTGATGCTCATGAGGCTGGAAAAGATTACACAACTATCTCTAAAGAGTTTGAACTACACCAATACACAGTAAGGGAGATTATGTACACATAGAATAAATTTAAGACCATTATTACCCCTCCTATAGTGATCTAGCAACAAATATCACTTCAAGAGAGTCTGCAGGTTCACAAAGGAACCCAAGGCAACCTCTAGCCACCTAAAGGGCTTTTTTCACATTATCTGATGCGAATATGCATGAGACCACCATCAGGAGGACACTAAACAACACTGGTGTGCATATTATATTTCAAATTATCAAATTACCATAATACTTCTCTTCATGACACAACTCTTTTATTCCATCCTTAAAAATACACAGCAACAACAAAAATACATGACAACTTTTGATTTATTTGTAATTTTCAAGCCAATAGTCAGAGATACAACCAACTTGTATTTTACCTATCCTATGAAATTTTGGTTTTAAAAAACATTGGGTAAAGGAGAATAATATTAAAATTTCAGCCTGGTCATAGCTTAATTTGATAGCAATGTTGTAGAAGGACCTGAAGTGATCAGCCCATGGAGAAAACCCACTAACATAACAGAGTTAAAACTATTTTGAAGGGAAAAACGGGATAAAATGCCTCCAAGCCAATGTGAAGGTTTTATGAGCGATTACAAAAAAATGTATAGATGCAGGATTTGTTATGTAAAGGGGCCACACCAAATGTGTGATATTACTTTCAATGCACAATGACAGCTCTGATGAGAAGGAACGAGCCATCAAAAGTGTGCAGTGTCAGTGCAGATTATGAGGTCACTTTCCTACACATTGTTGTAGTGGTCAATTAACTAAAAAAAAAGTTTGAAAGCCTAGATACATTTCTTGAAAAATATAATATTACAGGTTATGGGCACTAGATTCTGTGATGGGACGTTTATCCAGGGAATTAGTCCGATTGCCGAATGTGGAGTTGGGAAGGAATTTTTCCCCTAATATGGAGCAATTAGCATCTGCCTCAGTCTTGGTCTGAATCAACATGCTAGGGTATAGGTAGAACTTTAACGAATCTTAAAAAAGTATGAAACTATTATTAGGTTTTGTTTTTTTTGTTATCATCATAGAATGTTAGAGTTGGAAGGGACTTCCAGGGTTATCATGTCCAACCCCCTGCTCAATGCAGGACTCACTAAACCATCTCAGACAGATGCCACAATAGTCTTTTGGAGTGCTCCTCTTTTGGACCCCTATCTTTCTTGAGAAATAGGGCCCTGGCCCTTTATCATTACGTAGACCGCACATACTGCACAAGTCATTGGGAGCACTACATTTAAAGAACACCATTAGAAATAATATATACACAGCCACTTCTCTATTCTTTAGAATGCTCCAGGGCCCAGTTTTCATTCCTCAAGTTCCAGCAGTGGGACCTACATTTATTAAACCCTTAGGCTATGTGCCCAAGTTCAGGATTGTTCTCAGAATTTTCCTGCTCAAAACCGGACTCCTTTCGCAGGAAATCCGCACGGGTTTTTTTCGTGTTTTTATTGCGTTTTTTTCCCGGATTTTTCGCGTTTTTTTCCGAAGCATCCCAATACAATAATATAGCGGCAAATTCGCAGATTGTTAATGAACATGCTGCATATTTTTCCACGATGCTTTTTTTTTTTGGGGGGGGGGGAATGCAGCGTGGGCACAAAAATTGCGGAATGCATTCTAATAATGGGATGCTTAATGTAAGCGTTTTTTAAGCTTTTTTGCATCGAAAAACCGCAAAACATCCTGAACGCGGGCACATAGCCTTAAAATGGCTTAAGTATTCACTACCCCCCTTAGCTTTTTTTACCCATTTTGTTATATTACAACCTGTGTTTAAATACTTTTGTATTGTAATTTGTGTGTGATGTACTGTATCTGCATCAAATAGTCCAAAGTTAGTGAAGTGAGAAAAATATAGGCATAAAATTAAATGTATGGGATCAAATAACTAATTGGCATGTGCATATATACGCACCCCTTTTACTATGAAGCTCCTAAAAAATTATGTTCAAGCAATTACCTTCATAAGTCACATGCTTAGTGAAAGGAAGTCCACCTGTGTGCAATCTATGCGTCATATGTGGCCTATCACGCCTATCATATAGGCCTATGAGCGGCCTATCACGTTCCCTAATCAGTCATTTTATGTTTGTGTGTGTGTGTAGCCCATTCACTCTCATCTACCCCCCACCCCCTGAAGATGGCTGGACCATCATTGTAAATACATCATTGTAAATACACACCTGTACTTTGTATCTCCCCACCTCATTGTAGATTGTAAGCTCTCACGAACAGGGTCGTCTTATTTTGCTTTATTGCTGTATTGTTAACATTGTTACCTATGACTGTTGTGTTTGAAACTGTTAAACTGTAAAGCGCTGCGGAATATGTTGGCGCTATATAAATAAAGATTATTATTATTATATGTTTGTCAGTATATACACTTTACCTTTTCTGAAACACCACAGAGGCTGCAACATCATTAAGCAAGAGGCACCACTAACCAAACACCACCACGAAGACTACGGAGACCTTCAAACAAGTCAGGGACAAAGTTTGAGACATCCAAGTCAGGGTTGGGTTATAAAAATATCCCAATCTCTGATGATCCCGGGGCACCATCAAATCCATTATCATCAAATGGAAACACAACCACAACAAACCTACCAAGAGAAGGCCGCTCACCAAAATTCTCAGCGGACAAGGAGAACATTAATCAGAGAGGCAGCACAGAGACCAAAAGGTAACCCTGAAGCAGGCCCAGATTGCTAATCTGCCCAGCTGGGCAGATGCCTGCTGGGCTGGGGGCTAATTGGGCCACTGCCACCCCTTTAAAATGGGTCGGGGAACCTCCGGCAGGTAGGTCCCCGCAGTCCGCAATTCTCTGGCGGCAGCCGTATCCTGCCAGCTGCCGGCCGTTTAACCCCCAAGTGCACGCAGAATTCATTACAGAATGCTGCCTGCACATGGATGATGTCATCAGGGCAGGCGGAGTTAGCGCCGAGGTGGCCAGGGTTAACACCGAGGTGGGAGGGGTTAGTGCCCAATGCTCTCCCGTGCATTCTCCTGGCCCAGAAGAGGAGCTGTTGCCATGCAGAGAGAGAGTCCAGAGCGATCTCTGTGCTGGCAGCTCAGTGCCTGCCTGTCTGCTGGTAATTTATGCCCCCCTGTGATCTGTGCCCACTGCCCCCAACTATATGCTCCCTGTGATCTGTATCTGTGCCCCCAGCTATATGCCCCCTGTGATCTGTGCCCCCAAGCTATATGCCCCCCTGTGATCTGTGCCCCCCAACTATATGACCCCCGTGATCTGCGCCTCCAAGCTATATGTCCTCCTGTGAACTGTGCTCCCAGCTATATGCACCCCTGTGATCTGTGCCCCCCAACTACACTGTGTGCAGAATTATTAGGCAAGTAGTATTTTGATCACATGATACTTTTTATACATGTTGTCCTACTCCAAGCTGTTCAGGCTTGGGAGCCAACTACCAATTAAGTAAATCAGGTGATGTGCATCTCTGTAATGAGGAGGGGTGTTGTCTAATGACATCAAAACCCTATATAAGGTGTGCTTAATTATTAGGCAACTTCCTTTCCTTTGGCAAAATCGGTCAGAAGAGAGATTTGACGGGCTCTGAAAAGTCCAAAATTGTGAGATGTCTTGCAGAGGGATGCAGCAGTCTTGAGATTGCCAAACTTTTGAAGTGTGATCACCGAACAATCAAGCGTTTCATGGCAAATAGCCAACAGGGTCGCAAGAAGCGTGTTGGGCAAAAAAGGCGCAAAATAACTGCCCATGAATTGGGGAAAATCAAGCGTGAAGCTGCCAAGATGTCATTTGCCACCAGTTTTGCCATATTTCAGAGCTGCAACGTTACTGGAGTAACAAAAAGCACAAGGTGTGCGATACTCAGGGACATGGCCAAGGTAAGGAAGGCTGAAAAACGACCACCTTTGAACAAGAAACATAAGATAAAACATCAAGACTGCGCCAAGAAATATCTTAAGACTGACTTTTCAAAGGTTTTATGGACTGATGAAATGAGAGTGACTCTTGATGGGCCAGATGGATGGGCCAGAGGCTGGATCAGTAAAGGGCAGAGAGCTCCACTCCGACTGAGACGCCAGCAAGGTGGAGGTGGGGTACTGGTATGGGCTGGTATCATCAAAGATGAACTTGTGGGACCTTTTCGGGTTGAGGATGGAGTGAAGCTCAACTCCCAGACCTACTGCCAGTTTCTGGAAGACAACTTCTTCAATCAGTGGTAAAGGAAGAAGTTGGTTTCGTTCAAGAAAAACATGATTTTCATGCAGGACAATGCTCCATCACATGCCTCCAACTACTCCACAGCGTGGCTGGCGAGTAAAGGTCTCAAAGAAAAAAAAATAATGACATGGCCCCCTTGTTCACCTGATCTGAACCCCATAGAGAACCTGTGGTCCCTCATAAAATGTGAGATCTACAGGGAGGGAAAACAGTCCACCTCTCGGAACAGTGTCTGAGAGGCTGTGGTGGCTGCTGCACACAATGTTATCGTAAACAGATCAAGCAACTGACAGAATCTATGGATGGAAGGCTGTTGAGTGTCATCATAAAGAAAGGTGGCTATATTGGTCAGTAATTTTGGGGGGGTTTGTTTTTGCATGTCAGAAATGTTTATTTCTACATTTTGTGCAGTTATATTGGTTTACCTGGTGAAAATAAACAAGTGAGATGGGAATATATTTGGTTTTTATTAAGTTGCCAAATAATTCTGCACAGTAATAGTTATCTGCACAAACAGATATCATCCTGAGATAGCGAAATCTAAAAAAAAAAACACTCCAACTTCCAAAAATAGTAAGCTTTGATATTTATGAGTCTTTTGGGTTGATTGAGAACATTGTTGTTGATCAATAATAAAAATAATCCTCTAAAATACAACTTGCCTAATAATTCTGCACACAGTGTATATGCCCGCTGTGATCTGTTCCCCCCAACTATATGCCCCCTGTGATCTGTGCCCCCAACTATATGCACCCCTGTGATCTGTGCCCCCAGCTATATGCACCCCTGTGATCTGTGCCCCTCAGCTATGACCCCGTGATCTGTGCCCCCAACTATATGCACCCGTGTGATCTGTGCCCCAAGCTATATGCACCCGTGATCTGTGCCCCCCAACTATATGCCCTCCTGTGATCTATGCCCTCCAACTATATGCCCCCTGTGATCTGTGCCCCCAGCTATATGCACCCCTGTGATCTCTGTGGCCCCCAGCTTTCTGCTCCCTTGTGATCTATGTGCCCCCCTGCTATGTACCCATGATATTTGCTCCCATGTGATCTCTGTGCACCCTGTGATCTCTGTGCCCTCCAGCTATGTGCCCTCCAGTGCCCATGTGCCCCCCTGTGATCTTTGTGCTACCACTGTGATCTCTGTACCTCCCCCCGTGATCATCGTGCCACCTCACGGTGATCTATGAGCCCCACCCCGTGATCTATGTGCCTCCCCGGTGATGCCTGTCCCCCCAGTGCTGTATGTCCACCTTTTTTGATTCCTGCTCTACTCACCGTCCGAGCCAGGGACCCGCTCCTGTGCATGCCCGACGATGGACACACCTCAGCTGTTCATCCTCCCTCAATCTCCATACCTGTGTGAGTCCCAATATGGAAACTTTGTGTATGTACAGCACTTGCACTATCACCTGTATACTGTATATAGACTGCTGTGTATACAATATATAGGTGATACTGGCTGCTAAGTCTGCGTATGATCACAGTATCACCTATGTAATGTATATACAGCCGTCTATATACATGATATAGGGGATACTGTGACTTAGGCTGGGTCACACTAGCGTGTGTGATGCGAGAAACTTGCACGAGTCTCTCGCATCAACACTCGGCACGGCCGCCGGCGCTCGGGAACGGAGCATGAGTCTGCATGTATTTCTATGCAGCCGCACGCTCCGGTCCCGAGTGCCAGCGGCAGCGCCGGGTGTTGATGCGAGAGACTCGTGCGAGTTGCTAGTGTGAAACCGGCTTTATAAATACAATATATGGGTGATACTGCTGTATATATGTAACATAGGTGATACTGCGATTATACACCCCAGTAACAGTATCACCTATGTAACACCCCTTTAGGGCTACCACGGTACACTGGGTGTTATGGGGGGTCTCTCCTCTCCAGGGCGCTGTGCCTCCACCCGAATCTTGATTGGAGCTCTCTCTGGGACTGCAGAAGGACTATTATCTTCTGCCAGGGGCTGACTCGGGAAGCCCCTGCCACACTCAGTACACCCTCACAGGGAGCAGGAGTAAAACAGTTTAACAGGTTTATTGCTATGCAGCATGAGATGGATTTAAAAGAATAACATGCAATACAAGTAACTGTGCTCTGTCAAAGTCATATACACGTCACACTCTAATTCTACTTCAACCCTGCAATTATAACGTAGCAGGTTTTTTTTGGTTTCTTCTGGTTTAACTCAGTCCAAACATTGGGGCCCAGTTGCCGTGGATGTTGGCGCGCAAATTAGAACAGTTGGTGCACTTAGACGAATATTAATGGCAATAGTCTGGGCTGTAATGTACTCACTGTAAATAGCGCTGGTAGGACCACAAGTCTCAGAAGGGCACTCACTGTGTGTCTCCAACGGTCAGATGGTTCTCTGGACGCCAGCTGGGGGCATGTCATGTCGGACGCTGTTCAGACCAGGTCGTCCGACAGACAGCGGTAATTCCGCTTTTGTCCACTATGCGCTCATTGGCGTTGGCTAGATTTTATCTAGCTGGTCATTGGTTAATTTACCTGGTGCTCGAATTGGAAGCTGGGCCATGCCCACTGCCTTTAAATAGTTCTCCTGAACATTGGGCGTCCCCGATTATAGCTTCTGTCTTGTGCGTGGTTATCTCGGTCTGGAGTGGTGAGCTAAGTAGTTGGAGTATCGTTGCTGGTGGTGTATTTCCCTTTGTCTTATTTTCTCCTTCCCATATTTGTATTTGTTTTGCCCTTTGCATTTATAGTGTATTCCTGAGTGACTGTGGCGTGGTGCTTATTTTTCCGTTATCCTTGTCTGTGCTAACTGTGGGTATTGGAGTGTGGTCTCTTCACTGGTGGGGGGGTGGTGGTTTCAGCCTAGGGTTGAAACAGGAGATAGGGCAAGGGTGGAGGCCCAGACATGCACACCATCAGTGTAAACTCTGGGAGAGGGTCAGTCAGGGTTTCCCTAGTCTGAGGGAAATCGCAGGGGCCCGGGTTATTAGCTCTTTCCTACCTAGGTCTCCCGTGACATTATAATCGGCCAACATTATTTCCATGGATCCCATGATTTCCATAACCCGCCAGTTGGAGGCGCTGTCCCTACAGGTCACTGAGTTGAGGGGGGCAGTGCAGCAACAGGGACTAGCAGTATCTAATGTGCAAGCCGGAGTTACAGGTAAAATTGCTGAGCCTAAGTTTCCTTTGCCTGAAACGTTTGCTGGGGAACGCAGTAAATTTGTTTCTTTTCGTGAAGCTTGCAAACTGTATTTCCGTATGCGCCCGATCTCCTCCGGTAATGAGGCTCAGCGTGTGGGTCTGGTGTTGTCATTATTAAGCGGGGATCCCCAAGCATGGGTGTTTTCTTTGCCGTCTGATTCTTCTACATTTAACTCAGTGGAGAGTTTTTTTCTGCTCTAGGACATATTTACGACGATCCGGACAGAATGGCTCTAGCAGAATCTAAGATACGCCCTATTCGCCTGGGGGAGCGTGTTGCAGAGGATTACTGTTCTGAATTTCAACGCTGGGCGGTCAACACACAGTGGAATGATCCCACGCTGCGGAGTCACTTTATTTATGGAGTTTCTGATAGGGTTAAAAAAGCCATAAAGAAAGAGATAAGTAGCCAGCTCACCAGTAACCACCGCAGGTGCACGGAACTCCGTTGCAGGAAAACGCCATGTTCATCAGAGAAAAAAGGAAAGTTGAGTTCCAGCTCCTTAAAACGTAATTTTAATAATATCCAAAAATTAAAAACACATGTACATGGTGGACAGGCTCCCTTCGGTAAGTGCCCTTGAGCAACAGCTTCTGTTGCTCAAGGGCACTTACTGAAGGGAGCCTGTCCACCATGTACATGTGTTTTTAATTTTTGGATATCATTAAAATTACGTTTTAAGGAGCTGGAACTCAACTTTCCTTTTTTCTCTTAAAAAAGCCCTCCTGATGTACGAGACTCCTACTTCACTAGATTCCGCTATGAGTCTTGTTGTCCGCATTGATCGCCGTTTGCGTCAGGGGGATCATGAGACGCCGCCTGTGGGAGAAGGTTTAGGTTCACGTGAGGTTGCTGCAGGTGAGCCCACGGAACCTATGCAAATCGCAGGGGTATCACATGTTAAGCTTCGAGCCCCTGTACTCAGGAAGCAGGGAGTCTGTTTTTACTGCGGTAAAACTGGTCATTTTATTAATATCTGTCCTCTGCTGTCAAAGAAAAACGCAACGGTGGAAAACTTCTAAGCTCAGAGGGTGTGGAGGAGTCCAAGCTGAGCTTATGTATATCCTCCATGATGGTTTCTCAGTGCATGCTCCCTGCCAAAGTTGTTGTCGCTGGCAGAGAGCTGCCAATCACTGTTTTTGTGGATAGTGGTTCTGCCACAAATCTCATTGATGAGGAGTTTGCGCGCACTGCTGGTTTTAGGATCGAAAAACTGCCTCATCCTATCCGCGTGGTCACCATCAATTCTGCTTTTCTCCCACAGGGGGAGATTACTGAGTTTGTGGCTGAGGTTAAACTCCACATTGGGGTTCTTCATTTCGAGCAGGTTACATGTAAGGTGCTCAAGAGTCTTCCGGCACAATTGGTTCTGGGTTTTCCATGGTTGTCTACACACAACCCGGTTATTGACTGGAAAACTCAGGACATAATTCAGTGGAGTGATTTCTGTCAGAATTGCTTGGCCACATGTGTTTCTGCTGTGACTTCAAGCGTTCCTGAGTCACTTCTGGATTTTGTGGATGTGTTCTCTGAGAAGGGTTGTTCAGAGTTGCCACCACATCGCTCCTATGACTGTACTATCAGGTTTAAACCAGGGGCCAAATTGCCTAAAGCAAGGATGTTTAACATCTCCGGTCCGGAGAGACAAGCGCTAAAGGATTACATTGCTGAAAGTTTGAGCAAAGGGCACATCAGGCCTTCATCCTCACCAGTGGCAGCAGGTTTCTTCTTCGTTAAGAAGAAAGATGGTGGACTACGGCCGTGTCTGGATTTCAGGGAGTTAAACCAGATTACGGTTCGTGATCCATACCCTATGCCATTGATACCGGATTTGTTCAACCAGGTGGCAGGTGCTAAGTGGTTTACCAAGCTTGACCTCAGGGGGGCGTACAACCTCATAAGAGTCCGTCAAGGTGATGAGTGGAAGACGGCTTTTAATACCCCTGAGGGTCATTTTGAAAATTTGGTGATGCCATTTGGGTTGACAAACGCACCTGAGGTGTTTCAACTTTTCATAAATGATGTGTTCTCGCATGTTTTTGGGAAATTCGTTATTGTGTACCTAGATGACATCCTCATATATTCTTGCGACCGTGATACTCATTTAGATCATGTCAGGCAGGTGTTACAGCTTCTCAGAGAGAATAAGCTATATGCAAAACTGGAGAAATGTGTATTTTCGGTACAGGAGTTGCCTTTCTTAGGCTATATTGTGTCTGCTTCTGGTTTTAAAATGGACGCCGCTAAGGTGCAAGCGGTGTTGCATTGGGAACGGCCTGATAACCTAAAAGCACTTCAGCGGTTCCTTGGGTTTTCTAACTACTATAGGAAGTTTATCAAGGATTTTTCTATCATTGCTAAACCGCTAACTGACATGACTAAAAAGGGTACCAATTTCTCCGTTTGGCCTGAGGCTGCTGTGTGCGCATTTGAATCTCTCAAGAACAGGTTTGTTTCAGCTCCCATTCTTGTGCAGCCAGATGTATCGAAACCTTTTGTTGTAGAAATCGATGCGTCTGAGGTTGGTGTGGGGGCGGTGCTGTCACAAGGCTCATCCTTGAGCGGTTTGCGTCCATGCGCCTATTTTTCCAAGAAACTGTCGCCCGCCGAACGTAAATACAATATCGGCAACAGAGAGTTGTTGGCAATCAAATTGGCCTTTGAGGAATGGCGACACTTCTTGGAGGGGTCGGTTCATCAGGTTACTGTTATTACCGACCATAAGAATTTGCTTTATTTGGAGTCTGCCAAGCGTCTGTCTCCCAGGCAGGCTCGCTGGGCATTGTTTTTCACGCGGTTCAACTTTGTTGTCACTTACAGACCTGGTTCTAAAAACACTAAGGCGGATGCTTTGTCCAGGTGTTTTCCAGGGGGAGAGCCTCAGGAAGATCCAGTACCCATCCTCCAAAAGGGTGTTGTGGTTTCGGCTCTCACTACCGAGGTTGAGGCTGAGATTGCCGAGGCCCAGGAGGAGGTACCACCAGAGCTTCCCATTAACAAAACGTTTGTACCGCTTCATCTCCGCTTAATGGTTTTGGCGGAGCATCATGATGCTGTCCTGGCTGGCCATCCAGGGGTTAGGGGTAACTTGGAGTTGGTGTCATGTCGGTTTTGGTAGCCCAAGATCCGACTGGACGTGGTCTCATACGTGTCAGCTTGCACCACGTGCGCTAGGACTAAGACGCCCCGCTCCCGTCCTGTTGGCACTCTACTTCCTCTCGAGGTACCTAGTAAGCCATGGACGGAAATCTCCATGGATTTTATCACTGACTTGCCCTCCTCAGCTGGGAACACGGTCATCTTGGTGATTGTTGATCGGTTCTCAAAAATGACGCACTCTGTGTCTTTGCCTTCATTGCCTAATGCTAAGACTCTGGCTCAGGTATTTGTGCAGGAGGTGGTCAGACTTCATGGGGTTCCATCTGACATAGTTTCTGATAGGGGGTCTCAGTTTGTGGCAAAATTTTGGAAAGCATTTTGTTCACGGCTGGGGATCAAGTTGTCTCATTCTTCGGCGTTTCATCCTCAGTCAAATGGTCAGACCGAGCGTATGAACCAAAATTTGGAACAGTACTTACGCTGCTTTGTTTCGGATAACCAGGAGGAGTGGTCGAAGTTTCTTCCTTTGGCTGAGTTTGCCATCAATAATCACCGCCAGGAGTCGTCTGGGGAGTCTCCGTTTTTTTGTGTTTACGGGCTTCATCCTCAATTTTGTACTTTGAGTCAGGGGGGCTCTTCCGGCATCCCGGAGGAAGACCAGTTAGGAGCACAATTATCATCAGTCTGGAGGAGAGTTAAACAGCGCCTGTTGAGTGTGGGTGCTAGGTACAAACGTGTGGCTGACAGTAGGCGTGTGCCAGGTCCGGACCTGAGTGTGGATGACTGGGTGTGGTTATCCACAAAAAACATAAGACTCAAAATACCATCCCTTAAATTGGGTCCACGGTTTATTGGTCCATTTAGGGTCGCCGCTGTCATTAACCCAGTAGCGTACCGGTTGGAGCTTCCTACGGTGTATAAAATACACAACGTGTTCCACAGATCGTTGTTAAAGAAGGTTGTGGGTCTTGTGGACGCGACACCAATGCCTTCTCCAGTCTTGGTGGATGGTAATTTGGAATTTGAAGTCTCCAAGGTGGTTGACTCTCGTGTAGTGCGCCGCACTTTACAGTACTTGGTACACTGGTGTGGTTATGGGCCTGAGGAGAGGTCCTGGGTACCAGCCTCGGACGTTCATGCGGATCGGCTGGTCAGGTTGTTTCACCGCCGCCATCCGGACAAGCCGGGTCCTATAAGCCGTGAGGGCCCTGGGGTCCCTCGTAGAAGGCGGGGTACTGTCATGTCGGACGCTGTTCAGACCAGGTCGTCCGACAGACAGCGGTAATTCCGCTTTTGTCCACTATGCGCTCATTGGCGTCGGCTAGATTTTATTTACCTGGTGCTCGGATTGGAAGCTGGGCCATGCCCACTGCCTTTAAATAGTTCTTCGACATTGGGCGTCGCCGATTATAGCTTCTGTCTTGTGCGTGGTTATCTCGGTCTGGAGTGGTGAGCTAAGTAGTTGGAGTATCGTTGCTGGTGGTGTATTTCCCTTTGTCTTATTTTCTCCTTCCCATATTTGTATTTGTTTTGTCCTTTGCATTTATAGTGTATTCCTGAGTGACTGCGGCGTGGTGCTTATTTTTCCGTTATCCTTGTCTGTGCTAACTGTGGGTATTGGGGTGTGGTCTCTTCACTGGTGGGGGGGTGGTGGTTTCAGCCTAGGGTTGAAACAGGAGATAGGGCGAGGGTGGAGGCCCAGACATGCACACCATCAGTGTAAACTCTGGGAGAGGGTCAGTCAGGGTTTCCCTAGTCTGAGGGAAATCGCAGGGGCCCGGGTTATTAGCTCTTTCCTACCTAGGTCTCCCGTGACAGGGCGGCCGGATTCAGTCCTTTATACGGTGGGAGTGCCAGCAGAACTGTCCAAGTTCTTGCTGCAACTTGCTCCAGAGGGTAAAACAAAGCCGCGCTCTCTCCAGCAGCGCGGGTATATCCGAGGGGACAGCAACCCTGCAGCGTGGTGCGATGCAAATCCACTGTGCTCAGTCTCTCCCAGCAAGATACCACGCTCTTTTCTTTCTCTGAATTCTTGCTTTCGCTTTCTCCCCAGCTCCTCCCTCCAAGTCCCTCCTCATCCAATCCAGGCTGTGTCATCTGACTGAAACAAGGATCCCTGGGAATTGTAGCCCAAGGGTCCTTGGGAATTGTAGTCCACTGCAGCTCAGAGGAAAATCTGCTAATGTCTGTAGGTCCCTGTTTAACAGCAGCTGCAAAGCTCTTCTTAGTGTCTGTAAATCCCAGTATACCAGTAGCTGCCCTGACAGTTCCCAGTGCAGGTGTTACACCTATATAATGTATATAGAGCAGTCACCTATATGATGTATGCAACATAATATAGTATAATGCTGTCTTAATATGGTGTATAATGTAGAGTTGTGTGTGTATATATATATATATATATATATATATATATATATATATATATATATATATATATATATATATATATATATATATGTGTGTGTACAGATGTATATATAGTATGTTGCTGTGTATATAGTGTGGAGGCCACGCTATATACACTGGCCCATCTCTATACTATGTACACAGCTCAGCTCTACATTCCTTACCACAGTATATATTGTGGAGCTGTGTATACTTCTCCTGTCCTGTTTACAAGGTGTAATTCTGAGTATCTGCTGTGTGTGTGTTTGTGTGTGTGTATATATATATATATATATATATATATATATATATATATATATATATATATATATATAATCACTCCGAAAAGTTGTGAAAATAGTAGCGGACCTGAAATCTTGCCACATGGAGTAATAAAGAGTCCACCTCTCATCGCTTGCGCAGGGCCCTGGCACTTGCGATACTTACTTCTTCCCGCTCCTCCACTGCGTCGTCTTCTGACTGTGACGTTTCAGGTTAGAGGGTGCAGTGACGTCACTTCTGTGCTCCCTTTGCCTGAACAGTCACACTGTAGAGAGCCGGAAGACGGCGACGTTGAGGAGTCCGGAGCAGAGCAGCAGCCAGCGAGGAGAGGTGAGGATTTCATTTTTTTTTTGTTTTGAGCAATTTATGGGACCCATCATATACTGGAGCATCATATGGGGCCCATTATATACAGTGCCTTGCGAAAGTATTCAGCTCCCTGGAACTTTTCAACCTTTTCCCACATATCCTGTTTCAAACATAAAGATACCAAATGTAAATTTTTGGTGAAGAATCAACAACAAGTGGAACACAATTGTGAAGTTGAACAAAATTTATTGGTAATTATACATTTTTGTTGAAATTCAAAAACTGAAAAGTGGGGCGTGCAATATTATTCGGCCCCCTTAACTTAATACTTTGTTGCGCCTCCTTTTGCTGCGATTACAGCTGCAAGTCGCTTGGGGTATGTCTCTATCAGTTTTGTACATCGAGAGACTGAAATTTTTGCCCATTCTTCCTTGTCAATCAGCTCGAGCTCAGTGAGGTTGGATGGAGATCGTTTGTGAACAGCAGTTTTCAGCTCTTGCCACAGATTCTCGATTGGATTGAGGTCTGGACTTTGACTTGGCCATTCTAACACCTGGATACGTTTATTTGTGAAACATTCAATTGTAGATTTTGCTTTATGTTTGGGATCATTGTCTTGTTGGAAGACAAATCTCTGTCCCAGTCTCTAGTCTTTTGCAGACTCCAACAGGTTTTCTTCAAGAATGGTCCTGTATTTGTCCCCATCCATCTTCCCATCAATTTTAACCATCTTCCCTGTCCCTGCTGAAGAAAAGCAGGCCCAAACCATGATGCTGCCACCACCATGTTTGACAGTGGGGATGGTGTGTTCAGGGTGATGAGCGGTGTTGCCTTTACGCCAAACATATCGTTTGGCATTGTTGCCAAAAAGTTTGATTTTGGTTTCATCTGACCAGAGCACCTTCTTCCACGTTTGGTGTGTCTCCCAGGTGGCTTGTTGCAAACTTTAAACAACACTTTTCATGGATATCTTTGAGAAATGGCTTTCTTCTTGCCACTCTTCCAAGGCCAGATTTGTGCAGTGTACGACTGATTGTTGTCCGATGGACAGACTGTCCCACCTCAGCTGTAGATCTCTGCAGTTCATCCAGAGTGATCATGGGCCTCTTGGCTGCATCTCTGATCAGTCTTCTTCTTGTTTGAGAAGAAAGTTTAGAGGGACGGCCGGGTCTTGGTAGATTTGCAGTGGTATGATACTCTTTCCATTTCAATATGATAGCTTGCACAGTTCTCCTTGGGATGTTTAAAGTTTTGGAAATAATTTTGTATCCAAATCCGACTTTAAACTTCTCCACAACAGTATCACGGACCTGCCTGTTGTGTTCCTTCGTTTTCATGATGCTCTCTGTGCTTCAAACAGAATCCTGATTCAGAGATCGACAATGAACTTTTGGAGTGAGTTTGCTGCACTGAAAGTAAAGGGGACGAATAATATTGCATGCCCCACTTTTCAGTTTTTGAATTTCAACAAAAATTTAAACTAACCAATACATTTCGTTCAACTTCACAATGTGTTCCACTTGTTGTTGATTCTTCACCAAAAATTTACATTCGGTATCTTTATGTTTGAAGCATGATATGTGGGAAAAGTTTGAAAAGTTCCAGGGAGCCGAATACTTTCGCAAAGCACTGTATGGAGCATTATACTGGGCCCATTCTGTTTGGAGTTTGGATCAATATATGGGGCAAATCATGTACTGTTTGGAGCCATCATATTCTGTATGGAGCATTATATTGGGACCATACTGTTGTGAATTCTGCTTTTGGGCTCCCTCCGGTGGTTGTAGGTGGTAATGCAGTTGCCCCTGAGTTGCAGTCCTGGTCAGGTGTATCTGCTGATTGCAGTTCTGACTGGGGTATTTAGGCGTGCAGGATTCATTAGTCCTTGCCAGTTGTCAATTGTTGTTGGGAGGTGTTGGACCTCTGCTTGGTTCCTCCTGCCTTTCTGCCAAATCTGCAAAGAGAAGCGTCTGGGTTTTTTTTCCTGTGGCACACATGCTATGTGCTTCACAATTCAGTGCTATTCTTTGTGTTTTCTTGTCCAGCTTAGATTGTGTCAGTATTTTCTCAGTCTTGTTGGATTCTCTGGAGTGGCAGATATACATTCCATGTCTTTAGTTAGATTGTGGAACTTTTTGTATTATCTGCTGTGGATATTTTTGGAAGGGTTTTAATACTGACCGCCTAGTAATCTGTCCTATCCTTTCCTATTTAGCTAGAGTGGCCTCTTTTGCTAAATCCTGTTTTCTACCTACGTGTGTCTATTCTTCTCCTACTCACAGTCATTATTCGTGGGGGGCTGCCTATCCTTTGGGGGGTCTGCTCTGAGGCAAGGTAGCATTCCTATTTCCATCTATAGGGGTATTTAGTCCTCCGGCTGTGTCGAGGTGTCTAGGGTTTGTTAGGCACACCCCACGGCTACTTCTAGTTGCGGTGTTAGTTCAGGATTTGCGGTCAGTACAGGTTCCACCGACTCCAGAGAAAGTTGTTATTGCCAAGCCTCTGTCAGGATCCCACCCCTAACAGAGACCCTACTGTCTCTTCCCCTACAACACCCTCTGCCACAAGGTGTTGCCTGGTTCCAACCCAGTCAGCTTTCTTCCTAACTTCCTGCCTGACCCCCAGTTTACCCACTATGGTGGGGAGTGGCCTAATGAATAGCACCCTTAGCTCCCCCCGGAGGCCCGGCTGTGAAATGTATTGGTGACTGTGATACCTGATTAGATGAACTCCTTCAGTGCCATCAGACGCACCATAGCTCCCCATAGTGGCGGAGCCACAGTACTGCAACGACCAGGACTCTGGGGCGCTGCACAATCACATCCCATAACTACAAACTAAGTAACGAAAGGAGTCAGCACTTTCTAAAAGGTAAATAAAAGGACCAGATAGAAAAGCGGCTTCGATTGGATCAGCATCCAAATCACGTTTGGTGATTTTTTTTCCCCTGGACAGATATTATTATTATGACCAAACTGACAAGCAAATTCATTCCGTGAAGCAAATATGTATCCATTTTTTTTTATTTATTTTTTTTTTTAGCACCAATTAAGTAAAATGATGAAGCAGAACTAATTGATGGAACGAATAAACAGAATTAGTAATGGACATAGATGAGGGGACACCACTGCCAAGATCAAACTGAGCCTTTTGTTGCCAGGATGGAAAGTCTTGATGTTAATCCCCCCCCCTTCACCATGACCCTTGGACCAATTTTTCACCTCTTTCCAAGTTATGTAGTCAATTTTGAGAGGAGTGTTTTATAGTATCTTGTTGCCCAATATCTAAGCGAATAGGACCTAGGGCTGGGACCGCTCTCTCCAACAGTGGTTGGACTGGATTGTCATAAATGTGCTAATGCATTTTAATTCCAGCTTATAAAATGAAAAGTATGATATTTGGACCCTTTTTTGGCTACGAAAATAAATTTAATTACTTTTGCATAAATATTTATACAATAAATAAGCAGCTTATATTTTCTTTAAAAAAGAAAAATATTGTACATAGACGACAGATAAACATCCATCCAACATGCTCCATCCATTATACATTTTAGTAGTTTTATATTGTGGTTCTTATAAATCCTACTTGTCACTTGCCAGAAGTATGGATTTTTTTTTTTCTAATGTAAATGCCGCTGTTCTCCTGAATCTGGTGTGATTTTTCTTTTGGCCTTCTCCATTCCTGAGATATGGGTGTATCTTCCCTGCATATAAATCTAGCTTTGGCATCCAACTGAGTGTGGTCCTCAACTCTTCTCTGTTGGCATCTTCACAAGGACCTCACCTTCTTGGCTAACAAAACTAGATTTATATACAGGAAAGATGGGTCCATATCAGAAACAGAGGCATAAGACCAGAGAAATAATACATTCATAATTATTATGGCAAGGTACAGATCCTCGTTAAGATGTTGACCCTCCATACTGTTAGCCAGTTGGTCTTTGGGGTTTCATGGCTGTAGATGTAGGTAGTCTGGGGCAAAGATTTAGACCACTGCCATGTACGTGTAGCTACATGCTCAGGCCAAGGTACGGTTCAGTGGCTTGTAGACGTCCATACCTTGCATCAAGTATCATCCAATAACCCACTAGCCAAGTCTCTTCATTGTAAAGTCTCAAGTCAAGTTTTCCCTCTATCTCCGGAATGGATAGAGCTCTCTAGTAAGGTTTGTGATGTAGCACGGCATCTCTTTACAACCTCCATTCTTCCCATTACTTTCGAAATTGTAGGCTACTCTATAAGCCAGGCGGGTGAGTAGTTGAGTCAGTTCAAGATCCTTTTCACTCCCATTTAGCAAGTCATATAATGCCTTCAGGAAGAAAGAACCCAAGGGATTATTGAAAGCTGCGTATCCTGAAAGTAGAGGGATAAAACAAATGATTAAAAGAGACATCAAATGTTCAGTGCTACCAACTGTAACCTGATGAAAATTCTAATTCCCCTTTCCTACCAAAATTCAGCCCTACACTATGGACCTCTGCACCTTCTAGGATGGCCATATTCCAGATACTAATGATGCATTATGGGGCCACATTACAACTTTAAGTTCAATTATACTTTTAGTGTACCTTCACTGCTTGCAAACATGACCACAGTATCTCTGGGAAGGAAGTCAATGTGAGAGAAGGCACTTATGTGCACCGGAGCGCTGTCAGTCTGAAGCTCTGTGCCTTCATCTAGTTTGCTTCCTCTGCATGCCTGCAACCAAAATGAAAAAGAATCATACCATATACATAAGATATAGTACAGTACAGTCAATATTGCCCACCGACCAGTCTATCCCTGTGGGCCAATTATTACCTGTATGAAGAATAGCTTGGGTATTCCAGCCAGCGCTGGGCTATTGTGTGGAGAGATCAGGTCATAGAGGTCCCTCAGCAGAACAGGTTCCCCATAAAAGTCATATATGATGCCCTCTTCACCATGGCTGGAAAGAATGCTGATAAAGCAATCACCTTGTGGCTTCTTACTCTCTGCAGAAGAGATCGGAATTACTGGTAACGATGAAACATCCAACAGTAGTTACCCATTATGGACCTGCCAACAATCCAATAGTATGGGCTGTCAGGGACCTCCATGCATCGGATCTTACAAAAAAAAAATAATAATAATCTTTATTCCATGCTCATGTGTTCTCCTAGAGAGAAGAGGCAATAATGATGCATAGCAAACCATTACTTTTTCAGCCTTCGTAGTTATCAGTTGACGTTTGGCAAGATTGGGTTGTAATTGCTTCCCAGAACATTAGGCTTAGGCCGGCGTCACACTGGCGTATTGCATCCGATGAGAGAGCATCGGATGCGATATGCTAATGACACTCGGCTCCTGCTCGCGGCAGAGCAGGAGCCGAGTGTCCTGCGTCTGTGCTCCGATTCTCTCGCACAGGGAGGATCGGAGCACAGCTGCGGAGGAGGCGGAGAAATGAATTTCTCCATCTCCTCCATTGCTGGGGTCCGCTTATAACGCACATCACTCGGATGATATCCGAGTGATGTGCGCTGTCTCACTCGCACCCATAGGCTTATATGGGTGCGAGTGAGCCCAGAGTATTCCTCGGTCCGAGACAATCACAGCATGCTGCGATTGTCTCGGACCGAAGAAAACGGCCGACAAAAAGTCGGCTGCTGGGAGCTGCCCCATAGCCTAACATTGGTCCGAGTGCAATGCGATTTTTTATCGCATTGCACTCGGCCGTTTAAAACGCCAGCCTTAGGTGGAGGTGAGCAAGTCTGGCCAAATGCAAGTCGCCAGAATCACTCACATTCAGCTATGAAATTCAGTTTGCATGGAGTTTATTCAAAGCAAATTGCTGGTGAAAGCCATTTATCAAGCTCCGACATCTCTGCAGACCCCTGTGCATAATAAACAGAAAGGGTTAAGGCCCCGTCACACTTAGTGATGCTAAAGCGATCCCGACAACGATACGACCTGTCAGGGATCGTTGCTGCGTCGCTATGTGGTCGCTGGTGATGTCAAACAGTGAGATCTCCCCAACGACGCAGCAGCGATGCGGCGACCTGTATAACGAAACGACCACCAATCGGAGCAACGCAAATGCCGGTGTCGGCGTCGTCAACGAGGTCGTTGGTAAGGTGTCAAACACAGCGATGTGTGCTACCCAGCGGGACCTCAACGATCAAAAAAAGGTCCAGGCCATTCCGACACGACCAGCGATCTCACAGCAGGGGCCTGGTCGCTGCTACGTGTCAAACATAGCGAGATCGCTACTGAGGTCGCTGTTGCGTCACAAAACTTGTGACTCAGCAGCGATCTCGCTAGCGACCTCGCTTAGTGTGACGGGGGCTTTAATATAATAAATGTATGCCCACCTCACCCTCACCTGTTTCAGCACTGCAGCTCCACTGCGTCCTCCGCTGGCTCACTTGCTTCCTTCAGCTCCAGTCTTCTCTTAGATATTCAGTTATTGTCACTCTTTAGCACAGATTAGATTTTCTGCTGTAAAGTCCCTTGAGATCTCATCTGCGCCTAGGGTGCTGGAGTGAAGACACAAGAGAAGACCGGAGTGAAGAAGCAGCCATCAGGGAACCGGGAGGGGAGCTACAATGCAAATACAGGCAATTATAATTTTTTATTATTTATTTTATTTAATTAAAATGCCATACTGTCCCTAACAGTAATCAAGCAAGTCCGATCGTTTTGTGAAATTTGAAGGAAACTCCATTTGATCATCTCTACCCAAACTGGCGAATTAGTGCTCACTGTCTCCATTTAAATAAATCCATAATTGTTCTAATTATTAGGAAAAATAAGACTGATCTTTTATAATTAACTTTCATTACTGGCAAATATTCTACGAAAAACTAGCTTCCCTCCCCCTGGATGGGAATTCTAAAAATCTCTATAACTTGCCAACTTTTCATGGCAAGCATCAGGGAAAGGAAGCCATTCTGGCTTTTTCTATGCCCCTTTTCTGAAGTCACGCCTCTCCACACCCATGTCCTTCTCCACATGGAAAGAAGAAGTCTCACAGAAAAGTTGATTTAAAAGGAGTTTTTAGAAAGGCTCAGACCAGCCCGGTAAATTTGTATACTTTACCAGGAGCTCAGTAGGCCTCCCATCATTTCTAGAAGTTCTGAGATAGTCAACAAGTTTGCCTCAAAATCTAACTATTGCAGCTGGGAAACACTTAGTATTCCTCCTCTTAAAGAGGTCCTCTTCCTCTTTCATCCTAACTTCCTTTTTACCCCTGCCCCCTCTTCTGGCTTATTTCTGATCTAATCCCATACTGGATTTCTCTAAATAACCCAACCCAACAATCCATTAGGCAATGTGCAATACCCAATTTGCTCTGTGAATGCTAGAACACAGATTAGAGACATCTCTGATGTCAAAATTAGAGCTGTCAGTTTGGAGAAAAAGTCATTTAAGCTGCATTAATTGCATATATAGCGCCCCCTCTGGTGCCGTAGAGTACTTTTGTGAGAGCTCTCTAAACTGTCCTCATTACCTCTCTGGTAAATTTCTCTGATCTCGTTGCCA
Organism: Ranitomeya variabilis; assembly: GCF_051348905.1. Lineage (NCBI taxonomy): Eukaryota > Metazoa > Chordata > Amphibia > Anura > Dendrobatidae > Ranitomeya > Ranitomeya variabilis. Next base: position 85,099,375 of record NC_135236.1, read on the forward strand.
CTGATGTCTGTATAAAGAGATACTGCAAATCCAAGACTGGAAAGTACTCTGTGAAGTCGTTTTATGTCATGCTTGACACTTTTCCGGGGCGGTAATGTTGTACCACTGCCCCCTGATCGTGGGTGAAACTCTGTAATGCCAATAATAACAGCGCGGGACTTGGAAGCATTCGACATGATGAACCACTAAGAAAAAAAAAAAAAGTGAGAAGAAAAGTCAGTATTATTAAGATTAAATTGAAAAAAAAATATATCATCTCACCCGACAAATGAGCGTTTTGATTATTCGTTGGGGAATTTTTGGCCTGTTTAGACAGGCTTATAATCTGGAAACAAGTATTCCTGCAAACACTTGTTCCCAATTATTGGCCTGTCCTTTGAATTAGCGTAGGTGTCCAAGAGCTATGCATTATCAGCAAAAAATATTTTCCTGCCCTGGCTGTGATAGCTGTCATCTAGGAATAGAATGTACCGTAATAATCTGAAGGACTAGGCCAAAACAGTAGGAGAAGGTAAAGGGGCATATACCGTATATACTAATGAAACGGAGCCAGAATCATGGCTTAAATAAATCCAAGCAAGACAAGAGGGCATGGCTTAGCAGGATGGGGCATATAAAACTAGCCAAATTACTTCACAGATTGGCAAAAAAAAAAAAAGTAGTTAACCATGAGATGATGTGTAGATAGACTAACCAGTGTAAGAGTGCCCAAATTTAATATTAAGCATGTACCACTGTGATAAATGTTGCTGTTCTAGACTATTCGGAGCTCATTGTAAGTCAGTTTTAGGAAATTTGCCCCACAGTTGGGTCCTACATGTAAATCAGACTATTACTAGACATATATTCTGGAGCTCCATCTAGTTGCTAAAGTTGAGATGAGGGTTACAAGGCATTTCCTTTTCTCTAGATGACCCAATATGTTTAGAATTATCTGTAAAACCCATTTTTATGGGCAGCTGTAATACTCCCTTTCACTTGTTAAAAGAAAATTTGAAGACTTGCTGCCAGTTTCCCACCTATGACTTGCCTGAAGTCTGACCCTTGAGGTCTGCTAACGTGGATCCTATGGCAATGTTGGATATTGGTGGGGCCTCAGTGCCCATTTTCAGTATGTGTTGTCACAGTTATGGACATAATTGGGAGTTATAGGAACCTAGAGAATCTACATTACAAAAATAAAGTATTAATGGTTGATTTTTTTTCTCTTCCATTAACATTTCATCAGTTATAGCAGAAACTCTGTTACACGGAGCTGCTGAGCAAGACTCATGTAAAATGTAGTCCTGAAATAGCCCAGAGCGGTGCTGGTCTGTCACTGATCATAACATCTCTGGAGGATGATCAAGAAAAATGTGGATTTCTGTAAATGACACTTTCAGGTCTCAGCCAGTAATGGAGACGGATATTAAACAGAACTTCATTCAACATAATGCAACTTGTCACCGAAATATTGTCTTGACAAGCGACATCGCTCATGGATGTGACGAAGAATGACAGCGGCAACTGAACTATTCTGTGGCGCCTCGGGCCGGTTGTGTCCTCCAGAGTAAAATACACCATAATACAAGGAACATTTGTAATTCATGCGCATTATAAGGATACAGACACTTAACACCCCCCATCCAATAATAATAAAAAAGTAGTAATCACAAAACTAATTTGCCCATTTCTGTCAGGATTTGAAAAACTAAATTCAGCACTTTTTTTTTGTATTATTTTGTAAAGCCAGTAGGATGGTTGTTACTTTTCCCAAGGCGTATGGCACCTTCCTTGCCTAGACAATTCAAGGGTGTACCATCGAGGGCGTCCATTTTGCAGCAGGTTTCCTGGAGAGTGTGGGTTAAGTCTAAGGTGGTCTCTTTCCCCATTATTATTACCCTTGGGTACCGTAATGCTAGTGAAGGATGTGTGTGGGGGGCAATATTGCCGGGGTCATAGAAAACCGGCGAAATGTGCTTTTAAATTAGAACTTGGTAACTCAAAACAAGGTCCAGTACAGGAGCACAATGTGAGAACTTAGATTAATATTATAGGGCGACGCCGATGTGCTTTGAACACAGTTCACGGTTATATGGGTAAGGCCACGTTCACACGGTCAGTATTTTACCTCAGTATTTGCAAGCCAAAACCAGAAGTGGGTGATAAATACAGAAGTGGTGCATATGGTTCTATTATACTTTTCTTCTGATTATTTCTCTCCAGGTTTTGTCTTCCAAATATTGAGGTAAAATCGTGACCGAATACTTGACGTGTGCACGTGGCTTAAAGGTTTTGCTTTTGCAGCAAGTCTGGCCAGATATAGAATATCTCCCTAATCTGGTCCAACTTTAGGCCAGGCTCAGACAAGCATATCTAATATATAATTGCCTAGAATACTACTTCCTGCAATTTGTGCCAACTTCCGTGGCTTTGTCCGGAGCTAATGTCCGGAGCTAAGTGACGTCACCAGTGTCCTACACCCAGGCAGAGCACAGTGGCCCCAGGCAGAGCACAGGGGCCCCAGGCAGCATATGGGGCCCCAGGCAGAGCACAGGGGCCCCAGGCAGCATATGGGGCCCCAGGCAGAGCACAGTGGCCCCAGGCAGCATATGGGGCCCCAGGCAGAGCACAGTGGCCCCAGGCAGAGCACAGGGGCCCCAGGCAGCATATGGGGCCCCAGGCAGAGCACAGTGGTCCCAGGCAGAGCACAGGGGCCACAGGCAGAGCACAGGGGCCACAAACAGCATATGGGGCCCCAGGCAGAGCACAGGGGCCCCAGGCAGCATATGGGGCCCCAGGCAGAGCACAGGGGCCCAGGCAGAGCATGGGGCCCCAGGCAGAGCACAGTGGCCCCAGGCAGAGCACAGGGGCCACAGGCAGAGCACAGGGGCCACAGGCAGCATATGGGGCCCCAGGCAGAGCACAGGGGCCCCAGGCAGAGCACACACCAAATCGGAGGCCGAGGGTCCCCGCCCACCAAATCGGAGGCCGAGGGTCCCCGCCCACCAAATCGGAGGCCGAGGGTCCCCGCCCACCAAATCGGAGGCCGAGGGTCCCCGCCCACCAAATCGGAGGATAAGGGGCCCCGCCAACCAAATCGGAGGCCGAGGGGCCCCGCCAACCAAATCGGAGGCCGAGGAGCCCCGCCCAACAAATCGAAGGCCGAGCGGCCCCGCCCACCAAAGCGGAGGCAGAGGGACCCCACCCACCAAATCGGAGGCCGAGGGTCCCCGCCCACCAAATTATTCTTACATTTGAATAAATAAAGTATATATGGATTCTAGACTCCCGATTCTTTAGAATCGGGCTGCCATCTAGTTTTATATATATATATATGTGTGTTTTGCGTTTTTCTCTCCACAGACTGTGAAAAGGGGCAGCATATGTTAGTCTTATCAGATGCACCACTCAAGCCATCTGTATTTCATCTATTTTTTTTTTTCCTGGATCCAGTGCAACTATTAGCATACGGTAATTTTTTTTTTTTTTACTAGACCAAATACTTTAATTGTTGATGCTGCATCATTTCTCAAGCTGAGTTTTCGCTGAAGACTGTCCTAAAAGTCAATTGCGGCACCTTTTGCCATCGGCTTTTTTCTTTTTAATTCTATATATAAATAAACTAGTGACCGGCAAAACGAATGTCTGATCACTTTTTTTTTTAGCCGTTTCACAGCTTTCGAAACTTGAAGCTGCTATAAGAAGTTACAAAAGACAGAACATGTGCACAATTAGGGTATGGGTATGACTCCACGGTACGGATGGGCGGCGATATCGCCGCAGCGGCGAAGCCGCTCGGCGCTAAGCTCCGCCCCCTTAATAGGACGCGATCATGCCGGATGGGTTAACTCTTCACATCCGGGATGATCGCTCTGTCCCATAGGGCCCTGTGATATGCCTTGCGGGGACGCTGCGTCCCCGCAAGGTGTACGGACATGCTGCGATCTGAAAAGACGCGCAGCATGTCCGGAGTCGCAGGGCCGCCGCGTGCGGGTTTCCACGCATAGTGGAGACGGGATTTCATAAAATCCCCTCCACTATGCTGGAACATCTGGACGCTGCTTTTTTGACGCTGCAGCTCTGCGCAGCGTCAAAAAAGCAGCGTTTCCTGACCGTGGAAACATACCCTATGTGTCCACGTTCAGTTTTGCTTCAGGCTTTGGTCAGGATTTTATGCAGGTAAAATCCTGACCAAAACTGCACCTGAGGTCACTGGCAAGTCACCTGCGGTGTGCCTGCGTGTTTTGCTCATTGTAGCAACATGCTGCGTTTTGGAAAAACGCACCGTATGTGCGTTTTCGCGGCAAAAACGCATGCTTTTTTTAACGCATAGTGGAGTCGGGATTTCATTAAATCCCCTCCACTATGCTGTAACATCTGGACGCTGCGTTTTTGACGCTGCGGCTCAGCGCTGCGTCAAAAACGCAGCGTTTTCTGAACGTGGACACATACCCCTATGATATTGCTGTGAGTTTTTTAGCTTTAAGCTTTTTTTCCCCCACAGGCGGAATAGGGATCATGTACACATACCTCAACCAAAGTTTTGAACAAAATGAACCCCTGAAACCTGATCGTAAAATAACTTGTAGTGGAGATGTTACTATATAAAACTTTCCATAGATCAGAAATCGGCAATATTTGGCACAACGCCCAGCACGCCCTGCATACACATTACATAATGACCACATGAATAATTTTTTTCCTAGCAGTAATCTGTCAGACATGCATTCTAAACAGGAATAGCATGATCACCTACACAACACAATAGAGGATCCATAAAAGTAAAAATATGGTCAGCTCCTCGCCACATTCAAAAATGCTATAGAGAACATTGATGCATAAAATAGCCTAATACACCATTATAGAAAAATACAAGCGTTCCCAGGGAAGACTTCTAGAAAAGGTTACCTGCAGCCTGCACTCCTCCAATACTGTGGCTTCAGTACAGCCGTACTATGACTTATGTAAGGAGTGTCAGGCTGGGCGGGTTGTACAGCCAGGTGTCACTCCTCCTGTCAGTTCTCTGCCCCAATTATATCTTTTATGGGTTGATAGCCATTACCCTGTGATCCCTCATGATTTTCTAGCATAAATAATATATTTATGCCTTCATTTACTTGTACCCTGAAAACTCCCTAAACGGCAGACTCACCTGTCCTTTCAGGTTAACGCTGGTGAAACGTTGCAGTCACAGCGTGTCGGTGAAAGGCTATTTTCTTCAGAGGCAAAACAGCAGTATGGTCGCAGTGTGTGAAAACACGTCATGTAAATCCCCAATACTCATTAGGCCCCATTTAGATATCAGTTTTTCAGGTGCGTATTCTATTCGGGTTTTAACGTCCGCAGTCTACTACGTCTCAGTGTCCGCGTCCAGTAGGCAAATATGCCCAAAAATGATGCATGGCAGAGGACACGTTCGCTTTGTCGACACTATTATAGTCTATGCCCCAGTTGCCACATACGTCCGAATCCCATATGCATTTTAAAGCGTCACTGCAGAATTGAACGTGGACCGCCCAGATGGCTATTTTCTGTGGGAGGTCAGGAGGTAATTAAGCATATGAGAAAATTACTGATGAACCACTGATGATAGAAACTTTATACACTGACCAAACGATGATGAAATTCTGTACTTTTTGCATGTGAGGAAAATCACTGAAGTTTAGTCTAAAATTGATTAAACTGAAAATTTTTACTAAAAGGATCAGTCACTTTTTGAAAATTATTTTGCTGTCGTCGTCAGACTTGTTTTTTTCAAAAAGTTATTAATCAGCCAATGATCTCAGGAAAACCACTTCATCTTTCACCCCTTTAAAAGTTATTAGCTAAAATTTGTATTGCCAGTAACATTTTGTCATTTTGTACAATAATTTTAGAATATTGAGGCAAAAAAATCTTGCATTGTGTGAACATGACCTTTAAGGGGCAATGTGATTTCAGCAAGGTTCATGTCTGGAGGTAATACAGGTACATCCTGTGTCTGCCTGTTCTTCATAGCACGGCTATGAGGATGTTGTAGTTCTCATAGCCCTGTGACATCCGCTTTTCCTGAATTTGCATGCCTCTGCACAACCTCCAGTAGCTGCCTGTCAGCCACAAAGATAAATATGGCCTGGAGCAAGTTTTCTGAGAATTTCTTGCCAGGAAGTTCCATTCATGTGACTTTATGACATTATTAGGTATTTCCTGGTTTCCTCCGGCCTTATATTTGCTCTCAGCTGACACACATCCGATAGGCCCAGTATAGTGATTGTCAGGGAGGGATTACAGATAACACCAGTCATACCTCTCACCAATATGTCCCAGTAATAATGAAACAAGGAAATTCCACACCACTGAATTCATAGAAATAATGGCATCCCTTCTGAGATAAATATTTACTATGACCCAAACCCTTCTTGCCAACACGAAAAAGGGGGAGTATGGCTATATATTGGCCAATTTTCCCAAACTGTCCAGGAGGGTACGGGAGAGAAGGCAAATCACCCGAGTGACACGGTTAAGGCCGGCGTCACACTGGCGAGTTTTACGGACATATGAGCGCAGAAAATACACCCGTAAAATACGCATAACACACGGCCCAATGATTCTTTATGGGGCTGCTCCTATCTGCCGTATATTACGCATCCGTATTATACGGTCGTGTACGGCCGTACAAAATCGCAGCCTGCTGCATTTGTCACCGTATTGCGCTAAAAAATCGCCAATGAAAGTCTATGGGGGCGAGAAAAATACGGATTACACACGGACCAGCAGTGTGACTTGCGAGAAATACGCAGCAGTGTTCTATAAAAAAGCCGGTAATTCAATTGCCGGCTTTTCATTTCTCCTTCCCAAACCCGACATGATATGAGACATGGTTTACATACAGTAAACCATCTCATATCCCTTTTTTTTGCATATTCCACACTACTAATGTTAGTAGTGTATATGTGCAAAATTTGGGCACTGTAGCTTGTAAAAGAAAGGGTTAAATGGCGGAAAAAATTGGCGTGGGCTCCCGCGCAATTTTCTCCGCCAGTGGTAAAGCCAGTGACTGAGGGTGGATATTAATAGCCTAGAGAGGGTCCATGGTTATTGCCCCCCCCCCCCCCCGGCTAAAAGCATCTGCCCCCAGCCACCCCAGAAAAGGCACATTTGGAAGATGCGCCTATTCTGGCACTTGGCCACTCTCTTCCCATTCCCATGTAGCGGTGGGATATGGGGTAATGAAGGGTTAATGTCACCTTGCTATTGTAAGGTGACATTAAGCCAGATTAATAATGGAGAGGCGTCAATTATGACACCTATCCATTATTAATCCAATAGTACTAAATGTTTAATAAAACACACACACATTATTTCAAAGTATTTTAATGAAATAAAGACACAGGGTGTTGTAATATTTTATTAGACTCTTAATCCACCTGAAGACCATCGTCCTGAAACAAAGTTAAAAAAACAAACAAAAATATTCCATACCTTCCGTCGTTATGTCCCACGATGTAAATCCATCTGAAGGGGTTAAATCATTTTACAGCCAGGAGCTGCGCTAATGCAGTCGCTCCTGCCTGTAAAACCCCGGGTACTGAATGGAAAGCAGAGTGACCTGTAGTTACCTTGAGTTGCGGTGATGCGCCCTCTGCTGGATGTCCTCATGAACTGGAGCCTTGGAAAAGTTCCCACGCTCGAGTTCATATGAGGACATCCAGCAGAGGGCGCCTCACCGCGACTCAAGGTAACTACAGGTCACCCTGCTTCCCATTCATTCCTCGGGTTTTTACAGACAGAAGCGGCTGCATTAACAGGCTTCTGCTTGTAAAATTAGTTAACCCTTTCAGATGGATTTACAACGTGGGACAGAACGACGGACGGTATGGAATATTGTTGTTTGTTTTTTTGAAACTTTGTTTCAGGTGACAAGGGTCTTCAGGTGGATTAAGAGTCTAATAAAATATTACAACAACATGTGTCTTTATTTCATTAAAATACTTTGAAATAATGTGTGTGTGTTTTATTAACTATTTCGAACAATTGGATTAATAATGGATAGGTGTCATAATTGACGCCTCTCCATTATTAACCTGGCTTAATGTCACCTTATAATAGCAAGGTGACATTAACCCTTCATTACCCCATATCCCACCGCTACACGGGAGTGGGAAGAGAGTGGCCAAGTGCCAGAATAGGCGTATCTTCCAGATGTGCCTTTTCTGGGGTGGCTGGGGGCAGATGTTTGTAGCCAGGGGGACCAATAACCATGGACCCTCTCTAGGCTATTAATATCTGCCCTCAGTCACTGGCTTTACCGCTCTGGCGGAGAAAATTGCGCGGGAGCCCACGCCATTTTTTTCCGCCATTTAACCCTTTATTTTAGCAGCTACAGCGCCCAAATTTTGCACATACACACTACTAACAGTAGTGTGGAATATGCAAAAAAAAAAAGGGATATGAGATGGTTTACTGTATGTAAACCATGTCTCATATCATGTCGGGTTTGGGAAGGAGAAATGAAAAGCCGGCAATTGAATTACTGTCTTTTCACATATATCGTGCTGAATTAAATATAAATACAGAATATATATATATGTGTCTCAATGACATATATATATATATATATATATATATATATATATATATATATACTGTATATATGTTTTAACGAACATTTGAGCATATAAATCCATTAGATGTCGGTTTTGCAAGCCTGCGAGAAAATATCGCAGTACGGATGCCATACGGATTACATACGGAGGATGCCATGCGCAAAATACGCTGACACACCCTGCCTAGGGATGACATACGGATCACTATTTTGGGGACTTTTCTGCGTATTACGGCCGTAAAAAATGGACCGTATTTACATACGCTGAGTGTGACGCCGGCCTAAGAGAGATACACTACATGGAGAAAAGTCCAATCACCACAGGTGTATAACATCTGGTCCCCTGGTGTATAACATCCGGCTTCTTGGTGTATAACATCCAGCTCCTCGCCCTACGTGTATAACATTTGACTCCTCACCCCCCGGTATATAAAATCTGGCCCATTGCCCCCCGGTGTATATTATCCATCAGGTAGTCTCCCGGTGTATAACATCTGGCTCCTAACCCCCTGGTGTATAACATCCGTACCCCAGATGTATAACATCCAGCCCTTCGTCCCCCATCCTGGTGTATACCATCCAGCCCCTTGCTCCCGGTGTATAACATCCAGCCCATCTTCCCCCCCAGTGTAAAAAATCTGTTCCCTCCCCCAGTGTATAATATCTGGCTCCTTGCCCCCGGTGTAGAACATCCAGCCCCTCGCCCCCAGCGTATAAAATCCGGCCCCTTATCCCCCAGTGTATAAAATCCAGCCCCTCGCCTCTGGGGTATAACATCTGGCTCCTTGCCCCGATGCATAACATCTGGTCCCTTACTCCCATTGTATAATATCCGGCCCCTAACCCCCTGGTATATAGCATCCGGCCAACTGGCGGACACAGACAGAAAAGGGGCGCTATGCAAGAACAGTATATGGATCCTTTGCAGCTCAAGAGCTTCAAAAATGCAAAACTGCACCTGCTATAAAGGTGGAAATGGGCCCCCTTACCTCTTGGGCCCCTGTGCGCCTTGGTTGCACCAATGATATGTCCGCCCCCGTGAAATAGAAGAAACCGCAGTATCTCAGCCAATCCAAACCTCCTCTGGAATTAACCCTACCTGACATGGACATGTTCCATTTTAGAGCTTACATTTTTCCTTCCCTTCCTCCAAGAGCCATAACTTCTTTTTTTGCCACATAGCTGTATAATAGCTGTATATTTTTTTGGGCGGTACAAGTTTTTCTTTTGAACGACACCATTCATTTTTTCATATGATGTAATAGAAAGTGGAAAAAAAATTCCGACTGGGTTGCAAAAAAACGCAATTGGGCAATTTTTTTTTTTTTTTTTTGTTTCTACAGCGTTCATTATACGGTAAAACTTCCCTGGCAGTATTATTACACAAATATCAAACATGTATTGTTTGTTTTTATTTAAGTGACAAAAATAAAATCAGGAAAAAAATGAGCTTGCGTCGCCATTTTCCAAGACCTGTAACGTTTTCAATTTTCGGTCAGTGGTGCTTTAAGATGGCTTGTTTTTTTGCTCTCTGAGTTGAAATTGTTATTGCTAGATACGATGTTTTGATCACCTCTTTTTGTAGGTGTTGCTGTGGGCAAAAAAACCCCAAAAATGTCGGCGTTTTTATTTCTTGCTCATTACACTTTTTACAGATTTGGTTAATTAATGTTGTATTTTGATAGATCTGAAATTTACTGACATAGAGATACCAAATATGTGTGTTATTTTTTATTTCCTTACTGTTAATGGGAAAAGGGGGGTGAGTCAAACTTTTAGATTCCTTTTTTTTTTCATAATTTTAAACACTTTTTTTTTTTAACTTTATTTTGTAGTCCCCTTACGGCATTGCTATCAAACTCAAATACACAGATTTACCAAAATTAAAAGCTTGGACAAAGTCACCAGTCATCCCTGATATTTATTAAAATAAATGTCTACAATTTAGGCCTCTTTCACACGTCAGTGTCTCCGGTATGTGTACTGACAGTTTTCTCACGTACCGGAGACACTGACACACGTAGACCCATTCAAATGAATGGGTCTATGCAAATGTCTCCGTGTTTTCACGGACCGTCCGTCCGTGTTGAAAATACAAGTACAATGCAGTGCAAGTACAGCAATACGTCCCGCACACGTGCACACGGAGAACAGTGTGAACTCTCCTCCGTGTGCACGTACGGCAGTAGGAGAGACAGCGCTACAGTAAGCGCTGTCCCCCCTGCGTGTGGTGCTGAAGGTGGCATTCATCTCTTCTCCCCTGCAGGAGAGAAGAGATGAAAGATCAAGTTTTTGTTCTTTTTTGTTAAAAATAAAGTCTCCTGGTGACCTCCCGCCTCCGATCCCCAGTGCGCCGTCCGGCCGCTTGCAGAGAAATACTCACCCAGCTCCCGCAATGTCTCCTCTCAGCGCCGCAGCCTGTCCTGTGTGAGCGGTCACGTGGTACCGCTCATTACAGTGATGAATATGTGCATTCATTCAGTTATGGGGTCTATGTTCTCATGAGACCCCCCCTTGTATTCTCTCAAGGGGAGGGCTTCTATGAGGTAGGAGTGGTCAGGACTGTTCACCGCTGCGACCCCCATACATCATAATGGCCTCACATAGTGCTCCATATAGTATAACAGACCACACATAGTTCTCCATATAGTATAATGGCCCCTCATAGTGCTTTTTACAGCATAATCCCCCAGATAGTTCTCCATGAAATATAATGGGTTCTGCATAGTGCTCCATACAGTATAATGGCCCCACATAGGACTCCATACAGTATAATGGGCCCACATTGTCCTCCATACAGTATAGCATGGCCCTGCATTGCCTTACCTATAGTATAATGCACCCCAGATAGTGCTCCATACAATATAATGGTTCCACACAGTGCTAAACACTGTATAATGGATCCACGTAGTGCTCTGCACAGTATAATCACCCTACATATGGATGCATACAGTATAATGGGCTTCACATAGTCCTCCAAACAGTATAAAGGGGCCCTGCATTGCCTTCCCTACAGTATAATGTGCCCCACATAGTCCTCAAAAACAGTATAATGGGCTCCACATAGTACTCTATACAGTATAATGGTGCCCTGCATTACCTTCCATTCAGTATATTGTACCTCACATAGGGCACCATACAGTTTAATGGCCCCATATAGTGCTACATTCAGTATAATGGCCCCACATAGTGCATCATCCAGTATAATGACACCACATAGTGTTCCATTCAGCATAGTGGTCCCCACACATTGTTACATACACTACAAAGGCCCCACAAAGTGCTCCATACTGTATAATGGGCCTCACATAGTGCTCCATAAAGTATAATGGGTCCCCTCCATACAGCGTAATGGCCCCACGTAGTGTTCCGTACAGTATAATGGCCCCACATACTGCTCCATACAGTATAATGGCCATATATAGTACTCTATGCTTCATAATGGCCCCCACATAGTGCTCCATACATCATAATGGGCCCCTCCATACAGCGTAATAATAATAATCTTTATTTATATAGCGCCAACATATTCCGCATCGCTTTACAGTTTAACAGTTCAAACACAACAGTCATAGGTAACAACGTTAACAATACAATAAAGCAAAATAAGGCGATCCTGCTCGTGAGAGCTGACAATCTACAATGAGGTGGGGGAGATACAAAGTACAGGTGTGTATTTACAATGATGTATTTAGAATGATGGTCCAGCCATCTTCAGGGGGTGGGGGGTAGATGGAGATAGTGAATGGGCTACACACACACACACACACACACACACAAACTGTTCTGTCCTCACTAAATGAGACAGGCCCAAGTAGCTATCCAGTCAGCTAAACCGCTATACCGGGGTCCAATAAGGAGACTGTGGTTGAGTCTGTGCTTTATTAAACGTATTGGTATATTGATGCGGTGAAACTGTGAACAATGATATACATAGAATCAGTGCATGGTAGGGAACAAATACATACTACACATGATAAACGTTATGCATTACATTTAGAAGGCTAGTAACTGAACTAGGAGTACAACTGGTTAGGCTAGGCTAATATAGAGCAGGAATTATCTAGAGAAAAACATAAAGACATACCGGCAATGCAATCGCAAGGGGAATCAAGTGTAAGCGTCTTCCCTGGAAGGCAAACTAGAGGAAGTGAATGAAAACTGGAGGGAAATGTGGGCTGAGCTACCATAATGCATTGCAAAGGAGGATCAGACATAAAAAATACATAGCAGAAAAATAGAACAGTCAACATGTCTCTGACCGCTATAGGGAGCCAAAGCACTACAGATAAAGGTATGAATATATCAAGTCCTGTATACTGGCTGAGAAACTGCAAATTATACAAACAGATAATGGAGGTAACAATTTAGATGGCGGAGACAGAACACTCCCCGTCTGACATCAACGGATGTCACTACTCCTTTCTTCCGAAGGCAACAATAGGACCAGTTCAGATACCGGTCTGGAAAATGTCTTAGGTTCATTCCCTTTGGTCATCCTTAGTTCAACTTTGCGGACATTGCCATCCTTGCTCGGGAACGTTGCGGTAACTAGACCAAGTGGCCACTGGTTCCGGTGAATTTGACAGTCTTTCACAAGAACAAGGTCGCCTACGTTCAGATTAGGTTTAGTAGATTGCCACTTCGTACGTGGCTGCAGGGTAGACAAATATTGTTTGCGCCACCTGTCCCAGAAAGTATTTGCAAGACTTTGTACCTGTCTCCATTGGCGCTTGTAGAGGTCCTTAGCGTCGAATCCTCCTGGAGGGGCACTGGACAGTCCCGTTTTCTGGGTAAGTAGAGTAGCTGGAGTCAATAGCAAGGGCTCCTCAGGGTCGTTAGGAACTGGAACCAGGGGTCTTGCGTTAATTATAGCTGCAGCTTCTGCCATGAAGGTGATGAGGCTTTCATGGGTGAGCCTCGCTGTTCCTTCTTGAAGAAGAGTGGAGTCAAGAATCCTCCGTACTAGACCAATCATTCGCTCCCAAGATCCTCTCATATGTGAAGAATGAGGTGGGTTGAATGACCATGTGCAACTTTGGTCACTGAGGAACCTCTCAAGAGTCTTATAGTCTAGGTTTGAAGGTATTCCCAATTCTTTTGCTGCACCGACGAAGTTGGTACCTCTGTCTGAGCGTATGTGCTTGATAGGACCACGGATGGCAATAAAGCGTCTTAAGGCATTGATGAAGCTTGACCTCTATGTGGACGGCTCTGATTGACATGCAAGTGAACATGACTGCCCAACGTTTACTATTGGCTTGGCCGCCTCTAGTACGACGTGTAACAACTGACCAAGGCCCAAACACATCGAGACCAACACTGGTAAAGGGAGGGTCTGGGCTGAGTCTATCTGCTGGTAGGTCAGCCATCTTTTGCGTTTGAGTCGAACCACGAAGCTTACGGCAGGTAATACATTTGTAGATGACACTACTGATGAGTCTCTTTGCACCGACGATCCACACACCGGCAGACCTGATGGCTCCTTCAGTAAATAGTCTTCCTTGGTGCTTGACCAGATTGTGGTAATGTTGTACAATTAGGTAGGCAACATGACATTTTCCGGGAAGTATAAGAGGGAATTTCTCCACAAACCCCATCTCAGCTTCTTTGAGTCGGCCTCCTACTCTCAGTAGGCCACTGTTGTCGATGAATGGGTCGAGTTTTCTCAATACGCTGCTCACTGGTATTGGAGCTTTGTTGATAAGACATTGGATTTCTGCAAAGTAGGTTTCTCTTTGAACAGTGAGGATGATGTGATTTCTAGAGAACTCTAAGTCGGAGGTAACATAGGTATTTTTACAAAGATGCCAACCTTTACATTTTTCTGTGCCACAAGTTCTGGTGGTCTTGAATGAGCGAGCTATATGAGTCAGGCAGGTAATAGCTCGAGTAAGTGACTTCCAACTTGAGAATCTGTCGAACCTGCAAGATCCAAGCTGGATAACAGAGGTCATTGTATGAAGTGTAGACATCTGAGGGAGGATTTCAGCATCTGAGTCCTCTCCTACTAGTTCAAAGGTGTCTGGAAAACATTCCTCAATGTACAATAGTTTTGGTCCTGACAGCCACGTTGTGCTTCCTAGTCGACTTGCGTCAACTGCTCTAGTTGCATGATCTGCAGGATTCTGGTCTGTGGGTATGTAATGCCACTGCTTTGGATGAACTGATCTCCTGATTCGTAGCACTCTGTTATTGACATAAACATAGAATCGCCTGGTTTCGTTGTGGATATATCCCAGGACTACTTTGCTGTCTGAGTAGAACTTGGCCTGTGTCAGGTCGATATCCATTTCGGATGTGATGAACTCTGCTAACTCAATGGCTAGGACTGCGGCACAAAGCTCTAACCTGGGTATAGTGTGCTCTGGTTGTGGTGCGAGTTTGGCCTTTCCCATAATGAAACCAATGTGGCACTGACCTTTGGAATCTACAGTTCTCAGGTAGGCAACAGCGGCAATTGCTTTGACAGAAGCATCTGCAAATACGTACAGTCTTTGGCTTTGTGTTTCAGTAGATGGCACAGGGGCGTATGGTCTTGGCACATTCAGGTTGGAGAGTGCCGCTAACGAGTTCTTCCACTCTTCCCACTGGATCCTCTTATCAGGTGGCAGAGGTGCATCCCAGTCAGATGTTTCCCTAGTTAAGTCTCTTAGTAGGGCCTTGCCTTGTATAGTAACAGGAGCTGCGAAACCCAAGGGATCGTACAGACTGTTGATGGTAGACAGGACGCCTCTACGTGTAAAAGGCCTTTCTTCCTGGTTGACCTGAAAGGTGAAAGTGTCTGACTGTAGATTCCAGAGAAGCCCGAGGCTGCGTTGCATTGGTGCGGGGTCTGACCCCAGGTCCAGGTCTCTGAGACCATTACATAGGTCCTGAGAAGGGAATGCTTCCATGAGTTCTTGGCTGTTTGAGGCTATTTTTTGAAGCCTAAGGTTCGAGCAGGCAAGCATGTCCTGGGCTCTCCTGAGAAGACTGATGGCAGTCTCAATTGAAGGCATTGCTTTGAGACAGTCGTCGACATAAAAGTCCTTTTCTATGAATCTTCTGACATCTTCTCCGTATTCTGCTTCTCCTTCCTGAGCTGACCTTTTGAGTCCGTAAATGGCGACGGCAGGGGAAGGACTGTTGCCGAAGATGTGCACTCTCATGCGGTACTCTGTGACTTCTTTAGTAGGATCATTGTCTCTGTACCAGAAGAATCTTAGGAAGTTCCTGTCTCTCTCTCTCACAAGGAAACAATGGAACATTTGCTGGATGTCAGCGATGAAGGCAATGGAAGCGCATAAGTACTCCCAGCAGTTTGTTATTGAGGTCTGGTCCTGTTAGTAGAACGTCATTTAGGGAGACATCATTAAATTTGGCACTGGAATCGAACACGACTCTAATCTGGCCTGGTTTCTTAGGGTGGTATACTCTGAACATGGGTAGGAACCAGCATTCTTCAGAGTCTTTGAGAGTGGGAGCTAGTTCTGCGTGACAGTTTTCAAAAATCTTTGACATGAAGGAGAAAAAGTGATCTTTCATCTCTGGTTTCTTTTGCAGATTACGTTTGAGAGAGGAGAAACGTTGTAATGCCTGATTTTTGTTGTTCGGTAGACGTGGTCTGTGGGTTTTGAAGGGAAGAGGTGCGACCCAGCTGTTGGTCTCATCTTTAACGAGTCCCTTGTCCATTACCTCTAAGAACAACTTGTCCTCTACCGACATTGCCACTTGGTTGTCCTGTTTAGTTCTCTGGAAGACTGTGCACCCTAACTGATCCTCATAGCTTCCCGACACTATACTGCTGTCGTGAGTAAAGTCTATTAAATGATTGGGCAGTTGGATGCTGTGTGGCAGTTCCCTGACATGGAACTCATTGTTACAAGGTTGAAACAGAGATGGTCGTCCTTTCTCCAATGTATTTGTCAGCATGCTTGTTACAGAGGATGGGGCGTGCATGCGTCCCAAGCATACGTTGCCAATTATGACCCATCCTAGGTCTAGCCTTTGGGCATAGGGAGCATTGTGGAGTCCATTGATATGACGTCTCACTTTATGAACCTGCAGGATATCTCTCCCCAACAGCAGAATTATCTGGGCCTGATGGTCGAGTTCTGGTATAAGGTGTGCTATTTGCTTTAAGTGAGCGTGATGGATTGCTACATCTGGCGTAGGGATTTCAGATCTGTTGTCTGGGATCTGGTTACATTCGATGATCGTAGGTAGTGGTAGGCAGAATTGTCCGTCTAATGACTCGATTTGGTAGTCTGTAGCTTTCCTGCCCGCTGTTGTCACAGTACCTGCACATGTCTTTAATGAGTAGGGAGTGCTTGGCCCTTTGATGTTGAATAGGTCAAAGAAAGTTGATCTAGCCAAGGATCGATTACTTTGATCATCCAAGATAGCATACAGTCTCACAGCTTGGTCTCTATGGCCCTTCGGGTATACTCTGACGAGGCATATTTTTGAACAGGACCTACTGTCTATTGTCCCTTTGCAGACCTCGGTACATTGTGAAGTGATCTCTGGCATAGCTGTATCAGTGTTCCTTTCCTCCCCGCCATGCTCACTGTCAGCTGGCGTGTTTTGTGCACTCCATGGAGCTGGGCCAGGGTGTAGAGCAGTGTTATGGTCTGTGGTGCCACATTCTGTGCATTTTACACTGACCTTGCAATCCTTGGCGAGATGAGTTGTGGATGAGCAGCACTTGTAGCAGATACCGTTCTCTTTCAGGAAGCTTCTGCGGTCTGGCATAGATTTTCCTCTGAAGGCTCTGCATTTCAAGAGAGGATGAGGCTTCTGATGAAGTGGGCACTGCTTGTCAGGGTCCTGCACCTTTGTCTCTGATTGGGAGCAGCCAGCAGACCTGTAATTAGAACCTGGAGAAGAAACATAAGTCTTGTGTACTGCCACAGATGTTCTGCGTGGATTTGCAGGTGGTGACGGTGTGGCATATGGCATTGCAAAGTCAAAGCTAGGATCGTTTCTAATTCTCGCTTGTTGGTGTATAAAGTCTACAAAAACGGAGAAGGGAGGAAATGGAACACTGTGTTTGTATTTGTACGTGGAACCATGTGTGAGCCACCTCTCCTGTAGATTGTAGGGCAACTTCTGGACTATAGGGTTAACACCTCTGGCTGTGTCGAGAAATGCAAGTCCCTGTAGGTCGTCCTCGTATTTGGCAACTTGGACTTCCTTTAGTAGGTCGCTTAGCTCTCTAAGTTTCTGGAGACCTTTGTTAGAAATTTTAGGAAAGTCATCGATTCTTTTGAACAAGGCTCTTTCTATTACTTCTGCTGAGCCGTAACACTCATCCAGCCTCTTCCAGATCTCTTTGAGGCCGGTCTCAGGGCGGTTTATATTAATGTCTCTGATCCTTACTGCGTGTTTGACTGACTCTCCTCCCAGGTATTTGACTAACAGGTCTATCTCTTCCCTGTGTTGTAGCCCCAAGTCTCTAATGACATTTTGGAAGGAAGCTTTCCAAGCTCTGTAACCTTCAGCTTGGTCAGTGAATTTCATGAGTCCCTTGGCAACCAGTTCACGTTGTGTGAAGAACTTGGCAAATTCTGTTGTGAACCGGTTGTCGGTGGAGTACACTGGTGATGGATCGCCCTGATAGTGATGTGAGGTGCGTTCATACCTGTTAGTGTCCTCAGGGTGGCGCCAGCCGGTGTCGTATTGCTTCGGTCTGACGTACGGTGTTTCAGCAGGATGATCCACATTGGTTACCTGGTGAGGGGCAAGGTAGTCATTAGCAGAGTTGTTTTGTCTCACGTTTTCGAATTTGTTTCTGTCCTGGAGCTGAGCCTTGTGGTGACTCTCGCTCACTTCGCTGGAGACGTCGTATTCTCGTTCTGGTGCTGGTTCAGGGTTATAGTTTGGATCAGGAAGTTCATTAACATACTGAGATGTGCGTTGTGGTGTGTCTTGTAGTGGAAACTCCAGACTCGACGTACTGCTTTGGCTATGCAGCTTGGGGCTTTGCGCGGCTTCTAGCGATTCCGCTTCAGCGAGGGCTGCGGCAGCTTCCCTTTTTGCTGCTAGGCTTTCTAAGGCGGCATCCACACGTGCCTTTTCTAACTGCATCCTTCTCTCTTGATCATCTAGGCGTGCTTTTTCTAATTTAAGTTTAATCTCTTGATCAGCAAAGCTTGCTCGCATTTTGGCGGCTTCGGCATTTGCGCGGGCAATGGCGACCGCACTGCTGATGGATGTTGTCTTTGAGGAAACGGAAGTAACGGATCTTGTTCTATGCGATTTGTGAGACATGGTGTCTTGGGAAAGTGCTTGGCTGTGCAGAGATTGCTGTAGCTGTATTTATTCTCTGAGTAGCTGGTGACTTGAATCCCACTAGTTGGATGGCTGCCGTTTCACTGTTCTGTCCTCACTAAATGAGACAGGCCCAAGTAGCTATCCAGTCAGCTAAACCGCTATACCGGGGTCCAATAAGGAGACTGTGGTTGAGTCTGTGCTTTATTAAACGTATTGGTATATTGATGCGGTGAAACTGTGAACAATGATATACATAGAATCAGTGCATGGTAGGGAACAAATACATACTACACATGATAAACGTTATGCATTACATTTAGAAGGCTAGTAACTGAACTAGGAGTACAACTGGTTAGGCTAGGCTAATATAGAGCAGGAATTATCTAGAGAAAAACATAAAGACATACCGGCAATGCAATCGCAAGGGGAATCAAGTGTAAGCGTCTTCCCTGGAAGGCAAACTAGAGGAAGTGAATGAAAACTGGAGGGAAATGTGGGCTGAGCTACCATAATGCATTGCAAAGGAGGATCAGACATAAAAAATACATAGCAGAAAAATAGAACAGTCAACATGTCTCTGACCGCTAGAGGGAGCCAAAAGCACTACAGATAAAGGTATGAATATATCAAGTCCTGTATACTGGCTGAGAAACTGCAAATTATACAAACAGATAATGGAGGTAACAATTTAGATGGCGGAGACAGAACACAAACATAAAATGACTTTGATTAGTTAACGTGATAGGCCGCTCTGAACAAATGTGTTTTGAGCGAGCACCTAAAACTATGCAAGTTGTGGATGGTTCTAATATCTTGAGGTAGAGCATTCCAGAGGATTGGTGCAGCTCGGGAGAAATCTTGGAGTCGGGAGAGGGAGGTACGGATTAGTGCAGAGGTTAGTCGAAAGTCATTTACAGAGCGCAGTGGTCGGCTAGGCCGATAGACCGAAATGAGGGAGGAGATATAAGGGGGTGCCACACTGTGGAGAGCTTTGTGGGTGAGAACAAGTACTTTGAATTGGATCCTGTAATGAATGGGCAGCCAGTGTAATGACTGGCGAAGAGCGGATGCATCTGAGTAACGATTAGCCAGATGGACAACCCTGGCTGCCACATTAAGGATAGACTGGAGAGGGGAAAGTCAAGTAAGGGGGAAGCCAATTAATAGAGCATTGCAGTAGTCCAGGCGGGAGTGGATTAGGGCGACAGTGAGGGTTTTTGTTGTCTCCATGGTGAGAAAAGGGCGGATTCTAGAGATGTTCTTTAGCTGTAAGCGGCACGAGCGGGCAAGAGATTGTATGTGGGAGGTGAAGGAGAGATCGGAGTCAAACATAACACCCAGACAGCGCACCTACTGCCGGGGTGTTATTATGGTGCCACCCACGGAGAGGGAAATGTCAGATTTAGGGAGGTTATTAGAAGGCGGGAGCAGAAGAAGTTCAGTTTTGGAGAGGTTGAGTTTCAGATAGAGAGCGGACATGATGTTGGAGACTGCAGACAGACAGTCAGTGGCGTTCTGTAGTACAGCGGGGGTAAGGTCAGGGGATGATGTGTATAGTTGTGTGTCATCAGCATAAAGATGGTACATAAAGCCAAATCTGCTGATGGTCTGTCCAATTGAGGCTTTGTAGAGGGAGAAGAGAAGGGGGCCAAGGACTGAGCCCTGAGGTACCCCAACAGTGAGCGGAAGAGGAGATGAAGTGGAGCCAGAGAACAGAACACTGAAGGAGCGGTCAGAAAGGTAGGAGGAGAACCAGGAAAGAGCAGTGTCCTTAATGCCTCGTGGCTGGAGCCTAGAGAGTAGGAGAAGGTGGTCAACAGTGTCGAAAGCTGCAGAAAGGTCGAGGAGAATGAGCAGAGAGTGGTCACCATTACATTTTGCAGTCAGAAGGTCATTGGTCACCTTGATGAGTGCAGTTTCTGTCGAATGCAGGGGGCGGAAACCGGACTGTAAAGGGTCTAGGAGGGAATGAGTGGAGAGGTAACAGATAAGGCAGAAGTAGATCAGGCGCTCCAAGAGTTTTGAGATGAAGGGGAGATTGGAGACCGGTCTATAGTTCTTTGTGCAGGATGGGTCAAGGGTGGGGTTTTTTAGTAATAGAGTAATGATAGTGTTTGAAGGAGAAGGGGAAAATGCCAGAGGAGAGGGAGAGATTAAAAATTGTAGTTAGGTGAGTTGTGACGACTGGAGAGAGAGACTGGAGGAGGTGTGAGGGAATGGGGTCGGTGGTGCATGTAGTCGGATGAGAAGAGGAGAGGAGCTTGGAGACTTCTTCTTCTGTGATGGGATCGAATGTGGAGAGTGAGCCAGGGGAGCTGCAGGGAGGGATGGGAGTCACTGCACTTGGTGTCTGGGAATGGATTTCCTGATGGATATTATCTATTTTTCCTATAAAGTGGGAGGCCAGGTCATCAGCACAAATGTCTGTGATAGGGGCTTGTGCTTTTGGCCTGAGGAGGGAGTGAAAGGTGTTAAAAAGTTTCTTGGGGTTGTTGGATAGTGAGGAGATCAGGGTGGTGTAGTAGGTCTGTTTGGTAAGGTGAAGGGCAGAGTTCTAGGTCCTTAACATAAATTTGAAGTGTATGAAGTCTTCTGGTGTGTGAGTTTTCCTCCATAAGTGTTCAGCAAACCTAGAGCATCGCTGGAGAAATCGGGTTTGTGATGTGAGCCAGGGCTGTTTCACTCTGTGTTTGGAGGTTCTGAGGGTGAGGGGAGCTACTTGGTCAATGGTGCTTCTAAGAGTGTCATTGTAGTGATGTACAGCCAGATCAGGACAGGAAAAATAAGAGATTGGGGACAATGATGAGTGTAGGGAGTCTGAAAGTGTATGAGGGTTAATGGTATGTAGATTTCTGAATGTGTAGTAGGTAGGAGAGTACTAGGGTGAGCGAGGATTTGTGAGCATGAAGGAGAGAATGTTGTGGTCAGAGAGGGGAAGCGTTGAGTTATCTGGGTAGGAGATTGAACAGAGCTGGACTCTAGTATCTAGAGTGGCCACAGTCATGGATATACATCAAACAGTGAGAAAATCGTACAATGCAACTGCAGCGCCCCAGAGTTCTGGTCGTTGCAGTACTGTGGCTCCGCCACTATGGGGAGCTATGGTACGTCTGATTGCACTAACGGAGTTTCTCTGACCAGGTAACACCTCACTACACTTCACACTCCGGCCACCAGGGGGGTGGTTCTATCTACTAGGCCACTCCTCACATTCTGGTAAAACTGGGGGTTGGACAGGAAGACGGGGAGAAGTAGCTGGGAAGAGCTAGTGAGAGGACCTGTCAGGGATGGGATCCTGGCAGACTCCTCAGAGCAGGACTAACCAGTGCACAACGGGAATACAGTAAAGAGGAATTGGGACCAGAAGGAGTCGTGCTGTTAGACCGAGGCAACATCCTTCTGAGGCGCAAACAGTCGGTGGCCGGAACGCCGAGCAAGTAAGAGACTTTAAGTACTACTGCAAACCACGGCCGGACAGCCAATTACAGGTTGGCTGTCTCACTTAACACCTAAGCAGACAACGGAGGCAGCTGTGGGAGAGGGGCGACTCTAGGGTCCCGGAAGAACTCCAGGCCTACCCCGTCATACGGGTGCGTCCTACCATATCACCTGGAGGACGGAGAGAACGAACATTAGAGAAAGACAGAACCAGTTGTGAGGACTATCCCGGGAGCTCAGCAGGGAAGGACTACAACACCCAGCGCTAGAAGGTAGACACTGATCCCCACCTGTAAAGAGAACTCCTGATGTGCCTTTGGACCGGCCGGTCTCTGACAACCCTGTTAACAGCGCTCTGGACTGAGGACTCTAAAACCTTCAGTAAAGAGGTAAAGAGACTACAACCTGGTGTCCTCATTATTTACCGCGACCTGCACCCCACAACCGCACCATTATCACCACTTATTGCACCGGACGTCCCCCACTGATAGACAGGGCCACGGACCGGGTCTAGCCACCATGACCACTCCAGGACTGAGACTCAGAGGCCCGGTACCGGGTACCCCTCGGCCCTGCGGCGGTGTGGGGGCGCTCCACAACCAATGAATTATACTAATCATTAAGCAGGTGCAGCGCCCCAGAGACCTGGTCGTTGCAGTACTGTCGCTCCGCCACTAAGGGGAGTGATGGTACGTCTGATGGCACTAAAGGAGTTCACCTGACCAGGTATCACAGTCACACATTATGCAGCGCCCCAGAGTCCTGGTCGTTGCAGTACTGAAGCTCTGCCGCTAAGGGGAGCTATGGTACGTCTGATGGCACTGAAGGAGTTCATCTGACCAGGTATCACATACACCAATACATTTCACAGTCGGGCCTCCAGGGGGAGCTAAGGGTGCTATTTATTAGGCCACTCCTCACCATTGTGGGTAAACTGGGGGTCAGGCAGGAAGTTAGGACAGAAAGCTGACTGGGTTGGAACCAGGCAACACCTTGTGGCAGCGGGTGTTGTGGGGGAAGATTCGGTAGGGTCTCTGTCAGGTTTGGGACCCTGACAGAGGCCTGGCAACAAGGAAGAACGTCACGGGACCGTGCCTGCTCAGCATAGCGGCGGTGCCCTAAGAAAGGATCAGAAGCGAGATATATTGTGCTGAGTGAGAAACGAGATCAAAGCAACAAGGAGAATACCAGTAGAAGTCGTGCTGTAAGACCGAGGCAACATCCTACTGAGGCGCACAACCGGCGGCCGGAACGCCGAGGAAGTATTTATATATCTAGCTCCAAGCAATACTTCAAACCAACGGCAGGACAGTCAGTCATAGGCGGGCTGTCTCACTTAAATCACCTAAGAAGACATAGGGGGCAACTTGTGGAGAGGGGCGACTCTAGGGTCCCGGAAGAGCTCCGAGCCTACCCGTCATACGGGTGCGTCCCTACCATAACACCGGTAGGGATGGAGGATTAGCAGAACATCATCTAATCGAGTTGTGAGGGAACATGAGAAACAGACACAACAGTTGTGGGGACTTTCCGTAAGCACAGCAGGGAAGGACCACAACACATAGCGCTAGCAGGAAGGCACAGTTTTCCACCTGCAAAGAGGACTCTGGAGGTGCCATTGGACCGGCCGGACTTGCGCAGCCTGGTTAACCGTATTCCGGACTGAGGACCCAGAGATCTTCAGTAAAGAGGTAAAGAGACTGCAACCTGGTGTCTTCGTTATTTACTGCGATCGGCACTTCACAACTACACCATCATTCACCACTCTTTCACCGGACGTCCCCCTGACAGGCAGGGCCATGGACCGGGCCTAGCCACCGTGACAACCCCCCAGAACAGGGACTCTGAGGCCCGGTACCGGGTACCCCTCGGCCCTGCGGCAGTGGGGCGCTCCATTTTGGCGTCACGAACAGGATCTACTTAAGCCTGAAGAATCGGGTCATGTGTGCCTTGAAACTGTGATTTATCGTGCTTGGACTGTGCTTTATTGAGAGGACTGTGTACTGCTGCTTGCCGCCAGAGGTTCCCGCCAAAATCGCCGCCATTGCAGCGCCACGGGGAGCGCAGAGGAAGAAGGAGGGCGTGCCATGGGAGGAGACTACCAAAGCGGCGCCAAAAATGGCGACCGCCCCCTCCGACTCCTGCTGCGAGATGATGACCTGCCCAGCAGTGGAGGAGAACGGCCCCTTGATTTGCAACCGCGGGAACGAGGTGAAGAAGAAGCTCGCCCCCGGAGAAATGGCGGAGCCCGGTGCATGCATTGCCACCGGATGTCGGACAGCGATGATGACCAGCAAGTGCCCGAGGGACGACGAAGTGATCCCGGCTTGCCCTCACCCACCAGAGGCGGACCCGCGGCCGCCGCAGCGGGAGAATCTGAACTCCTTGGAGCCGGCGACAGGGGAGCTGAGCCCACCTATCCCGACATCGGAGCCAGCAGAGGAGGAGCCATGGGGAGCGGAGCCGCATCCGGAGGCCGCAGAGGAAGAGCCGCGGTCCGGGCTGCAGCCGACTCCAGCGTCCTCGTCAACGGACCGGATCGACATCGGTGGAATCACATCAGGCGCAGGTATGGAAGGCGCCCCTGCTCCCCCGCTCGATCCCGCTCCCGCGACCGACCCTCACCCCAACAGTAACCGCTTATTCACGGTTGAGCGGGTGGTCCTCACCCCCGACCTAATGGGGAGGCTGGTACCGCCACTGCCGACCAAGATGGGAGAACCCATAGATGTGGGCCCAGACGGGGTGATCCTCCGGTGGGACACCCCCTGGATTGAGCCGGATGGGGCTCCGGGGGATGGCCTCACCCTTGCTGTACTTACCTGGGAACAGTATAAGCAATGTTTGATCCAACACTGGAAAAATCGAGACAAGACCGAACAACAGGATACACAACGTAGGAAGTCTGCGCATGGCAGGAAAGACGTGGTAAAGCGGGGAACTGTGCTGGCCTACCACCCGAAGAGGGGATGGGGCTCCATACAGGAACCGGGACTACCAACTGATGTCTTTGTTACTAGTTACAACGTGAAAACTCCCTGCTGCAGCCGAGATGGGGATCCATTGCAAAAAGGGGATCAGGTGACCTACACCCGTCATCGGAATGCACAAGGATGGTGCGCCCGGAATGTCCGACGGTGTGAGCCTGAGGGGGCGCCATCTGTTGCCCCGATCATGATTGATCCAGATTTGCCAGATCTTGTTACTATCACCACCGTACGCCTTGTAGCGGCTACTGAACTTGCAAGCAGGGTTAGCCTTCAAATCCAGACGCCAGGTGATCTGATTGCACCTGAGGGACCAACCACCGGTACTGACATTGCATCGGCCGGGGATCAGAGGCCATCCCCTGCACCACAAGAGTAAGATCTTAAAACTCTGCATAACATGTAAATAGTTCTTCAAACTGTTTTCTGCTACGTTGCTGCTAAAACCCGTCTAGGGTTAACTCTTAAAGGGATCCCTTTGTTGACCCGGGATCCCTATTGCTTTTTGGTTGTTTTTTCTACTTTTTGTTTCCTGTTGAAAAGAACTGCTGGAATCATGAACGATGCATGATACAAACTGCTTGTAAATAGTTGCACCTTCTTAAAGGTGCTCCTTACTGGTTTTACATAAAAGAAGGACTCTTTGCGAAGATACCGCACCGGAGTCCTTACTGTGTACGGACTGGTAGCTGAAGAAGCTGCGCTACCTCATAAAGACTTGGTCCCCTCTTAAAGGGGATGTTCACACGTTGCACTTAGGAATGGTATTGCCTTAAGACAGCTAGAGGGCAATAATGTCTTAGAAGAAAGAAAGTAATAATGTTGATATGTAAACGTTAAATGTAACCAACTAGTTAATTGTGAAAAATGTTTGATAATGTTGATGGAAGAATGAGGACAGAAAGTGAACCCGGACGGGGTTGGTTGGTGAGTCCTCCTAGGAGCCATATAGAGATGGCCCATTGATCCTAAACTGAAGGAAAAATGATATGTTCTATACTGTGTATAGTGGTGGAAGGGCAGTAGGCCCGGGCTGAACGGGGCGGTCCTGCATAGAAAGGAGAGGCAGTAGGTCTGGAGCCGTTAGGACAGGCGGTCCTGCAGACTTAAAGAAGGAGAATGAAGTTAATTGCCTTATAATGTGATTATAAGAAGGTCTTTTGTGGATGCAGAGTGTACGTCCTTAAAGGCAATGTTAAATTATTGTTCGAGAATTTGCACTAAGTAGAATACCCGGTTGGGTAAGAAGAGTTATTTATACTAAGTTATTCAAAGTATTTAATCAAGTTTGTAACGTTCAAGTGTCCTCACCTCCCATAAAGGGAAGCTCTGTTAAAGTTTACTTGTTATTGCACTCGCAAAAATTGTATGTCTTTTTGCTAACCTGTATTGTTGTTTTCTTCCCAGTCCAGGAGTACTGGATTTAACCGGGGGGGAGTGCAGCGCCCCAGAGTCCTGGTCGTTGCAGTACTGAAGCTCTGCCGCTAAGGGGAGCTATGGTACGTCTGATGGCACTGAAGGAGTTCATCTGACCAGGTATCACATACACCAATACATTTCACAGTCGGGCCTCCAGGGGGAGCTAAGGGTGCTATTTATTAGGCCACTCCTCACCATTGTGGGTAAACTGGGGGTCAGGCAGGAAGTTAGGACAGAAAGCTGACTGGGTTGGAACCAGGCAACACCTTGTGGCAGCGGGTGTTGTGGGGGAAGATTCGGTAGGGTCTCTGTCAGGTTTGGGACCCTGACAGAGGCCTGGCAACAAGGAAGAACGTCACGGGACCGTGCCTGCTCAGCATAGCGGCCGTGCCCTAAGAAAGGATCAGAAGCGAGATATATTGTGCTGAGTGAGAAACGAGATCAAAGCAACAAGGAGAATACCAGTAGGAGTCGTGCTGTAAGACGGAGGCAACATCCTACTGAGGCGCACAACCGGCGGCCGGAACGCCGAGGAAGTATTTATATATCTAGCTCCAAGCAATACTTCAAACCAACGGCAGGACAGTCAGTCATAGGCGAGGTGTCTCACTTAAATCACCTAAGAAGACATAGGGGGCAACTTGTGGAGAGGGGCGACTCTAGGGTCCCGGAAGAGCTCCGAGCCTACCCGTCATACGGGTGCGTCCCAACCATAACACCGGGAGGGACGGAGGATTAGCAGAACATCATCTAATCGAGTTGTGAGGGAACATGAGAAACAGACACAACAGTTGTGGGGACTTTCCGTAAGCACAGCAGGGAAGGACCACAACACATAGCGCTAGCAGGAAGGCACAGATTTCCACCTGCAAAGAGGACTCTGGAGGTGCCATTGGACCGGCCGGACTTGCGCAGCCTGGATAACCGTATTCCGGACTGAGGACCCAGAGATCTTCAGTAAAGAGGTAAAGAGACTGCAACCTGGTGTCTTCGTTATTTACTGCGACCGGCACTTCACAACTACACCATCATTCACCACTCTTTCACCGGACGTCCCCCTGACAGGCAGGGCCACGGACCGGGCCTAGCCACCGTGACAACCCCCCAGAACAGAGACTCTGAGGCCCGGTACCGGGTACCCCTTGGCCCTGCGGCAGTGGGGGCGCTCCACATTACACTTCACACTCTGGCCACCAGGGGGAGCAAAGGTTTCTATGTATTAGGCCACTCCTCACACTTTGGTAAAACTGGGGGTTGGATAGGAAGTTAGGGAGAAGCTGACTGGGTTTTGCCCAGGTAACATCTAGTGAGAGAAGAGCATTGCTTGGGAAGATTCAGGGGGGTCTCTGTCAGGTGTGGGATCCTGACAGAGGCCTAGCGAAAAGGACAGATCGTTACGGAGCTGCGCCTGCACTTCATTGCGGCGGCATCTTAAGAAAGGACACGAAGCGAGGTATATTGTGGAGAAGTGAGAAATGAGATCACAGCATAAAGGTGATAGAACCAGTAGGAGTCGTGCCCCGAGATCGGCAACATCCTACTGAGGCGCGTAGCCGGTGGCCGGAACTCTGAGGAAGTATTGGGCTCTACGCATTACTTCAAACCAACGGCAGGGCAGTTAATTTTAGGTTGGCTGCCTCACCTTAATCACCTAATGAAGACAACGGAGGCAATTGCGGGAGAGGGGCGTCTCTAGGGTCCCTATAAAATAACTACAGGCCTACCCCGTCATACGGGTGCGTCCTATCCATATCATCTGGGGGACGGAGGGAAAGAGCAGAAACATACACGACAGTTGTGAGGACTATGCCGTGGTGCTCAGCAGGGAAGTACTACAACACCCAGGCGCTAGTAGGTAGGCAACTGATTTCCACCTGCAAAGGGAACTCTGGGTGTGCCTTCGGACCGGCCGGTCTCAGCCAGCCCTGTTAGCAGTGCTCTGGACTGCGGATGCCGAAGCCTTTAGTAAAGAGGTAAAGAGACTGCAATCTTGTGTCCTCGTCATTTACTGCGACCTACATCTGCACCCACATCTTTAATTGGACGCCCCTTAGCAGGGCCACGGACCGGGTCAGGCCACCGTGACATCCACAGCACCTAGAGATAGACCCAGTACCGAGTACCCTTCTGCCCTGCGTCTGGGGGCCGCTCCACAGGCACATTAAAATATGTTGCTAGATGGTAGAGTGGCAGATGACAGACAGCAGACAGGAAGCAGAGGGAGTTTATACCATTAGAGTCTATTGCAGCAGATGAGACAGCTATCAGAGGTAGGAAGTTGCACCATTTGAATGTGGAGCGCCCCCACGTCAGGGCAATGGGGTACTCGGCACCAGGTCCTTCGGTTCGGGGGAATGTCACGGTGGCCCGACCCGGGCCGTGGCCCTTTGAGGGGCGTCCAATTAAAGGTGTAGGTTTGTACGGTGTTCGTGACGCCACCTGTGGTACTCGGTCAGGATGACAGACGCTGCTTAGGGGTCCACTGGGGTGATGTTATGGCAGCTAGATGGTATACCTTCCCACAGGTGAAGTGTATCCCCAGGGCTTCCCTGAAGTGTAGATGGTGATGGTAGAAGATGTAAGGCGCAGTGAATAACGAGGACACAAAGTTGCAGTCTCTTTACCTTTTACTGGAAGCTTCAGCATCCGCAGTCCAGCGTACAGACCACAGGGTAGGCAGAGTCCGGCCGGTCCGAAGGCAAATCCAGAGTTCCCTTATCCAGGTGGAAATCAGTAGCCTTCCTACTAGTGCCTGTGTGTTGGAGTACCTCCCTGCTGAGCAACTCGGTAAGGTCCTCACAACTTTCGTGGATGTTTCTGATGTCTTCCTCTCTGTCCCCCACACAGTTCTCTTCGTGTCCTTTCTTAGGATGCTGCCGCACGTGGGGCAGGCGCAGCTCCGTAGATTTCTATCCCGCTAGGCCTCTGTCAGGATCCCACCCCTGACAGGGACCCTCTGTCTGCAGCTCAGATGTTCCTCCGTCTCCCCCTGTCTGCCTGACAGGTACTTACTGGGTCAAACCCAGGTAGCCTCTGACTAACTTTCTATCCAAACCACCAGTTTTACCCTTCTGTGAGGAGTGCCCTACTAGATAGGAGCGTAGCTCCCCCTGGTGGATTGGAGTGTGAAGTGTGGTGTATGTTTGGTGGTACCTGGAAGGATGAACTCTTTTATTACCTTCGGACGTAATATCACTCCCCCTGGTGGAAGAATGACATTACTGCAACGACCAGGACTCTGGGGCGCTGCAAATGTACTGCAGGAGACAGAAAGCAGAGGGAGTTTATACCATTAGAGTCTATTGCAGCAGATGAGACAGCTATCAGAGGTAGGAAGTTGCACCATTTGAATGTATTGCAGGAGACAGAAAGCAGAGGGAGTTTATACCTGTGTGAAGAGAGAAGATGGATGTTAGTTCTGTGCCATGGAATAACTGCTGTATCACGACGCCTATCTTCGTGACGCTTTGCTTCTGTGATGCGTGCACCCCCACATGCGTTACATACAGTACAAAGGCCCCACAAAGTGCTCCATACTGTATAATGAGCCTCACATAGTGCTCCTTAAAGTATAATGGGTCCCCTCCATACAGCATAATGGCCCCACATAGTGTTCCGTACAGTATAATGGCCCCACATACTGCTCCTTATAGTATAATGGCCATATATAGTACTCTGTTTCATAATGGCCCCCACATAGTGCTCCATACATTATAATGGGCCCCCACCATACAGCGTAATGGCCCCACATACTGCTCCATACAATATAATGTGCCCTGCATAGAGCTCAAAGAAGCATACTAGCCTCCACATAGTGCTCCATACAGAATAATAGCCCAACATTAATAAAATAATAAATACTCACCTTTCCTTGTTTCCAACTGCTCCCGTCTCTGAAGCGCATCTTCTGATCTTCTGCACTGCTCAGCACAGCAGTTTACTGTTTTACTTGACTCTATTAACCCCGTTTACTCCCTGCGAGGAGAATTTTACCCCTGTTAATAAATCCCCTTCAACAGTTGGTCTGTCTGTTCCGTGGTGACATACGCAACCCTGCACTCTATTACACCCGCATCAAAGCGGGGCTTCTGACCTCGAACGTACTATCCCGTCCGAGGTCAAAAAGGGGTTAAAGGGAATCTGTCACCAGTTTTTTGCTATCTGATCTGAGATCTGCAGGGTGAAATGGCAGAGACCCTGATCCCAGCAATATATCACACACTTGGATGGTTGCTGCAATCTTGATAGAATCACAGTTTTATCTGCTGCAGATCTAGTAGTTTTCTGAATGCTGAGCTCTGTATAACCCCGCCCACACCCGATTGGCAGCTTTCTGTGTACACTGTGCATAGACAGAAAGCTGTCAATCGATGGTGTGGGGGGGTTATACATAGCTTATTAATATGGAGGACTAAACGGCAGCCAGTTTACCAGCCCTCTAGTGATGATCTCCTGCTGATTAAACCATGATTTTATCAAAACAATAGCAAGCAATCTATTAAGTGACACATTGCTGGAATCAGGGTCTTTTGTCTCTACATTTTGCAGCTGTCAAATCTGCTGTCAAAAACCTGATGACAGATTCCCTCACTACCTTCTTGGCCCTCTTGTGGAGTTCAGCATGTGAACATAATCCTCACTATATACTCTAATACTATTCAGGGGTAGAATCCACCTGGCTTTCCTCTCCAAGAGATGCTTCCTCTAATTGCCCCTTCTTACAGGAAATTTAAGGGGAACATATCAGGAGAATTTTACATCTCAAACTAATGACATGTATGTACAGGCGCTTTGATATTTATTAAATCCATACTTTGTTTGTAGAAATCTGTTTTGACGTTTCTTAGCAATCCAACATTGAATTCTTGAATGCGTCGCTAGTGCTTCGGGTTGGACATTGCACTTGCAGTTCATCTGCACTCCCTCCCTATTCCCCGGTCGCCACCTGCTTCCTGTCAGAATGATGGGTTACTCTGGTACATCTGCCTCCCTTAACTGAGATCTCTCCAAAGTGCTGTCAGTGCTTTGGGCGTCACAAGTGTGACACAGGTAATTGGATGCAGTGACACAGCGGCACACAGCAAGGGTTAATAGGGGAAACACAATTACTGGTTTGTTACAGGGATAGACCTCCTCGCAGGGAGCAACAGGGAATAAATCAGGTGAATGCCGAGGGACACAAAAGGGAGGAACAACTCAAGGGGCAGTTTTTTAAATATCAGCTTCACTTAGCGTGGCTCGGGTGCCTGTCTCTTCTGCTGGGTTGGGTGGCTGGCTGCCGGCTGAGGCCGGTGTTGAATTCTTCCGCCTTCCCTGCCTAACAATTCGATCTTCTTCTGGCGGCAGCGGGCGGTCACCGGTCTGACCCGCTGAGCCCCTAGTACGTTATGCTGCTGCGCAGCCAAGAGTAGTCCGTGGCAATTCTCCTCTCTGCATGCGCTTCTCTGCACGAGGTCTGGGAGTCCATGCTGCACCCGACCTTTATCGCTGCCGAGTGGCCTATCACTACCCGCGGCTCAGCGCCGGTCCTCACTGACTCTTCTCTCTGGCGGGAAGCCCTTCTCTTTCTTCCCGCGCAAACCCTCTTATCCTTCGATGGTTCACCATGCCCCCTCTACACAGGTCAAGGGTCTGCGTTGTCCTCAATCTCCTTCCCCCTGCAACAGTAGGCCCGGCCCCAGCAGTTACAAACTCAGAGCCCTGTCAGCACCCACAGCCTGGTCTCCTCTACACCAGCGCAGATCTACTCGCTGATCCTAGTGACGTCATGAGGTTCTCACTGCCAGAATCACTATTTTTTTCTTCAACCTTTGGGTGGTGCAACTCACATATAGTCGGCTTCAACAAGTGTGCATAAGTACGTAATATGGTGAGTATCAAAATTAATAATTTAATCTCACCAAGAGCTTCATGACTCAGGTTTCCATGGCATTCATGCCTTACATCACCAAGCACAAATACCAAGTGTTTGATAGAGTGGTGTAAAGCCGCAACCACTGGTCTCTGGAGCAGTGGAAATGTGTTCTGTGCGGTGATATGTAGTATCCCTGGAGTGCAGCGTGGATGGAAACCCTCCAGTACACCGGGTATGGATTGGATCTCCTCTATGTGGTCCCTGGTCACAAGGTCAGTGATGGCCGTGCGCATGCATGCAGGTGCGCAGGGACTAAACGTTGTTGCTACTGTCCCCGTCTGCTGATGCGTGATGTGTTCGACGTTCCCCATGGTGTTTGGTGCAAAGGGAGACAGTAGGAGAGAGAGATATGAAGCCAGGAGACTTTAGTAATGGTGAAATGGATGGGAAGCTTTTACTTGTACACAGCACAGAGGTTTAACAGCCAGAGGTGGAAGAGTCAAATCAAACAGGTGCAGATGACAAAGGTTCCATTTCACAGACAGCATTTGGAGGCAGAGAGACGGTACAATTGAGGAGTGATATCAGTAAGTCCCTCCAGTGTCTAAAGCTGGTGTCCAGTACTGATGCTATGGAACTATCTTCCACCCGTTCAGGGCCTGGTGACCCCATGATGGCCTCCTTGTCCCACCCTCACTAATCTTCATTGACGTGTGGGTCACTTTAGTGTACGTTATCCCCATAGTCTCTATGAGTAACCACTACTGGCTGAATGTTCTCCCTTACTTCTGGGCACACTTGCAACCACAGTAGACCTATGTGCTCTGCTGAATCTGGGCATCACTCCCCCAGTAGCGTACATTTGCATTCCCTCGCGCTTTCTCCTAATTGCTCCAACACGGCCTGGATGGAACAAGGGAGACATTCCCTCACAAGTTTGGCTTGTAGCTGTTCCTGTAGCTCACGGACCTTCTCTAGACTCCCATTCTGGACTCTCACCCAATTCGGATAATATTATTTCTTCTGATCTGACTGTCCAGACTAAGTTCATGTAAACTATATTTTTCTGTCTGTAAGACTACACCCACCAAACTTTGGACGCAGCAAAAATACGCTGCGTCCAAAGCGCTGACGGTTCCGGATCGTCGGCACATACCCTAACTGTTTCTCTAGCAACTAGTGTAATAAGTGCTGCCTCATACTGACATTAATATAATAACTTCATATACAATACATAACCTACAGTTTATAGAGTTTAACTAGTAATACAACTCTGGGGCATTACACATGGATCACTCTTCTCTATCTGGCAAGTCTGGGTTTGGCAGTGTGCCAGTTGTAAAAAAAAGAAAAATAGACAAAAAAATATGAAAATTCAATAATGAATCAGGCCCTTGATTTAACAGGAAATTGTGAATTAAATGAGCATTTGCATCACACTACAATCTGTGGCGGCCTGAGGCGGCGCACGCTTTGCTGGTCATCAAGGACCCAGCCAAAATGATCTGTTTCAGCATTTTTAGTGTTAAAACTGATGCCCAAAGTGTCACATATTGTAGGTACAAGCAAAAAATTACCTCATCATTGAGGATCGCTAGTCCACAGCGCTCAGGCAGCATTTAAATTAAAAGAATACCAGGGGGCGCCGTAACAAGCAGCAGCTTTTTATGGTTATTCCAGTAAAAGAAATGGCGTGCAAGGAAAAAATATCAAGGGAGCTCGACCGCAAATGACAATCGGCGTTATTACTTGTTATATAGACTTTTCTGAGCGTTCGCATTAAAGTCAGTGATGTCCGGATCTGCCACTTTACTGGTCTAAGGGAACCTAGTGGATCTTTTCTCTTTCAGTATTTTAGAAGTTGACGTCAGTGGGGAGCACAAGGCACAACTGAAGCACAGTGTCATTGTGTGTGGTGGTCTTTGTGGTATGGTGGGAAGTCTAAGGCTGTCCCCACGATGAGCTCTTGACGTTGTGGATTTTCTGCACCCATTAATTGTAATAGGCTACTTACATTTATATTAAAAAATGCGCAGCGTAAAAAAAAAAAAAAAAAAAAAAATCACCAAAAACTCATCATGTTAATGTAGCTTAGAGTCATTGGCATTTTTTTCATGTCACTTTTCTTTTAAAGTCTCGTGCTATTCTTCTAACCCGTGCATGTGTGTTCATGAATTCTGTACAAAATAGAAATTCTCTTTATTTTTGTCTTTAACCTTTTAGCACATAAAATCAATTGTTCTGCTAAAATACTGCAAGAAGGGAAAAGGTGTCTGTATGTGTGGGGGGGATGGATTATTGCACATTTGTAAAAAAAAAAAAAAAAGTTCCAATCTGGAAGCCCCAAACCTTGCCTATCAAGGCAAACAAACAAACAAAAAACGAAAGTAATAAACAGGCAAAACCATAAAAAAAGAAGACTTTAAAAAAAGGCAAAGTAAAAAGTATAATTAAAAAAACACTAAAAAAAAACTTGCACAAATACAATAATGATTTGGACTCTTAGTGCTTTGTGATATGGTAGGAAGTCTTCGTTGTCTCTGCCATAGGAAAATATTGGATTTTTCTTTTCTTTTTATAGAAATTTGATGTTCCTAAAACAAAATTGATTATATAACAATATTACAGAGGGATTTCAATGTCCTGGGGATGTTACTTACCGGTAAGTCCAACAACCTTTCTACATACAACCATGAGATAGGTGTAAGAGATGAACATCTCATGTAGAACCTCTTTGTCACAGCGCCCCTTCAGTCTGGGAGGTGAATTGGTCTCTGAACTTCTCATGTGAAAACTAGTGCAAAGCCACAGATAAGGGGGACAAAAACCCTGAACCATATATACATATACAACAAAAAAACCTCAAGGTAAAAATGTCTACAAATATTTTTTATTTATAGAAAAACATTTTTGTATCACAAAAACAGGAATTTTCCCAGTTGGGGATCATTTACAGTGTTCCTTTCCATGACAGTTTCTAAGGTCCACAAATAGACCTCATTTATTACAACTAGAGCATTGTATTGAGTTCATATTACCAAAAAAAAATCACAAGTCAAATCTCACATTTCAACTGTCAGAAAAAAACACAACAAAAAAACAAATAAAGAAATAATAATAATCAGGCACTAGAGTCCCAAAATGGTCCTTGCCCCATGTGAATGACACATGATAGCTGGGATGCATCAGATTGTCCATCAGGAGCTTCAAGTAACACCTCCGCCCATAATGGACGCCCTGCCTGACCAGATTAGAGTGGTTCTACAGTATTTTAGAGTCAAAAAAATATCCATAAGTTTTAGATATGTGAGCATGATAAGTTCAGAAGCAGATTTTATTCCATGTACATCATTTTCTACAGCAATCTTTACGTGCCTTATGCTAGTCTATGGTTTTCATTGTCGGGATACATAGAAGTCATTGGAAACCAACACTAATAAGTGTCCAGACCTTTCTATTGACTTCTAGGGGAGAGAGAAAAAAAACAAAACAACACAAATATAAAATTTGTGTCAAAACAATAATTAAAATTCTGAAAATAAAATTACCTAGCACTAAGGCAGAGTTAGACAGTGATTTAAGCCAAGGGATAACGGACACAGGTCAGACACAAGTCTTAAAATATGTGTGATGTCTCCTATACCGAAAAGTTGTTGTTTTTTTGTCTGTTTGTTTTTTATATATTTGCATTCCTCATAAAAAAAACAAAAATATTCTTGAGCATCTTTTTTAATAATCTATTTGTGTCATTCCTTGTTATTCCTCCTGGAATCGTATGAATAATTTGACAACAGAACATCGCGATCCCTTTGTCAATCTGACACTGTTCACACTGTTTGGAGCGTGATACTGCAAGTACATCACCCTCCGCCAAAAAAAAAAAAAAAAATTAAAGTGTCACCTTTCTTATATTTCCAGGAGGACTAAAACAGTACAGAGTTTTAAAGTGTAACTGCAGTTTCAGGCGAACTTTCAGAATAAGCCGTCGTTTGTGTGTCCTGGAGCAATAAAATATTTAGGGCCATAAATGACTGCTATCTGGATGTTTCATTGGTTGCCCCTCTGCCTGCTCGACTAGCTAATTGTCAGTTTTCCCGTAAGGTTTATTCACACATCCAATGGACTGATTAATCAGAGTTTGATCAGAGAGTGGTCATGGTGTCAGCAAAATTTCTCGCATGTGGAGCAATAATAATAATAATAATAATAAAAAAAAAAGTTTCTCCGCCTTCTCCGTTCTGACAGTGTCAAAATCGTATCGCACTCAGATGTCATCAGAGTGTGGTTGATTTTTTTTTTCACAGGCCCATAGACATTGCTGATTTTGATCCGACAGGTCTCTGCGATATCCCGCTGACCGAAAATCATGGGCATGTGAATGGCCCCATGGACATCACAGGTAGGAAAATCACAGAGCCCTTAAGTTCTGCTCCTGAAGGTAGGAGTTTAACTGCTATAAATTTTAGTGATGAGCGAGTATACTTGTTACTTGAGATTTCCCGAGCACGCTCGGGGGTCCTTCGAGTATTTTTTAGTGCTCGGAGATTTAGTTTTTCTTGCCGCAGCTGAATGATTTACATCTGTTAGCCAGCATAAGTACATGTGGGGGTTGCCTCGCTGCTAGGGAATCCCCACATGTAATCAAGCTGGCTAATAGCTGTAAATAGCTGTAACCTGATCTCTCATCGAGCTGATAATCTGTCTCATCACTTTTTCCTTCGGACAAATAGTAGCAGTGAATTAAGTGAATGATTAGTATAGAAGACAGGAGAATGATAAGAATATTCTTATTTCTAATTTATGGAAAAAAGATTACTCTTAAAAAAAAAAAAAAATGTATGCAGGTTATTTATGCGGAGGATGTACTAAATAATATTTCGGGAGAGCGAGCAAGTGTCTGTGTACTCTCGTAGAACTAAACGTGTCCTGTACTGTCATCTAATAGGGGGCTGATCGCCAAAAGCGTCATGTGAAGTGTATTTTTCCTAAAGTGCGCTGGTTCTTGTCATTAACCTGCTTAATGCTGCGGAATTCAATCAATATTGTCCGACTGTGGAGCCAAAAACTAGGAATTACAATAATTTGTGAATGGTACTCTTACGTAGCACCTGTCTACATATTGTAGGTTATGCCATCCTTTTGGATTTTCAGTAAGTCCCCAGGATCAGGGCAGCACAGTACAGGTAATGATCCGGGTCGACCACAGCACAGGCACCACAAGTCCCAGACTATGACAGTGGACAAGCCTACATTCTGTTGTCAACTGGTTCAATTTCGTCTTCAAGGTCTATTTTTAAAGCTTCTTATTTTCCCAGCAGATTTGGGGTGTTCAGGGGCCTGACGATTACTCAGCCTTTTTGGCCTTGTTTTGGAGGATTTGTCGTTGCAGTCTCCTAAGGTCAATAAAGAGGTTACGTCCTAAGATTTCAGAGGCGCACAGTAACGCTGCATTTAAAGCCCCGGCAAATCCACATAAGAGGAGATCTTGACCTAAGAAGGTGGAAAAGAAAGATACTTTATTTAATAGAATAAGGGATCATGAGCTCGTTCTAAGCCATCATATAGTTAAAAAATAGAATATACCGTAGATCACTTTTTTGTCTTGGCAATAATTTCTAATATGAGACTTATTAGTTTCTTAGATGTTTTTTGTGGTTTTAGGAAATGACGCCTTCTGCTGCCCCTCACTCTATCAGCAACTTACAAGTGCATATTGTGCTGCGATTTACTGTATTTTACATGGCATTTCTACCAGACATTTGGAGAACATGATTATATTTCCATACAGAAAAAAACTAACAAACTAACTTTTTTGCTTGTCTCTAATTATAATGTATATTTATATAGCTTTACACAGACACCCTGGTCTACACGGGCCCAGAGAGGCATGGGGAGTGAGAAAATGTGCCCACTCAATCACTGATGTGGCACCACACTCGCTCACAACCCTGACAGGCTGAGAGGCCCCTTTTCCTAGCACCAGTGAAACAGAGCGCTTCTAGCCCGGTAGGACTGCTACCAGTTCCTTGTTAGATGTACAGTGAAGCAAATAAGTATTTGATCCTTTGCTGATTTTGTAAGTTTGCTCAGTGACAAAGACATGAACAGTCTATAATTTTAAGGGTAGGTTAAATTTAACATGGAGTGAGAGAATATCAAAAATAAAATGCAGAAAATCACATTGTATAAATTATATAAATGTATTTGCATTTTGCAGTGAGGAATAAGTATTTGATCCCTCTGGCAAACATGTTGGCAAGCATAGCAGTCAGACGCTTTTTGTAGTTGATGATGAGGTTTGCGCACATGTCAGGAGGATTTTTGGTCCACTCCTCTTTGCAGATCATCTCTAAATCATTTAGATTTTGAGGCTGTCGCTTGGCAACTCGGAGCTTCAACTCTCTCCATAAGTTTTCTATGGGATTAAGGTCTGGAGACTGGCTAGGCCACTCCATGACCTTAATTTTTGAGCCACTCCTTTGTTGCCTTGGCTGTATGTTTTGGGTCATTGTCTTGCTGGAAGACTCAGCCACGACCCATTTTTAATGTCATGGCGGAGAGAAGGAGGTTGTCACTCAGGACTTTACGGTACATGTCTCTATCCATTCTCCCATTGATGCGGTGAAGTAGTCCTGTGTCCTTAGCAGAGAAACACCCCCAAAACATAATGTTTCCACCTCCATGCTTGTCAGTGGGGACCGTGTTCTTTGGGTCATTGTCAGCATTTCTCTTCCTCCAAACACGGCGAGCTGAGTTAATGCCAAAAAGCCCAATTTTTGTCTCATCTGACTACAGCACTTTCTCCCAATCACTCACAGAATCATCCAGGTGTTCATTGGCAAACTTCAGACGGGCCTGCACATGTGCCTTCTTGAGCAGGGGGACCTTGCGGGCTCTGCAGGATTTCAAACCTTTACAGCGTAATGTGTTACCAATGGTTTTCTTGGTGACTGTGGGCCCAGCTGCCTTGAGATCATTAAAGGGAACCTGTCACCTCAAATTGGCGGGATATGTAAATGCCTTTTTTCCTGTCCTATGGGTGGTGTTTCGTCTTCATTTCTCCACCCCATCCGTCCCTGTTGTCCGCAATATGTAAGTGAATTAGAGTACTTGCCCTCCATACTTTGCACGTGCGCAATGCAATCGTCACACGCGCAGTAGTATGCTTTGCCTAACTGAGGGCAAAGCCAAGAAGCATTACTGCGCATGCGCCCACGCACTATGTCCCGGAAGTATTTCACTGTGTTCTGGGACATAGTGCGCGGGCGCATGCGCAGTAATGCTTTTTGGCTTTGCCCGCAGATGGGCAAAGCATACTGCGCGTGCGCGAGCGAAGATTGCATTGTGCACGCGCAAACTATGGAGGACAAGTACTCTAATTCTCGACAACAGGGACGGATGGGGGGGGGGAAAGAAGACGAAACGCCGCCCATCGGACCGGAAAAAAGGCATTTACATATCCCACCAATTTGAGGTGACAGGTTCCCTTTAACAAGTTCCCTCCATGTAGTTTTAGGCTGACCTCTCACCTTCCTCATGAACAAGGATACCCCACGAGGTGAGATTTTGCATGGTGCCCCAGATCGATGTCGATTGACAGTCATTTTGTATTTCTTCCATTTTCTTACTATGGCACCAACCGTTGTCTCCTTCTCACCCAGAGTCTTACTTATGGTTTTGTAGCCCATTCCAGCTTTGTGTAGGTCTATGATCTTGTCCCTGACATCCTTAGAAAGCGCTTTGGTCTTGCCCATGTTGTAGAGGTTAGCGTCTGACTGATTAATTGAGTCTGTGGACAGGAGTCTTTTATAAAGGTGACTATGTAAGACAGCTGTCTTTCATACAGGCAATGAGTTGATTAGGAGCGTCTAACTGGTCTGTAGGAGCCAGAATGGTTGGAAGGGGATCAAATACTTATTTCTCACTGCAAATAAATTTATACAGTGTGATTTTCTGGATTTTTTTTTTGATATCAAAGCGTCTTCATCAGATAGCGTTGATACGCGTGGGACTTTGTCTTCTTTTTCCCCCCATGGTCAGCACTTAATTACCGGTCATTGTATTTCCATCTGACCGCCCAGGCTTATTGGGTGTCCGGACTAACAACTCAGATAAGTGATTATAGATTATTTTGTCAACTCTGTCAACTTTCCGGACCTGATTTCTGTGCAGCATGTTTGAGAAATATGCTTACACCAATGCCCCTGGATTTAGGGCATGGGCGTTGTATTAGAGTAATGCTTTGTATAGCTGTCAGCAGACAGGCAGGGGATATGAGCGTCCCATTTTTTATGGAGATATTTACTGTCTGGACGAGTCTTTCATTATAAAGGTGCTTTGGTAATATACCTCTTTATCCACTATATAGTTATAGTAATCTTCTTAAAGGTCACACAATAACCTTTATTAGTAGTTTCATTTATTAAGCATAACAGAGAGAGAGACCACATGGCCTTACACTAGCCTTTATCCTCTTTGGTTCGCTGCGCTCTGGGCTGAACCTAAACCCCCTCCCCTTGCCTCTAGCAGCTAAAAACTCCAAAACTTAAGATTGGTCAAAACTCTTTAATGGACGGTCCTAGGGAGGCAGTTTTGATGCCATTGGATCTGGCCGGGCCCCTGCTACGCATTGAGTCCAAAAACAGCTTTGCTATCAGGCTCCTACTAGCCATTCTACGTATCTCCCCACCCTGTGGTACTAAAACGGATCGAAACCCTGGAAGGTGTTCAGTCCGTTGAACAGTTCTCAAAAGTGTAACTGGTGTGTGGCCAAGACCTACGGTAAGTCCATATTCGCCTTATGAAATCTAAGCGGTCTGAAAAAAACAGTTAAACTGCATGGTTTGGATCCACCTCTGTCTTCCTGTACTAGTTGGTGGGGATGTGAATTCCCTCTTTGAAGCCGAGAAGCTGGGCCACCTGCTGAGACTTGTGTCCTACTACGTTTTCAGGAGTACTGTAAGGTGTCAATAAATGCCCCCATTATATATATATATATATATCACTGTTAAAGTACTGGAGGGGAGATATGTGTCGCTACGCTTAATGGCATCAGTGATGTAAAACCCAGAGTATTTACCTCCAGCACACTACGTGCTGTGAGGTTTAAGCTAAGTTGCATAATGGGCTGGTTTTTTTTTATGTGGACATCCATAGAGTGGGTGGGAGGGTGTACACCTTATCTCCACCTGCAGAGCCAGCACCGCCGTGTACTGACAGGACCTGTGTGATGTCACAGTCATGTGATTAGTAACATGGGCAGAGAGGTGCATCTTTAAAGCCGCAGTGTTCCCGTGACTACTTTCGTGTGCAGCCGAGTGAGCTGATCTACCACAATATTGTTGGTTTATAACCCTCTGACTAAGGGCTCTCCCAGACAACCATATTAATTGGACAGAGATAGGAACCTAGTACACTGACTCCTCATGTATTTCTATGCAGCTGTTACACTAGGGTTTGGAGACTGACGGCCAGTTTGTGCTCTGCGTTCTGATCTCGGTCCGATTCATACAGCCATCTGACTGAATAGACTGAGCATTTCTGATTTTGGACTGCCGATCCCTTTGTTTTCCCAGAAAGACGGCACCTACAGAGATGTCTGTCAGCGGCTCTCTCCTAGAACACCAAGTGAGCGCTTCTGTGTAGAGACAGGAAGATGGTTGTTGGGCAATCGATCGACCCAAGCACCGCATGTCCAACAGCCATCTAATGTGTATAGCCGGCTTTAAAAGTAGGAAATGACTAGGGCTTATGTGTATGTTCACATATACCAAATATTCTAGGTATTAAAAGTAGCAACAAAGGGATTGAAATTGTCAAATCTGATCCAAACGCTGTGGGAAAAAAATCCTGTGTAAATGGACATGAGTAATGCACAGGATTTTCTATTTTCTTTTTTACTCCTGGACGTCCCCTTAATGTGCGTTTCTAATCATACAGTAGTTACCATTACACCACATCTCACCTGTCAAGTAAAGGCCCTTGATGGGAGTTTGGGGTCTGATGGCGATCGCGGTCTCAGGGCTCATCCTGACCATATCGTGGTCTGCTCCATAAAACTCTCCTCGCGGGGATCCGAGGTAATGTTGATTTGTGAGAGGGGATCCGCTCGTATAGCAGTCAATCTACAGAAGGAAGAAAATTGTATGAGGGCATCAAGGAATTATCAGATGGGGTGAAAAGGTCACCTCAACTCTAGGTAAAAAGCTTTCTGATAATGACGGGGGTCCCTAAAACTATATGAGGTGGGCGCTGGAGGTAGAAATCTAGCCCCAATTGAGATAAATGCGATGCTAAACAAAAGCCTTTCTGCCTTACTAGCTGCCTGGCATGTGGCCAAGAAGAAAGTAAGAACGTCAGGATAAAAATCAGAATGTAAGCAGACGTCTGTTATAGAGGAAAAATAATATTTGGATATTTGGAAATTGCCTTT
This sequence comes from Ranitomeya variabilis, assembly GCF_051348905.1. Classification (NCBI taxonomy): domain Eukaryota; kingdom Metazoa; phylum Chordata; class Amphibia; order Anura; family Dendrobatidae; genus Ranitomeya; species Ranitomeya variabilis. The sequence goes on from NC_135236.1 coordinate 85,142,328, forward strand.
TAGAGATTTTACAAGGAGCTTCTGGGTAAAGGGACTATTAGCAGGATAAACTACAAAAAAGCCCCCCTGCTCTGGAGAACCTGTCATGTCCTATATTGCACAGTTTTAGGGGCTTTGTGCAAGGTTTAGTTTCTCGAGTGGTGGTGCCGCAGGGGATTACACACTACCAGCCTCCCTAACCAATCACAGAGGATTACTGGGGTTCTCCGCAGTGGGACACATGAACAGAACCAATCATACACCAGTCTTAGGCTAGTTTCACATTTGCGGTTAAGTCCGCAGCGTATTGTCCGCAACCGCAGACGCATGCAAACGTCTGATAACGCAGCGTTTTTTATCCGCATCAGCTTACACATGATGGTAAAAAAAAGGCAGCGTTTTTACATATGTTTGCACTTTTTATGCGCATGCATTTGATATTTCCAGGAGGGTGTGTCTTTAATGGGCATGTCTAAATTAGTTCCTGGACATGCGTAGTCCGAAGTACGCAAGCGCATCAAACGCATGCGTACGCAAAGACAAGTGTACGCATGCGTTCCCATAGACTGTAATGCATTTTTTGGCCGCATTCCTAGCGCTAACAATCGCATACGTTTCTAGGTGGCAAATTGATGCCTCTAAAATTACTACATGTAGCGTTTACCGCGCCAAGCCGCAGACGACGCATGCGTCGTCAAACGCGACAAAACGCAACCAATCGCAGACACATGCGTCCCTAATGTTAAAGATAGGAAAACACAACGCATGCGGAAAATTGCGGCACAAACGCTGCGGACACAACCGCAAATGTGAAAACCGGCCTTAATGAGGGGCCTGCAGGAATAAGATGCACAAAATTCATTAAGAGGCCCCACACCAGTTAAAGGGGTTGTCCGGCCTTAGGGTACAAGCAGACATTATTTGACTGCGGACTTGCACTGTAAACAGAGGATTCTCTGGCGCCAAGAGCAGGCAGTCTTATAAGTCATAGAAGTATGAGATTTGCATACTTAAGTTCCAGCCACATTCCGACTAGACTTGTCCGGCCTCGATCAATACACTTGCAACAATCAAGGATGCACACATCTAGTAGGCAAGTGACCACATGTATGCAAATCACATCCTAGCCCTCACAGTGCAGATTCACATAGAGTGACTCTACCCTAAGCCCGGAAAACCCCTTAAATAAATTCAGCGCATTTTATCAGTGGTGTGTGCCCCACGGTCAAAGACTGGAATAACATATCTGGCGTAAGAAACGCTGCCACTTTTGAAAAATTTGACAGGCGGAGGCAGCCTCTCCTCCTCCCAAGTTCTGCCCATTTTGTCAGAGCTGCTTGAAACTTGCATGAAAATGCCGTAACTTGCAAAGTGTTTGTGCTTTTTCACCTTGCACAAAAATTTGTTGACTTAATGTGCTTTATGCCAGTTTTTTGGCCTGAACAGTTTAATGAATCAGGGCCTATATCTATAAGAAGGAGACTAAAATACAGCAGGTAACTCGCTTCACCCACCCGGCTCATTCTCCTTGGATCCATCGTGTTCCTTCTAGGACCCACCATTTTCCTTCTTTCTCAGTACCCTGTCCCCGGTCCTGTTGCTCTTCTTCTGCTGTTGTTCCACTCACCTTGTCTTTAATCTGAGGGAAAAGCTGTATGACGGTTTCCAACATGGACTCAGCAATTGCGTTCTTTACCCCCTCATAGTCTTGTCCACGTTTTTGCACCTTATTATTCTTCCACTCCTCAAACCACTCATACGGTGTGAAAGTCAGCGCGGTCAGAGTGGATTTTCCTGGAAGGTGATTTTTAGAAGTTCAGAAATTTAACTAAAGTTTTTCCATTCCGAACTTCATTTATGTCGCAATTATTAATAATTCTTCATGTAAATTTCCTATTTTTATACTCGTCAATGAGACACAACAACATAATCTCTCCGTGCAGAGCTGATCTATAGGATGGTCCCTCTGTGCCGCCATATGGCCGCTGATTAGACCGTCATATGTAACCGCAGAGGGTAGCAGTATACTACGATTTACTCTTTAAGGGTTATTGCAGTAGAAATCTCAGAAAGGCGTGAGAGTCATGACTGTATTGCCTTTGTGTCGATTATTTGTCCACCACACGGCGTTGTACATTTTCAGATGTTTACCAGGCATTCAGTGTATAAAATAATAAAGTAGAATAAATAGTCATATCTTGGGTGGAACATCAAACAATCCAGTTACCCTGAAGGTGCAGAGCGAGCCAGTCACTGATTATCTGATTGCTCTTTGCTCTCCATCCCATAAAAGTTAATTTTTTATTAATCAAGTCCAAATCAAACTATTGCAAAAGGAATATTTAGTGTGATAAGTGTGTACAGCAATTTGTACTATATGCTCATGCATTTACATAGCCTATGACTATGATACAATGCGTTCATAGGTTTCTATTCCAAAGTGAAATCAAATTTGGAGAAAATAGGATCCAACCCCCCCAAAAAAAAGGAATGTCCCCAAACTATACCCTACAGTAAAGAAATATCCCAGACCAAAAAAAAAAAATACACCAAATAAATAAAAATCTTAGAATAGTGACCCCAGACCTCAAAATGACAGGGCACCCCAAATCAGGCCTCAAAATAATTCGAGACCAGGGATGTGAGCAAACCGGAACTGTAAAGTTCGGGGTCTATATGGGACCCCTAATGTTCAGTACCGAACTCCGAACAGACTTTCTACTAAGTTTGTTTTACTGTTCTGGTTCGGTGCCAAATAAAGTTTGTTGAAAGGCTGCATCACAGCCAGTCAATAAGCTTTTAGGCAGTGGACACTTCCGGAGCCATCACAGCCATGCCAAATATTGGCGCATCTAGTGGAGCACCATTTCTAGAGTGGCTGGGGGCTGGTCTTATTAGGCTAGGAAGGGGCCAATATCCATGGACCTTCCCAGCCTATTAATATCAGGCCACTTGGACTTCGACCTCCTGGTTCAAGAGTGATATGATTTATTTTTTTTAATTTTATGTTATTTTAAGTCATTTCCCTATCCACATTTGTTTGCAGGGCAATTGCCCTGCTCTTACCCCCCATTTTGCAGCTATGTAGCCCTTACTATGACCATTTTGTAGCACCAAAGTTCGGGTCCCCATTGACTTATATGGGTTTCAGGGGTCAAGTAATGGGACCAAAACTGAACTTTGGACTAAAGTTCGGCTGAACCCTAACTTTAATGGGTCCGCTCATCCTTACTAGAGACTGCAAACCAGCCTCAAAATGAAGAACACCCATAATCTATAAAGACCACTAATGAGTACACAGATTAAATAAAAGATGCAAAAAAAAGACCCCAGACAAACACTTTATAAAATACAAACCCCATATCCCCTACATACGAACCTATAGATCCCAAAGCAAAGTAGTAACTACAGACTTCTTAAATAAGTTCAAAGCTAAGACCAGACCCCCTAAATAACTGTACAATAAGGGCTAGGACAGAAATGTGTGCAGAGAGTGACGATAAGTTGCATTCATTGTAGGGGACCATCTCCTAGACCTCATGTATGGGGTGAATTTATTGTAGAAGACAAATATACAGATAATACACTAATCCCACAAGCCTCTCTAGGAGCCTACCTGGACAGCGCTCCTCGTGGGTTGGGTCTTTAGCAGATGGGGAGGAGACATATAACATTGGAAGGTGCTGAGGAGCATCATCAACAGAAGCTGAAGAGTAGTTTTTCTCTCTGTGCAGGAATTTAATATATTTCGTGAATTAGGACGTGTAGACACAAAGAGAATGATAATAATCTGCAGTATAAATGCTGGTTGAGAGAATTATAGAAGCCAAAATGATTCTGTATGTACATGGGTATTCTGCATGTGCCAGAGCTGGTTTACAAGCTGGAAATGCGTCAGAAATCATCCATCACATTGTATGGAAAACAAAGGGTTTATCCCACCAGGTATGTAGGATAGATCATACATTTATGATTAGTATTGGTCCAGCCAATGGGGCTGGCACTGATCACAAGAACTGGGGGCCCATGTTCTCTGTGTGAATGAAGAGTTAGCGAGTGCTTGTCACATATGGGCACTACAACCTCATTCACACAGGACTTAGGACCTTTGGGATCAATGAGGGTCGCAGTTATTGGATCCATTGCTTATTATGGAGGGTCCAAGCCTCTGGGACCTGTCAAAATTGAGAACTTGTATCCCTGTTACAAAGTGAAGTGGCCGGTCGGACGCTCGATTCATTTTCTAGGAGGCTGCCGGGAAAAGCCAAAAGGCAGTGCTCGGTAGCCCCATATGGAATGAATGGAGTTGTAGGCGAGCATGTGCACTGCCGTTCCATACTAATAGGGATAACAGTGCCTTGTTCAGCGGTCGAACCCCCCCATATTAAAATTCTCATTCATTTTAATATCTAATTTAATATTATTGGCATTTTATGTCATACACATACAGATGGATGAGATATGAGGGGATATACAAGATGACAAGCGGAAGTTTTAAGATCGAATAGAACCCAACATTGGAGAGCAAATGATACTAGCGCTCAGCGATGAATAAAGCCGCCAGGACATTTGTTATGGCTCTCCACAGTGTAAAAACAAATATAATATACTGATTATTTCCGGGAGAACCCGACAACTGCGGAAATAGGATAAGAGTAAATTGGTGGTGACCACAATTAAGTAATAAAAGTTTTCATGTAAATGGCTCCATCATAAGATCAACTCAACCATAGGGTATGGGAGTCGCAGAGTTCTGATACACAGGAATCACATACTGTATACTGATAACGAAAAAGTGTTTGCAAAGGGCGATAGCAGTTACCTAAGAGATAAAATAATCCTGTTCCTGAGCATGGTGGTCCCACAAGTCCATTTGCATGTGTGACCACCGCTCCATTGACTTTTATGGGACTGATAGAGTTCATGTGTAAATAGGGGAAAAAAAAACTGATCTGCAGCAGTGCTGGGAAGAGCCGGCCAGGATTGGCATTGGACCAGTCTCATCTATTCCAGAACTGTAGAGAATGTTTTATCTCAAATGCCAGAGCGTTTCAGAAAAATAAATTATACTTGGTTATAACCCACAGACACTGAGTGGAGCGGCAGCCTGAACACTCAGCTGTCCTCCTTTCATACGCCTCCTCAATGAGATTTTGCAGTGAAGAAGAACAGAAGACTTGAGATCTCTGTCCTAGTGATTATTGGAGAGTTCAACAATGGAGACCCCAACGATCACTTAGCCTCTCATCTTTGCGTAGATTAAAGGGTGGGAAAATATTACAATTTCACTGTGCCATCAATAGCTTGGGGATGAACTACAGAGGAACAGTCATTTTCTGGAGTTACTCCCCGACCACGGATGGTCTACCCCATTCCATCTACGAACGCGTTATAATGGCCAGAAATGCTAATTTTGGGGAAAATTCTCATGTTCCCCACCCCTATTTGAGGGACAGCTGACAAGTACAGTATGCCTCATATATGCCCCACGGTATACAGAGTTAATCCGGGCTGGTACGTACATTTTCTGCAGGTCGTTGCCTGGTATGTAGATGTAGTTTGAGGCAGGAAGTTGGAGTTCTTCTTTTGAGCCTTTTATGCCAACGAAGAGGCTGAAGCCCCCCGTTCCGTGTCGCAGCATGCCCAGCTGAGATTGGATCTCTGGAGGGAGAATACAGGGCTCAGGATTAATTACTAAGAGCACATATAGAAGCGAGAAAGTGAATACGGGGGATTATTCTATATCGTACATGATCCACACATACAGGACAGATGTGCCGCTGTAATCCCGATATAAGCCGATGGCTATATACTAGAAAAATGCAAGATCACGTAGGAATCATGGAGACAGGGATCTGCTGGACTTTGGCTTCCCCCGCCTGATATACTGTATAGAAAGTTCTGCTGGTAAACAGCGATAAGGGATATTTGCTTCAGTAATTGTCACCCGCGCTGCCAAGGAGAAGTTAAACATTTCCCCAGATAAAGCTCCGATATTCCTGTGTCGGGATATATTAACTCTGTATTTTAGCTTTTTAAATCTATGTGCTAAAGACTTTTTTAACTCTGCTTTTTTTGCATTATTTTTAGCCTGCCTGCATACACTGACTATTTGCAGCAGATTTTTCTGCAGCAAAAGAAAAAAAAAGTGTTGGCAGGAAAACGCTGCATAAAATACATGCATTTTTAAAGCTTTTTTCCCCTATCCATTTGAATGGGTGAAAAATGCTGCGAAAATGCTCAAAGAATTCACATGATGCAGATTTGAAGGGAAAAAATGCTCTGATGGTTCAAATCTGCCAGGAAAAAAAAAATTGGAGCATGTTCATGAGATTACAGAAATCTCATTCATTGATTTTGCTGGTACTGTAAAACGCTGCATTTTTTTTTTTGCGGCAAAAATGCACAGAAAATAAACACTGTAAAAACTCATATTGTGAACAAGTCCTTATTGTGATTTTGTTCTGTACTTGCTTATGAGACCAGTCAATATGGCCGAGCTGTGAAAAGTACTTGTCTTACGCTGGAGACCAAAGTCAGAAAAGGACTTTTTGATTTCCAGGGGAGAGGATTAGGGACGCGCTCTATGGCGTGCAGAAAGGACTTTGAATAGTCTCTACGTTTTCAATAAACTTTGTATAAAGCAACAGCACAAGCAAACATGAGAAACTTTAATAAATCTTATTAAAGTAGTTTGCATTCCTCTCATCTTATGAGCCATTTGTCCCCCTCATCACTCACTGTAAAATACTAGTAACATCACTCCTTCTCAAGATAAGGCAGACTGACACCTTTCTGTCTATTACAGCAGAGAGAAGCATGTATGGACACACTTACTCAGTGCTGATACTTTCTAGTAAGTGTTTCTCTCACCCCGGAGCTGGATTTACAGCTACACTGCTCAATGCTGTTGTATAATGTACTCCTTGCAGCAACTGCTTCTGAACATGTGCTATACAGAGATAGAAGAGCAGGAATCCTTCATGACAGTGTATGGGAAACATCATAGCAGCTAGCGTCAACTAGATCAGAGACAACTGAAAATTAGAGATAGTCCAGAAATAGTGTACATGCAAATTACCGTATGGCTTGCTGTGAAAAGGTCACGAAACCCAATAGGTGATTTCTGATAAATTCCCTTACAAAAAAAAATTCCCATGAACTTTTTCTGCTTGCCACATTCCTAGTTTTGGACTAGAAATACTGATGGAGAAAATTGACATGTGGATGTGGCCTAACTAATAAGGTCTGTCTGCAGCAGAAGCCTCTCCCCACCCTTTTGTCTCAGTGATTCCCTTTCTTATTATTTTTGTGTTCCTTTACCAAGAGATTAACAAAAAATAAATAAATAAAATAAAATATAGTGCTTCCATTTACCTGGCATTGATTTAACCTCAGGAGGCAGAAGCTTCTCATATGTGTTAAAGATCCCGGCATCAGTAATTACAATTGGAGCAAAAATATTCATGGGGTCCATGCCCTTTCCTCTGACAACAACACCTACAGAAACACCAAAAAGAAGTAAATTATTGACAATTCCTCTGACGCTCTGACGGCACTATAGATATTACTACGATTTACATTACCCTTATTGCTTGGGATTTAGAAGCAAGACAAAGACCTATGAAAGATAAGTGACAACCAACATGGCTGCCATTACACTTCTCATAGGACTTGCCATCCAGCTAGAACAGTTGGGTGATAACTCTTAGAGAGCTGGAAAAGGTGGCCATATTTCAGAATATTCGGTTTTTAAAAGGGATGTGTTATCAGAAAATGACCAAATGTTTTCATCAGCTTTTTGTGTTAAATGTATTTTATTTTGGCAAAGAAACATTGTTCCATATAATAATTAAAAATGTAAAATTAAAATTTCTCATTATTGAAAATTAAAAATGAGAAATATTGCAATTTTCACACCGGCCACTTGGGATTTTGTAGACTCAAACATCCTGTTACAGGAAATGCACATGTGCATTGTCCACAATGAACAGACTCGGACGCTATGTTTTGTATTGAAGAGTCTAATGAAAAGAACGAAAAGAGGGGGGGACTAGGTCGGCTGTGACATCACTAAGTGTGATTGGTAGATCCCTTGTCACCAGCCGTGTACAGAGGTGCGGTCAGTCATTGTAACCTCTGAGGATAAATGAAACTGCTGAAAACTCATCCTGAAAGAACAGCAAGTATGAGTTTAAAATAGCCCTAGTGGTCAATGTGAAAATAGGAAGATTGCAATTTTATTTATTTATTTATTTTTTAAGAGATCACGATATAGAAAAAAAAATGTAAGAAAAATACTGTGAAATATATATATATTTATTTTTTTCACAGTATTTTTCTTATATATATATCTGTAAGAAAAATAGCTATCTATCTATCTAATAGCAAAAATTGGAACAGCACAAATCCTTTACTTATCTTCGGGTGCAAAGCCCCCAGACTACCCGTCCACTGGTCGTCTCTAGTCCATACGTTTCCAAAAAAGCAGGCAGCACTCCATTTTCTTACAGATAATATGTAGGATTTTAATGAACCCACATGTCTCTGCGACGTTTCGGCTCTGAATGAGCCTTTCTCAAGCAGTGAGTGTTACATCTTAGTGCATATATATAGAGACAATCCCATCATCCCTCACTTACAGCCAATTAAAGTGCAATTCCAACCTTTTGTCATACATATTCTCATTGGTTACATAAAGTGCTTAAGTGCTAACTAGTGTCCGGTGTTCACACATCTCCACATTCCGTCTAGTAGATTATTAATGATCTGAACCATTGTTCCTGCTTACCTCTGCAGAGACATGCCGTCGATGGAGGATATCGGCGTTCTAAATTAGTCACTGCGCATGTCCCAGCGCTTACAATTCCGTCATAACCACGTGTATGATTAAAGGCCAATCAGACACCAAGGGGCGGTATCCAGAGTCAGGCGCATGCGCTGTAGCGTCTATTGGCGCCATATTGGATGTGGCAAAACACACAGGGTTAGCTACCGCCATCTTAGTTGTGGAGTATCAAGGTGTTAGCGATAAACATATATTGTTAACAGGGAATCAAGTACCTCTATGCCGCATCTATAATCAGGCGCACGCGCAAAGCGCCTGTTACCGCCATATTAGTTGTGGCATATCTCCCATAGCCATAGTGGTTGTGGCCTCACAGGGTGCTTTATCCACACTAATCCATTTACTTATTGAGAAGATTAATCAGCGCTTATGGTACAAGCTTACTCAGCCTTTTCTAGCGCCCTACAAAATGAATAATTCTCACTAAAGTGTAGTTCACTTTTACACAGCACTCTTTCACTGCCGCATGGACCTTTTCATGCCTAATCCCGCCCTGGCAGCCAGAACTGGCCTTATTACAGACCATCCTCCAGTTACCAAGCAGGGTCTAGAGGCTGCACTAAGCCTTTCATGGCAAACTGCCTCACCTCCTGACTCCTGCATAGCGGTAGCAATACAGACCGGCTACCACCTAAACCGCAGCTGTGTGAACAAACACTTGGTCCTTTTGTGTACGAATCATAAAGGAACTATTAACCCTTTCAGGCAAAAGCCACAACCCCTGGACTTTATACACCACATCACAATCTATTAATATAGCAAAAAAATACTAAAATATCATTTTGCAAAAATGTATTCATTGGCCTTCAATCACATCACATGTATGACTAATGTTATTAATTATTTCACATTAAATTTATGCTTCATTTCTTGAGAAGAATCTTTTAAAGAAAAGGAAAACTCTATTTCTCTCCATCTCCACACGTCCCCCCAGGCAAGATCTTATGACCGTATGCAAGCGGCAAAATCACCTAGATAAAACAGATATATAAAATTAGGAACATAACCAAAGCCAATCAAATATTCCTAAGTGTAAAATTACAGTAATAGACCATCACTTCTGTATCTTCAACAACACAGTACAAGATGAAAAACCGTACATTACAGAATTGCATGCATTTTGAAATCCACATTTAGACCTTTGGGCCTGAGAGTATTCAACTTATATATCCACATTAATTCCCTCTTCTTGAGGACTTGCTCCCTATCACCTCCCCTCCTATCCACTGGTACCGTATCTATAATTTTACATTTTAGATCTCTCTCGGAATGATTACATTCAGTAAAGTGTTTAGGCACAGGGAGATCAGTTCTCTTCTTCCTTATGGTATATCGGTGCTGGTTCATTCTAACCTTGAACTCACAGGTCGTTTCACCGACATACCACAGATTACACGGACACATCAGGAGGTAGATGACATAATCTGAGTTACATGTCAAGTAGTGTTTAATTTCATATGTCTTTCCCGTTATTGGGTGTTCAAATGTTCCACCCTTGACCATATGCGTACAATTCACGCAACTCAAGCAAGGAAAACATCCATTTTTTCTGGAGCCAGTCAGGAACAATTGTCTGCTCGTCTTGCTTGGGCCTACATCAGATTTAATCAAAAAGTCCCTAATATTCTTATTCTTTTTATATGAATATAGAGGTGGTAATTTCAACTCTTTTATATCAGGCAGACATTTCCCCAGCATCCCCCAATGTTTAGTTATGACAATTGCTACCAACTTACTCTCCTCTCCCTATGTGGTAACAAATGGGACACGTCTTTGTTTTCTTTTGCATTCATCTTTTACATCCTTCTTTATAAGTTTTACTCTATTTTCTTGTAATACCTTATTTTTGGTTATTTCCAACAAATTTCTAGGGTAGCCCCTATCAAGAAATTTTTTAACCATTAAGTCCACCACTGTACCTAGATCTTCCTCTTTTTTAACAATACGTCTTACTCTAAGCAGTTGACTTAACAGAAAAGACTTTATCATAGACCGTGGATGTTGACTATCAAACAACAGAAGATTGTTTCTATCAGTATTTTTTACAAACAGTGTGGTACTTAATTCCCCTCTATCTAGACTGACAAGTACATCAAGAAACTAGATATTCCTTCTAGACGTGACCAGCATGAATTTAATGGTGTCATCGATAGTGTTTAAAAATAGATGGAAATTCTCCAACTCTCTCTGAGACCCTGTCCAAAGGAGGAAGACATCATCTATGTACCTCCACCACACCAAAACATGTCGGAAGTGGTGGGATACATAGATGAGGTCCTCCTCCAGGACCTCCATGACCAAATTTGCATACGCGGGGGCCATATTGGCCCCCATGGCGGTTCCACGTTTTTGCGTGTAAAACGTATCACCGAACATGAAGTCGTTTCGTTTCAAAATAATTTCTAGCATTTTCAATAGAAATGTTTTACCTTCCAGTGTGAACCTTGATGGATCTAACTTCCTTTCAACTGCCCTCAAACCCTGTTCATGGTCAATAGATGTATAAAGAGACACTACATCGAAGGATGCAAGTATGACATCACCCTCTAAATGTAGTGCTTCCAATTTATTTAGAAAATCCGTTGTATCTCTAATATATGACTTACATTGTTTAGCCATAGGGTTGAGGATTTTGTCGAGGAAGATACCCATCTTATTAAAGATAGAGCCCACCCCCGACACTATAGGTCGCCCTGGAGGGTTGACCATCGACTTATGTATCTTCGGAATTATATACAGCACCGGAGTGCGTGGGTGATTCTCAAATAGGTAATCATACAGATCCTGATCTATCACACCCGCATCCAACGCTTCTTTTAAGCAAGCCTTGATCTCTTTACTTATATCAAACTTTGGATCACAATCCATTCTCAGGTACACATTGTCATCATTTAATTGTCTCATAACTTCAGCAACGTACATTTCCTTGTCCATGATGACGACTGCTCCTCCCTTATCTGCGGGTTTCACCACAATATCGTCGTCATGGACAAGTTTCTGCAGTGCCTCAAACTCTTCCTTCAAAATGTTCGGATGTGCGTATTCTTTTACTACATTATTCCTTATTAGTCACATCTGTGTGACCAAAACTTCAGAAGAAGAAAAAGGCGGGGAGGCAGGCGCCAACATCGGAGGCAAAAAGAAGACAGAAAAAACCAAGGCACAACCCCAGAAGACAATAAACCTCAGGAGGAGGGAACAGAACTCATAGTAAATATTTCGAAAAAGGTACTAACGGACATGCAAATTTCTGTATTAAGTAAGGGACTAAGTTTCAGCCCATGTGCGCATAAAGACTGGTTCGAGTCACAGCTGGATCTTGAACATTTTTTTAGACAGATTAGACTGAGAGAATGGTTCAATGATAAAGACATTAGCAATGAATTTGACTTGAATGCGGTACAATTAAAGAAAAACAGTAGATTTATTCCACCAATCAACTCAGCAGCAATTGAGGCCTTTGAAATAGCAGTGAAATTAGACATTGAGCAAATAAGGAATAATGTAGTAAAAGAATACGCACATCCGAACATTTTGAAGGAAGAGTTTGAGGCACTGCATGAACTTGTCCATGACGACGATATTGTGGTGAAACCCGCAGATAAGGGAGGAGCAGTCGTCGTCTTGGACAAGGAAATGTACATTGCTGAAGTTACGAGACAATTAAATGATGACAGTGTGTACCTGAGAATGGATTGTGATCCAAAGTTTGATATAAGTAAAGAGATCAAGGCTTGCTTAAAAGAAGCGTTGGATGCGCGTGTGATTTGCGTATGCAAATTTGGTCCTGGAGGTCCTGGAGGAGGACCTCATCTATGTATCCCACCACTTCCGACATGTATTGGTGTGGTGGAGGTACATAGATGATGTCTTCCTCCTTTGGACAGGGTCTCAGAGAGAGTTGGAGAATTTCCATCTATTTTTAAACACTATCGATGACACCATTAAATTCACGCTGGTCATGTCTAGAAGGAATATCCAGTTTCTTGATGTACTTGTCAGTCTAGACAGAGGGGAATTAAGTACCACACTGTTTGTAAAAAATACTGATTGTTTCTATCTTCTGTTGTTTGATAGTCAACATCCACGGTCTATGATAAAGTCTATTCTGTTAAGTCAACTGCTTAGAGTAAGACGTATTGTTAAAAAAGAGGAAGATCTAGGTACAGTGGTGGACTTAATGGTTAAAAAATTTCTTGATAGGGGCTACCCTAGAAATTTGTTGGAAATAACCAAAAATAAGGTATTACAAGAAAATAGAATAAAACTTATAAAGAAGGATGTAAAAGATGAATGTAAAAGAAAACAAAGACGTGTCCCATTTGTTACCACATAGGGAGAGGAGAGTAAGTTGGTAGCAAATGTCATAACTAAACATTGGGGGATGCTGGGGAAATGTCTGCCTGATATAAAAGAGTTGAAATTACCACCTCTATATTCATATAAAAAGAATAAGAATATTAGGGACTTTTTGATTAAATCTGATGTAGGCCCAAGCAAGACGAGCAGACAATTGTTCCTGACTGGCTCCAGAAAAAATGGATGTTTTCCTTGCTTGAGTTGCGTGAATTGTACGCATATGGTCAAGGGTGGAACATTTGAACACCCAATAACGGGAAAGACATATGAAATTAAACACTACTTGACATGTAACTCAGATTATGTCATCTACCTCCTGATGTGTCCGTGTAATCTGTGGTATGTCGGTGAAACGACCTGTGAGTTCAAGGTTAGAATGAACCAGCACCGATATACCATAAGGAAGAAGAGAACTGATCTCCCTGTGCCTAAACACTTTACTGAATGTAATCATTCCGAGAGAGATCTAAAATGTAAAATTATAGATACGGTACCAGTGGATAGGAGGGGAGGTGATAGGGAGCAAGTCCTCAAGAAGAGGGAATTAATGTGGATATATAAGTTGAATACTCTCAGGCCCAAAGGTCTAAATGTGGATTTCAAAATGCATGCAATTCTGTAATGTCCTGTTTTTCATCTTGTACTGTGTTGTTGAAGATACAGAAGTGATGGTCTATTACTGTAATTTTACACTTAGGAATATTTGATTGGCTTTGGTTATGTTCCTAATTTTATATATCTGTTTTATCTAGGTGATTTTGCCGCTTGCATACGGTCATAAGATCTTGCCTGGGGGGACGTGTGGAGATGGAGAGAAAGAGTTTTCCTTTTCTTTAAAAGATTCTTCTCAAGAAATGAAGCATAAATTTAATGTGAAATAATTAATAACATTAGTCATACATGTGATGTGATTGAAGGCCAATGAATACATTTTTGCAAAATGATATTTTAGTATTTTTTTGCTATATTAATAGATTGTGATGTGGTGTATAAAGTCCAGGGGTTGTGGCTTTTGCCTGAAAGGGTTAATAGTTCCTTTATGATTCGTACACAAAAGGACCAAGTGTTTGTTCACACAGCTGCGGTTTAGGTGGTAGCCGGTCTGTATTGCTACCGCTATGCAGGAGTCAGGAGGTGAGGCAGTTTGCCATGAAAGGCTTAGGGCAGCCTCTAGACACTGCTTGGTAACTGGAGGATGGTCTGTAATAAGGCCAGTTCTGGCTGCCAGGGCGGGATTAGGCATGAAAAGGTCCATGCGGCAGTGAAAGAGTGCTGTGTAAAAGTGAACTACACTTTAGTGAGAATTATTCATTTTGTAGGGCGTTAGAAAAGGCTGAGTAAGCTTGTACCATAAGCGCTGATTAATCTTCTCAATAAGTAAATGGATTAGTGTGGATAAAGCACCCTGTGAGGCACGCCACAACCACTATGGCTATGGGAGATATGCCACAACTAATATGGCGGTAACAGGCGCTTTGCGCGTGCGCCTGATTATAGATGCGGCATAGAGGTACTTGATTCCCTGTTAACAATATATGTTTATCGCTAACACCTTGATACTCCACAACTAAGATGGCGGTAGCTAACCCTGTGTGTTTTGCCACATCCAATATGGCGCCAATAGACGCTACAGCGCATGCGCCTGACTCTGGATACCGCCCCTTGGTGTCTGATTGGCCTTTAATCATACACGTGGTTATGATGGAATTGTAAGCGCTGGGACATGCGCAGTGACTAATTTAGAACGCCGATATCCTCCATCGACGGCATGTCTCTGCAGAGGTAAGCAGGAACAACGGTTCAGATCATTAATAGTCTACTAGACGGAATGTGGAGATGTGTGAACACCGGACACTAGTTAGCACTTTATGTAACCGATGAGAATATGTATGACAAAAGGTTGGAATTGCACTTTAATTGGCTGTAAGTGAGGGACGATGGGATTGTCTATATATATATGCACTAAGATGTAACACTCACTGCTTGAGAAAGGCTCATTCAGAGCCGAAACGTCGCAGAGACATGTGGGTTCATTAAAATCCTACATATTATCTGTAAGAAAATGGAGTGCTGCCTGCTTTTTTGGAAACGCATCTATCTATATATATATATATATATATATATATATATATATATATATATATATATATATATATATATATATATATATATATATATATACACACACACAGATGTGTAACAAAAAAACCTGGTTTAAACAATAGGTAATTTTCTAATGACATTACATATAAGACACAAAAAGAGTTGTGAAACAAATAGATGAAATACTAACATTTTGGGTTTTGAATTCCAGTATTCTCTGAACGGACCTCGTGGCAGGGATGGGTCCGTACATGCCCATTAGGCCTGGATAGCAGTATATAACTCTTTTTTTTTTCTTCGAGGTGTGTCAGGATGTAGGGGCCCACAGAAAGCATTGTTACGATCTATGTACACAGCACATGATGCTTCTCGGTACAGATGGCCGGTACTCACCACAAGCTCTCTTATCACTGTTCACCAGGATTTGCTCTACAGTTGCTCTTGACAGAACAGCTCCTCCAGCTTTTGCAATCGTGGGCGCAAGGTGGTAGGTGATTTCACTGGCACCACCGGTGGGATACCAGGCTCCATTCATGAAATGATCGATCAGTATGGCATGCAGAGAAAAGCTGGCCTTGTCTGGGAACACACCTGAGGAGACAGGAGAGATACCGTTTCTTATTCCCTGAGGCATATGACTAACATTAGGGGCTAAATAGATACTAGAAAAAAATATATATATATAAAATCTCCTCAAGTACGAACCCCAAATAAGAATGTCATTGTTCTGTGAGATAATAGAGTTTGACAGTTCAAGGTCTACACCCAAACTCATGTCAAACCAGATCACAATGCTCCACTGGGTACCGGCCGCACCTTACAGGGCATTTCCAGATAAACTAAGAAATATCAACTCCTTGAGACGTTCTCTTCCGTCAGATGATATGGGGTTCAGTATAAGAGTAGATTACAGAGAATCAGTCTTGTTACAGGCCGCATTTCAATGAAGCCTACTGGATATGGATTACTCAGGTTCGGCCAACAATCTAATGTATGCGAGTGTCTCCAGACAACGCTCCTGAAGGCAAATGATGGTGGAAGGGGGAGAGGAATCATGGACTTTAATATTGTAGATTCTTTGTACATTTGGGGGGGACAAACCACAGTCAGAAGGGTCTTCCGACAGCTTAAGGATACTGTATGTGCACATGCCTTGAGTGTCTCCCTATAGCCAAACAATGCAGGTACCCTGGCATCTACAAGGTGCCATGTGCACGAACCCCAAGGCTGGTTTCCCACATCGGCACGGATAGGTCGCAGGTCTCCTGACCTGCACTCCTTAGCTTCACAGGCATATACGGGTCAATAAACTCGCAGTCTGTCTGTGCATCACATAAACCCGGGCCCTATATCAGTTTTCGCGGGTGATCCGCAGGTGCACATAGTCGCACAGTGGACATGAGATTTCTAGAAATCTCACCCACTATGCTGTCACAGCTGGCCGCTGCGGGTTTGGCTCTACATAAATACAAGGTACCAAACCCGCAGCAAATCCTGATTGTGGGCACGTACCCTAAGAGGAGAGGTTCTGTAGTGAAATGTTATGTGATCCTATAACGTACAGTTGCCGCTGTACCTATATATGCTCAGCTCCCCTCTGTAATTATAGGAGGAAACGCTCCAATTATTTACACTGCAGTTTCGGCTTATCTGCCATTTGCCAAATGAACACACCCTTACCATTATCAGGAAATTCTAACAATGTCACCATTCATATCTTGTGAATGCAGTTCATACATTGCATGTACTCTTGTCCATGAGCCGCTGCTAGCACTGCAGCACCAGTCTGAGCTGCAATACCAGTCACAGCCTGGGGACAAGGGTGTCGTTGTTACTAAGAGTAATAAAACAGACATGTTTTGCTGAACTGGACAACATCTGTATACATCTTTGGGTTTTAAACACAGTGACATGTTAATAATATTCCACTAGTCAGTCTGTATATTACGTATGGGAATGT
Source organism: Ranitomeya variabilis (assembly GCF_051348905.1). Classification (NCBI taxonomy): domain Eukaryota; kingdom Metazoa; phylum Chordata; class Amphibia; order Anura; family Dendrobatidae; genus Ranitomeya; species Ranitomeya variabilis. Next base: position 85,159,577 of record NC_135236.1, read on the forward strand.
TAAGAAGCCCAAATATTACTCTTAACTACTGTACATAGATTTCTGGCCACTTACCATAGGTCCCAAATATGTAGCTTAGTACGGCCTGTAACTCCTTGTTCTTGGTGAATTCGCTGACAACCTCGGTCACACTGCGTTTAGCGTAGCGGAAAAACGGGGAGAACCAATTCAACAGTCCGGTGCTACACAAGAATCGGGAGATCGGCAAAGGGAGCACCTTAATGATGACCATGTCTGGGACCCGACCAGCCACTTTCTAGGTAGTACAAATGATAGTTAGATTTAGCCGACACTTAAATCCACCTTTTTTTTTAACCAAATATTTCATGACAGCTAAAAGGGGTTGTCCATGATCAAGAGAAAATTGCCCAATGGTGAAGAATGTAAAAACATAAGAATTTAAAGAACCCCTGTAGCCTTAGCACATTTGCTTGTATTTGATTGCTTGGCTGTGAGACGTATGTGACTACTGCATCCAATCCCTGCCAGTGACCGGAGGGGGTACTGCAATAGAAGCACTGTAAGTGAAGCTACCTTTATTCACTTGTCCAATATTGGCCCAATTTCTCTTTTAATCATAGACATCCCCTGTAAGACAATTTATTTGCAAAAGAAAGTACAAACAATATGACCAAATAAAGGGACGCCATCAATTCCTATCCCAGTGGAGATCTTTGTGCCAGAATGAGGGTGTTTGAGCAGATTATTAGAACTTATTGTATGTGACAACATAACATTTTTGTCAAGTCAGTCAGCCCCTTTAAATAGGGTCAAAAATAAGAGCTCCGTTTATCTGATAAAGAGCTTGAAATTCCTTTGCATTTGGCCGGGAACACACAACGTATAAAAATACGGTCCGTTTTACACGGCCGAGAATCGCACAAATGTTTACAAAACAGTGATCCGTGTGCAGTGCGAGGATGCGATTTCCTCGCATCAAATTATCCGTGTGTCATCCGTATGGCGATATTTTCTCGCCGGCTTGTAAAACGGACATAGAATGGATCCATGGCCTCAAATATTAGTAAAAACATATACACAGTCTAAAAATATAATAATAATAATAATAATAATATTTATATTTTTGTAGCTACCTAGACTTGCGGTACTGCGCCCCCTGCTGACATAAACTCATATGAACTCGAGCGTGGGAATTTTTCTGAATCTTTTCTCACGCTCGAGTTCATATGAGGTTATGCCAGCAGGGGGCGCAGCACCGCAAGTCTAGGTAGCTACGTTCCCCTGCTTCCCATTCATTCCCCAGATTTTACAGTCAGGAGCACAGCTGCATTAGCAGAGCTCCTGGCTGTAAAAATCTTTAACCCCTTCAGATGGATTTACATCGTGGGACAAGACTGAACAACGGAAGGTATGGAATATTGTTGATTTGTTATTTTAACTTTGTTTCAGGTGACAAGGGTCTTCAATTGGATTAAGAGTATAATAAACTATTACAACACCCTGGGTCTTTATTTCATTAAAATACTTTTTTCCAAATGTGTGTGTTTTATTAACCATTTACTACTATTGGATTAATAATGGATAGGTGTCTTATTGACACCTCTCCATTATTAACCTGGCTTAATGTCACCTTACAATAGCAAGGTGACATTAACCCTTTATTACCCCATATCCCATCGCTACACGGGAGTGGGAAGAGAGAGGCCAAGTGTCAGAATAGGCGCATCTTACAGATGTGCCTTTTCTGGGGTGGCTGGGGGCAGATGTTTGTAGCCAGGGGGCTAAACCATGGTCCCTCTCTAGGCTATTAATATCTGCCCTCAGTCACTGGCTTTACCACTCTGGCGGAGAAAATCCCGCGATTTAACCCTTTATTTTAACAGCTAGAGTCCCCAAATTTTGCACACATACACTTCAAACATTAGAATTGAGGAATATGTAAAAAAAATAAGGGATATGAGATGGTTTACTGTATGTAAAGCATGTCTCATATCCTGTCGGGTTTGGGAAGGAGATAGCAAAAGCCAGCAATTGAATTACCGGCGGCTTTTCTAGCGCTATATGAGATATAAATATATGTATGTATATATATATATATATATATATATATATATATATATATATATATATATATATATATATATATATATATATATATATATATATATATATACACACACACACACTCACCGGCCACTTTATTAGGTACACCATGCTAGTAACGGGTTGGACCCCTTTTGCCTTCAGAACTGCCTCAATTCTTCGTGGCATAGATTCAACAAGGTGCTGGAAGCATTCCTCAGAGATTTTGGTCCATATTGACATGATGGCATCACACAGTTGCCGCAGATTTGTCGGCTGCACATCCCAAAGATGCTCCATACAAGGCAGGATGGATCCATGCTTTCATGTTGTTTACGCCAAATTCTGACCCTACCATCCGAATGTCGCAGCAGAAATCGAGACTCATCAGACCAAGCAACGTTTTTCCAATCTTCTACTGTCCAATTTCGATGAGCTTGTACAAATTGTAGCCTCAGTTTCCTGTTCTTAGCTGAAAGGAGTGGTACCCGGTGTGGTCTTCTGCTGCTGTAGCCCATCTGCCTCAAAGTTCGACGCACTGTGCGTTCAGAGATGCTCTTAGGCCTACCTTGGTTGTAACGGGTGGCGATTTGAGTCACTGTTGCCTTTCTATCAGCTCGAACCAGTCTGCCCATTCTCCTCTGACCTCTGGCATCAACAAGGCATTTCCGCCCACAGAACTGCCGCTCACTGGATTTTTTTTCTTTTTCGGGCCATTCTCTGTAAACCCTAGAGATGGTTGTGCGTGAAAATCCCAGTAGATCAGCAGTTTCTGAAATACTCAGACCAGCCCTTCTGGCACCAACAACCATGCCACGTTCAAAGGCACTCAAATCACCTTTCTTCCCCATACTGATGCTCGGTTTGAACTGCAGGAGATTGTCTTGACCATGTCTACATGCCTAAATGCACTGAGTTGCCGCCATGTGATTGGCTGATTAGAAATTAAGTGTTAACAAGAAGTTGGACAGGTGTACCTCATAAAGTGGCCGGTGAGTGTATATATACCTATACTATGTGTAGACATTAATTTTATTTGTTCTATTCTAACATGTCAGTGTGATTTTACTGTACACCGGGGTGAAGTGCCGGCTTTTCTATAGACCACCGCTGCGTATTTCTCGCCAGTCACACTGATGGTCCGTGTGTAATCCGATTTTTCTCACCCCCATAGACTTTCATTGGCGATTCTCGGCCGAGATACGCTGACAATCACAGCATGCGGAAGCCGAGAAAACAACGGATAATAGGAGCTGCCCCATAGATTAACATTGAGAAGAGTGCTATGCGATTTTTTATCGCATTGCACTGGGTCATATTACGGTCTAGTGTGACTCCGGCCTTTAGAAGATCACTTTCTGGCTTTCTGCGGCTGCTACTAAGGAGGCGCTTAAGAGCTTACTGCTTTCTGCTGAACTTAAAGGGTTTGTCCAACCAGTGAAAAAACGGCTGTTTCTTTTAGAAACAGTGACACTCCTATCCACAGGTTGCAAATGGTATTGCAGCTTAGCTTTCTCACTTCATAGGACTGAGTTGCAATAAATGACAATCCATTGTCAAAGATATCACTATTTCTGATGGAAAAAAAAACAGCCATTTTTTTTTTTATTTTTAGGGGCTATCCAACATCCTGGAAAATCCCTTAAAATAATAATCCAGTAGGAAGTTTGTATGTGGATATAATGGAGGTGTGGGCTGATTTGGATCCCTTCTAGGAGTGCTGTGAAGATTGCCTTCCTCTCCAGAGGACCTAGCGTTGTGTAGCTTACTAAGGTAATCACTGATATGAGGCCTCATACCGCACTCTACTAACCTTAACCAGATGCAAAAAATCATCAATGGCCTTCTCCTCCCCTGGAAATGCCTTTTTCAGTTCATCAGCATAGGCTTTTCTCCCAGCTTTCATGTTGTAACGACGGCCATTGTTTGGGTCCCCCAAGACCACCACATCAAATGGATTGTCCATTAAAGACCACTGCAGCTGACCATCCGTCAACTGGTCCACCAAAATCCGAGAAGGAGATTCCTCATTCAGCTGTCCAATGTAATGAATTCCTGAGAGTGAATGTAAAGGATATGGTTATAGGGGTCATCCGGTGAGAATATTCTAATTGTTGGGGGTCCAACTGCCGAGATCCGCACCGATCAGCAAAACGGAGAAGTTTTATCTCTGATGTTGCACCTTTCTCCTTGTTACAAAATAGAGCGGCAGGTTGGCTCCCAACTGATGCTCCATTCATTGTCTATTGGGCTGCCGGAAAAAAAAAAAACAAAAAAAAAAAAAAACACAAGGGCAGAGCTCAGCAGCCCCATAGGGAATGAATGGAGCGGAGGTGCCACTCTATTACAACCTGGATAAAAGTTCCCCGTTCTGCTGGTCGGTGTAGGACCTAGTGGTCAGACCTTCACCGATCAACAACTTATCTCCTATCTTATGGATAACATGTCTGGTGAAGCATGTTATGTATTGGTATCTGTCTCCATTATTTCATACTCACCCACATCAAACTCATAGCCCTTCTCATTGAAAGTATGGCAGCAGCCACCCAATTTTCCCAGTTGCTCCAAGACCAGTACCCGTTTTCCAGCCCTGGCGAGCAGTGCAGCTACTCCTTGTCCTCCGATTCCACTGCCAATAACTATGGCGTCCAGTTTATCCGGAACTTTTTCAGGAGAGAAAGCTATTTAAAAAAAAAATGGAGAATGTATTATGGGAATGAGAATTCTGCATATCATCAAAAATAATAGATTGACTAGTGAGAAGAACTTTTGGAAGACAATTTCCCTTTGACCATTTCCATCAATGTTAAATCCACCACTGTTTTTTAGGTTTTTTTTATGGCATTCTTTATTCAGTAAAAATTACCTGGCAGTATGAGGTGTATACGGGTATGGAAATGCTGAACTTATAAAAGGTTTATGTTGTATATATTTCAGTGGGTTAAAGCGAACCTGTCAGCAGGATTGTGCACGGTAACCTACACACAGTATCAGGTCAGCGCCGTTATACTGATTAAAATGATACCTTCGTTGATGAAATACGTCTTGTGGTTGTTGTTTTAGCTTTATTTTCAGTTTTGCCCGCGGACACTGGCAATGGAGAAATTAATTTCTCCGTCTCCTCCAGCAGCTGTGCTGCGATCCTCTTGCAAGAAGATCGGAGCACGGACACTCGGATCACGCTCGCAGCAGAGCAGGAGCCGCATCACATCCGATGTGATACGCTAGTGTGTCTCCGGCCTATGACTGATCTTCACAGCAGGACCAAAATGGCAGTTAAAGGCGCTTTCAGCAGAACCCCGGCTTCCAACAACCTACCCGTGTGATGCCATTGCGCGGGATTGATGGGGGCCGATGCACATGTGCAACGACAATGATATTATTTACACCCCACTGTCGTTGATTGAACATCTGACCGCTAATAAGACAGGCTGATGCTGGCTGTGTAACAAAGCCATCATCTGCCGGGTACAATACCGGTGCAGGAACGTCATACACCCGCCGCCACCATATGACATCATTTTACGCTATGTGCACATTGAGGGGGTTAATGGCCTAACAATAATTATAATATCGGAAAATCACTTAAACTTGACCTGATTGCACTGTGTGATATTTCCTGTGAGAAACAGACAGACAATCTGTGCTAAGGCGGGCGAACAAAATTTTGGCCATCTCGCCTGTCTCTCCCATACACAGGAGCGCTCATTACAGGGTTAATAGCGGCGGTAACGGAGTGAGTTACCCGCGGCATTACGCTGTCCGTTACCGCCGGCATTAACCCTGTGTGAGCGGTGAGCGGAGGGGTGTATGCGGGCGCCCGGCAGTGAGTGCGGGGAGTAAGGAGCGGCCATTTTCTTCCGGACTGTGCGCGTCGCTGATTGGTCGCGGCAGCCATGACAGGCCGCTGGCAAGACCAATCAGCGAACGAATAACCGTTACAGACAGACAGGACAGACGGAAGTGACCCTTAGACAATTATATAGTAGATCATTGTGTAATAATATGTTCATTTATGGTCTGTTGTCGTCTGCAATGAATCAATGGGGGAGATTTATCAAAACTGATATGATATGATCTACCTGTTTCCATTTTTATTTATTTTTTAAGGCCTGACTGGTTGTACTTGGTAAATGCTCTACATTTCTAAAATTTGGATAACTCTCCCTCATTGTGCAATTTAGGGTAGGCAGAAATGTGTTCACCTCGGATTTAAAGGGGTGTTCCCATCTCCAAGATTATATCCCAATATGTAGTAGGAATAACATTATTATTATCATCAAAAACCTCCAATTAGAAATCTAGTATAGTTCTCCTTATTCGCTGTGTCACTTACCCAATGTGCAGGGCATTGCAGTACCTTAGATAGCCATGGTTACAACCCATATGAGTGGTGATAACCATGGATACATAAGACTATTTGCTGACCAAGTGTGATCTGACAAAACATCGGACCAGTGTTATTCTACGGGGCTGTGCACATGTCCGATGTTTTCCTCGGACACAGACGGTCTAAGCAAAAAAAAAGGAATCGCTGCATGCCGAGTTTCATCACATATTTGGACGCGCTTGGCCATGCACATCAATGAGTGCATGGAAAACACTGAACTGCACTCGGATTACATCAGACTGCAGTAAGATTTACTCACAGTGACAATGGAGAAGATGGAGAAATTTTATATAATCCAGAATTTTTTTGTGCAATTTTTTGCATCATTTAGTAATAATAATAAAAAAAAAAAAGCGCAACTTTTTGCAGTTAAAGACAAAAATAAAGACATTTTTTGACTTTGCGCAAAATTTATGAACCAGGTGCACCACTCGCAAATGATGAATCAGGGCCTCGGTGTGTGTGTGTGTTTTTTTACCTCTAGAAGATTTTCAACTAAGAAACAGTTAATAAAAACTTCCAACAACATGACAGCGACAACTTTTTATCCACTGGTGATTTTACCTTCCTTGCTGTAAACGGTCAGCCATTATTCCTAGGAAGACATTACCAAATCCATTGCCGTACATTTATGCAGAGGGAGATGTGCTGCCAATAACATGCCGAACAATCGTATTAGCAGCGTTCGTAAAAGAGCAGAGATCGGCTCGATTGTGAAATGTCAGCCCCTTGCGATGCAATTTTAGGGCATGTTCAGACTGGGCAGATTTTTACAGTACCAGCAAAGTGAATGAGATTTAAGAAAAAAAAAAAAACAAGTCATGCACACACTTGGTTTATTTCCTATCCTTTTTTGAGCTGCTGGGCCTTTTTTTTTTAAATCTACAGCATGTTAATTTTTTCAGTGTATATGCATTCTAATGAATGGAGAAAAAAAAAAACGCATGAATTTTACGCAATGTTTTTCTTGCAGAAAAAATGAAAAAAACTGCAAAAAAAAAAAGCTGTATGTGAACATACCCTGACTTTCAGTTAACTCATGATCTGGCTGGATTACAAGTGAGATCTGCTGCCCCCTGTGTTAGACACAGGAACTGCACGCACAGCCCATAATGCACTGTCACCCAGGAGTCAGCGCTCCTCGTCACATGATTGTGTGATGGATACCAGAGTGTGGGTGTAACACACGGGAAGTGCTCTATTACTTATATATGCCCGACCTCCCATGGTTACAGAGGCAGTACGTGCAGTCTCAGCATTAGCGATGACACCCAGAGTTCGCACGTGTAGCAGAGCTGTGTTTGTCAGATGTAGCAGAGCTGTGTTTGAGTTGATTATACAAGCTTTCTCCTCAGGAAGCACTGTCGACACTTTGGGGCCTATTTCCCTTGTGTTATGAGCAGCCTAAGGCCGGTTTCACACATCAGTGTCTCCGGTACGTGTGGTGACAGTTTCCTCACGTAAAGGAGAGACTGACACACGCAGAGACATTAAAATGAATGTGTCTCTGCACATGTCAGCATGTTTTCACGGACCGTGTGTCCGTGTGCAAAACAAGGAGACATGTCAGCGTTCGTGGGAGCGCTGGATCACACAGACCCATTAAAGTCAATGGGTGCGGGTAAACACGTACCGCACACGGATGCCATCCATGTGCGTTTTTAAAGTCATAGGGTTAAAATTTAAACATTGTTTCAATACACGGACATCACACGGATCCCACACGGATGGTACCACGTGAGCACACGGACACGGATAACTCCGGTACCGGAAATATCTGGAGGTGTGAGACTGACCTTAGACGATCACCGACCAGCATCACGTTTGACCTCCTGCTTACGCAGGCTGACCGCTGCTCTGGTGCTCACACAACGATCAGTAATAGATCATTGTGGGCTCATAGGCTGCCATTGTTCTCGACAGCGCAGGTCCTGTTTACATTGGAGGATGCGCTGCCCAGAACGATGATCTTTTGTGATCCTCTCACCCGAAGATTGTGCATTTTCTTCGTTCTTTGGGTGATCGGGTCAACCTGATTAGAGCGAACGATCATTACTAGGAACGATCATGTCCGATAATCGTGCAGTGTCAAAGTGCTAAGGGGTTCCCCGAAAGACCTGAATCATAACACAAAGACAGTGATGGGTACAGGCGTCGTCGTCTTACCATTCTTTATCACTTTCCTCTTCATTGCCTTATCAAACACGACCGGTCCTGGGGGTCTCCGGGTGTCCACAGCAAATGGGTTCGGACCCCGACTTCCCAGCCATGACTTTACGATGATGAAGATGAGGATGACCCCGGCTATAACATAAAGCCACATGTCTGTAATAACTGTGCAGAGCCTGTGAGAAGCTGCCTGTCAGTGTGCTGCTCTTGTACACAGAGAATGGGGCTGGCCCTGACCCTATAACTCCACCAATCGCACAGTACGGGGCTGGCCCTAACCCTATAACTCCACCTGGTCCACATTCCATGCTGCCATTCATCCAGTGCAAACACTATAAGCATACAGTGCCAGCCTGGGCACAGGGGGACGAGGGCCAACTGCGGATCAGACAGTATTACGAAAGTCATTGTAATATTCGCCTTCTCCCCGCACTGTGAAATCCTGGCACCCTGGGTAGGATTATTAGTATATTCACTGCAGTCTAATATCACTCCCCAGAATCAGTAGGGAACGACCCCTATAATCATTATCTGTGTCGCCAACGCTAGCGGTTACTTATTGTAAGATAATGTTTGACCTTTAATAGCTTATTGCTAGAACTGATTTCATTTTATAGGGATTGCAAAATTTTAGGTTATTTGAAGCTTGCACTAATAAATCTCCAATATATCACATGATGGATACAGAACTATGCATTGTCCTACGGTTCTTACACACAGTGTAAAAATTACATTATAAAACCGTCCTAAAAATCCGCACCTAAATCCACAATTTGCTGCTTGTAAATTTAATTGCTGATTTTGGTGGAGTTTTTTTTTCTGCTGATTTCACCTATTGCACAGCAGTGGATCAAATCTAAGTAGGAAAATATGTAGGATTTTAGGGTATTCTGCTGATTTTTAGAATCTGCTGCAGTTCTATTGTACACTTTTAGTGAATAAGGTGTGCAAATAAGGGTGCGTTATATTTGTTATACATGCAACCTAGTGGCGGACACAGACTGAAAAGGGCCCCTGTGCAAGATCAGTATATGGGCTCTTTGCAGTCCAAGAGTTCATCATAATGCCTAATTCCGCCTGCTTTGGAGCTGGTAGTGGCCCCCTTACCTCTTGGGCCCCTGTGCACAATGATACGTCTGCCCCTGATGCATTTTTAGGGTCACACAACCATATTCTCCATATCTGAGAATACCGGTCCAATTATTCTGAACAGAGTGACATTAGTTTTTATCAGATATAGAGAGATTTTTTTTTTCTCCATTGTGGTCTGATAGACTTGCATTGCTGATTTTGATCCAGCATTCGGATCAATATCAGACATATCTCCGAGTCTTTCTGCGGACCACTCGGTCCAAGGAAAAAATCAGACGTGCACAGCCCCATAGAATATCATAGGTACAAGATCTATCCGTGAGAACCATGGATAGCCCTTGTCCGATAAAATCAGTGATGGCATTGTGCAGGAGATTTTCAGAAATCTCATCTACACACAGCAAAAAATATTCACAGCGCAAATCGACCAACGCTGGGAATTTCAAATTCACACATGTAATTTTATCCAGCGTATGTCAGTGTATATTTTGCAATTTGCGACCCATCTGCAATATTTTCAGACATGCAGAAATGCATGTGAGAACATGCTCTAAGGGCTCTTTCACACGTCCATGTCTCTGGTACGTGTGGTGACAGTTTTCACACATACCGGAAACATTGACACACATAGATACATTGAAATCTACGATGTGTCCTTGTGACCCACACATAGTCATGTCAATTGTTTACGGGCAGCACGGGCTACTAAACGTCCCACACACGTGCACATGGATGACACACTGAGATGTCATCCGTGTGATAAGTCCCAGCGCGTTAAAAGCAGCGCTACAGTAAGGGCTGTTCCCCAAATGCTGAAGATGGCTCTCATCATTCTCCCCTGCTCTGCCGGCGATCAGCGTGCGCAGGGGAGAATGATGAGAGATATGTACAAGTGAGAACGATGACAGCAGGCGGCAGCTGATGGGATTATTAGTCCCATCAGCCCACACCTGCTGCTGCTAATAACAGTCACAGCAGGAGCAGCTGATGAGAGTATTCTCCAGCAGGACTTGGCACCTGTCCACACTGCCAAAAGTACCAATACCTGGTTTATAAGCAACAGTATCACTGTGCTTGATTGGCAGCAAACTCGCCTGATCTTAACCCCATAGAGGAAGATGAGAGACACCAGACACAACAATGCAGACGAGCTGAAGGCTGCTATAAAAGCAACCTGGGCTTCCATAACTCCTCAGCAGTGCCATAGGCTGATCGCCTCCATGCCACGCCGCATTGATGCAGTAATTTAAACAAAAGGAGCCCAGACCAAGTACTGAGTGCATCTACTGAATATACATTTCACTAGGCCAAGATTTCAGATTTAAAAATCATTTTTCAAGCTGGTGTTATAAAGTATTCTAATTTACTGAGATAATGACTTTTGGGTTTTCATTGGCTGTAAGCCGTAATCATCAACATTAACAGAAATAAACACTTTAAATAGATCACTCTGTCTGTAATGACTCTATATAATATACGAGTTTCACTTTTTGTATTGAAGAACTGAAATAAATTAATTTTGTGAGAAGCACCTGTAAATGATGTGACTCTTGATCTACCACCTACAGCTGGAAAGTATTGTCGCTAGAATGAGAAGAATGTCAGGCTGTCATTCAGGTTTCTATTACAACTAGTTATTTTTTGTACCGGAGACTTTGCTGCTACGAACCCTGTGCTGGTAACAGGCCTCTAACAAGAGCACCATGCAAATAATGAAAAAATAATTAAATAACCTTTCATAGGATTGATAGTTCAGCAATTGTGGTATGTTGACATTTTGTTTACAATGCACGGTACATGATGTAAAAAATGGGACAATTCACCAGTATCCTATTCATTTCCCTACCAGAAGAGTTTTTTTTAATAAAAAATTTATACCAGTACAGAAAATACAGTTAACAGATTTACACAGGAATCCAATTTACCTGTGAATTTTTAATGTTAGCTCCCTCCTCTCTCATTCTCCCTGCGCATCTGACGTCTCAGTGCAGCAGGCACGATGACGTCACTACATCGAGACCACTGTCCCGAACAGGGCAGAGCTTCAGACAACAAGCTGCAGAGACCGGAGCAGTAGAGGGAACGGGGAGGTGTGAGTGTTTTATTTTTTAATCAAGAAATCCTTTGTGGGTGCCTTTATACTATTTGGAGGCCTATCATACAATTTGGAGGACTATGTGGGGGCCATCAAACTATTTGGAGGACTATGTGAGAATCATCAAACTATTTGGAGGACTATGTGAGAATCATCAAACCAGGGGTGTCAAACTGCATTCCTCGAGGGCCTCAAACCATGCGTGTTTTCAAGATTTCCTTCTCATTGCACAAGGTGCTGGAATCATTCTGTGCAGGTGATTAAATGATCACCTGTGCAATACAAGGAAATCCTGAAAACATGACCTGTTTGCAGAACTTGAGGAATGCAGTTTGACACCCCTGATCAAACTATTTGGAGGACTATGTGGGGCCATCAAACTATTTGGAAGACTATGTGAGAATCATCAAACTATTTGGAGGACTATGTGAGAATCATCAAACTATTTGGAGGACTATGTGGGGCCATCAAACTATTTGGAGAACTATGTGAGAATCATCAAACTATCTGGAGTACTATGTGAAGATCATCAAACTATTTGGAGAGCTGTGTGGTGGCCATTATACTGTTTGGAGTATAATGGCCCCCACACAGACCTTCAAACAGTACAACATTAAAGGGGATGTCCCACAATTAAAGCTCACCAACTAAGAAATAGATATATCAAATTATGCTAGAATGTGAGTGGGAGGTTGCTATTTATCGCCAGTGATTATGTACCTTGCTCTAAAATAAGGCAAGTCATTTATAACTCATGTCCTCTGATATCGCTTGCAACATCACAGAGTTATCATTACCTCTGTCTTTTAATAGACTTTATTTAACTCATTCCTTTTTTTTTTCGTTCCATCAAAATAACAGTATACTGTTGTTTTTTGCAGAACAATTTGTAGTTTTGAATGATTTACCGTACAGTATAATCTGGAGAATAGGAAAAGATCCCAAATGCAGTGAAATACAAAATACACCTCATACCCGCCCACAACTCTGCTATTGCTTTTTTGGGGTTTTGTTTTTATAGTGGTAAGTTTGTGATTTTGGGTTCGCTGCACGCTGTCAGTGCATTTGTTTGGAGGCCTGAGCAGGTAATCATCTCTGCTTTTTTTCTGTGATTTTTCAAATTTTTGGAGGATTTTTTAAGTCTTTTTGTGTCGGTGAGCTCTAATTTTGTGTTGACTTTGACTTAGCAATATGATTTTCCAGGTCACTATGATTACAGTGATTCCAAACATGCTTTATTATTTTTTTATGCGCTTAAAAAAAAAATTGGAAATTTAAAAAAAATAAAATAAAATAATGGTGTGTGTCGCCATTTTTGGAAACCTGTAATTTTTGTCCTTTTGCATTTTCTGTCATTGGAGCTTAATGAGGGTTTGTTTTTTGCATGGCAAGCTGCTGCTTCTAATCTCTTTTTATTTAATTTTTGGGGGGAGGTGCAGCGACTGTAAAAATCGTATTTCTGGCATTTCAGTTTTTCTCTTTATGTTAGTGTAGGGGATGTCAGTATATGTTGTTCCTTCTTCTCCTCAACCCCTTTAAATGTGTACAGTGTTTATTATTAATGTGTTCATACACTGTGGCACTGCTACACATAAAGTGTATTGTCACCGTACTACTCTGCATATTTGTATATTGTTCGCCATGAATTGCACACATTTTGGATAGGGAAAGTAAGTGCCTGGGCCCGTATAGTGTTAGGGGGAATAGTACCCAAGTTGGCCACTAGATGGGAGCATCATAGATAATAGATGTAGTGTTAGGTATAGTTAGGAGGGGCACAAGTGGGGATATGTATAGTGTAGCTTCCTGGCTTAGCCAGTTGGGGCCTGGGTGCCCGTGCAGCTCAGACAAGGGCTAGCTCGCCCAGGGCACTTTGTGCCTCGTAATGTTCCATTAGGAAGAAACAGGCCTGACAAGAGTATCCAGGGGGCCAGGACTAAGAACAGAGGGAGAGAGAAAGAATACAGCAGAATCAGCTGTGCAGGAATAGTGGGACTGTAGCTACTGAACAGAAGAAGGTTGAGCCATTTGGGAGAAAGTGCACCAAGATGTGGCAGATTTTTGTGTGGGCCGCCATTCTCAGAGCCGGGGCGAAACGGCAGGGAATGCCCTCACGAAAGGCAGAAATACTGGACATTGAGGACACTGAGGGAACGTATAATACGTACCGCCCTGAACACAGGCTAAGCGACAGGCAAGGGTCAGAGACATCAATGCCCGATGCTGTAACAATGTGAGCCCTAGATGACAAGTTGCTGGGTAAAGATGTTGAAATTGAAGTGAAACCGGACTGTGACTCTTTATTCGTGGAATCTTCTCTTCTACAGAGGTAACTGACCCGTACCGGGGAGGCCCTGATGGCGTAGAGAAGCAGCACTGAGGTACTCCGAATGAAACACGTGTTTGTATGCAGGAGGGGGTCCAGGTAGTGATACAGGAATTGCTGTCAGCCATGGCTACCTCCCTGGCTCCCTCTTCCTACATTAGTGTGGGGTTAATTAATTTTATGGATACCGTGATACCAAATATGTTTATTCTTTATCTTTAAATTTTTAAAGGTGGATGAATTGAGTTTTTAATTTTTTATGTTTTTCAATACTACATTTTTATTCCCCTCACGGTATTTGAACCTGAAATTGTTTTATCACTTTCTCTATTTACTACTGTATTGCAGTATATAGTCAATATTACTTTCTCATATTAATCCCAGCCACAGCCTTGCCTTCACAAGAGGACAAAATGTCAGCCATGGGGGCCTTTTGTAGGCCCTCGACTGCCATGAAAAACGATAGCCTGTAAGCACAAAGGGAGCTGTTTGAGCTGTTTTTGACGGGACACTTGGCGGGGAACGAGCTTGTGAGTAGTGAGACGGTTGACTCCCTCTCGACGGACCCACGCCAGCTAGCTGTGCCTGTATCCCCGGCTAGCGATACTGCCGACACATCTATATATATCTATATAGCTTCCCATAGGCAGGCGCCTGACCAGACAAACCCTGGTTCTGCTCTGCCCTTATCTACGTTGAACTCATCTGGCGCAAGGTGAGGTTTTAATATTAAAGGATAGGACTGTCCCAATTAGGGTACACCTTGTTGCAGTGGGATGGCTTTTACACTTTTTTTCAAAAACAGTGTTTACTAAGTACTCCATGTTATTTATATGTACTATTACTATTTACTTACAGCAGGATATATACTCATTTTGTTTCTATACCTAATACATGTATTCCAACTCATGCCCCAGCTCATTTATTTGGTTTTGCTGTAGTTTTTTGTATATTGTATAAACAGGGATGTGACTTCCTTTTTTCATCTAGACATTTTAGTCAGACCCTGATCCTGCTCTGCCCTTATCTACATTGAGGTCGTCTGACACGAGGTGAGGTTTTAATACTAGAGGACATGACAATTGGGGTGCACTTTGTTGCAGTGGGATGACTTTTACACTTTTTTTTAAATAAAAAACAGTGCTTGCTAAATATCACTTGTTATTTATATGTACTATTTACTTACGTACAGCAGGATATATGTTCATTTTGTTTCTATCTTAGGTTTTGTCTTTTAAGTGGCCACAGTGTGAACATGCTCTTATCAATTGCATGTTAACTAACTTATCCTTTGGCTCATTTCTTTGGTTTTGTCAGAGCATAGTGAGCACTGCAGCCTTTGGTGATTTTAATCACAGCAGGATCCTATCTACCAATATAATTGTAGTCTTCACCTTAGGAGAGGATACCCATTAGGATAGGTTCCCAGCAAAGAGAATTGTCTTATCGCCGCTGTTGAGAAAACATGAATTGGCCCGTATATGTGGATAGCCCCCATGGGGCCATGGGGTACTCTGTACCGGGTCCTGCGGTTCACAGGGGGGATGTCACGGTGGCTGACCCGGTCCGTGGCCCTGGGACGTCCGTGTAAAAGGGAAAGGTCTTTAAGGGGAATGTTCCTGATGCCACCTGTGGTATTCGGTCAGGGTGACCGACGCTGCTTTAAGGGGTCCACTGGGGTGATGTTATGGCAGCTATATGGTATACCTTCCCACAGGTGAAGTGTGTCCCCAGGGCTTCCTGGTTCGTAGATGGTGGATGGCGAGAGGCGCAGAGAAGAACGAGGACACAAGGTTGCAGTCTCTTTACCTTTACTGAAGACTTCAGCATCCACAGTCCAGGGCACCAGATCACAGGGCAGGCAGAGTCCAGACGGTTTGGAGGCAAGTCCAGGGCACTTGAGCTAGGTTTTTTTAATAAAAGAAAAAGGGGTCAAGTGCCTGAGACGTCTAGGATCAACGTAGGAACGTTCCCCGGCTGCTGGTATTTGTGGTGCTAGGATTAGTTATATGGTCAGCCCAGTTACCACTGCCCTATGAGCTGGTTTTCTGTATTTACAGACTTAGCATTATTCCTGAGACCCTCTGCCATTGGGGTCATAACAGGGGAGCCATGCACGCAGGGTGGGAGGATAGGGGAGCCATGCATGCAGGGTGGGAGAATAGTGGAGCCATGCACGCAGGGGAGGAGGATGGGGAGCTATGCACGCAGGGGAGGAGGATGAGGGAGCCATGCACGCAGGGGAGGAGGATGGGGGAGCCATGCACGCAGGGGAGAAGGATGGGGGAGCCAAGCACGCAGGGGAGGAGGATGGGGGAGCCATGCACACAGGGTGGAAGGATGGGGGAGCCATGCACGCAGGGGAGGAGGATGGGGGAGCCATGCACACAGGGTGGAAGGATGGGGGAGTGTAATGACCAGAGGTCCGAATAAGATCCAGTGAGTCACAAACCAAGACTAAGGCAGAAATCTCCAACGGTATTTACTCAAAGGCAAAATAATAAAGGTAATATGGAGAATATTAAAGTAGATGCACCCCAAAGATACAACAGCTCAGCAGCAGCTGAAATCACTGTGCCAGTCCAAGGTCTCCTGAGTACTGTATGCTACAACAGACTAGTAAGAAATTTACCTAACAGGGCAACTAAACAGGAACAAGTGTAAATTGATTGTAGTGTTATAAAGGGAGCCCCTGGAATGGCACACTGAGTATAACTTACACAACTCTAATATAAGATACACCTCTAAGTAACAATTAAACACTCTGAACAGGGATACCCGGGTATCTATAGCTATGGTACCGTATCCTGAGATGGATTTTCTCTCAGGCAGGAATCCGCACAGGCTGCAGCCCAGTCCAAATCGTCAGCGCCAATAAGTTACAACAAGCTCCTCTGTATTGTCGGCCGGTGCCGAGCCCAACCGCCGGGGATTTAGTTAGTGGTCTCACGATGTTGTTTCTGCTTCTGTAGCTCCTAGGGATGCTTCCACAACAGCCCGTCCGTCTCTGTATCCGCAGTCTGTCCAGGCTTGTTCCTCCACACGATGCACAGGGGATCCACAGACTTCCAAATACGTACTGGGTTTTTAGTCAAGTCTCAGTCTTTTTAGATAACGGATTAGCTCTTCTTCAGAATACGCTAGCAACGAAAGTCTCTCACAGGTTAACAAAAGGTTAGCTCTTCTCCAGGGGAACGTTAGCAAGACAAAGTCTCTCAACAGCTTCTTTTCTCCACACACTCGCAGTAAAGTCCACACACTGTCCCTTTGCAATATCACCGCAGCTTCTGTCTTTTCTTCCCGCACTTTCTCTCTCTCACTTCCTTGTTTCACTTTTACACAGAAGACACCAGACCCCACCCACCAGCACAGATTGTCTCCGGGATTCTGGCAGTGTCTGAATCTGTCCCTTGCTGCAGCAGGCAAAAACCACAGGGTCCTAGTGCTCTCTCAGTGGGACTACAGTTCACCCTCTTACAGGAGCCATGTACGCAGGGGAGGAGGATGGGGGAGCCATGCACGCAGGGTGAGAGGATGGGGGAGCCATGCACGCAGGCAGGAGGATGGGGGAGCCATGCACGCAGGGTGGGAGGATGGGGGAGCCATGCACACAGGGTGGGAAGATGGGGGAGCCATGCACGCAGGGTGGGAGGATGGAGTATAAATATGGAGTATAAATACTGGGCCCTATAGGGGGGACACAGTGTAAGAGGACAGTGTGAAGAGGGGGCCAGTATAGAAAGGAGAGGTCAGTGTGAAGAGTATGTACCATAAGAGGGACAGTGTGGGGGTCATATTTTGTGCAGACAATATAGTGAGGGGCAGTTTTTTATTCAGGAGCATTATAATGACACTTGTATCTTTAACGGCGTCATGTGGAGATTTTCTACAAAAGAGCGGAGAAGATGGAAGTCTGCAGAGACGGCTGTGGATGAGAAAACTCATCATGGGATCTGGACAAGATGAAGAAAAGAAGAACGGCTCCAGAGACGACGTCATCTATAAGGTACCTGGATGTAAATGTTATTTGTGATGCTAACTCTCCTGTTTTTATTTATGTTAGGAGCATTAAAGGGAATGTCCAGGTATGTAATGAGTCTGCAGTCATTCTTTGTGACTGCAGACTTCTGAATTCTCACAGGGCGCACTGCATGCTGTCAGGATTCTCTCGTGCTGGCGATTTACATACATGCGGTCACATGCTGACAAGACATGTGTGGCCTCCGTCAATGAAAATGAACTAAGCGAGGCCGGGCACGTCTAGTCGGAATGTGGTCAGAAGTATACAAATCGCATGCTTGTGCTGACATGACCGTCCACCGGCAAGGGAGAATCCTAAAAGTGTGCAGTGCATTAGCTGTGAGAATTCAGAAGCTGCGATGTCAGGATTCAGCTCTGCAGGTTCCAGTAGTCGTCACATGGACACTTCACTCATATGCGAGTGCAGCGCCCCAGAGTCCTGGTCGTTGCAGTAGTGTCGCTCTCCCACCAGGGGGAGTGATGTTACGTCTGATGTACTAAAGGAGTTCACCTGACCAGGTATCACAGTCACACATTACACTTCACACTCCAGTGGGCCAGGGGGAGCAAAGGTGCTATTTACTAGGCCACTCCTCACACACGGGTAAAACTGGTGGGTTGGATGGGAAGTTAGGCAGAACGCTACTGGGTTTGACCCAGGGAAGACCTGTCAGGCAGACAGGGGGAGAAGAAGGAACATCTGAGCTGCAGACAGAGGTCCCTGTCAGGGGTGGGATCCTGACAGAGACAGAGCGAGAGTTAGAACGTTACGGAGCTGCGCCTGCACTTTATTGCGGCAGCATCCTAAAAAAGGACACGAAGCTAAGTATATTGTGGAGAGTGAGAAAAGAGATCACAGCACAAGGAGATAACACCGGGAGGAGGGTCTGCCCCGAGATCGGCGGCCTCCTTCTGAGGCACGTAGCCGGTGGCTGGAACACCGAGGGAGTAATTGGCTCTACGCATTACTTTGAACTACGGCAGGACAGTTCATTCCAAGTTGGCTGCCCAACTGTTAAACCTAATGAAGACATCGGAGGCAAATTGTGGGAGAGGGACGTCTCTAGGGTCCCTATAAAATAGCTCCAGGCCTACCCCGTCATACGGGTCATGCTATCCATACCATCTGGGGGACGGAGAGAGAATATCAGAAACATACACGACAGTTGTGAGGACTATCCCGTGGTGCTCAGCAGGGAAGTACTACAACACACAGGCGCTAGTAGGAAGGCTACTGATTTCCACCTGCAAAGGGAACTCTGGATGTGCCTTCGGACCGGCCGGATTCAGCCAGCCCTGTGAACAGTGCTCTGGACTGTGGACGCTGAAGTCTACAGTAAAAAGGTAAAGAGACTGCAACCTTGTGTCCTCGTTATTTACCGCGACCTACACCATCACCATCTACCTTACTGGGAAACCCTGGGGACATACTTCACCTGTGGGAAGGTACACCATCTAGCTGCCATAACATCACCCCAGCGGACCCCTCAGCAGCGTCGGTCATCCTGACCAAATACCACAGGTGGCGTCACGAACACCGTACAAACTACTACAAACAACAACACTACACTCTTCAAGTGGACGTCCCCTCACTAGGGCCACGGACCGGGTCGGGCCACCGTGACATCCCCAGAGCAGCGAAGGACCCGGTACCGAGTATCCCCATTGCCCTACGCGTGGGGGCGCCGCACGACTTTCACACTTATGGTCCTGTGACACCGAGCTTCTCGTCTGCTTCTCTCAGTTTTTCACTGAACATTGAGCGCATTAGGGAGAAGAGCTCGTGGGCACATGACTGAGTGTGCAAATCGCATATGTCCTTGGCAGAGGAGGGGCACCAAAATGAATTCTTGCCCCTGGTGCCAGAAACCCTAGATACACCTCTGCTGGTATGCTACTGCGAGCGGCGATTACCGGATCCGGTGGAGGGAGGTCTGTGCACAGTGCAGCACAGGCAGTGAGGCAGGGACTGAGGGTGTGCACAGAGAGAATGGAGACCCGGAGACTGCCTGTCCCAGTCTACGCCGTAGCCTGGAGCCCTCATTATATGTCAATGGAGTATGTCAGTTAATAAATTGTTTTTCTAAAGCTTTACAGTGTAGTTTTAGGTCAGAGGGATGGTTGGGATGAGCTAGCAAGGTGCAAGGACAGGTAGTGATGGCTACTTGCGGACATGTGCGGCAATTGCGGTTTTGCACTTGCGGTGATACAAAAAACACTGCTAGCAGTGTTTTTTTCCATTGCTGCAAGTACCGCATTTGCCGGATGGCGGCAAAACCGCAAGTGCCGCACATGTCTGCAAGTCCCATAGGGAATGAATGAGGCCGAACGCAGTGTTGCCGTAAGTGATCCATTACGCGGCAGATGTGGAAAAACTGCCGGATCTGCTGCAAAAGGCTACTTTCACATCAGCGATTTTTGCCAAAGTCACTGCCGATAGTGTCATACTCACCAATAGGGGAGGCAGCACTAAAAGTGCCTAGGGCAGCAGAAACTCTAAATACGGCCCTGACACTGACACTGACTGATAGCCGGCTCAGCATTAGAGCTGGCTGTTAGTCACTGCCAGGGCTTGGTTATAGCTGCCACTTACTATGCACTTTAGCAGTGAATGAAGCCGAGCCGGCCCGTCCCTATATGACTGAAAGCCCGAGGCTGCCAAAAGGAATAAAGTTTACTTCATCCCGGTGACAGGGCTCTCTGTGCGGGCGTTGGGCAGCTTTCGAACACTATTAACTTGCATATTAACCCTATATCTACAGGTTGATATTTTTTTTTACATTACAAGTTCCCTTTAATCTCCATGATTATGGTGTGATTATTAATCTGTTTGTCTTTAGGAGAGATAACCCACTGCCAGGGAAGTCTGGCAGCATCTATTATTCCCTGATACCCAATGAAAATACAAGCACGCTTGGCCGAACCGTACCTCATTTGTATGGAGAGTTCTAGGAGGAATAGCTGTTGGCCTAAAGAGCATTCGGTAAAACAGCTGATGATGTGCGTCTTTAGGTGAGGATCGACCAGAGTTTCATTTTTCAACTTGACCATACGATATTTCTAGAAGGCCACAACACAGATTCTCCAGCCAAAGAATACTGAAAGTACAACGCAGTGTGGTGCAGGTGAACGGGATCACATTGAACTCTGCAGGGGACTGCAACAAGCAAATTGCACCATTTGTACTTTCTGGGACGTTCTTGTCACAATCACAATACCTTTTAGGAGGTAAAGGTACCTCAATCACCCGCATTATGCTGCGATGTAGCAGCGGCATGCAGCAATCTTTGGCCGTGGGACCTGTTTCAAAACCATAGGTGCCGTATGGCTACACTCTAAGGTCTCATCTAGATGTCCATTTTTCACGTATATGTTCTAGGTTTTTTGATAAAAAAGATAATACGAGTACCCATTGTAGTGTATCAAGAGCCAAAGAAGAAATCCAGCGTGGTAGCAGGTCAGTGAAGTAAAATCCAAAATTTATTGTAGAAAATATTAAAATGTAGTTACAGGCGGTTCCAACCAGAGTGAATGAAAAACTCTGCGTTTCAGCTCAAACCATGAATAAGGCACCTGCGAGGTGAAACGCGGAGTTTTTCATTCACACTGTTTGGAACAGCCTGTAACTAAATTTTAATATTTTCTACAATAAATTTTGTATTTTACTTCATGGACCTGCTACCACACTGGATTTCATCTTTGGTTCTTCATACATAGACGTATCCCAGGCTTTTCCGTGCGTGTTTCACAGCAGGATTTATGCTGCAACGACGTGGTGAGCTGACTCTCCTTCCCTTTTTCCCCAGTTGTTGATCATTGTAGTGTATGGTGCCGTTGACTTGTCTTTGTGTCTGCAAAAAAAGGATCACTGAGACATGTATGTGTAATTTTGATCCATGATTCGGATCAAAAAAGGTCTATGGGTCAGTGAGAATCATGGACAGCGCACGTTGTCATCTGTGTAGAGTCGCTTTTAATGGATGGAAGAAGTTTTACAAATTTTCTTCTTTTTTTTTTACATATGAGAAAATCACTGATTGTAAAAACTGACACTGACAGAACACTGATGATAACCGGTTTATGTTTTTATGTCTAAGAACAATCACTTACTTTACTTCTGACTGAAGCATATGGAGTCCGGACAAGGTCTACAGTCCATGAGGAATTTCATTCTCCATGTTTGTGGTGTGATGAAACATAATAAGATCTTGTGCTACACGTTAACCTCCTGTGATGTGGGCGTCCATTTTCAGCAGACCATGTGTGTGAAAGGTTTGCATTTCCTGTCAGTGATACTGAAACCCAGTAACCTGGCAGATCGAATTCTTTTAAAACATCACCACCACGAGTGATATTTGACAATCTGCTCTGAAATCACTTGTTATAACAGAAGTCACCTACAGTATGTCCTACTTTATAAAGTGTGTTTGACTAAAATTGTTTATACAGTACAAGAATAGGAAAAAAAAACCAATAAAATCAACATGTATTAGAATTTTGTGAAGCTGTGGTTATCTATAATACAGCACAAAAACTCAAAAGAAAATGACCAGCACCTGCTAAGAACGAACAGGTGAACAGGTGCAAGCTGCTGTGTCTATGCTATATGGAAACCACTGTAAGCGGGCTGCCACCAGGAATTTCAGGGCCCCAAACTGGCAATTTTTTTTGGCCCCCTTGAGACTCCACCCAGGCTCCACCCCAGCTTCGGCTTAACCCCTTGAACCTTTCACCACCCACTCTTGGAAAAACCCCACTTCTGCACCATGTCCTCAACAATCACACATTAATAGTTCCCATCGAACACCAGATCACATACATAGCCAGCAGCTTTTGTTTTGGTCAAAATATACAAGGTAGGCTCTATTGGCAGGGCCCTACTGTACTCTAACCTATTAAAAATGTGTTAAAATACCTAATTATCATTTTAGGTATATTGTGTCACATACATTTTTTTTTTAAATGATCACTAATGCCACATACAAGGTACAAATACTGTCACACCATGGCCAGACCACATATTACCACCACATAGTGAACAAATATTACCACATACACACATACAAGAAATAAATATCGCCACACCATGACCAGGCCGCATATTAGCACCACATAGTGAACGAATAATACCACATAAAGGAACAAATACCATCACACCATGGCCAGACCACATATTACCAAACCATAGTGACCAAATAATACATACAAGAGACAAATACCTCCACACCGTGACCAGATTCCATATTACCACCACATGGTGATCAAATAGTACCACCTACAAGGAACAAATACCACCACACCATGACCAGACCACATATTACCACCACATCGTGACCAAATAATACCACATACAAGGGATAAATATCACCACATAGTGACAGAATAATACCACATGCAAGGAACAAATACTACCACACCATGACCAGACCACATATTAACACCTCACAGTGACTGAATTATACCACAGACAAGGAACAAATACCACCACACCATGATCAGACCCCATATTACTACCAAATAGTGACCGAATACTTCAATACTGATGATTAATTTTAAAAAAAACTTTTTAATGCAAATTTCTGACTTTTTTTTTCTATCCTAAAATAATAAAAAAACTGGACATGTTTAGCCCTCATATGTCACAGATCTATGGGTCTATGAAAAACACGGACAGTACATGGATGCCATTCGTGTGTCATCCATTTGCTGTCTGTGTTTTACATTGCAAAGGAAAAGAGAAGCTTTGTCATATTTTTATCAATGTGTGAAAAACACTCATGACACACTGACCAAACACGGAAAGTAGTCTGATCCAAAACTATAATGACATTCCTACTGGTTTTTCATATGTGTTTAAATACAAACATCTGAATGTGGCCTAACAGTATTCTTCAATGTCACTGTAGGAATTTGCTCATATTTTGGGCTTTCTGTAAATAACAGAGACCAGTGCATGGGGTTTGTACAGTGGAATGGTAGATGCTCAACGTACAATTATGCTCCTTGAATATGGGTGCCATATTTATAGAGATGCTCCCTCCTTGAAGCATACCTATGCAATTCAAGGAAACCTGTCATCAGCACTGAGAGCCCCACTGCCAGAAAGAAATGAACTTTATTTCTGTCGGCAGCCTTGGGCTTTTAGCAATAGGGATGGGCCAGAGTGGCATCAGTCACTACTTGTGCCAGGGGCCACGGTTACATCAGGCACTTACTGTGCACTGAGCCGTGACTGAAGATGCGCCGATGCCGCCCTTATGACTGAAAGCCCAAGGCTGCCAGGAGGAATACAGTTCATTTCCTTCCGGCATCCATGCTGTCAGTGCCAGCAACTTCAGGACCCTATTAACCTGCAAATTAAAGGGAACCTGTCAGCAGGATTGTGCTCAGTAAACTACAGACAGTGTCAGGTTGGCGCCGTTATACCAATTAAAATGATACCTTTATTGATTAAATCTGTCTTGTGGTTGTTGTTTAATCTTTATTCTCAGTTTTCAATTAATGAGATTCTTGTGCTTCGGGGTGGCCTGTGGGGGTGGCCTTTATGTGGTGCTCTGCTTAGCTACTACCACGCAGGCACGGCCAGTGCCATTTTGAGACAATTTTTTTTAATGAATTTCGTTATAGTATCAAAGAAAATAATAAACTGCACATTACACATGCGTTCATGCTGCCTGCCTGCTGCAGGTGATTTTTTTTCTCAATATACACTGCTAAAAAAATAAAGGGAACACTTAAACGCAGAATATAACTCCAAGTAAATCAAACTTCTGTGAAATCAAACTGTCCACATAGGAAGCAACACTGATTGACAATCAATATCACATGCTGTTGTGCAAATGGAACAGACAACAGGTGGAAATTATTGGCAATTATCAAGACACACTCAATAAAGGAGTGGTTCTGCAGGTGGGGACCACAGACCACATCTCAGTTCCAATGCTTCCTGGCTGATATTTTGGTCACTTTTGAATGTTGATTCTGCTTTCACACTCGTAGTAGCATGAGACGGACTCTACAACCCACACAAGTGGCTCAGTTAGTGCAGCTCATCCAGGATGGCACATCAATGCGAGCTGTGGCAAGAAGGTTTGCTGTGTCTGTCAGCGTAGAGTCCAGAGGCTGGAGGCGCTACCAGGAGACAGGCCAGTACACCAGGAGACGTGGAGGGGGCTGTAGGAGGGCAACAACCCAGCAACAGGATTTTTACCTCTGCCTTCGTGCAAGGAGGAGCAGGAGGAGCACTGCCAGAGCCCTGCAAAATGAACTCCAGCAAGCCACAAATGTGCATGTGTCTGCACAAACGGTTAGAAACTGACTCCATGAGGATGGTCTGAGTGCCCGACATCCACAGATGGGGGTTGTGTTCACAGCCCAACACCGTGCAGGATGCTTGGCATTGCCATAGAACACCAGGATTGGCAAATTCGCCACTCGCCACTGGCACACTGTTCTCTTCACAGATGAAAGCAGGTTCACACTGAGCACATGTGACAGACGTGACAGAGTCTGGAGACGCCGTTGAGAGTGATCTGCTGCCTGCAACATCCTACCGCATGACCGGTTTGGCAGTGGGTCAGTAATGGTGTGGGGTGGCATTTCTTTTGAGGGCCGCACAGCCCTCCATGTGCTCGCCAGAGGTAGCCTGACTGCTGTTAGGTACTGAGATCCTCAGACCCCTTGTGAGACCATATGTTGGTGCGGTTGGCCCTGGGTTCCTCCTAATGCATTACAATGTGACTGGAGTGTGTCAGCAGTTCCTTCAAGATGAAGGCATTGAAGCTATGGACTGGCCCGCCCGTTCCCCAGACCTGAATCCAATTGAGCACATCTGGGACATCATGTCTCGCTCCATCCACCAACGTCACGTTGCACCACAGACTGTCCAGGAGTTGGCGGATGCTTTAGTCCAGTTCTGGGAGGAGATCCCTCAGGAGACCATCCGCCGCCTCATCAGGAGCATGCTCAGGCGTTGTACAGTAGGGAGGTCATACAGGCACGTGGAGGTCACACAATACTGAGCATCTTTTCCTTGTCATGAGGCATTTCCACTGAAGTTGAATCAGCCTGTAATATGATTTTCCACTTTGAGTTTGAGTATCATTCCAAATCCACACCTCCATGGTGTATTCATTTTGATTTACTGTACATTGATAATTCTTATGTTTCATTGTTCTGAACACATTCCACTATGTAATGAATAAAAATTTGCAACTGGAATATTTCATTCAGAGATATCTAGGATGTGGTTTTTTAGTGTTCCCTTTGTTTTTTTGAGCATTGTATAAAATATTTATTATGTAAAATATGGGGCAGGTCACTGACAGAGGCTATGTGTTTATTGTTGTGCTGTAATGTCTATTGTCTGCACAAGTCCCCTCTAAAATGTAAAGTCCTGCGGAATATGTTGGTGTGTATCAGCGGGGGCATATGTCAACCAAAACAAAAAAAATCTATAACCATCAGCAGGTTTGGAGTAGATATAAAACTTGACCTTTATTAACCCTTTAAAATTGTTTACTAAGGTGCAAAAAAAACTGCAATAAGGTGCTGGTGCCAGAAAACAGATAAAGTGCAAACAACTTAAAAAGCCGCCACAATCTAATTAGGGTCTGAACATATTTGTGTTTAGTCTCCCTTCAAATTTCAATATTCACTCTTATAACAGGTGATTCCCACCTTTTTTGAGGGTCACAAAATGTCCTATGAACAACCGTAGGATGTACTTTATGGAGGTATTCATTAACACTCTCCCGCAATACTTATCAAAACCTATGTTATTCTAACGACATATGGCTTAGCGCTCAATAGCAGTCAGACACAGATACAATCAGGAAACTGCTCCCTTGATACTAAATGGTGCGCTATCATTGAATATTCAGAGAGTGGCGGTATATAAAATTGGCAACAAGCTCAAAAAAAAAAAATGCAAGGAAGAAACAACCAAATTCCGTTCCTATGTGCATCATTAATCTCTCAAGACAGCCTGAATACATCTATGCCACTCTTATAAAGAGACTCTTAAAGACATAGGTTCTGTCCGCTGTTATGCTGGGTTTGATTAATTTTTAACAGTTTATACTCATCTGTATCTCTGGATGTATACACCGGTTCTGTCAGGCTGAGTTCGTAAAGACCCTTCTGTGGCCATGGATCATTCCCGTCTCTCTGCCATGAGGTCCTTTTCACGCATAATGTCTCCCAACGTGTTTCATCATGTAAAGAATCAATTAGGGGCATCGTGACATCTGTGTTATAATAAGGTGAGCATTGCGGAATATGTTGGCGCTATAGAAATAAAAAAATAAAATTATTACTATTCTTCTTCTTCTTCTTCTTCTTCTTCTTCTTATTCTTATTATATA
Source organism: Ranitomeya variabilis (assembly GCF_051348905.1). NCBI lineage: Eukaryota > Metazoa > Chordata > Amphibia > Anura > Dendrobatidae > Ranitomeya > Ranitomeya variabilis. The sequence goes on from NC_135236.1 coordinate 85,187,077, forward strand.
CCTCCCCCTCTTTAAACAGTGTTCACATTAAATACGTGCGGTTCCATAGATTATATAAATGTTAACGTATTCATTTACTTTTATTGTAATGTGTATGTATTTTACATGTATTGTTTATAGGATTAGGGAAAGATATAATATGGAATGGTAGCAGTAGAATAGGACAATTTTGGGAATAGATTAGTGGGGCACCATAGAGATAGAAAATGGGAGTGCCAGCACAAGTATAGTGAGCATAAGGGGTTTTCCAGACTGGGAGGAGTTAGAGCTAGCTGTAGTGCAGAGCAGTGGGATATAGTGATGGGACTTCCTGTTTAGTAAGGAGAAGTGAGGTAGCAGTGAAAGAGAGCAGACAGATAGCCGTGGGGGTGAAGTTGCTGAGGCAAGAAGGGACCCCAGGCTGAGCATCGTGCAAGTGGTCACCATCTTATAAAGTAACCATTCCAAGGAGGATCCGGGGCCTATGGCCGGGACTAGGCAGAGCTGAGCACGCATTTTACCTTTTCATATTGAAATCGGACAGGGGAATGAGAGGAAGTTGGTGGACCTAAGAGCACGGACGTCGCAAAAGGGAAAGGAGATTGTCGGAATAGGAAGAGATTGCCGGGAGAGACAGGAATTGTCAGAAGAGGCAGAGATTGCCAGACGAGACGGAAGTTGTCAGAGAAGGAAGGGAAAGCTCTAGGAATGCCATTGTGTAAGCTGTGCTTTGACTGTAACAAGTACCCTGCTGTCGAGTAAAGTTAAACTATTAAGCATGGACATGGAGTCTGAAGTTGTTTGTGCAAACCTGGAATCAGAAGCTAAAGAATATGGAGCCAGAGGGAATCCCAGTGTTTATTGTAAGTGACCTGCTGCGCACATTTCACACACAACTGATGGGACAATATGTTTCCTTTGTGGAGTGCCAGGGTATGGGAACACTTCAGCTCGTTGCCACAACTACCATCCTGGCCACCTTAAAAAATATTCCAAATTACTACAGATTCTCTCATCTCTTGGCATCACAGACTTGGCCCTGTCTTGGATCTCTTTATACCCAACAGACCGGACATTCAGCTTCTCCCACTGACACACCACCTTCTCATCTCATCCCCTATCTATCCATATCCCCTAACCCCTGCTCTTCTCCATTTACACCTTCGGCCTGGGACAGCTCAAAGAGTCCCAAGGGCTTTCAATATCATCTCTATGCTGATGCCCCACAGATCTAACTCTTTGGACCTGATATCACCTCCTTACTATCCAGAATCCCACAATGGCTTTCCTCTATTTCATCCTTCTTCTCTACTAGATTTCTAAAGCTTAACATGGACAAAACAGAATTCATTATCTTTCATCCATGTCACTCAACCTCCTCCAATAGACTTATCAATCAAAGCCAATGGCTGCTCACACTCCTCAGTCCCGCAAGCTCGCTGTCCCGGGGTAACCTTTGACTCTGATTTCTCCTTCAAACCACATATCCAAGCCTTTTCCACTTCCTGCCAACCGCAACTCAAAAATATGTACCCGGATCCGCACATTCTTTAATCAAGAATCAGCAAAAACACTGGTGCACACCCCCTTCTTCTCCCGCCTCAACTACTGTAACCTCTTGCTCTGTGGCCTCCCCTCTAATACTCACACCCCTCCAATCTATCTTAAACTCTGCTGCCCCACTAATCCACTAGCTCCCTGTCTTCCCCGGCCTCTCCTCTCCGTCAATCCCTTCACTGGCTCCCCTGTTATGACCCCAATGGCGAGGGTCTCAGAGGAACGTGGAAGTCTGCAGAATACAAAAATCCAGCTCATAGGGCAGTGGTAACTGGGTTGACCATATATCTACTCCTAACGCCAACACTAGAAGTAGCCGGGGATCATTCCTACGTTGATTCTAGATGACACGCTCCAGCCGGAGAATCTAGCTACCCCTAGTAGAGGAAAACAAAAGAACTTTCTTGCCTCCAGAGAAGGGGACCCCAAAGCTGGATAGAAGCCCCCCACAAATAATAACGGTGAGGTAAGAGGAAATGACAAACACAGAAATGAACCAGGTTTAGCACAGAGAGGCCCGCTAACTGATAGCAGAATAAAGAAAGGTAACTTATATGGTCAACAAAAACCCTATCAAAATCCACACTGGAAATTCAAGAACCCCCGAACCGTCTAACGGTCCGGGGGGAGAACACCAGCCCCCTAGAGCTTCCAGCAAAGGTCAGGATATAGATATGGAACAAGCTGGACAAAAATACAAAACCAAAACAAATAGCAAAAAGCAAAAGGCAGACTCAGCTGATATAACTGGAACCAGGATCAGTAGACAAGAGCACAGCAGACTAGCTCTGATAACTACGTTGCCAGGCATTGAACTGAAGGTCCAGGGAGCTTATATAGCAACACCCCTAACTAACGACCCAGGTGCGGATAAAAGGAATGACAGAAAAACCAGAGTCAAAAAACTAGTAACCACTAGAGGGAGCAAAAAGCAAATTCACAACAGTACCCCCCCCTTAGTGAGGGGTCACCGAACCCTCACCACGACCACCAGGGCGATCAGGATGAGCGGCATGAAAGGCACGAACTAAATCGGCCGCATGAACATCAGAGGCGACCACCCAGGAATTATCCTCCTGACCATAGCCCTTCCACTTGACCAGGTACTGACGCCTCCGCCTGGAGAGGCGAGAATCCAAGATCTTCTCCACCACGTACTCCAACTCGCCCTCAACCAACACCGGAGCAGGAGGCTCAGCAGAAGGAACTACAGGCACAATGTACCGCCGCAACAAGGACCTATGAAATACATTGTGAATAGCAAACGACACAGGAAGATCCAGACGAAAAGATACAGGATTAAGGATTTCCAATATCTTGTAAGGCCCAATAAAACGAGGTTTAAATTTGGGAGAGGAGACCTTCATAGGAACAAAGCGGGAAGAAAGCCATACCAAATCCCCAACGCGTAGTCGGGGACCCACACCGCGGCGGCGGTTGGCAAAGCGCTGAGCCCTCTCCTGTGACAACTTCAAGTTGTCCACCACATGATCCCAGATCCGCTGCAACCTATCCACCACAGAATCCACCCCAGGACAGTCAGAAGACTCCACATGACCCGAAGAAAAGCGAGGATGGAAACCAGAGTTGCAGAAAAAAGGCGAAACCAAGGTGGCGGAACTAGCCCGATTATTAAGGGCAAACTCAGCCAACGGCAAGAATGTCACCCAATCGTCCTGATCAGCAGAGACAAAACACCTCAAATAAGCCTCCAAAGTCTGATTGGTTCGCTCCGTCTGTCCATTAGTCTGAGGATGGAAAGCAGACGAAAACGACAAATCAATGCCCATCCTACTACAAAAGGATCGCCAGAACCTGGAAACGAACTGGGATCCTCTGTCTGACACAATATTCTCAGGGATGCCGTGCAAACGAACCACGTTCTGGAAAAACACAGGAACCAGATCGGAAGAGGAAGGCAGCTTAGGCAAAGGAACCAAATGGACCATCTTTGAGAAGCGATCACATATCACCCAGATAACGGACATGCCCTGAGATAGCGGAAGATCAGAAATGAAATCCATGGAGATATGTGTCCAAGGTCTCTTCGGGACAGGCAAGGGCAAGAGCAAACCGCTGGCACGAGAACAGCAAGGCTTAGCTCGAGCACAAGTCCCACAGGACTGCACAAATGACCGCACATCCCTTGACAAGGAAGGCCACCAAAAGGACCTGGCCACCAGATCTCTGGTGCCAAAAATTCCCGGGTGACCTGCCAACACCGAGGAATGAACCTCGGAAATGACTCTGCTGGTCCACTTATCCGGGACAAACAATCTGTCAGGTGGACAAGACTCAGGCCTATCAGCCTGAAATCTCTGCAACACACGTCGCAGATCCGGAGAAATAGCTGACAAGATAACTCCATCTTTAAGAATACCAACAGGATCAGCGACTCCAGGAGCATCAGGCACAAAGCTCCTAGAAAGAGCATCGGCCTTCACATTCTTTGAACCTGGTAAATACGAGACAACAAAATCAAAGCGGGAGAAAAACAATGACCAGCGGGCCTGTCTCGGATTAAGGCGTTTAGCAGACTCGAGATACATTAGATTTTTGTGATCAGTCAAGACCACCACACGATGCTTAGCACCCTCGAGCCAATGACGCCACTCCTCAAATGCCCATTTCATGGCCAACAACTCCCGATTGCCCACATCATAATTTCGCTCGGCAGGCGAAAACTTCCTAGAGAAAAAGGCACAAGGTTTCATAACCGAGCAACCAGGGCCTCTCTGCGACAAAACGGCCCCTGCTCCAATCTCTGAAGCATCCACCTCAACCTGAAAGGGAAGTGAGACATCGGGCTGGCACAAAACAGGCGCCGAAGTAAACCGGCGTTTCAACTCCTGGAAAGCCTCCACGGCAGCAGGAGCCCAGTTAGCTACATCGGAGCCCTTCTTGGTCATATCCGTCAAAGGTTTCACAATGCTAGAAAAATTAGCGATAAAACGACGGTAGAAGTTAGCGAAACCCAAGAACTTCTGAAGACTCTTAACTGACGAGGGCTGAGTCCAATCAAGAATAGCTCGGACCTTGACTGGGTCCATCTCCACAGCAGAAGGGGAAAAAATGAACCCCAAAAAGGGAACCTTCTGTACACCAAAGAGACACTTTGAGCCCTTGACAAACAAAGAATTTTCACGCAAAATTTTAAAGACCAACCTGACCTGCTCCACATGCGAATCCCAATTATCAGAAAAAACCAAAATATCATCCAGATAAACAATCAAAAATTTATCCAGATACTTCCGGAAAATGTCATGCATAAAGGACTGAAAAACTGAAGGCGCATTGGAGAGCCCAAAAGGCATCACCAAGTACTCAAAATGACCTTCGGGCGTATTGAATGCGGTTTTCCATTCATCACCTTGCTTAATGCGCACAAGGTTGTACGCACCACGAAGGTCTATCTTGGTGAACCACTTGGCACCTTTAATCCGGGCAAACAAGTCAGACAACAGCGGTAAAGGATACTGAAATTTGACAGTGATCTTATTTAAAAGCCGATAATCAATACAAGGTCTCAAAGATCCGTCCTTTTTTGCCACAAAAAAGAATCCCGCACCAAGAGGGGAAGAAGACGGACGAATATGTCCTTTCTCCAGAGACTCCTTGATATATGAACGCATAGCGGTATGTTCAGGTACCGACAGATTAAACAGTCTTCCCTTAGGAAATTTACTGCCTGGGATCAAATCTATAGCACAGTCACATTCCCTATGAGGAGGCAGTGCACTGGACTCAGACTCACTGAAGACATCCTGATAATCAGACAAATACTCCGGAACTTCCGAAGGCGTAGAAGAAGCAATAGACACAGGCAGGGAATCCCCATGAATACCCCGACAGCCCCAACTTGAGACTGACATAGCCTTCCAGTCCAGGACTGGATTATGGGTCTGTAACCATGGCAGCCCTAAAACAACCAAATCATGCATTTTATGTAAAACCAGGAAACGTATCACCTCGCGGTGTTCAGGAGTCATGCACATGGTAACCTGTGTCCAATACTGCGGTTTATTTGCTGCCAATGGCGTAGCATCAATACCCCTAAGAGGAATAGGATTTTCTAATGGTTCAAGAGTAAAACCACAGTGCTTAGCAAAAGACAGATCCATAAGACTCAGGGCAGCACCTGAATCTACAAACGCCATGACAGGATAAGATGACAGTGAGCAAATCAAAGTTACAGACAGAATAAATTTAGGTTGCAAATTACCAACGGTGACAGGACTAACAACCTTAGCTATACGTTTAGAGCATGCTGAGATAACATGTGTAGAATCACCACAGTAGTAGCACAAGCCATTCCGGCGTCTATGAATTTTCCGCTCATTTCTAGTCAGGATTCTATCACATTGCATTAAATCAGGTGTCTGTTCAGACAACACCATGAGGGAATTTGCGGTTTTTCTATCACATTGCACCGAATCAGGTGTCTGTTCAGACAACACCATGAGGGAATTTGCGGTTTTGCGCTCCCGCAACCGCCGGTCAATTTGAATAGCCAGTGCCATAGTATCATTCAGACCTGTGGGAATGGGAAAACCCACCATAACATTCTTAATGGCTTCAGAAAGGCCATTTCTAAAGTTAGCGGCCAGTGCACACTCGTTCCAATGTGTCAGCACGGACCATTTCCGAAATTTTTGGCAATACACTTCAGCCTCGTCCTGCCCCTGAGACATAGCCAGCAAGGCCTTTTCTGCCTGAATCTCAAGATTGGGTTCCTCATAAAGTAAACCGAGCGCCAGAAAAAACGCATTAATATCAGCCAATGCCGGATCTCCTGGCGCCAGCGAAAAAGCCCAATCCTGAGGGTCGCCCCGTAAGAACGAAATAACAATTTTTACTTGCTGAGCAGAGTCTCCAGATGAACAGGGTCTCAGGGACAAAAACAACTTACAATTATTCATGAAATTCCTAAACTTAAACCTGTCTCCGGAAAACAGTTCAGGAATCGGTATTTTAGGTTCTGACCTAGGATTTCTGATAACATAGTCTTGTATGCCCTGCACACGAGTAGCCAGCTGGTCCACACTTGTAATCAAGGTCTGGACATTCATGTCTGCAGCAAGCATAGCCACTCTGAGGTAAAGGGGAAGAAGAAAAAAAAAAAAACTCAGAATCTTCTTTCTTATAATCCCTCTTCTGCAATGCATTAAACATTTAATACTGGCCTGGCAAACTGTTATGACCCCAATGGCGAGGGTCTCAGAGGAACGTGGAAGTCTGCAGAATACAAAAATCCAGCTCATAGGGCAGTGGTAACTGGGTTGACCATATATCTACTCCTAACGCCAACACTAGAAGTAGCCGGGGATCATTCCTACGTTGATTCTAGATGACACGCTCCAGCCGGAGAATCTAGCTACCCCTAGTAGAGGAAAACAAAAGACCTTTCTTGCCTCCAGAGAAGGGGACCCCAAAGCTGGATAGAAGCCCCCCACAAATAATAACGGTGAGGTAAGAGGAAATGACAAACACAGAAATGAACCAGGTTTAGCACAGAGAGGCCCGCTAACTGATAGCAGAATAAAGAAAGGTAACTTATATGGTCAACAAAAACCCTATCAAAATCCACACTGGAAATTCAAGAACCCCCGAACCGTCTAACGGTCCGGGGGGAGAACACCAGCCCCCTAGAGCTTCCAGCAAAGGTCAGGATATAGATATGGAACAAGCTGGACAAAAATACAAAACCAAAACAAATAGCAAAAAGCAAAAGGCAGACTCAGCTGATATAACTGGAACCAGGATCAGTAGACAAGAGCACAGCAGACTAGCTCTGATAACTACGTTGCCAGGCATTGAACTGAAGGTCCAGGGAGCTTATATAGCAACACCCCTAACTAACGACCCAGGTGCGGATAAAAGGAATGACAGAAAAACCAGAGTCAAAAAACTAGTAACCACTAGAGGGAGCAAAAAGCAAATTCACAACACTCCCCATTGCCCAAAGACTCCAGTTCAAAACCCTAACCATGACATACAAAGCCATCCACAACCAGTCTGCTCCATACATCTGTGACTTAGTCTGCTGGTGCTTAGGAGATGTGTTGCACTGCCAAGGTAAATGTTGGTCACATCAGATACTGACTGTTTTCTTTACCCCCTGACTAACCGATCTGCCTTCACATCTCAAACTTGGCTCCAGGATCTCTCCTCTGGTCCATATCCTCTCCAGTGGATGAGGTATTGGAGGGAATTTCTGACCCTACTAGAATTGACAACCTTCTGATCCTCATACTCCAAGCCATCATCGACCGAAACCAGAGGAGCCGGGGATGAGGGAGACAACACCAAAGGAACAAACTCCTTAATATGGATTTATAGAACATGTTAGGGATACCAAGAGATGGAGGAAGTTTTAATCTAAATGGCAAAAATAAATTAGAGAAAAAGCGCATGGACACAGGTTAGTCAGAGTTTTGGCCCCCCTGTGAAAAAACTGCCCCTACTTCAACCTCTGAAGCATCCATCTCCACAATGAACCGTTCTTGGGGATTAGGTTGGATCAGAATGGCAGCAGACATCAAACGCTGCCCCCTTATATGTAAGGTCAGTAAGAGGTTTAGCAATCTGAGAAAAACCCTTGATAAATGTCCTATAATAGTTGGTGAATCCCAGAAAACGCTGCAAAGCCTTAAGATCATGAGGTTGAACCCAATCAATTATGTCCTCGAGATGGATTCAGAATGGAGTGCCCCCACTTGGAGAGTGAAATCCACTGTTACCCTCTTGACCAAATTCTGGACTAACGATGTTTTGTCAAGGGGGAAAATTTGAATGGGTCTTTCTAAACTTACAGTCCCTAACGCTAAGTTCAGAACCATACCCGAATCATTAAAGTTAGCAGCAGACCCATAGTCAATAAACGCCATTGTTGATAACACCTGGTTCTCGAGGATAACACTGTATTCATCAGTACTTTATCAGAGGAAGAAAAAGGTACCTGGGAGTCCGAGTGATCTCCTCGGCCGCTACCCAGACTCAGACCTTCTACCGACGGTTTCCTAGCCTGAGGGCGAGTTGGGCAATTCTTAAGAAAATGTCCAGAGAGACCACAGTACAGAGTCTGAGATCTTGTCTACATCTTTTCTCCACAACACAAAGACTGGCAACTCTAACCTCCAATGGCTCCACCTCTGGTAAATGGACATACTCCAGGGAAGTATAATGGGCAGCCTTCTGTTTACCAAGTCTATCACGGATTCTGCGGTCCATTCGTATGGCCCGGTCATGGCCTCCACCAAAGAACAATGGCGTCATGAAGCACCAAAGCATCCTTAAAGGTTTTGGAAAGGCCTGGATTAATGGACCACTGCCGGAAAGTCCTCAGCTGTGCGACCCACCCGTGCCAGGTTCATGATCTTAGCCTCAGTGACCTGGATCCTGTCAAGATCATCATACAGTATATCAGACCAAAACTGTCAAAGAACGTGTCAACAGAAAACCGTCATGGGGCTTGTGGAGACAAAGAAAAAGCCCAAGTCTGAGGACACCCTGCGTTACAAAGGGCACAATTAAAAGAGACAGAAGGCATGCAAGGAATATTAATGAGATTTGCAGGGTTTCTGAGTGTAGCAGGGTTCAATAAAACCATGGGTAATCCATGTAATTTGGCTAAAATTCCAAAATTACAGTAAGTCAAACTATGCCCATAGAATTAAAGATGTTGCCACAATGTAATGAATCAGTCTTTTGCATCCTGAGTTCTCAGTCAGAAGGTAAGATGGCCTAGGAATTAATTGATTCAATAATTAAAGAACATTTCCAAAAGGACATAAAGCCTCACAAGTTGGACAGCCTGTCCTTTTGAAAGCAGGCAACAAAAACATGACATTTATTCCTTATATTGTAAAATAATGATCTTTATCCTCACTTTCTAATTGGAGTCATGAAAGAGTTAAAACATATACAGCAGCTTGATGAGGTTACCTAGGCTATGTAGATATAAAAGGTGTGACAGGGCATTTTGCCAGTTATGTCCCGTCCCCCTGATGAAGCTGCAGAATCTGCGAAACATGCTTAGGTGCCATATTTATGGTGTGTATATGTTTTAACAATACAACGTCTATCATTGGGAACTGCTGTCTCTCAGAATCCTATCAGGCACTGAACCTGCTGACCTGCATGATAAATGTAAGGAACCTATCAACTGTAAAATGTTTTTAAACCCTTGAATGCCACATTAGTTTATAAGGAATAAACATAAGGCCCAATTCATCAAGGTGTTTTTGCCAGTTTTTAAAGAAGTTTTATTTTATTTTTTTGCAATTTTCTGCATTGCTTTGCATCAGTCCTGGCCAGTTTTGCCAAAGTGTCCAGAACTTGAGTGGGAAGGGGCTGTGGTGAGGCCTGCCTAGCAAATTTATCAAATTTACATCATTTTAGTGGCATCAGAAATCTACAGGAGTAACAATTCCAGTGAAGAAACACGACAGTTGCAAGATATTCCTAATTCAATAACAGACATACCCTTATTAATGAATTATATGCATTTTAGTTCAGTGGTGCCTTGATAAAGACAGGCATGCAAAATGGCATAATATTTTAGTACTTTTTTTCTGAATTATTAAAACAATTTGATTTAAAAAAAATATGTGCAGGTTTTATATTCACATACTGTAGTTGTAACAATTTAACTATATATATATATACACAGTATATCACAAAAGTGAGTACACCCCTCACATTTTTGTAAATATCTTATTATATCTTTTCATGGGACAACACTGAAGATCTGACACTTTGACACAATGTAGAGTAGTCAGTGTACAGCTCGTATAACAGTGTACATTTGGTGTGCCCTCTAAATAACTCAACACACGGCCATTAATGTCTAAATCACCGGCAACAAAAGTGAGCACACCCATAAGTAAACATGGCTAAATTGTGCCCAAAGTGTCAATATTTTGTGTGGTCACCATTATTATCAAGCTCTGCATTAACTCTCTTGGGCATGGAGTTCACTAAAGCGTCACATGTCACCACTGGAATCCTCTTACGCTCCTCCATGAAGACATCACAGAGCTGGTGGATGTTAGAGACCTTGAGCGCCTCCATCTTCTGTATGAGGATGCCCCACAGATGCTCAATAGGGTTTAGGTCTGGAGACATGTTTGGCCAGTCCAACACGTTTACCCTCAGTTTCTTTAGCAAGGCAGTCATGGAGGTGTGTTTGGGGTCGTTATTATGTTGGAATACTGCCCTGGGGCCCAGTTTCCGTAGGGAGGGGACCATGCTCTGCTTCAGTATGTCACAGTACATGTTGGCATTCATGGGTCCCTCAATGAACTGCAGCTCCCCACACCGGGCAGCACTCACACAGCCCCAAACTATGACACTCCCACCACCATGCTTGACTGTAGGCAAGACACACTTGTCACTTGGTTGCCGTCATACACGCTTGACACCATCTGAACCGAATATGTTTATCTTGGTCTCATCAAACCACAGCACATGGTTGTAGTAATCCATGTCTGCTTTTCTTCAGCAAACTGTTTGCGGGTTTTCTTGTGCATCATCTTTACAAGAGGCTTCTTTCTGGGATGGAAGTCATGCAGACCAATTTGATGCAGTGTGCGGTGCACTTATTTCTCATTGGCCAACCATACTATAATAGCTCACTGGTCCATGACGTTTCCACCCTCCGACGAAGGCGGAAGCCAAAACGCGCATCGGGGTGGACGCCACTTGGATGAAGGAGTTATACCCATGTAAGTGTTGTACAAATTAGCTTTCTTATAACAATTTTTACACTACTAGGTGACACACCGCACATGGGTACATGATGAGTGTTTCTGTATAGTATATACAGTTATACCCTGTTTTGAGATGTATGAATATATAAAATAGAGGAGTGCACTGACACTTTACCCCTCTCTTTGTCCTTGTAAAATGAAAACTCATTATTGTACTGTTTGTCCTTTTTGGACACCTTGCTAATATTTCATATATTGTATGTTTAGCTGTCACCCTCCTTCTTACATTCCCATACCCCATGAGGGCGTCCCTGCTTTTTAATTGTTCTTTTAATGTCATTGTGCTGACACCCCTGTTGCTGCTCTAAATAAATATGTTGATATGTCACATTGTATTTGGGACTTTATTGATCGGCCGTTTTTCCTTTTTCCCCCCTTTTTTGAGTATGTTCTCCGATTGTCCCTGAGATTTTACTAGTCTGATCTGTTGGGTCATAATAATACTATTGATAATTTTACTATTTGATAGAATTTACATAGACCCCTCTATAGATCTATATATTCTCCTTGCTAATTTTCCACCTTATATCATGTTGTAAAGTGGCTTTATTGGCCACAAAGTTTAATACTAGCAGAAAACATGTAACATTTGCCCTCTGATATCTCACTGCTATCACGATGCAGTACAGTAAAGATGGACCCTGGCTGCCCTACGACCAGTCAGGGTATTATTAAGATGCAGCTATGATTTTTGCCGTATATGTTCCTATCTGTTACAGAGATTATTTAGGGACTTCATTTTCTACGTTCAGTGTAAGATGCAGAGAACCTGTATAGTGAGGAAAAGCCGTATATCTGAGTAGTGAAAACAATAATTAACTCAGGCTTAGGAGGCTGACCACATATAAGAAGAACAATGAAAAGGCTGCAGTGATTCCTAGCTGAGGAAAGAGGGCAAGTGCGTGCTGCCACAAGTAACTACAGTATAAGGCCGAAGAAGAGGAGGAGATGGAGAACTTAATTTCTCTATCTTCTCCATTGTCTCTGTGCGAGTATGTAAGGAGGTGGACTGTTGCTGTCTCATTCTTTTCCCTGAAGACACCAATTGTGTTATGTGTTATATTGTAATGTGAATAATGTGAGTCTTTTGTATATATTATGTAGTGTGAATTGTAATGTATTGTGATATGGTTATGCATAGTGTTATAGGTAATATTAGTAATATGTAATGTAGGATGTAATAGTGTAAGGTATTATAGTATACATTACTGTAAGGCATAGTGTAGAGAATAAAATAGGTAGTGTAAGGTATAGATATGTAGATGATTGAATATAGGGTAACACGGAGTTAGTGTTTAGGACAAGCCCACAGGTGTGGTGTTAGTGTAAGGGCACCTGACTGCTTTCTGTTAATTGAAGAGTAGAGTTTTGGAGTGCTAAGTGAGCAGAGTTGCCTTAGGGGTGATCCAGAGTGAGAGGAGACTAACACAAAGGGATAGCGTGATCCTAAGGAAAAGTGACTGATGAGATAGAGGGGCCTTCCAGAGAAGGATTCTTGAAGAGGATGCCAAATCACGAACCCTAGAGATTGTAACACAAAAGTAACGGGCTTAAAAAGGACTGAGTACATGCGACTAGTGGGGGTCCCGAGAGCAAGGATTCAAAGGCGCCAGTACTGGAAGAAAAAGGATTCAGAACCACTGAGGAAGTATGGAGACTTGCTGATCATGACTGTAGCTTTAAAGCTGGTTTGTGGCTGAATATGGAGAAACAGTATGCCTCACTAGCCCTGAAGTAAACTACAGAGGAAGGATACTGAAAGTGGAAAGTGCCTCGCCCGCGGCTACCACCCCACTGTCCAGCAGCCAAAGACTACTGACCTAGCTGATGGCCCAGAGTCCCACAAATTAATCCGTCTATCTATAGTTTTTGTTGGGGAAACACTAAACAGGGTGCAGTGACATCAGCTCTGCCCCCTCCTTGCAATTAAAATTTCTTTGTATTTTTTAAATGCTTTATTTAAAGTTGGAGATCCCAGGCGATCATTAGAACCCGTTCCTGTCCTGTCCATTTGAAAAGACAGGTTGTCATAAATTTGCAGTGCTTCTTCATTCACAGTCTATGAGACTGATGTCAATAACTGAGCACTGTACTCAGCTCTCTACATACAGCTCTGGAAAAATTAAGAGACCACTGCAAAATTTTCAGTTTGTCTGATTTTTCTCTTTATAGGTATTTTTTTTAGTAAAATGTAAATTGTTCTTTTATTCTATAAACTACTGACAACATGTCTCAGAAGTTCCAAGGAATACATTTTGTATTTATTTTCTGAAAATGAGAAATGGTCAAAATAACAAAAAATGCATTGCTTGCAGACCTCAAATAATGCAAAGAAATCAAGTTCATAATCATTTTATAACAACAATACTAATGTTTTAACTCAGAAATCAATATTTTGTGGAATAATCATGATTTTTAATCACAGCTTTCATGCGTCTTGGCATGCTTTCCACCAGTCTTTCACACTGTTTTTGGGTGACCTTATGCCACTCCTGGTACAAAAATGTAAGCAGTTCTTCTTTGTTTGGTGGCTTGTGACTATCCATCTTCCTCTTGATTACATTCCAGAGGTTTTCAATGGGGTTCAAGGCTGGAGATTGGGCTGCCCATGACAGGGATTTGATGTGGTGGTCCTTCATCCACACCTTGATTGACCTAGCTGTGTGGCATGGCGCATTGTCCTGCTGGAAAAACCATTTCTCATAGTTGGGGAACATTGCCTGAGCAGAAGGAATCAACTGTTTTTCCAGGATAACCTTGTATGCGGCTTGATTCATACGTTCTTTGCAAAGATTAACCTGTCCAATTCCAACCTTGGTGAAGCATCCACAGATCATCACCGATCCTCCACCAAATTTCACAGTGGGTGCAAGACACTGTGGTTTGTACGTCTCTCCAGATCTCCGTTTAACCGTTTAACCATTAGACGACCAGGTGTTGGGCAAAGCTGAAAATTAGACTCATCAGAGAAGATTACCTTATTCCAGTCCTCTATGGCCTGTGATGCAGTGACCCCTGTTACAGCTAGGGGGCGCTGCATGTGCTCCTCAGGATATGCATGGAGGCATATCTGTGGTTATAATGGTTGAACTAGCCACCTCCCACCTATGGGAGTGGTTACAAGTATATAATGTGACCATGTGGTCACATGGGAAAAGATGGATGGACCTGAGTGGTCTGTGTGCCAGGTCCTGGAGGGCCTCTGTGTTGGGAGGTCCTGGGAGTAGGACTAGATCCCTGAAGAGCACATGAGGGGAGGCCTTGGACCTGGGGGCCTGTGTGTTGGACGGTCCCAGAGGGGGATGGACATCCTGAATAGCGCACAGAGAGGACGTGAGTGCAGAGTCCGTGATGGCACTGCGTTTGGGGAAGCTACAGCCCGTCTGAGGATCTGGACTGTCAGGTGGCCTGGTGAGCAAGGCATTGCCCGGGACGGTGATCCCAGTTTGGCAGCTTCCCTGAGAGAGAGTACTGACAGGAGTCAGCGTATGGAGCAGGAGCTCCTAGAAGGTAACCCAGCATATGGGGTGCTGTGCGGTCACCCACGGCAACTGGTCAGATAAGGATCAGGGTGTTTAGAGACCGCGACCCAATGTCATGTGCGCTATATGACTAGGGACATTGACGAGTGAGAGGTCCAGCATGTTTAGTGTCAGTGAGATAAAGCCAAATATGAAGTGTCTAAAGATAAAGCTGCAACTTAATGTCACCGGTTGGTGCCTATTGTGTTCTATGAAGTGTATATGGTGAACTGGGCATAATCAGTTTTATGATGCCATAATAAACCGTGTGGACTGTTTAAGTAGAAAAACCGTGCCTAAGTGCTTGAATCCCGTGCCAAGCGAGTGTCCCCCCAATACACTCAGTAAGTGCAATCTTACAGGCCCAATCCTTACGGTCTTTGGCAAACTTCAGCCTGGCTCTCCTTTGCTTCTCATTGATGAAAGGCTTTTTTCTAGCTTTACATGATTTGACTCCTGCCTCTAGGAGCCTGTTACGAACTGTTCTTGCCGTGCACTTCACCCCAGCTGCCATTTGCCATTCCTTTTGTAGTTCACTTGATATCATCCTCCAGTTGCTGAGTGACATTCGAATAAGATGACGTCATCCTGGTCAGTGGAGAGTCGTTTTCGCCCTCTGCCAGTCTGTAGCTTTGTTGTCCCCAATGTCTGCTGCTTGACCTTGTTGTAATGGACTGCCGTCTTAGAAATTATAAGGATGGAGGCAACATGACGCTCACTGTGTCCCTCTGCTAGTAAAGCCAGAATTGAGCCCTTCTTTTCCTCACTCAAGACTTTTCTTCTCAACTCCTTTGGCATAGTTAAAAGTTATTTTTTCATTCCTATTACTTTTGGGATATTACTAGCACTTGTTTTGCCATCCAGCTTGTCCTATCACAAGAGGATTGTGAACACCACAGCAGGGTTATTTTTACTTTCCTTCGTTAAATAAGATTTGGTTCAGGTGATCACCTAATCAGAAGCACATTAAGTAGAATGTGATGTCCTCTGGTTGGAATTCAACTCACACTGGAATGGAATGGAATGGAATGGAATGGCTGTCAGACATGTAGAGAAGCTGATTTTTATAAAACTGTGCAGTGGTCTCTTAATTTTTGCCAGAGCTGTATATTATGTGGGAACTATATGGCAGTGTTATGTGGGTAATGTAAAGTAATATTTGGATTCTAAATTATTATTTGTGTGATTATAAACATCGGGGTGAAATGTGATTATCTAGTTGAATTACTTTTATTCCCCAAGATTTCATAATTTCATAGTCTGCTCAAAATGTATTTACCTATAGAGGAATTAATGCCTAAAAATTGTCACCTTGGGGCATTGAAAACACACACACTCAGCAGAACCGAACATACTGTACATTCATACGTGCATAGCTAGTGGACGAAGGATGGATCAGTCAGCAGCTATTTGGGGTGTGTTGGTGCCTTTAGATGAGGGTTGGCCAGAGTTTTATTTTTCCACTTGTCGCACTGTGCTTCTATACAACATGCAGAAACAGGACAATGTCCACAGTCCATGAGATATTTTATTCTTCAGGCTTGTGGTGTGATTATGGTGTGATGTAATATAATAATAGCTTGCGTTACCTATTAACCTCATGTGATTTGCAGTCAGTTTTCAGCAGATGATAAATGTGTGTGAAAGGTTAGTATTTCCTTCCCGTGATAATGACATCCAGTAACCCGGAGGATCACGTTCTTTAGATAACAATGTCAAGGTCGTTGTCTGTATGTTATGAAATCACTTGTAGTACCAGACAAAATGTCTGCCCTATTTAAATGACCTTTACTTATGGATTTATGCAGCGCCCCAGAGTTCTGGTCATTGCAGTACTGATGCTTCGCCACTAAGGGGGGCTATGGTACGTCTGATGGCACTGAAGGAGTTCACCTGACCAGGTATCACAGACACCAATACACTTCACAGTCTGGCCTCCAGGGGGAGCTAAGGGTGCTATGTATTAGGCCACTCCTCACAGTCTGGTAAAACTGGGGGTTGGATAGGAAGTTAGACAGAAAGCTGACTGGATTGGAACCAGGCAACATCTGGTGGCAGAGGGTGTTGCAGGGGGAGATTCACGGGGGTCCCTGTCAGGGGTGGGATCCTGACAGAGGCCTAGCGAACAGAGAGAACGTTACGGGACCGCGCCTGCACGAGATAGCGGCGGTGCCCTAAGAAAGGACAAGAAGCGAGGTTTATTGTGCTGAGTGAGAAACGAGATCAACGCAACAAGGAGAATACCAGTAGGAGTCGTGCTGTAAGACGAGGCAACATCTGTTATGACCCCAATGGCGAGGGTCTCAGAGGAACGTGGAAGTCTGCAGAATACAAAAATCCAGCTCATAGGGCAGTGGTAACTGGGTTGACCATATATCTACTCCTAACGCCAACACTAGAAGTAGCCGGGGATCATTCCTACGTTGATTCTAGATGACACGCGCCAGCCGGAGAATCTAGCTACCCCTAGTAGAGGAAAACAAAGACCTTTCTTGCCTCCAGAGAAGGGGACCCCAAAGCTGGATAGAAGCCCCCCACAAATAATGACGGTGAGGTAAGAGGAAATGACAAACACAGAAATGAACCAGGTTTAGCACAGAGAGGCCCGCTTACTAATAGCAGAATAAAGAAAGGTAACTTATATGGTCAGCAAAAACCCTTTCAAAATCCACACTGGAAATTCAAGAACCCCCGAACCGTCTAACGGTCCGGGGGGAGAACACCAGCCCCCTAGAGCTTCCAACAAAGGTCAGGATATAGATTTGCAACAAGCTGGACAAAAATACAAAACCAAAACAAATAGCAAAAAGCAAAAGGCAGACTTAGCTGATATAACTGGAACCAGGATCAGTAGACAAGAGCACAGCAGACTAGCTCTGATAACTACGTTGCCAGGCATAGAACTGAAGGTCCAGGGAGCTTATATAGCAACACCCCTAACTAACGACCCAGGTGCGGATAAAAGGAATGACAGAAAAACCAGAGTCAAAAAACTAGTAACCACTAGAGGGAGCAAAAAGCAAATTCACAACAGTACCCCCCCCTTAGTGAGGGGTCACCGAACCCTCACCACGACCACCAGGGCGATCAGGATGAGCGGCATGAAAGGCACGAACTAAATCGGCCACATGAACATCAGAGGCGACCACCCAGGAATTATCCTCCTGACCATAGCCCTTCCACTTGACCAGGTACTGAAGCCTCCGCCTGGAGAGGCGAGAATCCAAGATCTTCTCCACCACGTACTCCAACTCGCCCTCAACCAACACCGGAGCAGGAGGCTCAGCAGAAGGAACTACAGGCACAATGTACCGCCGCAACAAGGACCTATGAAATACATTGTGAATAGCAAACGACACAGGAAGATCCAGACGAAAAGATACAGGATTAAGGATTTCCAATATCTTGTAAGGCCCAATAAAACGAGGTTTAAATTTGGGAGAGGAGACCTTCATAGGAACAAAGCGGGAAGAAAGCCACACCAAATCCCCAACGCGTAGTCGGGGACCCACACCGCGGCGGCGGTTGGCAAAGCGCTGAGCCTTCTCCTGTGACAACTTCAAGTTGTCCACCACATGATTCCAGATCTGCTGCAACCTATCCACCACAGAATCCACCCCAGGACAGTCAGAAGGCTCCACATGACCCGAAGAAAAGCGAGGATGGAAACCAGAGTTGCAGAAAAAAGGCGAAACCAAGGTGGCGGAACTAGCCCGATTATTAAGGGCAAACTCAGCCAACGGCAAGAATGTCACCCAATCGTCCTGATCAGCAGAGACAAAACACCTCAAATAAGCCTCCAAAGTCTGATTGGTTCGCTCCGTCTGTCCATTAGTCTGAGGATGGAAAGCAGACGAAAACGACAAATCAATGCCCATCCTACTACAAAAGGATCGCCAGAACCTGGAAACGAACTGGGATCCTCTGTCTGACACAATATTCTCAGGGATGCCGTGCAAACGAACCACGTTCTGGAAAAACACAGGAACCAGATCGGAAGAGGAAGGCAGCTTAGGCAAAGGAACCAAATGGACCATCTTGGAGAAGCGATCACATATCACCCAGATAACGGACATGCCCCGAGATAGCGGAAGATCAGAAATGAAATCCATGGAGATATGTGTCCAAGGTCTCTTCGGGACAGGCAAGGGCAAGAGCAAACCGCTGGCACGAGAACAGCAAGGCTTAGCTCGAGCACAAGTCCCACAGGACTGCACAAATGACCGCACATCCCTTGACAAGGAAGGCCACCAAAAGGACCTGGCCACCAGATCTCTGGTGCCAAAAATTCCCGGGTGACCCGCCAACACCGAGGAATGAACCTCGGAAATGACTCTGCTGGTCCACTTATCCGGGACAAACAGTCTGTCAGGTGGACAAGACTCAGGCCTATCAGCCTGAAATCTCTGCAACACACGTCGCAGATCCGGAGAAATGGCTGACAAGATAACTCCATCTTTAAGAATACCAACAGGATCAGCGACTCCAGGAGCATCAGGCACAAAGCTCCTAGAAAGAGCATCGGCCTTCACATTCTTTGAACCTGGTAAATACGAGACAACAAAATCAAAGCGGGAGAAAAACAATGACCAGCGGGCCTGTCTCGGATTAAGGCGTTTAGCAGACTCGAGATACATCAGATTTTTGTGATCAGTCAAGACCACCACACGATGCTTAGCACCCTCGAGCCAATGACGCCACTCCTCAAATGCCCATTTCATGGCCAACAACTCCCGATTGCCCACATCATAATTTCGCTCGGCAGGCGAAAACTTCCTAGAGAAAAAGGCACAAGGTTTCATAACAGAGCAACCAGGGCCTCTCTGCGACAAAACGGCCCCTGCCCCAATTTCCGAAGCATCCACCTCAACCTGAAAGGGAAGTGAGACGTCAGGCTGGCACAAAACAGGCGCCGAAGTAAACCGGCGTTTCAACTCCTGGAAAGCCTCCACGGCAGCAGGAGCCCAGTTAGCTACATCGGAGCCCTTCTTGGTCATATCCGTCAAAGGTTTCACAATGCTAGAAAAATTAGCGATAAAACGACGGTAGAAGTTAGCGAAGCCCAAGAACTTCTGAAGACTCTTAACTGACGAGGGCTGAGTCCAATCAAGAATAGCTCGGACCTTGACTGGGTCCATCTCCACAGCAGAAGGGGAAAAAATGAACCCCAAAAAGGGAACCTTCTGTACACCAAAGAGACACTTAGAGCCCTTGACAAACAAAGAATTTTCACGCAAAATTTTAAAGACCAACCTGACCTGCTCCACATGCGAATCCCAATCATCAGAAAAAACCAAAATATCATCCAGATAAACAATCAAAAACTTATCCAGATACTTCCGGAAAATGTCATGCATAAAGGACTGAAAAACTGAAGGCGCATTGGAGAGCCCAAAAGGCATCACCAAGTACTCAAAATGACCTTCGGGCGTATTGAATGCGGTTTTCCATTCATCACCTTGCTTAATGCGCACAAGGTTGTACGCACCACGAAGGTCTATCTTGGTGAACCACTTGGCACCCTTAATCCGGGCAAACAAGTCAGACAACAGCGGTAAAGGATACTGAAATTTGACAGTGATCTTATTTAAAAGCCGATAATCAATACAAGGTCTCAAAGATCCGTCCTTTTTTGCCACAAAAAAGAATCCCGCACCAAGAGGGGAAGAAGACGGACGAATATGTCCTTTTTCCAGAGACTCCTTGATATATGAACGCATAGCGGTATGTTCAGGTACCGACAGATTAAACAGTCTTCCCTTAGGAAATTTACTGCCTGGGATCAAATCTATAGCACAGTCACAGTCCCTATGAGGAGGCAGTGCACTGGACTCAGACTCACTGAAGACATCCTGATAATCAGACAAATACTCCGGAACTTCCGAAGGCGTAGAAGAAGCAATAGACACAGGCAGGGAATCCTCATGAGTACCACGACAGCCCCAACTTGAGACTGACATAGCCTTCCAGTCCAGGACTGGATTATGGGTCTGTAACCATGGCAGCCCTAAAACGACCAAATCATGCATTTTATGTAAAACCAGGAAACGTATCACCTCGCGGTGTTCAGGAGTCATGCACATGGTAACCTGAGTCCAATACTGCGGTTTATTTGCTGCCAATGGTGTAGCATCAATACCCCTAAGAGGAATAGGATTTTCTAATGGTTCAAGAGTAAATCCACAGCGCTTAGCAAATGAGAGATCCATGAGACTCAGGGCAGCACCTGAATCTACAAACGCCATGACAGGATAAGATGACAGTGAGCAAATCAAAGTTACAGACAGAATAAATTTAGGTTGCAAATTACCAACGGTGACAGGACTAACAACCTTAGCTATACGTTTAGAGCATGCTGAGATAACATGTGTAGAATCACCACAGTAGTAGCACAAGCCATTCCGGCGTCTATGAATTTTCCGCTCATTTCTAGTCAGGATTCTATCACATTGCATTAAATCAGGTGTCTGTTCAGACAACACCATGAGGGAATTTGCGGTTTTTCTATCACATTGCACCGAATTAGGTGTCTGTTCAGACAACACCATGAGGGAATTTGCGGTTTTGCGCTCCCGCAACCGCCGGTCAATTTGAATAGCCAGTGCCATAGTATCATTCAGACCTGTGGGAATGGGAAAACCCACCATAACATTCTTAATGGCTTCAGAAAGGCCATTTCTAAAATTAGCGGCCAGTGCACACTCGTTCCAATGTGTCAGCACGGACCATTTCCGAAATTTTTGGCAATACACTTCAGCCTCGTCCTGCCCCTGAGACATAGACAGCAAGGCCTTTTCTGCCTGAATCTCAAGATTGGGTTCCTCATAAAGTAAACCGAGCGCCAGAAAAAACGCATCAAGATCAGCCAATGCCGGATCTCCTGGCGCCAGCGAAAAAGCCCAATCCTGAGGGTCGCCCCGTAAGAACGAAATAACAATTTTTACTTGCTGAGCAGAATCTCCTGATGAACAGGGTCTCAGGGACAAAAACAATTTACAATTATTCACGAAATTCCTAAACTTAAACCTGTCTCCGGAAAACAGTTCAGGAATCGGTATTTTAGGTTCTGACCTAGGATTTCTGATAACATAGTCTTGTATGCCCTGCACACGAGTAGCCAGCTGGTCCACACTTGTAATCAAGGTCTGGACATTCATGTCTGCAGCAAGCATAGCCACTCTGAGGTAAAGGGGAAGAAGAAAAAAAAACAAAACTCAGAATCTTCTTTCTTATAATCCCTCTTCTGCAATGCATTAAACATTTAATACTGGCCTGGCAAACTGTTATGACCCCAATGGCGAGGGTCTCAGAGGAACGTGGAAGTCTGCAGAATACAAAAATCCAGCTCATAGGGCAGTGGTAACTGGGTTGACCATATATCTACTCCTAACGCCAACACTAGAAGTAGCCGGGGATCATTCCTACGTTGATTCTAGATGACACGCGCCAGCCGGAGAATCTAGCTACCCCTAGTAGAGGAAAACAAAGACCTTTCTTGCCTCCAGAGAAGGGGACCCCAAAGCTGGATAGAAGCCCCCCACAAATAATGACGGTGAGGTAAGAGGAAATGACAAACACAGAAATGAACCAGGTTTAGCACAGAGAGGCCCGCTTACTAATAGCAGAATAAAGAAAGGTAACTTATATGGTCAGCAAAAACCCTATCAAAATCCACACTGGAAATTCAAGAACCCCCGAACCGTCTAACGGTCCGGGGGGAGAACACCAGCCCCCTAGAGCTTCCAACAAAGGTCAGGATATAGATTTGCAACAAGCTGGACAAAAATACAAAACCAAAACAAATAGCAAAAAGCAAAAGGCAGACTTAGCTGATATAACTGGAACCAGGATCAGTAGACAAGAGCACAGCAGACTAGCTCTGATAACTACGTTGCCAGGCATAGAACTGAAGGTCCAGGGAGCTTATATAGCAACACCCCTAACTAACGACCCAGGTGCGGATAAAAGGAATGACAGAAAAACCAGAGTCAAAAAACTAGTAACCACTAGAGGGAGCAAAAAGCAAATTCACAACAAACATCCTACTGAGGCGCGTAGCCGGTGGCCGGAATGCCGAGGATGTATTAAGCTCCAAGCAATACTTCAAACCTACGGCAGGACAGTCAGTCATAGGCGGGCTGTCTCACCCAAATCACCTATGAAGACATAGGGGGGGCAACAACAGGAGAAGGGAGGGACGAGGGTCCAAGAAGAACTCCGAGCCCACCTGTCATACGGGTGCGTCCTAGCCATATCATCTGGGGGACGAAGAAGAACATCATAATCGAGTTGTGAGGGAACTTCAGAAACAGACACAACAGTTGTGGGGACTATCCCGTAAGCACAGCAGGGGAGGACCACAACACACAAGCGCTAGAAGGTAGGCACAGATTTCCACCTGCAAAGGGAACTCTGGAGGTGCCATCGGAGCGGCCGGACTTGCGCAGCCCGGTTAGCCGTATTCCGGACTGAGGATCCAGAAGCCTTCAGTAAAGAGGTAAAGAGACTGCAACCTGGTGTCCTTGTTATTTACTGCGACCAGCACCACACCATAATAACACCACGCACCACCTTTCACTGGACGCCCCTCAGCAGGGCCACGGACCGGGTCTAGCCACCGTGACCACCCCAGAACAGAGACTCAGAGGCCCGGTACCGGGTGCCCCCTCGGCCCTGCGGCAGTGGGGGCGCTCCATTTACATGACTTCACCCTTACAAGGTGTTTCTAGGAAAATCTCTGTCCCCCAAAAAAATCAAATAGCACCTTACTCACCCTTCACAGGTCCAGCTGTATGGATGTAGACTGTCTTATCCTGTTCCGGCCCCTGAAGACAACAGATGCACTGTGTGAATACCGTCGTGCAGTTTTATATGTGTCTAGTGTAATGTGAAATAATGTGTTATGGTGCTGTACAGTAAAAGTGTTAGAGCATAATATGAATATAGCATAAGGGTAAGCTTAGGACAGCACATGATACAGAACAGGTTAGCATGTAGATAGGAAATGGTTAAGGTTAGGACTAGTCTAGTGGGAGGGCACTAGTGCTGATAAGAAGGGGGACACTTCTTGGTTAGAGAGAGTTTAGTGTTGGCCAGTGAAGTGTGGAGTGAGTTCACGTTCAGGTGGGGTGGTGGGTTGCTAGTGACAGCATAAGCCGAACGTTCAGGGCAGTGAGTGGCCAAATGGTGATCCCTGATGGACATTACAACAGTATCTGGAGCTTAGGACTTGGGACAGGTACCATGGAGCGGGCCTGGTCTTCTGACATCACGAGGTCGGTGAACATGGAGTTACATGAGGGGCAGATGGCTTGACACGGGTGCACTGCTGGAGTAGATAACGAATCCCTAAGGCTAATGGAGTCAGTGGGCTTGGGGGCAATCCAGAATGAACGTGCGTGTGGCAGAACATATTGAGACCCCTAATTTCCCTCCTACAACATTCATTACTAAATTCATATACCCCAGAGCAAAATGTGATAGTCGATGAGTCCTTGATGAGTTACAAGGGCCGTCTGTAATTCCGTCAATTCATCCCCTCCAAGCGAGCCAAATACGGCGTCAAACTGTACAAAATGTGTGAGAGCACATCAGGGTACACATCTACTTTCCTAATATATGAAGGTAGAGACTGTCATATTAGCCCCCCAAGCAAAAAATAACCTCTCCATGTTTGGTGTCTTCAGCTTTACTAACATGGAGCACTTACCACCAAGAGGGGGGCAGTGTGGAGAGCATGTACCATAAGAGGGACAGTGTGGGGTCATATTTAGTGTAAGGAATATAGGGAGGGGCAATTATTTTTAAAGAGGCTCAACGTAGGGCAGATATGATTATTCAGGAGCATTATAATGAAACAGCTATCGTTAAGAGTGTCATGTGGGGTTGTGCTGAAGAAGACCGGAGAAGATGGAAGTCTGCACAGATGAGCTGTGGATGAGAAAACTCATCATGGCGTGTGGACAAGATGAAGAAAAGAAAGAGAACGACTCCAGAGACGTCATCTATCAGGTACCTGGATGTAAATGGTATTTGTGATACTGACGAATTCTCATATTTTTATTTATTTATGTTGGGAGTATTAAAGGGGTTGTCCAGGTTTGTGATTAGTCTGCAGACATTCTATGTGACTGCAGACTTCTGAATTCTCACAGCACGCACTGCACACTGCCAGGATTCTCACATGCCGGCAATTTGCATACATGTGGTCACATTCCGACTAGACATGCTTGGCCTCACTCACTGAAAATGAATTGTGCAAGATCAGACACATCTAGTTGGAAGGAGGCCAGAAGTATACAAATCACATACTTGTGCAAGGAAGAATTCAGTACATGTGCTGTGAGAATTCAGAAGCTGCAGTCACATAGACTGACTGCAGATTTTCATCTCAAACCTGGACGAGACCTTTAATTATAAAATGAGACCCTGCAGCCAATCCTAGCAGCGTGTAATATACTCACTGTCAGGATTCAGCTCTGCTTGCATTTTCCAGCAGTCATCACATGGCCACTTCTCTCAAATGCGATTTTCATACTTAAGCGGTCACGTGACAACGATCTTCTCTTTCTGCTTCTCTCAGTTTTTCACTGAACATTAAATTACATGTGACTAAGTGTACAATTTTTATATGTTCTTGGGGGGCGCCAAACTGAATTCTTGCCCCGGGTGCCAGAAAACCTAGATACACCTCTGGATACACCTGTTCCTGTGGGAGCTACTGTGTTGACTCCTCCTGAAGTAATGCATCTAGTGGGGGTTGTCGGTTCTTCCTGCTAGGCCGCAAGTCCACCTGACAAAGTCTACCAAAACACGATGGGCCTCCTTCGCTCCAAACAACCTTCACCCTATCTGTTGTCCTAGCCCAGGCCAACCCCTGTACCGTATGTCAGTACTAGAAGTGACGACCCGGCTCACTCGTTTCTCCCTTTCACCACCGCAGGCGTCCTTCCTGGTGGAGTCTCTTTATGGATATTTGGTGCTTGACCAATGGCGGGTGTCTCATGGTCTGGGGAAAAGAGGGCTGGGATCTGACTCTTGACAGTAATCATCTGGGCTCTGCATCTTGACCAGCGCAGGTCTGGGATTCGGGTTTTGATTGGTGCAGTCTGGGCTTTGGGTCTTGACAGGTGCATATCGGGTCCTTGCTCCTTGACCGGTGTAGTCTGAGCTTTAGATCTGAGCTTGTGTCATCTGGGTTCTATTTGCAAGTGGCCAGCAACCTGCTGGCACACACTTGCAGCTGATGCCTGTCAACCCGGCTACAGCGCATTCTCCTGTGCACATCTGTACCTCTCTCTCGGAGCCAAAACCCCCACCGGTTTGGCACACAGACCTTTTATACTGTGGAATTCCGTCATCAATGCCACCTGACTAGGTGTTACATTTAAACTCGTCCTACCTGCAACTCTTCCCTTTCTGGTTAGTTCCGCATGGTCCCATCTGAACAGTAGGTGGCAGCCTTCTTGCACCAACGACACACAGCACCAAGGTTTTTCAGGACTACTGTCAACTGTTCTTAAATTCCTGCCCCTTTTTAGCTCGCTAGTCCTCAGGCGTGTAGGATCTCTGAGGACCTAGAGTTTCCTTGAGGATTGTCCAATTTTGGCTAGCAGCTGGATGCAATCAAGGGTTTTCTGCTGTATCTGTTCCCAAACGAATTCATCTTTTGCATATCAGTTGGGGGAATGCAGGTGTTTGCAAGTTCCATCTTATGGGGTTCTTCCTGCAAAGGTGTTTCTGGAGCATCTGGAGTTCCAGTCATTTTTGACTATGAGTCGTCTCCTAGTTCAGTCTCCGGCCCCTTTGAGAGTGGTATTAAGAAACCTTGTGGTCCCAAAGGCAGAGTAATTTAGTCTTCCTCCTCTTCTAAGTCTTCCCCTTGTGTGGTCTCAGATGGTTTTCCAGCGACCTCGTTTCGGTAGACCCTTCTGCTTCAGAAGAACAAGGCCGGTGCATATTTCAATGTAACACCGATAGTAGTGCTTCTCAGGCTGGATCTCATAGGCAGGGTTATTCGGGTGAATCTTCCTCACTACTCGGTAAAGCACTGCTTCCCAGCAGTAATCTAGCTTTTTCTTGGGTCGTTTGGCTCTTACTAGCACTTGGTCTTCTGGCTGGGGCTGTTCGCCAGGTGTTGGTTACTTGCTTGAATGTTCCACGTCTTGAAACTTCTGCTCTACCTGATGCCTCACTGTATGGAGTTTGTGTCTGTGTTCTCAGACCCAGGTACTTGGACTTCTCCCCGGACAAGGATCTTCCGGATCAAGCTCTTGCTTGGTAATCTTGCAGAGCCCCAGGGTCCTGGTCGTTGCAGTAATATCATTCTCCTCTAGGGGGGAGTGATGTTACGTTTGGAGGCAATAAAGGAGATCTCACTACCAGGTAACAAAAACACACAACACACTTCATACTCCAGTCCACCAGGTGGAGTTATGCTCCTATTTATTAGGGCACTCTTCACAATTAGGTAAAACTGGTGGTCTGGATAGAAAGTTAGGCAGAAGCTGGCTGAGCTTCACTCAGGCAGCTGCTAGCTGAGCTCCGCTCAGTTAGTTGGTCCCTGACAGGGGTGGGATCCTGTCAGAGGCCTAGACAGAAGGCCACGGAGCTGCGCCTGCCACACATGCGGCAGCTTCTGGAAAGAGACACGAACAGAGAACTGTATTGTAAAGCGTGAGGAGAAGTCATAGCAAAAGGAGAGGAAACCAGAAGGAGTTCTGCCCTACACAGGCTGCCTCCTTCTGAGGCGCAGGATCCCGGTACCCAAAACACCAAGGGAGCAACAGTTCTTTATGCCTTGCTCCAGAGACCGGCAAGACAGCTAATTTCACGTTACCTGCCCGCCCTATACCCAGGAGGCAAGGTGGCGCCCACGAGAGGCTGGGGCGTGATAGAGTCCCTGTAAAAAGCCTCATGCCACCGATCATACGGGTTTGTCCTATCCATCCGGGGGACAGAGAGAGACACAACATCTAGAACATCTACCACAGTTGTGAGGACCTTATGAGAGGCTTAGCAATAAGGTACTAAAACACCCAGGTGCTAGAGGAAGGCTACTGATTTCCACCTGGATAAGGGGACTCTGGATTTGCCTCCAAACCGGCCGGACTCTGCCTGCCCTGTGAACTGGTGCTCTGTGGATGCCTTTAGTAAAAAGGTAAAGAGACTGCAACCTTGTGTCCTCGTTCTTCACTGTGCCTCACACCATCCACCATCCACACACTGGGAAGCCCTGGGGACATACTTCACCCGTGGGAAGGTATACCATCTAGCTGCCATAACATCACCCCAGCGGACCCCTTAAAGCAGCGTCGGTCACCCTGACCGAATACCACAGGTGGCGTCACGAACATTATCCCTTTAAAGACCTTTCCCTTTTACACGGACATCCCTAGGGCCACGGACCGGGTCAGCCACCGTGACATCCCCCTTGAGAACCGAAGGACCCGGTACCGAGTACCCCTAGCCCTTGGGGGCGCTCCAATCTCCCGTCCACTATGCCCAAACAGCAGCATATATGGCGTGTAGCAGGTAGTCGCGTGGACTCTATTAATGTAGACTCACACCAACTCGTGGATAAATTTGGGACACTTTATCTTCTTGTCTTCTTCTAATGTCCGCAACATTTTTAAAAAGGATCAGTTGAAGCGTTCACAGGCCCGTTTCCCTGTGGGTGATATGGTGTGGTTCGAAATCTATCAATTCCGTAGAGATGATGCAGCTCTTGCATTACTCTTCCTCGGAAGCAGGTCTCTTGATCCGAATGAATCCTTTTCCAGGTGCCCATATACAGGGATGAAGTCCCGGCAGATGGCTCTGGCCGCCGCCTCTGCTGTCTGGTCCCGAGTCGGGGTCACCACCGCGAATTTGGTAAAGTGGTCGTTCATCACCAAATAATATTCATATAGATTGTGAGACCACCTGATCATCAGGTAGTTAATCATTAGCACCTCTAAAGGTGCAGAGGTTCAGATGGTTTGGATAGGGGACCTCTGCTCTGGGGGTCCAACTGTTTCTTTCTGGCCCATCGGCCAGGAACTGCTCCACTTCTTTCAACACGTTCATTCCAAGAGTCATGATGGGCCCTCCTCCTACGGGCCTCTCACAACACAATCTTTTTCCAGCCCAATTCTTTTCCGCAAACCCATAGAGACATCCACATTACTCTGGCCACCAGAATGAGCAATTCGTCCAACGGTTGGCTCCTTCTTGGAGTGCGCAACTTTGAAGAAGTGAATCTGAAAGTAATCTTCAAGCATAGTGGTCATAGAGGTCACCCGTCAGTTTAATGGACGCCCCCTTCTCCTTCTTTCCTGGTGTGGACAGTCCCGCAATATGTGTCCCCTTTCACGGCAAGTCTGGCATTCTACCACACAGTCACAGTCTACTGATGGACAACGGGTGCAGCGTAGAGGGGCATGTGGGAAGTTCTTTTTCTGCTCCAACCTCTCTTCACATCAGGCAGCGCTGATGGGTTGGTGGAGTTTGAATGTAATTGTTCGTTTAGGGCCTGAATTAGGTAGGGATTCCCCAGACCAGCAAGAAGTTGATCTCGCAGCACTTCATCTAGCGGCCCCAGCCCTCTGTACCCATCTTGGGCCTTCTTGATGATGTGGGCCGTCACTTCCTGCACATCTTGGGCCTTCTTGGTGATGTGAGCCGTGACTTCCTGCAGAGCGTTTACGTACTGGGCCACAGTCTCGCCTTCCCCTTGGATCCGCTGGAACAAACTCATACATAGGTGGCCTGAGTCTGTAGTGTCACTGTGCTTGTCCTCTAAAATTCTAATCACTTTATCCACAGTGTCACAGTCTCTCGGCGGGCGGTACACAACCATCTATCGGACCTCTCTGTCGACGGTCAAAAGCACTAACTCTGCCTGTGCGGTGGGGATCATGGAGTACATGCGCAGCGTGCTTTTCAGCCTCTCTGCCCAATCCCACAGTAATAAATAGCTTCCTGTTAACTTGGGAAGGTTGCTGAGCATAGTCCCCAGGGGTATATTTCCCCTGACGGACTCAGTCACTGTTGCTTTCTGCCGGGGCCCATCATACTCTGGTTATACCACTGTTTATACCACAAAATTGTAAATATAATAATGACAGCTCAGCATGTAAAAAGACAATGGCGGAATTTTTTTTTCCACAATTTGAAAGCACCAGTAATGCTTAACACTAGGTTCACATTAGCGTTTCTGTGCACAGCGTATCACCTGCATGCGTAAACGCATGCCAAAATGCATGCAAAAGCATGCTTGTGCCTGCGCATCATCTTGCGCATGACGCAAACAAAAACAATGCGTGTGCATGCGTTTAAATGCATTTTGGCATGCGTTTGCATTTTTTATGTGCATGGTGGAGGCGGTAACATCATTTTCTGGATTTGCGCAGTCTAAAGTACGCATGCGTATCGAACGCATGTGTATTATTATTATTTATTGTTAAAGCGCCATTTATTCCATGGCGCTTTACATGTGAGGAGGGTTATACATAATAAAAACAAGTACAATACTCTTAAACAATACAAGTCATAACTGGTACAGGAGGAGAGAGGACCCTGCCCGCGGGGGCTCACAATCTACAAGGGATGGGTGAGGATACAGTAGGTGAGGATAGAGCTGGTCGTGCAGCGGTTTGGTCGATCGGTGGTTACTGCAGGTTGTAGGCTTGTCGGAAGAGGTAGGTCTTCAGGCTCTTTTTGAAGGTTTCGATGGTAGGCGAGAGTCTGATGTGTTGTGGTAGAGAGTTCCAGAGTAGGGGTGATACGCGAGAGAAATCTTGTATACGATTGTGGGAAGAGGAGATAAGAGGGGAGTAGAGAAGGAGATCTTGTGAGGATCAGAGGTTGCGTGTAGGTAAGTACCGGGAGACGAGATCACAGATGTATGGAGGAGACAGGTTGTGGATGGCTTTGTACGTCATGGTTAGGGTTTTGTACTGGAGTCTCTGGGCAATGGGGAGCCAGTGAAGGGACTGACAGAGGGGAGAGGCCGGGGAATAGCGGGGGACAGGTGGATTAGTCGGGCAGCAGAGTTTAGAATAGATTGGAGGGGTGTGAGAGTGTTAGAGGGGAGGCCACAGAGCAGGAGGTTGCAGTAGTCAAGGCGAGAGATGATGAGGGCATGGACTAGGGTTTTTGCAGATTCTTGGTTGAGGAATGTACAGATTCGTGAAATATTTTTGAGTTGAAGGCGGCAGGAAGTGGAAAGGACTTGGATATGTGGGTTGAAGGAGAGATCAGCGTCAAGGATTACCCCGAGGCAGCGAGCTTGTGGGACTGGGGAGAGTGGGCAGCCGTTTACTGTAATGGATAGGTTCGTTGGGGGGGTCGCGTGAGATGGGGGAAAGATAATGAATTCTGTTTTGTCCATGTTAAGTTTCAGAAATCTAGTGGAGAACAAGGATGAAATAGTGGACAGACATTGAGGGATTCTGGGTAGGGAGGTGATATCTGGTCCAGAGATGTAGATCTGTGTGTCATCAGCCTAGAGGTGATACTGAAAGCCATGAGATTCTATGAGCTGTCCCAGGCCAAAGGTGTAAATGGAGAAGAGCAGGGGCCCAAGGACTGAACCTTGTGGGACTCCGACAGATAGGGGGCGAGGTGAGGAGGTGGTGTGTGAGTGGGAGACGCTGAATGTCCGGTCTGTTAGGTATGATGAGATCCAGGATAGGGCCAAGTCTGTGATGCCAAGGGATGAGAGGGTCTGTAATAATAGGGAATGGTCCACTGTGTCAAAGGCAGCCGACAGGTCGAGGAGGACAGAGTAGTGTCGCTTGCTCTTGGCGGTTAATAGGTCATTGGTGACCTTAGGGCAGTTTCAGTGGAGTGGTGTGACCGGAAGCCAGATTGTAAGCGGTCGAAGAGGGAGCAAGAAGAGAGATGGGAGGACAGTTCAAGGTAGACGTGTTGTTCCAGTAGTTTTGAGGCATAGGGGAGAAGTGATATAGGGCGATAGCTAGATACAGAGGATGGGTCAAGAGAGGGCTTTTTGAGGATAGGTGTGATGGAGGCATGTTTAAAGCTTGAGGGGAAAATACCAGTTGTTAGTGATAGGTTGAAGAGATGGGTTAGGGTTGGGATGAAGACTTTGGTGAGGTTTGGGATGAAGTGGGATGGGAGCGGGTCAAGTGCACAGGTGGTGAGATGCGATCTTGAGAGTAGAGTGGAGAGTTGATCTTCTGTAATGGTGGAGAAGGTGGATTTGAAGGTGGAGGGCTGGGAAGTCGGGAGGAAGGGCTCTGGGGGTTGTTGACCAAAACTGTCACTGATGTTATCAATCTTCTGCTTGAAAAATGAGGCAAAGTCTTCAGCTGAGATAAGTGGGGAGAGAGGAGGTGCTGGGGGGTGGAGGAGAGAATTGAAGGTGTTGAATAACTGTTTAGGGTTGTGAGACAGGGAGGATATGAGAGATGAGAAGTAGGTTTGTTTAGCTGTGGCCTTGAAAGTAGTGAGGGACTGTTTGAATGCGATGAAGTGCTCGTTGGAGTGTAAGCATGTCCTTGCGTACCAATGCGTTCCCATAGACAGTAATGCGTTTCTTTTATGCAATAATCCGCAATCTTTGACGCCTCAAAAAATGCAACATGCTGCGTTCGCTGGACACCACCACACACCGCAAAACGACGCATCTGCATGCATGCAAAAGCATGTCCCTGCGTACACCATATTAAAGATATGTATGCATAACGCATGCGGATGTATGCGGATCATATGATGCGCCCAGAAACGCTAATGTGAACCCAGTGGTCCCCTCTGTCCGCACACCGCCCACTCTCCACAGCAACAAGATGTTCTAGAACAATGGCTGGTTCTATTCTCCACGCTGCAGTACACACTTTTAACCAGCAGGTGGCAGTGTCGACAACATGTTGAAGTCACATGACCAACCTGAGACATCGTAACCTTGGGGACAAGTTTCGGTTCTGCCCTTCTCCAAAATGGAGGCCGCCCTCATCTTGTAGTGTCGCGACGCCTGCCGCCAGCCACATGACCAGAGACAACTCGTGTATTCAGGTCATGTGACCCGGAAGAATGCAGGCAGCAGCCGAGCGGCGTTAAGAGCGAGTGACACCGAGGTGAGGAAGGGCCAGACTGCGGTCTGTAGGGGGCAGTGGTGGTCCCAGGGGACGGAGCCGCCTTATGGTGGTCGCTGGCTCAGTGTGGGGTGTGTAGACCCGCTCACTGTGTGATAATGGGGGTGTATGGAGGAAGGGCCTGCCTGTACTATAGGACAAGGGGAGGACTGACCCATGGAGAAGTCAGTGCAGACTCGGGACGTAATAGTTGACCTTAGCAACCAATCAGATCACTTCTTTCATTTCTTAATCTTTGCTGTACAAATGAGAGCAGGGATCTGATTCGCTGTTAGGGTGGTCCCACTTCTCTATATTCGGGGGGCGCCTTTCTCCTTTCTTGCAGTGATCTCCATGTCTTCCCATCGCACACGTGTCTGTGTCATTGTGTTTATTACGTATTTTGTACCCAAACTACGTTCTTTATGTAACGTCCACAGCAATGAATGGGAGACGTGGGACCGCTGTAGCACAGTGCGCTCTGCTGTGTCACAGCTCCCATTCATTGCTATACACAGGTACCTGCGCTCGGCTGTGCCACAGCTCCCATTCATTGCTATACACAGGTACCTGCGCTCTGCTGTGCCACAGCTCCCATTCATTGCTATGCACAGGTACCTGTGCTCTTCTGTGCCACAGCTCCCATTCATTGCTATACACAGGTACCTGCGCTCTGCTGTGTCACAGCTCCCATTCATTGCTATACACAGGTACCTGCGCTCTGCTGTGCCACAGCTCCCATTCATTGCTATACACAGGTACCTGCGCTCTGCTGTGCCACAGCTCCCATTCATTGCTATACACAGGTACCTGCGCTCTGCTGTGCCACAGCTCCCATTCATTGCTATACACAGGTACCTGCGCTCGGCTGTGCCACAGCTCCCATTCATTGCTATGCACAGGTACCTGTGCTCTTCTGTGCCACAGCTCCCATTCATTGCTATACACAGGTACCTGCGCTCTGCTGTGCCACAGCTCCCATTCATTGCTATACACAGGTACCTGCGCTCGGCTGTGCCACAGCTCCCATTCATTGCTATGCACAGGTACCTGTGCTCTTCTGTGCCACAGCTCCCATTCATTGCTATGCACAGGTACCTGTGCTCTTCTGTGCCACAGCTCCCATTCTTTGCTATGCACAGGTACCTGTGCTCTTCTGTGCCACAGCTCCCATTCATTGCTATACACAGGTACCTGTGCTCTTCTGTACCACAGCTCCTATTCATTGCTATACACAGGTACCTGCGCTCGGCTGTGCCACAGCTCCCATTCATTGCTATGCACAGGTACCTGTGCTCTTCTGTGCCACAGCTCCCATTCATTGCTATGCACAGGTACCTGTGCTCTTCTGTGCCACAGCTCCCATTCTTTGCTATGCACAGGTACCTGCGCTCTGCTGTGCCACAGCTCCCATTCATTGCTATACACAGGTACCTGCGCTCTGCTGTGCCACAGCTCCCATTCATTGCTATACACAGGTACCTGCGCTCTGCTGTGCCACAGCTCCTATTCATTGCTATACACAGGTACCTGTGCTCGGCTGTGCCACAGCTCCCATTCATTGCTATACACAGGTACCTGCGCTCTTCTGTGCCACAGCTCCCATTCTTTGCTATGCACAGGTACGTGCGCTCTGCTGTGCCACAGCTCCCATTCATTGCTATGCACAGGTACCTGCGCTCTGCTGTGCCACAACTCCCATTCATTGCTATACACAGGTACCTGCGCTCTGCTGTGCCACAGCTCCCATTCATTGCTATGCACAGGTACCTGCGCTCTGCTGTGCCACAGCTCCCATTCTTTGCTATGCACAGGTACGTGCGCTCTTCTGTGCCACAACTCCCATTCTTTGCTATGCAAAGGTACCTGCGCTCTGCTGTGCCACAGCTCCCATTCATTGCTATACACAGGTACCTGCGCTCTGCTGTGCCACAGCTCCCATTCATTGCTATGCACAGGTACCTGTGCTCTTCTGTGCCACAGCTCCCATTCATTGCTATGCACAGGTACCTGTGCTCTTCTGTGCCACAGCTCCCATTCATTGCTATGCACAGGTACCTGCGCTCTGCTGTGCCACAGCTCCCATTCATTGCTATGCACAGGTACCTGCGCTCTGCTGTGCCACAGCTCCCATTCATTGCTATGCACAGGTACCTGCGCTCTGCTGTGCCACAGCTCCCATTCATTGCTATACACAGGTACCTGCGCTCTGCTGTGCCACAGCTCCCATTCATTGCTATGCACAGGTACCTGTGCTCTTCTGTGCCACAGCTCCCATTCATTGCTATACACAGGTACCTGCGCTCTGCTGTGCCACAGCTCCCATTCATTGCTATACACAGGTACCTGCGCTCTGCTGTGCCACAGCTCCTATTCATTGCTATACACAGGTACCTGCGTTCGGCTGTGCCACAGCTCCCATTCATTGCTATGCACAGGTACCTGCGCTCTTCTGTGCCACAGCTCCCATTCTTTGCTATGCACAGGTACGTGCGCTCTGCTGTGCCACAGCTCCCATTCATTGCTATGCACAGGTACCTGCGCTCTGCTGTGCCACAACTCCCATTCTTTGCTATGCACAGGTACCTGCGCTCTGCTGTGCCACAGCTCCCATTCTTTGCTATGCACAGGTACCTGCGCTCTGCTGTGCCACAGCTCCCATTCTTTGCTATGCACAGGTACGTGCGCTCTGCTGTGCCACAGCTCCCATTCTTTGCTATGCACAGGTACCTGCGCTCTGCTGTGCCACAGCTCCCATTCATTGCTATACACAGGTACCTGCCCTCTGCGGTGCCACAGCTCCCATTCATTGCTATGCACAGGTACCTGCGCTCTGCTGTGCCACAGCTCCCATTCATTCCTATGCACAGGTACCTGCGCTCTGCTGTGCCATATCTGAGATACTGATGGATGGGGGTCTGACTGCGGAGACCACCATGTGCAGCGAGAATGAATGGGCAGCATTGCTTAGTAAAGCACAGCAAAACAGGGTCACTCCTATCTTAAGGGCTCGTGCAGACCACCGTATTTTCGGTGAGTGCGACCCGTCAAAACATGGGATTGCACCCTGACCTATGTTATTCTGTCGGGCCGTGCACATCGGATTTTTTTTTTGCCCAAAGTCTGTTCTGGTAAAAAGCAGCATTCCCAAGTTTCATCAGATAGTCGTATCGCACCCGGCCATGCCGGTCAATGTGGCAGTTCGCTGGGCTACCATCTTGCAACCACAGAGTACCGATGTGGCCTCAGACCGGGTCCTGAAAATCAAATCGAGTCATCAATGATGAGAGAATCTGGAAAACCCCTTTAACATTGTTCAGAAGTGGAGTCAAAAAAGTTAAAAAGGGCGCAATGATGCAGCAGCTAAGCCCCCATTCATTCTCAGAATCATGTGATTGTAATCCCATAATATAAGAGTCTCCACCCCAGGTTTATGGTTGGACAGGGCGAGACACGATGATTCACACTCGCTCTTTGTCCTGCATTGATGGCTTATAACTGCTGACATTGTGGATCATGTGTGATGGAGATCTCTGGACGGGGCACTATGTAGGATCTGCCGCAGTTACTGCTTATTTTACGGATTCTATACAGTTGGGTCCAGAAATATTTGGATGGTGACAGAATCTTTGTGATTTCAGCTCAGCAGGCCACTAATTTGTATTTAAAATGAAACAATTGAGATGTAATTGAAGTGCAGACGTTCAGGTTTAATTAAAAGGCTTGAAGAAAAATATTCTGTGAAACATTTAGGAATGGCAACCATTTTTCTATAAAGACTCATCATTTCAGGGGCTCAAAAGTAATTGGACAAATTAACTTCACCATAAATAAAATGCACATTTTTTATACCTTGTAGACAATCCTTTGCAGACAATGACTGCCTAAAGTCTGGAAGCCATGGGCGTCACCAGACGCTGGGTTTCCTCTTTTGTGAAGCTTTGCCGGCCTTTAATGCAGAAGATTTCACTTGTTGCTTGTTTTTTGGTCTTTCTGCCTTAATTTTGTCTTAACCATGTGAAATGCTGCTCTATGGGGCTGAGATCCGGTGACTGACTCGGCCATTGCAGAATATTCCACTTCTTTGCCTCCTGAGTTGCTTTTGCAACTTGTGAAGTATCGTCCAATCAACCTTGCTGCATTTGGTTGAATCTGATCAGAAAGCATCGCCCTGTACACTGCAGAAGTCATCCGGCTGCTTCTGTCTTCAGTCACATCATCAGCAAACACCAGTGACCCAGCGCAATTGGGAGCCGTGCATGCCAGCACCACCACACTGCCTCCACCATGTGTTAGAAGCCTTTCCAAGCCTTCTCCATACTTCTTCCCATCATTCTGGTCCAGGTTGATCTTTGTCTTATCTGTGCACAGAACGCTTTTCCAGAACTGGGCAGCTGCTATAGATGTTTTTTTTTTTTTTTTTTTTAAAGTCTAATCTGCCTTTCTATTTTTAAGGTTGATTAATGGTTTGTAGCTCATGATGAACCCTCTGTATTTGCGCTCATGAAGTCTTTTCTTTCTGGTAGACTTAGATACTGAAACACCTACTTACTGGAGAGTGTTCTTCACTTAGGTGGATGTTGTGAAGTGTTGAGCGAGCGTGCCTTGATACCATCTTATCCCAGCATGCTAACAGTGTCTTCAGCGTGCCTAACTACGATGTCTGAGTCGCCGCGGCTGCTCGACAGCCGCAACACATGCAGGGATTGCCTGTTTGTAAGGTAATCCCTGCATGTGTTTCAGCTGTTGAACGGTTGCAAGACATGCAGCTGCTGCAACTCGAACATATATTTCAAGCACGCCGAAGACACTCTGTTAGCACCCGAGCATTCTTGGATAACGCCTTATCTGAGTACGTTCACTCAACACTACCACTGTTATATTCCATGGATATCCAGGCCATTTGAGTTCCCTTTTTTTTTTGCAGAATGTATCAAACTGTTGATTTGGCCACTCCTAACATTTCTACTATCTCTTTGATGGATTTGCTATTTTTTTCAGCATAATGATTGTCCGTTTCTCTTCCATTGAGAGTTCATGTGACCACATGTTGTGGGTTCACAGCAACAGTTTGCAAATGTGACACCTGGAATGACCTCTAGACCTTTTACCTGCTAAACTGATGATGAATTAATGAGGTAGCAACTTATTAAAGAGCTGTACTTCCTAAACCCTTACTCCAATTAGGATGTGAATACCCTCAAATTAAAGCTGAGAGTCTGCACTTTAAGCCCATTTTGATTATATAACTGTATCTTGAATATGTTTTTGTAAAGCGCTAAAATGCCAAAACTTGTTTCACTGTCCAAATATTTCTGGACCTGACTGTATATGACGGACGTATTAGACCAGGGCTGGGGGACGGGACGCTATGTGTGGTACATGGATCCAAATGCTGCTCATGTTAATCAAGCACCAGGAGTCAGTGTGGTTGTTCTGGGAAGCCATGAGTCTGTTGTGTGAACATTTGGTTGAGTAGCTCTGTATCGGTGATATCCTTCTTGAAATGGTATTCCCGTCTCAGTAAATGATTGCATAATATCACCAGGATATGCCATCACTTGCTGATCTCTGGGGGACTTATACTTCCACGGCTCCTGTGTAAATAGGTGACGTGCTGCCGAGAGCCAATCTTCCATTGTTCTGTGTGACTAGCACGGTCGTTGCATGTAGCCGATCGGCTGTCCTGTATGACCTGGGTGCTGCCGTTACTGATGTGCAGGTGATTTGTATGTTGGCTATGCTACGTGGTTTTGGTATGTTTGTGGGAGGCTCAGGGTTTGAGTTATCCTTTGTGAATGTTAAAGGGGTTTTCCACCTTCTAAATGGACCTCCCGTATATTATATCTGCCCCAGATTGGCATTTGCCCAAATATCTTCCTGTTCCAAAGTTGCTTTTGAACCCCAATCCCACTCTTGGTCTTTAGATATGGCAGCCAGGACACCTACGATTTCCTATGATGTCACGTCAATTCCAACCTCTGGACGCTGACCTGACATCACAAACGCGTCACTATACTTGATCTTTCCATGGCCGGTATTAAAAGTCAATGCTGACCAAGTGGACAGTTCAGATGTCCCATTTTTACCACTTGGTCTTGGCACTTGGAGACCACATTACTGTCCCCAGATGAGCATTTTAGTTGGGTGGCATGCTCTATAAAGGGTGAGGCTTGGAAGGGGGTTTACAATAAATCATGTACTCGTACAAGGTCCCGACAGTGCAACTGGCTTCAGCCCTGAGACCACCAGTGATCACCAATTACGATAGAGTTGGGGACCTTTCTTTCCTTCCTAGTCGTGAGGGACCTGCCTCCAAGACCATCAGTGTTAAGCAGTTGTAATCTGCGTTGTTCTTGCAGGTGTTTCTCCTACACGGCGCCATGCCGGAGCACAATGATCCCAGCCTGCCCCCGGAGGAGCGGATACGAGCCCTGGTGACAAAGGGGACGTCTGTGGAAGTGAACGATGATATACCTCCTAAGCGCTATTATCGCTCAGGGGTGGAGATGATCCGTATGGCTAATGTATATGCGGGAGAAGGAAATACTGAAAATGCCTTTATTTTGTACAACAAATATATTACGTAAGTAGAAAGACACTCATTTTGTTTTTTCCCCCAACATTGTAAGTTTGTCTCCCAGGTCTGCAGCCAGTCCGGCTCTGATCATTCCTGTGTAAGAGAGGCGAGGCGGACAGGCCACCATATCCTCTTCTTAAGGACACGGAAGAGATCGTGGCTATTTTCAGGATTTGGTGATGCAGATGCCTTTGTGGTCACCATATATACATATATTTATCTTTATGGCCTATTGCTCGAACAGATAGAATAGGAATAGATTTCTGGTCGGCGATGTTCTGATCCATTCATGGAGTACTATGTTTTGGGTAAAACACCTGGAGGGCGCAGCAGGATACCAAGAGGAAGAAAAATAATTAAAGAGATGGCTGTGCATAAAAATATTTTCCTTAACTTGCAGTTTCAGTAAAATGTTTCTTGGCATAATTCCCCTTCATCATACAGTCTGAGCGCTCACTGCCCAGACGACTCTTGGTGAGCAATTTACATAGGCATGCGTACAAAGCTATCACCTAGAGAGGTGCCGGCGGTTTCCTCTCTGATAAAGCTAGTGACGGAGTGCCTTTATCGCCTTAAGACCGGGGTCACACTTGCAAGTATGATGCAAGAAACTCCCATGGATACCTGGCACTCGGGACCGGAGCATGCGGTTGCATAGAAATACATGATGTGCATGCTCCAGTCCCGAGTGCCGGCGGTAGTGGCGGGTATTGATGCGATAGAAAATAAAGAAACCCTCCCAAAAAGTGCCTCATATTTGATATTGCCATGTCTGTAATGACCCGTGATATAACATTATATTATTATTTATCCCACACGTTGATGGTAACGAAAACAGTGGGAAAAAACAATGCCAGAATTGCTGTTTTTGTTCAATCAGCCTCTCGAAAAATGAAACTGTCTACTGAAAAAAAGCAAAAAAAAAGTTATGAGCCTCAGAACATGGCAAACCCCAAGCAAAATGTTTTTTTTTAAATTGTGTAAAAGTAGTAAATCTTAAAAATCAAACTATATAAATTTGGTATTTTGATTATGAAATGCGGAATAAAGTTAAATAGTGAAAGGTGTTTAAAAAAAAAAAAAAGAAAAAAATTGTACAGAATTTTTTGCTTTGTACATTCCACTTCCTAAAAAGTAATCAGAAAGTTGTGTGTACGAGAAAATGGCACCACTGAAAACTGCATCTTGTCATACTAAAAATACTCACACATCTCTGTTGATCGAAAATTGGAAAACTTATGGATTTCTTAATATAGTTACATGGTTAGAAAGGTTGAAAAAAAGACCATGATCCATCAAGATCAATCTTTCTCCACCAATTGTGCATTTTGTCACTAACTTAACTATAACCTATAACTTTATGTGTATTGAGGAAAGCATCCGGCCCTTGTATAAAGCTGCTATAGTGTCGGCCATTACTACCTCTTGTGGTCGGCATTCCACAGCCTCACTGCTCTAACTGTAAAGATCCCTTTCCTTTTTAACTGATGGAAAGTGTTCTTTACAGTTAGAGCACAAAAAAAAAAAATTGTCAGTGTATTTATTGTACAAAAGTCATAACTGTATATAAATTTGGTATCTCCACAATCCTGCTGACCCACAGAATAAGGTAACACTATTTGTGCAGCAAATGAAAAGCATAAAATATTCTTTTTTTTTTTTTTTTTTTTTTTTTTTTTACATTTTATAACAGAATTGCTCTTTTTTTTTTTTTCTAGTTCTCTTCTCGGTGTTATAAGTTATATGTACCCCAGCATGGTGCCACTGACAAATACAGTTTATCCTGCAAAAAAATATATAGTTTCTTCCTTAGTGCCCAAAAAGGACCGGTCGGGAAGGGGTTAAGCGCCACGCTTCTTTTGATTTATCGGGTGCTATTCTTGTGGATGATTCAATAAAATGTGATTGGTGCAGAATACAAAAATGGAATTTAAAAAGAAAAAAAATGAAATGACCTCCTGTCTCTCTTGTGTCAGTCATTCTTCGAAGTCTTCGCTTTATCTTAGGCTTTTCATTGAAAAACTTCCTAAACATCGAGATTACAAAACCGCTAGCGCGCCAGAGAAGAAGGAGACGCTGAAGGTAAGATGTATAGATTGCACGCACAGATCTTAGAAGATGTCTTGTCTGAGGTCTCGAATTGAAGGATATCCATTTTTTTAGACAATGAAGGAAGTGGCCTTTCCAAAAGCGGAAGATTTGAAGAAAGAACTGCAGCGGCGCTACAGTAAAGAGTTTGCAGAGTACCTGGACAGGAGGGTAAGTCAGTGCTGGTGCAGTCCTGTATGAGGCACAGGGTTATGTGATTGACCCCTGACAGTGTTTGCTTCTGACCCCTCAGCGATGCGAGGAAGAAGAGTGCGCCCGCCGCCTGGCCGTACTGCAGCAGCTCGACGCCGAGAAGCAGCGCGTGGCTCGCATGAAGCAGCAGCAAGAGCAGCAGGAGCAGTTTCAGGTCTTTGAAGATATGATCCGTAGGAAAGAACTGGAGAACGAGCGGCTACGGATCCTCCACCAGTTCTCTACCGACAAATCTAACACACAGATATCTGACGGACCTCTCATCCCGGGGGTCAACGAGCCGCCTGCTGCTCCACAGCTACCCACCAATGATGTCGTCCTCCCCCAACCTCCCGTGGTTGATAGGAGTCTGAAGCCAACATCGATCGGTCCCAATGAAGGCTGTGAGTAGGCTGTGCTGAAGTCACTTGTGGATAGCTGTGCTTTATCTAAGGAATGCTGAAGCATACATTAATTGCATAGAGCTCCATATTGGCTTCAGCAAAGATCTCAGTGTCTCCTCATCAAGTCAATCAATGAGAAATATGACCGAATCGCGTCCAGAAAAAAATGGGCTTCTTTTTATGTAGATGGACTTCCATTTTTCCCTGTTAGATATGTAGTAACTCTGTATTGGCTTCACAGTTTCATGTTCCCAATAGTTTTAGATATGATACAAACCGTTAGTGCCCTAAGCAACTGGATGCTAATGCAGGTCCACAAAAGAGATTTCTCCAGATCCATATCACAGAGTCTCTGTTGACTTCCATGGGGAATTCTGGGCTGCAGATCTGCGCCTGATGATGCACGCTGACTGTTTATTTTTACAAAATGCTAAAAAAGTCTTGGTTGCATCACATCTTATTATAGAATGCATTGCGCTCAACCACACAGATAGGAAACTGTTACATGAATTAGTCCTTCAAAGCATTGTCCCACTAAATACATTTTTATAGGGTAAGTGTATAATCGGGGGGGGGGGGTGTCTTACCACTTCGCCCCCACTGATTACGAAACTTCGGATGCTCTGTTCCCCATGTCAAGCAAGCAGTAGCGTACATATGTGACCACTCCTCCATTCACTGTCTGTGTGAGCGGTGGTCTCTTGTGCCAACTAACCCTCACAGATATGAAGTGGAATCACTATTCACATGGGATGCCCGTGATTTGTAGGGGTACAACTGCCGGGACACCAGACAACCATAGGATAGTTGCTAAATAAAATGTTTTGTTTTACGGGGGCGTCATTGGGGGCCACAGAAATCATGGTTAATATGCTGACACTAAGAAGACATCTTAGAAAAAGTTACCAAGAAAAAAGTGAAGGACAGCATCCAATCCGGGTGAAATATCAAAGTTTCCTTTATTGTGCTTATTGTATTTATTGTATTTATTTTTCATGCTTGAAAAAGACCTTTGTGGTTGAAACGTTGCACTTGGCACAATAAAGGAAACTTTGATATTTCACCTGGATTGGATGCTGTCCTTCACTTTTTTCTTGGTATGTATTTTTTCCATCGGGTCCAGTGGAACTAGGACTTGCATCCACATTTCTGCTGTGCTGACAGCTACCTTCTGATCTTAGAAAAAGTTGTCTCGTCCCCAACAGGTTCCACTATATGTGCTGCCACCTTACTATTTGGTTTAGTGTCGGGTAGGAGGCAGACACCACCACTGTTTGGTTCACTCGGGGGAGCGATCTGTGTCTCCCTCCTAATGGACACTAAGCCAAATAAACTAGTAGTGTGGCCCCAGGCCAGGTGTAGCTTGAAGGGAAGGAGCTGACTTTTTTTTTTTTTCCCCCTAAAATATATTCTTAGTGCCATCTTCCAGGTGGCAGCTTATTATCCAACGTTTGTGTCTCCCCCAATAAAGTCGACGAGAAAAATATTTTATAGTTTAAAGAAAGCAAATGTTCTGTTCTGCAGTAACAATATAAATGTGAGTCACACTGCAGTCTTTTTA
The DNA here is from genome assembly GCF_051348905.1 of Ranitomeya variabilis. Classification (NCBI taxonomy): domain Eukaryota; kingdom Metazoa; phylum Chordata; class Amphibia; order Anura; family Dendrobatidae; genus Ranitomeya; species Ranitomeya variabilis. Next base: position 85,230,806 of record NC_135236.1, read on the forward strand.
TTGCTATGTGAACCACCTCACAACCTAGGAAAGGGACGGGCCGGTAAATTTGCAACCACCTCTCCCCATGAAATGTGGACATACCGGAACGTACTTTCTTCTTCTTTCCTCGATCTGGGTTATCTCTTTGTTGCTTCCAGTTGTTGTGTCCACGGACGGACTTCGCCATGTGAGGATTCCCCAGGAGGTGTGCGTGAAGTTTCTGAGCCTTGCAGAGGGCAATACACAGAGAGGAGTGGAGACCTGCGGCATCTTGTGTGGGAGGCTGGTAAGAGAGATCACATAGAGACAAAGGCTTTCATCTATTGGCAAGTGAAACCGCAGGTCTAGAGACGTCCAAGTTTTTGATCGGTGGGGACTGGGTGCTGAGATCCCCAGCAATAGCTGGAATAAAGGGGCAGAAGCTGGGCGCTGAAGACGAGCTGGATTTGACGTCTGTAGAGTCCATGTTTGGCCTCAGGGAGAACAGAACCCTTCTCCTTTTTAGCAATTGAGTTCTTTGCACTCAGACCCCCATTAATCAAAACTTCTGCCATGTCTCTGATCTGCTGTGTAAATCTGCAGTTACACTTTAACGAATGTAAGACGTGCGGTGCATCTATGTTGTTATGAGATATTCATTGTATGTACTATCATTTTTCGGCATCATTTTTTGTCACTTGTTTATCTACTTCTTCTCCGATTACCATGTTCTAGATGCAGAATGAGTTTACCATCACCCACGTCATTGTGCCCAAGCAGTGTGGTGGCCCGGACTACTGTAACACTGAGAACGAGGAGGACCTGTTTGTGATCCAGGACCAGCATGGGCTCATCACACTGGGCTGGATACACGTATGTGAGAACAATAAAGCTTACACTGCTTTTAGTGCACAATAGCTTCTCCTAGCTACTATATACATAGGTGATCGCTTCTAGGTCAATGGAGGACCACCACCAATTATCAGAATGAAACACTTTTTTCTCTCTTAGAATAGTGCGACAGTGTGAATGCTCATCATCTGCTCCATTAATTTACTATGGGGATGCCGAGCGCTGCACTCTCTTTTTTCTGGCAGCCCTATAGAGAGTGAATGGAGCTCTCACCCAATTCTAACTGGGATAAAAATGCCACGTTCTGGCCATCAACAGGGGTCCCAAGGGGTATTCTTCCAACTGGAATACCACTTTATTCCTTTTTTATACAGTGATGACATATCACTAGGGTAGTCTTTCACTTGATTGAGGCCACACTGCAGCTTCTTTGCACAATCGTGGGCCTCCATGCACGGGATATAATTAGTTGAGGGTATTACCAGTAATACACCAATATGCACAATTCATTTTCAGGATCAGTGGGGGCTTTGTCATTGTAATGAAATATTCTAGCAATAACGTACCACTTTCAGAGAGGAATACCCCTTGAAACAGAATCTGCTATATAATCTGAGAGCAGCATAATGTAGAGATCCTGATTCTATGGATGTGTCACTTACTAAGCATCTTGCTGTAGTTTCATGAAGGTACCTTCACATTAAGCGACGCTGCAGCGATAGCGACAACGATGCCGATCGCTGCAGCGTCGCTGTTTGATCGCTGGAGAGCTGTCACACAGACCGCTCTCCAGCGACCAACGATGCCGAGGTCCCTGGGTAACCAGGGTAAACATCGGGTTACTAAGCGCAGGGCCGCGCTTAGTAACCCGATGTTTACCCTGGTTACCAGCGTAAAATGTAAAAAAAACCAAACAGCACATACTTACATTCGCGTCCCCCGGCGTCCGCTTCCTGCACTGACTGAGCACCGGCCCTAACAGCAGAGCGGTGACGTCACCGCTGTACTTTCACTTTCACTTTACGGCGCTCAGTCAGTGCAGGAAGCGGACGCCGGGGGACGCGAAGGTGAGTATGTACTGTTTGTTTTTTTTACATTTTACACTGGTAACCAGGGTGAACATCGGGTTACTAAGCGCGGCCCTGCGCTTAGTAACCCGATGTTTACCCTGGTTACCAATGTAAAACATCGCTGGTATCGTTGCTTTTGGTGTCAAACACGACGATAAACGCCGGTCTGACGACCAAATAAAGTTCTGAACTTTAATCAACGACCAGCGATATCACAGCAGGATCCTGATCGCTGCTGCGTATCAAACTAAACGATATCGCTATCCAGGACGCTGCAACGTCACGGATCGCTAGCGATATCGTTTAGTGTGAAGGTACCTTTACTCTTGTGTTTTATCAGCAGGATAATCTCACTGCAGGACTAGATGTCATGTGCCTGGCAGTCCAGCTAATCCGTGTAACCCCTCCCTCACCACTGATTGGCAACTTGCTGGCAGTGTACACCGGAAGCTGCCAATCAGGGGTGTGGGCGGGGTTATACACAGCTCGGCATTCTGAGCACTGCTAGATCTACAGCAGAAAAACTGGGATTCTATCAAAACTGCAGCAGACAGTCCAGTAAGTGATACATTGCTGGTATCGGGGTCTCTGTCCCTACATTATGCTGCTCTCAGATTACAGAACAAAAACCTGCTGACAGATTCCCTTAAATACATGTCTTTTACTAGTGGGTGAAAAACTGTGCTTTGTTTTATCCAACTGCAAAAGATGCCTTAGATAAGTAACCAAACACCTAAAGTCTGACTTTAGGGCATACAAGGATTGGTTTAGCATGAGTTTAGCCAACGGTTTCCCTTGTTCCCTTAACTATGGCAATGTGCATGCTCTACTCGATCGAGCATACATGCATCTGTGGGAATCTGGAGACGTAGATCTGTGGGCCCTACCTTATATGTATGGGCATTTTTCAGCAGTTCCGTATAATGGATGTTGCCTTAAATCATTTTCAACACAATATTTAGCTGAATTGACCGACATTGCCCATTTTGTCTCATCTTCTATGGGTGATTTTCTCCATATTGTAAGTTTGCAGTCAATTTTTAGTGCCCATGAAAAGGTGAAAAAAATATAAAGAGCTGCTAGTATGCAGGATGTCAGCCCTACTTCTGGCATGCAGCAGACATGGTGGGGGATGGGGAATCACAGTCACGAGGCATTGCTGTATATTTTTATTCTTAGACACATCCCACTCAGACCGCCTTTCTCTCCAGCGTGGACTTACACACTCACTGCTCCTACCAGATGATGCTCCCGGAATCTATCGCCATCGTCTGCTCCCCCAAATTCCAGGAGTAAGTACCTGTGTATCTCGGTACCTGTGTGTCTCGGTCCCTGTGTGTCTCGGCACCTCTGTGTATCGGCACCTCTGTGTCTCGGTCCCTGTGTGTCTCGGTCCCTGTGTGTCTCGGTCCCTGTGTGTCTCGGTCCCTGTGTGTCTCGGTCCCTGTGTGTCTCGGTCCCTGTGTGTCTCGCTCCCTGTGTGTCTCGCTCCCTGTGTGTCTCGCTCCCTGTGTGTCTCGCTCCCTCTGTGTCTCGCTCCCTCTGTGTCTCGCTCCCTCTGTGTCTCGCTCCCTCTGTGTCTCGCTCCCTCTGTGTCTCGCTCCCTCGGTGTCTCGCTCCCTCTGTATCTTAGTACATGTCATTTTAGTATTGATAGGCGCTTGAACGTTGGTAACTATTAAAAAAAGCGTCACCACTTAGCATAAAGTATAGATCCCCCATCCTGGAGGTTCTTTGGCTGCTATAGGGGCATTGCTTGACATGTAATTGCTTGTTAGGCCTCATTCAGACATCCATGATTTTGCTTGTACGGAAAAACATGTTCTGCGTGTCATAGGTGTTTGGTCAGTGTTTCAGTGGTGATTTTCACATATGAAAAAATAAATTGCAGATTTCCTTATCCACTACCATGTCAATCACAGACAGCACATGCACCCATAGACTTGTACAGGTAATTTTGATCCGTGACTTAAAGATGATTTTTTATTTATTTATTTTTTTGACACATGGTGGCAAAAAACCCTGGACATGTGAATGGCTCCATAGACTATAATGGGTACATGTTCTATCAAGTAGAGTACGTGATTCACGGAGGTCTGAATGAGGCCTTAATGTCGTGATTGTGACTGCAGTATGTAAGGTGATTGACATTGCAGCAGCGGCCGGAGGGCCTTTCTAAGATCTACCTACAAGGCTCCCACTGTCAGTCCATCTGCTTTCCTGCAGCGCGATCGGATACTGCCAATGGTTTGCTGTGGAAACATGGAGGCATAACCATGAGCTTTGTGTCATATCCTGCCAGATGAGGGATCTACCATGCCACCTGTCAGTCAGATCTGTACAATGTGATCAAAGGATCATATGTTCAAGTTCCCTTGAGGGTCTCGTAAGCATTGTGTAAAAAAAAAATGTTAAAAAATATATTTTTATCTATAGAAAAATATGTATCTATATACTTGTGTTAATTATGGAAACATAATCTATATATATAATTGTCTAAGGGTTTTTCCGTCTGTCTGTCTGTCTGTCCTGGAAATCCCGCGTCTGATTGGCCTGGCGGCCTCGACCGATCCAATCAGCGATGGGCACAGCATGACGACGATGATGTCATAATGGAATTCCCGCGTCTCTGATTGGTCGAGGCCGCCAGGCCTCGACCAATCAGCGACGGGCACAGTATCGACGTAGATGTCATAATGGTTGCCATGGCGACGATGATGTCATAAAGGTTGCCTCGACCAATCAGCGACGGGCACAGTCTGCCGCGAATCACATACTACGGGGACATGCATATTCTAGAATAAAACCAAAACCACCAAAGAACAGAGAGGCAGAGAGCAGTCCGATTATTAGAAATATACAAAAATACTTTATTAGCTAAAAAAACAGGAAAAAACATGACAGGGGGAATTATCCCCATACAATCATCAGCATGTATCCATATGGACAGGGTAAAGGTGACTATAGTACATAGAGAAAATCATCATTTACTAGCCGGCAGAAACCATACATATACCAGATTAATATGTCAGACAATCAGTGTAAATATACTATGGATCCTAGTCCTACATCAGTGGAAAAAAAAAAGCCTGACATACAGCAAATCTAAAATATACATACCGGGCAGTGTGGAGGTATATCAAACCAAATTAGCACCTCACCCACGTCCACCCCGACGCACGTTTCGGCGGATGCCTTTATCAAGGGGTACGGTGGTATAGTGCTGGGTTTCGTATATATATAGGGAAGGGGGCACACAATAATGACTGGACTAGCCAATCCCATCAGATTGCCTCCCAGGTGTACTCAGGACACACCTGACGCCGCACAACAGAAAACCACATGGGGCCCCATGCGTTCCTGAGATACCGGCGCCATGGCGCCGAGGACAGAGGGAAACAGTTCCGGGGTGAAATCAAAGAGTACGCGCGTGCGCACATCATTAAGATCTGTCATTGAACAAAGACCGCAACAGGATACACTATGCGGCCATATTGCTGTCCACAGACATGCGCAAATAGTATTAGTGTTGCCAACCGCTAGAGGATTACAGCAATGATAGCAGCAGCCATTTTCACGTAGTCCGACATGCGCAGTAGAAGCTGCGTAGATATGTTAGTAAAGGCTGCAGCGAGATTGCGGAGGGTAAGTAAATTGTCAGTAAGGTATATAATGGCAGGTATCACAGTAGTCCATATATACCCATATCTTATTTACTGATCAAAGTATAAATGACCAATATTACACTCATGCAAAAATCGCCATAGCCTCCATGGATTGGAATAGCCCATACACATTAAATAGGGTCACACAGGAAAAAGGACATAACAGAAAATATCATAAAAATACAAAAACAATTTATGAGAAAATGTGAAGAAAAAAGAAAAATTTAGGACAGTATTCAATATAGCTTTATATATTTTTTAGTAAATTCCTCCCCTTACTTGAGAATATTGTCTCCAGACAAAAAATCAAAAAAATAAAAGAAATCAAAAAATCACTCCATGGTCCGAATAACAGCCCTAGCAGATATGAAAAATGGCCGAGGTTCATATTATTCAAGTTTTATCTATGCCCATAAATGCATGCAACAGAAGATGTGAATAAAGTCCAAGTGGATTTCTTCGACCATACTGATCATTATCTGCCTGGTGATCCATGTTTCAGAGAAAGATGCAATGTCCATGGAGATGATAGACATCAATATTGGGAGATAGCCAGATGAACGTCCGTAATGTGCCACACATCAAAACTAAAATATAGAAATAAGACCCATTAAAATCAAATAAAACCAAATACATGCGGAGATATATATAGAGGGAGCACAAACAACCAATGGACTACAAAAATGGGGCAAATGAAATATTTTCGTTAAGGCCTTCCGGATGGATAGTGCGGAGACGCCATATCCATTGCGTCTCCAGTCTACCCAACCTCTTAGAAAGTTGGCCCCCCCTGATATTTATTTTTAAGGTGTCAATACCCCTCACTCTTAACAATGAGGCATTACAGCCGTGAAACTCCTTGAAATGTCTAGGTATTGTATCAAGTTTGGATGCATCCACATGGCCACAGGACGCCTGTATCCCCAAAACATGCTCCCTAATGCGGACCTTCATTTGGCGGGTAGTCAATCCCACATACATAAGTCCGCATGGACAGGTAGCATGATATATTACATACCGTGTGACACATGTAATATGTGATCTGATAGAATATATCTTAGTCCCACTAGAGTCAGTAAATGTGTCACAGGTATCCACATTGGGACAGGCGACACAGCGGCCACATGGATAGCATCCAGCCTTGGGAGCAGACCTCTCCAGGAAAGTTGGAGGATGTTGACTCACATGATGACTCTGTACCAAACAATCCCGGAGATTCCTAGCACGTCTGAATGTCATCAGGGGTCGAGATGGGAGGAATTTCCCAATAATTGGGTCTACCCTTAATATAGGCCATGCTTTCTCCAGAGACCGACGTATCTGATCAGACTGGCTACTAAATGTGGTGATAAATCTACTTTTTCCAACTGAAGAGGATCGTATAGGAGAACCATAAACCAATTTATCCCGAGGGGTATGCTTGGCTCTCAAATATGCCCTTTTTATCGACCTCCCACTATATCCACGTTCTCTAAATCTCTGGGACAGCTCCTCCGCACGTTTTTCAAAATCAATCATGTTAGAACATATTCGCCTTATACGGAGGAACTGCCCCACCGGGATAGATTTTACCATATGCTTTGGATGTCCAGAAGTAGCATGCAGAAGGGTATTGGTTGATGTTTTTTTACGAAATATGTCCGTATTTAAAATACCCCCACTGTTTTTCTTAATCGTGACATCCAAAAAGATCACATATTACATGTGTCACACGGTATGTAATATATCATGCTACCTGTCCATGCGGACTTATGTATGTGGGATTGACTACCCGCCAAATGAAGGTCCGCATTAGGGAGCATGTTTTGGGGATACAGGCGTCCTGTGGCCATGTGGATGTATCCAAACTTGATACAATACCTAGACATTTCAAGGAGTTTCACGGCTGTAATGCCTCATTGTTAAGAGTGAGGGGTATTGACACCTTAAAAATAAATATCAGGGGGGGCCAACTTTCTAAGAGGTTGGGTAGACTGGAGACGCAATGGATATGGCGTCTCCGCACTATCCATCCGGAAGGCCTTAACGAAAATATTTCATTTGCCCCATTTTTGTAGTCCATTGGTTGTTTGTGCTCCCTCTATATATATCTCCGCATGTATTTGGTTTTATTTGATTTTAATGGGTCTTATTTCTATATTTTAGTTTTGATGTGTGGCACATTACGGACGTTCATCTGGCTATCTCCCAATATTGATGTCTATCATCTCCATGGACATTGCATCTTTCTCTGAAACATGGATCACCAGGCAGATAATGATCAGTATGGTCGAAGAAATCCACTTGGACTTTATTCACATCTTCTGTTGCATGCATTTATGGGCATAGATAAAACTTGAATACTATGAACCTCGGCCATTTTTCATATCTGCTAGGGCTGTTATTCGGACCATGGAGTGATTTTTTGATTTCTTTTATTTTTTTGATTTTTTGTCTGGAGACAATATTCTCAAGTAAGGGGAGGAATTTACTAAAAAATATATAAAGCTATATTGAATACTGTCCTAAATTTTTCTTTTTTCTTCACATTTTCTCATAAATTGTTTTTGTATTTTTATGATATTTTCTGTTATGTCCTTTTTCCTGTGTGACCCTATTTAATGTGTATGGGCTATTCCAATCCATGGAGGCTATGGCGATTTTTGCATGAGTGTAATATTGGTCATTTATACTTTGATCAGTAAATAAGATATGGGTATACAGGTCCTTCTCAAAAAATTAGCATATAGTGTTAAATTTCATTATTTACCATAATGTAATGATTACAATTAAACTTTCATATATTATAGATTCATTATCCACCAACTGAAATTTGTCAGGTCTTTTATTGTTTTAATACTGATGATTTTGGCCTACAACTCCTGATAACCCAAAAAACCTGTCTCAATAAATTAGCATATTTCAACCGTCCAAACAAATAAAAGTGTTTTTTAATAACAAACAAAAAAAACATCAAATAATAATGTTCAGTTATGCACTCAATACTTGGTCGGGAATCCTTTGGCAGAAATGACTGCTTCAATGCGGCGTGGCATGGAGGCAATCAGCCTGTGACACTGCTGAGATGTTATGGAGGCCCAGGATGCTTCAATAGCGGCCTTAAGCTCATCCAGAGTGTTGGGTCTTGCGTCTCTCAACTTTCTCTTCACAATATCCCACAGATTCTCTATGGGGTTCAGGTCAGGAGAGTTGGCAGGCCAATTGAGCACAGTAATACCATGGTCAGTAAACCATTTACCAGTGGTTTTGGCACTGTGAGCAGGTGCCAGGAAGCATGAAGTGCTCCAAAATCTCCTGATAGCTAGCTGCATTGACCCTGCCCTTGATGAAACACAGTGGACCAACACCAGCAGCTGACATGGCACCCCACACCATCACGGACTGTGGGTACTTGACACTGGACTTCAGGCATTTTGGCATTTCCTTCTCCCCAGTCTTCCTCCAGACTCTGGCACCTTGATTTCCGAATGACATGCAAAATTTGCTTTCATCAGAAAAAAGTACTTGGGACCACTTAGCAACAGTCCAGTGCTGCTTCTCTGTAGCCCAGGTCAGGCGCTTCTGCCGCTGTTTATGGTTCAAAAGTGGCTTTACCTGGGGAATGCGGCACCTGTAGCCCATTTCCTGCACACGCCTGTGCACGGTGGCTCTGGATGTTTCCACACCAGACTCAGTCCATTGCTTCCTCAGGTTCCCCAAGGTCTGGAATCGGTCCTTCTCCACAATCTTCCTCAGGGTCCGGTCACCTCTTCTCGTTGTACAGCGTTTTCTGCCACATTGTTTCCTTCCAACAGACTTACCATTGAGGTGCCTTGATACAGCACTCTGGGAACAGCCTATTTGTTGAGAAATTTCTTTCTGGGTCTTACCCTCTTGCTTGAGGGTGTCAATGATGGCCTTCTTGACATCTGTCAGGTCGCTAGTCTTACCCATGATGGGGGTTTTGAGTAATGAACCAGGCAGGGAGTTTTTAAAAGCCTCAGGTATCTTTTGCATGTGTTTAGAGTTAATTAGTTGATTCAGAAGATTAGGGTAATAGGTCGTTTAGAGAACCTTTTCTTGATATGCTAATTTATTGAGACAGGTTTTTTGGGTTATCAGGAGTTGTAGGCCAAAATCATCAGTATTAAAACAATAAAAGACCTGACAAATTTCAGTTGGTGGATAATGAATCTGTAATATATGAAAGTTTAATTGTAATCATTACATTATGGTAAATAATGAAATTTAACACTATATGCTAATTTTTTGAGAAGGACCTGTATATGGACTACTGTGATACCTGCCATTATATACCTTACTGACAATTTACTTACCCTCCGCAATCTCGCTGCAGCCTTTACTAACATATCTACGCAGCTTCTACTGCGCATGTCGGACTACGTGAAAATGGCTGCTGCTATCATTGCTGTAATCCTCTAGCGGTTGGCAACACTAATACTATTTGCGCATGTCTGTGGACAGCAATATGGCCGCATAGTGTATCCTATTGTGGTCTTTGTTCAATGACAGATCTTAATGATGTGCGCACGCGCGTACTCTTTGATTTCACCCCGGAACTGTTTCCCTCTGTCCTCGGCGCCATGGCGCCGGTATCTCAGGAACGCATGGGGCCCCATGTGGTTTTCTGTTGTGCGGCGTCAGGTGTGTCCTGAGTACACCTGGGAGGCAATCTGATGGGATTGGCTAGTCCAGTCATTATTGTGTGCCCCCTCCCCTATATATATACGAAACCCAGCACTATACCACCGTACCCCTTGATAAAGGCATCCGCCGAAACGTGCGTCGGGGTGGACGTGGGTGAGGTGCTAATTTGGTTTGATATACCTCCACACTGCCCGGTATGTATATTTTAGATTTGCTGTATGTCAGGCTTTTTTTTTCCACTGATGTAGGACTAGGATCCATAGTATATTTACACTGATTGTCTGACATATTAATCTGGTATATGTATGGTTTCTGCCGGCTAGTAAATGATGATTTTCTCTATGTACTATAGTCACCTTTACCCTGTCCATATGGATACATGCTGATGATTGTATGGGGATAATTCCCCCTGTCATGTTTTTTCCTGGTTTTTTAGCTAATAAAGTATTTTTGTATATTTCTAATAATCGGACTGCTCTCTGCCTCTCTGTTCTTTGGTGGTTTTGGTTTATTGTCTGGCAGTTGGTCCAGTATGGTCCTGTATTCTGGGTCCCAGTCTATGAATATATGAACAATCCCTATCTGGGTAAATAATTAATATGGTGGTGACCTTGTATTGTTCCACGATTTTGTTCTTTCATATTCTAGAATACCCGATGCTTTAGAATCGGGCCACAATCTATATATAATAATTCTTGTCTCCTTATTTTTATTTTTTTATCCCAGAACAGGAATTTTTAGATTGACGGACTATGGCATGAAAGAAATTGGTGACTGTCGAGAGAAAGGCTTTCACCCCCACTGCAGAGACCCTCCCCTGTTCTGTGTAAGTGTAATATTGTGTGGAGCATTGCGGCTTAAGCCTCCTGATCTTGGCATGTCAGGCTTGACATCACTCTTCGCAAGGAGAAACGTTACCCTTTGTATCCCGGTCAGACGCCTCTCACCTAGCCAAACTAGAGCTCACACTTCGCGCTGACGAGGGAAAGTAGGGCGAAACAGTTTCTGCAAATTGAGATTCTGGGTTTGGCTTTTATCCTAAATCATGTGACAAGGCTCGTTAGAGAGTCGATATTGACTTCCTATTAGTGGCGCTAGAGTTCTAGTCCTCTTCCTCTCTGAAGAGACAATTTATTATAAAGAGTGAAATCCTGGAGGCTTGTAATGTTCTTTATACCCTCCGGGTGGCCCCGTTCTAGCAGCGTCCAGTCTCTATTTCAGTTGGCCCCTTTCTTCCTCACTGGATTTTCTCGTGATGCCATCTCTGTACTTCTGACCACAAAGGTCAGTTAAATCCCAGAACTGTAACCGTGCAGTTATCAACCAGCCCCCTAAGGCTACTTTCACACATCAGGTTTTTGCCATCAGGCACAATCCGGCGAGTTTTGAAAAAAAACGGATCCGTTTTTTTTTTCTCGCTGGATCCGTTTTTTTTTTCTCGCTGGATTCGTTTTTTTTTTCTCGCTGGATCCGTTTTTTTTTCTCATAGAGTTATATTAGCGCCGGATTGCGCCTGATGGCCACACGTTTCATCCGTTTTTTGCCGGATCCGTCAAAAAAGCTGTTTCCGGCAGACAGAGAAAACGTACAGAGAAACTTTTTTTTGTTCCGGCAAAAAACCTGATGGTGCCGGAATCGGTGCCGTCCGGCTTTTCTTACAATGGACGCCTATGAGCTCCAGACTCCACCTTCCAGGCTGAGCATGCCCTGTTCGCATGTTCCAGATATCTCTCTATCTCTTTTTACTATTGATGCTGCCTATGCAGCATCAATAGTAAAAAGATATAATGTTAAAAATAATTTAAAAAAAATAAAAAATCGTGAAATTCTCACCTTCCGGCGATGCTCCCGTTCCCAGGGATGCATTGCGAAATGACCCCAGATGACGTAGCATCACACGAGACCACTACGTCATCACAGGTCATCGCGTAATGCATCCCTGGGAACGGGAGTATCGCGAGAAACGGGAAGGCTGCGGGGGACGCCGGAAGGTGAGTATTCTGGATCCAGCGGAAAAACTGATGCGGCGCATCAGTTTCTCCACTACTTTCACCGGATCCAGCAATCCGTCCTGCCGCTAGATTATGCTTGACGGCACGGGACGGATGTGTGAAAGTAGCCTAAGACACCGGATACATGAGACCCCCGGAGAGGTACCATCCTGATGACATGGGCTGAGCATCACAATACCCCTGAGCATCACAATACCAGTCAATGTGTTGGCATTACGACTCTGAGGGTACTGCAAAAATTAAGTCATAAAAAATCCTGGGCGGACGGTCACAGTGCCCTAGGGCCCCCTATTCACACTGGACTAAAGGTGGCTGAATTCACGACAGCCTAATGTGTATTGGGGGTCTCCAGTCTCTTCCCCCAAAAGATGTTGTGGAAGAGAAGGATCCAGTTCTTACAATGTCCTCTTGTTCTCCAGAAGATAAGCCGCTGTCTGGTCTCATAGAGATCACAGGAGTGTTCAGGTGATCCGTGTGGTCCTGTGTAGGGAGCAGTCGGGGGAGGTGGCTGTCGCCCGAACGATCATATCTAAGGCTCTGTTGGGGCCTAGGTCTAAAGCCCTGGAAAACTGAATTCAGGCCTAATCGCTTAGGGGGCCGTTGACCATAATCATGCAGACTGAGTCACTGTGTGTTCTTTTCAGCCACATATTTGAGACAGACACCAAAACGAAGACAACCACATTTTGACGCCCACCTCGAATAGGCGGGTTCAGTAGAAAATGATGTCCTTGAGAACACCCTGTGACTGTCTGCAACAGTACAGCCAATAGTTCCCTGAGCACATATGCCTGAATCTTGTTTTCCAGCCCTTTGGATGTAAACCCGACCGAGCTACTGATGTGGTGATCAAATGTTCTGTGAACCTAGCCTAATGTGTATGGGGGCCTTTACGTTTTTCCCCCTTTATGATGCCACTCTTATTTTCTCCCCTATAGGCCAGCAACCACACTACAATCTGTCAGAAGGACGTCACGGTCATGGACCTACGATAACTTCTCCAGTGTCTGCCAACTCCCAGACTCTACGTCTTCACCCCCCGAGTTGCCAATGAGCTTCCTACAAAGAGCTGTCTGCAGAGGAGGACTCTCCAGCTCAGAGCGGAGATTTGCTGATCTATCAGGGTTGTGGCGGTTGTGCCGTGTCGCCTACGGTTATCGCCTGGTATTGGCTAGAGAACTATACGGAGCAGTGTTCCTGGCTATACCCGGCTTTCTGACACCAAGGGCATCTAATTGATTGGTTGCTTTCCTCTCTACAAAATTAACAGCTTGTAACACATTTGGTGCTAGAGTTTCCTTTCATAGATATTGGCGCTGCACATTTTCCAAAAATGTTTTTTTATGTGTTTTCATTATTTTTTTTTTTTTTTACTTTTTTTTTAAAAAATACAGCCGAGCTCTAGGTAATCCCTTTTAGCAGCATTTCTGCACATAAGCATGCTTTCTTTATTCAGATGTTATTTTAGTAATGCAAAATTTGTATATAATTTAATTTATTTGATTATTTTTTTCCCTAAACAAAAGCCAGAAAAAAACTGATATCTCACTGTTTGATAAAAGAGGATAATACTGTATAATGTTTATTTTCTAGCAGCATTAAATATTTTCAGTGCTTCCTGAAGGTGATCAGAGGTGTGGGGCTGTTATTACTCTGTGTCATCATACTCAACGGACTGACTAAGGCAGGAGGACATTTAAAGGGAAAACCTTAATAGGGGTCACCCCGTGCCACTTCTGTTTCGGAGATGGATGGTGCGGATGGTGCGGATCACGTTCTGGACACATATTGCAGACACGTACATGGTTGGCAGGTATTATGCACATGATTTACTCTAGTAAACAGGACTTGTGCACACCGCCTGTCATTCGTGCCCCTGTCTCTGTAGGTCTGTGGGGCCGTAACATGATTAAGTGGCGGCGGACAAGCACTTTAATAGTTAATAGTAGACATTCACTCTAACTTCTTCCTACATAATACAGTTCACCTGATTGACAGCCACATTCCACATTAATGGCTAGGATTGCAGAATGCTCTGATCCTGGCGAAACGTGATCAGTCCTGATTAATGACCTGTGCACATCAGCTCTGCCTTAGTGATTAAGGGGTTGACATTTTCGCAGCCCTAGGTCTGGCTATGGACTCTAGGCTTGTTAATTATTAGTGCCTGTTAGAACTGTCTCCTTTTTTCTGTAGAAGTGCACCGCTCACCTGACTTCCTGTTGCTGGGCAGCAGTGCGCTTCCGCTGCAGTGACAATTTGGAAGAGCGCCATTGTTGCGTTTCTAACCCGAACTGTGTGCTCTTCCATGCTACAAACAGAGGCAGCTTTGCATCTGCAGCGTTGGAGGAGCACAAATCCAGTGAACAGAAGCAAATGAGACGCTCCAGGGGTCCGGCCAACTGCAGAGCAGTGGTCACAAGCTCAATTGGAAAGAGGTTGTAAGCACCTGACATGTTCTGCTAGAGTGATTGAGGCATTCCATCAGAGAGGACTGACCCAAGATGTCTTGTACCACACGGCCACCATGCCACATCAGATTATGGACAACTAATAGCTAAAGGTACCTTCACACTAAGCGACTTTGCAGCGAGAATGACGACGATCCGTGACGTTGCAGCGTCCTGGATAGCGATCTCGTTGTGGGCCGATCTGGGCCGCGCTTAGTAACCCGATATTTACCCTGGTTACCATTGTAAAAGTAAAAAAAAAACACTACATACACTCACCTTGTGATGTCTGTCACGTCCCCCGCCGGCGGCTTCCCTGCACTGAATGTGTCAGCGCCGGCCGGCCGTAAAGCAGAGCACAGCAGTGACGTCACTGCTGTGCTCTGCTTTACGGCCGGCCGGCACTGACACATTCAGTGCAGGGAAGCCGCCGGCGGGGGACGTGACAGACATCAGAAGGTCAGTATGTAGTGTTTTTTTTTTACTTTTACAATGGTAACCAGGGTAAATATCGGGTTACTAAGCTCGGCCCTGCACTTAGTAACCCGATGTTTACCCTGGTTACCTGGGTGCTGCAGGGGGACTTCGGCATCGTTGAAGACAGTTTCAGCGATGCCGAAGTCGTTCCCCTGATCGTTGGTCGCTGGAGAGAGCGGTCTGTGTGACCGCTCCCCAGCGACCACACAACAACTTACCAACGATCGCATCGCTGGTCGTGATCGTTGGTAAGTCGTTTAGTGTAACGGTACCTTAAGGCCTCCTTTATCAGCCTCGGAAGAGGGGAGATGCATCGAGTGTATTCATCAGCGTTACGAGGTTATAGAGTGTTTTGTGGGGTTGTGACCTGTACAATATCGGCACACATTACCGCATGGGTTGTTAAAAAGAAGTGAGGGGGGGCACTTCCCACTCACTACTTCTCTGCATTGCTCCCACTGTACCTAATGGGTTCATTAACTCCTTGTGCATCTTTTATATGTATAACCCGGAGTGTAACCATGAGTGTTATGAGGGTATAGAGTTTTCTGTGGTGTTATGATCTTTACCTTGTGGTTATGATATCATCACTAGTGATGAGCGAATATACTCGCTACTCAAGATTTCCCGAGCACGCTCGGGGGTCCTCCGAGTATTTATGACTGCTCGGAGATTTAGTTTTCCTCACCGCAGCTGAATGATTTACAGCTATTAGCCAGCCTAAGTACATGTGGGGATTGCCTGGCTGCTAGGGAATCCCCGCATGTAATCAAGCAGGCTAGTAGCTGTAAATCATTCAGCTGCGGCGAAAAAAACGAAATCTCCGAGCACTAAAAATACTCGGAGGACCCCTGAGCATGCTCAGGAAATCTTGAGTAACGAGTACACTCGCTCATCACTAACCAGCACACGTTACTGCATGGACCGTGGATAACTCTGGTTCTCTGTACTGCTCCTACTGTACTGAGTGGGTTTATTAACTCTTTATGCATTTTTTGTATATATTACTATTTCATCCTTACAATAGCAATCTATATCACTACATGAGTTGCGATTAATAAGTGAATGGTATTTTTCCACTCGACTTGGTTCTCGGCACCACACCCACTGCACCAAGTGGGTCTATTAACTCATTGTGTATTTGTGCATAACCAATCCTCCCTATCTCCTCCTATGTCTTTGGATCTTCATACTGGAGTCCTTCCTTATGTATTATTACATCTTGATTTTTCTTTACTGAACCGTGCCACAATGGGGATGTCAGCAGCACTTTCTTATCTGTAAAGCACTGAGCAGCTTATTCCTCTTTTCCCTCGCCCCATTACTTTAGCCCCTAACACATTAATTAGGGATAGGAGGGACAGGCGGGGGCGCCAATCTCGTTATTATAGGGTGCCAACCTGTTAGGCAGGCAAATATATATAGAGGCATCTTGGGCGACATCTATACGCCCAGACCTCGCCTGACCTCATCTTATGCCATTATACATCCCTACTTCCATAGATCAATGAACCTCCCTGATCTATCATATTATTCATACAATAACATCTTCCTTTTTCTGCTGACATACATTTATCCTTTTCTAATTAGGAATCTTCTGCTCCCCTCAGGGCTCTGCAGGGGGAGCCGGCGATGGACATGGGTGCCATTGCACAGGTATAGGGAGCCAACCTCCGCTGGTAGGTAGTGCAGTAACAGAACACGGCAGGCACCTCCCTATAATATTTTCATTTTTGTACCTAAGTGTCTGGTGGTGGTGTGTTTTTGTTTTCGTTTGCTTTTTTTTCACGCTTTATAATTTTTAGAACATATATATTTTATTGATACAGATTACCGTAAGTTATATTTTATTACTGCAATATAATGTAGGATTTCACCTCCTGAATTCAAATATGTCTAATTTTTTTTCATCAGGTGTTTTTTTTTTTTTTTTTACTTAGTTTTTATTTTAGCATTTTTTTTATGGTTTGCCATCAGATGATTAAACTAAATAATTTAGTGTTCTAATCAGTGTGTGATCAGAGGAATGAGGTCTTCTGTTATGTTAAAAGACCAAATAACAAGATTATGCAAGTTTATTCCTATTCAGAACACGCTTAGATATTGCATCTTTGTAAGTAGACAGCCAGTAGTGATATGGCAGTCAGTCTGTTATTGTATTTGTTCTTCTGTTGATCCAAAGTGTTTTTCCTGTTACTCATACTTTATTAGTTGTTATACATTTTTAAATAATGCCAAGACCAAGGAAGTCTTTAAATCATCCAGACCATTTCTTATATGTGTGTGCTGAACTGACGTTCAAGAGTCGGAGATTAAATTTTACTCCTTTGGTTAAAAAAAAACACTTCATTTCGGGTGTAAAGTTGGTGATCTCGAAAGTTAGTGGGCACCACATATTTGCTGTTAGGCTTCTTACTGGTTGGAAAAACAGTTCACTTCATGTCATTTGCTTTTCCGAAGGTTTGGAGGGAACCCTAGGACCGTTTAACAGACTATTTATGCTTAACAAACAGTAAAGGAGTTGCATCTAATACAAAATATACAATTTATTGCCCCAATTTGCCATCTGCAATGAAGCCTGTCTTACATCGCGAAGAGCTTCCTGTACCCAAGTGTCCAGATTTTGTGTCTGTAAAGGACAGCTCTGACTCTAACCGTAACTTATGAGGAAGCATACAGTGATCCTACTTTCGAAGTAAGTTGCTCATCAGAACCTCACTTCTTATCTCAAGAAGATCTGAACAACCTTTTCCGTGATTTAGACTTGTCTAAATAACAATCAGAGCTTGTAAGGATGGAATCTTCTCCACAAAGACACGATTAAATATTGATGATTTGAAAACTCTATTTCTCTGAAGAAAAAGGCATCGTTTTTTGTAGTAAAGTTCTGTGATGGAGGCCCTTGGACATCAACAGTGGGCAGACGAGTGACGATTGTTCGTAGACTCGTCAAAAGTTAGTTTGAAGGCCATTCTTTTGCATGATGGTAATAACGAAAATATGGAACTGCTGTTAGGAGAAAGTATGAAAAATATAACTGGAATATTTGTAGAGGTTTGAATGTGATTGCTTTATTGCCACAAATATGATCGGTGATGGACGATGAACAATTTCAGGAACTGTTAAATCCATTGCACAAAGCAGCCTGCATGTCCTTCAAAAATGTCTCCCCCCTTCTGTTCTCGGAAATCCAAAAGCAGAAAACTACGATGATTATAGTGAGTGATCTTGTGAAATCATGCCAAACTGTGGGATGCAACATGTTCTTAAAACTTCATTTTTTGGACTCCCACCTGGACTTCTTCCAAGAAAATCTTGTGACCAGCATGGGGAGCAGATTTCTACAATTGAATGGAAATACCCGTGCAAATAGAGCCCCAGCATGGACCATGAAGAGAGACCATCCGAAAGCAAAATATTTTTGTAAATTATAATCAAAAATTTCTAAGTGTATTTCATAAAATGTTGACTACATAAGTATTACAAAGGTCTACAAAAAATTTTTTTTTCGGGTGACAAGGTTTTTTGAATGAATTTAGGGTATTTTGAGGGTACTGAATTAAAAAAAAAATTTGCTGAATTGGTTCTAGTTTTTGAGATTCATCCATGAAAATAATGCATTCCCCCTACTTGTGTGATAACAAAGGCAATAGCTTTTTGGTCTGTCTTTTGAATCTTTAACAGTGCGTTAGGTAATGAAATATCCCACACAATTACCATATTTTTAGGGCTATGAGACACACTTTTTTTCTCCAAGTTTGGGAGTAAAATGTGGGTGCATGTTATACTCCAAACGTAGCTTACCGGGGGAAGGACGCAAGGTCGATGCTATAGGAAGCCGGCAGTGGTAGGTTTGGGGTGATGTTGCAGACCCTGGGCTAAGAGTAGGGCATGTCCCAGCGGTGCGAGGCAGGAGCGGAGTGCTCGCTTTTCACATTGACCTTGGGGTGGGCTTCAGGAAAATGGCGCCGGTTGTCAGTATGTGCACGGATTGCGATCTCTGGTCAATGACAAGCCAAGATCTCAATCTGCACATTCGCTTACAACCGACACCATTTTCCTGATACGGATAATAGCAGAGAGATTGGGATTCGGAGAGTGCGGTCTTGAGCTGGTGGTCTCACCATCAAACGTGTGTCTTGGACTGTAGGAGGTCTTGACAAGAGGTCAATTCTCTCAAATAAGGAGAATCTAATCTACTTATTGTCTGTCTCCAGGAAACACATCTTATTGAAAATTCTAGATGTCTGTCTAATGCAGGGGTGGGGAACTTCAGACCTTTTATCTGGCCCCTGGGCAGATTCCTGGGCAAGGGTGGACGCTGACAGCTTGGGGCCCCTGTAAAAGAAATATGTCTGGGCCCCCCTTCTTTTATGGTGACAAAGCTACAGATATATATAGCCACACACATACAGATGCATCTCACAAAATTAGCATATCATCAAAAAGTTAATTTATTTCAGTTCTTCAATACAAAAAGTGAAACTCATATATTATATAGAGTCATTACAAACAGAATAATCTATTTCAAGTGTTTATTTCTGTTAATGTTGATGATTATGGCTTACAGCCAATGAAAACCCAAAAGTCATCTTAGTAAATTAGAATATTTTATAACACAAGCTTGAAAAAATTATTTTAAAAACTGAAATGTTGGCCTAGTGAAATGTATTTTCAGTAAATGCACTCAATTTGGCATCAGTTAGTGCATCAATGCGGCATGGCATGGAGGCGATCAGGCTGTGGCACTGCTGAGGTGTTATGGAAGCCAAGGTTGCTTTGATAGCAGCCTTCAGCTCGGCTGCATTGTGGGGTCTGGTGTCTCTCATCTTCCTCTTGACAATACCCCAGTGAGGGTCAAACTGTAACGAAGGACAGCGTTATACATAATAAGTGAGTACACTATATACTAAGGGACTGCTGTACATAAGTGAGTACACTATATACTAAGGGACTGTGCTGTACATAAGTGAGTACACTACTAAGAGAGTGTGCGGTGCGTTATAAGTGAGTACACTAAATACTAAGGGACCGTGCTGTGTAGAATAGTGAGTACACTAAACACTAAGGGACCATTCTATGCATAAGTGAGTACACTATATACTAAGGGACCGTGCTGTACATAATAAGTGAGAACACTACATACTAAGGGACCATGCTATTCTTAATAAGGTTGCATTCCTGTATCCGTGTGCAGTGTCGGTGTGCTACCTGCTTTTACAGACGCATTGAGCATGTCCTATTCTGATCCTCAAAATTGGATCAGAACAGAACGTTCTCTGACCCTCATGGATCTCATTCTCAGAGCCGTGATTTTTACGGATGTGTGAAGAGTTTCATATCATCATACGAGTCTGTGTGCCGTCCCATTAAAAAAAAAAAAAAATCTGTCCGCACATGGACATTTCACACTGAATGTTAGAATACAGCCTAAGGGATTTTACAAATAACATTATCACTCTAAGTCATAATGTGCAGATACTGATTAATATTTACATCCAGTGACCACTGGTGACTCATCTGATTAGTCATTTTCTGCTGTTTCTTCTCCATCTGGTCAGACCTTCATTTCGACTTCTCCCACCCATGACTCTGTCTAGGATTAAGGAGCAGGAGACGTACAAGGTCACTTTTTTACCATTTAATTTAACACCTGTTTCATAGGTGAGACCCTATGGGCAGTTATCGTAAGGCAATATTCATCTTTTTACTTCTTGCAGGTCTAAGTTGTAGTAGGAGCTACCTCCTGAGATTGTTAATTAAAAGGGGTGTTAACGGTGTGAGACATGTAATGACTGACAGTCTGCTCTCATAATCACACACAGCTCTGCAGTGATATCAGACATTACAAAGTGTCAGCCATTACATATCACACTGGTAACTTCCCATTTCATTTGCAAGAAGATGTGGAGGCAGAGTCTCGTGGAGATCTATGTCTGGCCCAAAGATCTTAACTGCTCAATTCCATATTAAGAATAAAGTGCATTTCTCTGGAATACGACATCAGATCGCAGCTATCAAGCTATTACTTTATTCAACTTTCCATGCCCTGCATGCCTATATAGATGGCTTAGCAGGGTCGATCCTACAGGAAGATTCCCTTTAAGGGGTTAAAGGGAATGTATCATCACAAAGTGACATTCTGTATATTATGGTGCTGTCACAGTCCCCTCTGTCGGTTACTTATTTTTCATGGGACCAAAAGGTTTCAATGTTAAAATTCCAGATGCCCGATCCTTATTTCCCCGACATCCTTCCCACACACATTAGATGGTCAACTGGTAGCGCCAGGAGTTGGGCTTTATAGTATAACACTTTTTATGAGGTTGAAAGGTCTGTTTATTTTTCGCTCACGTTTACCATTAAACCACATCATTGGCCATTCTAAAGGGTATTTGCTGACATGATTAGAGGATTTAGATAAGACTTTGGTATGTCTTTAGTGCACCCTAGCTGGAAGTTTCACGCTTGTTTAAAGGTCACTTGTTTTTCATGGATAATAGGCTAATGAAATTAGAATTTCCTTCAAAATAAAAATAAAAAATCACCGGTAAATATAAAGTCAACCGCCCTTGGCCGATCGAGGGGCTTTTTCTGCTGCCTCCCCCATAGATGTGTATGCTCGGCTTTATTGAGGAGTATGGAAACTCCAAGGAAATTCTCATTCTTAGTGAAATAGACATAAAGTCAAGACTAACTTATATTCATTTTTCCTTTTCGTATAATGCTTTTCATTTGGAAGACTTCAAGGTGTTTTGTCCTATAGGTCGTGTGTCATAGATGTCGGCACCAGTATGATCAGAGTAGCTATAGATCCCCTGATGCAGTACCTTTACAAGTGTGTAACTAAAAGCTTCGTCTTAACATGGCAATGTTTCCTGCAAGGCAATGAGACTGTGGAGCTACGCGTTTCTCTCTATTTCCAGGGCACAAAAAACAAACAAGCACCAGACAAATAAATCTCCCAACATGAGAGGTTATAGACAAGAGCGCCTTCCGGCCCGCAGCTCATTGGTGTGGCCTTCTCGAGGATTGACAGAAGATATTGTGAATGTCCATGACCTTTGGCCTGAACTTTTCTCCTATCTTATTCTAGTCCAGGTCTGTGCCAAAATGACTCGTACTGATTGACAGCTTGGTTCCTATTCTGTGGATTAGAAGAGAGCTGTCAATTAGTGGTTGGTGGGCAGGGTTGAATATCCCATTCTCAGCAATGTCACAAGGTCAAACATGACTTTAGCACTGCAGCTGATAAAGTGGGATTTCATAAGAATCTGCTTCAACGAGCCCATTAAGTGCCCCAGTGCTGGAATCTGAGTGTCCATCACTTCCTTAGGGTACCGTCACACAGTGAAATTTCCATTATCGTTACGATATCGCACTGTCTGACACGCAGCAGCGATCAGGGACCCTGCTGAGAATCGTACGTCGTAGCACATTGTTTGGAACTTTCTTTCGTCGCTTGATCACCCGCTGACATCGCTGGATCGTTGTGTGTGACAGCGATCCAGCGATGTGTTCGCTTGTAACCAGGGTAAACATCGGGTAACTAAGCGCAGGGCCGCGCTTAGTAACCCGATGTTTACCCTGGTTACAAGCGTAAACGTAAAAAAAACAAACAGTACATACTTACATTCCGGTGTCTGTCCTCCGGCGTCTCAGCTTCTCTCCACTGTGTGAGCGCCTGCCGGCCGGAAAGCGAGCACAGCGGTGACGCGGTGACGTCACCGCTGTGCTTTCCGGCTATGGTGCTTACACAGTGGAGAGAAGCAGAACGCCGGGGGACAGACACCGGAATGTAAGTATGTACTGTTTGGTTTTTTTTACGTTTACGCTTGTAACCAGGGTAAACATCGGGTTACTAAGCGCGGCCCTGCGCTTAGTAACCCGATGTTTACCCTGGTTACCCGGGGACTTCGGCATCGCTCCAGCGCCGTGATTGCAAAGTGTGACCGCAGTCTACGACGCTGGAGCGATATTCATACGACGCTGCGACGTCATGAATCGTGCCGTCGCAGCGATGGAAATTTCACTGTGTGACGGTACCCTTACACTTCCATCAGATAGGGCAGCATTAACCTGATTATCTTTAAGACACTAATTAGAGTAAGGAAAAAATATTTAAAGGGATATGTGATTTGTATGAACTCTGCTGATAAAAGTTGAACAGAAAGGGGAGAGTTCAGTAAAAAGGGCACATTGTGATAGTAGCGAGATGGAATAGTTAAGAATAGTTTTCAGGATATTTGGCAGCACCGATCAGAGTCCAGGACGGGCGGACAAATTGCACAACAAAAAAGTTAATGAGAATATAAAAAACATGCAAGATCAGGGCCGGTCTGTGTAACCGTCATTGCCAGTGTCTGTACCGTCCAGACTAAGCAGAAAATAAGTAAAACTGGGGTTATTATAAAACTATGGGCTCAGGCAGATGACCGTAATAATCGGATGAGTTCTATCTGCCGTTTTGATAGACAGCACTCTTCTCATGTCATTCTTTGGGGCCGTGCATATGTCCGATTTTTTTCCTTGGATAAAGATTGTCCGATGATAAAGTCGCACAACATGCCCGAGTTGGATCTGATATTCAGATCGCACTCGGCCACACAAGTCAATGAGTGCATGGGAAACATCGTCCCCTATACCTGACTTCAAAAGCAGGTTATCAGCTATGTACAGTTTCCCTCCTGCTATAAAACCTGTTGATTGTCACGTTCTGGCTCTGAGGGTCAGGATTTCATCCCAAATCTAATATAGAAAAAAAAATCACCACCATCTGCATGTCCATCACTCAAGCTCTGATCCCTAGCAATATAATATCTATTAGCATTATGACATCTCTTCTCATTGGCTCCTTGTCACTATTTAATACCACTCTCTTAGAAGAAGGCACGCCAGCCAAAACGCGCGTTGGGGTGGTGGCACCACAATATTCAGGTAATTTATTACGGCTTATACATTTATGTCCTCTGCAAGGCCATTATTTACCAGCTGATATGTGATAACTACCTCAGGACACCAGTGTGTGGTAGCTCCCAGGTTATCTCAGCCATTTACTTACTTCCTAATTTATATTTTACTACTTATATTGTTTTGCAATTTATTACACATGTATATTACTTTACCATGCTTTGTTGCGGTGCCACGTTCTGGCCATTCTCTGTCCTCACCCTAGTTATTATTAGTATGTACTATTTTAATCTTTGAATTAATAAATATAATGTTTTATATTTTCACTGTTTGGTGCATTCTTTCTATATGCTCGTCATGCTGAACCATTTACTCCTATCTGTATATCAGTACAGTAGTTACACAGTATTTTTTTTATGTACTGTTTATGCTATCTACTTAGATACTGTATCAGACTTAAAAGCCAGACAAAGAGGTCAAAAGAAGTCCAGAGTGTCAGACTTTGTAGTCCTTATCCTTGTTGTACTCATTGGCTTTGTCAGGGTTTTTTCTGAATCCTGGTTTCAGGACTTAAGGTGGAAGCCCCAAATGTAGTCACGAAAGGAGACTCAAATGTGGTGTGAAAGTGGCCTCCTTCGGTAAATCATCATGAGCTTGTATCCTCCTTTCTCTGTTTTGTAGTTTCCTAAATCTAAATGTCCTTGTTATTTGCCTGAATTAATATTTACCCAACTGGAGAGACTCCACATTGCCGAGTCCCTTTTAGCTCAGGTGGATTTGCTGGTTTCAGACTCTGCCCCATAGAGTCATCAGACACTCTGTTAAAAGGACGGGTGGGGGGTGCGACGATCACAAATGAGCAGGAGCACTATAGGGGTAAAGACACAAGAAAAGAAAATGGAGGTAAAACTGGAAGACTGTTATGTCTCTGAGGAATATGGATTCATACTACAAGACCCCCTGGTGAGCTAAAAGCACTTATTATTATTATTATTATTATTATGCATTGCTTATATAGCCCTACCATATTTCGCAGCACATTACATACCTTATTATTTATTATAACACATTCTGCAGCGCCGTTCACAGATTACACTCCTGGTCCCACTGCAGAATCTAACTGGACCCAATTTACTGAGTGTTTTTTTTTTGTTTTTTTTTAAAATTCTAGTGGGTTTTTTTATGTGGTGGAGAAATCTATGGGTCACCTTAGGGTAAATTCATATATCGTATAAAATATTAATAATTTACAATGCAAAAAAACACAAGCGCAATTAATATTGGGAACGTTTTTAAATAATTTCTGTCAATTTGTAGTGCAATTTTCAATGTGGAAGGTCACTGATTACACATTAGAAATCTTCAACAAATATAGAAAAGTCTGGAATGTATTTCTGAATTGGAAAAATATAGTGTGGAAATTGACTTGTGTATGTGTTTTGGATTTTTTTTCCATCCATTGGGCTATGCTATGAAAGCACAACATCTGAGATTTTGCTCTTATGCACCCGGACTTCTGTAGCATCTACAGTCGCTCCTCTGGTCACTCACATTAGTCTTTGACCCCAGTGGGGTAAACAATATCCTTTTTCTACCTCCATAACTTAGCAAGCCTACTACTATTTTTTGTGTGTATTAGAAATCCAATTTTAAAGAAAAGGAAACAGACAGACTCCGAGCAGATGTGACCCCGGTTGGATTAGTATTTATGCCTCCTGTGTTGTCAAGAAGATAGAATCTAAAGCATGGATGTCAAACTCAAACACACAGAAGCCAAAATTAAAAGCTTGGACAAAGTGGTGGGCCAACTTTGATATTTGTTTAAAAAAAATCAACAATTGAGGAAGTTTTCCCTTATCAAATATAACAATTAACTTTTTCATATGGAAACAAACTTAAAGGGATTGTCCCACGAAAAAAGTACATTTTAATTAATAGATCTTAGAATAAAATATTGGAATAATATAATATGTTATGTAAGAGCAGTAAAAAGCATACAGCTACATGGCCTAATTTAATTATGTAATAATAAAGGATTAAAAACCTTGAACATTACAGATAAAGTATGATGCAAACAAAAGTGCCCCCAAACAGTGAATTCTTCCACAGTACCCTCCACACATATGGTATGATGACCCTACTGTACACCCTCCCTCAATCCCCCTGACAAAGAATGGTGACCTCATCACAGTATGGTTCTCGAACTGTAATCCCCACACAGCCTTACTTACAGTATAAATGCCACAAAAAGTGCTCCATACAGTATAATGGCCCCACATGATGCTCAGTACAGGATAATGGGCCCGGCTGGTGCTCCATATAGTATAGTAGGCACCACATTGTGCTCGATAAAGAATAATGGGCACCATATAGCCCTCAATACAGCATAATCACCCAATATAGTGCCACATACAGTATAATGGCCACAAAAAGTGCTCCATACAGTATAATGGCCTAACATACTCCTCCATAAAGTATAATGGCCCAACATAGTGCTCCATACAGTATAATGGCCCCACATAGTCATTCATACAGTATAACTGGCACTCACATTGCATTCCATACAATATAATGGCCCACATAGTGCTCCATACAGTGTAATGCACCCCATATAGTGCTCCATGGAGTATAATGGCCCCACAGTCCTCTATACAGTATAACAGGCACCTACATTGTGTTCCATACAATATAATGGCCCCACATAGTGCGCCATAGAGTTTAATGGCCCCACACAGTGCTTCATACAGTATAATGGCCACAAAAAGTGCTCCATACAGTATAATGCACCCCATATAGTGCTCCATGGAGTATAATGGCCCCACATAGTCCTCTATACAGTATAACAGGCACCTACATTGTGTTCCATACAATATAATGGCCCCACATAGTGCACCATAGTTTAATGGCCCCACACAGTGCTTCATACAGTATAATGGCCACATAAAGTGCTCCATACAGTATAATGCACCCCAAATAGTGCTCAATACAGTATAATGGCCCCACATAGACCTCCATACAGTAGAATGGGCACCTAAATTGTGTTCCATGCAATATAATGGCCCCACATAGTGCTCCATACAGTGTAATGGTCCCACACAGTGCTTCATATAGTATAATGGCCACAAAAAAGTGCTCCGCACAGTATAATTGGCCCAAGATAGTCCTCCGTACAGTATAACTGGGTCCTGCATTGCCTTCCATACAGTATAATAGAACCACATAGTGCTCAGTACAGTATATTGGCCCCACATAGTGCTCCATACACTATAATGGTCCCCACAAGGTGCTCCATACAGTATAATGGGCCCTACATGGTGCTCCATACAGACTAATGGGCACCACATGGTGCTCCTTACATTATAATGGGCAACACGTAGTGCTCCATACCATATAATGCACCAAGAATAGTGCTCCATACAGTTTAATGCACCCCACATAGTGATCCGTACAGTATAATGTGCTCTATATAGTATAATACGCCCCACATAGTGCTCTCTTCGATATAATGGGCAGCATAGTGCTCCATATGGTATAATGTGCCCCACAGTGCTCCATACAGTATAATTGCCCCACACGGTGCTCCATACAGTATATTAGCCCCACATAGTGCTTCATACAGAATAATGGCCCCACATAGTGCTCCATGCAGTATAATGGCCCCACATTGTAGTCCATACATAATAATGGGCACATACATTGCTCCATACAGTATAATGTGCCCCACATAGTGCTCCATATAGTATACTAGGCCCACATAGTGCTCCATACAGTATAATAGACCCCACATAGAAACATACTCACCTCTGCCCATTGTCCCCTGCTCCGGTCTCTTCATTGTGTTTTCAGATCCTTTGAACGTCTCTGTACAGTGGATGCACTGTAATGACGTAATCACACCCACTGCACTGAGACATCAGACTCAGAGAGTGAATGATGGGAAAGAAATCATCTGATGCTCCCTCCTCTATCATTGCTTTCAACTGTGTTGTCATCCAGGACTCAGGAAAAGCATCATGGCTCTACAAATAAAATCCAGTGAAATCTGAGCTCCAAAATCCAAATGCCCTCCTCCTTCTGAGCCCAACTGTGCCTAAACCACAGTAAGCGGCGAAGGTTTGAAATTTCTATAGCAGAGAGAGCCCAATTAAAATTTTACAGGGTGTGTGTGGCCAGAATCACAAGCTGAGCACAATATATGGGGACCCTACAAATAATACTGTATATAGGGGCTCATACACTGTATGGGGGCACAATGTATGGGGGCACTAAACTGGCAGATTTACAATTCTTCAGAATAAAGCTTGGCATGGATGTTACAAAATTGTCTTTGCAGCTGTAGATGAATCAATTGAGAGATGCAATTTCTACAATGGGGTCACTTTTTTTTTCTGCCGTTCGCAAATGTCGTCCGCAAACTATTCTAGCAAAATTTGTCCTCCAAATGCCAAATAGCGCTCCTTTCTTCTCAGCCCCGACATGTGGCCTAACAGTAGTTTCTGAAGACATATGGTGCATCACTGCTCTAGAGGGAATTTGCTCAATAAATTGTGGAGTCCAGCTTCACCTATTAATCCATGTGTAACAGACAAATTTGCAGTAAATACAAAAATAACATTTTCAAAATTACTTTTATTGTGAATAGTTAAGCAAGTTGAAGATGAAATGATCTCTAAAAGGCCTATTGTTAAAGATGACGTCTAGTTTGTATTTTAGGCAAAAAAAAATATTGTAATTTTTTATTTTAAAAATTGGCAAAATGGAAAATGGGTCGATGCAAAAGTTTGGGCACCCTTGGAGATTCATGTGTGCAGATAACTTTGACCAAGGTTTCAGACCTTAATTAGCCTGTTAGGGTTATGGCTTGTTCACTATCATTAGGAAAGGCCAGGTGATGCAAATTTCCCAGCTTTACAAAAACCCAACATCCTCTTACCTTGTGCCAAAAAACAGTAGCCATGGGTTCTTCTAAGCAGCTGCCTAGCACTATGAAAATGATGGAGGCCACAAGCAGGAGAAGCCTATATGAATCTGGCAAAGCGTTTTCAAGCTGCCCTTTCATCAGTTCAAAATGTAATTAAGAAATTACAGTGGAGGTCAAGATAAGGCCTGGAAAACCATGCACAATTTCAGTGAGAGCAACTGGTAGGATTGCTAGAGAGGCAAATCAGAACCCCCGCTTGACTGCAAAAGACCTTGAGGAAGATTTAGCAGACTCTGAAGTTGTGGTACGTTGTTCTACCGTTCAGAGTCACCTGCACAAATATGGCCTTCATGGAAGAGTCATCAAAAGAAAACCTCTCCTGCATCCTCACCATAAAATTCAGAATCAGAAGTATGTAAAATAAACATCTAAACAAGCCTGATGCATTTTGGAAACAAGTTTTGTGGACTGATGAAGATAAAATAGAACTCTATAGCCACAATGAGCAAAGGTATGTGTGATGAAAAAAGGGGACAGAATTTCAGGAAAAAAACATCTGCAACCATTAAGCATGGGGCGGATCAATCATAAACATGTGGGAAATGTTGTTTGTTAATTAATTTGTACAGCATGACTAACTGGTTTAAGAATACAAAGATTGAAAGTTTGAAAATTGTGAATTTTTCTAAGTTTTTGCCCAAATTCTGATATTTTCACAAATAAACGCAAAACATATCTACCTAAATTACCTTTAACAGAAAGTGAAATATGTCTTGAAAAAACAATCTCAGAATCACTGGGATCCATTGAAGCGTTCCAGAGTTATTACCACATGATATGACACTGGTCAGATATAAAAAATTGGGCTTGGTCTTTAAGATTATAATTGGCAGCTTTTGTGTGTTTTGCTCTAAGGGTATGTGCATACTTAGGTGGGATGTCTGCGGATTTTTCCGCACCTGTTTTTCTAAATCCGCAGGTAAACCGCACTGCGGATTACCTGCAGATTTACTGCGTTCTTTTTGCGGATTCCACCTTCGGATTCCTATTATGGAGCAGGTTTAAACCGCGGCGTAATCCGCACAAAGAATTGACATACTGCGTAATAAACAACTCAGCGTTTCTGCGCGGTATTTTCCGCAGCATGTGCACTGCGGATTTTGTTTTCCATAGGTTTACATGGTACTGTAAACTCATGGAAAACAGCTGCAGATCTGCAGCGTCAAAACGGCAATGTGTGCACATACCCTTAGAGTTTTGCCTCTTGGTTGATGTAATGTAACAAGCAAAAGGAGGATAACATCAGGTGGGATTCTCAGGCACGGGTTGTCCCCACCAGCTGTTTCTCCATGATTCCGGCCCCAAACATGACTCCTCCACCTCCTTGCTGACGTTGCAGCCTTGTTGGGATATGGTGGCCATCCACCAACCATCCACTACACCATCCATCTGGACCAGGGTTGCTCGACGCTCATCAGTAAACAAGACTGTTTGAAAATTAGTCTTGATGTATGTCTGGGCCCACTGCAACCGTTTCTGCTTGTGAACACTGTTTAGGGGTGGCCGAATAGTAGGTTTATGCACCGCAGCAAGCCTTTGCATGATCCTACACCTTGAGGTTCGAGGGACTCCAGAGGCACCAGCAGCTTTAAATATCTGTTTTCTGCTTTATAATGGTATTTTGGCAGCTGCTCTCTTAATCCAGTGAATTTGTCTTGTAGAAACCTTCCTCATTATGCCTTTATCTGCATGAACTCTGTCTGTGCTCTGTTTCAGTCACAAATCTCTTCACAGTATGATGATCGCACTTAAGTTTTTGTGAAATATCTAATGTTTTCATCCCTTGTCCAAGGGATTGCACTATTTGATGCTTTTCAGCAGCAGAGAGATCCTTTTTATTCTCCATATTGCTTGAAACCTGTGGCCTGCTTAATAATGTAGAACATCATTTTTAAGTAGTTTTCCTTTAATTAGAATCACCTGGAAAGCTAATTATCACATGTGTTTAAGATTGATTTCTGTGATCCATTGAGCCCTGAGACACAATACCATCCACAAATTTATTTGAAAAACAAAACAATTAAATCTTTATGACACTTAAATCCAATTTGCATAATAATTTGGAACATGGTGTATATATATAAAACTGATTGAAACCATATCAATAATTAGTATTAATTAATTGGAGTGTTGAAACCATTAAAAATAACTCTTACTACAGCAGTCCAGAAGAAAGACTATGCTTCTGTGCTGGGGTAGTGGGAACCTCACTAAGTTTACTGAGGTTGTTGTTGAACTTGTATGCGCTCTTTCACAAGGAAGAAAACTTCCTGTGTTACCTTTCATTGCTGTTCACTGTACGCCATTATACGCATTATTTATTATTTAGCACTGTGCCTTTTTGTATGTTCATATCAAACATGGTGGTAGCTCCTGGAATTAGCCTGGGAAGGTTTGGCCTCAGGCACCATGACTTGTGCATATTCAAACCATTAATGGACCTTATTTAACCCCTTAACGCCGAAGCTTTTTTCGGTTTTGGGTTTTCGTTTTTTTGCTTCCCTTCTTCCCAGAGCCATAACTTTATTTTTTCTGTAAATGTGGCCATGTGAGGGCTTGTTTTTTGCAGGACAAGTTTTACTTTTGAACAACACCATTGGTTTACCATTGTCATGTACTAGAAAATGGGAAAAAAATTCCAAGTGCGGTGAAATTGCAAAAAAAAGTGCAATCCCACGCTTGTTTTTTGTTGGGCCTTTTTTTCTGCTAGGTTCACTAAATGATAAAACTGACCTGCCATTATGATTCTCCAGGTCATTACGAGTTTACAGACACCAGAAACGCCTAGGTTCTTTTTTAAGTAGGTGATGAAAAAAAATTCCAAACTTTGTTAAAAAAAAAGAAACAATTTGCGCCATTTTCCGATACCCGTAGCATCTCCATTTTTCGTGATCTCAGGTTGGGTGAGGGCTTATTTTTTGCGCACCGAGCTGATGTTTTTAATGATACCATTTTGGTGCAGATATGATCTTTTGATCGCCCGTTATTGCATTTTAATGCAATGTCACGGCAACCAAAAAAAGTAATTCTGGCGTTTTGACTTTTTCTCTCTCTACGCCGTTAAGCAATCAGGTTAATCCTTTTTTTATTGATAGATTGGGTGATTGTGAATGCAGCGATACCAAATATGTGTATGTTAGATTTTTTTCATTGTTTTATTTTGAATGGGGCAAAAGGGGGGTGATTTAATCTACGGTATATATTTTTTATATTTTTAAAAACATTTTTCTTCAACTTTTGGCATGCTTCAATAGTCTCCATGGGAGACTAGAAGCTGCCATAACTCGATCGGCTCTGCTACATAGAGGCAATGATCAGATCGCCTCTATATAGCAGAATTACTCACTTGCTATGAGCCGGTTGTCATGCCAACACACCGGTGACCCGCGATCACGTGGTGGGTGTATTTCCGGCACAATTGCCGTAAGCACTTGTTAAATGCTGCTGTCAGAGTTTGACAGCGGCATTTAACTGATTAATACCTGTGGGTGGATTACGATTCCACCCGCGGCTATTGCAGGCACATGTCAGCTGTCCAAACAGCTGGCATGTCTTGGGAAAGATGTGGGCTCACCACCGGAGCCCACATCAAAGGGAGGGAGACAGACATTGGCGTAAATGTACGCCCAATGTCGGAAAGGAGTTAAAAGACGTCTCTTCCCGCCATAAGCAGAAAGAAGCACATGCTACCTGGTTATGTGGTGTACAGTTGGGGCCAAAAGTTTTGAGACTAACACAAATTTTGCTGTGTCAGTATTTTTAGATCTTTTCGTCAGATGTTTCAATGGTTTTCAGCATTTATCAAATCATGATAATTGATATAGTAATTGCTTTATAATTGATAATTGTAAAGCATTTCACAATTATCAACATTTCATAAATTCATAAATTTTTAATTGACAAATACATCAATTTTATGCAAAGACTCAATATTTACGTATTGTTCCATATTTTTCAAGGCTTCCTGACCATCGCCATGGCAGCTGCATATCAGCTTGTGGGCCAAATCCTGACAGACCATTCTTGCCTAATCAGTACTCGTACTTAGTGTTAGATCTGGGATGTTTCTTGGCCATGGACCCAAAATTTCAAAGTATTCTCCAGTGAGACACTTAGTTACCACTCTGCCTTGTGACATGGTCTCTAACATGGAAAACCATTGTTCACCATCAAATTGCTGAGGATGGCTAGGAGAAATTGCTCTTGGAGGATGGTTAGATCCCTTTCTTTATTCATGGCAGTTTTCTTTGGAAAAATTGTGAGCGAGCTACCTCCAAGTATAAGGTGTCAGAGGGCGGTAGTCGTGGGCAAGCTGCTGCTCCATGTCGCCCTGGCACTTTACAGGAAAATCGTGTCCCAGTCCCAATGTGCTGTCACGTGTAGGATGTGTTACACTCTCTTGTAGGCCGTAGGCCTCATCTGTCTCAAGGCCTTCAACTTCAGGAGCCACCGCACATGAATCAGTAGACACCCAGTTCGTTTACAGCCTCAATCCCCTGATGATGCCAGTTACTCTGGCGAAACATGTCTGGGAGGCTTAGGGCAATTTTTCAGATAACACTAGGCAGTGTAGGTTGATATGGTATAGGTAGCGGCCGAACCTGAATCCACATGCCTTCTATTGAATATATTAATGGGGTAATGAGTATCTTATAGGACATGCGTTCAATCTATAATTAACCATTGATATATTGGTGTCCCCAATACCACACTGTCCAGTGCAAGATTTAATTTTTTTTTTGATTGGTTTAATAAAGTATAATTCTTTTAGGTCTTTAGTTAGGGTTACTTGCCTTAGGCAATTTGTTATTTACCCAGTACGTTTCAATACACTGAAGTTTACTCAACAGTTGAAGTGCATCAGATTGTAGCATGCAGTAAGGGGCACAACACTCTCCATTTCTTGTTTCCGTAGACATGCTGGAAATGTACTGTACTATCTATTCTTCCTAGAGTTTCCCTACGTTCACTGATGATGTCAGCCCCAGGAATTCCCATTCCAGTAACGCAGTACACCCGAGATCCGTTACCTCTCCCACATGCGGTTCCACGTCCATCTTGATCTGTACGGAAGGGGTTGAGGTACCACAGCAATTGTCTCGAGCCTTGAGCTCCTAACGTTGCAGGAATCTTCACAGTGAATTTTTGTAAGGCCCTGTACCCCTCAGAACAATATGTACTCGCTTACACTATCAGCCCACTGCACCTTGAACTTGACCTTATAGATCTAGCTAATAAACTCTGTCCCAGCCAGTTGTAGGAATGATCTCTTTTATAAACACTGTGCATCATATAAAAGTATTCACTAAGCATAGTTCCCTCACAATGCCTATCACACTCTATCTTACCTTAT
The DNA here is from genome assembly GCF_051348905.1 of Ranitomeya variabilis. NCBI lineage: Eukaryota > Metazoa > Chordata > Amphibia > Anura > Dendrobatidae > Ranitomeya > Ranitomeya variabilis. The sequence goes on from NC_135236.1 coordinate 85,265,184, forward strand.
ACGTATGCTGCGCTGTACATTACCAACTTTATACATTACGTATACACTATGCATATCACCTTTACATGACAATTCACTTTATATCACATGAATACTTAACCCCTTCATGACCTTGGGATTTTCCGTTTTTCCATGTTCGTTTTTCGCTCCCCTCCTTCCCAGAGCCATAACTTTTTTATTTTTCCGTCAATATGGCCATGTGAGGGCTTATTTTTTGCGGGACGAGTTGTACTTTTGAACGACATCATTGGTTTTACCATGTCGTGTACTAGAAAACAGGAAAAAAATTCCAAGTGCGGTGAAATTGCAAAAAAAGTGCAGTCCCACACTTGTTTTTTGTTTGGCTTTTTTGCTAGGTTCACTAAATGCTAAAACTGATCTGCCATTATGATTCTCCAGGTCATTACAAGTTCATAGACACCTAACATGACTAGGTTATTTTTTATCTAAGTGGTGAAAAAAAAATCCAAACTTTGCTAAAAAAAAAAAAACAAAAAAAATTGCGCCGTTTTCCGATACTCGTAGCGTCTCCATTTTTCGTGATCTGGGGTCAGGTGAGGGCTTATTTTTTGCGTGCTGAGCTGGCGTTTTTAATGATACCATTTCGGTGCAGATACGTTCTTTTGATCGCCTGTTATTGCATTTTAATGCAATGTCGCGGCGACCAAAAAAAACGTAATTCTAGCGTTTTGAAATTTTTTCTCGGTACGCCGTTTAGCGATCAGGTTATTGCTTTTTTTATTGATAGATCGAGCGATTCTGAACGCGGCAGTACCTAATATGTGTAGGTTTGATTATTTTTATATTGATTTATTTTGAATGGGGCGGAAGGGGGGTGATTTAAACTTTTATATTTTTTTATTTTTTTCACTTTTTTTTTTCACTTTTTTTTTACTTTTGCCATGCTTCAATAGCCTCCATGGGAGGCTAGAAGCAGGCACAGCACGATCGGCTCTGCTACATAGCAGAAATCTGATGTTCGCTGCTATGTAGCAGAAATGCAGGTGTGCTGCGAGCGCCGACCACAGGGTGGCGCTCACAGCTGCCGGGGATCAGTAACCATAGAGGTCTCAAGGACTTCTATGGTTACTATTCAGAAGCATCGCCGACCTCCGATCATGTGACGGGGGTCGGCAATGCGCTCATTTCCGGCCGTCCGGCCGGAAGTGCCGGTTAAATGCCGCTGTCTGCGTTTGACAGCAGTATTTAACTAGTTCAAAACAGCTGACATGTCCCGACTTTGATGCGGGCTCACCGCGGAGCCCTGCATCAAAGCAGGGGAGCTGACCTCGGACGTACTATCCCATCCGAGGTCAGAAATGGGTTAATACATTTCAAAACTCCAGGACATAGTTTACACTTCACATGACACAAAGACGCATGACACTATTCACATGACGCAATTGGTGTCTTCAGGGGCAGGTCAAGCTAATGCACATAGCTGGGAGCTGGTTTTCCCCACTCTGGTGAGGGGCAATATCCATTGGCCCCCTAGCCTAAAAATAGCAGCCCGCAGCTGCCCAAGAAAAGGGACATCTAATAGATGAGCAAATCTGGCCCTTTGCCCGGCTCTTCCCACTTGCCCTGTAGCAGTGGCAAGTGGGGTTCATATTTGTGGGGTTGATGTCACCTTTGTATTGTCTGGTGACATCAAGCCCGCGAGTTAATAATGGAGAGGCATCTGTAAGTCACCTATCCATTACTGTCATCGCCCAGTCCATAGAAGCCAAATACAATACAAAGGTGACATCAACCCCTCCAACTATCACCCCACTTGCCATCGCACTAGGGCAAGTGGGAAGAGCGAAGCTAAGTGCCAGATTCTGTCTTTAGGTATGATAATAATATTGGCAAATACCTATGATTAGAAATGTAGTATAGTTCTTCTAATTTGCTATGTCACTTACCCCACATGCAGGGCATTGCAGTAGCTTAGGTATCCATGGTTATGATCACTCATATTGTGACAGTAAGGTAGTTGCTAGTGGTTGTAACCATGGATACCTAAGCTACTGCAATGCCCTGCACATGGGGTAAGCGACATAGCTTATCAAAAGAACTATACTACATTTCTAATTGGAGCTATATTTGTGAATATTATTCCTATTACACCTACTACTTATTGGGATAAGATTTTCGAGGAGGAAATACCCCTTAACTCAACATCAATTTTCTGAGTTTATGTCTGAAAAATAATTTCTCACAAATTATGTTAGATTCTTTGTTACCGTTACAATTCCGAACATCCAAATGGAAACCAAATGGACCCTGTTTCTTGCAGGAATTTCTGTTTTCCTTTTTTTTTCTGTTCCTGCAACAGAACAGAAAAAAGAGCTGTCAATTAGAGTGTGAACCCAACCTGAGACAGATTCCGGGCCTGCAGGGAATTTCAGCCCTGAAGTTCTGAGAGTTAACTGTGCAGGTCTACAAGTTCTAACCCTCTTACAATATAAGATAATTAATTTACTTTCACTGTGACCATACACTAAAGGTACCGTCACACTAAGCGACGCTGCAGCGATAGCGACAACGATGCCGATCGCTGCAGCGTCGCTGTTTGGTCGCTGGAGAGCTGTCACACAGACCGCTCTCCAGCAACCAACGATGCCAAGGTCCCCGGGTAACCAGGGTAAACATCGGGTTGCTAAGCGCAGGGCCATGCTTAGTAACCCGATGTTTACCCTGGTTACCATCGTAAAAGTAAAAAAAAAACTGTTTACCCTGGTTACCATCGTAAAAGTAAAAAAAAAAAAAAACACTACATACTCACCTTCGCATCCCCCGGCGTCCACTTCCCGCACTGACTGAGCGCCGGCCCTAACAGCAGAGTGGTGACGTCACCGCTGTGCTTTCATTTTCACTTTCCGGTCCCGGCGCTCAGTCAGTGCAGGAAGCGGACGCCGGGGGACGCGCAGGTGAGTATGTACTGTTTGTTTTTTTTACTTTTACGCTGGTAACCAGGGTAAACATCGGGTTACTAAGCGCGGCCCTGCGCTTAGCAACCCGATGTTTACCCTGGTTACCAGTGTAAAACATCGCTGATATCGTTGCTTTTGGTGTCAAACCTGACGATAAACGCCGGTCTGACGACCAAATAAAGTTCTGAACTTTCTTCAACGACCAGCGACATCACAGCAGGATTCTGATCGCTGCTGCGTGTCAAACTAAACGATATCGCTAGCCAGGACGCTGCAACGTCACGGATCGCTAGCGATATCGTCTAGTGTGACGGTACCTTTAGTAGTATGTTCACACTGAACAGCTGGATGAGGAATAGAGCTGGAGTGACAGAGGCTTCAGATATATAAATAGCTCTTCAGCCTCATTTACATATCAATTCAAACTCTGATTTCTCAGTAGTGGGGGAATGAACTTGGCCATGTAAATGTGTTGTTGGGCTTGTCTTTGAAAGAGCTACACATGCAAATAAACTGTTTGGGGTGTGAAATCCTGCTGACAGATTCCCTTTAAGGACTAGGCGATTTTTTTTTATTTTTGTGCTTTCATTTTTTTCTCCTCTTCCAAGAGCTACATTTTTTTTTATTTTTCTGTCAACACAGGTCCCCAAATTTGAGAAACTCCTATTGGCTGGAGAGTATTTATTCTAATTGTATATTTCTGCATTTTTTTAAACAAAGGTTAAACTCTCTGACTACTACAAGCCCTGGACGGACATAGCAGAACATTTAGCTGAACTGATAGAAACAAAGAAACTTCGGGATGAAGTCAGCAAGGTGAGTGTGGTATTTCAAGATTTTGTTGATTAATGATTAACAAATAACAATCATTCTATGTAAACAAGAAACAAAGAACAAATATAACACCCATATATACTTTACAGTCATTGCCGAAAGTGTTGGCGCCATTGATATTGTTCCAGAAAATTAAGTATTTCTCTCAGAAAATTATTGCAATTTTGTATGTTCAGTGTCAGCTGGGTTTGCGTCCTAGGTCATGGGTCTTCAATCAGGACAATTTCCCCAAACATACTTCAAGAAGCCCCCAGAAATGGATGGAAACAAAGCACTGGACAGTTCTGAAGTGACCAGCAATGAGTCCAGATCTAGATCCCATTGAACACCTGTGGAGAGATCTTAAAATTACCGTTGGGAGAAGGCGACCATCAAATAAGAGAGACCTGGAGCAGTTTGCATATGAAGAGTGGTCAAAAATTCTAGTTGAGAGGTGCAAGAAGATTATTGATGGTTATAGGAAGCGATTGATTGCAGTTAATTATTCCAAAGGGGGTGCAACCAAATATTAAGTTGAGCCAACAATTTTGCCTGGACCATTTTTAGGGATTGTTTGTGAAATTATGTCCAATTTGCCTTTTTTTCTTTGTTTTTTTTTTTGTGTTGTTCCCGTACACACAAAGGAAATAAACATGTGTATAACAAAACATGTGGAATTGCAATAATTTTCTGGGAGAAATACTTAATTTTCTGGAATTATTTTATGGGCGCAAGCGCATTCAGCCATGACTGTTTATATAAATTCCACATACGGATGTAACAAAGGTTGCCTGACTCGGATAATTCAGCACTTTGCTATCATGGCACAGACAAGTGTTATTCGACACCCGTCTTGACACCAGTCAGTGGCTTCTGCAGAGTTAAGGTTTTCTTGATGACTTTTAGTGAGAGAACCTTCTTTGACACGTGATCAGGATGATGTGTTGTGAGTCATAATAACCTTTGCTACTTTTGCATATAACGAACACTACGCAATCTAGACTGGAAGACACAGTTCAAAGAGTTTGACTTGGTACAACAAAACCACAAATCTGTTCCATACTTACCAAAAATTACTACTCAAAATTTGGGATATTTAAAGGGATTGTCTGGCTTTAAAAAAAAATGTTTACCCTGAGCAATGATCACTTATAAAAAAAAAAAATAATAATCTGACCTATACTTACTGCTGTCATCCCTTCTGGATCCAGTGGAGGTCGTTCTAATGGTCTGCACTATAAACATGAGCAATAATGTCACCTTTCCTCTTCTGTGAAAGGATTGAGACTTGTGGTTAGCTGCAGCGGTCAGGTGATTAGAACAGCAAGTCCTTGGATGTTCCAGCGATGACATGCAGTTCAAGTCACGTGACTGCTGCAGCCAATCACTGGTGCAACCACTAAGGTAGCTTGTGCTGGATCCACAGAGGTGAATGCTGGACCACGAAGGTGGCAGCAGGTCAATCCTTTTACAAAACCTTTGAGTCCCACCCCAGGACGTCAGGGAAAGGCCTAAAACAACCAGGAACAGAGCTGAAACACTAAGGTTCCACTAAGTCCGACCCCTCGGTGGGAAATTCTCAGCAAAATTATAATTATTGACCAGTATAGATCCAAATGAGGTTGTAAAACACCTATATTCTACCATCACCAAAACAGGGAAGACAAGAAACGTTTCGACCTTAAAATATAGGTAGGTCTTTTTCAGGCCAAGGCTTGAAAAGCCATTTCTATAGGGAAATTCTACGAGAAAACGTGATGCCGTCTGGGAGGAAACTGAGGTCATTATTGGAGCTTCCAACATGGACAATAATCCCAAGCTACCCCAATGTCCATCATTCAGACCCCAATAACCACCTGAAGAAGTCACAGTTGCGTTGCATAGTCGTTACTGTCACAAGTGCAGACCCTTTGGAAAGGCAATAATCTTCAATATTTGGAGTAACTCTTTCAAAAGACATTGGAGATAGACTTGAAAATGTTTTTTAGCGTAGAGTTTCGGAATCCACAAATAAATAGACCAAATGTAGAAGTACAGTACTAAGTTTCAGCACCAGTGGGCAGCAGCACATTACAAACTCTCACTGTTCCTCTATAATGGAGATATAAGGACCGTCCACATTTCACTGCTCGGTGATTACCATGTTCTGTGTTGCTCTGTGTTGTACCAGTCAGTTATTGCAGCTTTACGTGATACAAACCAACATTTTTGTCTTTTTCTCTAGATGCCAGAACTTGGCATACAGCACCTCAATGGGCACAGACACTTCCGCTTGGCCCGAGTGATCCTCAGTCATATAGTCATGGGCTATGTATGGCAGAACGGAGAGACTGGGGGAGTTAAGGTGAGCAGATCTCCCATTTAATGGCTTGGAAATTAAAGTTTTGTTGAAGCGCAACTTTCTGACATTTATGGTATGTCCTGTCAATGTACCATACATGCCCCAGATGAGAATTTCATTTCCAGGCAGACTTTGTTCTCTCATATTGCCAGCCACAGTGTGTTTGGTCCTGTTGTCCTTTTCTTTAGTACTGGGTAAAACAAGCCTTTTGGACGTTACATATTATCCCACCAATTTTTTTTTTTAAATTGGATAAGCAGTGCCAGGGGTATCTAGCAGCAGTGGCGTAACTAGCGACCAATAGGCCCCTATGCAAAATTTGGACCTGGGCCCCCACCTGCATGTTCGTCAGATGTATGGGTCCTTATAGCATTCCAGATGCCGTGAAAACATATGTGGCGCCCCAGGGTCCTGGTCGTCACAGTGGTATTGCTTTCCTCCAGGGGAGAGTCATGGTACGTTCGGAGGCAAGGAAGGATAACGGCATCCAGGTACCACAAGCATGCAACACATTCACACTCCAGGCCACCAGGGGGAGCTTTTGATTCTATTTACTAGGTGACTCCCCATATATATATATAACTGGTAGTCTGTAGGGAAAGTTAGTCAGTCCTTCAGGGAAGCTGTTCCTGGCAGGAGAGAATTCCTGTCAGAGGACGGAGGAGAGGGTCCACGGAGCTGTGCATGCCCTAAGAGCTGCAGCTCCCAGAAAGAGACATTTTGAAGGCAGAATTGTATTGCAGCGAGCGTGAAGGAAAGCAAGGCACAGGAGAGGATACCAGAAGGGGACCAGCCCCGAACAGGCTGCCTCCTTCTGAGGCGCAGAACACCGGTGGCCGGAACACCGAGGTAGTAAGGACCTCTATGCCTTACTTCAGAGACCGGCAAGACAGCTAATTGCATGTTACCTGTCCGCACCTACACCCAGGAGGCACGGTGGCACCCCTCAGAGGCAGTGGTATGCTAGAGTCCCTATAAACTGCCTCAAGCCACCAGTCATACGGGTTTTGTCCTATCCGACTTCGGGGGACAGAGAGAGAGACACCACATCTGTGAGGCCCTTATTTGAAGCTTATGCAGTAAGGGACTACACCACTACAGCGCAAGGGAAGGCTATTGATTTCAACCTGGACAAGGGGACTCTGGACTTGCCTCCAAAGCGGCCGGACTCTACCTGCCCTGTGATCTGGTGCCCTGGACTGTGGCTGCTGAAGACTTCAGTAAACGAGGTAAAGAGACTGCAAACCTGTGTCCTCGTTCTTCACTACACCTCTCACCATTCTACCATCTACACCAGGGGTCCCCAACCTGTAGCTCAGAAGCCACATGTGGCTCGCGGTCCCATGAATTGTGGCTCGCGACTGTCTGCCAGCTTGATGAATTAGCTCCATGTCTAGCAAACAGGTATGAAGGGCACATCTCAAAATGGTGAATTTTGTGAGTAGCCCTGCACAGAAGAGCAGATCTGGATGCACATATACTGGTCTTAGGGGTTTAGAGGTGTTTTAGGTATGGTACACTAGAAGATGGTACTACCTGTTAGAGGAGATGCTCAAAGCTGGATGTGACAGTGTGTTGGGAGTCCTTGATGGGAGAATACTGAATGGGGGGTATTGTGGGAACCCATGGATCTCAGTTTACTGCTTTGGAGTGATTTTTGTGCAAAAGCTTTGGTTATCATTATACCTGTAATGGGGGCTTTGGTTGCCACTACTTTGAAGGGGGTGAGAGCTGAATGTGGCTCGCGACCCTCTCTAAGCTGAATGTGGCTCTCAAGGTCAGAAAGGTTGGGGACCACTGATCTACACACTGGGAAGCCCTGGGGATATACTTCACCTGTGGGAAGGTATACTATCTAGCTGCCATAACATCACCCCAGTGGACCCCTTAAGCAGCGTTGGTCACCCTGACCGAATACCACTGTCAGGACTCTGAACATTTTTTACCTTTTGTGCATTACTGCCCTTTCCAAGATGGCGTCTTTGGTCTCATGTGCACTGTGTCTTCCTGCTATAAAACTCCACCCCAGCCTTCAGTCTGTGCTAGAGTATTCTGCCTTGCATCCAGCTCCTGACCTCTGATTACTCCCTGCCTATATACCTGCTCCTGTGAACCTGTGTGGTGATCCTGCTACTCTGCTCTGAGTTCCTGCTGCATACACCAGTTTCCAGTAATCCTCCTTCATCTGCTGCTCGTGTTTACTTCCATCTGCATTTTGCTGGACATGAAAGCTGTTGCTGCTCTGCAAAAACCTGAGACTATTAACCAGGCCTCCCTGGTTGAGCTAAGATATGATTTGAACTGCCTTATAAGCATATCTATCTGTGTTTGGACTAAGACAAGGATTTATTCGTGTCAAGTATCCTCAAGAATAACTGTGCTTCAAAGACTTTCTGTTTGTTTGCATTTTCCTCTGAAGTTTCCTATAGACTGCTAAGCTGCGTTTAATACTTACACCAAGTGTTGTGGACTTGAGTTTCTCTCTGCACCTGTTTGAATCACCGTGTGATAATATAGACTTTACCACATATAAAACTGTGTCCTGTAGTTGTCTTGTTCCACGCAAAGAGTCTCCTGAGTTATCCCCTATAATTATTATAACCACAGGTGGCGTCACGAACATAAACTTTATCTCTTTAAAGACCTTTCCCTTTTATACGGACGTCCCAGGGCCACGGACCAGGTCACAGCCACCGTGACATCCCCCTGTGAACCGCAGGACTCGGTACCGAGTACCCCCTTGCCCTGACGGGGCGCTCCACATACTTGTTCGCCCTGTAACTATGTCCTCATTTTGTAATAATGTCCCTATCTCATGCCCCTTCCTGTAATAATGTTCACCATCCTGTGCCCTTTTCCTGCAATAATGTTTCCCATTCAGGCTCCTTTCTGTTCTAATGTTTTCTATATCCTGAGACCCTTCTAGATATAATGTCCTCCATCCTGGTACAATGTCCCCATCCAGGTATAATGTCCATCTTAATGGGCTTCTCCCTGTAATAATGTTCTCCATCCTGGACCTTCCTTGTAATAATGTCCCCCATCCTGGGACCCTTTCAGGTATAATGTCTCCCATCCTGGTACAATGTCCCCATCCAAGTATAATGTCCCTCTCAAGGGCTTCTCCCTGTAGTAATGTCCCTGTTCTGCAGCTCTTTCTCAACAAATTAAAACAAATAAATAAACGATTCTACTCATCTTCTGCTGCTCCAACAACATGAAGCGTCCTCTTCCATAGTCGGTGCAGATGTTGGCAGCTGACTTCAGCGTGCAAGTGACGGGCAGTGCATAACATCTCCACCTTGCGCCGCCAGTGACTTGCATGCTGACGTCAGCTCCCGGCTTCTGATTGGCCGAGAGCGTGTATAGCAGTGCAATGACCCAGCGGGTCTCTGAGCCACAATACATTTCAGCTGAATTTGCGTCCTCTGGTGGACATCCAGCTGATATCGCTGCTAGTGTCAGTGGGCCCCACTCCCACACATTATGCCCCTGTCTGGCAGCTTCCTTATCAAACAACAAAGTCAGGCTTTGCTTTATCCTTGGCAAAGATTTGTTTCATTAGAAGGAATTCCAGAAAAACGTGCAGAAATGTCAGAACCAAAGTGACCTCTGTTTGGTCAGGTATGGGAAAAATTGTGCATGGCTACTGTAAAGGAAGGCCGGTAGGAGAGACCACGTGGCCATGAAGGCGAGTGCCAGTACAATGTCGGTATAGTCATTCCTACAGTATTAGTCACAGGTAAATCACCCCTGTGATGCTGGAGAAAACCTTTATCTCCTGGAGTTTCATGAGGAGCAGCCACTATCCACACATAGACTGAGCAGGAATAACTGATGGACTTTAGTACGGGATTGTCATTCTGTAACTTTACTCCATAGCGAGCGCTCATATAAATGTTACAACCAATCTCGGATTGTTCCATCTAGGAAACCAAATGAAAGGGAACTTGTCATCTGATTCATGCTGCTCCAACTGTGTGAACATGAGCCTCCTCGTCTAGCATCAATAACACAGCTCTGGCGGAAACAGGGTCCTAGCGTGAACATACCCCAACACTGCCACAGGCCCTGCGTCTTATGGCCCTTTCACACAGGATTTTCTCTTATATTTAGTGACTCCGTCGGGGCTTACCTCACTATGTCGGGGCACGGTCATGCATTGTTTTCGCCCGTGTATGTCTATTGGAGGCGGACAAATGAGTCACCCTGCCAGGGCCGTGGGTTACTCGGTATCGGGTCCTGCGTTTCACAGGGGGATGTCACGGTGGCGACCCGGTCCATGGCCCTGGACGGCCCATGTAAAAGGGAAAGGTCTTTAAAGGCAATAAAGTTTATGTTCGTGACGCCACCTGTGGTATTCGGTCAGTGGGGGCTGACGCTGCTTTATGGGGTCCGCTGGGGTGATGTTATGGCAGCTAGATGGTATAACTTCCCACAGGTGAAGTGTATCCCCAGGGCTTCCCAGTGTGTAGATGGTGAATGATGAATAGTGCAGTGAAGAATGAGGACACAAGGTTGCAGTCTCTTTACCTTTACTGAAGACTTCAGGCAGCCACAGTCCAGGGCACCAGATCACAAGGCAGGCAGGGTCCAGCCGGCTTGGAGGCAAGTTAGGAGTCCCCTTCTCCAGGTGGAAATCAAAGCCTTCCTCTAGCGCCGTAGTGGTGTAGTCCCTTACTGCCTATGGCTTCACATAAGGTACTCACAGATGTTATCTCTCTCTCTGTCCCCCGGATAGGACATAACCCGTATGACTGGTGGCTTGAGGCGGTTTATAGGGACTCTAGCATGCCCCAGCCTCTGAGGGGTGCCACCATGCCTCCTGGGTATTAGGTCGGACAGGTAACTTGGAGTTCAGCTGTCCTGCTGGTCTCTGATGTAAGTCATGGAGGTCCTTACAACCTCGGTGTTCCGGCTACCGGTCTCAGAAGGAGCCAGCCTGCTCGGGGCTGGTCTCCCCCTGATATCATCTCCTGTGCTTTGCTCTCCTGCATGTTCACTGCAATCAATTCAGCTTTCTGAATGTGTCTTTCCAGGAACTGCTGCACTGCGGCTACACAGCTCCGTAAGCTCTCCTCTGCCTCAGACTGATCCAGTCTGTTTCCTGGCAAGAACTGTCGGACCGATGTTCTTTCCTTCTCAGTTTCCTCTTTCTGCCAGGAGCTGCAGACCCCCACGTCTGCTCAGCTATTCTCCTATCGTACCAGCTCCACCTCAGCTGATGTTCCACGACAAGCTCCCTTCTGGCAATCTCTCTCTCTAGCACATCTTTCTGCTTCCTTCCCCTCTGTCTCTCTGACAGGAACTGACTGAAACTCTCTAACTACTTTCCCTCCAAAACTATCATATATCTGGGGAGTCACCTAGTAAATAGGATCAAAACCTCCCCCTGGTGGCCTGGAGTGTGAATGTGTTGCATGCTTGTGTTTACCTGGTTACAGTTATCCCTTCTTGCCTTCAAGCGTAACATCACTCTCCCCACGAGGAAAGCAATGCTACTGTGATGACTAGGACCCTGGGGTGCCACACAGAGAGATGTAGTCTACTGACGCTTGCTGTCCATCTCCAACCATTATAGTCAACGGTGCCAAACATCCAAATCCCAAAGATGGGAGTGGTTTCGAACATAGGCCCCAACGTGGCCACAAAACGTAGGGAGTAATGCAATGTGAAAGGGATCCTAAGGCAAGAACAAGAAAGTGTCAAAATAACATACTTGGTGGAACATAAAGACGTAGCAGAGCTAAGTTTGTCATATTGGGTCTACATTGGACGATACCAGTGCGTTGATTCATGGCCAGCATGGTGTAACTGGAACAGACTATACATTAATGACATTTTACACAATATTCTACAAAACTTTTTTATGACGACCACACCAATTTTTCATTTGACTCAGGTGCTGCCTCGCAATCTGGCCATGCCATATCATCAAGTGTCCCAGACCCTTGGGCTGCCGCTGATCATGGTCCATGCAGACTTTGTTTTGGCTAACTGGAAACGGAAGGATCCTGCGGGGTAAGTGAAGCTCTGGATTTAGTGTCTATATGGCCGGGACTGTTGCGGATTTCAGCTTTCAGCAGAATCATCCAATGCTTAGAGTCAGACTATGTGGGAGAATTAACTGTTTTATTTGGATACACAGTAACCATTATCTGCATCATCAGACTGCATTTTGGGGGTGACAGACTCCCTTCAATAATCTTTTAACACATTGCCATCTGTCTACGCAGCACGGTCCCTCAAGCATAAGTCTGCAGCTGTTGTTTACTCCAATAATAACATGTGCTCGGCCTTCACGGAAGGGGTTAATAACAATAAAATGTGTCCTGAACCCTTTGCCTGGCGCTATGAATAGAGAAGATATATTCTATTGTTATATGGCACACAATACATTTTGAGTAGATGGAAATCTCATTACGGGCTGGGATAGCCTTTGGCAACCTTCTCTCCGTACTAATTGTTTGTTTCCTTCCTTTGTCGGCTCCCGGGGATTCTTGCTCAGACCTCTGACAATAGAGTAAGTGAAACTCCATAACTTTTAGTGTTCTCTTTGATGTTAATTAGGGGGTGTCACACTGGGGTACACACGGAAAGGAATGCTGATAGAAACTGTATAATGATAAGTTGTAAGCTCTGTGGATGGACTGATTATTAAAGGTGCATTATGGGAGGAGCGCTGCTCTGCAGGACAGTGCAATTATGTGGGTTCAAGAGTTTGATTTGCAAAGGGCTCATCTGAAGAGCACATGTTCTTATCGTCAATGTTAGGTGCTGGTCTCAGACAGGGCACTATGTACATGTCCCCCGTCCATACACTGTAGGAGTCACTATGAGCGGGACCCCTCCATAACTAACTAGACCACCTGTAATCAGTCAGTGCTTGAGAACAACAGGGTGATGGCATGTAACAAAAGCAGTCACCCTGTATAATGTGAGCCCAGCTACACCGGCATGTGTGTGCACGTCTGACTGTTTTCAATAAAAACAAACAGAATTGTGAATACAGCTCTGGAGTATAATATAGACTGTGACTTGGAATCAGTACAAGAAGAATTTATGTAATTATGTATTTTAATTTCTAATCTACTTAGATAAGAGGTTACACTGGATGGAGAAAAGTATTGGGACACACAACTTAATCATAAAGTTCAAGTTTATCATTGAGGAGCATTGACCCCCGATGTATAACCTCCGGCCACCCGCCATGCTATCTGCCTCTACTAACATGTGAGAGAATGGGTGGTGCAGAGCTGCCCAATACAGCGCGCGCTTTTAATAGGGGCCATCGGGGTAACAAGTCAGATCGTAACATTTCTTCCCTCCTAAATCTTCCCCATCACCTGTGAGGGATATTATTGGGAAATGGAGGAACCGCAGTAACTTAGCCATGAAGTGGAGACCCCGCAATGTCACCGAGTGCTGAGGAGCAGAGGGCAGAAAATTCATCAATGCTCTGCTGACTCCGTAACTGCAGAATCCAAACCTGCTCTGGCATTAAAGAAGCACTCCTCCCATCAAAGCTTTTATCCTCCTAATCATCAGGATTTGAAGAGTATAAGTCATCATATTATACAGCACTGTGTACTACCCAGTTACTCTTTTCTCTGCATTCTGTAGAAACAGGAAGTCTCTTGTCCACTGCATTGATCATTTCCCTCTTCACCTCCTGACCCTGCTGTTCCCTCCTCCCCCTGCCTTAGACTTTTGCAGTGACCCATGACTTATACAAGGAAAGTTGACCTCCTATTTCTACATAGAGCTTAGAAGTATTTAGCTCGTCAGTTTTTAATTACGTGATGTCATAGATCTAATCGAAAACAGAAGAATTAACTGGGTAGAAAGGCAAAATGAGCAATTGTAAATACAAAGTGCCATATAATATGATGATAGTAATATATTAAGAGGATAACATTTTTGATGGGAGGAGTGCTTCTTCAACATCAACATAAAAACTGTGACCTCTTCCTGAGCTTCGTGACTAAGCAGCTGCATGCAGTCTTACATCACCAAGCACAATGCCAGGCACTGGTTATAGTGGTGTAAAGCTGCCTGTGGATTCCGGATCAGTGGAAATGGAGCGCCCCCAAGGGCAGCGGGGTACTCGGTACCGGGTCCCTCGGTTCGCGGGGGGATGTCACGGTGGCTGACCCGGTCTGTGGCCCTAGGGACGTCCGTGTAAAAGTGAAAGGTCTTTAAAGGGGAAGCGTTCGTGACGCCACCTGTGGTATTCGGTCAGGGTGACCGACGCTGCTTTAAGGGGTCCGCTGGGGTGATGTTATGGCAGCTAGATGGTATACCTTCCCACAGGTGAAGTGTATCCCCAGGGCTTCCCAGTGTGTAGATGGTGGATGATGAGAGGCGCAGTGAAGAACGAGGACACAAGGTTGCAGTCTCTTTACCTTTACTGGTGGCTTCAGCATCCACAGTCCAGAGCACTAGACCACAGGGTAGGCAGAGTCCGGCTGGTTTGGAGACAAGTCCTGAGTCCCCTTGTCCAGGTGGAAATCAGTAGCCTTCCTCTAGCGCCATGGTGTTCTAGTCCCTTACTGCTAAGCTTCTCATAAGGTCTTCACAGATGTTGTAGATGTTATGTCTCTCTCTCTCTGTCCCCCGGATAGGATAGGACAAACCCGTATGACCGGTGGCTTGAGGCGTTTTACAGGGACTCCATCATGCCCCAGCCTCTAAGGGGTGCCACCTTGCCTCCTGGGTGTAGGGCGGACAGGTAACATGAAATTAGCTGTCCTGCTGGTCTCTGGAGCAAGGCATAAAGGGTCGTTGCTCCCTCGGTGTTCCGGCTACCGGGATCCTGCGCCTCAGAAGGAGGCAGCCTGTGTAGGGCAGAACTCCTCCTGGTATCCACTCCTTTGCTACGACTTCTTCTCACCCTCTCTGCAATACAGTTCTCCTTCAGTGTCTCTTTCTAGAAGCTGCCGCACTTAGGGCAGGCACAGCTCCGTGTCCTTCCTCCTTGATCTCTGACAGGATCCCACCCCTGTCAGGGACCAACTACCTGAGCAGAGCTCAGCCAGCAACTAACTCACTTCCTCTCCAGGCTACCAGTTTTACCAATGTGAGGAGTGCCCTAATAAATAGGAGCAGAGTTCCCCCTGGTGGCGGGAGTGTAAAATGTGTTGCATGTTTGTGATACCTTGATGCAGTTGTCCTTCTTTGCCTCCAAACATAACATCACTCTCCCCTAGAGGAAAATGACATTACTGCAACGACCAGGACCCTGGGGCGCTGCAGAAACGTGTTCTGTGAAGAGAAGAATCACATTTTTCTATCTGGAATCTAAGGAATGACTTTGGGTTTGATGAATGCTAGGAGAAAGTTACCTGCCTGACTGCATTGTGCCAGCTGTAGTTTGGTGGATGGTGGATAATGCTATGGGGTTGTTCTTCAGGGTTTGACCTGCATCTTTTAGTTCCAGAAAAGAGAAATCTTAATCCTTCAGCATGCAAGACATTTTGGACTATTATAGTTCCAACTTTGTGGGAACAGTTTGGGGAAGGCCCTTTTCTGTTCCCCATGATTGTACCTAGTCCATAAATCAAGGTCCATAAAGACATGGTTGGAGGAGTTTGGTGTGGAACAACATGACCGACCGCACAGAGCCCAGACCTCAATCCACCCAACACCTTTGAAGGAACCAAAACAGAAATTGTGAGCCCGGCCTCTCCTCCAACATCAGTGTCTGACCTCACAAATGATCTTCTGGATGAACAGGCAAAAATTCTCACAGACACCTCCAAAATCTTGTAGAAACCCTTCCCAGAAGAGTGGGAGCTGTTATGGTGGTAAAATGAGGGAGAGCGATGATGGGGACCACCATAGTAATGCCTATGGATTTAGAATGGGAGGTCATAAAAGCTTCTGTAGGTGTAATGTGGAGGTGTCCCAATACTTTTACCAGATACTGTAGAATTTCTGCCCAGCATGTGCTGTGTGAACAGTGCCAGACTACTGGGTGTCCGATGGCTGTCATTGGGCCCAGGTCAGTAAAGGATATCTACAGCAACCTGTTGACCTCCTCTCTCCTGCCCATAGGAACCTTTCCACCATTGTGTCTGTCCCAGGAGGTGACAGTCTGCAGGGCTTTGTTCTCGTCACATTACTTGTGGAGGTGGCAGCAATTCCAGCAGTAAAAGTGAGTACAAATGTCGTATCTACTGTAAGGACGGGAGTCTGCAGTGAGCAGATCTTGGGAAAGTCTTGTGATGACGTGGATGAAGTGTGGGCGGCCTGGATTCCATTTATCTGTGTTGTGTGTGTGTTTTTCTCAGGCTGCACGGAGATAATCGGCGTCTATAATCTGTTATAAGGACACGGCGCTAAACAGTGCGACATGAGAAAACCACTGTTTGTGTTACACATGAGTCTGCGCGATGTGTCATCGTTTTTACCGTACTCCGTCCTCACGCTAATACCATAGTAGTGCCGGATCTTGTGCCCAAGATATGCCTGGTAGGAAATGCATGTGCTGACGGGTCTGAGGTAAAACCAAGGATTGTACAAAAAGTGCACACTGACCTCAAAAGATGACCCCTCATTCCCATAAATAAATACATCCACATGTCATACTTGGCAACATCTTGCTTAAAGGGGTTGTCCGGCCTTAGGCAACAAGACTGCAGTCACTATGTAATTGCAGATTTGTAAATCGTTACATCGCTGTCAGGATTCTCAGGTGCTGATGCCAGGGGTGGCAGATACGTGAGGGCAAGTATGCGATTTGTATACATGTGGTCACATGCAGACTAGACGTGCGGTTAGACTCGTCTAGTCGGAATGTGTCCGGGAGTATGCAAATCACATATCTGTGGTCACATGACCGCCAGCACCTGGTGCCAGCATCAGAGAATACGAACAATCCCTTTAATAGAATAGAGATTAGCCGTCGTTTTATGTAAAACATTAACAGTACACATGAAAATAAGCAACTTTGTAAAAATATATTATCAGCAAAATCTGCTTGTTTCTCCTCCTGGACTGATCTTTCACTCTTAATTCATGGGTAAAATCTGATTTCAGCAAAGACAGATTTTACCATTTCTGAGATGGGATATGGCAATTGGTGCTTTTAAAGTTCTAAGGAGAAGGGAGGAGCTAGAGGAACGCACAGACGTTCTTGCTGTAAGTATTCCTAAAATGACAGTTACATTTCTCCATAGAACTTTATGAGCACCAACTGTCATCTCCTATCCCAGTAATGGGAAAGTCTGTAATTACTGAAGACAGATTTTACTCAGAAATTGTGAATTTTGAGAATGAAAGATCAGTCGTCGCGGAGAAAGAAGCATATTTCTCCAATAAAATATAATACAAAGTTTCTTATTTCCACATCTTATTGATTTAAGAAAAAAATAGTTCAATGATGGTTACTCTGTAATGGGAACCTATTGTCAGCATTTTATACCCCAAACTAAGGGCACGTATGTAAGAGTGCTTTAATGCTGAGTAAATCTGTACCTTTCGGGTACAAATCCAGTTTTTCTGTATTAGAAAAATCCATAGTTGAAATTGTAAGCTGATTTGGTGCAAGTGCAATGGGCAGGACAATGCACTTACAGCTCTCCTGTGTCTATCCCTATTCCCCATCCGGGACTTTTGACATCTATGACAGTGCCTTTAGCTAAATTGCAGAGTGTGCCACTTTTATTTAAATCACTTGAAATAGAGAGTAAGGGGCCCCACTAAGCGGGGGCCACCTGTCTCCAGCTCCCAAACCTTTGAACCAGACACACCATACCCACCAGCAAGGACTGGCACACTAACACCTGCTGGGCTTTGTCCCATGCCAGTAGATCTTCAGGACATTTACGCCTGGGGCAAAGGCCAAATCTGCCTCCTCCCAACTACACCCGAGTATGGCTACCTACGGAGATCATGCCATGTGAGATAACATATGAGGTGCAAGTTCCAAAAACATTAGGTTACTTACTAGAAGTGTTGACATGTTTTCAGAGGGGCATATAGAATAAAAGGGGAACTCCTCTCACACACAAACTAAATGACTTGACTTAAAGAGGATCCATCAGCTCTCCTTACAGGTCTGTTTTCGCAGATATTAGTATACACTATGAAATAACAATTCTGAAACATTACTTTTTGCTATTCCTCATGGTGTTACCACTCATTCTTGTCAAAGGGGTGTCTCCCTGCGGAATGGTATTGTCAGCTCTGATTGGACACTGTCAGAGAATGTGGAGACACACCCCCAATTGGTGGGTGTCTCCCTGCGGAATGGTATTGGCAGCTCTGATTGGACACTGTCAGAGAATGTGGAGACACACCCCCAATTGGTGGGTGTGTCCCTGCGGAATGGTATTGGCAGCTCTGATTGGACACTGTCAGAGAATGTGGAGACACTCCCCCAATTGGTGGGTGTGTCCCTGCGGAATGGTATTGGCAGTTCTGATTGGACACTGTCAGAGAATGTGGAGACACTCCCCCAATTGGTGGGTGTGTATCTGCAGAATGGTATTGACGGCTGATTGGACACTGTCAGAGAATATGGAGACACTCCCCCAATTGGTGGGTGTGTCCCTGTGGAATGGTATTGGCAGCTCTGATTGGACACTGTCAGAGAATATGGAGACACTCCCCCTATTGGTAACACCCATTTTCTAATACATTTTTGTAGGAATAACAGAGGAACAACACAACAGGTTACTAAGAAAATGTTCTCCAGAGACGTTAGGTAGTAACGTTACTGTGTTAAAATAGTTGGTTGAACGGAGCGGCCCTGAGAACGATGCAATGTTGATATTCTGTGTTTTACCTTCTGGGCAGTCTATGATCAGGACAGTGAGAGCCGTCCAAGAGGAAGACAGTAAGACGCTTCTTCCAGCACTGCAAGACCTGCAGCAATCCATAATGAAGATGAGTGCAGCTCTGCAGCTCATGTACGGTCAGTGAGTAGGTGTACTTCTGTTATTCCTCCCCCACTCCAACCCTGATTCTCAATTATTTCCCCAGGCAGCCTGGTCTAATGTGTATGGGGTCTTAAAAGGCTTGTTCAGTTTCAGATAATATTCAGCCTTGGCTGCAGTTTGTTAAAAAAATAACAAACCATGATATATTCACCTTTCCCAGGTCCATCTGTACATTTACATGAGATCAATAGCTCTGTAGATGCCACACCCCCTTCAGAGCCGATGATCTCACTGATTGGCTGCCGATCTGTTGATGTTACGTCAACGCCGCAACTAATACCAGGCACCGGGAGAAGTAGATGAGACTCAGCGCTGGACCTGGTGAAGACGAGTACATAGTAGCTTGTTATTTTTTTTAATAAACTGCAGCCGGCAGTTATCCAAAATGTAACAAGCCCTTTAATTCCATGTATGCCCATTCGTTGATCTGTTGTGTTTGCCCTAAAATGTACAATTTTCTTCTTTCCTTTAGATTACGTGGACTCTGATGTGTATTACAACACAATCCGCATATTCCTGTCCGGGTAAGTAACAAATATACAATATTGCTCACTCTGATAAAGAATCCATAACTTGGACATAAGTA
The DNA here is from genome assembly GCF_051348905.1 of Ranitomeya variabilis. Lineage (NCBI taxonomy): Eukaryota > Metazoa > Chordata > Amphibia > Anura > Dendrobatidae > Ranitomeya > Ranitomeya variabilis. The sequence continues at coordinate 85,284,786 of NC_135236.1, forward strand.
AAACAACTAAACCCCTAGATCCACAATGGTCATGTTTTCTTTGCTTTGTATTGTGACTCTTGACCAGAACGAAGCTACTTTGACAAAGAACATCCTCCCCCCAAAATGGAAACTTACGGAGGGGCAGGTCAGGAAGGTTTTTTTTTCCTTACAATATGGAAGTCCAAAAATTAACTCCACCCATTCACCTGAGGTTTGGATGGACTGGGGTGGCCATGTAAGCACACGAGCACCAACCCATAGGATGTACAACTGCAGTTCCCTTCTCCGAACACCCTATATAAAGTACCCTGAAAGCCACAGGCTCCCTGGCATAGCCACTGAGGAGCCCTATCAGGCTAGACCTACATGTCAATGACTCAGACTTCTAATAGTTTGATTTAGGATAGTCCACCAATGACATCGCCATCGAGAGCAACCCAGTTCTTTTCTCAATGGGAATATTAAGATTTACTGTTTTTCATACCAAGACTGATGGAGGTCTGTTGGTCACTTCCATTATATTCGTACCGCGCAGTAGTAACTTCAAACTGACTGCCAATTCCAGCCGAGTGAAGTTATTCACCCAACATTACTAAAAACTACGGAAACTCTTGTTTTGAGAATGGAGAATCTGGGAAAGATGTCTACTCCCATGCACCACCCCATGATCCGTAGATTCTTGATGCAATTCTCCACAATATTGTCAGATCATTAAAAATAAAAAAAGGTCGATGTTTTGGCCACTTGGGGCCCTTTTCAAGCCAAATAGAGTAAAAGGTGAACAACAGAATCTAGAAAATTCAGAGAGGCCTGAGTAGTGAAGACAACTTGATAATGTAAGTCCATGGGCAATTGCCGACCGGTCCCCTAGATAAAACCAAATTATTTCTATCTTTTTGGAGGCATGAGAAATGCAGCCTTATCTTTTACAATGCTTCTATTACTAATGTTTTTGATTGGAAAATATATGACTAGGCAGGGCAGATTACATTCACCATACCATAAATAAAACACAAGATGTGTGACATTGGTAAACTTAATGGCCACAGCCTCTGCAATATGACTAATAGAAACTCATTACCATAACAAACATAAATAACATTCCAAACATTCAAAAAGTTCTGTTGAACTGAGGAGATCTTGGATGTGCTCATACCAACAAAACCAAAATAACTGCCCCCCCTTCCCCAGTTGCTCTACCCTGGAATGACAAGTCTGTCCCAAGGTACTGGATCCATTTCAGAACCTGTTCTCCGGGACTTCTTCTTCATGATTCTATGATTCTGTGACCTCCCTGGAGGGAACAAGTCTGGTCATTGAGTAGTAGTGGAAGCTTCAATGTTTGGAGGGCATAACAGATCCATTTGTCGTAGCACTTATGGAAATGGGTGACCATAATTTTGATGGACCTCAACTACCCCAATAAGTCATCCATGCTGTCCAAACTGCAGAAAACACAAATCTGATCTAAAACATAGTTTGAAAAAATAATCAAGGACTATAGGGAGAGACCTGACTAGTCCAAGCCCCCAACTGGCTTTCCTCGCCCTTGCTCCAGATGATTGACAGGTCTCTCCCGATTGTGCAGCCAGGCTCTGCTTGATGCTGCCTGTTGTTCGTGCAGCATTAATCTAATGACAGGTTCCCTTTAATCCTGTCTCCTGCTCCACTAAAATCCTCCCATAACTATTCTTATACTCCTAGCCCTCCACCCCAACTGATTAACCCTTTCTTAACCCTCCGTCAGGCGCAATATAGATTCTCGTCAGTTCAGGCGCAATGTGCCTGACAAGCACAGGTCAGAAAACCACCTATAGTAGCTACATATTTCAATTTCAGGACTATAGAAGTAGTCAGTGACCTTCATAGGAATGTATTAAAAGAGATTACACCAAATCAGATGCAAAAAAAACCATTTATTAACCATAAACTTATTAAAACGAAAAGTACCACTTTTTGGTAGTAACGCCAAATAGGCTCCAGTTATCTTTACTTAACTATTGCTTAAATATTAAATTATGGCAAAAAACTTAAAGGATATTGCACTTAGATGTTACTTAATTATTTTCTACTCATCTTCAGTGGTTTCAATTGCAGCAGAAGCAGCACAGGTACACTTAGAAAAGCAAGGCTGGCAGACGAAAGTTGCATGGGAAAGGCAGATTGATTCTTTACATATTTTGCAGTCATATTTAGAAAGCCTTCTGAAACCAGATACAAATGAGCAGGTAGTACAACTGCGTCTTTTAGAAGGTGGTAGAGTCGGTGTTTGTCCTGAAACGTCCGTGGGACGATATCTCTTCAACCGGTGTTGCAGGGCAAGGGGCATTCCAACCGTCTTTGTACTTCTTAGGCTTAGCTCTCCACTCACCAGTTCATTAGCCAATTGTTTTAGTTACATTCTTCTGCGCATTTGTTTAAGTTCATTATCGAGGTAAATTACTTGTGAGTTGATGCCACCCACATTCAGCATTGTAAAGAAGATTACCATCGGCCAGTGTTTGGTATTTCGACTTACATTGAAATTGCCACACATTTGGTCAGCAGTGTCAACGCCGCTTTTGGTCAAATTATAAAAAGTTATGATTTCTGGTTTCCTTAGCTCCCCAGACTCTGGATCAATGGTGTAATCATTATGTAATGAAGAGACCAAAATCACATTTTTCCTCTCGCGTGGGATGTAAGAAACTAAAATCTTTCCATTACTGAACCCAAACATAGTGCTATACTGTTGTTTGCCTTTTGTATATAGAAAATCTGGCGGCAGCTGCCTTTTGTTTTTTCTAACAGTTCCCACATATGACAGCTTTTTCGTTTTTAAAAAATCAATCAGATCAAAGTCAGTAAACCAGTTGTCAGCAGTGATATTTTGACCAGATCCAAACATTGGCTCAGCAATTCTCTTTACCACATCACTAGGCTTGTTGCTCACATTGAAAGGACCTGGTGGCTGTCTTCCACAATAAACTTCCATGTTCATAGCGTACATCATCCTTGCATCAACCATGGCAAAAATTTTAATTCCATATTTGTTTGGCTTCGATGGTATATATTGCCGAATACCACATCTTCCACGGAAACCTGGAAGCATCTCATCAATAGTGAGGTTTTGCCCCGGGCAATAGCTTTTTTGACAATTCATAATAAATTGTTGAAATATGTCCCGAATTGGTGCAAGCCGGTCATAACCTTTTTGTTCTGTCCGGGTACTTCGATCATTGAAACGGAGGCAATGGATCAGGACTTTGAATCGTTTCAGATTCATCACAAGGCTGAATTTTTCGATGCCATCACCGTCTGTCCCCCACAGCTCCTCCAAACTTTGCCTATTTGCTCTGAAAGCACCAGCTAGGTATAACAAGCCAATAAATGCCTTGAGTTCAATCACATCAGTGTTTTTGATGTCCCTCTCTCTGGAGAATTGCTCTTTGATTGTGTCAATATACTGGTTAGTGAACCGAACAATAGTTTCCAACATGCTATCTGTAATTAGATTACTCCAACATTCCACTGCAGTTTTAGCTTTTCTAGCACTTCCAATAACTCCAGGAAGGTGTGTAATAATATTGTGGGATTCTCTGCGCTGTTTGTTCTTGGGTGCCTTTTTGTTCCACTTTGTATTTTTATCTTTGCCCAAATAATAAGCTAGATCTGTGTCTGTTTCCTCTGTATCAGTGTCATCACCATCCTGCTCTGTTCCAGAATCAGTGTTACATTCTGCTACCTCATCTTCAGATGAAATGTCACTAGATTCCTCTAAATCCTCAGTTACTGCTGGTTCTTCCTCATCATCTTCTAACAAAAAAATCTTCATTTCTTCTAAATGAAGGGGTTTAGATGAATCATACTGTTTTCTGGCCATTGCAGCAGAAAATCTGAAGCAAGAGAGAAAGAGTATGTGTTAGGGCGCAATGTGCCTTAGAAGCCACCCTCCTTTTGTCTAAGAAAACAGTACTTATGTACACTAACTTAGCATTAATCCTTCATAAAACAAGCTAAATACACAATCGTGATGAATAAAAAAAGAAAATACTAACCTTTCAATTTGTGTTGAAATCAGGCGCAATGTGCCTGAGAAGCCAAAGTGTTGATATCTGCTCACTAGAAGGTCTGCTGAGTCACTGTGATATCAGGTTTCACAGAGCCTGTAGAGTCAGGAGATAACTAGGATGGGTGGGGTTTTCTGATAAGTGGGCAAGGAGAGAGAAGTGAAACTAATTACTGTGTGCCTGTCAGATGTATTGCGCCTGACGGAGGGTTAATGACCAAGCCCTGTCCAGGCTTGATCCATTATGACTAGTGATGAGCGAATATACTCGTTACTCGAGATCTCCCGAGCATGTCCGGGTGTCCTCTGAGTATTTTTTAGTGCTCGGAGATTTAGTTTTCCTTGCAGCAGCTGAATGATTTACATCTCTTAGCCAGCATAAGTACATGTGGGGATTCCCTAGCAACCAGGCAACCCTCACATGTACTCAGGCTGGCTAGTAGCTGTAAATCATTCAGCTGCGGTTATTAAAACTAAATCTCCGAGCACTTACAAATACTCGGAGGACACCCGAGCGTGCTCGGGAAATCTTGAGTAATGACTATTCGCTCATCACTAATTATGACCCTATCTTTTCATTATTCATATATTTGAAATAATAGAGGCAAATGTATAGACTGCGGTTTTAGTTTGATCTTTTTTTTCTGGTTTTATTACTTCCTTGATCTTTTTTTACATAGTTTTCATCTGTGAGAATATGCAAGAATGCCATCCATTGTTTCTTAGAATTTCAACTATTTACTGTCCAAGTATTGAACTCCATTCCCTCCAGTTCTATATATGGAATTTCTCTACTTCCCAGGAAATTGTGGAATATTCTCCATTATAGTTACTCATAGATAAATCACTCCATGGGACAGCCAGAGATTATAGGTCAGCATCTTACATGTTTTATTTAGATATTGGGAATCCATTCTGAAGACCTCTGGGTTTCCGAGTTACTCATCCGTTATTATCAGTTACTAAGAAAGTAATGACATCTCAGAATGCAATCTAATGTTCTGCACTGGTCCTACTTCTTCATTCTCATGTTAAACCTTAGGTAAAACAATTAGTTAGAGTTTCTGTCATGGAATTAGATAACTGTAGGTTCTTGCTTTTACACTACTGTATGGCCTAAGTGTAAAAAAAATGTTTAACTTAATCTGCTTCGTAAATATCTACCAATAGATCATCCTATCATAAAATTTTACATTAAAAACATGTCCATAGTACTACACTCCTTAACATTGTAATTGCAACATCAAGAAGAAAAGGTCATGGAATTATGGCAATCACAGGATGGATAGACATGGTAATTACCGTATGTACAAATGGTGAAAAATGGAAACAAACATCTCGATTTATTCGATATCGAGTATGAGAACCACGTGCATGAATTCATGCACTAACATATCTTGGCTGATATTAATGAGTTTATTAATGGTTGTCTGAGGAAGGTTCTACTGCTCTAAATGCTCTTGGGGAATTCATCAAGATCTGCCGCTGGCAGCTCCCTTTGCAACTGTCAATCAGTGACATCCCAGATGTCATCAATGGGAGACAAGTCCGGAGATGCTGTAGACCTTGATGTCACGTTTAGGGCATGCAAGTCTTTCACCGTCACATGAGCGACATGCGACCTGGCATTTTTGTGTTGAAAAAATGCTCCTGGGACACCTTGCAGAAACGGTGAAAACACTGGTCCCATGACCAAATCAATGTATGTATGTTCATCCAGCTCTCCTATGAAGTGCACATAATACATCACCCAGCTTTGCACATAGACTTCCCTGCTCTTTGCTTTCATATGGTATGTTCATCCAGCTCTCCTATGAAGTGCACATAATACATCACCCAGCTTTGCACATAGACTTCCCCGCTCTTTGCTTTCATATGGTATGCCTTTCAGCTAACCCCAGCTTGCCCTGTGTTATTTATGACATTGTTTACTTAGTCTCGATTGTATGCATCTGGTCCACCCTTAATTCTCTGACCAAGATGAGCAGAGACCACTCCTCTCTGCTCCACACCTGAACGCACTTAGTTTTCCATATATTGCATAGCACAAGTCTGCTAGACTTCAGTCTGCAGTGTGATTTCTAGAAGTGTGTTCTAAAAGTGTGGATTACAGTAGAATTAAAACCTGAATTGAACCTGAAGGGAACTGAAGGTAACTGGCCAGTCACTGCAAACAATGTTTCTGTTTGTTGTCACTTTTACCCCTATAGTCTTTCACTTTCTGCTACCTCCCCCAATCCCCACACCAAGTAAGGAACTGTTCATCTCCTCTTCAATCCTCCCCATCCATCTCACCTCCTCCTCAGAACTGTTCCTTAACATACAATCCTCTGTCTCAAAGCACAGGCAGCCCCCTCACGCTCTCTCCTGCTCCCACCTGCTAACACTATCTCTGCTCCTTCTCACTGCTGGTGATATCTCTCCAAATCCTGGTCCTCCTCACCACATTCCCACAGTCATTTCTACCTCCCATCCATGCTCCATCACAAACTTCCGTAACCTCTCTAACCTTATACCCATTCGCCCAGCCCCCGCTTCCCCAGTCCCACTAACAGGAGCTCTATGGAACGCTCGCTCTGTCTGTAACAAGCTTTCCTACATCCATGATCTTTTTGTTACTACCAAACTTTCCTTCCTCGCCATCACCGAAACCTGGCTGACCCCTTCTGACACAGCCTCTCCTGCTGCACTCTCTTACGGTGGCTTCCACCTTTCTCACACACCCCGCCCCAGCAGCAAGCATGGTGGAGGAGTTGGTTTTCTCCTGTCAGATAACTGCTTCTTCACCCCAATCCCACTGCCACCCTCTGTTACCCTCCCTTCCTTTGAGGTGCACTCTGTGCGCATCTACTCCCCCTCCAACCTCCAACTGGCTGTCATTTACCGCCCCCCAGGGCCAGCCACCATCTTCTTTGACCACTTCACCACCTGGCTACTTCATTTCCTTTCTGCAGACATCCCCACTATCATCATGGGCGATTTCAACATCCCCATTGACACTTCCCTCTCAGCTGCCACTAAACTTCTATCTCTCTCTTCCTCCTTCGGCCTCACTCAATGGTCTTCTGCAGCCACTCACAAAGATGGTCACACACTGGACCTCATCTTCACCCGCCTCTGCTCCCTATCTAACCTCTCTAACTCACCTCTTCCTCTCTCTGACCACAACCTTCTCACATTCTCATCTCTCTTCACTCCATGTCTAGAGTCCCCACCCCACAAACTGTCACACCCTCGCAGAAATCTTAAACATCTTGACCTACATTCATTCTCTGAATCCCTCCTCCCTCTCACAGACATAAGTTCCATACACAACGCGGATGACGCTGCCGCTCTATATAACACCACAATAGCTGTAGCTTTGGAATCTGCTGCCCCACTTACACATACCAAAGCTTGCAAAATCAACAGACAGCCCTGGCACACCAGCCTGACCAAAGAACTGAGGCGAGCTTCCAGGGCTGCTGAGCGCAGATGGAAAAGATCCCACTCCAACGACCACTTAATCGCATTCAAACAGTCCCTCACTACTTTCAAGACCGCACTCGCCACAGCTAAACAAACCTACTTCTCATCTCTCATATCCTCCCTGTCTCACAACCCTAAACAGTTATTCAACACCTTCAATTCTCTCCTCCGTCCCCCAGCACCTCCTCCCTCCTCACTTATCTCTGCTGAAGACTTTGCCTCATTCTTCAAGCAGAAGATTGATAACATCAGAGACAGTTTTGGTCAACAAGCCCCAGAGCCCTTCCTCCCAACTTCCCTACCCTCCACCTCCAAAACCAACTACTCCACCATTACAGAAGATCAACTCGCCACTCTACTCTCAAGATCGCATCTCACCACCTGTGCACTTGACCCGCTCCCATCCCACCTCATCCCAAACCTCACCACAATCTTCATCCCAACCCTAACCCATCTCTTCAACCTATCACTAACAACTGGTGTTTTCCCCTCAAGCTTTAAACATGCCTCCATCACACCTATCCTCAAAAAGTCCTCTCTTGACCCATCCTCTGTATCTAGCTATCGCCCTATATCACTTCTCCCCTATGCCTCAAAACTACTGGAACAACACGTCTACCTTGAACTGTCCTCCCATCTCTCTTCTTGCTCCCTCTTTGACCGCTTACAATCTGGCTTCCGGTCACACCATTCCACTGAAACTGCGCTAACTAAGGTCACCAATGACCTCTTAACCGCCAAGAGCAAGCGACACTACTCTGTTCTCCTCCTCCTCGACCTGTCGGCTGCCTTTGACACAGTGGACCATTCCCTATTATTACAGACCCTCTCATCCCTTGGCATCACAGACTTGGCCCTATCCTGGATCTCATCATACCTAACAGACCGGACATTCAGCGTCTCCCACTCACACACCACCTCCTCACCTCGCCCCCTCTCTGTCGGAGTCCCACAAGGTTCAGTCCTTGGGCCCCTGCTCTTCTCCATTTACACCTTTGGCCTGGGACAGCTCATAGAATCTCATGGCTTTCAGTATCATCTCTATGCTGATGACACACAGATCTACATCTCTGGACCAGATATCACCTCCCTACTAACCAGAATCCCTCAATGTCTGTCCACTATTTCATCCTTCTTCTCCGCTAAATTTCTGAAACTTAACATGGACAAAACAGAATTCATCATCTTTCCCCCATCTCACGTGACCCCCCCAACGAACCTATCCATTACAGTAAATGGCTGCCCACTCTCCCCAGTCCCACAAGCTCGCTGCCTCGGGGTTATCCTTGACGCTGATCTCTCCTTCAAACCACATATCCAAGCCCTTTCCACTTCCTGCCGACTTCAACTCAAAAATATTGCACGAATCCGTTCATTCCTCAACCAAGAATCTGCAAAAACCCTAGTCCATGCCCTCATCATCTCTCGCCTTGACTACTGCAACCTCCTGCTCTGTGGCCTCCCCTCAAACTTTCTCGCACCCCTCCAATCTATTCTAAACTCTGCTGCCCGACTAATCCACCTGTCCCCCCGCTATTCTCCGGCCTCTCCCCTCTGTCAATCCCTTCACTGGCTCCCCATTGCCCAGAGACTCCAGTACAAAACCCTAACCATGACGTACAAAGCCATCCACAACCTGTCTCCTCCTTACATCTGTGACCTCATCTCCCGGTACTTTCCTACACGCTCCTACTCCCCTCTTATCTCCTCTTCCCACAATCGTATACAAGATTTCTCTCGCGTATCACCCCTACTCTGGAACCCTCTACCACAACACATCAGACTCTCGCCCACCATCGAAACCTTCAAAAAGAATCTGAAGACCCACCTCTTCCGACAAGCCTACAACCTGCAGTAACCACCGATCGACCAAACCACTGCATGACCAGCTCTACCCTCACCTACTGTATCCTCACCCATCCCTTGTAGATTGTGAGCCTTCGCGGGCAGGGTCCTCTCTCCTACTGTACCAGTTATGACTTGTATTGTTCAAGATTATTGTACTTGTTTTTATTATGTATACCCCTCCTCACTTGTAAAGCGCCATGGAATAAATGGCGCTATAACAATAAATAATAATAATAATAATAATAATAATAATGTAATGCCGAGCTATTCAATTTTATATATTTAATCCTGAAAGGTAGGCAATGTTTATAAAACATATACAAAGTTGGTGCAAAATGGGAAAAAAACAATATACAATCACATTGGATAAAAGGGATAGCAAAAGAAAATTACTAAACCTGTGTCACTCAAATGGCTCAGAGCTAAGGGAAGGGAGGCACTCCTTAGGAAAACGGACAGAACTACAGCAATCTGTACCTAACAGGACTGAGAATTCACCAAACCCATATTGTGCTTATTATTAGATAAAGGTTACGCTCACATACATCCTCTTGGTTAGCTTATGTGGGGGTTGGTTATGGGATGTGCTTAGTCTTTCCAAATTTTATGGATACACAACTTACAGGATATCTTCGTCCCTAGAGGTTCCATTGATATGTGTGAATGCGTTATATTCTCCCTTTGATGTCGAAAATATATCTCCCATAAATATTGGATTAATGCAAATCACAATATTCATCACTGGCTCCAAAAGGTCTGGGAGCTGTGTTTGATCTGGGGAAGCTTATGCTGGGAAGCGTACTTCTCCGTCTCTGCATAAATTAATCTCAGTCTTCATGTCTTTTTCCTAGAGCATATCTCCTGTTTTAATTAGCTGGTCACTGTAGGAGGCCCCTACTTCAATAGAGGCTGACATGTCAGCTCTCTCTCACTTCCCCAGTTATAAGCTTGTCTCTTACCCAGCTATAAATAATCCATATGTTCAATGTGAGTGTGATATGTCCTCTCTCCAGAGATGTTTTATGGATTTTAATTTTTGTCTGCCTTCCAGAGATTAGTTTGTAGACCTCATCAATAGCAACCAGGGCGTGTAAGTACATGTATTTCTGCATGTGGTGCTCACACTCGATATTGAATAAATTGAAATATTTCAAAAATTTGGTTTCCATTTTATCATAATTTGCATATCAATAACATGTTTATCATCCTGTGATTTCTATAACTCCATGACTTTTCCATCTTGGTGCTGCATTGTTAATGTTGAGTAGTGTATAAAAGTAAACTTAGATTGGCTTCAAAGAGCGCCTCCCGCAGTGGAGAACCTGACATTGCACAGGCACATGTTTTTATTTTTTGTGGGAACTGTGTAATTCTTCGTTAAATTCAATTTCCCACCATGCGGAGTAGCCTCTGGGGTCTTCTGGTACTTGAACAAACAGGTCCACCTTCCATTCAAGAGGTTTTCTCGGTTCCACTGGATAGACAGTATGTTTGTCTTTCTGTGATTAAACTTCAATAAGCAAAAAGTTGGACTAGTCCACTGTGATGTACAATGATAGCTAATGGGGATTAGCAATATCCGGCTCTATGTATGAGGATAGAGGAGGCTTTCAAATACGTCCACTCACATGTATTCATTGGTCGTAAGTAGTGATGAGCGAATAGCATTGTTGCTTGGGTTTTCCCGAGCAGGTTCGGGTGGTCTCCGAGTATTTTGGCATACTCGGAGATGTAGTTTTTGTCAACGCAGCTGCATAATTTACGGCTGCTAGACAGGCTGAATACATGTGGGGATTCCCTAACAAACAGGCATTCCTCACATGTATTCAGCCTGTCTAGCAGCCGTAAATCTTGCAGCTGCATGGACAAAAACTAAATCTCCGAGCACTAACAAATATTCGGAGATCACCCGAGCGTGCTTGGGAAAACCTGAGCAACGAGTTTACTTGCTCATCACTAGTCATAAGTAGTGATAAGCGAGTATAATCGTTGCTCAGTTCTCCCCGAGCAAGCTCGGGTGGTCTCTGAGTATTTTTGTGTCCTCGGAGATTTCATTTTCGTTGCCTCAGCTGCATGATTTACGGATTCTAGACAGGCTAAATACATGTGGGAATTCCCTAACAAACAGGCATTCCTCGCATGTATTCAGCCTGCCCAGCAGCCGCAAATTATGCAGCTGAGGCGACGAAAATGAAGTCTCCGAGGACACAAAAATACTCGAAGACCACCCGAGCGTGCTCGGGAAGACCCGAGCAACAATGCTACTCGCCCAACACTAGTTGTAAGACATGAATGACAGGGGCAGCTGTTACATTATAGAACAAATTCCCACAAATTGTCTTCATGGTAATTTGAGGATTAGCTCTGCTTTATTTTTGGCTTGTAATACAATTATGCTTTATTGGAAATTTCAATAGAAAGCTCAAAGTTTAGGAATTTTCACACCAAACTCCAGATTTGCAATGGGATTTCGACTTTTTGTTTTTTTTGGATTCTAATGTTACAGTCTTTTATGCGATCAAGTGTGTTCCAACCACATATAATGGACCAAAATAACAGTGTGGAGTCATTTTGGGTGCGCATGCACAGGTTAGTCTGCATTTTTACTGTGACATTCTTTCCGCCAACATTTTTATGTATACGCCATAGATTCCCCAAGCACCTGTCCAAATACCCCTGTTAATCTCACAGATGTCACCATGTAGCACCTACCACATATCACCCCTTGGAATGCCTGCCACCTCCCTTCATCACTCGGCAATTACAGATATATAATTTGTGCTCCTGTGCACAGGGGCCCAAGAGGTAAGGGGGCCACGTCTCCAAAGCAGGTGGAAATGTGCATTATGATGAGCTGCAAGGGCCAACATAGTGTTCTTACACGGGGCCCTCTTCTCTCTGTGTCCGCTCTTGAGATGCCCCATATCAGTTACAATTCCTGCAACAGGTGCCCCAATGACAACCACAAATGTCCCCCCCCACGGCTCGTCTGTAAAGTCCCAATAGATAGGAGCCCTTCTTGCCCGATCAGCCCTACCTAAACCCCATCTCTACCTTTTCCCTCGCACCTTCAAGTCTTCAATTTTCCACTGTTCTGCTCCCACAGGGCAAAGGGGACCCCAAACACATCAGTTGATTGGCCAACCCTGACAAATTTTATGTGCATGATAATGGGCCACCATAGCACCATTATCTTGGTTCCTGCCTCACCCCAAAACCTTGCTTATTCTAAGCCCCCACTATCTGCTCCTTGGTTGGAGGTTCTCCTTGGTCGTCCATACTGAGTGCGTCTGGCTGGCACGGTTACTTTCTGGCACAATACTCAGTATAAGGCTACATTTCCACTTGCGAGGAAAACGGAGGAGTGCAATCCGATAAAAAATCGGATTGCACTCGGACCAATGTTATTCAATAGGTGTCTTTTCATTTGCGATTTTTTTCTCAGCCGAAATCGGACTGAGAAAAAAATCGCAGCATGCTGCGATTTGCTGCGAGTCTCGGACGAGACTCGCCAATGCAAGTCAATGGGTGCGAGAAAAAAAACGGACGGAATACGGACCATCCGTATTCCGTCCGTTTTTTACGGATACATCACCATTCTGTGGCCTAGAACACTGTCCATGGTCCTGTAAATGACTGTAGAAAAATAGTTGCAGAGAAATAAAACGGATTGCATACGGATGTCATACGGATGTAAAACGGATGGTGCGATTAAAAATCGCATTGCACTCGCATACGCTACATCCCTTTTTTCGGTCCAGATTACGGACCGATTTATCTCTCGGCAGTGGAAATGTACCCTAATCCCTATTGTACAGAGTAATATGATTATTCCAATTTTGTCATTCTCGTTTGACCACAAATAGATAAACATGTTGGTTAGATGTTTTCCAGGGGTTATATATTCAGAAAGGTTAAGATTTTCATTCAATGGTAATTAGAAGTATTTGAAGTTGTGGTTTTGGTTTACAACATGCATTTTAGTTCCCAGGAATTAGCTGTACTGACTCCATCTGGAGGCCAATGTCTGCTGTTATTCCATTCTTTATTTAATTAGATGTTATAAAATTTTAATAGATGCTTTTAAGATTGCGTATTGCATAGTAAAGTCCTCAGGGTTGTGAGGGCTCAGCATTTCTTTGAGTTTGTGGTCATCTACTCCCTCCACTAAATGTAATGTTCTCAGGATAGAACAGTTGTTGCCTCTTTTCTACCTTATTTTGCTTTCATAAGTCTTCGAAATGCAGGTAATGTTCTTTTGGGTTTTATTTTTGCAAATGTATCTGTATTCTCATTTTCCATGTGGTTTATTCTAACTTGCATTAGAACCATTTGGACAGTTTTAGGTGATTACTTGATGGACAAAGGAGCGACCTAAATTGTGAAATGTAAAGAAGTTTCCTGATTTCAGAAAACCCTCGTCCCCAGGCGTAGTTTTTTCGTTAAACTCTGCCTTTCTCACCTTCATCAGGCCCAGTGCTCCAGTCTCTGCCGATGCTTTTCAGTTTATGCTGCAGTAAGGTGCAAGAGGGCGGATAACTGTGGTCGAGCTGCTGCTGTTCCATGACACCCTGGCACTTTACAGGAAATTTGTGTGCTATCCCCAGTGTTCTGTCTCGTGTAGGGTGCGTTACACTCACTTGTAGACCGCAGGCCTCCGCTGTCTTCAGTTCTCCATGTTCAGGAACAGCTGCACCCAGATTAGGGGACACCCGGTTCATTCCAACACATAAAAGTTTACTAGACTGTTCTGATCATAACACGCAGTATCGGGCTCAGCACCCTCCATTTCTTGTTTCAGTAATACAGTACATTTCCCGCTTTAATTTCCGTTCTGCATGGACTCTCTCTACGCTTAATGTTCCTGCCAAACCCATGGATTTCCCATCCAGTCCCACAGTATTGCCAAGATCCTTTACCTTTCCCACGTCCATCTTCCTCTGTACAGAAGGGGCTGAGGTGCTCTCCATAGCACCTGTATCGAGCCTTGCGCTCCGGACGTTGCAGGAATGTCCGTAGGGAATTTTGTAAGGCCTCATACCACTCAGAACAATATGTACTGCTCTTGCTATCAGCCTACTGCACCTTGAACTTGATCTTGTCACACTACTCAACAAACTCTCTATCTGCTTAACTATCAGGAAGTAGTCCTTTTTAATGGCCCTTTCCCCCTCCCAATGTGGGCTAATCCCAAACATTAACTGTATCTTGTCCTATTGTCCTACTTTACCTACAGTTACTATCTATCTTTATTCTAAGCACTAATCTATGTCTCATCCTGTGCTTACCCTGCAATATACAGTAAGAATTACTTATACATTACACTTTACCATACCACAGTAAATGGTAATTCACGTTGTATCGCTTACTACACAATATACACAAAAAAAAGCAGGACATAGTTCGCACTTCACATAATACAATACAGAAAAAAAAAATAATAGTAACATCTTTCGGGATAGAATATATATATATATCAATATATATGAAATATGATATTAAAAATAGAAAAATATATAGAATAAAACCACCTGGTGTACTAAAAAACAATTGAGTAAATAATTACTCACAGAGTGCAAGAAACCAACACTATGGAAAAACATAAAAGTTCCCAGACAATAGTGATAATAGTATTAAAAATGTCTTTATTGATACAAATGACAGTAGTGTAATACTTAAAACAATTAAAAACTGTGTGCACACAATAAAATGAAATTTCAACCACACTGAAAATAGAATGGGATAAAGTAATATATATATTACGACTAAAAAAGGTATAGCTTATTGGACCTAAGGTATATCATAAGGGAATGAAACATATGCAGCAATACTGCCTTAACCCCTTTCTGACCTCGGACGGGATAATACATCCGATGTCAGCTCCCCTGCTTTGATGCGGGCTCCGCGGTGAGCCCGCATCAAAGCCTGGACATGCCAGCTGTTTTGAACATCTGACATGTGCCCGTAATAGGCGCGGGCAGAATCGCGATCTGCCCGCGCCTATTAACTAGTTAAATGCCGCTGTCAAACGCAGACAGCGGCATTTAACCTGCTCTTCCGGCCGGGCGGCCGGAAATGAGCGCATCGCCGACCCCCGTCACATGATCGGAGGTCGGCGATGCTTGTACATTGTAACCATAGAGGTCCTTGAGACCTCTATGGTTACTGATCGCCGGTAGCTGTGAGCGCCACCCTGTGGTCGGCGCTCACAGCATACCTGATTTTCTGCTACATAGCAGCGAACATCAGATCGCTGCTATGTAGCAGAGGCGATCGTGCTGTGCCTGCTTCTAGCCTCCCATGGAGGCTATAGAAGCATGGCAAAAGTTTAAAAAAAAGTTAAAAAAAATGTGAAAAAAATTTAAAAAAATATAAAAGTTTAAATCACCCCCCTTTCGCCCCAATCAAAATAAATCAATAAAAAAAAAAATCAAACCTACACATATTTGGTATCGCCGCATTCAGAATCGCCCGATCTATCAATAAAAAAAAAAGCATTAACCTGATCGCGAAACGGCGTAGCAAGAAAAAAATTCGAGACGCCAGAATTACGTTTTTTTTAGTCGCCGTGACATTGCATTAAAATGCAATAACGGGCGAACAAAAGAATGTATCTGCACCGAAATGGTATCATTAAAAATGCCAGCTCGGGACGCAAAAAATAAGCCCTCAACCGACCCCAGATCATGACAAATGGAGACGCTACGAGTATCGGAAAATGGCGCAAATTTTTTTTTTTTTTTAGCAAAGTTTGGAATTTTTTTCCACCACTTAGATAAAAAAATAACCTAGTCATGTTAGGTGTCTATGAACTCGTACTGACCTGGAGAATCATAATCGCAGGTCAGTTTTAGCATTTAGTGAACCTAGCAAAAAAGCCAAAGTGTGAGATTGCACTTTTTTTGCAATTTCGCCTCACTTGGATTTTTTTTCCCGTTTTCTAGTACATGACATGATAAAACCAATGACGTCTTTCAAAAGTACATCTCGTCCCACAAAAAATAAGCCCTCACATGGCCTTATTGACGGAAAAATAAAAAAGTTATGGCTCTGGGAAGGAGGGGACTGAAAAACGAGCACGGAAAAACGGAAAATCCCAAGGTCATGAAGGGGTTAAATAGGATGGGCAGTAAAAAAATGTGCTATAAAAGTATAAAAATATATAGTGTGAAAATTGTGCAAGTTGTGCAAAAAGATATACAGTATCACATAAAAAAGGTACCAACCTAATCAATCATTTTCCATATAGGAATACAGTGCAATGCAAATAGTAGTCACAAATTAGGTTAAAACCAAGAAAAAAATTATGCCATTAAGATATAAAGTGAACAGGAATATGCCAAAGTATACAAGAGGGGAAAGTATATATATGGGGGGATATTTCTTTAAGGTCGGTATGGTCCAGGTAATGTGCACACCCCGACGCGCGTTTCAGAATTATTTTCCTTCGTCAGGGGGTAGTATCTCATTTATCCCATTCTATTTTCAGTCTGGTTGAAATTTCATTTTATTGTGTGCACACTTTTTAATTGTTTTAACTATTACACTACTGTCATTTGTATCAATAAAGACATTTTTAATACTATTATCTCTATTGTCTGGGAACTTTTATGGTTTTCCATAGTGTTGGTTTCTTATAATAGAATACAGGTACAAAATACAGGAACTGCGCATGCTCGGCCAGCTGATCGTCCACTGGGAGGACGGATAAAGCTTGCAGACAGAATATCGCCTGTGGGCAGACTTCAGCAGTTGAAGGCTTGTTATTTTTTATGGAGCATAATTTTTAATAACTGTAAATTACAAAACCATGTATTTTCACCTTTTCTGCTTAGATAAATGTATTCTTTACGGGGGCACAACCCCTTTAACCCCTTCACCCCGAAGCCTGTTTTCAAATTCCTGACCAGGCCATTTTTTTCAATTCTGACCACTGTCACTTTATGAGGTCATAACTCTGAAACGCTTCAACGGATCCTGGTGATTCTGAGAATGTTTTCTTGTGACATATTGTACTTTATGATAGTGGAAAAATGTCTTCAATTTGACTTGCATTCATTTGTGAAAAAAAACAGAAATTTGGCGAAAATTTTGAAAATTTAGCAATTTTTAAACTTTTAGTTTTTATGCCCTTAAATTAGTGAGTCATATCATACAAAATAGTTAATAAATAACATTACCCACATGTCTGCTTTACATTAGCACAATTTTAGAAACATAATTTTTTATGTTAGGAAGTTATAAGGGTTAAAAGTTGACCAGCGATTTCTCATTTTTACAACAAAATTTGCAAAACCATTTTTTTTTAGGGACCACCTCACACTTGAAGTCACTTTGAGGGGTCTATATGACAGAAAATGCCCAAAAGTGACACCATTCTAAAAACTGCACCCCTCAAGGTGCTCAAAACCACATTCAAAAAGTTTATTAACCCTTCAGGTGCTTCACAGGAATTTTTGAAATGTTTATAAAAAATTGAACATTTAACTTTTTTCACAACATTTTTACTTCAGATCCAATTTGTTTTATTTTACCAAGGGTAACAGGACAAATTGGACCCCAAAAGTTGTTGCGCAATTTGTCCTGAGTACGCTGATACCCCGTGTGTGGGGGTAAACCACTGTTTGGGCGCATGGCAGAGCTTGGAAGGGAAAGAGAGGCGTTTGACTTTTTAATGCAGAATTGGCTGGAATTGAGATCGGACACCATGTCGTGTTTGGAGAGCCCCTGATGTGCCTAAACAGTGGAAACCCCCAACAAGTGACCCCATTTTGGAAAGAAGACCCCTAAGGAACTTATCTAGATGTGTGGTGAGCACTTTGAACCCCCAATTGTTTCACTAAAGTTTAGAATGTAGAGCCGTGAAAATTAAAAAATCATTTTTTTTCCACAAAATTATCTTTTAGCCTGCAATTTTTTATTTTCCCAAGGGTAACAGAAGAAATTGGATCCCAAAAGTCATTGTCCAATTTGTCCTGAGTACGCTGATACCCCATATGTGGGGGGGAACCACCGTTTGGGTGGATGGAATGGTCTGCGGGCGTCACGTTGCATTTGCAGAGCCCCTGATGTACCTAAGCAGTAGAAACTCCCACAAGTGACCCCATATTGGAAACTAGACCCCCCAAGGAACTTATCTAGATGTGTTGTGAGAACTTTGAACCCCCAAGTGTTTCGCTAAAGTTTATAACACAGAGCTGTGAAAATAAAAAATATATTTTTTTCCACGAAAATGATATTTTAGCCCACAAATTTTTATTTTCCCAAGAGTAACAGGAGAAATTGAATGCCAAACATTGTTGTCCAATTTTTCCTGAGTACGCTGATACCCCATATCTGGGGGGGAACCACTGATTGGGCGCACGGCAGAGCTCGGAAGGGAAGGAGCGCCGTTTGGAATGCAGACTTTGATGGAATGGTCTGCGGCGTCACATTGCATTTGCAGAGCCCCTGATGTACCTAAGCAGTAGAAACCCCCCACAAGTGACCCCATATTGGAAACTAGGCTCCCCAAGGAACTTATCTAGATGTGTTGTGAGAACTTTGAACCCCCATGTATTTCACTACAGTTTATAACACAGAGCCGTGAAAATAAAAAATCCTTTTTTTTCCACAAAAATTATTTTTTAGCCCCCGGTTTTGTATTTTCCCAAGGGTAACAGGAGAAATTGGACCACAAAAGTTGTAGTCCAATTTGTCCTGAGTACGCTGATACCCCATATGTTGGGGTAAACCCCTGTTTGGGCGCACGGGAGAGCTTGGAAGGGAAGGAGCACTGTTTTACTTTTTCAACCCAGAATTGGCTGGAATTGAGATCGGACGCCATGTCGCGTTTGGAGAGCCCCTGATGTGCCTAAACAGTGGAAACCCCCCAATTCTAACTGAAACCCTAGCCCCAACACACCCCTAACCCTAATCCCAACCATAACCCTAACCACACCCCTAACCCTAATCCCAACCCTAATCTCAACCGTAAATGTAATCCAAACCCTAACTTTAGCCCCAACCCTAACCCTAACTTTAGCCCCAACCCTAACCCTAACTTTAGCCCCAACCCTAACCCTAACTTGAGCCCCAACCCTAACCCTAATGGCAAAATGGAAATAAATACATTTTTTAAAATTTTATTATTTTTCCCTAACTAAGGGGGTGATAAAGGGGGATTGATTTACTTTTATAGCGTTTTTTTATGATTGGCAGCCGTCACACACTAAAAGACGCTTTTCATTGCAAAAAATAGTTTCTGCATCACCACATTTTGAGAGCTATAATTTATCCATATTTTGGCCCACAGAGTCATGTGAGGTCTTACTTTTTGCGGGACGAGTTGACATTTTTATTGGTACCATTTTCGGGCACATGACATTTTTTGATCGCTTTTTATTCTGATTTTTGGGAGGCAGAATGAACAAAAACGAGCAATTCCTGAATTTCTTTTAGGGGGGCGTTTATACCGTTCCACGTGTGGTAAAATTGATAAAGCAGTTTTATTCTGCAGGTTAGTACAATTACAGCGATACCTCATTTATATCTTTTTTTTATGTTTTGGCGCTTTTACACAATAAAAACTATTTTATATAAAAAGTAATTGTTTTTGTATCGCTTTATTCTGAGAGCTATAACTTTTTTATTTTTCTGCTGATGATGCTGTATGGCATCTTTTTTCTTGCGGGACAAGATGACGTTTTCAGCAGTACCATGGTTATTTATATCCGTCTTTTTGATCACATTTTATTGCATTTTTGTTCAGCAGTATGATGATAAAGCATTGTTTTTTGCATCGTTTTTTTTTTTGCGGTGTTCACTGAAGGGGTTAACTAGTGGGATAGTTTTATAGAGCGGGTCGTTACGGACGCGGTGATACCAAATATATGTATTTTTATTGTTTTTTTTTATTTACATAAATAAATGAATTTATTGGAAAATATTTATTTTATTTTTTTTTCTTTATTTGCGGATTTTTTTTTTTTTTTTTACATTCTATTTTTTTTTACTTTATAACATTGTCCCAGGGTGGGACATCACTATATTTCATCAGATCGCTGATCTGACACTTTGCATAGCACTGTGTCAGATCAGCTCTGAGCAGACGCCGGTAAGCCACCTCAGTGAAGGACCCGGAAGGAGCCCCGCGGCCATTTTGTATCCAGTGACTCCTTCCAGAACACCGGAACAACGCGATCGCATTGCGTTGTTCCCGTGGGAGAGCGCCACCAGAGGGATTAAATGCCCACGATCGGCGCTAGTGCCGATCGTGGACATTGCTGTGGGGTGTCAGCTGTCACATACACTGTGAGACTGCGCGATCGTGCCGCCGTACTAGTACTGCGGTTTGCGGGAACTCAGTTCCCGCAGAGCAGTACTAGTACGGCGCATGTCGGGAAGGAGTTAATTATGGGTTTTGGGTTCATGCTCTAGATCACCTGCCCCCTTTAGTAATGACAAGGATGATACAGGTCGGTCCTGCTACCAATGTTAAATAATATATTGTGGGATTGGCTCACTCGGCTGCTCTCGGAGTCAGACACAGGAACGTTTCTTCTGCTGGTTTATTTAAACCAGTGCAGGATTTAACCAATTAAACTTGGCCTTTCTGGCATAACGGCAAAACAAAAGATAACTTATAGCACAGTCCATATGCCTGTGAGATTTGCCCGCTCTGGATGCAACAAACTTCAGCTCCCACTGGAGCTCCAGACTGGAGACTTCCCTTCCTCCAAACCTACAGACAGAGAAAAAAACTCAGTGGCAGGACATTTAACTTGCGGATTACAACCTTGAGGTGAAGATTTGGTGTGTAACCGCCCAGTCCATCTCTTAAAGCTACTCACAAAAAAATCCAACCCTGTCATGGATGATTAACCCCTCTCAGCACAGAACATGCTGGAGAGAAACGTCTTGGTTTCACGGTACATAGCAATCTTCATGATATATATTATTATTATTATTTATTTATTTAGCACCATTGATTCCATGGTGCTGTACATGAGAAGGGATTACATACAAATTACAAATATCACTTACAGTAAGCAAACTAACAATTACAGACTGATACAGAGGGGTGACGACCCTGCCCTTATGGGCTTACATTCTACAGGATGGTGGGGATGGAGACAATAGGCTGAGGGTTGTAGGAGCTCCGGTGTTGGTGAGGCGGTAGCTTCAGTAGTGGTGAGGAGGCAGCGGGGTCAGTGCAGGCTGTAGGCTTTCCTGAAGAGGTGGGTTTTCAGGTTCCGTCTGAAGGATCCGAATGTGGTTGATAATCGGATGTGTTGGGGCAAATAATTCCAGAGGATGGGGGATATTCTGGAGGAGACTTGGAGGCGGTTGGGTGAGGAGCAGATAAGTGTGGAGCAGAGAAGGAGATCTTGGGAGAACCGGAGATTACGTGAGGGAAGATATCGGGAGATTAGTTCAGAGATATATGGAGGAGACAGGTTATGGATGGCTTTGTAGGTCAGTATTAGTAATTTGAACTGGACACGCTGAGGGAATGGGAGCCAGTGAAGAGATATCTCCCCTCACTTACATTGCGAGTGACCTTGACACAATATATATAAGTAATGTAGTTGATTGGTAGAGTTTTCTAAGAGCTGTAATAAAATATGGTTTACAACTAAATTAGTTTAAAGAAAAATCAGATTAATAGCAGTCAATAGTGAGGCATTATCATTACCAAATTTATTTTCCTACATCTCCACAGTGCCAATCTAATTACGTCAGGCAGACTGGTCACTGGGGACACACATTTACAATAGACATAGCTGTTTATATGGGGTTGTCAAGCATTATGTCCATAGCAACCAGAAAATGTCAGATTAGTAAGGTCTTGATTTTAAGAAAGTGGACCCTAAATGCTCTAAATTACTTAAAATAACAAACACAGCAGGTTCTCGCCCTTCTAGAGTGAAGCGCCAGCTTCCTGTCGCCAACACATCTCGATGTTTTGGCTGGAGTGGTGACATCACATCGACAATGTGCCACACTGCTATGCTGTACCTAATCACTGAGCTCAGCGGTTGGGGTGAGGTAGACGGCAGGAGCTGCTAAGCTCAGCGATTAGCTACAGTGGTGATGCACGCTGTCGACATGACAACACTGAGACATGAGCCCCCGACCTGACAATGGAAAACCCCTTGAAGAGCTACTGAACTGAGTGTAGAGGAGGGGTAAAAATGGATTGTAATATTTAACTCTAACTGAGATTCATAAGTTACTTGGTACCTGTCCAAGATGGATCTGATCCTCGTTCTAACATGGCTTTATCCCTTTATTATCCGACCCCATTCCCTTTCTGTTGCTCTTTCTGGCCTCTTTGCCCATGGCTTCAATTTAATGACTTTTGTTTATGAAGATATTTTTAGCTAAGTCCTCTAATTCCCAAGCTCCCCGGAAAATATTATCTTTAGAAACTTCCTAAATATTCCCAGGGGACCTAAAAATATGTAACCTCAGAAGAAACTCTAGTGGTATGTAGAAGGCCATAAATGAACACCAAGCCCCATTAAAGTCCACTCTGTGATTTTTAGAGCTATTGTTCACCATTGTTTCTATTTCCTAGAATAGTTCAGTTTTTTTTTTTTTTCACTTTAGCTTGGTATATTTTGTTTTCCTAGAAGTCAGGTCCATACGATATTGCACAATCGTCAGAGTTCAACATGTGTATATATTGGGAAGTTTATCAGACACAGGTCGGATGGGCACAGATAACATTTAAAAAGAATTTAGGATGATTTTTTTCAATGCTGTGAGCTGTAGTTTAGGAGGTTTTTCATCTAAAAAAATTGATCGATAATGTCAGCTGAGATGGGAATGCCATGGTTTCACTCCTAATCACATTGCTAAGGCCGGGGTCGTACTTGCAGCGGCAATGTGAGAAACTTGCGCGAGTCTCTCGCCTCAATACCAAGCACTGCCGCCGACACTCGGGACCGGAGTGTGCGTCTGCATGTACTTCTATGCAGCTAAGCACTCTGGTCCGAACCGCTGGCGGCAGTGCCGGGTTTTGAAGCAAGGGACTCGCGCAAGTTTCTCGCATTGCCGCTGCAAGTGTGACACCGGCCTAAAGCTATAATTTGCTCAGCTTCAAATTTGAAGGGGGGAGGTTGTTGTGGATATTTAAAAACAATTTGGGCACAAAAATTTCAAAAATTCAAATATACATACCTTAACTTTACTCCTGCTTCTTATTGCCAATGTCCATCCTCTTATTTTGTCCTTCAGTTTCGCCAATAACGGCTGCAGCAGAGGTATTCTGTCCATAACAATGTCATTTCTACTTCTGTTACTGATGTGAATCGGACTCTGTTCATACTAGCTTTTGAGATCCATTTGTAAGGGATCCAGCTGAATATAAAAATAGAAAGAAACAAACATAGATGTAGACGCAAACCAACATTTCTGTTTTTAAACACATCCGTTAAAAAAGAAAATTTTGGTATCAGTTTTTTTTATTTGTTTGCATCCATTTTTTTTTTGTCTATTATTACTGTCTCTGACTACCTCTTTTGTTCTACGTGCAGTGCTTAAAATTTTATCCGTTACACAGAAAGAATAGTGGATGTCCATTATGATCCATTTTCTCTAAATTATCAATTTAAATAAAAACAAAAGTGTCCATTTTGTAGGCTATCTATCTTTTTTTTGGGCAGGGAAAAAAACAATTGCCCAGACCAAATTTTCTTGTCCAGCCAAAATATGAATAGCAGATGCGATCTGAAGACATTTTAGGAAAGGAAACTAAAAATTTAGAAAAGAAAAATAAAATTTTAGAAAAGAAAAATTAAAGCTAATTGGTCCGTAACTGAAATACAAATGAAAATGTGAACATAGTCTAAGTATGCAAAGACCAGGGTGGGGATATAGATAATTCTGTAAGTTAAATATATGGAAACCTTATAAAAAAAATTTAAAGGGGCCTTCCTATACCACATTGTTTTAAAGGGATTTTCCAAGACCAAAAAGCAACCATCTATTATTAAAACTACAAAAAGTAATATTTTTGTAATTGTAATATTCTTGCACTTTTGATAGTTTCATTTTTTTCTGCAGTGTTTTCATTTTTCTATATTTTTTTTATCCCAATAACTTGGCACAGAGCATTTCTTTGGGATTTGATTGAAGCACTTGGGTTCCTTCACTTTGACTTCTTCAGCCCATTAAAATTCCATGAAAAGCACTGATGAGGTAATTGGGAAATTCCAGATTTCCAGTAGTATTAGAGTTAAGGGGTAAGGTGATACAGAGAGAAAAAAGTTCCAATTCTCCAATTATGTCAGTGTGCCATATTGTGGACATGTAATATTTTTAAACGGGATTTATTTTTAAATGGCATTTATAGTGGAAAAAACTGGAGGGACAAAAAGCGCAATGGGGTCTTATCCGGATATTAAGCAGGGAAAATGTGGGCAGTTGTGCTCACCTGATCAGGTTGTGTGCTCACAACCACTGAAAAAGCATAGGCTGCTATAGAACTACCCTGATGAAGAAGGACGCATCTCCTTCTAAACGCGTCGGTCTCCCTTCTGGTCTCTGTGCCTCCCCGTAGCAGGTGTGACGTCACATGCTGTGCTTCGCGTCAGCAACTTGCTCTCTTGCTCGTATCCAGGGACGCCACCGGCTGGGGCTTTCCCTGGCTCTACGCAGCTTCCTCATTGTGCTACTGTGCTGAGGATGATTACTCTCGCCTGCCCGATCCTCTGCCTGCACTTCTGCACGCCGGGCCTCTCACCGTAGCATCAGGACGGACTTCACCTCGGTATACAATGCTGTCCTCCCACCTTGATTAGGACGGACCTCATCCCGTTAATCTACGCTGCTTTCCTATTTTAGTGAGTCTCGCCCCGTTGTGGCACTAATTGTGTTTTCAGTTTTGTGCCCGCCCTTTCTTCCCTGACGGCACGGGGTATACCACAACTTGTGTCCTGCAGGGCAATACAGTACGCACACCATTTTATTCCCTACAGCCTCACCATGTCTCTTGACTATAGTGCCCAGTACAGGGGTTTGATGGGGATTGTGTTTGCACTAGCACAGTAGTCTATTATTTCATCTTCTTTCATTTTTGCATCCCTTTAGCGCGGAATCGGTTATATTTATATTTATTGGTCCTTTATTTGACAGTGGTGGCACCTACCTGTCCTGTTTCCTGCTGCTTAGGGAGTGATTTGTCCTTTGTGAGTTAGTGTTTCATTATACTCCAGACCTACAGTGTTGGAAACGTGAAAAACTAGAATCAAATGGGTTAAAAGTGAGCTGCCATCAGAAGGTCGATGAGACAGGAACCAAGTATCTGGTTTATTAGTCAACGCGTCGAATTATCAAACTTCTTCACCACTGTGGTTTGTCCTGATGAAGAAGTTTGAAACTTTGAAACACATACTTGGATTTCTGTCTCCTCATCATCCTTCTGATGGCAGCTCAGTTTTAACTCAGTTCTTCAAGTCAATGGGATTTATGACATTGGGTTTATATTTTGCATTTACTTGCAGCTGGAAGGATAACCCCAACATGCAGGAGGGTCTGCTCTATGAAGGTGTATCAGACGAACCCCTCTATTTCTCAGGGGGAAGTGCTGCTCAGAGCTCGGTGTACCATGCCTTTGATGAACTTTTGGGAATTCAGCACCAACCTCAAAGTGGTAAGTAATGGGACAGGCATAGCATCTGTGTTGGAGGCTAATGTTTTAGGATTAGACGCTAGGAAGGGCACTAATTGCCTTGAATGCATCTTTGATTATTTTTCTCTTAACTTCAAATTTGGGCAAAGTAGACGGGCACTTCAAAAATTGAAAAAACATTCTTATTAATAAAGTAGTGGGCAACATACTGTGCTTGTGCTGGTCAATATCGTCTTGTGTTCTTCTCCTCCTGCAGCTGATTTTCTCATCAAGATGCGCAGTTATATGCCTCCTGCCCACAATAATTTTATTAATTGGGTTCGAGAGGCCCCGAGCTTGTCCGAGTTCATAATCAGATCTGAAGATCCAACTCTCCTGTCAACTTTCAATCAGTGTATCTCTGCACTCACAGAGCACCGCTCCCTGCATATCCGCATTGTCTCTAAATATGTGAATGCAGCTGGTGTCCGGGCCAGGATGAAGAAGAATGAGAAGGATAATCAAGGGCAAGACCAGCAGGAGAGGGGTACTGGTGGGTCACAAGCTTTGACCTTTTTAAAGAGTGTTCGCGACACCTGCAAGGAGGGACAGCTGAGGCACAGTAATCCAGGGGACCATTGATGCAATTCTCCTCTATAATTCTCTTCTTTCGGAGGTACTCACAAACCATGAAGGATCTGTTTTTCAGACATCTCACAATATCTAGAAACATTAAAGGATAACTGCACTCTAACTAGATTGGATTATGATTAGAACTCCACCATCAGGGTGTTTACTTACTAGGAGACCAAGGTTTTACAGTTTTAATGGTGCACCATGGTCTTGAGTCTCCTACCTGTTCCAAGAGGAACGTCTTTTTTTTTGCAACTAGTGTTTGTCATCTCTATAGATCGAGCGCTACTAACATCCGTATTAGTTGTCCAATTAAAAACTACCATACACGATAACTTTTAAATTATCAGTCTTTTAGTATAATACTTGTAATATATTAAATTGCCATTTAACTTTTCTTTCTGGATTTTGTTTGTTTCCTTTTTTACCATTTGCATTTTTATGTGTCAAGATACATAGAGTATATGTAAAGACCAACAGGCAATGAAGGTCATGTATGGTGAACCTGTAGGCCAAGAACTCCATATTGGTTGGAGGCTAATGATGAAGGGCAGTAGAGCTGAGTGGATCGATTGTAGGACACTGGCCCAGCAGCCACATTAAAATTCTGTATTTGCCAGAAACGACATCGTGTGTGCGTCATACCATAATAATTACATAATTCCAGGGTACAAATCAGAAGAGCGTTCCAGGGTGTCAAGGATAACAGCTGGGGGTCACACATATCCCACCGCTGCCACCAGTTTGTCAGGGCAATGCAACGCCATTGTCTCCAATTGTAAGGGCAACTACACAATTGACTGACGAGTGATGGACAATTCCGTGGCTGCTTCCATGACTAGGACAGTTATTGGGGAACTCACAGCGACCATATGATATATACACCTCAGGCTTCAATGCATGAAGTATATATATATATCCTGTTATGGTCACTGACAGCTACAATAACAAAAGAAACAGGAGCCACTACTAGCTGTCAGCACCAATCGTTTATAAAGGCCTATTGGACACCCATTACACGTATTGTATGACTTCAGGGGTGCGGTTTACAGAGCAAGAGGAACAGAGCTATTAAATTTTATATATTTATTCCAGAAAAGTAGGCAGTGTCTATAAAAATATATATACAAAGATGGTACAAAATGAGAAAAAAAAACAATGCGATATATACAATTACATGAAATAAAAAGGAATAACTAAAGAAAATAATTAAACCTAATGTCATGGAAATGGCTCAGAGCTTAATGGAGGGAAGCACTCCGATTAGGAAAATGGAACACTCACAGTAAATGTATGTCTTCCAGAATGAGCAACCACAAAGACCCAAACTATCATTTTTATTAGCTCAAGGCTATGCCCACATACCTCGCCTTGATGAGCTCATGTGGGGGCTGGTTGTGGGATGGGCTAGGCTCTTTAGTATTTTATGTGATCCCCAACTTACAGGATATTTTTGCTCCTGGAAGTCCCAGGCGATAGATATTGTTGTTATGTTTCTTATCGCAATTTTACCTGTCTATAGAAATGAAACCTAACATAGATAGCACTATCCATGTTAAGTTTGAGGGCTTCTGCTGGCCTTATCGTGATGTGAGTGGATACGTTATGTCCATCTCTTTGCTACAATGCCGAAAATATATCTCCCATACAGATCGTATCGATGCAAAACTCCAATATTCATCACTGGCTACTGGCTCTAAAATATGTAAGAAGATGCTTTGGTGAGGGGAAGCTCTATCCTTGGGAAAGGTACTTCACGACTCTGATTAAACAAATCCCAGTATTGCTGTCTTTTTCTCAAAGCATTTCTCTGTTGTAATTACCTGGACACTGCAGGAGGCCCCTAATTTAATGGGGGGTTGAAGCGTTAGCTCTCTTTCTCACTTCCCTAGTTATAATTAGTTTATTTTTCCCCAGCTATAGTTAATCCCATATGTTCAATGTGAAGTCCTACTTCAATAAAGATTGAAGTGTTATTAATTAATCCCATATGTTCGATGAGAGGGTGATATGTCCCCTCTCCAGAGCTGTCTTTAGGATTTTAATTTTTCTCTATGACACAGGGATTCCAGCATGTAGGAGGAAGTTCACAGGGCTCCTTTTCAGCGACCTCAGAGTACTGATATGGCTTCTGGACCAGGGTCCTGCGAATTTATTTTCTCATCTCCTATTGATTTAAATAGAGCTAGGTTGCAATAATTGGCAGGCGGGGCCCTGCTTTGGGAGAAAATAGCCATGTTTTATTTATCCTGGATAGGCTTATTATTACATTGAAATGTGAGGGGATCAACTCTAGGTCTTAGCTCCATCTTTGGATTTTGTCTCCTATGTTGATCATTGCAAAGGGCAACATTTGGGCTCCTTTCCCAGTTTTGAAGGCAGTTTTCAATCTAGTGGGGTACAATGAGTCGTGACTTTATAGTTCTAACCTTACAAATGTAGGTCTACACCCGCTAGAAAAACAGATTTTCCATTTCTTGTAAGTATTCAAATACAAAATGAAGGTAGCTCCTGGGTCCTAATACAGTATCTGTGAATGAGTGAGTAAGTAAGATGATAAAGACATTGTTGACCACACAGTTTGTGAAGTAGGAGCATTTGGATTGTAGCCTGAGGCCCAGTGTAGAAAATGTTCCCAGCCTTCTCCCACGGTGTCTCAGTGGTACAATTATAACAAAGAAATAACTGATTTTCGCATGATAAACTTTTTGCATATTCTAATAAAGAGCTGAACGTTTTGTTCCACTTCAATATCTTTGATCATGAAGCCATATAATATCACTTGGCCCAGGATAAATATTAAATTGTGGGGTGATATTGTGTAAAAAAAATAATAAGACTGCCAAGGTCATGTGGCAACGATTCTGACACTGGCTTAGACTTTAGCTCCAGCCGTGTCATATGCAGTAGCGACATTGTCTGCAGAGTAATATACAGGCACAAGGAGGCATATATACCATAGAGGTAGATCATGGGGCCCCATGAGCTATCAGGCCCATACCAACTTGAGTGCATCTTTTATGTTAATGGGTGGAAAGGACCTTTGGAGGAATTCCTTCTTTACATTATGTCGTATTGGGGACTATTACAGATCTCAACTTTCAAACATTGTGGGACAATTAATTGTTTTACAACAATCATTATTTAAATAATCACAACATGGATGATTACAGGAAGACACCTGACATATGCTAATTAAAGAGGTCATACAATGCAGTATTACCAAACTTTAATAAATGACAAACTGTAGTTCCACTTGCTCAGCATGGTTCCCTTCAGCACAAGCCTGCAGCTGTTGGATACTCTCAAACAGGGACCCCATGTTCAGTACCTCTTTTTGTGACTGAAGTGCTGATATGTATCTGTCGTCTGTGCTCTGACAGATATGAACTGTTAACAAATTACATGGTTGGCCATTCATTCGAATAATAATATTTTCCCGGTAGCGGTTATGGTGGGGTAAATGTTCAGATGGTTGAGGCTTTAGAAGGATTGTGATCAACTGATCACCAGGCTGGCTGCTCAATTTCAAAATTGGGGCATCAAAATGGACTTGAGACAAGCCCTTCAGTTTTATTCTCCTAACCTAGTCCCCCCCCAGTGCCATACACCCAGCATGGGACATTATGAGGTGACATTTCACAGAATTCAATAGTTTGGACGACTTTGGATTAGGAATGGCGTTTCATGTCCCCTCCTGACAGGTTGTATATACATGTCCATAGTTTACACCTCTATCTGTTAACATCATTTCTCAGGCCTGTAGTTTATATATATTTCAGCTATTTCTGTCCCATGCAATTATGAGAGATACTGTGTTTTCTTTCCACGTCAATTACGGATTTTGGGAAACTTTTAGGTGTTTGCGCTAATAATAGTTGAGCGTTGGAATGTCTCCTTCCCATAAGCGGGGGTGTTTAGAAGAAATAATTGCAATTTCCAATAGATCTGTGTACATCACAGGTCACCATGGCCAGTTTATAGCGAATGTCACCATGTGGAAGTGATCATGACATGCACTGATGTTTGTGTGTCTTTCCAGAAACCATGAATGGCATGTCTCATTGACGCAACAATGTCTCGTAGCTTCGGGCTGTGCTTAGTTTCCTCATTCTGGATGTTGTGCAGAATAATTTATCCTAATTTTTCAAAGGTTCCAAGATTACTAAAGAGATAACTACAATTACACCAGACTTAATTTTATAAATTAAAAACATAGTGTACATCTAAAACAAATTAAAGATGCATACAAATTAAATCTCTAAAGCGGATTCCCACTAAGGGAATGGGTGGACTGCAAAACCAAGACAGGTTAATAAACTTGGGGTTAAAAAAAATACAAAAAAAGCTTAGGGGTGATCTTACTACAATGTTCAAATATATGAGGGGACAGTACAGAGGTATTTTTAATGATATTTTTACATCTAGAGGCCTGAGACGGGAACAAGGGGGCATCCTCTACGTCTAGAGGAAAGAAGGTTTCATCATAATCACAGATTCTTTCCTGTAAGAGCAGTGAGACTATGTAACTCTTCCACATGATGTTGTAATGGTGGATTCACTACTAAAATTCAAGGAGGGCCTGGATGCCTTTCTTGAAAGACATAATATTACAGGTTATGGGTGATAGATTCTGTAATGGGGCGCTGGTCCAGGGAGCTAATCTCAATGCCATATTCGGAGAAAGGAAGGACTTTCTCTTCTAATATGAGGCATCTGCTCCATGGGGTTTTTGCCTTCCTCTGGACCTACATGTTAGTCTATAGATTTAACCTGATGGACTTAAATCTACATTCAACCTTAAAACTATGAAATATCCATAAAATCTAGAAAGTATTGGGTGGTGCAGCTTTTTCAAAGTTATCAGGGGAATAATTCTTACGGTCTGGTACAGACTGCAGTCTATGTCCCATTTCATATCCCTGCATGGATTACATGACTGCTCCTCAACCCAAAATCTAAACTCTCCACAGTCAGCAGCCATCACACGATCACAAACGGCTCTTCTTGTTCCAGTGATAATGTCCATCCATTAATTTGTCTAGAAGAATGGAAGATTTTCTGCCTCTATGTCGCCTTTTCTCAATCTTACTGAATACACAAATCTGCAAGGGTAAAATTGTTTGGAATGTAAGAGGTGATTTTTACATACTTTCTATCCCAGAACGAAGTAAAAATATCGAAAAAATTCTATCACCTCCAGTTTTTTCACAAACACTGACTCCATAGGGTTTTCCTTGTACCATACTTTGACCCCTTTGCGTGACCTTTGTTGGATGATTTTTGTGTCATTAGATTGGTTAGAATTTAATGGACGCTGTGCTGCGATTGGCTGCTGTGGGCAGAGAAGATTTTCTTAACCCAGCTTCCAAAGAGTGTGGTGGTGTCCATAGCATCCAATCATAATAAATCTTTCATTTTACCTCAGCAGTATAAGAAATGAAAGCCACTCAGTAATTGGGTGTTATGGGCAATAAAGACAGAATTTTTCTTAGTCACAGTTCATAACAGTGTGGTGGCGTCCATAGCAACCAGTCAGAACACAACTTTCGTTTTACCTCAGTAGTATAAGAACTGAAAGCTGCACTGTGATTGGTTGCTCTGGGGAGCACAGGCAGATTTTCTTTTAGACGTTAGGCTTCTTTCACACTTCAGTTGTTTGGCGTCAGTCACTTCCGACATAGTGACGGATCAACGGATCCGTCACAATTGTTGAGAAAACGGTTCCAACGGATCCGTTTTTTTGACGGATCCGTTACTTGGGGGTTGTCTGGGAAAAGTATCTACTTTTTGGAGCATGCGCAATTGAAAAACGGATTGGGGCGACGGATCCGCCGAAATGACGGTCGCGACGGATCCGTCGCCCATAGGCGGCCATTCTATGGAATGACGGACACGACGGATCCGCCGTGAACCGTCATTTCGGCGTTGACAAAAAACGTTTCAATGTCCGTCTATGTCTAGACAACGTCCGCCAAATTTCGACGGATCTGTCGCATGACGGATGGAACTGACGACCATCCGTCACAATCCGTCGCCAATGCAAGTCTATGGGAAAATAACGGATCCGCCAAAAAAAATGACGGATCCGTTATTTGAGGAAACTGGCGGTTTTAGACTGACGCCAAACAACTGAAGCGTGAAAGAGGCCTTAGAGTTCATAAGAGTGTGGTGGTGCACTTACCACAATTCCTTTCAGTATTTAGTGGTTGTAGTGGATTAAGAATCTGTTTCTAACTAGTGATGGGCGAACCACCCGATGTTCGGGATTGGCAGGTTCGCCCGAGTTTTTTTGTAAAGTTCGAGCTCGGGGCCGGAGATGACACGAACTTGCGTCCGAACCCCGATCTCAGACTTTACATATATGGGAAGGGTAGGGGGAGCTGTAGAAAAAAGCAGAACTTTAATAATAAACATGGCCCCATAGAACCCATTCATACAATAAAAACACAAAACGCTTTAATTGTGGATAAAAATGGCCGTGTAGTTTATTTAGGGTTACATAAATTAATTAATCACCAATAAATAAACTCCTTAAATAATAAAACCAAAGTACCAAACTTTTCCAATAAACCAATCCACCCAGACATGGGTGATTTTCCCACAATTAAACTACACGACAGCAAATTTACAAGAATTCAGGGGAGGGAGGGTGGGGTCTTCTTTATCTTCTTCCGCTGACAGAATGACCAGATACCACAAAACAGGTGTGTATATATTCAAAAAAAGAGCGGCAAAGCTGCTAACAGCCAATAGAAAACCGTTTCAATAGCTGCCAAACATACCAGAAAAAACTGGATAAAACCAGTTTCACACTTTCAGAGATGACTGACCTGACCTTTACTTGACCTTTCTTCTGACAGAAAGCCATATTAAATGACAGGGTCCATGTGGCCATGAGACCCCCGCTATATTTCTTTCAGGTTTACGCGGGGGGGCTAACATTATAATTATACTTACCTGTCCAGTGACGCGTCCTCCTGTTCCACTGTCTCCCGACCACATCTGCTTCTGGGGCTGCTCAATACCTTCTGCTGATATTCACTTCACTTGGCAGTCTTCAGCTTCCGCACAAACACTGCCTGAAAAAGCTGAAGACTGCCGAGTGCAGTTAGTGAGCGTATGCATCGCTGGACAGGTAAGTATAATTATAATGTTTATTATTAATTTTCTGCTTTCTTTTACAGCCCGAACTGGTCCTGAACTGTAACACGGGTTTCCCATGGAAACCCGTGTTTGGGACCATGTGATCGAACACGGTCCCAAACTTTACAATTCGGGTTCGCCCATCCCTATTTCTAACATCGTGATCGAAAAGGCTACAAGTTGCTGTTGTAGGAGGGTGGCTCTGATAAAGAAGACGCTGTGTCAGCAAAAGTGTTAAAAAAGTAGTGTTATATTTTATCCCTATGGCCGCTGTCTACCTCAACGTGTATCACAAGCCCCTAACGGGATTCTTGTACCATTTGTGCACAATTTCTCTTCATGACCTTCCATACGAGCAAGGTTTGAAAAAGACCCAAGATAGGGTCGAAATGTTACCTTTGTCTTCCTCATTTGACCTGACCGGTGAATTTATTGCACTTTTTTGTGATTGAAATAAATCTTTTTCTTTACTAAAAATATGATTTTTTGAGTGCGACTGTTTATCTTTATGAATGTCAGGACAGTCTTGGACCTAAGGTCTGGAAGAGGTATAGAGAGTCATGCCTCTGTTTCCCTGATGAGGAAGATTTCAGCCAGGTAGCAGAATGAGGTGAAGATGGTGGGTCTTAAGGCCCCGTCACACATAGCGAGATCGCTAGCGAGATCGCTGCTGAGTCACAAGTTTTGTGATGCAACAGCGACCTCAGTAGCGATCTCGCTATGTGTGACACGTACCAGCGATCAGGCCCCTGCTGCGAGATCGCTGGTCGTGTCGGAATGGCCTGGACCTTTTTTTGGTCGTTGAGGTCCCGCTGACATCGCTGAATTGGTGTGTTACCCTGGTTACCAAAAAAAAACAAACACTACATACTCACCATCTGATGTCCGTCAGGTCCCTTGCCGTCCGCTTCCTGCTCTGACTGAGATCCGGCCGTACAGTGAGAGCACAGCACAGCAGTGACGTCACCGCTGCGCTCTGCTCTCACTGTACGGCGGCACTCAGTCAGAGCAGGAAGCGGACGGCAAGGGACCTGACGGACATCAGATGGCGAGTATGTAGTGTTTGTTTTTTTTGGTAACCAGGGTAAACATCGGGTTACTAAGCGCGGCCCTGCGCTTAGTAACCCGATGTTTACCCTGGTTACCCGGGTGCTGCAGGGGGACTTCGGCATCGTTGAAGACAGTTTCAACGATGCCGTAGTCGTTCCCCTGATCGTTGGTTGCTGGAGAGAGCTGTCTGTGTGACAGCTCCCCAGCGACCACACAACGACTTACCAACGATCACGGCCAGGTCGTATCGCTGGTCGTGATCGTTGGTAAATCGCTATGTGAGACGGGGCCTTTAGGATAGTTCGGGGACAAGGACTGATGGGACACAAAAGCAAGGGAACATCACTAAAAAGAGATACTTTGTCTTAATCTGTATGCTGCAGCCATGTGTAAATGATTTGCACAGTAAAGTCAGACCTGTTAACCTGAACCCAAGATCTTCTGCCTTGTTTGTACCTGGGATCGGTCCCATGGACAGGGAAGGTAACAAAGGCTTCCGAAGTAAGAGTGAGTAAAGAGCATACTCCACCACACCACACACTCCACCCAGATATCCATTTAGTACAGGTGTTGCAGGGCAATCAGAACTCTGTTCCGGCCCACAGCAAACACAAAGTGGTGTGCCCCGGCCCCGCTTCACTGTCGTAATACACCCGACAACTTTTGTTTCATTTGTGGTTGCTTTGTAGTGAAGAAACAATGAAGGAACATTATACAGTAGACTTCGTTAGAAAAGTGTGTTTTACTTTAGTGTACAACAGGGTGATCAGGACAAGCTCCACATGTAGTGTGTTCTGTTTATGCAGAAGAAATACAACAGTGGTCTAAAGGGAATTGCAAAATCATAGTGATGACTGCTACTTTTGTATGTGCAATGTGGAGGGACTCAACCATAAAAATAAGTAAGAAATTATATATCTGGACCTCCCATCAGCGATTTGCCCTGTGCCTCAGAATCCAGGAATGCGTCTCCCTTCACCTCCGGGAAAACTTGAAGATACACCTGATTCAGAAAATTCAAGACATTAAGTGCAGGAATCTGATGAAGATTTTCACGCTAGTCCCAACGAGCCACAACTTTTTTCACAGTTGAAATTAAATGATTTAATCAAGGACTTGGACCTTCCTAAATATTCTGCAGAACTTTTAGGCTCTAGACTAAAGAAAAAGAGCCTTCTAGCTCCAGTTTTTCATGTTACAAAAGCAAAGAAAAGGAATTAATTCCATACTTTTCTCAAGACAGTGATCTAGTGTATTCCTGGGCTGATGAAAAAATGTAACATTGAGTGCAGTATGAGCGAGTGCAGACTCTTTATTGATTCATCCATCCAAAAAAAAGTCTGAAAGCTGTGCTACTGCACAATGGCAGCAAGTATGCTTCATTACCTGTAGGGCGTTCTATGCACTTAAATGAAAGCCATAAGAATTTTTTACTTTATTCTCAAGAAACTTAAATAAAAGATGGTGATCTGAAAGTTCTGTATTTGCTCCTTGGCAGCAAGGAGGATACACAAAGTACCGATGCTTTTTGTGTGAATGGGACAGTTGGTATAGGACTCATGACTGGAGCCAAAAAAGTTGGCCAATGAGAACATCTTTGATCCCACTAAAGTTCTCCTGCCACCACTCCACATTAAGCTTGGACTGATGAGGCAGTTTGTGAACACTGTACCGAAAGGAGAGACTTTTAAGTACCTGTGTACCAAGTTTCAGTGACTGTCCAACGCAGAACTGAAGGAAGGCATTTTTATGGGTCTGTATGTTCGGAAACTCATGAACCATGACGTATGGGGATTTTCCAACTGATCTTGGAGGCCTCCTCTGTTACTGAGAGCTTCAAGGTCATTCCAGTATAGATGGCAAGTATGGTTGGTATAGAGTCGGACTGAGGAGCATTCTTCTTACCGGGGTAAAAGTTTCTTAGAGTGCTCCTTCCTTCTATACAGAGCATGTGTATTCTGATCACTGGTGGACACAGAAAGAAGAGGGCCACTGGGCAAAAACAATATATGGGCAGACTAATAGCTAATCATAATTCATAATTTCACCTGCTTTGGAGGTAGAAATAAGCCCTCTCTTGGGCTCTGGTATGACGGCACAAGTCGTACCAGTGGAATATCCACCCCTGATTCTGGAGCGCCCCCACACCGCCGCAGGGCCGAGGGGTACCCGGAGCCGGGCCTCTGGGTCTCAGTCCTGGGGTTGTCACGGTGGCTAGACCCGGTCCGTGGCCCTGTCTGTCAGTGGGGGACGTCCGGTGAAATCAGTGGTGTTGTAACGGTGCAGTTGTGGGGTGCAGGTCGCGGTAAATAACGAGGACACCAGGTTGCAGTCTCTTTACCTCTTTACTGGAGATCTCTGAGTCCTCAGTCCAGAATACGGTTCACCAGGCTGCGCAAGTCCGGCCGGTCCAATGGCACCTCCAGAGTTCACTTCACAGGTGGAAATCGGTGCCTTCCTTCTTAGCGCTATGTGTTGTAGTCCTCCCCTGCTGTGCTTACGGAAAGTACCCCACAACCGTTGTGTCTGTTTCTTAAGTTCCCTCACAACTCGATTAAATGATGTTCTTCTAATCTTCCGTCCCTTCCTGATGTTACAGTTAGAACGGCACCCGTTTGTCGGATAGGCCTGGAGTTCTTCCGGGACCCTAGAGACGCCCCTCTCCCGCAATTGCCTCCCAAGACTTCATAGGTGATATGTGTTAGACAGCCCGCCTTAAACTGACTGTCCTGCCGCTGTTTAGAGTATTGCTTGAAGCTGAATGTTATAATACTCCCTCGGCGTTCCGGCCACCGGTAGTGCGCCTCAGTAGGGTGTTGCTCCGGTCTTACAGCACGACCCCTACTGGAATTCTCCTATTGCTTGATCTCGTTTCTCACTCAGCACAATCTATCTCGCTTCTAGTCCTTTATTGGGTCCCGCCGCTTCCCGGAGCTGGCGCGGACCCGTTACGTTCTTTTCAATGCCAAGCCTCTGTCAGGATCCCACCCCTGACAGAGACCCTACTGTCTCTTCCTCCACAACACCCTCTGCCACTAGGTGTTGCTTCGTCCAATCCAGTCAGCTTTTTGATCTAACTTCCTGCCTGACCCCCAGTTTACCCACTATGGTGGGGAGTGGCCTAATGAATAGAACCCTTAGCTCCCCCCGGAGGCCCGGCTGTGAAATGTATTGGTGTCTGTGATACCTGGTCAGATGAACTCCTTCAGTGCCATCGGACGCACCATAGCTCCCCATAGTGGCGGAGCCACAGTACTGCAACGACCAGGACTCTGGGGCGCTGCACTCCCCCCTGGTTAAACACAGTACTCCGGGACTGGGAAGAAAACAACAATACAAGTTTAGCAAAAAGACATACAATTTTGTTGAGTGCAAATAATAAGTATACTTGAACAGAGCTTCCATTTATGGGAGGTGAGGACACTTGAACGTTACAAAACATGGTTAAATATTAAAACATTATAAATTACAGGCTATAAATAACTCCTGTTACCCAACCGGGTATTCTACTAAGTGCAAAAACTGCTGAATAATACTTTAACATTGCCCTTAAGGACATACACTCTATATCCACCAAAGGCCTTCCTATAATCACATTATAAGGTAAGTTAACTTTTTCATTCTCCTTCTTTGAGTCTGCAGGACCGCCTGTCCTATCGGCACCAGACCTACTGCCTCTCCTTTCTATTACAGGACCGTCCCGTTCAGCCAGGACCTACTGCCTTTTCAACTGCTATACATAGTATAGGACATAACATACTTTCAGTTTTAGAAGCTTTGAGCCATCTACGTATGGCTCCTAGGAGGACTCGCTACCTAACCCCTACGGGTTCACTTTCTGTCCTCTGTAACACATTACTAACTCTTTCTTAACTTTCTATGGAGGACTCAGGGTTTACCTTCTATCCCCATTTTCTTATCAACATTATCAACTATCTTCTTAGATCATCAACCTTCATTAATACTTTCTTACTTCCGACTATGCAGGACACTCTGTCTACCCCTAGGGGCCTACTGCACCTTCCTTCTGTCTCTCAATCTTTCTTCTAAGGAACATTATCAGCATTTCTTTACAGTTAACCAGTTGGATACATATAACTTTTACATGTAAGTATCATCATTTTCTCTTATCAAACATCATTGCTATCTATCAGTCTTAAAGCAATACCATTTCTTTAAGTGCAACACGTGAACATCCCCTTTAAGAGGGGACCAAGTCTTTAGGAGGTAGCATTTGTTCTCTAGCTACCAGTCCTTTCTCAGCAAAAGCTCCGGTATGGTATCTTCACAAAGAGTCTTTAAGTAAAACCAGTAGGGAACACCCTTAAGAAGGTGTAAACTATTTACAAAGAAGAGTTTGTATCATGCACGGTCCATGATTACTGCAGTTCTTTCAACTTGTGCAAACTTGAGGAAAAATAAACAAACAAGAAGGATCCCGGGTCAGCAAAGGGATCCCTTTAGAAAGTTAACCCTGAACGGGTTTGACAGCAAACAGTAAACAAAGGGAGAACTATTTACATTGTCAAAGCATTCATGCTTACTCATTTTCAGAATCCCTCACGAGGCGCCACCTGGCGGGTAAACCCCTGCAGTCCAGGTTCCAGGTCCACTCCTGCTGCCAGGTACACCCCATGGGTTCGGGTCTGTTGCACAACCAGGTCATGTGCGGTGATAAAGGTCTGTGTTCCCACTTCTCTCTGTGCTGGCACAGCAGGAACACCAGTCACTCGAGGAGGCGCCTCCTTGGCCACTACAGTGGTGGTGGTGGTGGCCAGACTGCAGGTCACAGTTTCCGTTAGTGTACAGGTGGGGGTGACCAAGGTGGCCACAGACCGGTCACACGGGGACACTTTGGCTACAGGGGCCGGTTTTTCCGGCACCTTGGGCGGGGGTTCCATTGGCCTCTTCTTGCACACATTCAGAGCGAACCACCCCTTCTCCCTGAAATGTCTGGTGTAGATGACACTGTCTCCCGGGTAGAGGTCTCGATCGGGGTGGCCCTCCCTGAGGTGCGACTCAA
Organism: Ranitomeya variabilis; assembly: GCF_051348905.1. Taxonomy (NCBI): domain Eukaryota; kingdom Metazoa; phylum Chordata; class Amphibia; order Anura; family Dendrobatidae; genus Ranitomeya; species Ranitomeya variabilis. Next base: position 85,324,581 of record NC_135236.1, read on the forward strand.
CGTCCCGGCGGTTAACAAAGACCTCCGCGTATAACCCCGGTTCTTTAATAAAGCCCCAGCCTCCTCGGAGCTTAAAGGTGGTGACGATGCCCTGCCTGCGCGGGGCCTGGTGAGCGATGGGGTCCTTGCGGGCCCGATCCTTTACTGCCAGGTCCTTCTGATGGTAAGCCTCCATCCCAGCCCGGTACGCCTCGTCCTCTTCCTTCCATTGCTGTTCCAGCTGGGCCTGGTATGTCTCCCAGCTCAGGGCCTGCACCATCTCCCCTTCCCGCGTCTCCACCCCGGGGAATCCCATGAGGTCGGGTCCGGGGTTCACCCAGCGGTATACCGTGCGCTCCGCACGGGCCTCGCAGGACAGGGTGATTGGTGTGATCGGGGCCTTCATACGATGTTCCATGCCCGTAGCTTCCTCCCAGGGCAACAGACGTTGGAGCTTATGAGTCCCAGGGGGAGGGGGCGCTGCAACGGGGCCCACTAACACACCCTCTGCTGGCGGGGCAGGATCGGCGGACTCACCAACCGGTGCGAGTTCACTTTCCGCGACAGGTCCCGCTGGTTCCTCCGGTGAGGTCTCCGATGTCCGGGAACTCTCTGCCGGCACCACTAAGCGCGGAGCCTGGGCCCTCACATTCAGTTGGAGAAGTTGGTTGAATAAGTCCTCCATCTCGGCCCTCAGGAATCTGGTGTTGTCCACGGAAGACGGGCTGCGGTGCTCATCCGGGTAGTCGGGGGAGATTTCCACTTCAACCCCACTGTCGGGTTCAGAGCTGCTGGCCATGGCGTCCTCCACGTGGGTCGCTTCCTGGTCTCTTTCCCGCTCTCTCCTTCGTGGGCGGTGTCGTTTTCTCGGTCTTCGCCCTCCATTGAGGATTAGGAGGCGGATCTCTGCCGCTGACGGACACGTCCTCACCGTGCAGAAATATTTAGACTGGGCGGCCATTGTTTTTCGCGCTCTCCAGCTTGCCTACGCCCACTCCACGCCCCTCTTCTCTTCCTGCGCTCTCCTCAGCGCTGTAATGGCGGCGGATTTTGGCGGTAAATGGCGCAGCACAGTTCTTGCAATAAAGTACAGTCCAAGCACAGTAAATCACAGTCCCAAGGCACACATGACCCGATTCTTCAGGCTTAAGTAGATCCTGTTCGTGACGCCAAGTTTGGAGCGCCCCCACACCGCCACAGGGCCGAGGGGTACCCGGAGCCGGGCCTCTGGGTCTCAGTCCTGGGGTTGTCACGGTGGCTAGACCCGGTCCGTGGCCCTGTCTGTCAGTGGGGGACGTCCGGTGAAATCAGTGGTGTTGTAACGGTGCAGTTGTGGGGTGCAGGTCGCGGTAAATAACGAGGACACCAGGTTGCAGTCTCTTTACCTCTTTACTGGAGATCTCTGAGTCCTCAGTCCAGAATACGGTTCACCAGGCTGCGCAAGTCCGGCCGGTCCAATGGCACCTCCAGAGTTCACTTCACAGGTGGAAATCGGTGCCTTCCTTCTTAGCGCTATGTGTTGTAGTCCTCCCCTGCTGTGCTTACGGAAAGTACCCCACAACCGTTGTGTCTGTTTCTTAAGTTCCCTTACAACTCGATTAAATGATGTTCTTCTAATCTTCCGTCCCTTCCTGATGTTACAGTTAGAACGGCACCCGTTTGTCGGATAGGCCTGGAGTTCTTCCGGGACCCTAGAGACGCCCCTCTCCCGCAATTGCCTCCCAAGACTTCATAGGTGATATGTGTTAGACAGCCCGCCTTAAACTGACTGTCCTGCCGCTGTTTAGAGTATTGCTTGAAGCTGAATGTTATAATACTCCCTCGGCGTTCCGGCCACCGGTAGTGCGCCTCAGTAGGGTGTTGCTCCGGTCTTACAGCACGACCCCTACTGGAATTCTCCTATTGCTTGATCTCGTTTCTCACTCAGCACAATCTATCTCGCTTCTAGTCCTTTATTGGGTCCCGCCGCTTCCCGGAGCTGGCGCGGACCCGTTACGTTCTTTTCAATGCCAAGCCTCTGTCAGGATCCCACCCCTGACAGAGACCCTACTGTCTCTTCCTCCACAACACCCTCTGCCACTAGGTGTTGCTTCGTCCAATCCAGTCAGCTTTTTGATCTAACTTCCTGCCTGACCCCCAGTTTACCCACTATGGTGGGGAGTGGCCTAATGAATAGAACCCTTAGCTCCCCCCGGAGGCCCGGCTGTGAAATGTATTGGTGTCTGTGATACCTGGTCAGATGAACTCCTTCAGTGCCATCGGACGCACCATAGCTCCCCATAGTGGCGGAGCCACAGTACTGCAACGACCAGGACTCTGGGGCGCTGCAATTCTGACTCTAAGTGCGGGGTTCTGTGACAGTTCTTCTATAAATGTCTGATAAAGTTCTTGGTTTGAGCACTGGTTTTATACAGACAGTGTAAACTCAGCCGCAGATGCATATACGAAAATTCCAGGAGAAATGGTCTCCAAACTAATTGGCTCCACAGTTAGCTCTTATCCTGAACTTTTGGGCCATTATTTTGCCACAATAGCACTCAGTGGAAAATTGTCTGGTACTCTGATGGGACCAACCCAAAGTACAGGGGCGTAACTACCGCGGTCGCAGGGGTCGCAATTGCGACGGGGCCCGCAGTGCTTAGGGGCCCCTAAGAACTCTGAGCTACAAAATGGGCCGCCGGCCCTTTATAAACCTTCTTTACAGGCCCTGGTGCGCGTGCACTCTCTCAGTGCATGCGCGATCACAGGTGGGACTGCACTTGTCACGGCAGCAGAGCCCTCCACCGCAGAGAGCCGCACACCACAACTATGGCTGCAGCTGCTCTGTGCGCACAGGACCTAGGATGAGGTCACAGGAGGGGAGGAGTCGGAGTCACATGATCAAGGGCTTCCGTGTAGTGCAGGACAGTATTGCAGTGCTGGTCGTCATCATGCCGGAGGAGGGTAAGTTTTTGTGTGAGGTCAGGAGGGGTTTGTGTGGATGTAGCAGAGCAGTGTGTGTATGAGGTGTACAGAGCGGAGCCGTGTGTGTATGAGGTGTACGGAGCGGAGCTGTGTGTGTATGAGGTGTACAGAGCGGAGCCGTGTGTGTATGAGGTGTACGGAGCGGAGCTGTGTGTGTATGAGGTGTACAGAGCGGAGCCGTGTGTGTATGAGGTGTACAGAGCGGAGCCGTGTGTGTATGAGGTGTACAAGGCGGAGCCGGGTGTGTATGAGGTGTACGGAGCGGAGCCGTGTGTGTTTGAGGTGTACGGAGCGGAGCCGTGTGTGTATGAGGTGTACGGAGCGGAGCCGTGTGAGTATGAGGTGTACAGAGCGGAGCAGTGTGTGTATGAGGTGTACAAGGCGGAGCCGGGTGTGTATGAGGTGTACGGAGCGGAGCCGTGGGTGTATGAGGTGTACAGAGCGGAGCAGTGTGTGTATGAGGTGTACAAGGCGGAGCCGGGTGTGTATGAGGTGTACGGAGCGGAGCCGTGTGTGTACGAGGTGTACGGAGCGGAGCCGTGTGTGTACGAGGTGTACGGAGCGGAGCCGTGTGTGTACGAGGTATACGGAGCGGAGCCGTGTGTGTACGAGGTATACGGAGCGGAGCCGTGTGTGTACGAGGTATACGGAGCGGAGCCATGTGTGCAAGGTGTACGGAGCGGAGCCATGTGTGCAAGGTGTACGGAGCGGAGCCGTGTGTGTACGAGGTGTACGGAGCGGAGCCGTGTGTGTACGAGGTGTACGGAGCGGAGCCGTGTGTGTACGAGGTGTACGGAGCGGAGCCGTGTGTGTACGAGGTGTACGGAGCGGAGCCGTGTGTGTACGAGGTGTACGGAGCGGAGCCGTGTGTGTACGAGGTGTACGGAGCGGAGCCGTGTGTGTACGAGGTGTATGGAGCGGAGCCATGTGTGTACGAGGTATACGGAGCGGAGCCGTGTGTGCAAGGTGTACGGAGCGGAGCCGTGTGTGTACGAGGTGTACGGAGATCATAGACGCCGGTATAGTTGAATGCGACGGCGGGGGGGGTGAGTTGGTGGCGGGGGGAGGCGGATCGAGCAGCCCATGACTGGCACCGGCTCTTCTGGCATTTGCCAGAAGTGCCCGATGGCCAGTCCGGCCCTGCTCTGACCTGCCGGCCCCGGGCCCCTGACCTGCCGGGCCCGGTCGCAGTGGCAACCGCTGCAACCGCGGTAGTTACGCCCCTGTCCATACTGTACAATGGCCACACATAGTGCTCTATACTGTACAATGGCCACACATGATGCTCCATACTGTACAATTGGCCACACATGATATTGCCTACAGTATAATGGCCACACATAGTTACTCCTACACACGCGGCTGAGCTCCGTACACCTCGTACACACACTGCTACGCTCCGTACACCTCGTACACACACGGCTACGCTCCGTACACCTCGTACACACACGGCTCCGCTCCGTACACCTTGCACACACGGCTCCGCTCCGTACACCTCATACACACGGCTCCGCTCCGTACATGGAGTACGGTGCAAGGTGTACGGAGCGGAGCCATGTGTGTACGAGGTATACGGAGCGGAGCCGTGTGTGCAAGGTTTGCGGAGCGGAGCCATGTGTGTACGAGGTATACGGAGCGGAGCCGTGTGTGCAAGGTGTACGGAGCGGAGCCGTGTGTGCAAGGTGTACGGAGCGGAGCCGTGTGTGTACGAGGTGTACGGAGCGGAGCCATGTGTGTACGAGGTATACGGAGCGGAGCCGTGTGTGCAAGGTGTGCGGAGCGGAGCCGTGTGTGTACGAGGTGTACGGAGCGGAGCCATGTGTGTACGAGGTATACGGAGCGGAGCCGTGTGTGCAAGGTGTACGGAGCGGAGCCGTGTGTGTACGAGGTGTACGGAGCGGAGCCGTGTGTATGAGATATACGGAGCGGAGCCGTGTGTGTACGAGGTGTACGGAGCGTAGCCGTGTGTGTACGAGGTGTACGGATCGGAGCCGTGTGTGTACGAGGTATACGGAGCGGAGCCGTGTGTGCAAGGTGTACGGAGCGGAGCCGGGTGTGTACGAGGTGTACGGAGGGGAGCCGCATGTGCAATGTGTACGGAGCTCAGCCGCGTGTGTAGGAGTAACTATGTGTGGCCATTATACTGTAGGCAATATCATGTGTGGCCAATTGTACAGTATGGAGCATCATGTGTGGCCATTGTACAGTATAGAGCACTATGTGTGGCCATTGTACAGTATGGACAGGGGCGTAACTACCGCGGTTGCAGCGGTCGCCACTGCGACCGGGCCCGGCAGGTCAGGGGCCCGGGGCCGGCAGGTCAGAGCAGGGCCGGACTGGCCATCGGGCACTTCTGGCAAATGCCAGAAGAGCCGGTGCCAGTCATGGGCTGCTCGATCCGCCTCCCCCTGCCACCGACTCACCCCCCCCCCCGCCGTCGCATTCAACTATACCGGCGTCTATGACGCCGGTACAGTTAAATGCAATGACGGAGGAGAGAGCGTCTACAGACGCTCCCTCTCCCATCATTCCCCGCTCTGCCTCTGACACTGCAGGTGCGCGATGACGTCATATCATCGCGCACCTGCTGTGTCCCGGGCAGACTGCAGCCGAGCCGGAGATCGGAGCAGGAAGCAACGCTGGCAAGAGGAAAGGTAAGGAGAGTGTTTTTTTGTTTTTTTACTGGACTGTGGGGGCATTCTCGGGGGGGGGCGAGAGATGCGGGCTGTGCTGTATAGACCACTGTGCGGGCTGTGCTGGATAGACCACTGTGCGGGCTGTGCTGGATAGACCACTGTGCGGGCTGTGCTGGATAGACCACTGTGCGGGCTGTGCTGGATAGACCACTGTGCGGGCTGTGCTGGATAGACCACTGTGCGGGCTGTGCTGGATAGACCACTGTGCGGGCTGTGCTGGATAGACCACTGTGCGGGCTGTGCTGGATAGACCACTGTGCGGGCTGTGCTGGATAGACCACTGTGCGGGCTGTGCTGGATAGACCACTGTGCGGGCTGTGCTGGATAGACCACTGTGCGGGCTGTGCTGGCACCCAACACCATATTGCAGTGCAGGGGATTCCTCCTGCACAGCAACAGTCCGAGGCGTATCTAGGGGAAGGGGGCAGCCGGGGCACGTGAGAGACAGGAAGCCGCTCCAGTCATCACGATGAGACAGCTTCTCAATCTGTTTTTTCCCCCTCATACATCTCATGTACCTCTGAATGAGATCGTATTTAAGAGAAAGCCAAAATAACCCCGGGACAGAAGGCGAGAGCAGGGGGGAGGTGCGGGACAGAGCCGCTTTAGTCAGGAGAAGCTGAGGAGCTGCAGCCGGTTTACATCAGCCACCCCTGTACCAGAGAGGAGATTGTGAGGTGTGTGTGTGTGTGTGTGTGTGTGTGTGTGTGTGTGTGTGTGTGTGTGTGTGTGTGATATCTGTAGTGTGTGTGTGATAACTGTAGTATGTCTGTGTGTGTGTGATATCTGTAGTGTGTGTGTGATATCTGTAGTGTGTGTGTGTGTGTGATATCTGTAGTGTGTGTTTGATATCTGTAGTGTGTGTGTGATAACTGTAGTATGTGTGTGATATCTGTAATATGATGTGTGTGTGTGTGTGATATCTGTAGTGTGTGTATGTGTGATATCTGTAGTGTGTGTGTGTGATAACTGATGTGTGTGTGTGTGTGTGTGATATCTGTAGTATGGTGTGTGTGTGTGTGTGATATCTGTAGTATGTGTGTGTGTGTGAGGCAGCGGCGTAACTACCACGGTCACAGCTGCAAGCGGCTCTGGCAGGTCAGGGGGCCGTGTGTCCCCTTGAGCCTGTCTCCCTTATGATTGTGTCCCCATGTGCCAGTCTCCCTTGCCCATTAGTCCCTGTGTGTCCCCATGTGCCTGTCTCCTATGTCCCCTTGTGCTTGTGTCAGTCTCCTTTGTCCCCTTGTGCTTGTGTCAGTCTCCTTCGCCCACTAGTCCCTGTGTGTCAGTCTCCCTTTCCCACTTGTCCCTGTGTGTCCCCTTGTGCTTGTATCCCTTGTGTCAGTCTCTTGCCCACTAGTCCCTGTGTGTCCCCTTGTGCTTGTCCCTTGTCCCCGTGTGTCCCCGTGTGCCAGTCTCCCTTGTCCACTAGTCCCCATGTGCCCTTTGTGTCAGTCTCCCTTGCCCACTTGTCCCCATGTGCCCCTTGTGTCAGTCTCCATTGTCCCCTTGTGTCAGTCTCCCTTGCCCACTAGTCCCCTTGTAACCTTCTCCCCTGCCTCCTAGCCCCCATGTGTCCCCTTGTGCCTGTCTTCCTTGCCCACTTGTGCCCTCTCCCCTGCCCCCTAGTCACCATTTGCTCGTGTCTTTCTCACTGCCCCTGTATGGAGGGGCTGCATTATACTATGAGGGGGGCTGCATTGTATTCTATGGGGGTTACATTGAATTTTATGGCGGGGGGGGGGCCCCATTTGGAAGTTCGCACCGGGGCCCATAACTTTGTAGTTACGCCACTGCCAAAGTATATATACTATTGACAAAAAACTAACAAACTGGGATTGATCATCAATTCCAACTTCTGCTACTGGTTGGTGTTGGCTCCTAAAGAGGACCTATGATTGCCATATAGTTCCAGAGATATGGGTCTTTTTATTTAGTGCTAATTTTCCAAAAAAGCCTTGCCCACAGAATCCTTTGGAGTGTGTCCTTAGGCTGCTCTGCATAACTACCCTGTAAGCCACACTCCTTTGGTAAAGACCATAAAATTACCAGAAAATAAGAAGGTCAATATCTATGGACTCATATGGAGGATTTAAAAACAAACAAACAAACAAACCATATACTAAAGGTACCTTCACATTAAGCGACGCTGCAGCGATAGCGACAACGATGCCGATCGCTGCAGCGTCGCTGTTTGGTCGCTGGAGAGCTGTCACACAGACCGCTCTCCAGCGACCAGCGATGCCGAGGTCCCCGGGTAATCAGGGTAAACATCGGGTTGCTAAGCGCAGGGCCGCGCTTAGTAACCCGATGTTTACCCTGGTTACCAGCGTAAAATGTAAAAAAACCAAACAGTACATACTTACATTCGCGTCCCCCGGCGTCCGCTTCCTGCACTGACTGAGCGCCGGCCCTAACAGCAGAGCGGTGACGTCACCGCTGTGCTGTACTTTCACTTTACGGCGCTCAGTCAGTGTGGGAAGCGGACGCCGGGGGATGCAAAGGTGAGTATGTACTGTTTTTTTTTTTTTACATTTTACGCTGGTAACCAGGGTAAACATCGGGTTACTAAGAGCGGCCCTGTGCTTAGTAACCCGATATTTACCCTGGTTACCAGTGTAAAATATCGCTGGTATCGTTGCTTTTGCTGTCAAACACAACGATACACGGCGATCGGACGACCAAATAAAATTCTGAACTTTATTCAGCGACCAGCGACATCACAGCAGGATCCTGATCGCTGCTGCGTGTCAAACTAAACGATATCGCTAGCCAGGACGCTGCAACGTCACGGATCGCTAGCGATATCGTTTAGTGTGAAGGTACCTTAAGGGGAGCAGGGGTAATAAAATAAAAGCAAAAACTGCCTCTTTTCATTTTATTACAGGGCATTTTTAAGGGCCTTGTAAACATTAAACTAAATTTGTCAGAGCCTGCTGATATTGGTGTGACTGGCCAACAGTCTCATGTGTATGGAGGCCTCTCGACTCCTCCTTGACTAATGGTTTCTGAGGAGATAAGGGCTGAATTTTACCACCCATCCCACCCTTTTGTTATTCATGAGATAATCTGCTATCTTTCCCAACTCCCCTAAACAACCATATGTATAGGAGAGTCAGAAGAGATGGCTGACAGATATTTATTGTTTATGAGAGCCTTTATTCTAGGTTTGTTCATCACAACTCCATCTTTTAAAAGATGTCACTGCTGATCTGGCATCCAATCTTGGTGCAAATCCCAGTTTGACACTTAAATTTGTTCTGCCAGTTTATGTCCGGTGTTTCTGTCACCAGTATCTGCCTTTGGGCAAGGTGTGAGGCAGATTTTTTTCCTATACATGGAATTTCCCACTACACTAATGAAACTCAAAGATCACCTCCACAAACGAGGAAAATCCACAAACATATCCTGTCTTTGTTGCAAGAGGGCTGGTACATAATCCTTAGAAGACAGACATCAAACCTGTGATCCTTGGTTTACAGTATGGGAAAGAGTCAGGCATCCAGACATTGCCACATATTTGTCTGTGACCCAAAAAAAAGAAAAAAGAATCCAACTAGAATGTAATTTGTGTGGCATTAGGAAAGACTGGGCATTTGCTTTTGCTCATTGATGTCGCTTTTATGTTTCTCCTCGGGCTACAGTAGAAAGTTTATTTTACTGTCTGATCTTTACAGTAAAGCAGGATATGAAGGCTGCGCCCAACGAATGCAAAGTATTCAGGCGATAGACAAAATGGGATTGAGACACAGAAGTTCGGTTCAAACATGGCTTCTTCTGTTCTTTATAATTGGTGTACTAAATAAATGTAAATATCTTTACATCCAAGTACAAAACACAAATTAACCCCTTTACCCCCAAGGGTGGTTTGCACGTTAATGACCGGGCCAATTTTTACAATTCTGACCACTGTCCCTTTATGAGGTTACAACTCTGGAACGCTTAAACGGATCCCGGTGATTCTGACATTGTTTTCTCGTGACATATTGTACTTCATGATAGTGGTAAAATTTATTTGATATTACCTGTGTTTATTTGTGAAAAAAATGGAAATTTGTCGAAAATTTTGAAAATGTCGCAATTTTCCAAATTTGAATTTTTATGCCCTTAAACCACAGAGATATTTCACACAAAATACTTAATCAGTAACATTTCCCACATGTCTACTTTACATCAGCACAATTTTGGAACCAACATTTTTTTTTGTTAGGGAGTTATAAGGGTTTAAAGTCGACCAGCAATTTCTCATTTTTACAACACCATTTATTTTTTTAGGGACCACATCATATTTGAAGTCATTTTGAGGGGTCTATATGATAGAAAATAACCAAGTGTGACACCATTCTAAAAACTGCACCCCTCAAGGTGCTCAAAACCACATTCAAGAAGTTTATTAACCCTTCAGGTGTTTCACAGGAATTTTTGGAATGTTTAAAAAAAAATGAACATTTAACTTTTTTTCCCAAAAAATTTACTTCAGCTCCAATTTGTTTTATTTTAGCAAGGGTAACAGGAGAAATTGTACCCCAAAAGTTGTTGTACAATTTGTCCTGAGTACGCCGATACCCCATATGTGGGGGTAAACCACTGTTTGGGCGCATGGCAGAGCTCGGAAGGGAAGGAGCGCAATTTTACTTTTTCAATGCAAAATTGACTGGAATTGAGATGGGACGCCATGTTGTGTTTGGAGAGCCCCTGATGTGCCTAAGCAATGAAACCCCCCACAAGTGACACTATTTTGGAAACTAGATCCCCTAAGGAACATATCTAGATGTGTGGTGAGCACTTTGACCAACCAAGTGCTTCACAGAAGTTTACAATGCAGAGCTGTAAAAATAAAAAAATCATAATTTTTCACAAAAATGATCTTTTCGCCCCCAATTTTTTATTTTCCCAAGAGTAAGAGAAGAAATTGGACCCCAAAAGTTGTTGTCCATATGTGGGGGTATACCACTGTTTGGGCGCATGGCAGAGCTCGGAAGGGAAGGAGCGCCGTTTGACTTTGCAATGCAAAATTGACTGGAATTGAGATGGGACACCATGTTGCGTTTGGAGAGCCCCTGATGTGCCTAAACAGTGGAAACCCCCAATTCTAACTGAAACCCTAACCCAAACACACCCCTAACCCTAATCCCAACCACACCCCTAACCCCAACCACACCCCTAACCCTAATCCCAAACCTAACCACACTCCTAACTCTAACTCTAATCCCAACCATAACCCTAACCACACCCCTAACCCTGACACACCCCTAACCCTAATCCCAACCGTAAATGTAATCCAAACCCTAACCCTAGCCCCAACCCTAACCCTAGCCCCAAACCTAGCCCTAACCTTAGCCCTAACCCTAATCCTAGCCCTCTGTTGTGAATTTGCTTTTTGCTCCCTCTAGTGGTTACTAGTTTTTTGACTCTGGTTTTTCTGTCATTCCTTTTATCCGCACCTGGGTCGTTAGTTAGGGGTGTTGCTATATAAGCTCCCTGGACCTTCAGTTCAATGCCTGGCAACGTAGTTATCAGAGCTAGTCTGCTGTGCTCTTGTCTACTGATCCTGGTTCCAGTTATATCAGCTAAGTCTGCCTTTTGCTTTTTGCTATTTGTTTTGGTTTTGTATTTTTGTCCAGCTTGTTCCAAAACTATATCCTGACCTTTGCTGGGAGCTCTAGGGGGGCTGGTGTTCTCCCCCCGGACCGTTAGACGGTTCGGGGGTTCTTGAATTTCCAGTGTGGATTTTGATAGGGTTTTTGTTGACCATATAAGTTACCTTTCTTTATTCTGCTATCAGTAAGCGGGCCTCTCTGTGCTAAACCTGGTTCATTTCTGTGTTTGTCATTTCCTCTTACCTCACCGTCATTATTTGTGGGGGGCTTCTATCCAGCTTTGGGGTCCCCTTCTCTGGAGGCAAGAAAGGTCTTTGCTTTCCTCTACTAGGGGTAGCTAGATTCTCCGGCTGGCGCGTGTCATCTAGAATCAACGTAGGAATGATCCCCGGCTACTTCTAGTGTTGGCGTTAGGAGTAGATATATGGTCAACCCAGTTACCACTGCCCTATGAGCTGGATTTTTGTATTCTGCAGACTTCCACGTTCCTCTGAGACCCTCGCCATTGGGGTCATAACAGTTTGCCAGGCCAGTATTAAATGTTTAATGCATTGCAGAAGAGGGATTATAAGAAAGAAGATTCTGAGTTTTTTTTTTTTTTTCTTCTTCCCCTTTACCTCAGAGTGGCTATGCTTGCTGCAGACATGAATGTCCAGACCTTGATTACAAGTGTGGACCAGCTGGCTACTCGTGTGCAGGGCATACAAGACTATGTTATCAGAAATCCTAGGTCAGAACCTAAAATACCGATTCCTGAACTGTTTTCCGGAGACAGGTTTAAGTTTAGGAATTTCGTGAATAATTGTAAATTGTTTTTGTCCCTGAGACCCTGTTCATCTGGAGATTCTGCTCAGCAAGTAAAAATTGTTATTTCGTTCTTACGGGGCGACCCTCAGGATTGGGCTTTTTCGCTGGCGCCAGGAGATCCGGCATTGGCTGATCTTGATGCGTTTTTTCTGGCGCTCGGTTTACTTTATGAGGAACCCAATCTTGAGATTCAGGCAGAAAAGGCCTTGCTGGCTATGTCTCAGGGGCAGGACGATGCTGAAGTGTATTGCCAAAAATTTCGGAAATGGTCCGTGCTGACACTTTGGAACGAGTGTGCACTGGCCGCTAATTTTAGAAATGGCCTTTCTGAAGCCATTAAGAATGTTATGGTGGGTTTTCCCATTCCCACAGGTCTGAATGATACTATGGCACTGGCTATTCAAATTGACCGGCGGTTGCGGGAGCGCAAAACCGCAAATTTCCTCATGGTGTTGTCTGAACAGACACCTAATTCGGTGCAATGTGATAGAAAAACCGCAAATTCCCTCATGGTGTTGTCTGAACAGACACCTGATTTAATGCAATGTGATAGAATCCTGACTAGAAATGAGCGGAAAATTCATAGACGCCGGAATGGCTTGTGCTACTACTGTGGTGATTCTACACATGTTATCTCAGCATGCTCTAAACGTATAGCTAAGGTTGTTAGTCCTGTCACCGTTGGTAATTTGCAACCTAAATTTATTCTGTCTGTAACTTTGATTTGCTCACTGTCATCTTATCCTGTCATGGCGTTTGTAGATTCAGGTGCTGCCCTGAGTCTCATGGATCTCTCATTTGCTAAGCGCTGTGGTTTTACTCTTGAACCATTAGAAAATCCTATTCCTCTTAGGGGTGTTGATGCTACACCATTGGCAGCAAATAAACCGCAGTATTGGACACAGGTTACCATGTGCATGACTCCTGAACACCGCGAGGTGATACGTTTCCTGGTTTTACATAAAATGCATGATTTGGTTGTTTTAGGGCTGCCATGGTTACAGACCCATAATCCAGTCCTGGACTGGAAGGCTATGTCAGTCTCAAGTTGGGGCTGTCGTGGTATTCATGGGGATTCCCTGCCTGTGTCTATTGCTTCTTCTACGCCTTCGGAAGTTCCGGAGTATTTGTCTGATTATCAGGACGTCTTCAGTGAGTCTGAGTCCAGTGCACTGCCTCCTCATAGGGACTGTGACTGTGCTATAGATTTGATCCCAGGCAGTAAATTTCCTAAGGGAAGACTGTTTAATCTGTCGGTACCTGAACATACCGCTATGCGTTCATATATCAAGGAGTCTCTGGAGAAAGGACATATTCGTCCGTCTTCTTCCCCTCTTGGTGCGGGATTCTTTTTTGTGGCAAAAAAGGACGGATCTTTGAGACCTTGTATTGATTATCGGCTTTTAAATAAGATCACTGTCAAATTTCAGTATCCTTTACTGCTGTTGTCTGACTTGTTTGCCCGGATTAAGGGTGCCAAGTGGTTCACCAAGATAGACCTTCGTGGTGCGTACAACCTTGTGCGCATTAAGCAAGGTGATGAATGGAAAACCGCATTCAATACGCCCGAAGGTCATTTTGAGTACTTGGTGATGCCTTTTGGGCTCTCCAATGCGCCTTCAGTTTTTCAGTCCTTTATGCATGACATTTTCCGGAAGTATCTGGATAAATTTTTGATTGTTTATCTGGATGATATTTTGTTTTTTTCTGATAATTGGGATTCGCATGTGGAGCAGGTCAGGTTGGTCTTTAAAATTTTGCGTGAAAATTCTTTGTTTGTCAAGGGCTCAAAGTGTCTCTTTGGTGTACAGAAGGTTCCCTTTTTGGGGTTCATTTTTTCCCCTTCTGCTGTGGAGATGGACCCAGTCAAGGTCCGAGCTATTCTTGATTGGACTCAGCCCTCGTCAGTTAAGAGTCTTCAGAAGTTCTTGGGCTTCGCTAACTTCTACCGTCGTTTTATCGCTAATTTTTCTAGCATTGTGAAACCTTTGACGGATATGACCAAGAAGGGCTCCGATGTAGCTAACTGGGCTCCTGCTGCCGTGGAGGCTTTCCAGGAGTTGAAACGCCAGTTTACTTCGGCGCCTGTTTTGTGCCAGCCTGACGTCTCACTTCCCTTTCAGGTTGAGGTGGATGCTTCGGAGATTGGGGCAGGGGCCGTTTTGTCGCAGAGAGGCCCTGGTTGCTCTGTTATGAAACCTTGTGCCTTTTTCTCTAGGAAGTTTTCGCCTGCCGAGCGAAATTATGATGTGGGCAATCGGGAGTTGTTGGCCATGAAATGGGCATTTGAGGAGTGGCGTCATTGGCTCGAGGGTGCTAAGCATCGTGTGGTGGTCTTGACTGATCACAAAAATCTGATGTATCTCGAGTCTGCTAAACGCCTTAATCCGAGACAGGCCCGCTGGTCATTGTTTTTCTCCCGCTTTGATTTTGTTGTCTCGTATTTACCTGGTTCAAAGAATGTGAAGGCCGATGCTCTTTCTAGGAGCTTTGTGCCTGATGCTCCTGGAGTCGCTGATCCTGTTGGTATTCTTAAAGATGGAGTTATCTTGTCAGCTATTTCTCCGGATCTGCGACGTGTGTTGCAGAGATTTCAGGCTGATAGGCCTGAGTCTTGTCCACCTGACAGACTGTTTGTCCCGGATAAGTGGACCAGCAGAGTCATTTCCGAGGTTCATTCCTCGGTGTTGGCAGGTCACCCGGGAATTTTTGGCACCAGAGATCTGGTGGCCAGGTCCTTTTGGTGGCCTTCCTTGTCAAAGGATGTGCGGTCATTTGTGCAGTCCTGTGGGACTTGTGCTCGAGCTAAGCCTTGCTGTTCTCGTGCCAGCGGTTTGCTCTTGCCCTTGCCTGTCCCGAAGAGACCTTGGACACATATCTCCATGGATTTCATTTCTGATCTTCCGCTATCTCAGGGCATGTCCGTTATCTGGGTGATATGTGATCGCTTCTCCAAGATGGTCCATTTGGTTCCTTTGCCTAAGCTGCCTTCCTCTTCCGATCTGGTTCCTGTGTTTTTCCAGAACGTGGTTCGTTTGCACGGCATCCCTGAGAATATTGTGTCAGACAGAGGATCCCAGTTCGTTTCCAGGTTCTGGCGATCCTTTTGTAGTAGGATGGGCATTGATTTGTCGTTTTCGTCTGCTTTCCATCCTCAGACTAATGGACAGACGGAGCGAACCAATCAGACTTTGGAGGCTTATTTGAGGTGTTTTGTCTCTGCTGATCAGGACGATTGGGTGACATTCTTGCCGTTGGCTGAGTTTGCCCTTAATAATCGGGCTAGTTCCGCCACCTTGGTTTCACCTTTTTTCTGCAACTCTGGTTTCCATCCTCGCTTTTCTTCGGGTCATGTGGAGCCTTCTGACTGTCCTGGGGTGGATTCTGTGGTGGATAGGTTGCAGCAGATCTGGAATCATGTGGTGGACAACTTGAAGTTGTCACAGGAGAAGGCTCAGCGCTTTGCCAACCGCCGCCGCGGTGTGGGTCCCCGACTACGCGTTGGGGATTTGGTATGGCTTTCTTCCCGCTTTGTTCCTATGAAGGTCTCCTCTCCCAAATTTAAACCTCGTTTTATTGGGCCTTACAAGATATTGGAAATCCTTAATCCTGTATCTTTTCGTCTGGATCTTCCTGTGTCGTTTGCTATTCACAATGTATTTCATAGGTCCTTGTTGCGGCGGTACATTGTGCCTGTAGTTCCTTCTGCTGAGCCTCCTGCTCCGGTGTTGGTTGAGGGCGAGTTGGAGTACGTGGTGGAGAAGATCTTGGATTCTCGCCTCTCCAGGCGGAGGCTTCAGTACCTGGTCAAGTGGAAGGGCTATGGTCAGGAGGATAATTCCTGGGTGGTCGCCTCTGATGTTCATGCGGCCGATTTAGTTCGTGCCTTTCATGCCGCTCATCCTGATCGCCCTGGTGGTCGTGGTGAGGGTTCGGTGACCCCTCACTAAGGGGGGGGGTACTGTTGTGAATTTGCTTTTTGCTCCCTCTAGTGGTTACTAGTTTTTTGACTCTGGTTTTTCTGTCATTCCTTTTATCCGCACCTGGGTCGTTAGTTAGGGGTGTTGCTATATAAGCTCCCTGGACCTTCAGTTCAATGCCTGGCAACGTAGTTATCAGAGCTAGTCTGCTGTGCTCTTGTCTACTGATCCTGGTTCCAGTTATATCAGCTAAGTCTGCCTTTTGCTTTTTGCTATTTGTTTTGGTTTTGTATTTTTGTCCAGCTTGTTCCAAAACTATATCCTGACCTTTGCTGGGAGCTCTAGGGGGGCTGGTGTTCTCCCCCCGGACCGTTAGACGGTTCGGGGGTTCTTGAATTTCCAGTGTGGATTTTGATAGGGTTTTTGTTGACCATATAAGTTACCTTTCTTTATTCTGCTATCAGTAAGCGGGCCTCTCTGTGCTAAACCTGGTTCATTTCTGTGTTTGTCATTTCCTCTTACCTCACCGTCATTATTTGTGGGGGGCTTCTATCCAGCTTTGGGGTCCCCTTCTCTGGAGGCAAGAAAGGTCTTTGTTTTCCTCTACTAGGGGTAGCTAGATTCTCCGGCTGGCGCGTGTCATCTAGAATCAACGTAGGAATGATCCCCGGCTACTTCTAGTGTTGGCGTTAGGAGTAGATATATGGTCAACCCAGTTACCACTGCCCTATGAGCTGGATTTTTGTATTCTGCAGACTTCCACGTTCCTCTGAGACCCTCGCCATTGGGGTCATAACAGCCCTCACCCTAACCCTAGCCCTAAACATAACCCTAGCCCTAACCCTAAATTTCCTAAATGGGAAAATGGAAATAAATACATTTTTTAATTTTTTTAATTTTTCCCTAACTAAGGGGGTGATGAAGGGGGTTTGATTTACTTTTATAGCGGGTTTTCTAGCGGATTTTTATGATTGGCAGCCGTCACACACTAAAAGACGCTTTTATTGCAAAAAATATTTTTTGCGTTACCACATTTTGAGAGCTATAATTTTTCCATATTTTGGTCCACAGAATCATGTGAGGTCTTGTTTTTGCGGGTCGAGTTGATGTTTTTATTGGTAACATTTTTGGGCACGTTACATTTTTTGATCGCTTTTTATTCCGATTTTTGTGAGGCAGAATGACCAAAAACCAGCTATTCATGAATTTCTTTTGGGTGGGGGGTATTTATACCGTTCCACGTTTGGTAAAATGGATAAAGCAGTTTTATTCTTTGGGTCAGTACGATTACAGCGATACCTCATTTATATTTTTTTTATGTTTTGGCGCTTTTATACGATAAAAACTATTTTATAGAAAAAATAATTATTTTGCATCGCTTTATTATTTTTTCACTGATGATGCTGTATGGCGGCTCGTCTTTTGCGGATCAAGATGACGTTTTCAGCGGTACCATGGTTATTTATATCTGTCTTTTGATCGCGTGTTATTCCACTTTTTGTTCTGTGGTATGATAATAAAGCGTTGTTTTTTTGCCTCGTTTATTTTTTTACGGTGTTCACTGAAGGGGTTAACTAGTGGGTCGGGTCGTTACGGACGCGGCGATACTAAATATGTGTACTTTTATTGTTTTTTTTTATTTAGATAAAGAAATGTATTTATGGGAACTATTATTTTTTTATTAATATATTATTTAGGATTTTTTTTTTATTTTTTTCTACACATCTGAATATTTTTTTGTTTACACTATAACATTGCCCCGGGGAGGGGGGCATCATGTTATAGTGTAAGATCGCTGATCTGAAACTTTGCAATGCACTAGCGATCTGACGTGCACTGCAGAGAGGCTTCCCGGCGCCTGCTCTGAGCAAGCGCTGGTAAGCCACCTTCCTGCAGGACCCGGATGCAGCCCCGCGGCCATTTTGGATCCGGGGCCTGCAGGGAGGAGACGCTCGGTACAACGCGAGCACATTGCGTTGTACTGAGGGTCTCAGGGAAGACCGCTGGGAGCCCCCTCCCTGCGCGATGCTTCCTTATGCCCCCAGAACACTGCGATCATGTTTGATCATAGTGTTTCAAGGTTAATGTGTTTTGGGGTTAATGTGTTTTGGGGTTAATGTGCCAGGAGCGGTCTGTGACCGCTCATGGCACATAGTGCCGGAGGTCAGCTGCGATAGTCAGCTGACACCCGGCCGCGATCGGCCGCGTTCCCCCTGGGAGCGCGGACGATCATTATGACATACTATCCCGTCAGTGGGCATATGGGCCCACCCCACCTCAACGGGATAGTACGTCACATGTCAGAAAGGGGTTAAAGGAGTTGTCCACTACTCAGCCAACCCTTTCTGAATCCCTGTGTTTTCCCCCAGTAAAATAGTAGCACCTACAGTGGGTACGGAAAGTATTCAGACCCCTTTAAATTTTTCACTCTTTGTTTAATTGCAGCCATTTGGTAAATTCAAACAAGTTAATTTTTTTTCTCATTAATATACACTCTGCACCCCATTTTGACTGAAAAAAAACAGAAATGTAGAAATTTTTGCAAATTTAATAAGAAAGAAAAACTGAAATATCACATGGTTATAAGTATTCAGACCCTTTGCTCAGACGCTCATATTTACAGTACCTTGCGAAAGTATTCGACCCCCTGGAACTTTTCAACCTTTTCCCACATATCATGCTTCAAACATAAAAATACAAAATGTAAATTTTTGGTGAAGAATCCACAACAAGTGTAACACAATTGTGAAGTTGTACAAAATTTATTGGTTATGTTAAATTTTCGTGGAAATTCAAAAACTGAAAAGTGGGGCGAGCAATATTATTCGGCCCCTTTAACTTAATGCTTTGTTGCGCCACCGTTTGCTGCGATTACAGCTGCAAGTCACTTGGGGTATGTCGCTATCAGTTTTGTACATCGAGAGACTGAAATTCTTGCCCATTCTTCATTGGCAAACAGCTCAAGGTCAGTGAGGTTTGATGGAGATCGTTTGTGAACAGCAGTTTTCAGCTCTTTCCACAGATTCTCGATTGGATTGATGTCTGGACTTTTACCGGGCCATTCTAACACCTGGATAAGTTTATTTGTGAACCATTCCATTGTAGATTTTACTTTATGTTTGGGATCATTGTCTTGTTGGAAGACAAATCTCCATCCCAGTCTCAGGTCTTTTGCACACTTCAACAGGTTTTCTTCAAGAATGGTCCTGTATTTGGCTCCATCCATCTTTTTTTTTTTTTTAATTCGTTTATTAGTTCAGAATTCATTAATTATACCATGAAATACAAACAGTTGCAAAACATCTTCATACCAGAAGTTACAAAGGTAGTAGAATGGGCATGGTAAATCATTAGTTCCTTATAAGAAAATACCTATTATACAACTTAACAACTCTAACCATTAACAGTAAGTCGCCGAAAGAAAAACAGATTTAAATCCTGCTCTATGAGCGATGCCCCCGAAAACCACAAGCCCACCTTCCCATGTAGATGTCTAGTTAGTGTAGACTATAGAGTACGACAAGAGGAATTCCATCTGCCCCATATCTTCTCGAATTTACCTGGACATCCTCTATTTTGATACATTGTTTTTTCATATGGGATAATTGAATTCACCAGATCAATCCAAACTCTAAGGGTCGGGGGAGAGCCACCAATCCATCTTAACGCTAATACCTTCCTTGCCAAAAAGAGCGTCTCTCGGAGAAAGATCCCAGTATAGTGATCCCAAGTCTCCGTATCCCACACCCCGAACAAACAGGTCAATGTTTCGAGCGGGACAGGGATCGACAGTAAAGACGTTAATAATGTCGTTACCTCTCTCCAGTAATGGAGAACTACAGGGCACCTCCAAATCATATGGACAAAATCTGTATCAGGCATATGACACCGTAAGCAATCTGACGAATGTAAGCGGCCCATTTTAAAAAGTCGCATCGGGGTCAAATAGGCCTGATATATGATATATAACTGGGTCATCCTATTATTGATTGAAGGGGAAACTTTAGTTGAAGATTCAAGAATATCTTCCCATTCCTCTCCCAGTACATCGGGAAGGAGTTCCTCCCATTTCCCCTTGACAGAATTGATGACAGACCCATCTCCCACGGATAATAAATATGTATATAGAGAGGAAATAAGTCCTTGAGGACCCTGTGATTTGAGGATACCTATCAAAGGTAGAGAAGAGATCGCCCGACCCGTACCTACATTTCGTATGTGCGATTGGAAAGCTGATCTTAGTTGTAAATACCGGTAATTGTTCAAAGGTTACAAAACCCCCCTGGTTATGTATATCACTCACCGAGAGAACACCACGGGAGATCCAGAAATCAGTGGATGGGTGATTTAGTAATTCTGGCATATAACCATTATTCCACAGTGGCATTTCAGCTATGACATCCACAAATTTAATAATTCTTTTTATTTGCCTCCATACCAATCTCGCCAGCCGGAGCATAGGCAACAGACGACAAGCACTAACTTTCTCCATCTCCAAAAATCCCAGTGGGCAATCAATCCGGGCAGAATGAATTAAATGACTCTCGGAATTAGGTAGGGAGCTATTAGGCATCCACTTACTTATCGCCTTAGCCTGCCCAGCAAGATAGTACAGATAGAGGTCTGGTAAAGCCGCCCCACCCCCCTTTTTTGGTCTCTGTAGAATAGATAGTTTGAGTTTGGGCCTGGTCTTCCCCCATATAAAGGATGTGATTAAGGAATTTAATTTTGGGAAAAATGACGGTACAGCACTATGCTGAAAGCAATAATTGAGTTTGGGAAGCAGTATCATGGCTCCATCCATCTTCTCATCAATTTTAACCATCTTCCCTGTCCCTGTTGAAGAAAAGCAGGCTCAAACCAGGATGCTGCCACCACCATGTTTGACAGTGGGGATGGTGTGATCAGGGTGATGAGCTGTGTTGCCTTTATGCCAAATATATGGTAAGTAAGAATTTTTGAAGAGTCAAAGGCAAGAAAAGCGCAATTCTTGAGATGTTTTAAGGTGAAGGAGACATGAGCGAGTGAGTGATTAGATATAGAAAGCGAAGTTAAGATGTGATTCAAATATAACCTAAAGACAGAGAGCATGCTGCTTGAAGTTACCATAGTACCACAAACAGAAATTGCAATATCGGATTAGGTAGGTTAGTACAGGGAGAAAACACAAGAAGCTTAGTTTTGGAAAGATCCAGTTTTAGGCCACGTTCACACGTTCAGTATTTGATCAGAATTTTACATTAGTATTTGTAAGCCAAAGCCAGGAGTAAGATAATTAGAGGAAAATTATAATAGAAATGTCACCACTTCTGCATTTATCACCCACTCCTGATGTCGGTGGCTTACAAATAATGATGTAAAATACTGACCAAATGCTGAACGTGTGAACATGGCCTTAGATACAGGGAGGACATAATGTTAGAGACAGCGGTATTTTGTAGTAATGCAGAGGTGATGTCAGGAGAAGATTTGTACAGTATACTTGGATGTCATCAGCATAGAGATGGTACTGAAAACTACAGTAAATCTGCCGATGGTTTGTGCGATATTGGTAGTATAGCGAGAATACGTGCTGGCGTGCTATTCCTTTCATTCCCACCAGAGTTATATTACGGGATCAGGTGCTCCAGATAACGGACAGGTTGGAAATGTGTCTTCCATCTAATGCTATGTTATTATGTCTAGGAAACTGTTTATAAGCACAGCACGTAAAAGAAATGATGTTCTTCACCGAAACATAGCTGGCAGTTCCTGTGATTGCCAGGGCTGCTCAAAACAGTTCTGTTGTGTTAGATGTACCCCCGCCAAGTCTATCGTCACCATCTTCTGATTGTTATTTCCCTACAAGTCAACCCAGGATAGTAGAGATCCCGGAATAGTCAGAATAGGACACAAACTACGTGACAAAGACAGATACAAAGTCCCGATGGGGGGACTGATTCTAGGAAATCTAGGGCAGTGAATGGAGAGTGACACAGGGACATGGAAGCCATTACGTGCTTTATGGGGTCCCTCATGTAAAATACAATCAATCACACACATTTTTATATTCTCTGGTGTGTATTACATAATGTGATCAAAAGAGAAAATATAAAGTAGCAGAATGCAATGTCTAGAATGTGGAGAGAAAATTACTTTTTTTTTACATTTTCCATGTAACTATTTATATTAATAAAAATACCCTAAAATCTTGCAATTTGAACTCTGGCGTCTAAGACTAATATTAGGCTGATACTTCTTGTTCTGGAGAGATAATTTTTCTGTGATTATTTATTATGCTCCTTTATAGTTATCTCTTTTTTATGATAGGCAGGATTACAATGAAGGATATTGCCTAGGTAGATATCACAGGTAGAGACAAGCAGATTGCTTTGAGTGTCCCCGGTCCATGGTCAGTAATTTATGGCTGTGAACAGGAGCTAAAAAGGGTATTGGGTATTTTAAGAAATGTTTAATAGGTTAGGCCAGGTTCATATTGCGTTAACAGCAACCCGTCCAACACATGCGTTAACGGGCTGCTGTTAACGCAAGTGCCGATGTGTCATCGCGGTAGCGCAGATAGAGCTAGCAGATGCTCAATCTGCGCTAGCAGTGATGGACCCAGAAACGCTGCAGCCCGCGTCTGAGGGTCCGTCACTCAATGACGGCACATAGCTAGCGCAAGCCCACAATGGGCGTGCGCTAGCGATGCATCCGACATTGGACATAATGGCGGCGTTAACGGACTGCGTTACACCGCGTTATGCCGCGGTGTAACGTATTCCGCTCAGGCTCCACTCCAGCACCACCTCTTTAAGGCTGGGTTCACATTACATTATAGGTGTCCGCCTATAACGTAATGTGAACCCAGCCTTAGAGTAGAGTACAGCCCTGCCAAAAAGTCTACCTTGTGTTGACAGGATTAGAATTTCTTTAGCCAAAATAAAAGCTGATGGTTATATATGTGATATGGTGTTCGATGTCAACTGTTAATGTATGATTGATGAGGATGTGGTGCGGAAGTGGGTGGTGGGACTGTGGAAGGTTGAGGGGTGGAGGTGGTGCTGGAGTGGAGCCTGTGCGGAATCTCAAAGGGGCCAAAAAATTTGCCAATATGTGGCACTGAAATCACTGGTGGCAGCCCTGATCCTATATAATACAGCCTGTCTCACTGCCTCCTGCTGGTGATAAGTTTCTCCCTGTCAGCTGTATACCAGTGTGAAGATTCATATTCTAAATACAGTTGAGATTCTGCACACATAACGCATAGTTATGTAAGGTCTATGTGAGTCAAGAGAGTTTTAAAACTATTCAGCTAAACAATATATAGGCACACCTACTGGGAACAAACAGAGGAATAAGAGGAGTTTAGAAAAGATGTCTCTGATAGATGGCAGATGGGTTAAAAAGCTGACAATATCATCCTGTAGTTCACAGGAAGTCATAGACTGACTTCCTCTGTACACAGGAGAGCATGCACTGGACTCACATGAAACTGCTGTGATAATACAAGGTTTAATATGTATGGAAGCAACTGAGCTGCAAGGAAATAAGTTACACTACTTGAGAATATTACTGGGGAGTTAATGTTTTATATATGTAAAAACACTAGTGATACTTTATAATATAATTTGATAGTTTTTCCTGCGGTCCTATACAAAACTAAAGAACACATTTGATTATGAGATATGACATTTTCAATGATTGTTTCCATAAACATTTAAGCAAATTCTATCTCTTTCAACCTTTATTCTTCATGACTGGGCAGATTACAACTTTTAATATACTTCTTCAGAAATTATACAACCACTCTCATTTTTTATTAACTCATATTATATATTAGCATAAATAACGTGTTAGCCTTAAAGACGTTGTCCACTACTTAGGCCGGGGCACACTTGCGAGTTCAATGCGAGAAACTCACGCGAGTCTCTCGCACCAAGTTCCGGCACTGCCGTCGGAACTCTGGACCGGAGCATGCGGCTGCATAGAAATACATGCAGCTGCAAACTCCTGTCCCGAGTGCCGGAACTTGATGTGAGAGACTCGGCGAGTTTCTCGCATTGAACTCGCAAGTGTGACCCTGGCCTTAGACCACCTCTTTTCATACCCCTCACTTGGCCCTCATAAAATAGTAAAGCATATACTCACTTGCTACGCTGGTGCTGTTCCTGCGATGTCAGCACTCGCGGTCCTCTCCATTGTTGTGACATGTGGCACCGGCGTCACTGTCCCCACCTCCTGTCGAATTCAGCAGGAAGAAGAAGCTGCAGAGCGGACGTCCTCGTCGTGTTCAATTTGTTCAAAGGTGGAGACAGTGATGTCAGCACTGATCACTCCCTTGCCCGACATCATCTTCCTGGTAAAAAAAAAATGGCAGGCACATGCACAGTGCGCCTGCCAAGATCAACAGGCCGGTACAAAGCAAAAATAGGACATTTTTTCTATTGTTTCCTTTTGATCACTTGGTGCAAGTGCAAAGACTGTACAATGTAATAGTGATGTCAGGCGGGGTGGCGAGGTGTGGGTTTTTCACATGTGGTTACAGCAGTGGAATCGAGATAAAAGTGTGTGAGTGTGGGACTAAGGGTACCGTCTCACTATACGATTTACCAACGATCACGACCAGCGATACGACCTGGCCGTGATCGTTGGTAAGTCGTTGTGTGGTCGCTGGGGAGCTGTCACACAGACCGCTCTCCAGCGACCAACAATGCCGAGGTTCGCTGGTAACCAGGGTAAACATCGGGTTACTAAGCGCAGGGCCGCGCTTAGTAACCCGATGTTTACCATGGTTACCAGCGTAAAAGTAAAAAAAAAAAAAACGTACATACTCACCATCTGATGTCCGTCAGGTCCCTTGCCGTCTGCTTCCCGCTCTGACTGAGTGTCGCCGTACAGTGAGAGCAGAGTGCAGCGGTGACGTCACCGCTGTGATCTGCTCTCACTTTCCGGCCGGCAGACAGTCAGAGCGGGAAGCAGACGGCAAGGGACCTGACGGACATCAGATGGTGAGTATGTACGTTTTTTTTTTTTTTACTTTTACGCTGGTAACCACGGTAAACATCGGGTTACTAAGCGCGGCCCTGCGCTTAGTAACCCGATGTTTACCCTGGTTACAAGTGAACGCATCGCTGGATCGCTGTCACACACAACGATCCAGCGATGACAGCGGGAGATCCAGCGATTCTCAGCAGGGTCCCTGATCGCTGCTGCGTGTCAGACACTGCGAGATCGTAACTATATCGCTAGAACGTCACGAATCGTGCCGTCATAGCGATGAAAATGCCACTGTGTGACGGTACCCTAATACTCCTAGACACTGAAGATTACCAGCAGTTGCTTTTTCCCCTAAGATCTTAAGATCAGATCAGCACTAGACAGTCTGAGTGCAAATACTGTAAAGTGTGTGGCTGCATGAGGTTGCAACTCTGTGTCAGTGACCAAAGATTGCAAGGCTGGCCAGTGGCACAAGGAGCAGAGCCAGGGAGATGGCCAATGCTATGGACAATGGAGAGGAGAAGGAAGACGATGTTGCTCAAGCAGAGGGGGAGTCCAGCCCAGGCTCCCCAAGGAGCCAGTCGCCGGTGGTTAGTCCCGTAGTGGGCTGCTCACAATCTGTCCATCTCCCCAGCCAGGCAGGCTCAGATATACTCCTGCAAGTTGCACTAGCCAGACTCAAGGCAGGAGGCAAGACCTTCTACGAGATGCTCATGCCAGCAGCCGAACGTCACAAGGCAGCCGCAGTGGAATGTCGCAAAGCAGCAGCGGAATGTTGCAAGGAAGCCGAGCGCGAGTACCAGTGACAAATGCTGAAGTTCCAACTCCAGCTTCAGCCACAGAGCCCAGACAGTCGTGAGTCCCTTGAAATCTGGGTCCCGAAGCTACGGGCGAAGGACTTCCTTCTACTGCACAAAGGAGAGGACTTGAACACTTTCTTGCTGGCATTTGAAAAAAATTGCCATCAATACCATCTACCTAAGGACCAGTGGGTCTGATTCTTAACCCGTCACCTCAGGGGTAAGGTGCTGAAAATCTTTGGGTACATGCGAGACCAACCTGAGCTATGAGGATATCAAGCAGGTTCTGGTCTGGCAGTATAACTTGACCTAAAGGCGTATCTAGGGAGGGGTAGCTGGGGCATGTGCCCTGGGCGCAGCCGTCAGGAAGGGCGCAATTGGTCAGCATAATGTATTGGTCTGAAGTGACTCCCCCAGATGATGCATTCTGCCGTCCCCCCAGACTGGGAGTTTGCAGTTACCTGAGCCGACTGTCAAGCTTACAGTAGTCTCCGAGAAGCTGCAGTGATAAATTGTACTTGCGTCTTTCAGACATCTTTCAGAAGCGAGTACAACTGAAGCTCCGACTGCCGGGTCAGAACGACATCAGGAACATGATCAGGTGTAGTGATCACGCAGCTGATGTCATTTGCCGGTGCACATTGATGGTAAATGCTCCTCAATAGTGGAGCTGAAGAAACCAAAAATTGAATGTAATGAGGGGAGGGTTGATTTAGTGTGGGGGTATTTACAGAATTGTGGATTTGGTGGAGGTATTTACTGTGTGTGCCGGGGAGAATTAGTGTAGTGGAGCTGGGGGAGATTTACTGTGTATGGGGTGTAAGGTGGCAGCTTTACAGATCATGCATGGGAAGTATGTGTCCCCGAGCTGCTAAGCCTCTTTGATTTAGGTCCCGGAGTGCTGAGAGGTTTTTAATGGGCCCAGATTATGGGTCTAGATTTTACGAACAGCTGAAAGAGCTTGGTGGGATCAGCTGCTTACTTACCTCCAGTCCAGATCTTGGAATGTCTGATTTAAGGCAGCTGTTGCTGTCTCACTTTGTCTGCTTGTTTGCAAGGTGAGGAGGCCTTGCATGTGCTGCTCAGACCTTGCTGGAGTCCGAGAGAAAGGGACGGACATTTAAACAGCTATGCCCATGTGTTATATGGACTAGTTATTTTCCATTTTTGTTCTGTTATACCTTTTTGCACCTGGAAGAGGCTTTATATTTTGTTAACCCTGACGGTTTATAAACTTTTAATAAACCGCCTATTCGTTTTGAATCAACACACTGAATACCGTGTGTGAAACAGCATCTACCACAGAGCCGATCCTTCTCAGGGAGTATTTACTGTGTGTGGGTATTTACTGTGTGTGGAGTTGTTTACTATGATAGGGCTGGGAGAGATTTACTGTGTGTGGGGGAAATTTACTATGTGTGGCGGGGGAGATTTACTGTGTGTGGTGGGGGAGATTTACTGTGTGCGGAGGGAGGATTAGTATAACAGGAGGGGGGGTGATTTGAGGACACAAGTTTGTGGAGCAAGGAAGGGACAGGTGCAGACACAATATGGGGAGATGGGAGAAATTTGAAGACACAATATGAGGAGCAAGGAGGGAAATGGGGGATATGTATGAGGGGATGGGTTCAGACACAGTATGAGGAGCAAGGGGAAAATATATACGGGTACAGTATTGAGAACGAGGGTGATGGGATGGGTGTGGGCACATTATGGTTGTTGGGGAGATATGTGAGGAGGCAGCATGAAGAGTGAGAGGATAAATGCGTAAGGAGACTATTGAGGGAATAGTGCAATGAGACAGTATGGGGGGAGTGTGAGTGGGCACAGAATAAAGACAAGTAATGTGGGGGTTGGGTAGTGTAGGAAGAGGGACTGGACCGGTGGTGCCTTTCTTGTGCCTGTCCCGGAACCATCGGGACTGTCATCATTGTTGCAGTGGGGAAAGCATTTAGATCTGGACAGACCTTTGCACTGCTTTGAAGGGGGAGTGACTCAGACGCAACAGGAGACAGTTAACTCTCGCTCCATGAGATGATGTTGCAGCACCGACCCTTATTGCCGTATGCTACCTCGCTCCCCTGCTGACCATGAGAGAATTGACTGTGTGCCTTCACCTAGTGGTAACACCGAATTGACCGCGCGTGCCGTTCCTCAGTCTAACGCGGGCACGCGGCCCACTGCTGAACCGGACTATCAGCCGGAGATGTCTGGCTTACATCCCGCCTCAGTCACTGAGCTTTACAGGACCCTTTACTATTGGAGTGCCACCGGAGAACATCCTTTGTCATTGGTGTGCCACCGAAGCACACCATTTGCCATAGGCCTACCAAAGGGGCACAATATGTCACCTTTTTGCCTACCATTGGGGCACCCATCTTGGGCTTTTTAGCGACTATCGGGGTGCATTCTCTGACCTTTTTTCTTACCGCCGGGGCTGCCATCTTGGGCTTTTTAGCTGCCACTGGGGTGCACTGTCTGACCAGTTGCATACCACCGGGGCACCCATATTAGCCTTTTTAGCTACCACCGGGTTGCACTCTCTGTCAACTTTGCTTACCATCAGGGCAACCATCTTGGGCTTTTTAGGTGCCACTGGTGTGCACTATCTGACCATTTTGCTTACCACCGGGCACCCATCTTGGGCTTTTTAGCAGCCACAGGGGTACATTCTCTAACCATTTTGCTTACCACCAGGGCAACCATCTTGGGCTTTTTAGTTGCCACCGGGGTGCACTCTTTGGCCTTTTCACTTACCACTGGGACACAGTGCACCCATCTCGGGCTTTTTAGCTGCCACCTGTGTGCACTTACTGACCATTTTGCTTACCACCAAGGCACCCATCTTGGGCTTTTTTTAGCTATCATCGGGGTGCACTCTTTGTCCTTTTTTGCTTACCACCGGGGCTCCCATATTGGGCTTTTTAGCTGACACTGGGGTCCACTTTTTGGCTTTATTGCTTACTACTGGGGCACCCATCTTGAACTGTTTAGCCTGCCACCGGGGTGCACTCTTTGCAAATTGCCTTCTATGTAGTATAATGTGCCCCACATAGCCTTCCATTTAATATACTGGGCCCCATATAGCTTTCTGTTTAATATAATGGGCCTCACATAGCCTTCCATTTAATTTAGTGGGCCCCACATAGCCTTCCAAATAATACAATAGGCCCCACATAGCCTTCTATTTAATTTGATCAATTGGCCTTCCAATTAATATAATGGGGCCAAAATAGCCCTCTATTTAATATAATGAGTGCCACAAAGCCTTCAATTTAATATATTAGGACCACATAGCCCTCCATTTAATATAATGGGCCCAACATAATCTTACATTTAATATATTTGGCCCCACAATGCTTTTCATTTAATATGCTAGGCCCTATGTTGCCTTCCATTTAATATAACGGGCCCCACATAACCTTCCATTTAATATAATGGGGCCAAAATAGCCCTCTATTTAATATAATGAGTGCCACAAAGCCTTCCATTTAATATAATGGACCCCACCTAGCCCTCCATTTAATATGATGGGCCTCACATAGCCTTCCATTTAATATATTGGGCCTCACATAGCTTTTTATTTAATATACTGTGCCTCACATAGCCTTTCAATTAATACTATGGGCCCTACACAATCCTCCATTTAATATAATGGGCTCACAAAGCCTTCCATTTAATACAATAGGCCCTACATAGCTGTAAGAATAGCAGGGACGCGGGATGGAGTGACGAGCAGTAGGCAAAGCAAAAGTTCAAGGGTTTATTACAGGGGTTACTCCACGCAGGGAGAGAAAGGGTTAAGAGGAGAGTTAAACTAAATATAACGTCAGGGCACGAACAAATGGTTATGCAACAGGTAAACTTATCAGTCTGATGGGTTCCGGCCTGTCGTAACTTGAACTCCCACGATGGCGCCGTAAGCGACGCGTGAAGTCTCTGGCCTGATGCTGAAGGAAGTTGATACAGTGCCTCCTGGCGGATGCGACAACTCCTCGCTCTCCGGGGAGAGGTCCTGGTAACCGGGAAGACGTTCATGCTGGGAAGTCATCTGTGGTGCCACCGGACTGGGACTCAGTTCACAGGCAGAGGCGGGGATGACGCTACTTGGCTGTGAATGACTCAGCGGGTCTGACTCAGGCCACGGCAGAAGGCGGAACGATGCAAGTCCCCGAGACTGGGGTAAGAGGGCATGCAGATATACGCTCCTTACAGTCGGTCTGTTCAAGGGCGGGAATGTTGCAGCGCAGGTTTGGGCTATTGCGTAGCTCCACGGATAGTGAGTGAACTTTCTCCTGCTGAGTGCTCTGTCTTCCCTCCAACTGACTCGCTTTCCCGCGCACCATCCCTTTTATCCCTGACATGCCCCCTACAGTCGGTCCATCCGAGTCAGAAAGCTTTTCCCCCGGCAACAATGGTGACAGCCCCGATAGTTCTGGAACTAACACGAGAGAGGTATTACCAGTGTAGTCCATCTTCCTACATAGACTTCCATAATGGGCCAAACATAGCCTTTCATTTAAATCTCTCCGGTCAGTGGATGAATTTCTTGTGGCCTTGGGCCTCCTCTATGATGACCCTGACGGGGTCTCCCTCGCTGAGTCTAAGCTCCAGCAGGGGAATCGGTTAGTTATGCATAATCCTGTTGTAGATTGGCAGTCTAGGGTAATAGCAAAATGGAGTGATTTCTGTCTGGTTTTGAGGGGTATTCTCAGAAAAGGGGTGCCAGGAGTTGCCTTCTCATTGGGCTTATGACTGTCCCGTTAACTTGCTCCCTGAAGCAAATCTACCCAAATCCAGGTTATACAATCTTTCGGGTCCTGCCAAGGGACACATCAGACCTTCCTCTTCCCCTCTTGCTGCAGGTTTCTTTTTTTGTCAAGAAAAAAGATTGAGGTCTGCATCCTTGTCTGGATTTTTGGGAGTTAAATCAGGTTACCATCCGAGACACTTATCCCATTCCGCTAATTCTGGATTTGTTTAATCAGATTGTTGAAGCAAAATGGTTCTCCAAGTTAGATCTTAGAAGGGCCTATAATCTGATTAGAATCAGAGCAGGGAATGAGTGGAAAATGATGTTCGACCCCCTAAAAGGACATTTTGAAAACCTCATTAGGCCATTTGGTCTGACTAATGCCCCAGCCATTTTTCAACATTTTGTCAATTATATATTCTGTCATCTGGTGGGCAAATTTGTGGTGGGATAACTTGATGATATTTTAATTTACTCAACTGATTTTGGCACACATCAGGGACATGTCAAACAGGTACTACTGATATTGCAAGATAATAAACTGTATGGTAAGCCTGAGAAATAGGTGTTCACCGTTCAGGAGGTGCAATTTCTTCAGTTGCCTTTTGTCTACTTCGTGTTTCCGGAAGGCTATGGATTCTTTAGAACAGGCAAGGTTCAACTTATTAAAGTGTTATGCTTTAATAAAAAAGGTACAGTGCTTACAAATAAAAAGAATATAAAAATATGGTGATAAAAAGACATACAGATATGCAAAACAGTATAAAATAAACAGGGGAAAACTTACAGAAATATCGAACTTGTAGTCTGCTTCTTCTCCCTGAGGGGGGATGAATATGGACTGGATCACATCAGCTAGGCTGCCCCTCAATCTGCGAACACCCCCCTTTGGTTGTAGGTCTAATTTATAGAGTCACCATGGAGGTCAAATTTCTAGACCAGACCCTCATGTTGATATTATAATTACTTGTCTCTGATTGGACCATGGCCACTCCACCAATGAATATATTATTTTCTTCTGGGATTCCCTATGTAAAAGTTTCTCACAGATAGATAGTGTCAGGCCGTAATTGACATCTCTCTTCAAAAGAGCCGAAGGTGTGAAGAGCTTCCTCTCCTTCCTGGTCCTTAGCTAGGACCCCTGGTGAGATTGGAGACAGATGGCTGCTTTCTCAGGATAACACATATTAACACCTTGGTGAGACCTGCAGCCTTCAGGGCAGATGCTAATCCACTGCAAGTCACACAATCATACCTATACATATTTCACTACAATTATCACCTGTATGCTTAGACAATGAAGCAAAGAGAATGCATTGTTATCAAGTAGTACACCCTGGTAAGACCTGTCCCAGTGCATGAAGGTGCATCATAGATTGCAATGGGGTAAAAAATAAGGGAAATGGGCAGAGCTTACCAGGGATAAGACCCTATGACCCTGAGCCGGTTGGCAAGACTCCCACGCGCGTTTTCGCGTGTTTCAGACACCGCTTTCTCAAGGGGATACGGTGAGGTTTACAAAAAGAACCTTCAAATAGCCCTGGTGATCGGTCACATGGTCCGTGTGGACCAATGAAATTGGCGCACTTGGTGCATGCATACTGCGCCTGGCGGGTCGCCACAGCTAGAGCACAAGACGTCAAGCATCATTGCGCACATGCAGGGAGAGGAAAGGTGCAGGAGGCATACAGACGTCCGGCCGAGCACGGCGGGCAGCACTGCGCACGGCCATAAATCAGAAATACCCAGCGCAAGCCCACAAACAAGACCAAATAAAAAAAAAAGTGTTTAGATACAGCGCATACCAAATAATACAGCAAAGGGGCCGTTAAAACATTACGCATTAAATGAACATAGAGGAGTACACGTCGGCAGGCATATTTGCAGGAAGCTGTGTAGAAGAGTTGCTGGGAGTAAGGGTACGTTCACACAGGACTTTTTTGCTGCGTATTTTTATGCTAATTTTCAGCTGCTTTTTACAGTTCCAGCAAAGCCTATGCGATTTCAGAAATCTCATGCACACACATTGGGTTTTTGTTTGATCAGTATTTTCTGCTTTGCTGCGTTTTTTGGACATAGGGCATGTCACTTCTTTCAGCGTTTTTGCTGCGTTTTTGCAGCGTTTTTTCACCCATTGACTTGAATGGGTGATGGAAAAAACATGTAGCATTATTTGCTGCGTTTTTGTGCAGAAAAATCATGGCCAGCAGGAAGTGATCTCACAGCCAAGAGCTTAGGGGTGTGGTTAGTGAGGTGTGAAGAGCCATTGTGAGCCATTGTGAGGTGTGAAGAGCCATTGTGAGGTGTCCTGATTGTGATCTATTGTGAGGGAGTTCCTGGTAGTGAGGTGTTAGCCATGTCTTGGTATAGGAGGATGAGCATTAACGTTTCCC
Organism: Ranitomeya variabilis; assembly: GCF_051348905.1. NCBI lineage: Eukaryota > Metazoa > Chordata > Amphibia > Anura > Dendrobatidae > Ranitomeya > Ranitomeya variabilis. The sequence goes on from NC_135236.1 coordinate 85,357,472, forward strand.
AACTAATCATGGAGGTAATATTTTTTTTTAATTTGTGATATATCTATCTATCCGATTGTTTGCAATGGTACACTTTGCGATGCTCATGTGCTGTTATGTACATGTTCATGTGTTCTGCATGTGTATGTTTGTATCTTCCTTGTCATGAATGTTGGCTTAATTTCATCTTGCATTTGGTAATTACGTTTTCATTTATTTTTTTAAGGTGGAAGCAATGCCTGTAATTTGGGATGTAGCTTGCCCAAACTACAGTGATCGTCAAAAAAAGGCCGATGCATGGCATGTAATTCGCCGTAAATTGTTCCCCCGCTGGGATGAAGGCGATGCTAAGCTCCACTGGGGTCACTCAACTTTATTATCATGCACAAATAGACAAAAAAACGCACCAAAACCGCACAAAAAACGCATATATTATAAGCAGCTGAAAACTGGCATAAAAAAAGCAGCAAAAATACGCAGCAAAAAAGTCCTGTGTGAACTTACCCAAAAAACGCACCAAATACGCACCAAAAAAACGCACCTAAATTAGCATAAAAAAACGCAGCAAAAAAGTCCTGTGTGAACTTAAGGTACTTTCACACTAAACGATATCGCTAGCGATCCGTGACGTTGCAGCGTCCTGGCTAGCGATATCGTTGTGTTTGACACGCAGCAGCCATCAGGATCCTGCTGTGATATCGCTGGTCGTTGAATAAAGTTCAGAACTTTATTTGGTCGTCAGACCGGCGTTTATCGTCAGGTTTGACACCAAAAGCAACGATACCAGCGATGTTTTACGCTGGTAACCAGGGTAAAAATCGGGTTACTAAGCACAGGGCCGCGCTTAGTAACCCGATGTTTACCCTGGTTACCAGCGTAAAAGTAAAAAAAACAAACAGTACATACTCACCTGTGCGTCCCCTGCCGTCCGCTTCCTGCTCTGACTGAGCGCCGGCCCTAAAGTGAAAGTAAAAGCACAGCGGTGACGTCACCGCTCTGCTGTTAGGGCCGGAGCTCAGTCAGTGTGGGACGCGGACGCCGGGGGACGCGCAGGTGAGTATGTACTGTTTGTTATTTTTTACTTTTACGATGGTAACCAGGGTAAACATCGGGTTACTAAGCGTGGCCCTGCGCTTAGCAACCCGATGTTTACCCTGGTTACCCGGGGACCTCGGCATCGTTGGTCGCTGGAGAGCGGTCTGTGTGACAGCTCTCCAGCGACCAAACAGCGACGCTGCAGCGATCGGCATCGTTGTCGCTATCGCTGCAGCGTCGCTTAATGTGAAGGTACCTTTACCCTAATAGTAGCTGGAAGGGCAGAGTAGAAGGTCACTGTTGACACCATGAGTTACAGATGGCTCTAAATACTGTAGATAACAAAAACAAATAAGAAGAAAATGGACATGAAAACGAGGTTAAAATCAAAACATCCGGACTAGGGAGGTAAAGGTGGACAAAGGGGATTACAGACCAAATATAAGGATCACTAAATATACAAATAAAAATATTATTATAAGAAGGAAGCACAACTGAGGGACTCATTAAGGCCCTTGGGGGCATGGTGTCTAAAGTGACAATCCACTTAGTTTCCCTCTGAACAAGAATCTTTTTGTTGTTCCCCCCTCTGACACCCATAGGAATGCTATCGATATCCCTAACTATAAGTGATTTTGCATCACAATTATGGTGAACCTTAACGTGGCTGGGGATCGTTTTTAGGTCAGAGGGGTCGGCTACTGTCTTGGCCTCACAAAGGTCCCGCACATGCTCACATACTTGCACTCTGAGCTTCCAAGAAGTAAGGCCTACGTATATCTTGGAGCAGCAACATGTTGTATAATATATTATGTTAGTACTACTGCACGACATACGCTGTCGAATGTGGAACTGTCTGGAGCCATGTGAAGAGTGGAAAGCAGAGCAGTGTAGGACTTTTGCACAAGCAAGACAGTGGCCGCATGGAATAGAGCGGGGCCTCTAGTGCCAAATGGATTGGTAATGGCCGGAGTGTAATGACTATTGACTAAGAAGTCATTAAGATTTTTAGATCTCCTAGAGGTCATGGAGGGGAAGCTACCCAATGAAGATCCCAGGGTGGGCTCGGCACTGAGAATAGCCCAATAATTGTGTTATCCCACTCGTGATTGTAGATGAGTAGATGAACCGAATTTTTCCATCTCCATCGGCATTAGTATGACTCTTATTTGAATTCTCAAGGCAAGTGTGTCTAAACTATATTCATCTCATTCTTAAATATCCTCTTCTACCTGCTCCTGAGCCAATCATAGGAAGCGCATGTCGTCACCGCCCGCAAGTCACAGCTGTATCATGTTCGGGCACTCAGCTCCGGCATGTGTCGGGAGGAAGTGCCTCCATGGCGTCAGTGATACAGCCGACATGCGCTACCTACAATTACCACACTCCCCTTGAGAAAGCAGATCAGCGAAACGTGCGTTGGGACGTTTGTGACTTAAGGTTGGTCGACCAGCTGCACTATGGGCAAGCCTTACTCCATACCTGTCTCCATGTGGATACACTAATTTTTACATGCATATTTATATAATTACTCATCATCATGTTTTCTGGCATCCATAATATGGAGGATTTTCATACACTTGTGCTATTAGTACCCGCAGCTTGACCTTACTCCACTTGTGCCACTTCTTTACACCTGATTTATTTCCTCTTTGATTCTTTTAACATATTTCAAGTTTACTTTTTGACTCATGTACTTTTTATTATGTTATAATTTATAATAAGAAAAACATTTTATTTTAATATTTTATATCTCTCGGAGGGGTGATTTTTGAATACCTTGTATCCTTTTTTTGGCTGCATTAATTATTCACCCAACTACTAGTTTGTTCATGAATGGGATACTTATTGCATATCTTTAACCCTTAGAATTATTTTTATATGTTTTTTGGATATTTCTTTGATTATAAATCTTACTCCGGTCTCTGCTGTAGTAAGATTTGTGACCTAGCGAATGCTACTGCTTGCCATGAATTTGATGAGCGGACATCACCATGATGCGTCCTGTCCGTGCTATACCTACTTTGTTGAAGCTAGGTGAAAATGGAGTGAGAATGCCAACATTTTTTAAAGCTTTGTAAGCCATAATTCTGTTGTAAAAGCGTTGATGAATCGGGACCATTATGTTTCCTTATTGCCTTGGACTTAAAATGTCAGCTATTCCTGCTAGGTTCTGGTTGGAAATCTTTGCATGGATCAATGAGTAAAAATCTCTTTCCTAAGGATAATCGCAGCCTTGTAATAAGTGACCTTCTCTCCATCAGGGCATCCTGCCTCCACAAGGCTTCTAATATTTAAGTGAGAGGATGCTAGAACTGTCTCCATGTAGAAGTACAACAATGAGCCGGCTGTCCCCTTTGACCCGCCATTCAGCGCGCTGTTCTCTGTATTTTGGAACACACAGTCCTAAAGGCGATAAATGCAGAAGTTTCTGTTTACAGTCTTATCCCCCCATCACCTCCTTCTTCTTCCAGGCCTGGAGTCTCCGACTACAATGCAGGAAGCTTGATCTGTCCAAGGTCTGTCTGCTGGAGCCCCGGCCTGCCCTTCCTGAGCACGCAGCTGCCAGTATACGCCTGTCACTCAGCAGTACCCAGTCACCCACTCACCGATGAGCACAGTACTACTGACTGCATAGGAGTGTATGTGCACGTACACACTGCTAATGAAGCTACAGTATATATAATGTATAGCGCAAGTCTCTAGTGACGCAGGGGACAGCCCGTACTGAGGACAAGACGCCCTGTCCTGTGCACTGGTCCTTCACACATTGGCATTTGAAGAACATTTTTACCCAAAATATAGTTAAAGTGGGTACGGAAAGTATTGAAACCCCTTTAAATTTTTCACTCTGTTTCATTGCAGCCATTTGTTAAATTCCAAAAAGTTCATTTTTTTCTCATTAATGTAAACTCTGTACCCCATCTTGACTGAAAAAAACAGAAATGTAGTAATTTTTGCAAATGTATTAAGAAAAACTGAAATATCACATGGTCATAAGTATTCAGACCTTTTGCTCAGACACTCATATTTAAGTCACATGCTGTCCATTTCCTTGTGATCCTCCTTGAGATGGTTCTACTGCTTCATTAGACTCCAGCTGTGATTAATTAAACTGATAGGACTTGATTTAGAAAGGCACACACCTGTCTATATAAGACCTCATAGCTCAGGCTGGTTTCACACATCAGTGGCTCCGGTACGTGAGGTGACAGTTTCCTCACGTACCGGAGACACTGACACACGTAGACACATTGAAATCAATGCATCTGTGCAGATGTCATTGATTTTTTGCGGACCGTGTCTTCGTGTGCCAAACACGGAGACATGTCAGTGTTCGTGGGAGCGCACGGATTACACGGACCCATTAAAGCCAATGGGTCCGTGTAAAACACGTACCGCACACGGACGTTGTCCGTGTGCAGTCCGTGTGCCATGCAGGAGACAGCGCTACAGTAAGCGCTGTCCCCCCACATGGTGCTGAAGCCGCCATTCATATCTTCTCTGCAGCAGCGTTTGCTGTAGAGAAGATATGAATAATCCTTTTTTTTTTGTTTCTCGTGTTTAACATAAAGATCCATGTCCCACCCGCCTCCCTCGCAGTGTCATGTCCTGGCCGCAGCTTCTCCTGTATGCGGTCACGTGGGGCCGGCCATTACAGAAATGAATATGCGGCTCCACCCCTATGGGAGGTGGAGCCGCATATTCATGACTGTAATCGGCGGCCCCACGTGACCGCTCATACAGTAGAAGGTGCGGCCAGGACAGGAAGCAGCGCCAGTGAGGGAGCCGGGTGAGTATTTTAATAACAGCGGGCGGGCGCACAGGGGGTGGGAGGGGGGTGGGGACATGGATCTTTATGTTAAACACGAGAAACAACAAAAAAAAAGGATTATTCATATCTTCTCTACAGCAAACGCTGGCGGCTTCAGCACCACGTGGGGGGGACAGCGCTTATCTCTAGCACTGTCTCCTGCACGGTGCGTGTGGTACCCAGTCGGCACACGGGCGGCACACGGGTGCCACACTGATGTGCCACAGAAACGCACGGGCACACGGACACGGATAATTCCGGTACCGATTTTTCCAGTACCGGAATTGTCTGGACGTGTGAGACTGGCCTCACAGTGCATGTCAGACCAAATGAGAGTCAGGAGGTCAAAGGAACTGACCAAGGAACTCAGAGACAGAATTGTGGCAAGGCACAGATCTGGCCAAGGTTACAACAGAATTTCTGCAGTACTCAAGGTTCCTAAGAGCACAGTGGCCTCCATAATCCTTAAATGGAAGAAGTTTGGGACCACAGAAGTCTTCCTAGACCTGGCCGTCCAGCCAAACTGAGCAATCGTGGGAGAAGAGCCTTGGTGAGAGAGGTAAAGAAGAATCCCAAGAACCCCAACAAGACAATGACCCTAAGCACACAGCTAAAATAACAAAGAAGTGGCTTCAGAACAACTCTGTGACCATTCTTGACTGGCCCAGCCAGAGCCCTGACCTAAACCCAATTGAGCATCTCTGGAGAGACCTGTAAATGGCTGTCCACCAACATTCACCATCCAACCTGATAGAACTGGAGAGGATCTGCAAGGAAGAATGGCAAAGGATCCCCAAATCCAGGTGTGAAAAACTTGTAGCATCATTCCCAAGAAGACTCATGGCTGTACTAGCTCAAAAGGGTGCGGGAACTAGTGATGAGCGAACATGCTCGGATAAGATGTTATCTCAGCATGCTCGGATGCTAACCAACTGTTTTTGGCATGCCCGAAAATATGTTAAAGTCATCACGGTTGCATGTCTCGTGGCTGTTCGACAATCGCAACATGTGAGGGGATACCCTGATTGTTAGGCAATCTATGCATGTGTTGCATCTGTCTAACAGCCGCAGTGACTGGAACATATTATTCGAGCACGCTGAAGATACTCAATTAGGACCCAAGCATGCTGAGATAACACCTTATCACAGCACGTTCGCTCATCAATAATGGGAACATATCCTAATTCTTCAAATTAAAAAAAAATAACTCTAGCCATATTGAATATAAAACCTGTGTTGTGGAAATATTCCCAGAAGACGTCACCACAGGTATTTTCCAGCCTTACCTCATATCACAAAATATGCAATAACCTACAAGTAATATCCTGTGTTCAGATGGATTCAGATACAAACCTGCATTCAAATCCGGGTTCCGGGTGAGTAGAGACTTCCCATTCAGCCCGTCCCTATAATCTCCCAAAGATGTGCATTCCCCGGGTACACGGCACTGTGATCTGAGCAAGGCTTTCATTAACAGAGCTACCAGGCGGGACCGAATTCCTTCTTTGGAGGAGACAGCTCGATAGCTTCTATCAAATTGTTCTTGTCCTTTTCATTCAAAAAAATGACCTGAGGGTCTGAGCGGGAGGACATGTAGCTCTGTACAGTTGTTACGACATGTGTAACACGCTGTACTCATAAACATGTTATGGAATATAATGTGCGTGACTGGAATCAAAGATGGATGGAAATATTTTCCAATTCCTCAGCAACGTAGTTATAGTAGTATGGCGGAGCGGAGCGCGCAATGGCAGAACTGAAAGATCCTCCACCCAATGCTACGACTGCCATAGCGCTCCCATCTAGCGTGTGCAATAATGCTATATTGTTGGGGTGGTCTTACATGGCCGAAGTCTATTTGGGTCCTTTTAAAGAGGACCTGGCTTTTGTCAGGTCAAAAGTTAGCAATTTTTGCTCTTTTTTATGCCTTCTGCTCCTCTCAGTGTTCCTCTTTTTTCTTTTTTTAAATCTGTCAAACAGGTCCAGAGATATATATTTGCTTTTTATTTACATCTAATTTTCATTGCCTATCCAAGGGGGTGTGGCTAATAAGGTAATAATGGACTGTAACCCATAGAATCAGGTGGGCCAGGCCCCCTTGGTAAAGAGCATAAGGTTACATTCCCGCAATGAGTATTTGATATTGCAGAATTACCGCACCTATTATGGAAATTGGGTTACTTCCATTTTTTTAATTATGTTTTTATGTGGGTTTTTTTCATGCATTTCTATCGCGTTTTTGACGCTTCGTTTTTTGTCTCTTGTTGTTATGTCATTCTTTAAATAAAGCTGCTTTGTTTTTGATACTTCCTGCTATGTGTCTTTGACAAAACTTTATTAGCATACTTAGGTGTAGATTTCAGGCTTTTTTGATGCATTTTTCACTGCGGAAACGCACTTAAAATGCATGTGCTTTTTTTTACCTGCAGATTTTCCACACCTAATGTATGTCCATGGGGAAAATCTGCACAGAAAATTTAGCGTTCCCGCAAGATAACTTGACATTGGCGGATATGAAACACGCACCGCGGGTCAGTTTACGCAGCGCAAAAAAAGAAGCACAGTGTGTATGAGATCTCTACGAATCCCTTCCACTTTGCTGGAACTGTAAGAAGCTGTGTTTTTGATGCAGAAAAAATACGCAGCGTCAAAAACACACCAAAAGATCATAGCGGGAACGTAGCCTAAAAACGACTTATAAATATAATCATAGGGCCGCTTTAAGCCACGGGCAGCATGTATCAGACATTGTGACTCTGAAATGCTGCGGCGTTTCACAGAAAAACCTACTTTATAACCCTCCGGGGACTGAGGGGGACACATTTTTCACGATGGTGATGCACGCTGCACTAACTTTTCTGTCAAAAATACTGAAAAATGTAACGACACCCCACGTGACCTCTATAAAGTGATTTCGCCAGTCAGAATTCTACAGCTGTCCGGTATGGATCTGTAGCGCGGCGCTGCACGGGTTACTCTGTGGGCTGGTACGTGAGCATTGCTGATGGCGGTGTTATTGTTGAGGGTCTTAGAAAGCGGCGGCTGGTTAATCACATCTTTCCGATCCCCCGCGTTCAGTAAACATTATATATAGGCAGTTTCCTGTTATAAGTCTTTGTTCTATATTTAGAACGTCCAACTCGAAATAAATGTTCTCACCCCTGATACATTTATGATGTTCTGCTGGAGACACACATCCCCTGGGGGGCTACACAGACAGAGAACGCTTGTAGGGGGCCGCACACAGGTGGCTGTGTTTTCCTATGGACAGAACGTGTAATCTAGAGGGATAGTATCATTGGGAAATGATATTCCCCTGTGTGCCCCCTCACATTGCCCCACCTGTTTCATGGTGGTACGGGATCTACACTCCATGGATGACACATAGACCAGTCCAGAAGGGGAAATCTGCAGCAGCAAAATCCGATATGATGGCGGACATGAGTGCGGAAATGCTGCACAGGGAGAAATCCGCAGGATAAAATGAAATATGTTGTAATAGAAATATGTTGGCGACTTTTTACACAGCGCGTGGATGACATTTATGTTACCGTAAAACGCAAACTCAGGTGGAAAAATGGCAGCATATCCGTCCCAAGTGCCCTGGACTCATTTAATCGCTTTCATATGCTCCTACTGTCCTTCCATGCGCCGGGGCAATAAAGTGGCAGATAGAGAAAAAAGAACGTTGACTCTTTCCATCACATGCCAAATAACAAAGTATTCCATGGTGGAACATGATAGTGGTTTCGTCAGAAAGAAAAAGGGAGCTGTAGCCAAGATTGGGCAAAATCACTTGTTTTTATTCCTCCATCTTCATTCCATGACCCCTGAGGTCAATTTCCTACCCCATAGTTTGCTAATGATCAGGCGTAATAATAATAATGGCCTCGTAGAAAAACTTGTAATGGGATCCCAGTCTACCATGAAGGGTATGTGCACACGTCAGGATTTCTAGCAGAAATTTTCCTGACAAAAAACGGACATTTCTGCCAGAAATCCGCATGCGTTTTATTCGCGTTTTTTCATGCGTTTTTGATGCGTTTTTGTGCGTTTTTTTCCAAATGCATAGAATTGCGGGAAAAACATGGAAAATCTGCTAAATTAGTGAACATGCTGCTTTTTTTACCGCGATGCGTTTTTTTCGTGGAAAAAAAACGCACCATGTGCACAAAACATGCAGAATGCATTCTAAATTATAGGATGCATAATGTATGCGTTTTTAATGAGTTTTTATAGCGTTTTTATCGCAAAAAAAATGCGGGAAAAAACGCGAAAAAAACCTGAACGTGTGCACATACCCAAAGACCTTAAACACCGCAGGATCAGAAAATGAAAACCTTTCATCATTTAGTCGCCTAATGCACTGGTGTAGTGCACATAGTAGTGTCATAGTACAGGAAGAAAGTACACATGAATATCACCGAACAGAGATAATGTACACAGTGATGTCACAGAACAGGGATAATATACACAGTGATGTCACAGTACAGGGATAATATACACAGTGATGTCACAGTACAGGGATAATGTACACAGTGATGTCACAGTACAGGGATAATGTACACAGTGATGTCACAGTACAGGGATAATGTACACAGTGATGTCACAGTACAGGGATAATGCACACAGTGATGTCACAGTACAGGGATAATGCACACAGTGATGTCACAGTACAGGTATAATGTACACAGTGATGTCACAGGACAGAGATAATATACACAGTGATGTCACAGTACAGGGATAATGCACACAGTGATGTCACAGTGCAGCGCCCCAGAGTTCTGGTCGTTGCAGTACTGTGGCTTCGCCGCTAAGGGGAGCCATGGTACGTTCGATGGCACCGAAGGAGTTCCTCCAATCAGGTATCACAGACACCAATATGTTTCACAGCTGGGCCTCCGGGGGGAGCTAAGGGTGCTATTCATTAGGCCACTCCCCACCATAGTGGGTAAACTGGGGGTCAGGCAGAAAGTTAGAGAGAACGCTGACGGGATTGAACGGAGCAACACCCTGTGGCAGGGGGTGTTGTGAAGGGAGAGACTGTAGGGTCTCTGCCAGGGGTGGGATCCTGGCAGAGGCTTGGCATTGAAAGAACGTAACGGGTCCGCGCAGGCTCCTGGAAGCGGCGGGACTCAAGGAAAGGACTAGAAGCGAGACAGATTGTGCTGAGTGAGAAACGAGATCAAGCAGAAGGAGAATACCAGCAGGGGTTTTGTTGAAAGAGGCAGCACCCTGCTGAGGCGCAATACCGGTGGCCGGAACGCCGAGGGAGTGGATTAGAATACAGCTTCAAGCCATACTCCAAACAGCGGCAGGACAGTCGGTCTCAGGCGGGCTGTCTACCACATATCACCTATGAAGTCTTGGGGGGCAATTGCGGGAGAGGGGCGACTCTAGGGTCCCGGAAGAACTCCAGGCCTACCTGACAAACGGGTGCCATTCCAACCTGAATACAGGGAAGGGGTGGATTACAGAGGAACATCAAATCGAGTTGTGAGGGAACTTAAGAAACAGACACAACCGTTGTGGGGTTACTTTCCGTAAGCACAGCAGGGAAGGACTACAACACATAGCGCTAGAAGGAAGGCACAGATTTCCACCTGAGAGGAGAACTCTGGAGGTGCCATTGGACCGGCCGGACTTGCGTAGCCTGGTGAACCGTGTTCTGGACTGAGGACTCAGAGATCTCCAGTAAAGAGGTAAAGAGACTGCAACCTGGTGTCCTCGTTATTTACCGCGACTTACACCCCACAACTGCACCGCTCCACCGCTATCATTACTACCACCTATTACACCGGACGTCCCCCACTGACGGACAGGGCCACGGACCGGGTCTAGCCACCGTGACAACCCCGAGACTGAGACCCAGAGGCCCGGCTCCGGGTATCCCCTCGGCCCTGCGGCGGTGTGGGGGCGCGCCGCAACAGTACAGGGATAATGCACACAGTGATGTCACAGTATAGGGATAATGTACACAGTGATGTAACAGAACAGGGATAATGTACACAGTGAAGTGAGGACGGACTGGGCCGCAGGCCTTTAAGGGAGGACAGCATGACAGGGTTGAGTGGGCCTATAGGGAATGAACAGAAAGGAGCGGGTAATAGTGTAGAGTGAAGAAGCAATTTTCATTTGAATCGGGGCTCACGGATTGGCTAGGAGGTGAAGTAGGCGGGAAAAAGGGGGGTGACGATTATAAAAGGGGGCACCCATCTTAGAGGAGCAACCATTTTGGTGCCCCTCTTAGCAATATAACAAGCTCTGTGGGTTATTGACAATGGACGTTGAGGTGATTTTACAGCACCTCCGTGATGCGGCTAGAACCAGGGGCGCAGGCTGGCTGCAGGCGTCCTTAGAAGGCCTGCTTCCTGAGGGGGGATCTCGGTCATCTCATCCCCTGCCTGAGGGCCGCCGGCCTCGGAGGTCTCGGCCTCCAGAGCGCCTGAGCCCCGAGGTCACCCCCCGGGTTCGGCACTGTATGAGGAGCCCCTCAGGGGACCCTCTGGCTTCAGCAGCAGACCGCAACCATAGTGGGCGCTGCCAAGGAGCTGGGAGGAATCCCACGAATCAGCGGGGTCTGCAGCGGGGGGAGGTGTCGGCCTCCCCTTCATCTGAAGTGACTACTGTGACCCAGGAACCCGGCAGAGGAACGGTGGGTGCCCAGCCGGGAACGGGCCCGGCTCAGCAGCGAAGGTCGGCACAGAGGAGCGGGCGGGGGCCTGCGCGGCGGGCGCCTCCACTGTCAGCGCGGCGAGGGAGGTCCGCCCACTTACCAGAGACGTCCAGGGAGCAGGAGCCAGGTACGGGAGCGGCGAGGAGCCCATCCATCCAGGCCGCCGCTCGGTGTGGTGTGGTAAGCACACAGGCGGCAGCAGCACAGGCCCCAGAGTGCGAAGCAGTCAGTGATGGGCGCCGGCTTGGCTCCGCCCACTCCCTGGCTGCTGCTGCAGATATGTGTTACCCCTCATCAGGCGCTGCAGCTCCTCCGGACCCCTGGGGATCCAGCCAAGGGGGGGCGCGTGTGGGGGCGATTTGGGCCACAGAGCTGGCAGGTGGGATAGATCACAGGGGGGTGACTTGACGATCGGGGGCAGGTCAGCTGAGCAGGGTCGTCCCGCTGTGCGCCTTGAACCGCCGTGGGGCTCCACCATGGATCGGGACCACTCCGTGGGTCCTACCAGCGCGACGTCATCAAAAGACTGGCCCATGGAGGCTCGTGGAACCGGGAGCCCGCACCTCCAAGGGGGACCACGAACGGAAGGATTGCATCTGGATGCAGGATCGGCGGCTGCTGGGAACACAGCACCCAAGCAGCTAGGTGAGAGTGCTGTTTTTTCTTCTTTATTGCCATCACTAGCTCCTAATGTTGATTCGGGTGGAGGGGAGGTTTCTGTAGGGGGGGTTAGTTTTGGTGCGGGTATTTTAATGCAGGGGTTAAAAGATTTGTTCCAGCTTTGGGAGACGAGGGGTAGACAGATTAAACCGTCGCCGCTATCGGCTTGGCTGGGTAACACTCGTGATAGGGGGGTTCTGGAGGCGGATGGGGTCAGGGACTCTTTTAGGTCAGGATCTAGTACTTCACAGGGGGCTCCAATGGTTACTGGGGTGGCATCGGTGGGAGGCAGCGAGGTGTCGCAGCAGATAATCGCGGCATCGGCGGAGAGCGGGGACAAGGATAGGGACGATTCGGCACGGGTAGATGATTCGGCTAAAGGGGAGGTGTACGTGTGTTTTGAAGGTCCGTTAGGGGCACTGTCATGATCTCTGCAGGCAGAGATCATAGCAAGCCTATAGAGGGACAAGCTCTCGGAAGATGGAACTATACTGACCATGAACTAAGCCTGCCGCGCAACTAGAAATAGCCAGGTAGCATTTCCTATTTATCGCTAGATGCCCAGCTCTGGCCTAAGACCTAAATAGCTAGCAGAGGGAAATATAAGACCTGGCTCACCTCTAGAGAAATATTCCAAAGAAGACAGTAGCCCCCCACATATAATGACGGTGAGTTCAGATGAAACAACAAACGCAGCAGGAAAATAGTCTTAGCAAATTTGAGGTCCGCTTACTAGATAGCAGAAGACAGATAGTATACTTTCATGGTCAGCAGAAAAACACTAACAAAACACCATCCAGAGATTACCTTAAACTCTGGCATTAACTCATAACGCCAGAGTAGCAATCCCTGATCAACGAGAGCTTTCCAGACACAGTAACAAAACTTCAGCTGTGAACTGGAACAAATAGGCAAAACAAAACATGGACAAAAGTCCAACTTATCTAGTAGTAGTCTAGAAGCAGGAACAAGCACTGAGAGGCATCAGATAACATTGTTGACCGGCAAGAAACCACCAGAGAAATGAGCTTAAATAGCGACACCCACTACTGATGGAACCAGGTGAAACAGGAAAGAGGATGACAAGTCCAATTCCACAAGCGGCCACCGGGGGAGCCCAGAATCCAAATTCACAACAGTACCCCCCCCTCAAGGAGGGGGCACCGAACCCTCACCAGATCCACCAGGGCGACCAGGATGAGCCCTATGGAAGGCACGAACAAGATCAGAAGCATGAACATCAGATGCATTGACCCAAGAATTATCCTCCTGGCCGTAACCCTTCCAGTTGACCAGATACTGGAGTCTCCGTCTGGAAACACGAGAGTCCAAAATTTTCTCCACAACGTACTCCAACTCACCCTCAACCAACACCGGAGCAGGAGGCTCAACTGAAGGTACCACAGGTACCTCATACCTGCGCAATAACGACCGATGAAAAACGTTATGAATGGAAAAGGACGCAGGGAGGTCCAAACGGAAAGAAACAGGATTAAGAATCTCCAATATTCTATAAGGGCCGATGAACCGAGGTTTAAACTTAGGAGAAGAGACCCTCATAGGGACAAAACGAGAAGACAACCACACCAAATCTCCAACACAAAGCCGAGAACCAACACGACGATGACGGTTGGCAAAACGCTGAGTCTTCTCCTGGGACAACTTCAAATTGTCCATAACCTGCCCCCAGATGTGATGCAATCTCTCCACCACCGCATCCACTCCAGGACAATCCGAGGATTCCACCTGACCGGAGGAAAATCGAGGGTGAAACCCCGAATTACAGAAAAACGGGGACACCAAGGTGGAAGAGCTGGCCCGATTATTGAGGGCGAACTCTGCCAATGGCAAAAAAGCAACCCAATCATCCTGGTCAGCAGAGACAAAACACCTCAGATATGTCTCCAGGGTCTGATTAGTCCGCTCGGTCTGGCCATTAGTCTGAGGGTGAAAAGCAGATGAAAAAGACAAATCTATGCCCATCCTAGCACAGAATGCCCGCCAAAATCTAGACACAAATTGGGTACCTCTGTCAGAAACAATATTCTCAGGAATACCGTGCAATCGGACAACATTCTGAAAAAACAGAGGAACCAACTCAGAAGAAGAAGGCAACTTGGGCAGAGGAACCAAATGGACCATTTTAGAGAAACGGTCACAGACCACCCAGATGACAGACATCTTCTGGGAAACAGGCAGATCTGAAATAAAATCCATCGAGATGTGTGTCCAAGGCCTCTTAGGAATAGGCAAGGGCAACAGCAGTCCGCTAGCCCGAGAACTACAAGACTTGGCCCGAGCACAAACGTCACATGACTGCACAAAGACCCGCACATCTCGTGACAGGGAAGGCCACCAGAAGGATCTTGCCACCAAATCCCTGGTACCAAAAATTCCGGGATGACCTGCCAATGCAGAAGAATGTACCTCAGAGATGACTCTGCTGGTCCAATCATCCGGAACAAACAGTCTATCAGGCGGACAACGATCCGGTCTATCCGCCTGAAACTCTTGCAAGGACCGCCGCAGATCAGGAGAAACGGCCGACAAAATTACTCCCTCCCTAAGGATACCTGTGGGTTCAGAATTACCAGGAGAGTCCGGGTCAAAACTCCTAGAAAGGGCATCTGCCTTAACATTCTTAGAACCCGGTAGGTATGACACCACAAAATTAAAGCGAGAAAAAAATAAAGACCAGCGCGCCTGTCTAGGATTCAGGCGTCTGGCAGTCTCAAGATAAATCAAATTTTTGTGGTCAGTCAATACCACCACCTGATGCCTAGCCCCCTCGAGCCAATGGCGCCACTCCTCAAACGCCCACTTCATGGCCAAAAGCTCCCGATTCCCAACATCATAATTCCGCTCTGCGGGCGAAAATTTGCGAGAAAAGAAGGCACAAGGCCTAATGACGGAGCAGTCGGAACCTTTCTGCGACAACACTGCCCCAGCTCCGATCTCCGAAGCGTCAACCTCAACCTGAAAAGGCAGATTCACATCAGGCTGACGCAACACAGGGGCAGAGGCAAAACGGCGCTTAAGCTCCTGAAAGGCCTCTACAGCATGAGGGGACCAATTAGCAACATCAGCGCCTTGTCTGGTCAAATCAGTCAGTGGTTTAACGACATCCGAAAAACCAGCAATAAATCGGCGGTAAAAGTTGGCAAAGCCCAAAAATCTCTGAAGACCCTTAAGAGAGGAGGGTTGAGTCCAGTCACAAATAGCTTGCACCTTGACGGGATCCATCTCAATGGAAGAGGGAGAAAAAATATACCCCAAAAAGGAAATTTTCTGGACCCCAAAAACGCACTTAGACCCCTTGACACATAAAGAATTAGACCGCAGAACCTGAAAAACTCTCCTGACCTGCTGGACATGAGAGTCCCAGTCATCAGAAAAAAATCAGAATATCATCCAGATATATTATCATAAATTTATCCAGAAAATCGCGGAAAATATCATGCATAAAAGACTGGAAAACTGAAGGGGCATTAGAAAGACCGAAAGGCATGACCAAATACTCAAAGTGGCCCTCGGGCGTATTAAATGCGGTCTTCCACTCATCCCCCTGCCTGATCCGCACCAAATTATACGCCCCACGAAGATCAATTTTAGAGAACCACTTAGCACCCTCTATACGAGCAAACAAATCAGTAAGCAATGGCAATGGGTATTGATACTTAACAGTGATCTTATTCAGAAGCCGATAATCAATACATGGTCTCAAAGAGCCGTCTTTTTTTGAGACAAAGAAAAACCCAGCTCCCAAGGGAGAAGAAGATGGACGAATATGTCCCTTTTCCAAAGACTCCTTTATATATTCCCGCATAGCAGCATGTTCCGGCACAGACAGATTAAACAAACGACCCTTGGGATATTTACAACCCGGTATCAAATCTATGGCACAATCGCACTCACGGTGCGGAGGTAACGACCCAAGCTTGGGTTCGTCAAAGACATCTTGATAATCAGAGAGGAACTCAGGGACTTCAGAGGGAATGGACGACGAAATAGAAACCAAAGGTAAGTCCCCATGAATACCCTTACATCCCCAGCTCAACACAGACATTGCTCTCCAGTCCAAGACTGGGTTGTGAGACTGCAACCATGGCAATCCCAGTACCAAATCGTCATGTAAATTATACAGCACCAGGAAACGAATAATCTCCTGGTGATCCGGATTGATACGCATGGTTACTTGTGTCCAGTATTGTGGTTTATTATTAGCCAATGGGGTGGAGTCAATCCCCTTCAGAGGAATAAGAGTCTCCAAAGGCTCTAAATCAAAACCACAACGATTGGCAAAGGACCAATCCATAAGACTCAGAGCGGCGCCAGAGTCAACATAGGCGTCCGTGGCAATGGATGACAAAGAGCAAATCAGGGTTACAGACAAAATAAACTTAGACTGAATGGTGCCAATGGAAACAGACTTATCAAGCTTCTTTGTACGCCTAGAGCATGCTGATATAACATGAGTAGAATCCCCACAATAGAAACACAATCCATTCTTCCGTCTAAAATTCTGTCGCTCGCTCCTGGACAGAATTCTATCACACTGCATACTTTCTGGCGTCTTTTCCATAGACACCGCCAGATGGTGCACCGGTTTGCGCTCCCGCAGACGCCTATCAATCTGAATAGCCATTGTCATGGACTCATTCAGACCTGCAGGCACAGGGAACCCCACCATAACATCCTTAACGGCATCAGAGAGACCTTCTCTGAAAGTTGCCGCCAAGGCGCACTCATTCCACTGAGTAAGCACAGACCATTTACGGAATTTTTGGCAGAAAACTTCAGCTTCGTCTTGCCCCTGAGATAGTGCCATCAAAGTTTTTTCTGCCTGAAGTTCCAAATGAGGTTCCTCATAAAGCAAGCCCAAGGCCAGAAAAAACGCATCCACATCGCGTAACGCAGGATCCCCTGCTGGCAATGAGAAGGCCCAATCTTGAGGGTCACCCCTGAGCAAGGAAATCACAATCCTAACCTGCTGAGCAGGGTCTCCAGCTGAACGAGACTTCAGGGACAAATAAAGCTTACAATTATTTCGGAAATTCTGGAAGCTAGCTCTATTCCCTGTGAAGAACTCCGGCAAAGGAATTCTCGGCTCAGATACCGGAGCATGTACCACAAAATCTTGTAAATTTTGTACTTTCGTGATGAGATTATTCAAACCCGCAGTTACACTCTGGAGATCCATTATTGTCAGGTGCACACAGAGCCATACAGAGATTAGGAGGAGAGAGAGAAAAAAGACTGCAGCAAGGCAGACTGGAGGAAAAAAAAAAAAAAAAATTCCAGCAGACTTCTTATAACTCTCCTTTCTCAACCTGGGTCTTTAACACTTTATTGGCCGGTCAAACTGTCATGATCTCTGCAGGCAGAGATCATAGCAAGCCTATAGAGGGACAAGCTCTCGGAAGATGGAACTATACTGACCATGAACTAAGCCTGCCGCGCAACTAGAAATAGCCAGGTAGCATTTCCTATTTATCGCTAGATGCCCAGCTCTGGCCTAAGACCTAAATAGCTAGCAGAGGGAAATATAAGACCTGGCTCACCTCTAGAGAAATATTCCAAAGAAGACAGTAGCCCCCCACATATAATGACGGTGAGTTCAGATGAAACAACAAACGCAGCAGGAAAATAGTCTTAGCAAATTTGAGGTCCGCTTACTAGATAGCAGAAGACAGATAGTATACTTTCATGGTCAGCAGAAAAACACTAACAAAACACCATCCAGAGATTACCTTAAACTCTGGCATTAACTCATAACGCCAGAGTAGCAATCCCTGATCAACGAGAGCTTTCCAGACACAGTAACAAAACTTCAGCTGTGAACTGGAACAAATAGGCAAAACAAAACATGGACAAAAGTCCAACTTATCTAGTAGTAGTCTAGAAGCAGGAACAAGCACTGAGAGGCATCAGATAACATTGTTGACCGGCAAGAAACCACCAGAGAAATGAGCTTAAATAGCGACACCCACTACTGATGGAACCAGGTGAAACAGGAAAGAGGATGACAAGTCCAATTCCACAAGCGGCCACCGGGGGAGCCCAGAATCCAAATTCACAACAGGGCACATCTGAAACCTGAGGTAAAAGAGAAAATATGGAAAGGGGAGTACGTAGATATATTTTCACTGCTCCCGTTAGAGCGTTTCAATTTGGATAAAGCCCGTAGGGACGATTCCAAAAAAGAGGATGAGGAGAGGAGAAGGTTCAGGTTGATCCCACATACTTTCTCTAACTGGCTACAGGCTTTTGCAATTTTTGCCAGTGCAATAGGGGAAAAATCACCGGAGACCTGTGCCCCCTTGTTCTGTTACTTAGACATCATCGGGGAGGCTTACAAGGTTTATGGGGGTCAGGGGTGGATTAGATATGATGAACAATTTCGTCAACGTAAAGCAATATCCATTGGGATCACAAGGATATTTCCTTATGGATGAGGGTGACAGCAACAGTCAGGTCAAGTCAAGGATCTCAGTCATTTCTTGGGGGCACCGGGGGTTCAGGACAGTCGGGGCACTCGGTGGTCATGCAGAAGGGACTGTGTTTCGCCTTTAACGAAGGGACTTGTAAGTTTGGGGCGAAGTGTAAGTTTAAGCACGAATGTTCATCATGTGGAGGTACTCACGGGGCAGCAAGATGTTTTAGAGGTGGGAAGCAAAAAGGGTCAGATGGTTTTGACAAAAGGAATGACGCCAGTGCGTCTAGCAGAGATGGAGCGGTTCCTAAGTAGATACCCTGACAAAAAGGCAGTGTCGACTTTACAGAATGGTTTTAGGGATGGTTTTTCGATACCTTTTGTGGATGTTAAGGTGCAGTGGTCCAAAAAGAATCTAAAATCGGCCTACGAATTTCCCAAGGTGGTCACGGAAAAACTGAACAAGGAAGTGTCACTTGGGAGAATGGCTGGTCCATTTCAGTCTCTCCCTGTGGAGGACTTGAGAGTTTCCCCATTGGGGGTGGTGCCCAAAAAGGAGGTTAACAAATTTAGATTAATTCACCATCTTTCGTCCCCAAAAGGTTTGTCGGTTAACGACGGAATTGACCCACAGCTGTGCTCGGTTCTTTATACGTCATTTGACACAGCTATGGAGTGGGTTAGACACTGTGGGCAGGGAGCTTTGTTGGCTAAAACCGATATTGAGGCCGCTTTTCGTTTGCTACCTGTCAATCCAGATAGTTTGCATTTGCTAGGGTGTTTTTGGAACGAGGGTTTTTATGTGGATCGTTGTCTGCCGATGGGGTGTTCTCTGTCCTGTGCGTATTTTGAAATGTTCAGTACATTTTTAGAATGGACGGTAAAGGATGTGTCTGGACTTCGGTCCTGCATCCATTATCTTGACGATTCTTTGTTTGTTGGTCCAGCGCACTCCGCAGACTGTTCAATTTTGCTTCACTCGATGGAGAGTGTGTCGAAAAAGTTCGGCGTTCCGTTAGCAGCTGATAAGACGGTGGGTCCGGTAACATCTTTGAGTTTTTTGGGCATTGAGATTGATACGGTTGCAATGGAGTGCCGGTTGCCTGATGACAAATTGATTGGCATGAGAATGGAGGTGAAGAGAGTCTATGCGTTGAAAAAGGTAACGCTGCGCGAGATTCAATCACTGCTGGGGAAATTGAATTTTGCGTGCCGTATCATGCCGATGGCTAGGGCTTTTTGTTGCAGGTTGTCTTTGGCTACAGTGGGGGTTCGGGCCCCGTCTCATTTTATCAGGCTTCGGAAGGCTTTGAAAGATGACCTAAAAGTATGGATGCTTTTTCTGGATTCATATAATGGGAGGTCATTATGGATTGCACCGGTGGTGCCTGCAGAGGAATTGGGATTCATGATCGGTCCGGTTGACGAGCACGGTTTTCGTTTGTTTTTCAAAGAGAGTTGGCTAGTGTGTCAGTGGCCGCCATTGTGGGTCAAAAACGGTTTATGTTCTAATCGATTGCTGTGTTTGGTGTTCCCCATTGCAGTTGCATTATCTTTGTGGGGAACGGAGGTTCGTAACACGAAGATTTGTTTTGGTTGTGAATCAGAAGGGGCTGTGAGAGCCATAAATTCACTGTCATCTGCGGATCCGGCATTGCTGAGAGTGTTACAACATGTGGTCTGGATAGGTTTACGGTGTTACTTATGGGTCACTGCTGAATTTCGGCCGGTTAACAACTTGATGGTTTTTGATGCTCTTTCTTGTTCACAGTAGGATCGGGTTCCGGATATCGTGCCTCAAGTGGATCTCATGCGAGTGTCATGCCCAGAAGACTTATGGAATCTTCCGTTGGGGCAGTGAGAGGGTTATTGTCTAGATCCCTGGCGCCAGGGACTTGGTCACACTACGTTAAGGCATGGGATACTTGGGTGGATTGGGGATCGTCAATGGAGACGGACGTACAGGATGACGAAAAATTGCTGTTGCTCCTGGGTCAGAAATGGGATTCAGGGTGGTCGGTCTCTAAAGTTAATCATTTCTTGTCTGGTTTGGCATTTGGATTTAAATTTAGGGGGTTACACGATGTGACTAAATCTTTTATGGTCCTTCAGGTGATGAAGGGGTGGCGAAAAGGTTGGAAAATTTTGGATGGGCGACGCCCTGTGTCTTATGAAATTTTATTGAATTTAGGCGAACAATTGTCGGGGGTTTGTTCTAACCAATCGGAGGTTATCCTGTTTAAGCTGGCATTTGCTCTGGCGTTTTTTGGAGCATTTCGGTTGGGCGAGTTGGTCATCCCCTCCAGGCATCAAAAAGGGGGGTTGCTGGGCCGTGATCTGGTTATGCACGGGGATAGGTTGGTGATCTGGTTGCGTCGATCGAAAACGGATTTGGTTGTAAAAGGTTGTAAAATTGTTCTCTTTGAAGTTGCTGGTTCCCCGTTATGCCCCGTATTATGTTTTAAGCAATTTTCGAGGGGTTTGATTTGGGGTGATGAGCCGTTGTTATTACATGGGGATGGTTCGTTTTTATCTCTGTATCAGTTTACTACGATATTTAAGCGCTGCTTGACGCGAGGGGGTAATTCGGCCGATAATTTTTCGGGGCATTCGTTCAGAATAGGTGCAGCTACGGAGGCAGCCAAACGAGGTTTAGGGGAGGACGTAGTGCAAAGGATCGGCCGTTGGGAATCCGCAAGGTTCAGGTCATATATTCGCCCGTCCTTGGTTTGAGGAGTGTTTTTGAATTGGGAGATAATTTGATCGGGTCATGCTTTGCGGTTATTATGTTTGGTATGTTGTCTTTTTCTTTTCAGGGAAGAGGCCTTTACTTACATGGATTATAAGCCACCCGTTCGTCTTTTGGGCCGCATTGCGAGCGGACGTCCGCCCTGAAGGGAGGCAGCTTGGTGTAGAGAAATCTTCGGCGATCATACGATGGATCGGAAAACGTGGAATGTACTGGAAGCAGCTTCTGCCAGAATTTCACAAGTTTGGCCGTTTGGACCGGGCGCCGGATTTATTGGTGATCCATTTGGGGGGTAATGATCTCGGAAAACGCCCTTGTAGGGAGTTGATCAACGACATCAAGTTTGATGTCTTGAGGCTGTGGGCTATGTTTCCGCGTTTGTTGGTGATCTGGTCGGATATTGTTCCCAGGAAAGTTTGGTATGGGGCACGATCGGTGCAGGGTTTAAACAGGGCCAGAATAAAATCACAGAGAAAAAAGCAGAGATGATTATGGATCGCCCCCAGGCGCAGGGCAATGGGGTGCTCGACACCGGGTCCCTCTGTCTCGGTTCTGGGGGATGTCACGGTGGCCCGACCCGGTCAATGGCCTTGCTGAGGGCCGCTCAATTAAAGGTGAAGATACAAAAAGAGCACAGCGAGGTCAAAAATACTCTGTTGTAAAAAAGTCACAGTAAATAAGCACGTGCTAGTCAAAAAATGAAAATACAGGGTATTTAGTTAATACGTTTTTTTGCAAAAAAAATGTATATTAAGCTGCTCCACCAATCGACAAGGTATACCCATAATAGAGCAGTCCTATCTAATGTATATAATCCCTATCTGATGTATTTAAAAACCTGATCATCTGTATAGTACCTGTATAAGCAGGGTTCAGAGAGAAGATATCCATGTGGACATGCTGGATGGAACAGCTTCAATGCAAATGGCCCACAGAGGAGTGGTGGACTCCCCAATCTTGTAGAAACAAGAGAACGATTATAGAACCAAAAACACATGGGCTACTTGCACAGTGAACAAGTCTGTAGAAACCTGTTCACACCACCAAGAAACTTGAAGACACAAAAAGAGCACAGCGAGGTCAAAAATACTCTGTTGTAAAAAAGTCACAGTAAATAAGCAAGTGCTAGTCAAAAAATGACAATACAGGGTATTTAGTTAATACGTTTTTTTGCAAAAAAATGTATATTAAGCTGCTCCACCAATCGACAAGGTATACCCATAATAAAGCAGTCCTATCTAATGTATATAATCCCTATCTGATGTATTTAAAAACCTGATCATCTGTATAGTACCTGTATAAGCAGGTTCAGAGAGAAAATATCCATGTGGACATGCTGGATGGAACAGCTTCAATGCAAATGACCCACAGAGGAGTGGTGGACTCCCCAATCTTGTAGAAACAAGAGAACGATTATAGAACCAAAAACACATGGGCTACTTGCACAGTGAACAAGTCTGTAGAAACCTGTTCACACCACCAAGAAACTTGAAGACACAAAAAGAGCACAGCGAGGTCAAAAATACTCTGTTGTAAAAAAGTCACAGTAAATAAGCAAGTGCTAGTCAAAAAATGACAATACAGGGTATTTAGTTAATACGTTTTTTTGCAAAAAAATGTATATTAAGCTGCTCCACCAATCGACAAGGTATACCCATAATAGAGAAGTCCTATCTAATGTATATAATCCCTATCTGATGTATTTAAAAACCTGATCATCTGTATAGTACCTGTATAAGCAGGGTTCAGAGAGAAAATATCCATGTGGACATGCTGGATGGAACAGCTTCAATGCAAATGGCAATGTGGACATGCTGGATGGAACAGCTTCAATGCAAATGGCCATGTGGACAAGCTGGATGGAACAGCTTCAATGCAAATGGCAGAGATGATTATGGATCGCCCCCAGGCGCAGGGCAATGGGGTGCTCGGCACCGGGTCCCTCTGTCTCGGTTCTGGAGGATGTCACGGTGGCCCGACCCGGTCAGTGGCCCTGCTGAGGGGCGCTCAATTAAAGGTGTAAGTTTGTACAGTGTTCGTGACGCCACCTGTGGTATTCGGTCAGGGTGACCGACGCTGCTGGGGGTCCGCTGGGGTGATGGAATGGCAGCTAGATGGTATACCTTCCCACAGGCGAAGTATGTCCCCAGGGCTTCCCGAAATGTGTGGATGATGATAGTGGTCGTTGTAAGGCGCGATGAATAACGAGGACACAGGGTTGCAGTCTCTTTACCTTTTACTGAAGACTTCAGAGTCCATAGTCCAGAGTACCGCTCACAGGGCTGGCTGAGTCCGGCCGGTCCGAAGGCACATCCAGAGTTCCCTTAGCCAGGAGGAAATCAGTAGCCTTCCTACTAGCGCTTGAGTGTTGTAGTACCTCCCTGCTGAGCACCACGGGAAAGTCCTCACACCCTTCGTAGATATTTCTGATGTTCTCTCTCTCTGTCCCCCAGATAATATGGATAGGACAACCCGTATGACGGGGTAGGCCTGGAGTTAATTTATAGGGACCCTAGAGACGCCCCTCTCCCACAATTGCCTCCGTGTCTTCTTAGGTATTTAGGTTGGGCAGCCAACTTGGAATTAACTGTCCTGCCTTTGTTTGGAGTAATGCGTAGAGTCAGTACTCCCTCGGTGTTCCGGCCACAGGCTATGCGCCTCGGAAGGAGGCTGCCGATCTCGGGGCAGGACTCCTCCCGGTACTATCTCCTTGTGCTGTTGGAGCGCCCCCACCGTCGCAGGGTCGTGGGGTACCCGGCACCGGGCCTCTCTGTCTCGGTTCTGGGATTGTCACGGTGGCTAGACCCGGTCCGTGACCCTGCTAAGGGGCGTCCAATGAAAGTTGAGAGTGATGATGTGTGGTGCAGGGTACGATGAATAACGAGGACACAAGGTTGCAGTCTCTTTACCTCTTTACTGAAGGCTTCAGGATCCTCAATCCAGAGTACGGTTAACAGGGCTGTCTGAGACCGGCCGGTCCGATGGCACCTCCAGACTTCCCTTTGCAGGTGGAAATCTGTGCCTTCCTTCTAGCGCTTGTGTGTTGTAGTCCTTCCCTGCTGAGCACCACGGGATAGTCCTCACAGCTGTTGTGTCTGTTTCTGATGTTCCCTCACAACTGATTCTGATGTTCTTCTCCGTCCCCCAGATGATATGGCTAGGACGCACCCGTATGACGGGTAGGCCTGGAGTTCTTCCGGGACCCTAGAGTCGCCCCTCTCCCACTGTTGCCCCCTATGTCTGCTTAGGTGATTTAGGTGAGACAGCCCGCCTATAACTGACTGTCCTGCCGTAGGTTTGAAGTAAGGCTTGGAGCCAGTACTTCCTCGGCGTTTCCGGCCACCGGCTACACGCCTCAGTAGGATGTTGCCTCGATCTTACAGCACGACTCCTACTGGTGTTTTCTCCTTGTTGCTTTGATCTCGTTTCTCACTCTTGACAATAAACCTCACTTCTTGTCCTTTCTTGGGGTACCGCCGCGATGAAGTGCAGGCGCGGTCCCGTAACGTTCCTTCTGTTCGCTAGGCCTCTGTCAGGATCCCACCCCTGACATGGACCCCCTGAATCTTCCTCTGCAACACCCTCTGCCACAGGATGTTGCCTGGTTCCAACCCAGTCAGCTTTCTGCCTCACTTTCTATCGAACCCCCAGTTTTACCAGACTGTGAGGAGTGGCCTAATACATAGTGCCCTTTGCTCCCCCTGGAGGCCAGACTGTGAAGTGTATTGGTGTCTGTGATACCTGGTCAGGTGAACTCCTTCAGTGCCACCAGACGTACCATCACTCCCCTTAGCGGCGGAGCGATGTTACTGCAACGACCAGGTCTCTGGGGCGCTGCACTGTGACTTCGGTTC
Organism: Ranitomeya variabilis; assembly: GCF_051348905.1. Lineage (NCBI taxonomy): Eukaryota > Metazoa > Chordata > Amphibia > Anura > Dendrobatidae > Ranitomeya > Ranitomeya variabilis. The sequence goes on from NC_135236.1 coordinate 85,382,672, forward strand.
TCACTCTCCACAATATACTTCGCTTCGTGTCCTTTCTTAGGATCCTGCCGCAATGATGTGCAGGCGCAGCTCCGTAACGTTCTATCTCTTGCTAGACCTCTGTCAGGATCCCACCCCTGACAGGACCTCTCTGGGTCAAACCCAGGCTGCTTCTCCCTCGATGTTGTCTGGTCGAAGCCCAGTCTGCTTTTTTCTGACTCACTTCCTATCCAACCCACCAGTTTTACCCGTGTATGCGGAGTGCCCTAGTAGATAGAAGCTTTGCTCCCCCTGGTGGACTTGAATGTGAAGTGTAGTGTGTGTCTGTGATACCTGGCAAGGTGAACTCCTTTAGTACCATCAGACGTAACGTCACTCCCCCTGGTGGAAGAGCGACATTACTGCAACGACCAGGACTCTGGGGCACTGCAATTACCTGCTGAAGCCTCCAAACAAATGCACTAGCAGGGCGCATCGGACCCGAGTAATGATGGCAAAAACACAGGTGCAAAAAATACCGATGAAACAACCACTTTCAATCCAGTATTGGCTGTTTGGCATTAGTGCACAAAAAGATAAGCGATAGTCTGTATGTGGCATTGTTCACACAGGCAATGCAGAGCATCTGGTCTACAGCCTATTACTAACGCACATACAGGCGGGCTGCCCAGTGCTACAAAATGCATGCTGTGTGACTAGAGGCCTACAGTTTACAGAGCCATCTTGGTCCGACTGCGCCCTGCAAGATAAAGTGCAAAAAAACCACATATCAATGTATGTAAGGTATTAGTTTATATTGGGGCCTCAATACGTAAGCCGGCAACCCACGTCAAGGGTCCTTACATTTTGCCGGTCCTAACGCTAAACATTGAGTAAAAGCTCACAGACACAAAAAGAGGACTTAAAAATCCTCCAAAAATTGAAAAAAATCACATAGAAAAAAGCAGAGATGATTACCTGCTGAAGCCTCCAAACAAATGCACTAGCAGGGCGCATCGGACCAGAATAAAGGTTAATAGGGCGGTTTCCCGTTTTATGGTTCGGAATGGGGCTCTTGTGATTTGCCACGTAGATTTAGAGTCGGGAACGGGCGAGTATTGGAGAAAGGATGGTGTCCACTTGAATGCCATCGGCTTGGACTTATGGTGTCTAGCGGTGCAAGAGGGTATCGAAAAAGGGCTGCTGTTGTGGCGGGACACAAATGTCTGAGGCGTCAGGACATTTGTGTTGGTGGCGGGGGGGAAAGAGGTCCTCGAAGTTGGTGGTGCTAAGAAATGACGGCTTGGAGGGGGGGGATTTTTAAGATCCTGGACTCCCCCTGGTGTGGTTTTGAAAATGGAAAGGAAATTGGTGGTTATACAGTCGAGATGACTGGGGCCGTGGGATTCTGGCGGATATTGGCCGGGCGAGTCTTTTAAGCGTCTCTGAGCTGGTGCCTAGCGGCTAGAGGCAAGGACACGACCTGGAGGCCAAATTATGGAGATTGGATATGACTTGGTTAATTCTTGGGGCTTCGAGGACCGTCTTCCCTGGGGTTTAATGTTAAGAAATTAAACTGTTATGTTTGAATGTTAATAAAAAGGCTGCTGTGGCCAATTTATCCAAACGAACGTGTGATGAGTAGTCATTGGGGTATGGGTTAAAGGAGTGCGGGGAACAGGTGGTTAGAAGAGTTTTTAGGTTAACGGTCAGTTTTAAGTGAAACTCACGGGCATCACGAATACCCAATGTCATGTAACAGAACAGGGATAATGCACACAGTGATGTCACAGTACAGGGATAATGCACACAGTGATGTCACAGTACAGGGATAATGTACACAGAAATGTCACAGTACAGGGATAATGTACCCAGGCAGTTACAGCCATGCTAGCAGTGTATTTCTGGAGTCCTAGACAGAGGATGGACCAGTACATCCATCTCTAAGGGTCTGTTCCCATATGTATTTCCTGTGCGGACCTCCGTCCATAAAAATATTAACGCGAAATATGCAGCAGTACAGAATTTACTGATGCAGATTTCATTGCAAACTGGTAGGGGGGATAAGCCGCAAGGGAGAAATATTCACTGACATTTGCTGTATAACATATTATTGATATTATTATTGATAGTATTTTTTTTAATGATTTCTATGATGACACATACTGTGATGAAATCCTTCCTCCCATCTGCAGACCTCCGCAGTACTGCTGCTGTCTCACTAGTGGGTGCTGTTGTGTAGTTCTCTTATGAAATGTGCTGAATGACTCAGCTCTGCTACATCTGACAAGCTGCGCTCTTTGCATTCTCTATTTTCTGAAGTGCCGGCTTTCATGAGAACTTTGGAAGAAGGAAAGCATCGTAGATAGTAAACACCCGGATAAGACGTAAACAGGCGGTAATCTCTTATTATCCAGCAATATACCAAAGCTATAAACAGGGCGATGACTCCTTGCACAAATTTACATGAAAATAAACAGGATTATATCTAGAATAGCTCAGGGAAATTATGAGCTGCAGGGACCTGTACTCATCAAGCACCCCAGCATTACGCAGGGCGGGGGAGGTGACCTGTATACACAATTTGGGGTTTGTTACCATGTAAGTCGATGAGTCCATGGAAAACTCCCGACTGCACTCGGATGACATCTGAGTGCAGTCTGATTTATGCGCACTGATACAATCTTTTCCTCATCACACTCTGATCAGTCACTGATGAGACTGATCAGCGTTTCATTGGCATAGTCAGCCCAATTCTCTCGGATGAGGGAATCTACGGCCGTCTGCACCTGCCATTAGTCTACCGGCACAAGTTTGTTTGACACTTGCAGCTAATCATATCTTTGATCCACCCATATTTCCAAAACGTCAGAAGGTAAGGATCCGCCATACAGTATCGATCATTTAGAACTTCCTTGCTGATTCCAGTCCCACACCGGAGGTGCTGCCTGAACACAGACGCGTCTCATTTAAAATGCAGGTGAGCCCAATAAAAAGGCAATTAATACATTGAATTTCTTCCTCCTCCATGCCCGTAATCCACCCATGTGAATATAATAATACAGTTTCCTGGGCGCACACCCATGCTGCAGCATGCACAATTACCCAGATATATTCAATAGGAAACATAGAATTATCAGGAATTAGTGACATTATCATATAGCAGAGCCAAATACTGTATTAACACTGATTTCATCATTGATTTTGTGCCTTTTTTCTGCAATAAAAATATTTTAAGGGCTCGCACAGATAATCGTATTATTGGGCCGAGTGCCATCCGACAAAAAAATTTGTTCGCACTCTCACCAGGGTTAGTCTATGGGGCCGTAAACAAATCTGATATTTTCCTCAGACCAAGACTATCCAAGGAAAAACAATTTGGATTCAATCTTCAGATCTCACTCGGGCGTGCGAGTCTATGGGTATGTGGTAACCGTCGGACTGCACTCGGATGACATCTGAGTGCAGTCTGATTTCCCCAGCCTCACAGAATGTACTCTGATCACAGCGGGATTAGCCTAATTGATCCGATTTTCTTAGATCGCAAAAAATATGCTCTGTGTCCAGCCTAAGGCCGGGGTCACATTATCAGTATTTGGTCAGTATTTTACATCAGTATTTGTAGCCAAGACCAGGAGTGGAACAATCAGAGGAAAAGTATAATAGAAACATCCAAAAACCAAACAAGAGTCTGCCGCGCTCCAACACAGATGGGTGAACAAATGTCTACGTAACACTGCTCACCTGATAGTGCTAGTGTTCAACCGTGTTAGCACAGTCCCGGAGCTGAAGTAGCAACACCAGATCGGTGTGCCCAAAGTCACCGGTGTATCCGCTGCCTTGGCTGGGTCTGCAGATGGGGAGCGTCCTCCCTGAACACCGGAAGTAGCTCCTGGAGAGCTGGAGTGTGCTGATCGGCGGTGTGCCTCGGCCGAAGGCGCCGCCGTGTGTGAGCAAGGTGTACGAGGGGCGTGGTAGAGCGGTGACGTCACCTGTCCGTAGAAGACGGGCATGTACAGGGGCCAATGACCGACGCGTTTCGAGGGAGACGTCCCTCTTCCTCAAGGTTATGGTCCCTGTACTAACGCTAAACCTATATACCCCTCGTCATCCTCCCTGCTCCTGAGCCAATTTTCCTAATGACCTCGCCAGCACCCTGCAATTAGTGGCATGCAGTATATGACACATGAAAACACCTATACTGAATTGCGCATGACCGCTAATCCCTCTTATTACACGGATAAAACGACCTCCTGTTTTCCAAATTAAAATTAAAATTTATTTATTATTTATTGATCCCCAACTAATATATAAAAAATGTAACATGTATAAATGTGTATAAATAAGTAAAATTTTTTATTCAAATGCTAAAATGACCCCACCTTACCCTTTGATAAACTTGATCCTAAAAAATTTGATCCTAAAAAATTATTATTGCCCGAACAGAGCTATATTTAAAAAGAATTATCAGTACTGCACACTGATAATTCTTTTTAAATATAGCTCTGTTCGGGCAATAATAATTTTTTAGGATCAAATTTTTTAGGATCAAGTTTATCAAAGGGTAAGGTGGGGTCATTTTAGCATTTGAATAAAAAATTTTACTTATTTATACACATTTATACATGTTACATTTTTTATATATTAGTTGGGGATCAATAAATAATAAATAAATTTTAATTTTAATTTGGAAAACAGGAGGTCGTTTTATCCGTGTAATAAGAGGGATTAGCGGTCATGCGCAATTCAGTATAGGTGTTTTCATGTGTCATATACTGCATGCCACTAATTGCAGGGTGCTGGCGAGGTCATTAGGAAAATTGGCTCAGGAGCAGGGAGGATGACGAGGGGTATATAGGTTTAGCGTTAGTACAGGGACCATAACCTTGAGGAAGAGGGACGTCTCCCTCGAAACGCGTCGGTCATTGGCCCCTGTACATGCCCGTCTTCTACGGACAGGTGACGTCACCGCTCTACCACGCCCCTCGTACACCTTGCTCACACACGGCGGCGCCTTCGGCCGAGGCACACCGCCGATCAGCACACTCCAGCTCTCCAGGAGCTACTTCCGGTGTTCAGGGAGGACGCTCCCCATCTGCAGACCCAGCCAAGGCAGCGGATACACCGGTGACTTTGGGCACACCGATCTGGTGTTGCTACTTCAGCTCCGGGACTGTGCTAACACGGTTGAACACTAGCACTATCAGGTGAGCAGTGTTACGCAGACATTTGTTCACCCATCTGTGTTGGAGCGCGGCAGACTCTTGTTTGGTTTTTGGTTGGTTATTTGGGCAGGTCCGCACATCCCACCTGCCAGGGTGCCAGCAGCTCACACAGTACAGTATTTTAGGACAGCGCCAGTGTACCTTTGTTGTTTATAATAGAAACATATGCACCTCTTCTGCATTTATCACCCACGCCTGGTCTTGGCTTACAAATACTGATGTAAAATACTGACCAAATACTGATAGTGTGACCCCGGCCTAATAGTGTCATTTTTATTTGCACCTTATTCATTATTTGAGCCTTTTTAATTAACATTTGTGGTTTCATTTCTTTTTTTTTTTCTCCATTATGGCTATGGTTTTAGATATCCATTGTTTTAGGCTTTTTTAAATTTTGCAAAAATTTTGTGCATTTGTACCTTTGTCTGCCTAATTTTTTTAGGGGGCATTTAAAGGCTAACATGCAACATTGTAAAGTTTAGGGCGCAGTCTGATCCTCAGTTGCAATGGTAAGGGCGCATTGCAATCCTCGGACTGGTCATCGGCTCTCCTGACCTGAGCGTGACGGCACGTATTTCTTTGTGGCTGTCATCCTCAGGTCAACAGAACCGATGACCAGTCCGAGGATTGTGATGTGATCCTCGGGCGAGCAATATGGCCGTCTGACTGCGCCATTATCGAGAGAATCGTGCAGCAATTTAATCTAAAAAGTGCAAAAAGACCAAAAACAATAAGCGTATTTGAATTCATGCCAACTCATCAAATTGTTTTAATATATTCAGTGCAACGTCCGCCAGTGCAAGGACTAGACAAGAAAAAATATATTTTTTTTAAAACCCATCATCGGATACTTAGGCCATGTTCACACTGACATTTGCACATTTCGTTTGCCTGTACTATTCAGAATAATAAAAATTCATGTCCAAAATGTGATCTGCTGCATCACTGATGTAAATGGAAGCAGTGGGACCCCACGGATTATTATGGGGTCCGTCTGGGTTCCATTATGTGTTCTTTTTTAGAACAGATACAAAAGACCTGAATGCAGCTTTTATCTGTTCTGTAAACTAAAAGAACCCAGATAGACCCCATAATAATTATTGGGGTCCCTTTTATCGATTTACATCAGTTATGCATCCGATACTTGTCGGACATGTCTGTTCCTAAAAACAGAGCCAAATGCAGGTGTGAATAAAGCCTTAGCTGGTACAGACAGTAAAATTCTGAGACTGTTGCATATATCTGACTGGGGTTTGCAAAAATAACCCGCATATTAAACAACCCTATGAAAAAATTTAAAGTTACAGAAAACTGCAAAAAACTCTGCCGCATGTGAATACACCTTGAGTTTACTTGCAGCCTAATGTAAAAAAATTTTTTTTTTTTTTTTTTTAAAACAAGGGAATTTTATTATGAAACTTAAGGATTTGGGGTGGAATTTCTGCAGAATGTGTACACACCACAGGACTTATTCCGAGACGAAGAGGTTAAAGTCCCAATTCCTCGCCCTCCCTGTGGGCGGATGATGTCAGCAGGGCTCAGGATATAAGGCGGGGGAGAGCTCACTCACCACCAGTTGTGGCATTCACAGCTTCAGCAATAAGCTACAGTGATCCCACTGCCTAGACCCCACTGCCAGCACCATGTCCACCTCATTGAGAGTCAGCCCCTCCGTCCATGGCTACCGGTTTGACACCGCTTCCCGAAAGAAAGCCACAGCCAACATCTTTGAGGGTGTGGACCAGGAGTCCCTGCAGAAGCTCTTTAAAAAGACTGGTGATAAGAAAGCAGAGGACAGAGCCCGCATCATCTTCTGCATTGACCAGGACAATGAGGAGAAAGCCAGGGCACTACTGGCACTAAAGCAGAGGACTAGGGACAAAATCCTGCAATTCCTCAAGCTCCGCAAACTTCCCATCAAGGTGATCTGAGCTCCTTGGCCGCAGAACTTTCAATCTAAGCTGAAAAGTCTGATCTGAAGACTGATCTGGAGGAAGAGGATGGTCGGGCAAGCCTGTCACCCACTGCCAAAACTTATCTCGGGTGAAGAATTGAGAGACTGTTCTGCAGAGCTTGCACTCTAATCGTAAGAGACTGTCCTGCTGTGTTGGAAGCATGTGCTCGAAAAGAGACTGTTTCAGAGGACTGAGCGCTCCCTCCAGAGCTGAGAGGAGACTGCACACGACTCCAGAGTGACAGAAGGAGAAGCAGAGAAATAAGGACTATGTGGGGCCCCCATGGCTGTACCCAGGAAATGTGCTTTTAAGGGCCCTGCAAGTTCTCCCAAGCAGAGCTATGGGGAGACCCAGAGGACTGGCGAGAGATAATGATGACTTTTTTGGTGCTGTAATACTTCATTTATGCTATTCATCATGTTTTCTATATTTTGTTAATAAATTGTTTTATAGTTTACATTTCTTCTTCTATTGTTTTATTTCTAATGCAACCAGTGGGCCGTTCATATATCAATGTCGCATCCTCTGCCCTGATCAGCTGTTGTGGGACTACTAGTCCTAGTGTGATCTCCTTGGGCATGCTGGGGTTTGTAGTTGCACATCAGCAGATAACCTATGTGTTTCTGAAGTCCGCTTCCTATATATGAATATTTTTGGACACATCTTCCTCTTCTTCCTTTTTTTTTCCTGTCTTCTTCTTTTGGTTAATTCTGACAATCTGGTATAATTCAGCAGTGATATAAATTCCTCTTGTGTTTTATAAACTGCAACCTACCTATTGATGCAGGAAAATAGTTGAAAGATATATGATGACCGGTCATTAAGGGGTTAAATCAATCCTGCCTATTAATGAAATAAAGGAGGTGAAAACATGACAGCCGGTCTTTAAGGGGTTAAAACAAACCAACTAATTACCGTTATGCAGGAAAATAAGTGAAAATATGGTAACTAGCCATTAAGGGGTTAAAGCAAACTTCCTAATTGATGCAGTGAAACAGGTGAAAATATAGCCTAACTGGCTACTAAGGGGTTAAAACAAACCTACCCTATTAATGCAGTGAAAGAGATGAAAATGTATGCTAACTGGCTATTAAGGGGTTAAAATAAACCTACCTATTAATGCAGGAAAATAGGTGAAAATATAACTTAGCCGGCCATTTAGGGGTTAAAATAAACCTACAATTTATTAATGCACGAAAATAGTAGCTAATAAGTGATAGCTGGCTAGTAAGGGGTTAAAATAAACCTATGTAATAAATAATGCAGTATAATATGGATCTGGGCAGCTGTCACAATGGAAGGTTTCCTTGTCAATAGGCACCGGGTACTTTGCGGTCACCTTGGTGGTGCTGTCTAAATGTATATGTAGCAGAGCCGAATTTGTCATCGTGGTATAATCTGCACAATAAGTCAGGATAATGCAGGAGGATCACCTGCAGCTCTGTAAGACAGGCTGTTATCTCACAAGTGATGCTGAATACAAACTGGGCTCTGCTACATCTGAATGACGGTATCAAAAGGATAATCCTGCTCCATCCTAGATGTGAAGCTACAAATACTGTAGAATTCTATATAACACAGTATGTGTGTGTGTGCATATATATATATATATATATATATATATATATATATATATATATATATATATATATATATATTATATACCGTGATTCCTTAATTTAAAGTCATATGTAAGTTACAGCAGAAATTCTTTGCATTCCAGTGAAATTGAAGTTTCATCACTGTAGATGTATCATGGGCGAGTATATATATACGCCTGGAGCTAAAGGCCAGCACCTGATTACATATCTAACGTGTGAACACAAGCATGATGGTTATTGCATCATATAAAGTCATCATCAGCTGTCATGGATGTAGCAGAGCCGAATATGTCAGCATCTTTGGTGTTTTGCCATCAGGATATATGAGTTTTCGTTGGTTTATCTGCAGTCCTATGTAAAACCACTGCTCCCTATGAGTGAGCAAATCCAGCTCTACTATGCAAGTGGATACGCTTGAGCTGCTAGAATAGCAGGGGTATAGGATGATGGGAGTTGTAGTACTACACTCCTACCAACAGCTGGAGAATGTGGTTCGGTAATTCCCATGCCATGTTTGGTCTGAAAATTCTTCATCTCTGTACAAATCTAACTGGTGATGCCAGGCAGCCTGCCCATTCCAGATAGCAGTGTCCGAGTGTCCTACAACTACAGGACGTGGGCGCTGTGTGCTCAGGCATTACAGGGTGCGGCCACGATGTGCTTAGGTATTACAGGACGCGGGCACCGTGTGCTCAGGTATTACAGAACGCGGGCACCATGTGCTCAGGTATTACAGGACGCGGGCACCGATTGCTCAGGTATTACAGGACAGGGGTACTGCGTGTTCAGGTATTACAAGATGGGGGCACCGTGCGCTCAGGTATTACAAGACAGGGGCACCGTGTGCTCAGGTATTACAGGACGCGGGCACCGTGTGCTCAGGTATTACAGAACGCGGGCACCATGTGCTCAGGTATTACAGGACGCGGGCACCGATTGCTCAGGTATTACAGGACAGGGGTACTGCGTGTTCAGGTATTACAGGATGGGGGCACCGTGCGCTCAGGTATTACAAGACAGGGGCACCGTGTGCTCAGGTATTACAGGACGCGGGCACCGTGTGCTTAGGTACTCAGGTATTACAGGACGGGGGTACTGTGTGCTCAGGTATTACAGGACGGGGGCACCATGTGGTCAGGTATTAGAGAATGCGGGCACTGTGCTCAGGTATTACAGGATGCAGGCACCGTGCGCTCAGGTATTACAGGACGCGGGCACCGTGTGCTCAGGTATTACAGGATGCGGGCACCGTGTGCTCAGGTATTACAGGCCGGGGGCACCGTTTGCTCAGGTATTACAGGACGTGGGCACCGTGTGCTCAGGTATTACAAGCCGGGGGCACCGTTTGCTCAGGTATTATAGGACGCGGGCACTGTATGCTCAGCTATTACAGGATGCGGGCACCGTGTGCTCAGGTATTACAGGCCGGGGGCACCATTTGCTCAGGTATTACAGGACGCGGGCACTGTGCTCAGGTATTACTGGATGCGGGCACCGTGTGCTCAGGTATTACAGGACGCGGGCACCGTGTGCTCAGCTATTACAGGACACGGGCACCGTGTGCTCAGGTATTACAGGCCGGGGGCACCGTTTGCTCCGGTATTATAGGACGCGGGCATTGTATGCTCAGGTATTACAGGATGCGGGCACCGTGTGCTCAGGTATTACAGGCCGGGGGCACCATTTGCTCAGGTATTACAGGACGCGGGCACTGTGCTCAGGTATTACTGGATGCGGGCACCGTGTGCTCAGGTATTACAGGACGCGGGCACCGTGTGCTCAGCTATTACAGGACGCGGGCACCGTGTGCTCAGGTATTACAGGCCGGGGGCACCGTTTGCTCCGGTATTATAGGACGCGGGCATTGTATGCTCAGGTATTACAGGATGCGGGCACCGTGTGCTCAGGTATTACAGGATGCGGGCACTGTATGCTCAGGTATTACAGGACGTGGCTCCGTGTGCTCAGGTATTACAGGACGCGGGCACTGTGCTCGGGTATTACAGGACGCGGGCACTGTGCTCAGGTATTACAGGACGCGGGCACCGTGTGCTCAGGAATTACAGGACGTCGTCACCGTGTGTTCAGGTATTACAGGCCGGGGACACCGTTTGCTCCGGTATTATAGGACACGGGCATTGTATGCTCAGGTATTACAGGACGGGGGCACCGTGTGCTCAGGTATTACATGACGTGGGCACCGTGTGCTCAGGTATTACAGGACGCGGCACCGTGTGCTCAGGTATTACAGGACGCGGGCACCTTGTGCTCAGGTATTACAGGACAGGGTCGCTGTGTGTTCAGGTATTACAGCATGGGGGCACCGTGTGCTCAGGTATTACAGGACAGGGACACTGTATGCTCAGGTATTACAGGAAGGGGGCACCGTGTGCTCAAGTATTACAGGATAGGGGCACCTGAAGCGCCCGCTAGGACTGTGGGGTACTCGGTACTGGGTCAGCACAGTTCTTAAAGGGGAAGTCATGGTGGCAGTGACCCGGTCCGTGGCCCAGGATGACCAGTTAAAGGGGATGAATGGAAATAAAGTCTAATGTAATAATGTTCATGACACCACCTGTGGTGCTCAGCCAGGAATGGCCGACGCTGCTTAAAGGGATCTGCTGGTGATGCAGCTTAGATGGTTTTGCTCCCCACAGGTGGAGCAGAGGCCCCCAGGCTACCAGGACAGTCTATGAGGGGCTGTAGATGTTGGGGTGCAGGAAATAATTGGAGGACACAGGATTTGAAGTCTATTAACCTTTTAATTGCCATTGCAGTCCAGGGCACAGGTTACAGGTGATCTTTGAAATCTGGGCAGCCTGGGAGTGGTTCGGAATCCTCCTAGCCAGGTAGGGTTTGAAGCCTTCCTTTCTGCACTCAATTCTAGGCTCTTGATGCATTAGCTTTCCTCAAGTCCCTCTCTCAGTCTGTCCCTCAGGCAGCTGCCTGCTTGGCTGGCAGCTCCAGCCTTTTTCAGGTGTCCCTCTCTCGTGGTGACTCCAGGCTCTAATCTGCTGCTGTGCCTTTGGGTGTCAGTCATGGCTAGGTGACCTGCAATCTCCTGCCCTCCGGTTTCTGCTGTGGGGCATACAGTTACCCCCACAACCTCAGACTCTGGTGTCTGGTTTCTTGCGCTCAATCCTGGGAGTGAGCTCAATTGCAGCTCCACTCCCAGGTTATCTCTCTCCTAACACTTCTTCTCCCTTCACTGTCTCACACAGACTGACCTCTAACTCCTCCTCCAAGCCAGAACTTATAGTGAAGCTACCCTGAAACCAGGTCTAGAGCTCCCCCTTCTGGCCTGGAGTCTGGAAAGTGTTGTATGCTAATGTTACCTGCTAGGGGGATTCCTTCTTGCTTCCAGGCATCGCATCACCTTCCCTGGGAGGCAGGCAATACCACTGTGACAACCGGATTCCTGGGGTGTCACACACCATGTGCTCAGGTATTACAGGACGCGGGCACTGTGCTCAGGTATTACAGGACGGGGCACCGTGTACTCAGGTATTGCAGGACGCAGGCACCGTGCGCTCAGGTATTACAGAACGCGGGCACAATGTGCTCAGGTATTACAGGACGCGGGCACCGTGTGCTCAGGTATTACAGGATTTGGGCACCGTGTACTCAGGTATTACAGGATTCGGGCACCATGTGCTAAGGTATTATAGGGCGCAGGCACCATATGTTCATGTATTACAGGTGCGGGCACCATGTGCTCAGGTATTACAGGATTCGGGCAACATGTACTTAGGTATTACAGGATTCGGGCACCATGTACTTAGGTAAGCCTCTATCCTTGTTCCTGTGTATTATAAATTCGATAAAATTATCCAGTCTTATATATATAGTAGCTGTACTACCCGGCTTCGCCCGGGGTAATAACTGCTGTTAGCAAAATAGAATGTGTTAACAAAAATTTATTCTGCACAAAAAATCCACAAAACAAATAGATAGAAATGTAATTATTAAAAGGCAAAAACTAAGCTAATAGAAGTGTAGCGCCCCCACTGCCGCAGGGCCGAGGGGTACCCGGTACCGGGCCTCTGAGTCTCTGCTCTGGGGTTGTCACGGTGGCTAGACCCGGTCCGTGACCCTGCTGAGGGGCGCACAATGAAAGGTGGTGGTATGGTGCTGATGTTATGGTGCGGTGTAGTGCCGGTCGCGGTCAATAACGAGGACACCAGGTTGCAGTCTCTTTACCTCTTTACTGAAGGCTTCTGGGTCCTCAGTCCGGAATACGGTTAACCGGGCTGCGCAAGTCCGGCCGGTCCGATGGCACCTCCAGAGTTCCCGTTGCAGGTGGAAATCTGTGCCTTCCTTCTAGCGCTTGTGTGTTGTGGTCCTCCCCTGCTGAGCTTACGGGATAGTCCCCACAACTGTTGTGTCTGTTTCTCGTGTTCCCTCACAACTCTATTAGATGATCTTCTGCTAATCCTCCGTTCCTCCCTGGTGTTATGGTTGGGACGCACCCGTATGACGGGTAGGCTCGGAGCTCTTCCGGGACCCTAGAGTCGCCCCTCTCCAAAGGTTGCCCCCTATGTCTGCGTAGGTGATTTAGGTGAGACAGCCCGCCTGTGACTGACTGTCCTGCCGTTGGTTTGAAGTATGGCTTAGAGCTCTGTACCTCCTCGGCGTTCCGGCCGCCGGTTGTTTGCACTTCAGTAGGATGTTGCCTCGATCTTACAGCACGACTCCTACTGGTATTCTCCTTCTTGCTTTGATCTTGTTTCTCACTCAGCACAATAAATCTCGCTTCTTGTCCTTTCTTAGGGCACCGCCGCTATTAAGTGCAGGCACGGTCCCGTAGCTTTCTCTCTGTTTGCCAGGCCTCTGTCAGGATCCCACCCCTGACAGGGACCCTACCGAATCTTCCCCTACAACACCCTCTGCCACAAGGTGTTGCCTGGTTCCAACCCAGTCAGCGTTCTCTCTAACTTCCTGCCTAACCCCCAGTTTTACCAGACTGTGGGGAGTGGCCTAATGAATAGTACCCGTAGCTCCCCCTGGAGGCCAGACTGTGAAATGTATTGGTGTCTGTGATACCTGGTCAGATGAACTCCTTCAGTGCCATCAGACGTACCATAGCCCCCCTTAGCGGCGGAGCCACAGTACTGCAACGACCAGGACTCTGGGGCGCTGCACTCCCCCCCGGTTAAATCCAGTACTCCTGGACTGGGAAGAAAACAACAATACATGTCAGCAAAAAGACATACAATTTTGAAAATGCAAGTACAAGTCAACTTTTTAACAGAGCTTCCCTTTATGGGAGGTGAGGACACTTGAACGTTACAAACATGGTTAAATATTTTGAATAACTTACTATAAATACTTTTCTTACCCAACCGGGTATTCTATTAAGTGCAAAACTTTTGAACAATAATTTAACATTGCCTTTAAGGACGTACTCGCTAAATCCACTAAAGACCTTCTTATATCACATATAAGGCTTAATTAACGTTTTTGCATTCTCCAACTTTACGTCTGCAGGACCGCCTGTCCTAACCGCTCCAGACCTACTGCCTCTCCTTTCTGTTACAGGACCGCTCCTTTCCGCCCGAGCCTACTGTCCTTCCACTACTATACACAGTATAGAACATATCATTTTTCTTTCAGTTTAAGAGCACTGAGCCATCTCTATATGGCTCCTAGGAGGACTCACTACTAACCCCTACGGGTTCACTTCCTGTCCTCATTCTTCTATCAACATTATTGAACATTTCTTACAATCAACTAGTTGGCTACATATAACTTTCACATATCAGCATTATTACTTTTACTTTTAGAGCATCATCATTCTCTAAGTACTATCAATGAACATCCCCTTTAAGAGGGGACCAAGTCTCTATGAGGTACTGTAACTTCTCAAGCTGCAAGTCCGTATGCAGCAAGGACTCCAGTGCAAGTTCCAAGAACCGTATCTTCGCAAAGAGTCTGTCTTTTTTATATAAAACCAGTAGAGAGCACCTTTAAGAAGGTGCAAACTATATACAAGGAGTTTGTATCATGCATTGTTCATGATTCAGCAGTTCTGGATAACTTGTGCAAAAAAGTAGAAAACAAACAAAAATAAGAAACAATAGGGATCCCGGGTCAACAAAGGGATCCCTTTAAGAATAACCCTAGACGGGTTTTAGCAGCAAAACAGTGGAGGAAAACAATGAACTATTTACAGTCATTAAAGCTTACTCACTACTCAGTTTCTGGCAACCCCCACCGAGGCTTTACCTGGCAGGTGGCCTTCTGCGGCCCGGATAAGCTGGACTCCAAGTTTACTCCCGCGGCCAGGTGTACCCCGTGGGTTCGGGTCTTCTGCACGACCAGGTCGT
The DNA here is from genome assembly GCF_051348905.1 of Ranitomeya variabilis. Taxonomy (NCBI): domain Eukaryota; kingdom Metazoa; phylum Chordata; class Amphibia; order Anura; family Dendrobatidae; genus Ranitomeya; species Ranitomeya variabilis. The sequence continues at coordinate 85,397,737 of NC_135236.1, forward strand.
GCGCTGCAATGAGGGTCTGCGTGGGCCGATGGATGATGCTGGCGGCGGCGGCGGCAGCAGCGGCTTCAGCGGCAAGCTCCTCCCCCTCGGTTCGGGATACCGCCAGAACGGTGGTGCAGCGCTGCATATCCCGGGCCCACCAGCTGCTCCCCTTTAGGTGCCGGCGATATGTGACCACATCCCCGGCTTCAGGAAGGACTTGGCGCCGTCTCTGCACAGGCAGGGCTCCACTTTATCCCGGGTGATGCGGACTCTCAGGGCTGTCCCAATCTCCTGCACGAAGCCTTTTCCTGTCTGGGGCAGGTAAACAATCACAACGCCCCACTTCGGCAGGGAGCCCTCCAGCAGCTCGCCACGCGCCTCCCGCTCCACTTCCCGCTGGAACTCCGCAATCAGGTGGCTCCTGTACTCTCCCCAAGGGAAGGGCCCCATGTCTAACCCCCCCGGTTCTTTGGGAGCAGACGGCAGGAATGCTGGGGCGCCAGTGGCCGCAGCGGCGGCCGGGTCTGGTGCAGAGATGATGCGGTCTCCCTGGGGGCCACGGCACTCAGTACCGCTACCTGGGGTGACTCCTCCAGCGTCACTCCTTTCCCCTGGGGGAGGCACACGGGCTGGGGACCGCGCAGGCAAAGGATGCCTCATCGGCAGCTCCCACGGATCCAGATCCTCCAGCGGCGGCATATCAGAGTAATCCTCTGGTGACGGGGGTCGATGCGGGGCCATCCTTTTCTGCAGGCCTTCTCTAGTCTCCAGTCCCACCTCCTCTGAGTCATAGTTTCGTTTCTTCGGTCTCCGCCCGCCATAGAAGATCAGGAGGCGGATCTCCCCTTTTGACGGGCCTGCCCTTAAGATGCAACAATATTTAGACTGGGCGGCCATTGTCTTTCGCGCTCTCCAGCTTGTCTACGCCTACTCCACGCCCCTCTTCCTCTCCTGCGCTCTCCTCAGCGCTGTAATGGCGGATTTTGGCGGTAAATGGCGCGGCACAGTCTTTGCAATAAATCACAGTCCAAGCACAGTAAATCACAGTTCCAAGGCACACATGACCCGATTCTTCAGGCTTAAGTGGATCCTGTTCGTGACGCCAAGTTGTAGCGCCCCCATTGCCGCAGGGCCGAGGGGTACCCGGTACCGGGCCTCTGAGTCTCTGCTCTGGGGTTGTCACGGTGGCTAGACCCGGTCCGTGACCCTGCTGAGGGGCGCACAATGAAAGGTGGTGGTATGGTGCTGATGTTATGGTGCGGTGTAGTGCCGGTCGCGGTCAATAACGAGGACACCAGGTTAACCGGGCTGCGCAAGTCCGGCCGGTCCGATGGCACCTCCAGAGTTCCCGTTGCAGGTGGAAATCTGTGCCTTCCTTCTAGCGCTTGTGTGTTGTGGTCCTCCCCTGCTGAGCTTACGGGATAGTCCCCACAACTGTTGTGTGTTTCTCGTGTTCCCTCACAACTCGATTAGATGATCTTCTGCTAATCCTCCGTCCCTCCCTGGTGTTATGGTTGGGACGCATCCGTATGACGGGTAGGCTCGGAGCTCTTCCGGGACCCTAGAGTCGCCCCTCTCCAAAGGTTGCCCCCTATGTCTGCGTAGGTGATTTAGGTGAGACAGCCCGCCTGTGACTGACTGTCCTGCCGTTGGTTTGAAGTATGGCTTAGAGCTCTGTACCTCCTCGGCGTTCCGGCCGCCGGTTGTTTGCACCTCAGTAGGATGTTGCCTCGATCTTACAGCACGACTCCTACTGGTATTCTCCTTCTTGCTTTGATCTCGTTTCTCACTCAGCACAATAAATCTCGCTTCTTGTCCTTTCTTAGGGCACCGCCGCTATCAAGTGCAGGCGCGGTCCCGTAGCTTTCTCTCTGTTTGCCAGGCCTCTGTCAGGATCCCACCCCTGACAGGGATCCTACCGAATCTTCCCCTACAACACCCTCTGCCACAAGGTGTTGCCTGGTTCCAACCCAGTCAGCGTTCTCTCTAACTTCCTGCCTAACCCCCAGTTTTACCATACTGTGAGGAGTGGCCTAATGAATAGTACCCTTAGCTCCCCCTGGAGGCCAGACTGTGAAATGTATTGGTGTCTGTGATACCTGGTCAGATGAACTCCTTCAGTGCCATCAGACGTACCATAGCCCCCCTTAGCGGCGGAGCCACAGTACTGCAACGACCAGGACTCTGGGGCGCTGCAGAAGCATTTTACAACATATATTTCAACACCAGAGATATTCCACACAGATTTAACTAAATTGGCCAAGTAATGTGAAGTAATCTTCTACTACTTATTCGAGAGCCTTTTGATAAACGACATTCTTAGTTTTTCCTTCAGGTGCAAAGACAAACAGATTTTTGGCTGTTCCAACTCTTGAACAGGCCACATAAAGTTGACCATGAGAAAAGCATGGAGATTGTAAATCTAAGCTAGCTGAAGAGTCCGGCGTTGCCTGGGCATAGTAAATATCTGTGGTTAGTTATAGCACCTCACTTCTCTTATTTTCCCATCACGCCTCTCATTTTCCCCATCACATCTTTCATTTTCCCCCTCACATCTCTCATTTTCTCCCTCACACCTCTCATTTTCCCCCTCACTCCTCTTATTTTTCCCCTCACTCCTCTCATTCCCCCCTAACACTTGTCATTTCGACCTCACATCTGTCATTTTCCGATCACTCCACTATTTTCCCTCACTCCTCTCATTTTGCACTCACACCTTTTCATTTTCACCTCACACCTCTCATTTTCACCTCAGTATATACATGTTTGTCATCTCCCTTATATATAGTATACACCTGTATGTCATCTCCTGTATATAGTATATACCTGTATGTCATCTCCCCTGTATATAGTATATACCTGCTGTGTGTCATCTCCCCTGTATATAGTATATATCTGTGTGTCATCTCCTCCTGTATATAGTATATACCTGTATGTCATCTCCTCCTATACATAGCATATACCTGTATGTCATCTCCTCCTGTATATACTATATACCTGTAGGTAATCTGCTCCTGTATATAGTATATACCTGTGTGTCATCTCCTTCTGTATATAGTATATACCTGTATGTCATCTCCTGCTGTATGTAGTATGTACCTGTATGTCATCTCCTCCTCTATATAGTATATACCTGTGGGTCACCTCTCCTGTATATAGTATATATCTGTGTGTCATCTCCTCCTGCATATAGTATATACCTGTGTGTCATCTCCCCTGTAAATAGTATATACCTGTGTGTCATCTCCTCCTGTATATAGTATATATCTGTATGTCATCTCCTCCTGTATTAGACCTCGTTCACACGTTATTTGGTCAGTATTTTTACCTCAGTATTTGTAAGCTAAATTGGCAGCCTGATAAATCTCCAGCCAACAGTAAGCCCACCCCCTGGCAGTATATATTAGCTCACACATACACATAATAGACTGGTCATGTGACTGACAGCTGCCGGATTCCTATATGGTACATTTGTTGCTCTTGTAGTTTTTCAGCTTATTAATCAGATTTTTATTTTTGAAGGATAATACCAGACTTGTCTGTGTTTTAGGGCGAGTTTCGTGTGTCAAGTTGTGTGTGTGTTGAGTTGCGTGTGGCGACATGCATGTAGCGACTTTTGTGAGATGAGTTTTGTGTGGCAACATGCGTGTAGCAACTTTTTGTGTGTCGAGTTGCATGTGACAGGTTAGTGTAGCAAGTTGTGTGCAGCAAGTTTTGTGCATGGCGAGTTTTGCGCGTGGCAAGTTTTATGTGTGGTGCCTTTTGAGTATGTGCAAGTTTTGTGTGAGGCAACTTTTGCATGTGTTGCAACTTTTGTGCATGTGGCAATTTTTCCGCGTGTGCAAGTTTTGCGTGTGGCGAGTTTTCCATGAGGTGAGTTTTGCACGTGTGGCGAGTTTTGCATGTGGAGAGTTTTGCGCGTGGCGAGTTTTGAGCGGCGAATTTTATGTGGCGAGGCTGGTGTATGTGTGGTGAAATGTGCGCTGAGGGTGGTATATGTGTTCGAGCACGTGGTAGTGTGTGGCGCATTTTGTGTGTGTGTTCATATCCCCGTGGTGGTGTGGTGATTATCCCATGTTGTGGCCCCACCTTAGCAACTGTACAGTATATACTCTTTGGCGCCATCGCTCTCATTCTTTACGTCCCCCTTGTTCACATCTGGCAGCTGTTAATTTGCCTCCAACACTTTTCCTTTCATTTTTTCCCCATTATGTAGATAGGGGCAAAATTGTTTGGTGAATTGGAAAGCGCGGGGTTAAAATTTCACCTCACAACATAGCTTTGACGCTCTCGGGGTCCAGACGTGTGACTGCAAAATTTTGTGCCTGTAGCTGCGACGCCTCGAACACTTTTCCTTTCACTTTTTCCCCATTATGTAGATAGGGGCAAAATTGTTTGGTGAATTGGAAAGCGCGGGGTTAAAATTTCACCTCACAACATAGCCTATGACGCTATCGGGGTCCAGACGTGTGACTGTGCAAAATTTTGTGGCTGTAGCTGCGACGGTTCAGATGCCAATCCCGGACATACACACATTCAGCTTTATATATTAGATAAAGAAGTAACATCGGTTTGTTTGTAGTTATATTGCCTGATGGGGAAATGTATAATTCTTTTTTGCCAGTTTGGTGCAGGGCATATTTGCGCAAACACTGGGATTTGTTTGCACATGTGTGCCAGCCCTCTTTAAAAAAAAAAATCTATCAAAAGGGGTATTTGCCTAAGGCCGTGGTCACACTACCGTAGAATACGGCCGAGTGCTATTCGAGAAAACATCACATAGCACTCAGACCAGTGCTAATCTATGGGGCAGCTCACATCACCGTTTATTTTCTCAGCCGTATTTTGCGTGCCTGTAAAATCGCAGCATGCTGCGATTGTCATCAAGACTCGGCCAAGACTCACCAATGCAAGCCTATGGGTGTGGGAAAAAAAATCGTACAGCACTTGGACCATGCGAGTGCTGTCTGATTTTTACGCACCGGTGTCCTTTGAAAAGCCGACAATTCATGTGCCGCATACAGTAAAATCACACTGACAGGTTAGAATAGAATAGATAGAACAGATACAGTTAGGTCCATATGTATTTGGACAGAGACAACATTTTTCTAATTTTGGTTACAGACATTACCACAATGAATTTTAAACAAAACAATTCAGATGCAGTTGAAGTTCAGACTTTCAGCTTTCATTTGAGGGTATCCACATTAAAATTGGATGAAGGGTTTAGGAGTTTCAGCTCCTTAACATGTGCCACCCTGTTTTTAAAGGGACCAAAAGTAATTGGACAGATTCAATAGTAACATAGTAACATAGTTAGTAAGGCCGAAAAAAGACATTTGTCCATCCAGTTCAGCCTATATTCCATCATAATAAATCCCCAGATCTACGTCCTTCTACAGAACCTAATAATTGTATGATACAATATTGTTCTGCTCCAGGAAGACATCCAGGCCTCTCTTGAACCCCTCGACTGAGTTCGCCATCACCACCTCCTCAGGCAAGCAATTCCAGATTCTCACTGCCCTAACAGTAAAGAATCCTCTTCTATGTTGGTGGAAAAACCTTCTCTCCTCCAGACGCAAAGAATGCCCCCTTGTGCCCGTCACCTTCCTTGGTATAAACAGATCCTCAGCGAGATATTTGTATTGTCCCCTTATATACTTATACATGGTTATTAGATCGCCCCTCAGTCGTCTTTTTTCTAGACTAAATAATCCTAATTTCGCTAATCTATCTGGGTATTGTAGTTCTCCCATCCCCTTTATTAATTTTGTTGCCCTCCTTTGTACTCTCTCTAGTTCCATTATATCCTTCCTGAGCACCGGTGCCCAAAACTGGACACAGTACTCCATGTGCGGTCTAACTAGGGATTTGTACAGAGGCAGTATAATGCTCTCATCATGTGTATCCAGACCTCTTTTAATGCACCCCATGATCCTGTTTGCCTTGGCAGCAGCTGCCTGGCACTGGCTGCTCCAGGTAAGTTTATCATTAACTAGGATCCCCAAGTCCTTCTCCCTGTCAGATTTACCCAGTGGTTTCCCGTTCAGTGTGTAATGGTGATATTGATTCCTTCTTCCCATGTGTATAACCTTACATTTATCATTGTTAAACCTCATCTGCCACCTTTCAGCCCAAGTTTCCAACTTATCCAGATCCATCTGTAGCAGAATACTATCTTCTCTTGTATTAACTGCTTTACATAGTTTTGTATCATCTGCAAATATCAATATTTTACTGTGTAAACCTTCTACCAGATCATTAATAAATATGTTGAAGAGAACAGGTCCCAATACCGACCCCTGCGGTACCCCTGCGGTAATTATTTATTTAAAATAATTTTAAATAAAATGTTCATTTTTAGTACTTGGTTGAAAACCCTTTGTTGGCAATGACTTCCTGAAGTCTTGAACTCATGGACATCACCAGACGCTGTTTCCTCCTTTTTGATGCTCTGCCAGGCCTTCACTGCAGTGGTTTTCAGTTGTTGTTTGTTTGTGGGCCATTCTGTCTGAAGTTTAGCCTTTAACAAGTGAAATGCATGCTCAATTGGGCTGAGATCAGGTGACTGACTTGGCCATTCAAGAATATTCCACTTCTTTGCTTTAATAAACTCCTGGGTTGCTTTGGCTTTATGTTTTGGGTCATTGTCCATCTGTAGTATGAAACGACGACCAATCAGTTTGGCGGCATTTGGCTGGATCTGAGCACACAATATGTCTCTGAATACCTCAGAATTCATTCAGCTGCTTCTGTCCTGTGTCACATCATCAATAAACACTAGTGACCCAGTGCCACTGGCAGCCATGCATGCCCAAGCCATCACACTGCCTCCGCCATGTTTTACAGATGATGTGGTATGCTTTGGGTCATGAGCTGTACCATGCCTTCACCATACTTTTCTCTTTCCATCATTCTGGTAGAGGTTGATCTTGGTTTCATCTGTCCAAAGAATGTTCTTCCAGAACTGTGCTGGCTTTTTTAGATGTTTTTTAGCAAAGTCCAGTCTAGCCTTTTTATTCTTGATGCTTATGAGTGGCTTGCACCGTGCAGTGAACCCTCTGTAGTTACTTTCATGCAGTCTTCTCTTTATGGTAGATTTGGATATTGATATGCCGACCTCCTGGAGAGTGTTGTTCACTTGGTTGGCTGTTGTGAAGGGGTTTCTCTTCACCATGGAGATTATTCTGCGATCATCCACCACTGTTGTCTTCCGTGGGCGCCCAGGTCTTTTTGCATTGATGAGTTCACCAGTGCTTTCTTTCTTTCTCAGGATTTACCAAACTGTAGATGTTGCCACTCCTAATATTGTAGCAATTTCTCGGATGGGTTTTTCCTGTTTTCGCAGCTTAAGGATGGCTTGTTTCACCTGCATGGAGAGCTCCTTTGACCGCATGTTTACTTCACTGCAAAACCTTCCAAATGCAAGCACCACACCTCAAATCAACTCTAGGCCTTTTATCTGCTTAATTGAGAATGACATAACGAAGGGATTGCCCACACCTGTCCATGAAATAGCCTTGGAGTCAATTGTCCAATTACTTTTGGTCCCTTTAAAAACAGGGTCGCACATGTTAAGGAGCTGAAACTCCTAAACCCTTCATCCAATTTTAATGTGGATACTCTCAAATGAAAGCTGAAAGTCTAAACTTCAACTGCATCTGAATTGTTTTGTTTAAAATTCATTGTGGTAATGTCTATAACTAAAATTAGAAAAATGTTGTCTCTGTCCAAATATATATGGACCTAACTGTATATACACATAGAATGCATAGATACAGTTGGGCTCAAAGGTTTACATACCCCGGCAGAATTTTTGCTTTCTTGGCCTTTTTTCAGAGAGTATGAATGATAACACAGGTGAGGATGTTACCTTTAGTAGCCATTTAAACCCATTTGTGTCAACTTCTGTGCATGTTATCAGACCAAAATCACCGGGGTATGTGAACTTCTGATCAGGGTCATTTGGATGTTTTGGTTTGTCATTATGATTTAAAAAAAGAAAACACAGTAGTTTGACAATAAATGGCTTCACCCAACCACCAACCATGAGTGGAGGAAAAGTTTTGGTGTTATCATTCATATTCTCTGAAAAAAGGCCAAGAAAGCAAAAATTCTACCGGGTATGTAAACTTTTGAGCACAACTGTATATAGACATCAGTGATACACACATATATATTACATAGATAGATAGATAATAGATAGATAGAATAAAACATTATTTACATATACTGTATATATATGTGTTTTGACGAATATTTCCTTTGAAAACGATGTGTAAATGACATTGAATTGCTCTATGTAAAAGCGCATGTTAAAATCGCACTGCAGTCAGATGTAAATCGGATATGTAGCGCCCCCACCGCCGCAGGGCCGAGGGGTACCCGGTACCGGGCCTGTGAGTCTCTGCTCTGGGGTTGTCATGGTGGCTAGGCCCCGGTCCGTGACCCTGCCGTGGGGCGCACAGTAAATGCCAGATGTGTGGATGGATGATGGTGGTGGTCGTAGTGGTGCGGTGCAGTAAATAACGAGGACACCAGGTTTGCAGTCTCTTTACCTCTTTACTGAAGATCTCTGGGTCCTCAGTCCGGAATACGGTTCACCAGGCTGCGCAAGTCCGGCCGGTCCAATGGCACTTCCAGAGTTCTCTTCACAGGTGGAAATCTGTGCCTTCCTGCTTGCGCTATGTGTTGTGGTCCTTCCCTGCTGTGCTTACAGAAAGTCCCCACAACTGTTGTGTCTGTTTCTTAAGTTCCCTCACAACTCGATTAGATGATGTTCTGCTAATCCGTCCCTCCCTGATGTTCTGGTTGGGACGGCACCCGTATGACGGGTAGGCTCGGAGCTCTTCCGGGACCCTAGAGTCGCCCCTCTCCACAAGTTGCCCCCCAAGACTGCATAGGTGATTTAAGTTAGACAGCCCGCCTTAGACTGACTGTCCTGCCGCTGTTTAGAGTATTGCTTGAAGCTGGATATTATGATACTCTCTCGGCGTTCCGGCCACCGGTTGTGCGCCTCAGTAGGATGTTGCCTCGGTCTTACAGCACGACTCCTACTGGTGTTCTCCTATTGCTTTGATCTCGTTTCTCACTCAGCACAATCTATCTCGCTTCTAATCCTTCCTTGGGCACCGCCGCTATGCTGAGCAGGCACGGTCCCGTTAGGTTCACTCAAGTTGCCAAGCCTCTGTCAGGATCCCACCCCTGACAGAGACCCTACTGTATCTTCCCCTACAACACCCTCTGCCACAAGGTGTTGCCTGGTTCCAACCCAGTCAGCTTCTCTCTAACTTCCTGCCTGACCCCCAGTTTTACCAGTGTTGTGGAGAGTGGCCTAGTAAATAGAACCCTTAGCTCCCCCTGGAGGCCCGCCGGTGAAATGTATTGGTGTCTGTGATACCTGCTCAGATGAACTCCTTCAGTGCCATCAGACGTACCATAGCTCCCCTTAGTGGCGGAGCCACAGTACTGCAACGACCAGGACTCTGGGGCGCTGCAGATACTAGGTGCGAAAAATCGGATTGTACTCTCATGACAGTCGCATTACACTCTGCGACTCTCGCTAGGGAGACTCGGATCAATTTTTCATACGTTTAGTGTGACTCCGGCCTTATACTGGCATACATTTCATTTTCTGGTGCACAGTCCAGAGATGTGCTAAGGTTATTAATGAATCAATTATTTTTTATAATAATTCTTAATGCACCTAAATCCAGTAAGTTTTGTCTCAAGTCTGATGTATGAAATGCCGATCTGGCTAATTTGTACTCGCCACTCGGACAAAGGAGCTAAATTGTCATGTAAGTCCACTACTTCATTAGATTGCTTCTAATATGATCTACACCACGAGGTGACTTACTGTACATGGGTCCACGATGTTAGGGTTACCGTTGCATACACACAGTGTTATAAAGTAGGATCCGCTATATAATCACTCAATATATTGAGGATTCACTCTACTTTACCCTCTTTTATAATGACTTTCTGACCTCTTTCCCATATTGATACAACACCTTGGGTGTGAGTCCTTGCTTTTTTATTTGCGTTTTTAACATCATCTTTTCACCTTTGTTCTGATACCCTTAATAAAGTTATTTATGATTATATACTATACATTGTACGGGGACTTTTTGGTCGTTTTAGGTTCTTTCCTTTCTCTCATCTAATTCCTAAAGGTAGCCTCCCCTGCTAGGTAAGTGTAAAAGATCAGACAAAACCCAATAACACATGTATAATACATAGAGGAGTTGCCCTTAGCAATCAATCAGGTTGCCCGTTTCAATTTTTAAAAGGTCCACGACAAAGTGAGTGCTGGAATGCGATTGGTTGCCAAGGGCGAATGCCCATGATTTACTTGCACTGGTTATAATAAATAATATTATATTACTCCAATATTGTATATATTTTTAAAAATGGCCGTGTGCACTTTGAAGGTCCATAGCGCTTATTTACCTAAAGATGGAGGTAGCGCAATTAATTCAATTAATCATTACGACTCTAGTAGACAAAGTAGTTCTCTGTCCTGATGGGCAATATGTTAAGCCACGATCACATAGTTGCATCTTGAAGTCCAGAAGCAATAATTTTTCTGTACTGATAGAAAAAAAGCATTAAAACCAAAATAAAATAAAGGGAAAAGGGCATAAAAAAAATGCAGCAACGCAATAACCACAGAAGATTGCTATTGTGTAGTTTGGTGTGAACACCTGCCGAAAAGATGTATACATAAAGCAGCAGAAAAAATGTAGAATCAAGGCTACATGTGAACATAGCCTCAGCGTTATACTTTAATTACATTTTTTATGGGTTTAATGGAAAAATAAAAAAAATCAAACATGCTATTTTTTATGCCATTAATTACCATAAATAATCAGTTTACTATATTGTACAGGTGGTTACAATTACAAGGATACCAAATATGTCTGTTATTTGCTGATTTGTTAAGTTGTTTTTTTAAGTCCATTAAGAATGTCATTATTGTAATTGTTTGTCAGCGTTTTTTCACAATTTTACAGGAATAAAAAAAGTCTGACTTTTATTTTACCCCTAGAATACAGGTGCCTAGAAATGCACTGGTGTATAGATATGAAACTTTATATGCAGTACCATGTGCTTATAAAGAAGAATACAATGTGAGTTCAAGTGCAAAATATTCTCCTATGCATGATAGTGCAGCTCTTAACTATTGCTGCTGCCTCCAGCGCTACAAAGTTGAGAGTTCAAATGTTAGAGAAGACTAAATTTCAAGAAAAACATTTCTGACTTTTATTTTACTGCTAGAATGCAGATGCAGAGAAATCCACTGGTATATATATATATATATGTATTTCTATGTACCAATACAATGTGCCTGTAAGGAAGAGGAATACAAGGCACATTCAAGTACAGAAAATTCTCCTATACATAACAGTGCAGTTCATCATAGCTATTGCTGTCGCCTCCAGTGCTACAGGTTGGGAGTTCAAATCCCGGGGAAGACTAAACTTCATAGAAAAGATGTAGTTATCTAAACAAATGTAGGTTTCTACAGAGCACAGTGATACCTGCCCCTTCCCCAGAGGAAGAGGAGAAACTACTCAGCAATGCACTCATTAACACATGCAGTGAGCCCGCAACAGGAAGATAGCCCTGAACTCCGGAGACAGCAGGACATCGCCCCCAAATCAGGACTGTTGGGAACTGTGAGGGTAGCGCCAGATATTGCCACTGGCCCTGCGTGGCCAAGACGCCACTCGTCACGATGGTGAATTGCAGCATCATTTTGATCCTCAGTCATAAAGTTATTGACTGACCTAGGTGGGCAAAGCTTTGTTCGCTCTGCGGCCGCACCACCGCCGCACCATCTGGCCATGCCCTTAATTATTAATATTGTTTATTATTATAGCGCCATTTATTCCATGGCGCTTTACATGTGATGAGGGGTATACATAATAGAAACAAGTACAATAATCTTAAACAATACAAGTCATAACTGGTAGAGTAGAGTAGAGTAGAGTAGAGTAGAGCTGGTCATGCAGCGGTTTGGTCGATGGGTGGTCACTGCAGGTTGTAGGCTTGTCGGAAGAGGTGGGTCTTCAGGCTCTTTTTGAAGGTTTCGATGGCAGGCGAGAGTCTGATGTGTTGTGGTAGAGGGTTCCAGAGTAGGGGTGATACGCGAGAGAAATCTTGTATACGATTGTGGGAAGAGGAGATAAGAGGGGAGTAGAGAAGGAGATCTTGTGAGGATCAAAGGGTAAAAAATTGCATTGCAGTTACAAATGGTTTTATCCATCCATATTTTCACTTACAGAATGTACTTTGGAAGACAGATAATGGGGCAAACAGGACAAAATTGCAAATCAGTTGCATTTGCCCTGCCCCTTCATTATCTGCAGTGCTCAGTGCTGACTTGTCCAGAACAATGCAGTATTTGGGGTCCTTGCACCATGATGTCATTTCTTAAGAGGACAAAGGGATCAAGGAGAATACAGAGCATAATTCACATTCTTGATGAAGTATTTTTAAGTCTGTTTGTTTTTCCCTTTTTGCTGTTTATGGAGCACTCAGAATAGCCCGTCCAGCTGTATCGGCCTCAGGCCATTCCGTTCACCCTTTCACTGCCAAACCGACTGTAGCCAAATTATTAAGGCAAAGTAATACATGCAAACTCAACTGCGATGAATCATAAAGGTTATGAGAAATCATTGGAAGTATGTGAGCATAGAAGCTTATTATACCATGAAAGATCAAATGCTTCAGGACAATGGAGCACATATTTTTAATACATTTAATAAGGTCTATCATCGTAAGGTAAAATCTGTTCTGCCTCAGCGATATGTAGGTGTCCAAGGAATGCAGTAATGGATGTAATATCAATTCCTTCTAGAAGTACTAGCAATGAGGTCATCAGTCCATGTTACATTTAAACAATAGGATTCTGCAAAAGAATAGCACAATTCCTGGGGATATTCATCCTAGCAGAACTTGCCACCAAGCATTTTAAAGATAAGGTCATAGAAACCCGTCTGGAACCAAAAAGTATTTGTATGGGTCTATGGAACAGTGATCCTTCACCAGTACAAAATCCCCAGTCTTGTTTGTGGTGCGCTGGATGTCTCTCGAGTGTGTCTACTACTTGGTGGATGAACCCGTATCGAGTCCAGCTTTCTGTGTATCTGGATGCAGTGAATTACTGTATATCGTCAAATTTAGAGCTTGGGCATGCTGAGCTGTCAGTATTTGATTGACAGCTCAGTGGCTTAATCGGATGCTGGGGCGTGCTGAGCTGACAGTTTCTTGATTGACAGTTTAGCCATCCAATTGGAGTTTGGATGTTGCTTGAGCTTCATCCAGGTGTCTTCTGTTCGGATAATTACCTGGTTATTTAGCCAGCTCTCAGCCTCAGACCAGTGCCAATTGTCTCCTCATGCTCACTTGTGTATGTTTGCCTTGTTTCTCTGTGCTCTGATGTACTGCTACCAAATCTTGGATCTCATTATGACCATCCATTTGCTTTGACCCTTTGCTTGACCCGCTGTCTTCCGGGTAATTAGTCCACTGGACGGTGACCTGACTATTCTTTTGTCTCATCCCTCTGTTTATGACGTACCCTCCTGGCTTTTGACCCCTGAACTGTGACCTGACTATTCTTTTGTATCACCCCTCTGCCTTTGACGTACCCTCCTGGCTTTTGACCTCGGACCTTTTGATTACCCAGCCTCTCGGCTTGTCTGTGAGTAGTGACTAGTCTCACAGAACCGTTTAACATACAAAAGGACCTATGTAAAATAAAACAGCAAATACTCACCTCCCAGACGAGTGTTGTTCCAATGACCCACTGTAAAACAGTCATTATCTGCTAGGAATGATGCAGGTCCATCTCCTGATACTGCTTCAAAGATAGGGACCCAATATACAGTATTAATTGTAATAGTGCGTAAAATGTCAGGAAAGAGTTGAAAAGTTGCACAAGAAGTCACAAATTCACTTCAGAAGTGAGGTGGTGTAAAGGGTGGAGTAACATTTGTTATACACAAGTGTAATATCTTTTAAGATGCACCAAATTTATCAAACAACATCACTTTGATAAATGTGGCGCACGTAATGGCAGTGTAGCCACGAGCAAAACTGACTTTAACTACCTCCGTATGGCCCATAAAGGATAAATGGCCGGCCGGGCCCTGTTCTACTTTGCAATGACTTTGTTAAATTATACTGCATAGTAGAACAGCTACAAATGATCTAGCAGCCTCAAGAGGGGTCATCCAGCTGTCAGACACAGCTATTCCACCTATGAAGAAGGCAGAGACAATATATTACCATTTCTGCCTGAATTTCTCCTGTGACTGGGGCTAATATACCAATCCTAGTTACAGGTGAAATTGGCTGAAAAAAAAAAATTTAACTGTTCAAATACCCCCAAAGTTCTTTTATGAACTTAAAGATGACTGGATCATGAAAAATTAGAATTCGCCTGTATCTGCAGATTCTCCAGAGAAATTTGATTTGCAGAGTTATTCTCCAAAAATTTAATGCCCTTTATTATGCTCTAGGTTCTATCTTGACATCAGTTGTAAGATCTAAAAAAATAATTTAAAAAACCCTTTATACTTACCTTGTTCGCACTTATCGCTAATGGGCACAATATATGAAATAAATGAAAAATAAATATATAAATAAATATAGGAAGTAGGAAAAAAAAAAAGCCAATCCAAATTTATGTTATTAGCCCCGCTTCCGTAAAAAATGTATACGGTATATGAAAAAAATATTGTTATGGAAAAGGGAATAAAATTTTAAATGTACTCTAGTGCTTCTTTGTGGAACCAAAAAAAAGTGAAAAACAGACACGTGCTAGCTTTATTTTCCCATTGATATCAGCAAATAAATCAGAGTATGAAAATAACATAAATGTTACACCAGACTTAAAGAGGCAAAAATGCTTTTAATATTCGAATGGGAGAAACGATAAAATTTTTGTTTCACAAGTTTAAACCACATATATGAAAAAAATGAAAATCTGCATGAAGTCTTCTAGGAATGTATTAAACCCTATTTGAGCCCTTTAATGCAAACACAGTAATAGTGTTTAATAATAATGTAAAAGTGACCTCAACATAGAAAGGGATGGTCACCCTGTACTAATTAACAGCGTCAGCCCCTTTAATAACAGCGCACTTGACAAACTTTTCGATTTTTTTTTTAATTAAAAAATTGTCCATAAAATATCCCTGTTAGTCATTTGTGATCGGGCAGACCACTGCATGCAGAATTCTGACTAAAACTGACGGTGTTGCTGTCAGAGGTAACCTCATCCTTCTGTGACTGAGACAAGTGATGTGCCATATATTCCATAACCCCTTTCTTTCTTCCACTAATACACTTGCCAAAGGCAAAAAAACGTTAATTGTGACCTGCATCTGGTAGTATCACTACCTGGATGGTTGGTGCCAGTGATTTTGGTGGTTCTTCTGTTGCTGCCGCTATATTTTCGGTTCTGGTATGAGGGTTCTTTTTTACACTACTCTGTCCATTGCCATTATCACTTTTTGTTTTATCGTACTTTTGTACAACCCTAAAATTAACTTTTGACAATCTTTTCAACCCCAATTATACAACACTTGCCAAATAGGACAAAACAAAAAATCCTGGGTACGCAGGCATACGAGCAGAAAGCAAAATGTGGCAGCATGCCGCAGAAAAGGTGTTGCTTGTACGGTTTTCAAATTGGACTAGTACAACAGATGTGCAAAAACAGACGTGCACATTCTACATTTCCTACAATTTTCTTCTCTATTTTTTCAACATTATTTAACTTTCTTTAAAAAATTACATAATAAATGCTAGGCTGGTACATAATCAAGAAGCGAGCACCCGCAATAAGGTGCTCTATTGTTGTGGTGGGTGTATGGATCTAAAATTTGACTATCAAAACAAGTGTGCAAAAAATTGTTTGTGACTGACATATTTTATAACGTAGACAGTTGCAGTTACAGTGGCTTGCTAAAGTATGCACCCCCTTAGCATTTTATGTTTTTTCCTACCTCACATCCTGGAATTTCACTGGGTTTTTTTTTTGCATCATTTCATGTAAAGAACATGCCTACAACCGAGAACATTTTGTTTTCTTTTTATTGTGCAGCAAACAACAAATAGGACAAAATAACTGAAAACTTCAGTGTGCATAATCATCCCCCCCCCTAAATCCCTAAAGTCAGTACTTTATAGAGCCTCCTTTTGCAGCAATAACAGCTGCAAGTCACTTTGGATAAGTCTCTATGAGCTTTCCACATCTTGCCACTGCGATTTTTGCCCATTTCTTGATGCAAAACTGCTCCAGTTTCTTCAGGTTAGATTGTTTCCTCTGGTGAACAGCAGTCTTCAAGTCTGACCACAGGTTCTCAATTGGATTAAGGTCTGGGCTTTGACTAGGTCACTCCAAAACATGTTTACCCTTAAACAACTTGAGTGTTGCTTTGAGTTATTGTCTTGTTGGAAGGTGAACCTCTGTCTCAGTCTCAAATCACTGACAGACTGAATATCCCCATATTTCGCACCATCCATCTTCCCCTCAACTCAGACCAATTTTCCCTGTTCCTGCTGCCAAAAAATATCCCCACAGCATGATGCTGCCACCACTATGTTTCACTGTGGGGATGGTGTTCTTGTAGTGATGAGTCGTGATGGATTGGCGCACATAGCTCTTACCTTGGTGCTCAAAAAGTTCAATTTTGGGGTTATCTCATCACAGCACCTTCCTCTATACATTTGGTGAGTCTCCCACATGTCTAAGATGAGCCTTACCATTTTTCTATGCAAGTATAGGCTTTTCCTGCCCACTGTTCCATAAAGGCCACCTCTTGTCATGTCGGACGCTGTTCGGACCAGGTCGTTCGACAGACAGCGGTAATTCCGCTTTTTACCACTATTTGCTCATTGGCGTCGGCTGGATTTTGTCTAGCTGTTCCGGGGTTAATTTACCTGTTCCTCGAATTGGAAGCTGGGCCATGCCCATTGCCTTTAAATAGTTCTCCTGATCATTGGGCGTCGCCGATTATAGCTTCTGTCTTGTGCGTTGTTATCTCGGTCCGGAGTGGAGAGCTGGTTGTTGGAGATTCGTTGCTGGTAGTGTATTTTCCTTTGTCTTATTTACTCCTTCCCATATTTGTATTTATTTTGCCCTGCACATTTATAGTGTATTCCTGTGTGACTGCGGCATGGTGTATATTTTCCTTTATCCTTGTCTGTGCTAACTGTGGGTACTGGTGTATTACCTCTTCACTGGGTGGGGGGCGGTTGGTTTCAGCCTAGGGTTGAAACAGGAGACAGGGCGAGGGTCGAGGCCTGGACATGCACACCATCAGTGTAAACTCCAGGTAGAGGGTCAGTCAGGATTTCCCTAGTCTGAGGGAAATTGCAGGGGCCCGGGTTATTAGCTCTCGCTCACCTAGTCTCCCCGTGACATTATAATCGGCCCAACAACAAAAAAAAAAAAAGAAAAAGAAAGGGGTTTCCTTTTTTTTTTTTCCTCTTGTCATGGATCCCATGACTTCCATAACCCGCCAGTTGGAGGCGCTGTCCCTACAGGTCACTGAGTTGAGGGGGGCAGTTCAGCAACAGGGAATAGCAGTATCTAATGTGCAAGCTGGAGCGACAGGAAGAGTTGCTGAGCCTAAATTCCCTTTGCCTGAAAAATTTGCTGGGGAACGCAGTAAATTTGTTTCTTTTCGTGAAGCTTGCAAACTATATTTCCATATGCGCCCGATCTCCTCGGGTAATGAGGCTCAGCGTGTGGGCTTGGTGTTGTCATTGTTAAGTGGGGATCCCCAAGCATGGGCGTTTTCTTTGCCATCTGATTCTGTTGCATTTGACTGTGGAGAGTTTTTTTTTCTTCTCTTGGGAAAATCTACGATGAACCTGACAGAATGGCTCTAGCTGAATCTAAGATACGCACTATTCGCCAGGGGGAGCGAGTTGCAGAGGATTACTGTTCTGAATTTCGTCGCTGGGCGATCGATACACAATGGAATGATCCAGCATTACGGAGTCAGTTTATTCATGGGGTTTCTGGAAGGGTTAAAAAGCCCTTCTGATGTACGAGACTCCTGCTTCTCTAGATTCCGCTATGAGTCTGGTTGTCCGCATTGATCGCCGTTTGCGTCAGGGGGAGCATGAGACACCACCTATGGGAGATGGTTTAGGTTCACGTGTGGTTGCTGCAGGTGAGCCCACGGAGCCTATGCAAATCGCAGGGGTGTCACATGTGAAGCATCGAGCCCCTGAGCTCAGGAAGCAGAGAGCCTGTTTTTACTGTGGTAAAACTGGTCATTTTATTAACATCTGTCCTCTGCTGTCTAAGAAAAACGCAACGGCGGAAAACTTCTGAGCTCAGAGGGTGTGGAGGAGACCAATCTGAGCTTATGTATATCCTCCATGGTGGTTTCTCAATGCATGCTCCCTGCTAAGGTTATAATCGCTGGCAGTGAGTTGCCAATTACTGTTTTTGTGGATAGTGGTTCAGCCACAAATCTCATTGATGAGGAGTTTGCGCGCACAGCAGGTTTTCGGATTGAAAAACTGCCTCATCCTATCCGTGTGGTCACCATCAATGCTGCTCCTCTCTCTCAGGGGGAGATTACTGAATTTGTGGCTGAGGTGAAACTCCACATTGAGGTTCTACATTCCGAGCGGGTTACATGTAAGGTGCTCAGGAATCTTCCTGCTCAGGTGGTTTTGGGTTTTCCTTGGTTGTCCATGCACAACCCGGTAATTGACTGGAAAACTCAGGACATAATTCAGTGGAGCGAGTTCTGCCAGGAGAATTGCCTGGCCACATGTGTGGCTGCGGTGACTTCAAGCGTTCCGGAGTCACTTCTGGATTTTGTGGATGTGTTCTCTGAAAAGGGTTGTTCAGAGTTGACGCCACATCGTCCCTATGACTGTTCTATCAGGTTTAAACCAGGGGCCAAGTTGCCTAAAGCAAGGATGTTTAACATCTCCGGTCCGGAGAGACAAGCGTTAAAAGATTATATTGCTGAAAGATTGAGCAAAGGGCACATCAGGCCGTCATCCTCGCCGGTGGCAGCAGGGTTCTTCTTCGTGAAGAAGAAAGATGGCGGATTACGCCCGTGTTTGGATTTCAGGGAGTTGAACCAGATTACGGTTCGTGATCCATACCCGATGCCACTGATACCAGATTTGTTCAACCAGGTGGCGGGTGCTAAGTGGTTTACCAAGCTTGACCTCAGGGGGGCGTACAACCTCATAAGAGTCCATCAAGGTGATGAGTGGAAGACGGCTTTTAATACCCCTGAGGGTCATTTTGAAAATTTGTTGATGCCTTTTGGGTTGACTAACGCACCTGCAGTGTTCCAACATTTCATCAATGATGTGTTCTTGCATGTTTTGGGGAAATTCGTTATCGTGTACCTAGATGACATCCTCATATAATCTTGCGACTGTGATGCTCATTTAAATCATTCAAGCAAAAAAGGCAGCACACTGCAGCGCTAACACATGAAAAAATGAAACACAGAAATTGAACTGCATTACTGCACTAAAAATATGAAAAATGAGAGCGTTTAGCGCATAAAAAAGGCCAATTTTATGTGTACCTGGTAGCCACTTTACGGCATCTCTCTTATACCAGGTCCTGCGCTATCCTTCCTCGCTGAGAATAAACGTCTCCATGTGAACGGGCACCTATGAAAACCTCTCATGAGACTAACATTCTCCTTCTCTGTGGAGGGGTACTGGACCTGCTGCAATTAAGACACTTGTGACTAGGAGGCGGAGTGATCGGTCAGAAGGCTAGACAATACATTTGAAAAAACTGACCGTCACATCCAAACATAGATCAAGTGTGAACAGGTGCTGAACCTTAGAGTCACCAACTCCCATACAGTCAAGCAAAAAAGGCAGCACACTGCAGCGCTAACACATGAAAAAATGAAACACAGAAATTGAACTGCATTACTGCACTAAAAATATGAAAAATGAGAGCGTTTAGCGCATAAAAAGGCCAATTTTATGTGTACCTGGTAGCCACTTTACGGCATCTCTCTTATACCAGGTCGTGCGCTATCCTTCCTCGCTGAGAATAAACGTCTCCATGTGAACGGGCACCTATGAAAACCTCTCATGAGACTAACATTCTCCTTCTCTGTGGAGGGGTACTGGACCTGCTGCAATTAAGACACTTGTGACTAGGAGGCGGAGTGATCGGTCAGAAGGCTAGACAATACATTGTCCCATACAGTATGGGAGTTGGTGACTCTAAGGTTCAGCACCTGTTCACACTTGATCTATGTTTGGATGTGACGGTCAGTTTTTTCAAATGTATTGTCTAGCCTTCTGACCGATCACTCCGCCTCCTAGTCACAAGTGTCTTAATTGCAGCAGGTCCAGTACCCCTCCACAGAGAAGGAGAATGTTAGTCTCATGAGAGGTTTTCATAGGTGCCCGTTCACATGGAGACGTTTATTCTCAGCGAGGAAGGATAGCGCAGGACCTGGTATAAGAGAGATGCCGTAAAGTGGCTACCAGGTACACATAAAATTGGCTTTTTTTATGCGCTAAACGCTCTCATTTTTCATATTTTTAGTGCAGTAATGCAGTTCAATTTCTGTGTTTCATTTTTTCATGTGTTAGCGCTGCAGTGTGCTGCCTTTTTTGCTTGACTGTATGGGAGTTGGTGACTCTAAGGTTCAGCACCTGTTCACACTTGATCTATGTTTGGATGTGACGGTCAGTTTTTTCAAATATAGCTCATTTAAATCATGTCAGGCAGGTGTTACAGCTTCTCAGAGAGAATAAGCTGTATGCTAAACTTGAGAAATGTGTATTTTCTGTTCAAGAGTTGCCTTTCTTGGGTTATATTGTGTCTGCTTCTGGTTTTAAAATGGACGCCGCTAAGGTGCAAGCGGTGCTGCATTGGGAACGTCCTGATAACCTGAAAGCACTTCAGCGGTTCCTTGGGTTTTCTAACTACTATAAAAAATTTATCAAGGATTTTTCCATCATTGCTTAACCGCTAACTGACATGACTAAAAAGGGTACCAATTTCTCCGTTTGGACTGAGGCTGCTGTGCGCGCATTTGAATTTTTTAAGAACAGTTTTGTTTCAGCCCCCATTCTTGTGCAGCCAGACGTATCAAATCCCTTTGTTGTGGAAGTCGATGCGTCTGAGGTTGGTGTGGGGGCGGTACTATCTCAAGGCTGATCTTTGAGTGGTTTGCGTCCGTGCGCCTATTTCTCCAAGAAACTGTCGTCCGCCGAACGTAACTACGATATCGGCAACAGGGAGTTGTTGGCAATCAACTTGATTGATTGGCCTTTGATTGGCCTTTGAAAGGCCAACTTGGCCTTTGAGGAATGGTAACACTTCTTGGAGGGGTCGGTACATCAGGTTACTGTTATTACCGATCATAAGAATCTGCTGTATTTGGAGTCAGCCAAGCGTCTGGCCCCCAGGCAGGCTCGCTGGGCATTGTTTTTCACGCGGTTCAATTTTGTGGTCACTTACAGACCGGGGTCTAAAAACACTAAGGCGGATGCTCTGTCCAGGTGTTTTCCGGGGGGTGAACCTCGGGAAGATCCAGTACCCATCCTCCAAAAGGGTGTTGTGGTTTCGGCTCTCACTACCGAGGTTGAGGCTGAGATTGCCAAGGCTCAGGAGGAGGTACCATCTGAGCTTCCCATCAACAAATCTTTTGTACCGCTTCATCTCCGCTTGAAGGTTTTGGCGGAGCATCATGATGCTGTCCTGGCTGGCCACCCAGGGGTTAGAGGTACCTTGAAGTTGGTGTCACGTCGGTTTTGGTGGCCCAAGATCCGACAGGACGTGGTCTCATACGTGTCAGCTTGTACCACGTGCGCTAGGGCTAAGACGCCCCGCTCCCGTCCTGTTGGCACACTACTTCCTCTTGAAGTACCTAGTAAGCCATGGACGGAAATCTCCATGGATTTCATCACTGATTTGCCCTCATCAGCTGGGAACACGGTCATCTTGGTGATTGTTGATCGGTTTTCTAAAATGTCGCACTTTGTGTCTTTGCCTTCGTTGCCTAACGCTAAGACTCTGTCTCAGGTATTTGTGCAGGAGGTGGTCAGACTTCATGGGGTTCCGTCTGACATCGTGTCTGATAGGGGGTCTCAGTTTGTGGCAAAATTTTGGAAAGCATTTTGCTCACAGCTGGGGATCAAGTTGTCTCATTCTTTGGCGTTCCATCCTCAGTCAAATGGTCAGACTGAGCTTATGAACCAAAATTTGGAACAGTACTTACGCTGCTTTGTCTCTGATAACCAGGAGGAGTGGTCTACCTTTCTTTCGTTGGCTGAGTTTGCCATCAATAATCACCGCCAGGAGTCGTCTGGGGAGTCTCCGTTTTTTTTGTGTTTACGGGCTACATCCTCAATTTTGTACCTTGAGTCAGAGGGGCTCTTCCGGGGTTCTGGAGGAGGATCAGTTAGGAGCACATTTGTCATCAGCCTGGAGGAGAGTTAAACAGCGCCTGTTGAGTGTGGGTGCTAGGTACAAACGTGTGGCTGACAGTAGGCGTGTGCCAGGTCCGGACCTGAGTGTGGATGACTGGGTGTGGTTATCCACAAAAAACATAAGACTCAAAATACCGTCCCTTAAATTGGGTCCACGGTTTATTGGTCCATTTAGGGTCACCGCCGTCATTAACCCAGTAGCGTACCGATTGGAGCTCCCTACGGTGTATAAGATACACAACGTGTTCTGTTATGGTTCTCAATGGCAAGAGAACATAGCCCAGCAAACATACGAACTAGCTCTTGGAAGGATGGAAACTAAACTGACCATGAACTAAACCTGCCGCACAACTAACAGTAGCCGGGTAGCGTAGCCTGCGTTTTATCCCTAGACGCCCAGCGCCGGCCGGAGGACTAACTAATCCTGGCAGTGGAAAATATAGTCCTGGCTCACCTCTAGAGAAATTTCCCCGAAAGGCAGACAGAGGCCCCCACAAATATTGGCGGTGATTTTAGATGAAATGACAAACGTAGTATGAAAATAGGTTTAGCAAAATTGAGGTCCGCTTACTAGATAGCAGGAAGACAGAAAGGGCACTTTCATGGTCAGCTGAAAACCCTATCAAAATACCATCCTGAAATTACTTTAAGACTCTAGTATTAACTCATAACATCAGAGTGGCAATTTCAGATCACAAGAGCTTTCCAGACACAGAAACGAAACTACAGCTGTGAACTGGAACAAAATGCAAAAACAAACAAGGACTAAGTCCAACTTAGCTGGGAGTTGTCTAGCAGCAGGAACATGCACAGAAAGGCTTCTGATTACAATGTTGACCGGCATGGAAGTGACAGAGGAGCAAGGCTAAATAGCGACTCCCACATCCTGATGGAAACAGGTGAACAGAGAGGATGATGCACACCAGTTCAATTCCACCAGTGGCCACCGGGGGAGCCCAAAATCCAATTTCACAACAGTACCCCCCCCTCAAGGAGGGGGCACCGAACCCTCACCAGAACCACCAGGGCGATCAGGACGAGCCCTATGAAAGGCACGGACCAAATCGGAGGCATGAACATCAGAGGCAGTCACCCAAGAATTATCCTCCTGACCGTATCCCTTCCATTTGACCAGATACTGGAGTTTCCGTCTGGAAACACGGGAGTCCAAGATTTTTTCCACAACGTACTCCAACTCGCCCTCAACCAACACCGGAGCAGGAGGCTCAACGGAAGGCACAACCGGTACCTCATACCTGCGCAATAATGACCGATGAAAAACATTATGAATAGAAAAAGATGCAGGGAGGTCCAAACGGAAGGACACAGGGTTAAGAATCTCCAATATCTTGTACGGGCCGATGAACCGAGGCTTAAACTTGGGAGAAGAAACCCTCATAGGGACAAAACGAGAAGACAACCACACCAAGTCCCCAACACAAAGCCGAGGACCAACCCGACGCGGGCGGTTGGCAAAAAGCTGAGTCTTCTCCTGGGACAACTTCAAATTGTCCACTACCTGCCCCCAAATCTGATGCAACCTCTCCACCACAGCATCCACTCCAGGACAATCCGAAGATTCCACCTGACCAGAAGAAAATCGAGGATGAAACCCCGAATTACAGAAAAAGGGAGACACCAAGGTGGCAGAACTGGCCCGATTATTGAGGGCAAACTCCGCTAAAGGCAAAAAAGCAACCCAATCATCCTGATCTGCAGACACAAAACACCTCAAATATGTCTCCAAGGTCTGATTCGTCCGCTCGGTCTGGCCATTAGTCTGAGGATGGAAAGCAGACGAGAAAGACAAATCTATGCCCATCCTAGCACAGAATGCTCGCCAAAATCTAGACACGAATTGGGTACCTCTGTCAGAAACGATATTCTCCGGAATACCATGCAAACGGACCACATTTTGAAAAAACAGAGGAACCAACTCGGAAGAAGAAGGCAACTTAGGCAGGGGAACCAAATGGACCATCTTAGAGAAACGATCACACACCACCCAGATGACAGACATCTTCTGAGAAACAGGAAGATCCGAAATAAAATCCATCGAGATGTGCGTCCAGGGCCTCTTCGGGATAGGCAAGGGCAACAACAATCCACTAGCCCGAGAACAACAAGGCTTGGCCCGAGCACAAACGTCACAAGACTGCACGAAGCCTCGCACATCTCGAGACAGGGAAGGCCACCAGAAGGACCTTGCCACCAAATCCCTGGTACCAAAGATTCCAGGATGACCTGCCAACGCAGAAGAATGAACCTCAGAAATGACTTTACTGGTCCAATCATCAGGAACAAACAGTCTACCAGGTGGGCAACGATCAGGTCTATCCGCCTGAAACTCCTGCAAGGCCCGCCGCAGGTCTGGAGAAATGGCAGACAATATCACTCCATCCTTAAGGATACCTGTAGGTTCAGAATTACCAGGGGAGTCAGGCTCAAAACTCCTAGAAAGGGCATCCGCCTTAACATTCTTAGAACCCGGCAGGTAGGACACCACAAAATTAAACCGAGAGAAAAACAACGACCAGCGCGCCTGTCTAGGATTCAGGCGTCTGGCGGACTCAAGATAAATTAGATTTTTGTGGTCAGTCAATACCACCACCTGATGTCTAGCCCCCTCAAGCCAATGACGCCACTCCTCAAAAGCCCACTTCATGGCCAAAAGCTCCCGATTCCCAACATCATAATTCCGCTCGGCGGGCGAAAATTTACGCGAGAAAAAAGCACAAGGTCTCATCACGGAGCAATCGGAACTTCTCTGCGACAAAACCGCCCCAGCTCCGATTTCAGAAGCGTCGACCTCAACCTGAAAAGGAAGAGCAACATCAGGCTGACGCAACACAGGGGCGGAAGAAAAGCGGCGCTTAAGCTCCCGAAAGGCCTCCACAGCAGCAGGGGACCAATCAGCAACATCAGCACCCTTCTTAGTCAAATCAGTCAATGGTTTAACAACATCAGAAAAACCAGCAATAAATCGACGATAAAAGTTAGCAAAGCCCAAAAATTTCTGAAGACTCTTAAGAGAAGAGGGTTGCGTCCAATCACAAATAGCCTGAACCTTGACAGGATCCATCTCGATGGAAGAGGGGGAAAAAATATATCCCAAAAAGGAAATCTTTTGAACCCCAAAAACGCACTTAGAACCCTTCACACACAAGGAATTAGACCGCAAAACCTGAAAAACCCTCCTGACCTGCTGGACATGAGAGTCCCAGTCATCCGAAAAAATCAAAATATCATCCAGATACACAATCATAAATTTATCCAAATAATCACGGAAAATGTCATGCATAAAGGACTGAAAGACTGAAGGGGCATTTGAAAGACCAAAAGGCATCACCAAATACTCAAAGTGGCCCTCGGGCGTATTAAATGCGGTTTTCCACTCATCCCCCTGCTTAATTCGCACCAAATTATACGCCCCACGAAGATCTATCTTAGAGAACCACTTGGCCCCCTTTATGCGAGCAAACAAATCAGTCAGCAGTGGCAACGGATATTGATATTTAACCGTGATTTTATTCAAAAGCCGATAATCAATGCACGGCCTCAAAGAGCCATCTTTCTTAGCCACAAAGAAAAAACCGGCTCCTAAGGGAGATGACGAAGGACGAATATGTCCCTTTTCCAAGGACTCCTTTATATATTCTCGCATAGCAGCATGTTCAGGCACAGACAGATTAAATAAACGACCCTTAGGGTATTTACTACCCGGAATCAAATCTATGGCACAATCGCACTCCCGGTGCGGAGGTAATGAACCAAGCTTAGGTTCTTCAAAAACGTCACGATATTCAGTCAAGAATTCAGGAATCTCAGAGGGAATAGATGATGAAATGGAAACCACAGGTACGTCCCCATGCGTCCCCTTACATCCCCAGCTTAACACAGACATAGCTTTCCAGTCAAGGACTGGGTTATGAGATTGCAGCCATGGCAATCCAAGCACCAACACATCATGTAGGTTATACAGCACAAGAAAGCGAATAATCTCCTGGTGATCCGGATTAATCCGCATAGTTACTTGTGTCCAGTATTGTGGTTTATTGCTAGCCAATGGGGTGGAGTCAATCCCCTTCAGGGGTATAGGAGTTTCAAGAGGCTCCAAATCATACCCACAGCGTTTGGCAAAGGACCAATCCATAAGACTCAAAGCGGCGCCAGAGTCGACATAGGCATCCGCGGTAATAGATGATAAAGAACAAATCAGGGTCACAGATAGAATAAACTTAGACTGTAAAGTGCCAATTGAAACAGACTTATCAAGCTTCTTAGTACGCTTAGAGCATGCTGATATAACATGAGTTGAATCACCGCAATAGAAGCACAACCCATTTTTTCGTCTAAAATTCTGCCGTTCACTTCTGGACAGAATTCTATCACATTGCATATTCTCTGGCGTCTTCTCAGTAGACACCGCCAAATGGTGCACAGGTTTGCGCTCCCGCAGACGCCTATCGATCTGGATAGCCATTGTCATGGACTCATTCAGACCCGCAGGCACAGGGAACCCCACCATAACATCCTTAATGGCATCAGAGAGACCCTCTCTGAAATTCGCCGCCAGGGCGCACTCATTCCACTGAGTAAGCACAGCCCATTTACGGAATTTCTGGCAGGATATTTCAGCTTCGTCTTGCCCCTGAGATAGGGACATCAAGGCCTTTTCCGCCTGAAGTTCTAACTGAGGTTCCTCATAAAGCAACCCCAAGGCCAGAAAAAACGCATCCACATTGAGCAACGCAGGATCCCCTGGAGCCAATGCAAAAGCCCAATCCTGAGGGTCGCCCCGGAGCAAAGAAATCACAATCCTGACCTGCTGAGCAGGATCTCCAGCAGAGCGAGATTTCAGGGACAAAAACAACTTGCAATTATTTTTGAAATTTTGAAAGCAAGATCTATTCCCCGAGAAAAATTCAGGCCAAGGAATTCTAGGTTCAGATATAGGAACATGAACAACAAAATCTTGTAAGTTTTGAACTTTCGTGGTGAGATTATTCAAACCTGCAGCTAAACTCTGAATATCCATTTTAAACAGGTGAACACAGAGCCATTCCAGGATTAGAAGGAGAGAGAGAGAGAAAGGCTGCAATATAGGCAGACTTGCAAGAGATTCAATTACAAGCACACTCAGAACTGAGAAAAAAAAAAAAATAAATCTTCAGCAGACTTCTCTTTTCTCTCCTTTCTCTGTCAATTAATTTAACCCTTTAGGCCGGTCAAACTGTTATGGTTCTCAATGGCAAGAGAACATAGCCCAGCAAACATACGAACTAGCTCTTGGAAGGATGGAAACTAAACTGACCATGAACTAAACCTGCCGCACAACTAACAGTAGCCGGGTAGCGTAGCCTGCGTTTTATCCCTAGACGCCCAGCGCCGGCCGGAGGACTAACTAATCCTGGCAGAGGAAAATATAGTCCTGGCTCACCTCTAGAGAAATTTCCCCGAAAGGCAGACAGAGGCCCCCACAAATATTGGCGGTGATTTTAGATGAAATGACAAACGTAGTATGAAAATAGGTTTAGCAAAATTGAGGTCCGCTTACTAGATAGCAGGAAGACAGAAAGGGCACTTTCATGGTCAGCTGAAAACCCTATCAAAATACCATCCTGAAATTACTTTAAGACTCTAGTATTAACTCATAACATCAGAGTGGCAATTTCAGATCACAAGAGCTTTCCAGACACAGAAACGAAACTACAGCTGTGAACTGGAACAAAATGCAAAAACAAACAAGGACTAAGTCCAACTTAGCTGGGAGTTGTCTAGCAGCAGGAACATGCACAGAAAGGCTTCTGATTACAATGTTGACCGGCATGGAAGTGACAGAGGAGCAAGGCTAAATAGCGACTCCCACATCCTGATGGAAACAGGTGAACAGAGAGGATGATGCACACCAGTTCAATTCCACCAGTGGCCACCGGGGGAGCCCAAAATCCAATTTCACAACAGTGTTCCACAGGTCTCTTCTAAAGAAGGTGGTGGGTTCTGTGGACGCGGCACCTATGCCACCTCCAGTCTTGGTGGATGGTAATTTGGAGTTTGAAGTCTCTAAGGTGGTTGACTCTCGTGTAGTGCATCACACTTTACAGTACTTGGTACATTGGCGTGGTTATGGGCCTGAGGAGAGGTCCTGGGTACCAGCCTCGGATATTCATGCGGATCGGCTGGTCAGGTTTTTTCATCGTCGCCATCCAGACAAGCCGGGTCCTATAAGCCGTGAGGGCCCTGGGGTCCCTCGTAGAAGGCGGGGTACTGTCATGTCGGACGCTGTTCGGACCAGGTCGTTTGACAGACAGCGGTAATTCCGCTTTTGACCACTATTTGCTCATTGGCGTCGGCTGGATTTTGTCTAGCTGTTCCGGGGTTAATTTACCTGTTCCTCAGATTGGAAGCTGGGCCATGCCCATTGCCTTTAAATAGTTCTCCTGATCATTGGGCGTCGCCGATTATAGCTTCTGTCTTGTGCGTTGTTATCTCGGTCCGGAGTGGAGAGCTGGTTGTTGGAGATTCGTTGCTGGTGGTGTATTTTCCTTTGTCTTACTTACTCCTTCCTATATTTGTATTTATTTTGCCCTGCACATTTATAGTGTATTCCTGTGTGACTGCGGCGTGGTGTATATTATCCTTTATCCTTGTCTGTGCTAACTGTGGGTATTGGTGTATTACCTCTTCACTGGGTGGTGGGCGGAGGTTTCAGCCTAGGGTTGAAACAGGAGACAGGGCGAGGGTCGAGGCCTGGACATGCACACCATCAGTGTAAACTCCAGGTAGAGGGTCAGTCAGGATTTCCCTAGTCTGAGGGAAATTGCAGGGGCCCGGGTTATTAGCTCTCGCTCACCTAGTCTCCCCGTGACACCTCTATGGAGTGTACAGTTTATTGGGATTGTATGGACAGATACTTCAGTCTCTGATTGGGAACTCTGCAGTTCTTTCATGGTTACCTTTGGTCTCTGTGCAGACTCTCTGATTAATGCCCTATTTGCCTGGACTGAGTATTTTGGTGGGTGGTCCTCTCTTGGCTGGTTTGTTGTGGTACTACGTTCTTTCCATTTGATGATAATGGATTTGATGGTGCTCCAAAGGATCATCAAAGATTGGGATTTTGTTTATAACCCAACCCTGACTTGTACTTCTCAACAACTTTGTCCCTGACTTATGTGGAGATCTCCTTGGTCTTCTTGGAATTGTTTGGTTCGTGGTGTCTCTTGCATAATGGTGTTGCAGCCCCTGTGGCCTTTCAGAAAAGCTAAAGTGCATATACTGACAGACATGTGACACTTAGATTGCACACAGGTGGACTACTTTTCACTAAGCATGTAACTTATGAAGATATTGCTTGCACCAGAAATTTTTAGAGGCTTCATAGCAAAATGAGTGAGTACATATGCACATGCCAATTTTTAGTTATTTGATCCCATAAATTTAATTTATGCCTATAATTTTCTCACTTCACTTCACCAACGTAGACTATTTAGTGCTGATGAATCACACACAAATCGTATTAGAAAAATATTAAAAACACAGGTTGTAATGTAATAAAATAGGTAAAATAGGTAAAATGCCAAGGACAGTGAATAATTTCGCAAGCCACTGTAAATATCTCGATTTTAGGGAATTTTCTTTTGTATTTTTTAAAAATCAATTACTCCCCCTTTCACAAGAAGGATTGCACAAGAAATGCAAAATATCAGTACAGTTTCTCGTGACTAGGAAGTACACAGATTTTTTTTTATGTTAAACATATTGTAAAATTGTATTTCAAATACAATAGGACAGATGCCGGCTACATCATATCGCTGATCAATCACACTAAGGGCTCATGCTCATCTGTGTTTAAAATAGACCAGTGCAATCTGATAAAAAATCGGATTGTACTCTGACTAATGTTATTCACCGATTCAGTGTTCATCTGCAATTTTTTTCTCAGCTCAGATCGGACTGAGAAAAAAAATTGCAGTAGACTGTGAGTGACCGTATGTATCGGAGAAGACACGCCAATGCAAGTCATTGGGTGCGAGAAATAAATTACACGGCACAAAAAGCATACATAAGCCACCCATATAATACACACCTACAGTGGGGAAAATAAGTATTTGGTACACTGCCGATTTTGCAAGTTTTCCCACCTACAAAGAATGGAGAGGTCTGTAATTATTATCGTAGGTACACTTGAGCTATGAGAGACAGAATTAAAAAAAAATCCAGAATATCAAATTGTATGATTTTTACATAATTTAGCCTTTTATTGCATGAATTAAGTATTTGATCACCTACCAATCAGCAAGAATTCTGTCTCTCACAGACCTGTTAGACCACAGTCTCAAACATTACCGTTGGTAACACACTTCACTGTCATGAATTAAAATCCTGTGGGGAACGCAAGATCCCCCTGCTTACAGATCTGACAGTACCAAAAAGGGAAATACCTGCAGCTTGGAGGTGCTGGAGGCCGGAGAAGAATCTGAAGTGAAGGCTGGAGCTGGGGGACAGGAAGAAGATGATCCCATGGTGAGTACCAGCACACCACAGCCCCTCAAATAAAGGACTTTTTTTAAAATAAACTTATGAGGATTGTAATAGGGGTAGTTTATTGACGCCTCTCAATTATTAACCCCTGGGCTTGATGGCAGCAAACTTAAAAAGCTGACATTAACACAAAAACATTACCCTTCTTGCCAATGCACTGGGGCAAATGGGAAGAGCCGAGGCTAAGGTCCAGTATTGGTGCATCTAAACGATGCACCATTTCTGGGGTGGCTGAGGGCTGATGTTATTAGTCTGGGAGACGGCCAATGTCCATGGCCCATAACCAGGCTATTAATATCAGCCCACAGCTGTCTGTTTATCCTTTGCTGGCTATTAAAAAATATGGGGTACCTCACATCATTTTTTGGGGGGTCCCTTTTTAATCAATCAGTAATGGCTCCACAGACAGCGGTGAGCTGTTATTTATTTATTTTTTTTAAAAAAACATCATTTTTATTGGTTTTTTTTTTAAACAAATAAACAAAATACATATTGAAAATGTTGGTTTAGATTGTTACACAAAAACAAAGCAATCGTTAATCTTTATAACACAAATACTATTAACAAACCCCCTAATGTCCACATCTATCCAGCTTCAATAATTGTAATCCGACAATCAAATCCTGAACATACAACATCTGATGCATTTATCATGTGACAAATTTTAATTTATCCAAACTACCACTTAAGTCTTCTAACAGATACCAATCTGAGTTAACAAAAGACCTCATTATCGTGAGCTGTTATTAATAATCAGGGAAGATCCATGGATAGTAGCCCCTTCCCAGAATAATAACACCAGCCCAGCGCTGTCTGCTTTCCCTCAGCTGGTTAAAAACATGATAGGGACCCCACACAACTTTTTTCTTTGATGTATTTGCAGCGCCCCAGAGTCCTGGTCGTTGCAGTACTGTGGCTACGCCGCTAAGGGGGGCTATGGTACGTCTGATGGCACTGAAGGAGTTCATCTGACCGGGTATCACATACACCAATACATTTCACAGCCGGGCCTCCAGGGGGAGCTAAGGGTGCTATTTATTAGGCCACTCCTCACCGTGTGGGTAAACTGGGGGTCAGGCAGGAAGTTAGACAGAAAGCTGACTGGGTTGGAACCAGGCAACACCTTGTGGCAGAGGGTGTTGTGGGGGAAGATTCGGTAGGGTCCCTGTCAGGTTTGGGACCCTGACAGAGGCCTGGCAACAAGAAAGAACGTCACGGGATCGTGCCTGCTCAGCATAGCGGCGGTGCCCTAAGAAAGGATCAGAAGCGAGATATATTGTGCTGAGTGAGAAACGAGATCAAAGCAAGAAGGAGAATACCAGTAGGAGTCGTGCTGTAAGACCGAGGCAACATCCTACTGAGGCGCACAACCGGCGGCCGGAACGCCGAGGAAGTATTCATATATCTAGCTCCAGGCAATACTTCAAACCAACGGCAGGACAGTCAGTCACAGGCGGGCTGTCTCACCTAAATCACCTATGCAGACTTGGGGGGCAACCTGTGGAGAGGGGCGACTCTAGGGTCCCGGAAGAGCTCCGAGCCAACCCGTCATACGGGTGCGTCCCAACCATAACACCGGGAGGGACGGAGGATTAGCAGAACATCATCTAATCGAGTTGTTGTGAGGGAACACGAGAAACAGACACAACAGTTGTGGGGACTATCCCGTAAGCACAGCAGGGGAGGACCACAACACATAGCGCAAGCAGGAAGGCACAGATTTCCACCTGCAAGGAGAACTCTGGAGGTGCCATCGGACCGGCCGGACTTGCGCAGCCTGGTGAACCGTATTCCGGACTGAGGACCCAGAGACCTTCAGTAAAGAGGTAAAGAGACTGCAACCTGGTGTCCTCGTTATTTACTGCACCGCACCACTACCAGCATCCACCACCACATCCATCACTACCATTCACTGTACGCCCCTCGGCAGGGTCACGGACCGGGCCTAGCCACCGTGACAACCCCAGAGCAGAGACTCAGAGGCCCGGTACCGGGTACCCCTCGGCCCTGCGGCAGTGGGGGCGCTACAAACTTGGCGTCACGAACAGGATCTACTTAAGCCTGAAGAATCAGGTCATGTGTGCCTTGGAACTGTGATTTACTGTGTTTGGACTGTACTTTATTGCAAGGACTGTGGATTGCCACTTGCCGCCAAAAGTTCCCGCCAAAACCGCCGCCATTACAGCGCTAAGGAGAGCGCAGGAGAAGAAGAAGGGCGTGGAAGTGGGCGTGAACAAGCTGAAGAGCGCGAAAGACAATGGCCGCCCAGTCTAAATATTTCGGCCCCTTGAGGACGTGTCCATGAGCAGCCGAGATCCGCCTCCTGATCCTCAATGGTGGGCAGAGACGAAGAAAACGAAACCGTCCACGAAGGAGAGAGCGGGAAAAGGACCAGGAAGAAGAAGTCAGCGACATGGAGAACGCCATGGCGAGCCACCCGGAGCGGGAGCGTGGGGTCGGAGCCGAGGACTCCCCCAGCTACCCGGAGAGGCACCGCAGCCAGACCTCCACAGTTGACGCTGACCTCCTGCAGACCGGAGCGGACGGGCTGATCCACCAACTCCTGCAGACGCAGCTGAGCACTGAGGCCGGGTGGAAGAAGACCATCATCGGGAGCCTCTCCAGACGCCTGTCGGCAGCCTCGCTTGGTCCGAAGCTGGAAAGCAAGGCCCTGCCGGAAAGCGGTATGCTGCATGCAGAGATGACAACGCCGCAGCACAAGGCCCCGCAACCAGCGTTCCAGACCCCAGCGGAGACGGAGCAGACCGGCATCGGAGGGACCGCATCTGAAGCAGGTATGAAAGACGACCCTGCCCTGACGACCGACACCACTCCAGTGACTGCTAGTGCCACAGCTGCTGACTCCGTTCCAGTGACTGATCTTGCAGCAGCCGCTACCTCTGCTGCAGCAAATGCCCCTACTCAAGCGGCGCAGACCTCCATCGCTGTGCATGACCTAACCGTACATGAAAGACGGATTAACGGCGTTTGTCCAGCACTGGGTGCAACCCTGGACTTCACCCTTCCCGGGCCAAGAGGGGTTAAGTGCCAGGTGCAGCCCTGGAAGCCGTCCAACTAAACCTCGGAAACCTGAAACTGTAAATAGTTAACTGTTTGTTTCCTGCTGTTTTGCTGCTTTAAACCCGTCTAGGGTTATTCTTAAAGGGATCCCTTTGTTGACCCGGGATCCCTATTGTTTCTGCTTTTTGGTTTGTTTTCTACCTTTTGCTCCGTTACTAAAAACTGCTGGAATCATGAACAGTGCATGATACAAACTTCTTGTATATAGTTTGCACCTTCTTAAAGGTGCTCCCTACTGGTTTTATATAAAAGACGGACTCTTTGCGAAGATGCGATTCTTGGAACTTGTACTGGAGTCCTTGCTGCATACGGACTTGCAGCTTGAAAAGTTGCACTACCTCATAGAGACTTGGTCCCCTCTTAAAGGGGATGTTCATCGATAGCACTTAAAGGAATGATGATGTTTTGAAAGAAGAAGTAATAATGTTGATATGTGAAAGTTAAATGTAACCAATTAGTTAATTGTAAGAAATGTTCAATAATGTTAATAGAAGGATGAGGACAGGAAGTGAACCCGTAGGGGTTAGTGGTGAGTCCTCTTAGGAGCCATATAGAGATGGCTCAGTAATCTCCAACTGAAGGAAAAACATGTTCTATACTGTGTATAGTAGTGGAAGGACAGAAGGCTCGGGCTGAAAGGAGCGGTCCTGTAATAGAAAGGAGAGGCAGTAGGTCTGGAGCCGTTAGGACAGGCGGTCCTGCAGACATAAAGTAGGAGAATGTAGCACAGTTGCTCAAGCCTTATAATGTGTTATAAGAAGGTCTTTAGTGGATTTAGAGTGCACATCCTTAAAGGCAATGTTGAATTAATGTTTAAAAATTTTGCACTTAATAGAATACCCGGTTGGGTAAGAAAAGTTATTTAAAAGTATTTAACCATGTTTGTAACGTTCAAGTGTCCTCACCTCCCATAAAGGGAAGCTCTGTTCAAATATGCTTATTGTTATTGCACTCACAAAAATTGTATGTCTTTTTGCTGACATGTATTGTTGTTTTCTTCCCAGTCCCGGAGTACTGGATTTAACCGGGGGGGAGTGCAGCGCCCCAGAGTCCTGGTCGTTGCAGTACTGTGGCTCCGCCGCTAGGGGGGGCTATGGTACGTCTGATGGCACTGAAGGAGTTCATCTGACCAGGTATCACATACACCAATACATTTCACAGCCGGGCCTCCAGGGGGAGCTAAGGGTGCTGTTTATTAGGCCACTCCTCACCGTGTGGGTAAACTGGGGGTCAGGCAGGAAGTTAGACAGTAAGCTGACTGGGTTGGAACCAGGCAACACCTTGTGGCAGAGGGTGTTGTGGGGGAAGATTCGGTAGGGTCCCTGTCAGGTTTGGGACCCTGACAGAGGCCTGGCAACAAGAAAGAACGTCACGGGACCGTGCCTGCTCAGCATAGCGGCGGTGCCCTAAGAAAGGATCAGAAGCGAGATATATTGTGCTGAGTGAGAAACGAGATCAAAGCAAGAAGGAGAATACCAGTAGGAGTCGTGCTGTAAGACCGAGGCAACATCCTACTGAGGCGCACAACCGGCGGCCGGAACGCCGAGGAAGTATTCATATATCTAGCTCCAGGCAATACTTCAAACCAACGGCAGGACAGTCAGTCACAGGCGGGCTGTCTCACCTAAATCACCTATGCAGACTTGGGGGGCAACCTGTGGAGAGGGGCGACTCTAGGGTCCCGGAAGAGCTCCGAGCCAACCCGTCATACGGGTGCGTCCCAACCATAACACCGGGAGGGACGGAGGATTAGCAGAACATCATCTAATCGAGTTGTTGTGAGGGAACACGAGAAACAGACACAACAGTTGTGGGGACTATCCCGTAAGCACAGCAGGGGAGGACCACAACACATAGCGCAAGCAGGAAGGCACAGATTTCCACCTGCAAGGAGAACTCTGGAGGTGCCATCGGACCGGCCGGACTTGCGCAGCCTGGTGAACCGTATTCCGGACTGAGGACCCAGAGACCTTCAGTAAAGAGTGTCATGTTCTCAATGGCAAGAGAACATAGCATCAGCATATATAGGAACTAGCTCTTGGAAGATGGGAACTGAGCTGACCATGAACTAAACCTAACTCACAACTAGCAGTGGCCGGGTAGCATGCCTACGTTGATTCTAGATGCCCAGCACCAGCCGGAGGACTAAATAATGCTAGCAGAGGGAAATATTAGTCCTAGCTCACCTCTAGAGAAATACCCCGAAAGGAGACAGAGGCCCCCCACATGTATTGGCGGTGAATCAAGATGAAATAACAAACGTAGTATGAAAATAGGTTTAGCAAATTTGAGGTCCACTTACTACATAGCAGAAGACAGAAAGGGCACTTTCATGGTCAGCTGAAAACCCTATCAAAACACCATCCAGAAATTACTTTAAAACTCTGGCATTAACTCATAACACCAGAGTGGCAATTCCTGTTCACAAGAGCTTTCCAGACACAGTAACGAAACTACAGCTGTGAACTGGAACAAAAATGCAAAAACAAACATGGACAAGAGTCCAACTTATCTAGTAGTTGTCTAGGAGCAGGAACAAGCACAGAGAGGCTTCTGATAACATTGTTGACCGGCAAGCAACTAACAGAGCAGCAAGGTTATATAGCGACTCCCACATCTTGATGGGAACAGGTGAACAGAGAAGATGACAACACCAGTTCAATACCACCAGTGGCCACCGGGGGAGCCCAGAATCCAAATTCACAACAGTACCCCCCCCTCAAGGAGGGGGCACCGAACCCTCACCAGAACCACCAGGGCGATCAGGATGGGCCCTATGAAAGGCACGAACCAGATCAGAGGCATGAACATCAGATGCATTCACCCAAGAATTATCCTCCTGGCCGTATCCCTTCCACTTGACCAGATACTGGAGTCTCCGTCTGGAAACACGAGAGTCTAAGATTTTCTCCACAACGTACTCCAACTCACCCTCAACCAACACCGGAGCAGGAGGCTCAACGGAAGGCACAACCGGTACCTCATACCTGCGCAATAATGACCGATGAAAAACGTTATGAATAGAAAAGGATGCAGGGAGGTCCAAACGGAAGGAAACAGGATTAAGAATCTCCAATATCTTATACGGGCCGATGAACCGAGGCTTAAACTTAGGAGAAGAGACCCTCATAGGGACAAAACGAGAAGACAACCACACCAAATCCCCAACACAAAGCCGAGGACCAACACGACGGTGGCGGTTGGCAAAAAGCTGAGTCTTCTCCTGGGACAACTTCAAATTGTCCACCACCTGCCCCCAGATCTGATGCAATCTCTCCACCACAGCATCCACTCCAGGACAATCCGAAGTTTCCACCTGACCAGAGGAAAATCGAGGATGAAACCCCGAATTACAGAAAAACGGGGACATCAAAGTGGCAGAGCTGGCCCGATTATTGAGAGCGAACTCCGCCAATGGCAAAAAAGCAACCCAATCATCCTGGTCAGCAGACACAAAACACCTCAGATATGTCTCCAGGGTCTGATTAGTCCGCTCGGTCTGGCCATTCGTCTGA
The DNA here is from genome assembly GCF_051348905.1 of Ranitomeya variabilis. Taxonomy (NCBI): domain Eukaryota; kingdom Metazoa; phylum Chordata; class Amphibia; order Anura; family Dendrobatidae; genus Ranitomeya; species Ranitomeya variabilis. The sequence continues at coordinate 85,435,332 of NC_135236.1, forward strand.
GGATGGAAAGCGGACGAAAAAGATAAATCTATGCCCATCCTAGCACAGAATGCCCGCCAAAATCTAGACACGAATTGGGTCCCTCTGTCAGAAATGATATTCTCAGGAATACCATGCAAACGAACAACATTTTGAAAAAACAGAGGAACCAACTCGGAAGAAGAAGGCAACTTGGGCAGAGGAACCAAATGGACCATCTTAGAGAAACGGTCACACACCACCCAGATGACAGACATCTTCTGAGAAACAGGCCGATCTGAAATAAAATCCATCGAGATGTGCGTCCAAGGCCTCTTAGGAATAGGCAAGGGCAACAATAATCCACTAGCCCGAGAGCAACAAGGCTTGGCCCGAGCACAAACGTCACAAGACTGCACAAAGCCTCGCACATCTCGTGACAGGGAAGGCCACCAGAAGGACCTTGCCACCAAATCCCTGGTACCAAAAATGCCAGGATGACCTGCCAACGCAGAAGAATGAACCTCAGAGATGACTCTACTGGTCCAATCATCAGGAACAAACAGTTTATCAGGTGGGCAACGATCCGGTCTATCCGCCTGAAACTCCTGCAAGGCCCGCCGCAGGTCTGGAGAAACGGCTGACAATACCACTCCATCCTTAAGGATACCTGTGGCCTCAGAGTTACCAGGCGAGTCAGGCTCAAAACTCCTAGAAAGGGCATCCGCCTTAACATTCTTAGAACCCGGTAGGTATGACACCACAAAATTAAACCGAGAGAAAAATAATGACCAGCGCGCCTGTCTAGGATTCAGGCGCCTGGCGGTCTCAAGATAAATCAAGTTTTTGTGGTCAGTCAATACCACCACCTGATGTCTGGCCCCCTCAAGCCAATGACGCCACTCCTCAAAAGCCCACTTCATGGCCAAAAGCTCCCGATTCCCAACATCATAATTCCGCTCAGCGGGCGAAAATTTACGGGAAAAGAAGGCACAAGGCCTCATCACGGAGCAGTCAGAACTTTTCTGCGACAACACTGCCCCAGCTCCGATCTCAGAAGCGTCGACCTCAACCTGAAAAGGTAGAGCAACATCAGGCTGACGCAACACAGGGGCAGAGGAAAAACGGCGCTTAAGCTCCCGAAAGGCCTCCACAGCGTCAGGGGACCAATCAGCAACATCAGCACCCTTCTTAGTCAAATCGGTCAATGGCTTAGCAATATCCGAAAAACCAGCAATAAATCGACGATAAAAGTTAGCAAAGCCCAAAAATTTCTGAAGACTCTTAAGAGAAGAGGGCTGCGTCCAATCACAAATAGCTTGAACCTTGACAGGATCCATTTCAATGGAAGAGGGAGAAAAAATATATCCCAAAAAGGAAATCCTCTGTACCCCAAAAACACACTTAGAACCCTTCACACACAAAGAATTAGACCGCAAAACCTGGAAAACCCTCCTGACTTGCTGGACATGAGAGTCCCAGTCATCCGAAAAAATCAGAATATCATCCAGATACACAATCATAAATTTATCCAAATAATCGCGAAAAATATCATGCATAAAGGACTGGAAAACTGACGGAGCATTTGAAAGACCAAAAGGCATCACTAAATACTCAAAGTGGCCCTCGGGCGTATTAAATGCGGTTTTCCACTCATCCCCCTGCCTGATTCGCACCAAATTATACGCCCCACGAAGGTCAATCTTAGAGAACCACTTGGCCCCCTTTATGCGAGCAAACAAATCAGTCAGCAACGGCAATGGGTATTGATATCTTACAGTGATTTTATTCAAAAGCCGATAATCGATACATGGTCTCAAAGAGCCGTCTTTTTTTGACACAAAGAAAAAACCGGCTCCTAAGGGAGATGACGATGGACGAATATGTCCCTTTTCCAAGGACTCCTTTATATATTCTCGCATAGCAGCATGTTCAGGCACAGACAGATTAAATAAACGACCCTTTGGGTATTTACTACCCGGGATTAAATCTATGGCACAATCGCACTCTCGGTGCGGAGGTAATGAACCAAGCTTGGATTCTTCAAAGACGTCATGATAGTCAGACAGGAACTCAGGAATTTCAGAGGGAATAGATGATGAAATGGAAACCACAGGTACATCCCCATGAGCCCCCTTACATCCCCAGCTCAACACAGACATAGCTTTCCAGTCGAGGACTGGGTTGTGAGATTGCAGCCAAGGCAATCCTAGCACCAAATCATCATGTAGATTATGCAGCACCAGAAAGCGAATAATCTCCTGGTGATCCGGATTAATACGCATAGTTACTTGTGTCCAGTATTGTGGTTTATTATTAGCCAATGGGGTGGAGTCAATCCCCTTCAGAGGAATAAGAGTCTCCAAAGGCTCTAAATCATACCCACAGCGTTTGGCAAAGGACCAATCCATAAGACTCAAAGCGGCGCCAGAGTCGACATAGGCGTCCGTGGTAATAGATGACAAAGAGCAAATCAGGGTCACAGATAGAATAAACTTAGACGGTAAGGTGCAAATGGAAACAGATTTATCAAGCTTTTTAGTGCGCTTAGAGCATGCTGATATAACATGAGTAGAATCACCACAATAGAAACACAACCCATTTTTCCGTCTAAAATTCTGCCGCTCGCTTCGGGACAGAATTCTATCACACTGCATACTCTCTGGCGACTTCTCAGTGGACACCGCCAGATGGTGCACTGGTTTGCGCTCCCGCAAACGCCTATCGATCTGAATAGCCATTGTCATGGACTCATTCAGACCCGCAGGCACAGGGAACCCCACCATAACATCCTTAATGGCATCAGAGAGACCCTCTCTGAAAGTCGCCGCCAGGGCGCACTCATTCCACTGAGTAAGCACAGACCATTTACGGAATCTTTGACAGTAAATTTCCGCTTCATCTTGCCCCTGAGATAGGGACATCAAAGTTTTTTCTGCCTGAAGCTCCAAATGAGGTTCGTCATAAAGCAACCCCAAGGCCAGAAAAAACGCATCCACATTGAGCAACGCAGGATCCCCTGGTGTCAATGAAAAAGCCCAGTCTTGAGGGTCGCCCCGGAGCAAGGAAATCACAATCCTGACCTGCTGTGCAGGGTCTCCGGCAGAGCGAAATTTCAGGGACAAAAATAATTTGCAATTATTTCGAAAATTCTGAAACCCAGATCTATTCCCCGAGAAAAATTCCGGCAAAGGAATTCTCGGCTCAGATACAGGTGCATGACAAACAAAGTCTTGCAAATTTTGTACCTTCGTGGCGAGATTATTCAAACCTGCAGTTACACTCTGAAGATCCATTACAAACAGGTGGACACAGAGCCATTCAAAGATTAGAAGGAGAGAAAAAAAAAAAAAATTCTCAGCAGACTTCTTATTTCTCTCCTTTCTCAGCCAAGGATTTTAACCCTTTAGTGGGCCGGTCAAACTGTCATGTTCTCAATGGCAAGAGAACATAGCATCAGCATATATAGGAACTAGCTCTTGGAAGATGGGAACTGAGCTGACCATGAACTAAACCTAACTCACAACTAGCAGTGGCCGGGTAGCATGCCTACGTTGATTCTAGATGCCCAGCACCAGCCGGAGGACTAAATAATGCTAGCAGAGGGAAATATTAGTCCTAGCTCACCTCTAGAGAAATACCCCGAAAGGAGACAGAGGCCCCCCACATGTATTGGCGGTGAATCAAGATGAAATAACAAACGTAGTATGAAAATAGGTTTAGCAAATTTGAGGTCCACTTACTACATAGCAGAAGACAGAAAGGGCACTTTCATGGTCAGCTGAAAACCCTATCAAAACACCATCCAGAAATTACTTTAAAACTCTGGCATTAACTCATAACACCAGAGTGGCAATTCCTGTTCACAAGAGCTTTCCAGACACAGTAACGAAACTACAGCTGTGAACTGGAACAAAAATGCAAAAACAAACATGGACAAGAGTCCAACTTATCTAGTAGTTGTCTAGGAGCAGGAACAAGCACAGAGAGGCTTCTGATAACATTGTTGACCGGCAAGCAACTAACAGAGCAGCAAGGTTATATAGCGACTCCCACATCTTGATGGGAACAGGTGAACAGAGAAGATGACAACACCAGTTCAATACCACCAGTGGCCACCGGGGGAGCCCAGAATCCAAATTCACAACAAAAGAGGTAAAGAGACTGCAACCTGGTGTCCTCGTTATTTACTGCACCGCACCACTACCACCATCCACCACCACATCCATCACTACCATTCACTGTACGCCCCTCGGCAGGGTCACGGACCGGGCCTAGCCACCGTGACAACCCCAGAGCAGAGACTCAGAGGCCCGGTACCGGGTACCCCTCGGCCTTGCGGCGGTGGGGGCGCTACATATTTATTAATTAGCTAAATACATGTACAGCAATCAACACACGCAAAGTACTGATTATGTTTCTCACTGACATATTTCAATTGATCAATCTATCAAATTTGGAATTTTAGATTCTTTAATTACTTAGAAAAATAGCTTGAAAATGACATATAGAATGACAGTATGTAAAAGCTCATGTTAAAATTGCATTGCATATGGATTGCATACGCATGTCAAACGGATGTCATTCAGATGCTATGGGAGAAAAATTGCATTGTACTCGCATGACTCTTGTCCTACTTTTCTGGACCAACAGTGGACCGATTTTATTTACGTCATGAGTGTGAGTCCTAAATCCGGCACTGATGCTAACACCTCTCCTATCTCTGTGTCCCCCTATTAATTTAATTTCTGTACTATTTGCAAGCTACAACTCTCCATCTCTACTGCAGAAATTGCACAATATATTACTGTCTGGAGTATTTGTCCAATGTTTTAGGGGTTTTGCTTTTTTTCTTTTGTTGATCTGTCAGGTCCTTCACTCCCTCACTATCAGAAATCTTCCTAAAAATGGCAGCCTCATTCCCTGCCCTGCTTTTAAAGAGACTATGATAGTCCCTCCTGATTGGCTTTGCTATACCATAAGATAGCTGCAAGGAATCATGATGAAGCCAGCGTGGTCGTGCCTGTGGTCATGTGGGCTCTCTGTTACTGATGCATTGTTCCGCAATGTAAAATAGTGGTGGGTAGTTTTTTGATGATTTATGATTTTAACACAAATTTGATTTGCACTCGAAGTGATTCGATCATCTGTAGGATTTATTTTATAGCCCTAGCTGTAAACCTAATCTTATTTCTATTCCTAGTCTTTTCTGTAACCCTAGTCCTATACCTATCCCTAACCCTAGTCTTAACCCTTACCCTAGTCTGAACCCTAAACATAGTGCTAATCCTAACTATAACTAAGGTTAGAAAAGGTATGTAAAAGCTTATTATACAGTCATGGCCAAAAGTATTGACACCCCTGCAATTCTGTCAGATAATACTCAGTTTCTTCCTGAAAATGATTGCAATCACAAATTCTTTGGTATTATTATCTTCATTTAATTTGTCTTAAATGAAAAAACACAAAAGAGAATGAAGCAAAAAGCAAAACATTCATCATTTCACACAAAACTCCAAAAATGGGCCAGACAAAAGTATTGGCACCCTCAGCCTAATACTTGGTTGCACAACCTTTAGCCAAAATAACTGCGACCAACCGCTTCCGGTAACCATCAATGAGTTTCTTACAATGCTCTGCTGGAATTTTAGACCATTCTTCTTTGGCAAACTGCTCCAGGTCCCTGATATTTGAAGGGTGCCTTCTCCAAACTGCCATTTTTAGATCTCTCCACAGGTGTTCTATGGGATTCAGGTCTGGACTCATTGCTGGCCACCTTAGAAGTCTTCAGTGCTTTCTCTCAAACCATTTTCTAGTGCTTTTTGAAGTGTGTTTTGGGTCCTTGTCCTGCTGGAAGACCCATGACCTCTGAGGGAGACCCAGCTTTCTCATACAGGGCCCTACATTATGCTGCAAAATTTGTTGGTAGTCTTCAGACTTCATAATGCCATGCACACGGTCAAGCAGTCCAGTGCCAGAGGCAGCAAAGCAACCCCAAAACATCAGGGAACCTCCGCCATGTTTGACTGTAGAGACCGTGTTCTTTTCTTTGAATGCCTCTTTTTTTCTCATGTAAACTCTATGTTGATGCCTTTGCCCTTTGTGTGATTTAGTTATTGCCAACACCTGTTAGGTGCCACAGGTAAGTTACAGGTGCTGTTAATTACACAAATTAGAGAAGCATCACATGATTTTTCAAACAGCGCCAATACTTTTGTCCACCCCCTTTTTTATGTTTGGTGTGGAATTATATCCAATTTGGCTTTAGGACAATTATTTTTGTGTTTTTTCATTTAAGACAAATTAAATGAAGATAATAATACTAAAGAATTTGTGTTTGCAATCATTTTCAGGAAGAAACTGAGTATTATCTGACAGAATTGCAGGGGTGTCAATACTTTTGGCCATGACTGTAACATTAGTGTTTTTTTGTTTGTTTTGTTTTTAAAGGGAGACAAAATTTGGGACTGTGTCTCGATATCACAACTCTCAAAATTCCAATTGAAAGAAGAGGTGGAAAGTGGCAGGAGAACACAATACAGCCTATACCATCTTAGTCACTGCCTATGTCAAGTCCAGCAGTCTAGATGAGTTTGTTATTAGCAGCTGCGCTCTACACATGCAGCGGGCCTAGGTGAGAAGGCTCACAGTGATCTTTGTTATCTCTTTCACTGCCTATACAGAGAGCAGCAGCTCATCATAACTGTTGCGCTCTGCGTAGGAACCTGTGGCACTAATCTATACTCATTATACTGATTACAAGTTCAAACAGGTGCCATTACTACAGGTAATGAGTGGAGGACAGAGGAGCCTCTTAAAGAAGAAGTTAATGGTCTGTGAGAGCCAGAAATCTTGCATGTTTTTAGGTGACCAAATACTTATTTTCCACCATAATTTACAACATAAATCTTGCCAAGCCAGACAAGGTGATTTTCTGGATTTGTTTTCTCAATTTTGACTCTCATAGTTGTGATCTACCTATGATGTCAATTACAGGCCTCTCTCATCTTTTTAAGTGGGAGAACTTGCACAATTGGTGGCTGACTAAATACTTTTTTTCCCAACTGTAGGTCTCAAAACAGTTTGTTGATGTTTTAATCAGCTAGCTCATCAGCGGTCAGGATGGCACTCAATAAATGGCACGGAGGGCAAAGGAGGAAAATTTTGCACCTTCATAGAATTTGGAACCCTGGGCAACCATTGCACCCAGAGAAAAGCGATCCAGCTTTCGATCAAGGTATCATTAAAAATATATCCATTAATGGTCGAGCCTGATGCCCCTTATGCTATGCCTTTCCCGTTGCCTCTCTTGCATCCTTGTAGCTCCTGCTTCACCTTCTGTCACCCAGTGTTGTGATTTAATTTATCCTGTCTATATACAAGGCCTATATGTACATACATCTATGTTATACACTACTAGCTTTATGGTCCTGCTGTTTGCCTTCTCATATGATCAGATTTTTGACTGATTATTTTCGCTACCAAACCCCTGTTTCCTGATTCCCCCCTTTTTTCTTTTTTTTTTCCAGACTGTAGTTTATAGTTACTGTGTAGTGATTACACTGTTTATACTATCCAATTGTCTTATGTAGACATTTGATGTGCCGACATTATCAATTGTGTTCAACATGTTGCATCTTTAGTCCTATATTGAAACAGTTATCTGTTCAAATGTTTGATATATGATAACTTTAAAAAAAAAAGTTAAATAAAGATTTGTTAAAAAAATATATTCGTAAATGGAAATTATTTTTAAAAAAACCATAGCACACTATGCATCTATGTATGTATAGAGGTATGGTGAGAACATCATAAAACCAAACGCGTTTCAAACACATACTACGTTCTTAAACATGGTCTGAGCAACTACCCCTGTAACCATCTTCACCCCTACTCTACACCAATGTCTGCTATTGCTGTGTTGGTGGGGGAAGGGTTATAGTAAATGTTCTAGAACTTGGAACATTTTTGATATATTATCTGCCTTCTCCTGAAGGACACCTCATATGAGCAGCCTCTGACTGTGTCATATTTCTAAACCTGTCACCTCATTCCTTGTACGTTGTTCTGGGATGTTAGTCAGTGCTTGTGGGAAGCGTTGCTGAGAAATGTCTATTAACACAAAGCACAGCCAAGCAACAAGAGCTGACTTGTTAACAACAGCGTGACGAAAGCATTCGGAAATACTCCAGCTTCTGAGGTTACACCGGGTATTAGTCAGCTGTGTAAACTCCATGAGTCTCCTCTGTACAGTTCTCAAGTATCTAGTGACAGTAAGAAGAGTGTGTATGTAGCCGATGGGCGCTGAGACTCTGCAGCTTCACTTTTCGCGAGGGGCATAAGAAATAGCAGTGGGGCCCTATAGCAAAATGACAAATGGAGGCACAAAGCACCATGGCTTTAGTCAAAAATATTGTGCTACACAATTCGGATGACCGACTGCAGGAGCCAGGTCTAAGCTCCTAATAAACTGTAAGAAGATGGACTGGACCGGGGATACCTCTCTTACACCGGTTCTGGAACTGTCGGGGCTGTCACCATTGTTGTCTGGGGAAAGCTTTCCAACCCGGACCGACCTTTGCACTTGATAGTAGGGGGTGTGATGATGATAAAAGGTACGGTGCACGGGAAAGAGAGAGGAGACTTGGCAGGAAGACAGAGCGCGCAGCAGGAGAAGGTTGGTGCTCCGTCATCTGAGCATCGAGGTAGAGTAGGCTCGCGCTGTAGATTCCCTTTGTCCAGGTACACTGACTGGACAGATATCTGCCGTGTGCCCATTGTCTCCCGTGACCAAAAGCTACAGACGCTCCGGGTCGGTGGTTACTGTGCGCATGCCGCCTGAGACATACGGGGTAACTGATATAGAACTGTGCTATTCCACACTCGCGTACTACTGCCGAGCTGAGCCACGTTCTGGCAGCGTTACAGACTGTGTTGCACCCCGTACGACGAACTTTGGATTCAAGACCCTGCTCAGTACAACGAGGACTCGCCGCCATTGACAGGAACCAGACCCCCAGCTTCTTCAGGACAACACCGGAATCATCCCGTGCCAGTTGCGTAGGCACCACCGTAGGAACCCAAGGTTCTGCAGCCAGGAAACTGGCAAACTGATAAGTTAACGGTTTCATGAACAGTTGCTTATTTTGTTACCCTACCCTGCACTCATACCGTGCTAATATCACCTCCCATACCCCCTGCTTAACCCATTACCTCCCTGCGTGGAGTATACACCTGTTAATAAATCTGTTAACTCTTGATCTGCCTCCTGTCCGTAACTGCATTCTGCAATTTGCTCACAAAACAATGCCAAGTTTTGCCCGGCAGCTGCCCTGTTCTGTTGGTAGAATCTGTTTGGCTTCTGTACTCAAATTCCTCTATAACCCTAACATGTATTTGATGATATCTGCCATAACAATTTAATGCACACCTGGATCACGTTACAGTGGGTCATGCTCTTCTGTTTCTGATTTTGATGCTTTTTCGATACCTCAATTTGACCACTCCATCTGGTGGTTGATGGTTAATGTGGAGATGAAGTGGTGGAGTTGAAGGCAGACTTGTTCATCTGATTCACACCGGTAGTAATTTACATGTCGTTACCTGGTTTACTGCTTGAATTTTAATTTCCACATAAAGAATTTATGATGTGTGTTGTGTGTTATTTGGCCAAAGGCAGTGAGAGGACCATCGTTGATAAGGATTGAAATATTGGACTCTGGAAGTCTTATTACGGTACCGAGATAATGAACATTTGATAATGTACAAAGTGATGTCACAGTACAGGGATAATATACACAGTGATGAAGTATATCCCCAGGGTTCCCGATGTGTGATGGTGGTATGGAGAGATGTTATGGTTCTCAATGGCAAGAGAACATAGCCCAGCAAACATAAGTACCAGCTCTTGGAAGGATGGAAACTAAACTGACCATGAACTAAACCTGCCGCACAACTAACAGTAGCCGGGTAGCGTTGCCTACGTTTTTTATCCCTAGACGCCCAGCGCCGGCCGGAGGACTAACTAATCCTGGCAGAGGAAAATATAGTCCTGGCTCACCTCTAGAGAAATTTTCCCGATAGGCAGACAGAGGCCCCCACATATATTGGCGGTGATTTTAGATGAAATGACAAACGTAGTATGAAAATAGGTTTAGCAAAATTGAGGTCCGCTTACTAGATAGCAGGAAGACAGAAAGGGCACTTTCATGGTCAGCTGAAAACCCTATCAAAATACCATCCTGAAATTACTTTAAGACTCTAGTATTAACTCATAACATCAGAGTGGCAATTTCAGATCACAAGAGCTTTCCAGACACAGAAACGAAACTACAGCTGTGAACTGGAACAAAATGCAAAAACAAACGAGGACTAAAGTCCAACTTAGCTGGGAGTTGTCTAGCAGCAGGAACATGCACAGAAAGGCTTCTGATTACAATGTTGACCGGCATGGAAGTGACAGAGGAGCAAGGTTAAATAGCGACTCCCACATCCTGATGGAAACAGGTGAACAGAGGGGATGATGCACACCAGTTCAATTCCACCAGTGGCCACCGGGGGAGCCCAAAATCCAATTTCACAACAGTACCCCCCCCTCAAGGAGGGGGCACCGAACCCTCACCAGAACCACCAGGGCGATCAGGATGAGCCCTATGAAAGGCACGGACCAGATCGGAGGCATGAACATCAGAGGCAGTCACCCAAGAATTATCCTCCTGACCGTATCCCTTCCATTTGACCAGATACTGGAGTTTCCGTCTGGAAACACGGGAGTCCAAGATTTTTTCCACAACGTACTCCAACTCGCCCTCAACCAACACCGGAGCAGGAGGCTCAACGGAAGGCACAACCGGTACCTCATACCTGCGCAACAATGACCGATGAAAAACATTGTGAATAGAAAAAGATGCAGGGAGGTCCAAACGGAAGGACACAGGGTTAAGAATCTCCAATATCTTGTACGGGCCGATGAACCGAGGCTTAAACTTAGGAGAAGAAACCCTCATAGGGACAAAACGAGAAGACAACCACACCAAGTCCCCAACACAAAGCCGAGGACCAACCCGACGCCGGCGGTTGGCAAAAAGCTGAGTCTTCTCCTGGGACAACTTCAAATTGTCCACTACCTGCCCCCAAATCTGATGCAACCTCTCCACCACAGCATCCACTCCAGGACAATCCGAAGATTCCACCTGACCAGAAGAAAATCGAGGATGAAACCCCGAATTACAGAAAAAAGGAGACACCAAGGTGGCAGAGCTGGCCCGATTATTGAGGGCAAACGCCGCTAAAGGCAAAAAAGCAACCCAATCATCCTGATCTGCAGACACAAAACACCTCAAATATGTCTCCAAGGTCCGATTCGTCCGCTCGGTCTGGCCATTAGTCTGAGGATGGAAAGCAGACGAGAAAGACAAATCTATGCCCATCCTAGCACAGAATGCTCACCAAAATCTAGACACGAATTGGGTTCCTCTGTCAGAAACGATATTCTCCGGAATACCATGCAAACGGACCACATTTTGAAAAAACAGAGGAACCAACTCGGAAGAAGAAGGCAACTTAGGTAGGGGAACCAAATGGACCATCTTAGAGAAACGGTCACACACCACCCAGATGACAGACATCTTCTGAGAAACAGGAAGATCCGAAATAAAATCCATAGAGATGTGCGTCCAGGGCCTCTTCGGGATAGGCAAGGGCAACAACAATCCACTAGCCCGAGAACAACAAGGCTTGGCCCGAGCACAAACGTCACAAGACTGCACAAAGCCTCGCACATCTCGAGACAGGGAAGGCCACCAGAAGGACCTTGCCACCAAATCCCTGGTACCAAAGATTCCAGGATGACCTGTCAACGCAGAAGAATGAACCTCAGAAATGACTTTACTGGTCCAATCATCAGGAACAAACAGTCTACCAGGTGGGCAACGATCAGGTCTATCCGCCTGAAACTCCTGCAAGGCCCGCCGCAGGTCTGGAGAAACGGCAGACAATATCACTCCATCCTTAAGGATACCTGTAGGTTCAGAGTTACCAGGGGAGTCAGGCTCAAAACTCCTAGAAAGGGCATCCGCCTTAACATTCTTAGAACCCGGCAGGTAGGACACCACAAAATTAAACCGAGAGAAAAACAACGACCAGCGCGCCTGTCTAGGATTCAGGCGTCTGGCGGACTCAAGATAAATTAGATTTTTGTGGTCAGTCAATACCACCACCTGATGGCTAGCCCCCTCAAGCCAATGACGCCACTCCTCAAAAGCCCACTTCATGGCCAAAAGCTCCCGATTCCCAACATCATAATTCCGCTCGGCGGGCGAAAATTTACGCGAGAAAAAGGCACAAGGTCTCATCACGGAACAATCGGAACTTCTCTGCGACAAAACTGCCCCAGCTCCGATTTCAGAAGCGTCGACCTCAACCTGAAAAGGAAGAGCAACATCAGGCTGACGCAACACAGGGGCGGAAGAAAAGCGGCGCTTAAGCTCCCGAAAGGCCTCCACAGCAGCAGGGGACCAATCAGCAACATCAGCACCCTTCTTAGTCAAATCAGTCAATGGTTTAACAACATCAGAAAAACCAGCAATAAATCGACGATAAAAGTTAGCAAAGCCCAAAAATTTCTGAAGACTCTTAAGAGAAGAGGGTTGCGTCCAATCACAAATAGCCTGAACCTTGACAGGATCCATCTCGATGGAAGAGGGGGAAAAAATATATCCCAAAAAGGAAATCTTTTGTACCCCAAAAATGCACTTAGAACCCTTCACACACAAGGAATTAGACCGCAAAACCTGAAAAACCCTCCTGACCTGCTGGACATGAGAGTCCCAGTCATCCGAAAAAATCAAAATATCATCCAGATACACAATCATAAATTTATCCAAATAATCACGGAAAATGTCATGCATAAAGGACTGAAAGACTGAAGGGGCATTTGAAAGACCAAAAGGCATCACCAAATACTCAAAGTGGCCCTCGGGCGTATTAAATGCGGTCTTCCACTCATCCCCCTGCTTAATTCGCACCAAATTATACGCCCCACGGAGATCTATCTTAGAGAACCACTTGGCCCCCTTTATGCGAGCAAACAAATCAGTCAGCAGTGGCAACGGATATTGATATTTAACCGTGATTTTATTCAAAAGCCGATAATCAATACACGGTCTTAAAGAGCCATCTTTCTTAGCCACAAAGAAAAAACCGGCTCCTAAGGGAGATGACGAAGGACGAATATGTCCCTTTTCCAAGGACTCCTTTATATATTCTCGCATAGCAGCATGTTCAGGCACAGACAGATTAAATAAACGACCCTTAGGGTATTTACTACCCGGAATCAAATCTATGGCACAATCGCACTCCCGGTGCGGAGGTAATGAATCAAGCTTAGGTTCTTCAAAAACGTCACGATATTCAGTCAAGAATTCAGGAATCTCAGAGGGAATAGATGATGAAATGGAAACCACAGGTACGTCCCCATGCGTCCCCTTACATCCCCAGCTTAACACAGACATAGCTTTCCAGTCAAGGACTGGGTTATGAGATTGCAGCCATGGCAATCCAAGCACCAACACATCATGTAGGTTATACAGCACAAGAAAGCGAATAATCTCCTGATGATCCGGATTAATCCGCATAGTTACTTGTGTCCAGTATTGTGGTTTATTACTAGCCAATGGGGTGGAGTCAATCCCCTTCAGGGGTATAGGAGTTTCAAGAGGCTCCAAATCATACCCACAGCGTTTGGCAAAGGACCAATCCATAAGACTCAAAGCGGCGCCAGAGTCGACATAGGCATCCGCGGTAATAGATGATAAAGAACAAATCAGGGTCACAGATAGAATAAACTTAGACTGTAAAGTGCCAATTGAAACAGACTTATCAAGCTTCTTAGTACGCTTAGAGCATGCTGATATAACATGAGTTGAATCACCGCAATAGAAGCACAACCCATTTTTTCGTCTTAAATTCTGCCGTTCACTTCTGGACAGAATTCTATCACATTGCATATTCTCTGGCGTCTTCTCAGTAGACACCGCCAAATGGTGCACAGGTTTGCGCTCCCGCAGACGCCTATCGATCTGGATAGCCATTGTCATGGACTCATTCAGACCCGCAGGCACAGGGAACCCCACCATAACATCCTTAATGGCATCAGAGAGACCCTCTCTGAAATTCGCCGCCAGGGCGCACTCATTCCACTGAGTAAGCACAGCCCATTTACGGAATTTCTGGCAGTATATTTCAGCTTCGTCTTGCCCCTGAGATAGGGACATCAAGGCCTTTTCCGCCTGAAGCTCTAACTGAGGTTCCTCATAAAGCAACCCCAAGGCCAGAAAAAACGCATCCACATTGAGCAACGCAGGATCCCCTGGAGCCAATGCAAAAGCCCAATCCTGAGGGTCGCCCCGGAGCAAGGAAATCACAATCCTGACCTGCTGAGCAGGATCTCCAGCAGAGCGAGATTTCAGGGACAAAAACAACTTGCAATTATTTTTGAAATTTTGAAAGCAAGATCTATTCCCCGAGAAAAATTCAGGCAAAGGAATTCTAGGTTCAGATATAGGAACATGAACAACAAAATCTTGTAAATTTTGAACTTTCGTGGTGAGATTATTCAAACCTGCAGCTAAACTCTGAATATCCATTTTAAACAGGTGAACACAGAGCCATTCCAGGATTAGAAGGAGAGAGAGAGAGAGAAAGGCTGCAATATAGGCAGACTTGCAAGAGATTCAATTACAAGCACACTCAGAACTGAAGGGAAGGGGGAAAAAAAAAAAAAAAAAATCTTCAGCAGACTTCTCTTTTCTCTCCTTTCTCTGTCAATTAATTTAACCCTTTTTGGGCCGGTCAAACTGTTATGGTTCTCAATGGCAAGAGAACATAGCCCAGCAAACATAAGTACCAGCTCTTGGAAGGATGGAAACTAAACTGACCATGAACTAAACCTGCCGCACAACTAACAGTAGCCGGGTAGCGTTGCCTACGTTTTTTATCCCTAGACGACCAGCGCCGGCCGGAGGACTAACTAATCCTGGCAGAGGAAAATATAGTCCTGGCTCACCTCTAGAGAAATTTTCCCGATAGGCAGACAGAGGCCCCCACATATATTGGCGGTGATTTTAGATGAAATGACAAACGTAGTATGAAAATAGGTTTAGCAAAATTGAGGTCCGCTTACTAGATAGCAGGAAGACAGAAAGGGCACTTTCATGGTCAGCTGAAAACCCTATCAAAATACCATCCTGAAATTACTTTAAGACTCTAGTATTAACTCATAACATCAGAGTGGCAATTTCAGATCACAAGAGCTTTCCAGACACAGAAACGAAACTACAGCTGTGAACTGGAACAAAATGCAAAAACAAACGAGGACTAAAGTCCAACTTAGCTGGGAGTTGTCTAGCAGCAGGAACATGCACAGAAAGGCTTCTGATTACAATGTTGACCGGCATGGAAGTGACAGAGGAGCAAGGTTAAATAGCGACTCCCACATCCTGATGGAAACAGGTGAACAGAGGGGATGATGCACACCAGTTCAATTCCACCAGTGGCCACCGGGGGAGCCCAAAATCCAATTTCACAACAGAGAGAGGTGCAGAGAAGAACGAGGACACAGGATTGCAGTCTCTTTACCTTGTTTACTGTTGGTTTCAGCAGCTACAGTCCAGGGCACCAGATCACAGGTCAAGTAGGACCTGGCCGGTTCGGAGGAAAGTCCAGAGTCCCCTTATCCAGGTGGAGAATAGAAGCGTTCCTTTGTGCTGTAGGGGTGTAGTCCCTTACGGCTAAGCTTCACATAAGGTCCTCACAGATGTTATCTCTCTCTGTCCCCCGGTTAGGATAGGACAAAACCCGTATGACTGGTGACTTGAGCCTGTTTATAGGATCTCTTAGATGACCCGGCTTTGTGGGGTGTCACCATGCCTCCTAGGTGTGGGAGGCAGCCTGCTCGGGGCTGGTCCCCCTTCTGGTATCCTCTCCTGTGCTTCCTCTCCTGCACGCTCACTGCAATCAATTCTGCCTTCTAAAATGTCTCTTTCCAGGAGCTGCAGCTCTGTGGCATGCACAGCTCCGTTGACCCTCTGTCCTCCTCAGACTGCTGTCTGGAACTCACTGACTTTCCCTACAGACTACCAGTTATATATATATATATATATATATATATATATATACAGTGGGGCAAAAAAGTATTTAGTCATTCAGCAATAGTGCAAGTTCCACCACTTAAAAAGATGAGAGGCGTCTGTAATTTACATCATAGGTAGACCTCAACTATGGGAGACAAACTGAGAAAAAAAAATCCAGAAAATCACATTGTCTGTTTTTTTATCATTTTATTTGCATATTATGGTGGAAAATAAGTATTTGGTCAGAAACAAAATTTCATCTCAATACTTTGTAATATATCCTTTGTTGGCAATGACAGAGGTCAAACGTTTTCTGCAAGTCTTCACAAGGTTGACACACACTGTTGTTGGTATGTTGGCCCATTCCTCCATGCAGATCTCCTCTAGAGCAGTGATGTTTTTGGCTTTTCGCTTGGCAACACGGACTTTCAACTCCCTCCAAAGGTTTTCTATAGGGTTGAGATCTGGAGACTGGCTAGGCCACTCCAGGACCTTGAAATGCTTCTTACGAAGCCAACCATTCGTTGCCCTGGCTGTGTGCTTTGGATCATTGTCATGTTGAAAGACCCAGCCATGTTTCATCTTCAATGCCCTTGCTGATGGAAGGAGGTTTGCACTCAAAATCTCACGATACATGGCCCCATTCATTCTTTCATGTACCCGGATCAGTCGTCCTGGCCCCTTTGCAGAGAAACAGCCCCAAAGCATGATGTTTCCACCACCATGCTTTACAGTAGGTATGGTGTTTGATGGATGCAACTCAGTATTCTTTTTCCTCCAAACACGACAAGTTGTGTTTCTACCAAACAGTTCCAGTTTGGTTTCAACAGACCATAGGACATTCTCCCAAAACTCCTCTGGATCATCCAAATGCTCTCTAGCAAACTTCAGACGGGCCCGGACATGTACTGGCTTAAGCAGTGGGACACATCTGGCACTGCAGGATCTGAGTCCATGGTGGCGTAGTGTGTTACTTATGGTAGGCCTTGTTACATTGGTCCCAGCTCTCTGCAGTTCATTCACTAGGTCCCCCCGCGTGGTTCTGGGATTTTTGCTCACCGTTCTTGTGATCATTCTGACCCCACGGGGTGGGATTTTGCGTGGAGCCCCAGATCGAGGGAGATTATCAGTGGTCTTGAATGTCTTCCATTTTCTAATTATTGCTCCCACTGTTGATTTCTTCACTCCAAGCTGGTTGGCTATTGCAGATTCAGTCTTCCCAGCCTGGTGCAGGGCTACAATTTTGTTTCTGGTGTCCTTTGACAGCTCTTTGGTCTTCACCATAGTGGAGTTTGGAGTCAGACTGTTTGAGGGTGTGCACAGGTGTCTTTTTATACTGATAACAAGTTTAAACAGGTGCCATTACTACAGGTAATGAGGGGAGGAAAGAGGAGACTCTTAAAGAAGAAGTTACAGGTCTGTGAGAGCCAGAAATCTTGATTGTTTGTTTCTGACCAAATACTTATTTTCCACCATAATATGCAAATAAAATGATAAAAAAACAGACAATGTGATTTTCTGGATTTTTTTTTCTCAGTTTGTCTCCCATAGTTGAGGTCTACCTATGATGTAAATTACAGACGCCTCTCATCTTTTTAAGTGGTGGAACTTGCACTATTGCTGAATGACTAAATACTTTTTTGCCCCACTGGTATATATATGGGAGTCACCTAGTAAATAGGATCAAAAGCTCCCCCTGGAGGCTTGGAGTGTGAATGTGTTTCATGTTTGTGGTACCTGGTTACAGTTATCCTTTCTTGCCTCCAAACATAGCATCACTCTCCCCTGGAGGAAAGTAATGCCACTGTGATGACAAGGACCCTGGGGCATCACATATACACAGTGATGTCACAGTACAGGGATAATGTACACAGTGATGTCACTGAAGCGATGGCCGGGGGACCACCACGATGCAGGAAGACTACTGTACACAAGATGAAGTGCAAACAACCAAGGGTAGATTTATTGGGAGGCAAGGAATGAAGTGGGTGAGGAAGATGCAAACAGGGGTATGCAATGGCAAGAGACACTTTACAAGAGTTATACACTTTATCTTGTCCGCAACATAGCACGGAGCTCCAACTATTACAGACTCAGAATATGTCTCACAAGCAAATTTAAACAATAAACAAGTAACGATACTACTCTACATATAACCTCCCTGGCCTTTACTAAGCAGGCCACACGGTTCCCGTGTACTGACTACTGAAGCCTACACTAGGCCCTAACAGGTGCACCAAACAGGAACAGACTCACGGTGATGTTGGGGACTCAGGTCCAGTCCCAGGGGGGCCCCCAGCAGTCTAATATGGCGGTGCGCACGGCTTTCTGTCAGCTCCGTGAAGCGTGGTCTTCTCCTTGCTTTTGGATCCTAGGGATGCTCCTGGAAACTGTAAGTCCCTTTCTCAGTATCTTCGTGGCTTCACAAACTAGCACAGAACAGCCACCTTTGCTGTACCCAGAAAAGTCTTGCAAATTTCACAAGTACACTTCTTCCCCAGGCTGTGGGACCTTTCTTGTAGCAAACAGCACACAGTTCTCTCTGTAGCAGCTTCAGCTCACACACACAGTTCAGGCTCAACTCCTCCCCTCATTCTAGGGCAGTTCATCTTCACAGCCTATAGCAGGGGGAAGCAGGACATTCCATCACACCAGACAAGGGGGTGCTGTCTCTTAAAGTGGCAGCGTGTTACTGTCCATAACAGTACCACCCTCTTACATCACAGTAAAGGGATAATGCACACAGTAATGTCACAGTACAGGGATAATACACACAGTGATGTCACAGTACAGGGATAATGTACACAGCGATGTCAGGGATAATATACACAGTGATGTAACAGAACAGGGATAATATACACAGTGATGTCACAATGCAGGGATAGTGTACACAATGATGTCACAGAACAAGGGTAGTATACACAGCGATGTAACAGTACAGGTGCAATATACACAGTGATGTCACAGTACAGGGATAGTATACACAATGATGTTACATAGTTACATAGTTGTTAAGGTTGAAGGAAGACTTTAAGTCCATCTAGTTCAACCTATAGCCTAACCTAACATACCCTAACATGTTACTGTACAGGGGTAGTATACATAGTGATGTCACAGCACAGGGGTAGTATATACAGTGATGTCACAGTACAGGGGTAATATATAGCAGCATACAGCAGTAACATAGTTATTAAGGTTGAAGGAAGACTTTAAGTCCATCTAGTTCAACCCATAGCCTTACCTAACATGCCCTAACATGTTGATCCAGAGGAAGGCAAAAAAAACCATGTGGCAAAGAGTAAGCTCCACATTGGCGAAAAAATTCCTTCCCGACTCCACATATGGCAGTCAGACTAGTTCCCTGGATCAACGCCCTATCAAGGAATCTAGTATATATAACCTGTAACATTATACTTTTCAAGAAAGGTATCCAGTCCCCTCTTAAACTTAAGTAATGAATCACTCATTACAACATCATACGGCAGAGAGTTCCATAGTCTCACTGCTCTTACAGTAAAGAATCCGCGTCTGTTATTATGCCTAAACCTTCTTTCCTCTAGACGTAGAGGATGCCCCCTTGTCCCTGTCTCAGGTCTATGATTAAAAAGATCATCAGAAAGGTCTTTGTACTGTCCCCTCATATATTTATACATTAAAATAAGATAACCCCTTAGCCTTCGTTTTTCCAAACTAAATAGCCCCAAGTGTAATAACCTATTTTGGTATTGCAGACTCCCCAGTCCTCTAATAACCTTGGTCGCTCTTCTCTGCACCCACTCTAGTTCAGCTATGTCTTTCTTATACACCGGAGACCAGAACTGTGCACAGGCTTCCCTAAGGGTATGTTTCCACGTTCAGGAAACGCTGCGTGTTTGAAGCTGCGTAGAGCTGCAGCGTCAAACATGCAGCGTCCAGATGTTACAGCATAGTGGAGGGGATTTCATGAAATCCAGTCTCCACTATGCATTAAAAGACGCATGCGGCAGACCCGCAGAAACGGACATGCGGCGCGTCTTTTAAGAACGCAGCATGTCCTTACATTGCTGAAACAATGCAAGAACAACCCAGGTGACCTGCCAGTGACCTCAGGTGTTATGACCCCAATGGCAGAGGGTCTCAGGAATAATGCTAAGTCAGTAAATACAGAAAACCAGCTCATAGGGCAGTGGTAACTGGGCTGACCATATAACTAATCCTAGCACCACAAATACCAGCAGCCGGGGAACGTTCCTACGTTGATCCTAGACGTCTCGCGCCAGCCGGAGAGCTAACTACCCCTAGAAGGGAAAAGAAAGACCTTTCTTGCCTCCAGAGGAAATACCCCAAAAAGTTGGATAGAAGCCCCCCACAAATAATAACGGTGAGGTAAGAGGAAAAGACAAACATAAGAATGAGCTAGGAATTTAGCAAAGAGAGGCCCACTAGCTAATAGCAGAATATAGAAAGATAACTTATATGGTCAGCAAAAAATCCTATCAAAGATATCCACACTGGAAATTCAAGAACCCCCGAACCGTCTAACGGCCCGGGGGGAGAACACCAGCCCCCTAGAGCTACCAGCAAGGTCAGGAATCACATTTAGTACAAGCTGGACAAAAATGATAGCAAACAAATACCCCAAAAAACAAAGAAGCAAGACTTAGCTTAATTTAACACGAACCAGGACCAGCAAACAGGAGCAAACAGAATGTGTCTGATAACACCGATGCCAGGCCCTGGACTAAGGTTCCAGGAGGTTTATATAGCAACACCCCTGAAGTAACGACCCAGCTGGGTGCAGACAGAGGGAAGGAAATCCCAGAGTCAAATCACTAGTAACCACTAGAGGGAGCCAAAAAAGTCTAATTCACAACAGTACCCCCCCCCCCTTAAGGAGGGGTCACCGAACCCTCACCAAGACCACCAGGGCGATCAGGATGAGCAGCGTGAAAGGCACGAACCAAATCGGCCGCATGCACATCAGAGGCAACCACCCAGGAATTATCCTCCTGACCATAACCCTTCCACTTGACCAAATACTGAAGCCTCCGCCTGGAGAGACGAGAATCCAAGATCTTCTACACCACGTACTCCAACTCACCCTCAACCAACACCGGAGCAGGAGGCTCAGCAGAAGGAACCACAGGCACAACGTAGCGTCGTAACAAAGACCTATGGAACACGTTGTGAATGGCAAACGAAACCGGAAGATCCAAGCGAAAGGACACAGGATTAAGGATTTCCAATATCTTGTAAGGACCGATGAAGCGAGGCTTAAATTTAGGAGAGGAGACCTTCATAGGAACAAATCGAGAAGACAGCCACACCAAATCCCCAACACGAAGTCGGGGACCCACACCGCGGCGGCGGTTGGCAAAACGCTGAGCCTTCTCCTGTGACAACTTCAAGTTGTCCACCACATGATTCCAGATCTGCTGCAACCTATCCACCACAGAATATACTCCAGGACAGTCAGAAGGCTCCACATGTCCCGAGGAAAAACGAGGATGGAAACCAGAGTTGCAGAAAAATGGCGAAACCAAAGTAGCGGAACTAGCCCGATTATTTAGGGCAAACTCAGCCAACGGCAAGAAGGTCACCCAATCATCCTGATCTGCCGAAACAAAACACCTCAAGTAAGCTTCCAGAGTCTGATTAGTTCGCTCAGTTTGTCCATTAGTCTGAGGATGAAAGGCAGACGAGAACGATAAATGAATGCCCATCCTAGCACAAAAGGATCGCCAGAACCTGGAAACAAACTGGGATCCTCTGTCAGACACAATATTCTCAGGAATGCCGTGTAAACGAACCACATTCTGAAGGAACACAGGAACCAGATCGGAAGAGGAAGGCAGCTTAGGCAAAGGCACCAAATGGACCATTTTTGAAAAGCGATCACATACCACCCAGATGACAGACATACCCCGAGACACCGGGAGATCAGAAATGAAATCCATGGAAATATGTGTCCAAGGCCTCTTCGGGACAGGCAAGGGCAAGAGCAACCCGCTGGCACGGGAACAGCAAGGCTTAGCTCGAGCACAAGTCCCACAGGACTGCACAAAAGACCGTACATCCCATGACAAGGAAGGCCACCAAAATGACCTAGCCACCAGATCTCTGGTGCCAAAAATTCCCGGATGACCTGCCAACACCGAGGAATGAACCTCGGAAATGACTCTGCTGGTCCACTTATCAGGAACAAACAGTCTGTCAGGTGGACAAGAGTCAGGTCTACCAGCTTGAAATCTCTGCAACACATGTCGCAAATCAGGAGAAATGGCTGACAAAATAACTCCTTCTTTAAGAATACCAACAGGTTCTGTGACTCCAGGAGAGTCAGGCACAAAGCTCCTTGAAAGAGCATCAGCTTTCACATTCTTTGAACCTGGTAAATACGAGACCACAAAGTCAAAACGGGAGAAAAACAATGACCAGCGGGCCTGTCTAGGATTCAAGCGTTTAGCAGACTCGAGATACATCAAATTTTTGTGATCAGTCAAGACCACCACACGATGCTTAGCACCCTCGAGCCAATGACGCCACTCCTCAAATGCCCACTTCATGGCCAGTAATTCCCGATTGCCCACATCATAATTCCGCTCAGCAGGCGAAAACTTCCTAGAGAAGAAAGCACATGGTCTCATTACCAAGCAACCAGGGCCTCTCTGTGACAAAACGGCCCCTGCCCCAATCTCAGAAGCATCCACCTCGACCTGAAAGGGAAGTGAGACATCAGGCTGGCACAAAACAGGCGCCGAAGTAAACCGGCGCTTCAACTCCTGGAACGCCTCCACGGCTGCAGGAGCCCAGTTAGCAACATCAGAACCTTTCTTGGTCATATCCGTCAAAGGTTTAACAACGCTAGAAAAATTAGCGATAAAACGACGGTAGAAGTTAGCAAAACCCAAGAACTTCTGAAGACTCTTAACTGACGTGGGTTGAGTCCACTCATGAATAGCTCGGACCTTGACTGGGTCCATCTCCACAGCAGAAGGGGAAAAAATAAACCCCAAAAAGGGAACTTTCTGTACTCCAAAGAGACACTTTGAGCCTTTAACAAACAAGGCATTCTCACGCAAAACCTGAAACACCATCCTGACCTGCTCCACATGTGAGTCCCAATCTTCAGAGAAAACCAGAATATCGTCCAGATAAACAATCATAAATTTATCCAGATACTTCCGGAAAATATCATGCATAAAGGACTGAAATACTGAGGGAGCATTAGAAAGCCCAAAAGGCATCACCAAGTACTCAAAATGACCTTCGGGCGTATTAAATGCAGTCTTCCATTCATCACCTTGCTTAATGCGCACAAGGTTGTATGCACCACGAAGATCTATCTTGGTGAACCACTTGGCACCCTTAATCCGGGCAAACAAGTCCGACAAGAGAGGCAAAGGATACTGAAATTTTACAGTGATTTTATTCAGTAGCCGATAGTCAATACAAGGTCTCAAAGATCCGTCCTTCTTAGCCACAAAAAAGAATCCCGCACCAAGAGGGGAAGAGGATGGACGGATATGCCCCTTCTCCAGAGACTCCTTGATATATGAACGCATTGCGGCATGCTCAGGTACTGACAGATTAAATAATCTTCCCTTAGGAAATTTACTACCTGGAATCAAATCTATGGCGCAGTCACAGTCCCTATGAGGAGGCAGAGCACTGGATCTGGACTCACTGAATACATCCTGATAATCAGACAAATACTCAGGAACTTCCGAAGGAGTAGAGGAAGCAATAGACACCGGCGGGGAATCAGCATGAATTCCCTGACAGCCCCAACTTGACACAGACATTGCCTTCCAATCCAGGACTGGATTGTGGGTCTGTAACCATGGCAGACCCAAAAGACCAAATCATGCATTTTATGCAGAACAAGAAAACGAATCACCTCCCGATGTTCAGGAGTCATGCACATGGTCACCTGCGTCCAAAACTGCGGTTTATTTTCCGCCAATGGCGTAGCATCAATACCTCTAAGAGGAATAGGATTTACTAATGGTTCAAGAACAAAACCACAGCGCTTGGCAAATGACAGATCCATAAGACTCAGGGCGGCACCTGAATCCACAAACGCCATAACAGGGTAAGAAAACAAAGAGCAAATTAAAGTCACAGACAAAATAAATTTAGGTTGCAAATTACCAATGGCGACAGGACTAACAACCCTTGTTAGGCGTTTAGAGCATGCTGATATAACATGTGTAGAATCACCACAGTAAAAACACAACCCATTCTGACGTCTATGATTTTTCCGTTCATTTCTAGTCTGAATTCTATCACATTGCATTAAATCAGGTGTTTGTTCAGACAACACCACCAGAGGATTAGCGGTTTTGCGCTCCCGCAAACGCCGGTCAATTTGAATAGCAAGCGCCATAGAATCATTCAGACTTGTAGGAATGGGGAAACCCACCATCACATTCTTAATGGCTTCAGAAAAGCCATTTCTGAAATTTGCGGCCAGAGCACACTCATTCCACTGAGTAAGCACGGACCATTTCCGAAATTTTTGGCAATACACTTCAGCTTCATCCTGACCCTGAGAAATAGCCAGCAAGGCTTTTTCTGCCTGAATTTCAAGATTAGGTTCCTCGTAAAGCAATCCGAGCGCCAGAAAAAACGCATCAATATTCGCCAATTCCGGATCTCCTGGCGCTAGCGAGAAAGCCCAATCCTGAGGGTCGCCCCGTAAAAAAGAAA
This sequence comes from Ranitomeya variabilis, assembly GCF_051348905.1. Taxonomy (NCBI): domain Eukaryota; kingdom Metazoa; phylum Chordata; class Amphibia; order Anura; family Dendrobatidae; genus Ranitomeya; species Ranitomeya variabilis. Next base: position 85,460,111 of record NC_135236.1, read on the forward strand.
TAACAATTTTAACTTGCTGAGCAGAATCTCCAGATGAACGGGGTCTCAGAGAAAGAAACAATTTACAATTATTCTTGAAATTCCTAAACCTAAATCGATCTCCAGAAAACAATTCCGGAATAGGTATTTTAGGTTCAGACATAGGACTACTGGTAACAAAATCTTGTATACCCTGCACACGAGCTGCCAGCTGGTCAACACTTGTAATCAAGGTCTGCACATTCATGTCTGCAGCAAGCACACGCCACTCAAAGGTAAAGGGGGGGAAGAGAAGGAAGGAAAAAAAAAAAAAACCTCAGAATTTCCTTTCTTATAATCCCACTTCTGCAATGCTTTAAACATTCAATATTGGCCTGGCATACTGTTATGACCCCAATGGCAGAGGGTCTCAGGAATAATGCTAAGTCAGTAAATACAGAAAACCAGCTCATAGGGCAGTGGTAACTGGGCTGACCATATAACTAATCCTAGCACCACAAATACCAGCAGCCGGGGATCGTTCCTACGTTGATCCTAGACGTCTCGCGCCAGCCGGAGAGCTAACTACCCCTAGAAGGGAAAAGAAAGACCTTTCTTGCCTCCAGAGGAAATACCCCAAAAAGTTGGATAGAAGCCCCCCACAAATAATAACGGTGAGGTAAGAGGAAAAGACAAACATAAGAATGAGCTAGGAATTTAGCAAAGAGAGGCCCACTAGCTAATAGCAGAATATAGAAAGATAACTTATATGGTCAGCAAAAAATCCTATCAAAAATATCCACACTGGAAATTCAAGAACCCCCGAACCGTCTAACGGCCCGGGGGGAGAACACCAGCCCCCTAGAGCTTCCAGCAAGGTCAGGAATCACATTTAGTACAAGCTGGACAAAAATGATAGCAAACAAATACCCCAAAAAACAAAGAAGCAAGACTTAGCTTAATTTAACACGAACCAGGACCAGCAAACAGGAGCAAACAGAATGTGTCTGATAACACCGATGCCAGGCACTGGACTAAGGTTCCAGGAGGTTTATATAGCAACACCCCTGAAGTAACGACCCAGCTGGGTGCAGACAGAGGGAAGGAAATCCCAGAGTCAAATCACTAGTAACCACTAGAGGGAGCCAAAAAAGTCTAATTCACAACACTCAGGTGCAGATTTGGTCAGGATTTTACCTGCGTAAAATCCTGACCAAATCCTGATGCAATCCTGAACGTGGACACATACCCTAAGTGTGGTCGAACTAGTGACTTGTATAGAGGTAAAATTATGTTCTCCTCATGAGCATCTATGCCTCTTTTAATGCATCCCATTATTTTATTTGCCTTTGTAGCAGCTGCCTGACACTGGCCACTGAATATGAGTTTGTCATCCACCCATACACCCAGGTCTTTTTCATTGACTGTTTTGCCCAGAGTTTTAGAATTAAGCACATAGTTAAACATCTTACTACTTCTACCCAAGTGCATGACCTTATATTTATCCCCATTAAAGCTCATTTGCCATTTATCAGCTCAAGCTTTACACAGTGATGTCACAGTACAGGGATAATATACACAATGATGTCACAGTACTGGGGTAAGAAACACAATGATGTCACAATACAGAGATACACAGTGATGTCACAGTACAGGAATAATATACACAGTGATGTCACAGTACTGGGTGATAATAAACACAATTATGTCACAATACATAGATAATATACACAGTGATGTCACTGTACAGGGATAAAGGACACAGTGATGTCACTGTACAGGGATAAAGGACACAGTGATGTCACAGTACAGTGGTAATATATACTCAGTGATGTCACCATAAAAGGATAATGCACGCATAAACTTGTACATCACAGGGATAACACAAACAACAATGTTTCAGTCCTTGGATAATGTTCCAAGTAATAACACAATAATGGCACAGAAATGTGAGTCGCCCGCCAGGGGTACTCGGCCATGGGTCCAGTCGCAGTTAAAGGGGTGGTCACGGTGGCAGTGACCCGGTCCGTGCCCTGGGCACTCAAGTAAAGGGGGATAGGTCTTTCAAGGGATTAATAAAGTCAATTTTCATGACGACACCTGTGGTTCTCAGTCAGTAGAGACCAACGCTGCTTAAAGGGGTCCTCTGGGGTGATACACCTGTGGTTTTCAGTCAGTAGGGACCAACACTGCTTAAAGGGGTCCTCTGGAGTGATGGTATGGCGGCTGGATGGTGATGCTTCCCACAGGTGAAGCAGGGTCCCCAGGGCTCCCAAAGTGTATGGCACGGATGATGTGCTGCCGGTAAATAACGGAGGACACAGGGTTGCAGTCTTTACCTGGTGTACTGATGGTAGCAGGCCACAGTCCAGGGTACCGGCAACAGGTGCAGGAGTCCAGGCAGCCCGAAAACAAGTAGAAATCCCCTTGGCAGGTCAGGTTGGGAGTCTTCCACTATGCGCTGGTTTTCTGGTCCCTTGCTTCCTGTAGCTTGCTGGCAAGCAGAGGCGTAGCTTGGGTTTTGGCTCAGGGGGGGCGAAGCTTGAGTGGGCTCCTAACCAGGTAACCTTGATTACAACTGGGTGACGCATCCTAATACTGGAGGAGAACCTCAGCAGGTGACCGCGCTGTTACTGAAGATAATCTCTATATAAAGACCAATATTTATAATACCACCATATGGTCAGTGGTAGATACCAGTCCTACAGAACATATAAGAGATCACTGCACAGTTATAGATAATGACTGATCGCTGACGTTCTTTATGATGGAGTTGTCACTTTTCCCGTCTTTTACATCTGGCCCAGACCGACACGACAACTTCTTCCAGCAACGACTCACCTGCAGAGAATACAACAAAGACACGTTTCACTTCCCACATTCAAGCCATCACCATCTATTCCCAACCTGCACAAACTCCTCATCCTGCTGATATCCCAAAACTGAGCCGCAGCTGCCGTTTGTGTCCCTATTACTGCACCTGCTGTGTGTGATACTATGAGCCTTCGAAATTCTAAAGCAACCCTCTAGAATATAGTAATGCCGGGTGCATGTGCCCTTGAAAACAGAGCCCATATTTTACCCCTAGAAAGTAATAATGCCATGTGTGCCCCTTTGATAGTAACAGTAACCTGAGTTCCCCTATAACAATAAGTGCCCACTTTACATTTAATAATGTCCCGAGTCTCCCTCTGTACAGCTCCCCTATACACAGCATGAGGCTCTCTTATACACAGTATAATGCCCCTCACTGTATAGTACCACCCACACAGTATACTGACCCCTTAGTAGCCTCCAAACTGTTTGATGGCTCTAACACTGTATGATGACCCTTTCACTGTAATCCCCACACTGTACGATGGCCCCCTCACTGTAATCTCCACTCTGTATGATGGCCCCCTAGATAGCCTCCATATGGTATAATGCACCAGATAGCCCTAAATGTAGTATAATGCACTCCCCATAAGCCTCCATATAGTATAATGCACTCCCCATAGGCTTAATATATATTGTATAATGCACCCCCCATAGGCAGACTCTATAGCACAAGGCAGCACCCCATAGGCAGACCCTGTAGTATAAAGCAGCACCCCCATAGGCAGACCCTGTAGTATAATACAGCAACCCCATAAGCAGACCCTGTAATATAAGGCAGCATCTCATAGGCAGACCCTGTAGTATAAGACAGCACCCCCATAGGCAGACCCTGTAATATAAGACAGCACCCCTATAGGCAGACCCCGCAGTATAAGGCAGCACCCCCATAGGCAGATCCTTTAGTATAAGACAGCCCCCCATAGGCACATCCTGTAGTATAAGACACCACCACTATAGGCAGATCCTGTAGTATAAGGCAGCACCCCCTTAGGCAGATCCTTTAGTATAAGACAGCCCCCATAGGCACATCCTGTAATATAAGGCAAAACCCTTATAGGCAGACCCTGTAATATAAGGCAGCACCCTATAGGCAGACCCTGTTATATAAGGCAGCACCCCTATAGGCAGATCCCATAATATAAGGCAGCACCCTATAGGCAGATCCTGTATTATAAGGCAGTACCCCTACAGGCAGACCTTGAAATATAAGGCAGCACCCCTATAGGCAGACCCTGTAATATAAGGCAGCCACCCCTATAGGCAAATCCTGTAATATAAGGCAGCACCCCTATAGGCAGACCCTGTAATATAAGGCAGCACCCCTATAGGCAGACCCTGTAGTATAAGGCAGCACCCCATAGGCAGACCCTGTAATATAAGTCAGCACACCTATAGGCAGATCCTGTAATATAAGGCAACACCCCTATAGCCAGACCCTGTAGAATAAGGCAGCACCCCATAGGCAGACCCTGTAGTATAAGGCAGCACCCCTATAGGCAGCCCCTATAATATAAGGCAGCACCCCTATAGGCAGGCCCTGTAATATAAGGCAGCACCCCTATAGGCAGATCCTGTAGTATAAGGCAGCACCGGCAGTATAAGGCAGCACCCATAAAAAAATAAATAAATAAATACTCACATCTCTTCCTCCGCAGCTCTGAGCGCCCGCTCATCTCCCATAAATGCGATCAGCTGTATCAGCTAAATGCCGGTACAGCTGACCTTCCGATGACGGTCGGGGGGCCCACTGCAGGCACCGGGGCCCCCCCGCCTGCTCAGGGGCCCCATAGCGGCCAGGCGGCAGAGCAGGGAGATTGATTCTCCCTGCTCTGCCGCAGAATGTAACTGTATTGGCGCGTTGCGCCAATACGGTTACAGTAGCGTAGCTCTGGGTGGGCCCCCTCTGAGCGTGGGGCCCTGGGCGACCGCCCCCTCTGCCCCCCAGTAGCTACGCTACTGCTGGCAAGGTACCCCTTTCTCTCTTGTCCTGGGACAGTACCTGCACGGTAGGCAGCTTGAGCCATTCTGTTGGGGTCTCTGGCACGGTGACACCAGGTTCTAACTGCTGCTGTACCTCAAGTGTTGTACGGGCAGTTTACATGTAGTCCTATGCCGTCCGGTTCTACTGTGGTGCTTGCAGCTCCCCACAGCCTCGGGCTCCCAGTGCCCGGTTTCTGCGCTCTGGCTCTGAGGGGGCCCAATCGCAGCCTCCTTAAACCCCTAATCACTCCTCTGCTCCTTTCCTCATCTTCACCAGACGTCTACTCTCTCTGGTCTCCTTGGACCAGCTGACTGACTCCTCCTCCAGACCCGGATATTTATTGAGGGAAGCTCCCCTAAAACCGGGTTTAGAGTTCCCCCTTCTGGCTTGGATTCAGAATGTGTTGTGTGTGGGATTACCTGCCAAAGGGATCCCTCTTGCCTCCAGGCATGGCACTACCCTCCCCGAGAGGAAGGCAGCACCACTGTGGTACCCGAACTCCTGGGGTGCCACAAATGCACACTGGAAAAGATGCAACATCCATAATAGATGTAACAATAAAGTAATAGTGAATAAAGGTTGCAGAGAAGAAACAATGCTTACACCAGGGAGGGATAGCCATTTTAAAAACTAGATTTGGGTTGATTTAATTGTTCACGATCTATAGTCATCACTGATGGCATTGCGTGAGTGGAAATAGGCTCTTCTTAACTGCGGGGTAGCTGCTTTATCTGCTGTACTGGTAGTTGTGCCATTGATCCCTATTGTGTGAAAGCAATAATATTGTGCTGAAGTCTGGGATATATAACTATGATGGAGTATCAATTCTGAGAGGCGTGATTCACAAGAACATGGATTTAGGCTGAGATGTTAGAACAAAACCCAGATCATTGTGACGTGTAATTCTAGGGGTTAGGGGTGTTTAATCTTGTATTATTTTGAAGTTAGCTAATCCTCTGGTCCAGCCCGCTGCTACTTCTCTTCTTCTCATGTGCCACTTCATAGATTTATTAGTGAACCTTCACGAAAGCCCTTAGCTGAGCTAAATTGTTCTTTAGTTCTCTATAGTTTGGTGCTGACCCTGTATGTTTTCTGACTATGTCCTTCCATCTGCTGCCCACCCAGATTTATTAGCTATATACTAAAGAAAAATAACCACTTCTCCTGACCATTTATCTGTACAACCCAGTGCAAAAACTGTGCCTGCCCTCAAGTCTTCGGGGCCGATTGCAATCTGCTGATTTGGTATGACCATTTTTTCTTGGATCTATGGATCAGTTGTTGCTAACAAAGATTACTCTCAGGGTAACAAAGGATGGCCGTACCCCATCATAGTGAATTTAGAGTGAAAATTTCCACTAGTCCCTACTCCCTGGTTAAAGACATTTTCCCAGCATTGAAGAATGCCAAATCCTAACACTATGTAATATATGAAGAGAAGCAGGAAATTAATGAATGGTCACTAGAGTTGGGTAAATCAGTTTTCAGGACTCCAGTCTATCAGCCAGGTCAGTAGTCTAAAGTAGTTGGATGGGAGTCTCGTTAATCTCTTAGCTTCCAGGAGCCCTGGTGTGGCTTTTGATTACCTGAGCTGGCGCAAAGTCATCTTTGAAGAATGATCAGGTCACTTCTTTTAACCTCTTGGCTTCTTGGGAAACATGAAGTGGTGAAAGCACCATTCCAGAATTTTTATTTTAGTTCAGCGCTAGAGTGGTGCTACTAATCTTAGTTCCTTGCCCCTAGTATGATACTTACCATCCGCCATCATCAGTTCTTCGCGGTGCAGCCATCTTGTGACAGCAACTTCTATCTGACCGGAAGTCAGAGGTAAAGGTCGCCAGCTCTCAGTGTAAGTCTAAAAGGGCCTCGTTCTGACTCTCATAGACTTACATTGCGTTGTGACTTCCTGATCACCTAGAAAATACTGGAACGATCTGACAGGTCACAACCTGCAGAAGATCGACTGGAGCGGCATCTATAAAAGATGAAGATGGTGGCTTGTAAGTATAAAACTAGGGGCATGGGGGAACTCAGGTTAGTAGCACCACTCCAGCGATGCAATAAAATAAAAATGCTTAGATTGTGCTCTAAAAGTTGTCCAAAAGCCTGAAAATGTGAAGAGCAAGATAGCAATTCGGCTATACCCATTCTTTTTTAAAGGTTTTTGGGTGCTTTTTTAGGTGGATCTTGGAGCAGATCTGCCTGGAAAAGACTCCTATAGTGCCAGCCACGGTGCTCAAGTACAGATATATTACCCACATAATGACGTCAGCCAGAGTACCAATATAGTAATTACCTAGCTGTGTGCATGGCACCTGTACGGCAGTGTAAGGAGACACCATGGAGAGAACATTCAAGTTTTACCGTCTGTTTTATCAGTATTATTCCTGTAATCGGTATTAATATAAAAGCGTCCTCTTACATCTCGACTCCGTGTGAAGTGTTATAGGGTGGGGAGCTTGTGAATGACTCCCGCTGTGGAACATATTGCTAGTGATTTAGGACGTATTTCTAAGAAAGATTTTGATAGAAGCTGGAGGATTATTTGCCACTTGATGCAATGTGATACAGATTGTAAAGAATAGTAAATATGTGACTATGTACTCAGGAGGGGGTGATTGCACAATCTATATATTTAGCGATATATTTCCTGTTATACAGTATCGCCATGTTACATCATACTCAGAATATACTGTATTTTCCAAAGAGGATCTATTTCTTCATCTATAATTCATTTACACAGCAGGGGAAATTTTAGGATTAAAATGTGGGATAAAGTATGATGGGCCACAAACAATAAGGAAGTTTGTCACATGCCATAATCCGCCATGAAAAATATACAGTAGATACATCCTTAAGGATGCTGCCCGAGCATGATATTGATAACTTATTGCTAGAACAGGTCTTCAGCATCAGATCGTTGGGGGTCTAACACCAGCCACCCCCACTCATTCCCTTAAAGGGAGTCAGTCAGTAGGATAAATCCTCCTACGCAGTCTATATGGGCTGTAGCGTGGCTAAAGGGTGTCTAATCGACGGGAGATATGTGTCGCATAGATGGCTTGCCGCTGTGATGTAACCATAGCTACCTATATGTCTGTCAGGACCTGTGGTGATGTCAGACCACATGGCTAATCATGTGATGGGTTACTGGGTGTGGTTAGCTCTATATAAGACAGGCTAATGCTTAACACAGGATGTATGTGTGGAGGTGCTAGCCTCCAGAGTGTGCTAAAGTTCCAGGTCTGAGCCTGAAAGACTGGACACTTTGTTTTTCCTTTTCCTGAACTAAAGGCTATTTGTTTGCTGTTATTTTGCCACGTGGTTTATGATGTAATAAACCTATGAACTTTTAAAGGAACGTGCCTCCTGAAGTGTCAGCCATCGCACCTGAGTGAGTGAAATCCCTACAATTGGTGGTAGACGTGCGGGCAGCGTTCCCAGCGGAGACGAAAAGTCTGTTATTGAATGTCCTGGGTCAAGTCTGTTGTAAGCCAGCCGGGGAACATGGAGGAACTGCTGAAACACTTGGTCCAGTTGCAGTCACAGCAGCAAGAGGCTAACAGGCTGTTGGTGCAGCAGATACAACAGAGTCAGCAGGAGCAACGGCAGCAGATGCAGCTTCTGGCAACCGCCATCCAGGGCAAGATGAGTGCCCCAACCCCAGGTTTGGCTGATGACACCCACGTCCGGAAGACGGTAAGACGCGCATTGCAGAAAATGACCCCCGGGGATGATGTTGAGGCCTTCCTGATGGTTTGAGAGGGTCGCTGAGAGGGAAAAACTCCCGCCAGAGCAGTGGGCAGAGGTACTGGCGCCATACCTGACGGGAGAACCCCAGAAGGCATCTATGATTTGACCTTGCAGGATGCCAAAGAGTATCACAAATTGAAAGCCGAGGTTCTAGCACGTTTGGGGGTGACACTGACTGTTAGTTCACTCCTGGGCTTATCACCGGGACAAACCGCCTCGCTCCCAAATGTTTGACCTGTTGCACCTGGTCCAGAAATGGCTGCAGCCAGAGTCCTCTACGTCTGCACAGATGGTAGAACGAGTAATGATGGATCGGTTTGTGCATTCCCTCCCGAGGTCCATACAGACTTGGGTTGCCCAGGGTGATCCCCAGAATGCCGACGAACTGATCGGACTGGTCGAGAGATACCAAGGGTTGGAAGGCTCCTCCGGGAGACAACCCATGCCGTACTGGGGGTCCCAGAAGGGAGCGGAGTCCCAAAAAGGGGTGGTGCGTCCAAGGTCACAAAGGGCGGGGGAGGTGGCGCCCAAGGTCCCTACGGGTGATATTATTTGTTGGAGGTGCCACGGGCCAGGACATATAGCTGCCCGTTGTTCCCAGACCACTGAGCAGATGGACTGCAGCATGGGACGCCGTTGTTCATACTATGCGTATCCAGCCTGCAGTGTGAACTCTCCGCCCAACGAGGGACCTCAAGCGTGTCCCGTAAAGGTGAACAGTCGAGCAGTAACTGCACTGTTAGACTCGGGGAGCCTAGTGACCCTGGTGAGGGCCACTTTTCCTCTCCACCTGCTCCCGGGAAAGAAGGTTGGAGTGCGGTGCATCCATGGTGATGCAAAGGACTACCCTGTGGCTAGGGTGGACATTGAAACGGCATGTGGCACTGAGTCCCACATAGTCAGCGTCGTGCAGGACTTGTTGCACCCTATAATTATTGGCTGGGATTTCTGTTTGTTTTGGGATTTGTGGGGAAAAGGTTTCCTTTTTGTGTGCTGGTTGGGGATGAGGAGGAAGTGTCCCCTGCATCTGACACTATGGAGTTAGAGGTAACCGGTGAAAATTTTGGGACTGCCCAACATAGCGACCCCACTCTGAGGGAAGCCTTTAATAATGTCACAGTTATTGACGGGGTGGTACAGGAGCCGGGGGCAGACACAAGGTTTCCCCATTTTCTGATGAGTGGGGAGTTGTTGTACCGGGTCACGAAAATAAGGGAGGTTGGTAGAGCAGTTGGTAGTGCCGGGTCCATATAGACGGAAGGTGTTGGACATGGCCCATTCACACATCTTGGGTGGACACCTAGGGGTGGAAAAAACGCAGGAACGGGTTGTGCAGAGATTTTATTGGCCTGGGTGTCACCGAGAAATAGTGAACTATTGCAGGTCCTGCCCTACATGTCAGCTAACTGCTCCCACTCCTCATTTCCGGAACCCCCTTGTGCCACTGCCCATTATTGAGGTACCGTTCGAGAGAATTGCCATGGACTTGGTTGGTCCCTTAGTCAAATCAGCCCGGGGCCATCAGTATATATTAGTCATCCTGGACTATGCCACACGCTATCCTGAGGCAATTCCCTTGAGAAATTCTTCCTCGAAGAGTATAGCCCGCGAGTTGGTCCATGTCTTTTCCCGGACAGGTCTGCCGAAGGAGATCCTGACTGACCAGGGGACACCTTTCATGAGCAAGGTGATGAGGGAGTTATGCAAAGCCCTGAAAATCTCCCAGTTGAGGACCTCGGTGTACCATCCCCAGTCAGATGGTCTTGTTGAGAGATTTAACAAGACACTGAAGAGCATGCTGAGAAAAGCTATAGAGAAAGACGGTAGAGACTGGGATTGTCTCTTACCCTATGTGATGTTTTCCATTCGTGAAGTTCCACAGGCCTCCACAGCGTTCTCACCGTTTGAGCTTCTATATGGCCGACATCCGCGAGGACTCCTGGATGTAGCCAAGGAAACCTGGGAAGCTGAAGCCACGCCCCACAGAAGCGTCATTGAGCATGTGGCCCTGATGCAGCAGAGGATTGCAAAGGTGATGCCTATCGTGAAAGAACACCTCCTCCAGGCACAAGAAGCTCAGGCCAGAATCTACAACCGGTCTGCAAGAGTGAGGCAGTTCAATCCGGGAGACCGAGTTCTTGTGTTAGTTCCGACGGTGGAAAGCAAGTTCTTGGCCAAATGGCAAGGGCCATATGAGGTTGTCGAGAAACTTGGTGAAGTAAATTATAAAATTCACCAACCAGGAAGACAGAAACCATTCCAAGTATACCATGTCAACCTCATCAAGCCGTGGCAAGATAGAGAGCCGACAGTAACTCCATCGTTGTTAAGCAACCCAGAAGGTGAGGTTGGAGCGGTTACTATAGCGGAGACGCTATCGAAGACCCAGAAACAACAGTGCTGGGAGTTACTCCAGAAAAACAGGGACCTGTTTTCAGAGTTGCCAGGACACACGAAGGTCATAGCGCACGAGGTCCTAACAGACCCACATGTGCGGGTGAACGTGAAGCCCTATCGTATTCCTGAGGCTCGTCGAGAAGTTATCTCCAAGGAAGTGGAGCGTATGTTGAAGCTTGGAGTCATTGAGGAATCCAAGAGCAGTTGTCGAGCCCAATTGTCCTGGTCCCAAAACCTGATGGAGAGTGGAGGTTTTGCAACGACTATCGGAAGTTGAATGAGGTCTCCAAGTTTGACGCTTATCCCATGCCCCGCGTTGATGAGCTCATCGAAAGGCTTGGACCTGCCAGGTACATAACCACCTTGGATTTGAGGAAGGGGTATTGGCAGATCCCCATGGCACAGGAAGCCAAGGAGAAGACAGCGTTTTCTACACCAGATGGATGTTTCCAGTATGTCCGGATGCTGTTTGGCCTACAGGGAGCTCCGGCGACCTTCCTAAGGGCTATGGATAGAATCCTTGCACCCCATTAGGCATATGCTGCTGCGTACCTGGATGATATCGTCATCTTTAGCCCGGACTGGGAGAGTCATCTGGAAAAGGTCCAAGCGGTGTTTGATGCTATAAGAGAGGCCGGATTTACAATAAACCCGAAGAAGTGTGCCTTGGGTAAAGAAGAAGCTAAGTACCTTGGATACATAGTGGGTCGTGGAGAAATAAAACCCCAAATCAGTAAAGTGGAGGCAATTCAAACATGGCCAAAACCAGTTTCCAAGAAGCAAGTTAAAGCCTTCCTGGGAATCGTGGGATATTACAGGAGGTTCATCCCAAACTTCGCCACGATGGCTGCGCCTCTGACTGACCTGCAAAAAGGGACAAAATCAGTAATGGTTAAGTGGTCTGTTGTGAATTCTGTTTTTGGCTCCCTCTGGTGGCTACTGGTGGTACTGGCTTACTTTTGTCTTTTATTTCCAGTGCACCTGTTCCCATCAGGTATTGGGAGTTTCCTATTTAGTCTGGCTTTTCAGTCATTCTAGTGCCGGCAATCAATGTTACCAGAGTACCTCTGTTGCTTGCTACCTGCTCCAAGTCTGCAATTCAGCTAAGTTGGATCTTCTGCATTTTTTGTGTTTGTTTGTCCAGCACGCATTTATATACTCTTGCTGCTGGAAGCTCTAGTGATCTGAAATTACTACTCCGGTGTCATGAGTTGATATCGGAGTTAAAGTAATTTCAGGATGGCTTGTGAGGGTTTTTAGGTGACCGCGAAGTCCTCTTTTGTATCTTCTGCTATATAGTCAGAGGGCCTCTCTTTGCTGAACCTATATTCATACTACGTACGTGTTTTCCTCTTACCTACCCGTTATTATATGTGGGGGGCTACTATCACTTTTGGGGTTTCCCTGGAGGCAAGCCAGGTCTGTGTATTCCTCTACTAGGGGTAGCTAGATCTCCGGCTGGTGCGAGACGTCTAGGGATAAAACGTAGGCACGCCCCCCGGCTACTATTAGTTGTGTGTTAGGTTCAGTATCGCGGTCATCTGAGATTCCATCATCCTAGAGCTAGTCCGTTTTTGCCTAAGTCCCTGCCATTGGGAATCATGACAGTATTGCCGGCCAAAATGTATTAAAGGTATTGGCTGAAGAAAGAGAGAAAAAAGAAGTTTCTGACACTTTTTTTTTTTTTACTCAGAAGTTCTGTCTAGCCATAATTGCAATCTGCTGGTTTTTTTTTTCTCTCCTCTTAATCCCTGAATGGCTCAGATCTCAGCTGTTGAGAAATGGATATCCAGAGTTTAGCTTCAAACCTGAATACTTTTGCTTCTAAAGTTCAAAATATCCAAGACTTTGTTATACATGCTCCTATGTCTGAACCCAAGATTCCTATACCTGAGTTTTTTTCTGGAGATAGATCTCGTTTTTTGAATTTTAAGCACAATTGTAAATTGTATCTTTCTCTGAGATCTCGTTCCGCTGGAAACCCCGCTCAGCAGGTTAAAATTGTTATTTCCTTGTTGCGGGGTGACCCCCAGAATTGGGCATTTGCATTGGCACCAGGGGATCCTGCGCTGCTCAATGTGGATGCGTTTTTTCTGGCACTGGGGTTGCTCTATGAGGAACCTAATTTGGAGATTCAGGCTGAAAAAGCCTTGATAGCCCTCTCTCAAGGGCATGATGAAGCTGAAATATATTGTCAAAAATTTCGAAAATGGTCTGTGCTTACTCAGTGGAATGAGTGCGCCCTGGCGGCGAATTTCAGAGAAGGTCTCTCTGACGCCGTTAAAGATGTCATGGTGGGGTTTCCTACGCCCACAGGTCTGAATGAGTCCATGACAATGGCTATTCAGATTGATCGGCGTTTACGGGACCGCAAACCTGTGCACCATTTGGCGGTGTCTTCTGAGCAGGCACCGGAGAATATGCAATGTGATAGAATTCTGTCCAGAAGTGAACGGCAGAATTATAGGCGTAAAAATGGGTTGTGCTTCTACTGTGGTGATTCTGCTCATGTTATATCAGCATGCTCTAAACGCACAAAAAAGGTTGATAAGTCTTTTGCAATTGGCACTTTACAGTCTAAGTTTATTTTGTCTGTGACTTTGATTTGTTCATTATCATCTATTACCGTGGATGCCTATGTGGATTCTGGCGAGTCTTATGGATTGGTCCTTTGCCAGGCGCTGTGGGTTTAGCCTAGAGCATTTGGAAGTCCCTATTCCTTTGAAGGGTATCGACTCCACACCATTGGCTAAGAATAAACCACAATACTGGACACAAGTGACTATGTGTATGACTCCTGACCATCGGGAGGTGATTCGCTTCCTTGTGTTGCATAACTTGCATGATGTCTTAGTGCTTGGATTGCCATGGTTGCAAACTCATAATCCAGCCCTTGACTGGAAAACAATGTCTGTGTTAAGCTGGGGATGTCAGGGGGCTCATGGGGAAGTACCTTTGGTTTCCATTGCTTCATCTACTCCCTCTGAAGTTCCAGCATTTTTGTCTGACTATTGTGATGTTTTTGAGGAGCCTAAACTTAGTTCTCTCCCTCCTCACAGGGATTGCGATTGTGCTATAGACTTAATTCCTGGCAGCAAATTTCCTAAGGGTCGTTTGTTCAATCTGTCTGTGCCTGAGCATGCTGCTATGCGAGAGTATATTAAGGAGTCCTTGGAAAAGGGACATATCCGTCCATCCTCATCCCCTTTAGGAGCAGGTTTTTTTTTCGTGGGTAAAAAAGATGGCTCCCTGAGGCCCTGTATTATCGCCTGTTGAATAAGATTACAGTCAAATACCAGTATCCTTTGCCTCTATTGACTGATTTATTTGCTCGTATTAAAGGGGCAAAGTGGTTCTCTAAGATTGATCTTCGGGGTGCGTATAATTTGGTGCGGATTAAGCAGGGAGATGAGTGGAAAACTGCATTTAATATGCCCGAGGGCCATTTTGAGTATTTGGTAATGCCTTTTGGTCTTTCTAATGCCCCTTCAGTCTTTCAGTCCTTTATGCACGATATTTTCCGTGAATATCTGGATAAATTTATGATTGTGTATTTGGATGATATTTTGATTTTTTCGGATGACTGGGAGTCGCATGTTCTACAGGTTAGGAGGGTTTTTCAGGTTTTGCGGGCCAATTCTTTGTTTGTAAAGGGTTCAAAGTGTATTTGTGGTGTTCAGAAGATCTCTTTTTTGGGGTACATTTTTTCCCCTTCTTCTATTGAGATGGATCCTGTCAAGGTTCGGGCTATTTGTGATTGGACGCAGCCTACTTCCCTGAAGAGTCTTCAGAAATTCTTGGGCTTTGCTAATTTCTATCGTCGATTTATAACTGGGTTTTCAAGTGTTGCTAAGCCTCTGACTGATTTGACTAAGAAGGGTGCTGATGTTGCCAATTGGTCCTCTGCGGCTGTGGAGGCCTTTCGGGAGCTTAAGCGCCGCTTTTCTTCTGCCCCTGTGTTGCGCCAGCCTGATGTTTCGCTCCCTTTTCAGGTCGAGGTTGATGCTTCCGAGATTGGAGCGGGGGCGGTTTTGTCGCAGAGAAGTTCCGATTGCTCAGTGATGAGACCATGTGCATTCTTCTCTCGAAAGTTTTCGCCCGCCGAGCGAAATTATGATGTCGGTAATCGGGAGCTCTTGGCTATGAAGTGGGCATTTGAGGAGTGGCGTCATTGGCTCGAGGGTGCTAGACATCAGGTGGTGGTCTTGACTGATCACAAGAATCTGATTTACCTTGAGTCTGCCAGGCGTCTGAATCCTAGACAGGCGCGCTGGTCGTTGTTTTTCTCCCGGTTTAATTTTGTGGTTTCATACTTGCCGGGTTCGAAAAATGTGAAGGCAGATGCCCTTTCTAGGAGTTTTGAGCCTGACTCCCCTGGTGATTCTGAGCCTACGGGTATCCTTAAGGATGGGGTGATTTTGTCTGCTGTCTCCCCAGACTTGCGACGTGCTTTGCAGGAGTTTCAGACTGATAGGCCTGATCGTTGTCCGCCTGGGAGACTGTTTGTTCCAGATGAGTGGACCAGTAGAGTCATCTCGGAGGTTCATTCTTCTGTCTTGACAGGCCACCCTGGAATCTTTGGTACCAGAGATTTGGTGGCCAGGTCCTTCTGGTGGCCTTCCCTGTCTCGGGATGTGCGTACTTTTGTACAGTCTTGTGATGTTTGTGCTCGGGCCAAGCCTTGCTGTTCTCGGGCTAGTGGATTGTTGTTGTCCCTGCCTATTCCGAAGAGGCCGTGGACGCTCATCTCTATGGACTTTATCTCGGACCTTCCAGTTTCTCAGAAAATGTCCGTTATTTGGGTGGTTTGTGACCGTTTTTCTAAGATGGTTCATTTGGTACCGTTGCCCAAATTGCCTTCTTCATCGGAGTTGGTTCCTTTGTTTTTTCAGAATGTGGTTCGCTTACATGGTATCCCGGAGAACATCGTTTCTGACAGGGGATCTCAATTTGTGTCTAGGTTCTGGCGAGCGTTCTGTGCCAGGATGGGCATTGATTTGTCTTTTTCGTCTGCATTCCATCCTCAGACTAATGGCCAGACGGAGCGAACTAATCAGACCTTGGAGACTTATTTGAGGTGTTTTGTGTCTGCTGATCAGGATGATTGGGTCGCCTTTTTGCCGTTGGCAGAGTTTGCCCTTAATAATCGGGCCAGTTCTGCCACTCTGGTTTCTCCTTTCTTTTGCAATTCAGGGTTTCACCCTCGTTTTTCATCTGGCCAGGTGGAATCTTCGGATTGCCCTGGAGTGGACACTGTGGTGGATAGACTGCACCGGATTTGGAGTCATGTGGTGGACAATTTGAAGTTGTCTCAGGAGAAGACTCAGCAGTTTGCTAATCGTCATCGTCATGTGGGTCATCGTCTTCGTGTTGGGGACTTGGTGTGGTTATCTTCTCGTTTTGTCCCTATGAAGGTCTCTTCTCCTAAGTTTAAACCTCGGTTCATAGGTCCTTATAAGATTTTGGAGATTCTTAATCCGGTATCTTTTCGTTTGGACCTACCAGCATCTTTCACCATTCATAATGTCTTCCATCGGTCGTTGTTGCGGAGGTACGAGGTACCGGTTGTTCCTTCTGTTGAGCCTCCTGCTCCTGTGCTGGTGGAGGGTGAATTGGAGTATGTTGTGGAAAAGATTTTGGACTCTCGCGTTTCCAGACGGAGACTTCAATATTTGGTTAAATGGAAGGGATACGGTCAGGAAGATAATTCTTGGGTGACTGCCTCTGATGTTCATGCCTCTGATTTGGTCCGCGCCTTTCATAGGGCGCATCCAGATCGCCCTGGTAGTTCTCATGAGGGTTCGGTGCCCCCTCCTTAAGGGGGGGGTACTGTTGTGAATTCTGTTTTTGGCTCCCTCTGGTGGCTACTGGTGGTACTGGCTTACTTTTGTCTTTTATTTCCAGTGCACCTGTTCCCATCAGGTATTGGGAGTTTCCTATTTAGTCTGGCTTTTCAGTCATTCTAGTGCCGGCAATCAATGTTACCAGAGTACCTCTGTTGCTTGCTACCTGCTCCAAGT
The DNA here is from genome assembly GCF_051348905.1 of Ranitomeya variabilis. Lineage (NCBI taxonomy): Eukaryota > Metazoa > Chordata > Amphibia > Anura > Dendrobatidae > Ranitomeya > Ranitomeya variabilis. The sequence continues at coordinate 85,477,097 of NC_135236.1, forward strand.
CTGCAATTCAGCTAAGTTGGATCTTCTGCATTTTTTGTGTTTGTTTGTCCAGCACGCATTTATATACTCTTGCTGCTGGAAGCTCTAGTGATCTGAAATTACTACTCCGGTGTCATGAGTTGATATCGGAGTTAAAGTAATTTCAGGATGGCTTGTGAGGGTTTTTAGGTGACCGCGAAGTCCTCTTTTGTATCTTCTGCTATATAGTCAGAGGGCCTCTCTTTGCTGAACCTATATTCATACTACGTACGTGTTTTCCTCTTACCTACCCGTTATTATATGTGGGGGGCTACTATCACTTTTGGGGTTTCCCTGGAGGCAAGCCAGGTCTGTGTATTCCTCTACTAGGGGTAGCTAGATCTCCGGCTGGTGCGAGACGTCTAGGGATAAAACGTAGGCACGCCCCCCGGCTACTATTAGTTGTGTGTTAGGTTCAGTATCGCGGTCATCTGAGATTCCATCATCCTAGAGCTAGTCTGTTTTTGCCTAAGTCCCTGCCATTGGGAATCATGACAGTGGTCCGAAGAAACAGAGTCAGCCTTCCAAGAAATGAAAGAGGCTTTGTGTAAGCAACCCGTTCTGATGGCCCCAAACTTCAAAAAAGAGTTTATTCTTCAGACAGATGCCTCAGATGTCGGTGTGGGAGCAGTCCTTTCCCAGGAGCTACATGGGGAGGAGCATCCTGTCCTCTATCTGAGTGGGAAGTTGTCCTCGTCTGAAAAGAACTACTCAGTCGTTGAGAAGGCGTGCTTGGCCATAAAATGGGCAGTGGACACATTACGGTACTATCTGCTGGGACGTAAATTTAGATTGATATCCGACCATGCCCCACTTAGGTGGATGAGGGAAACGAAGGGTAGAAATGCTAGGGTCACCCGTTGGTTCTTAGCCCTGCAGGACTTCTGTTTCCATGTGGAACATAGGGCCGGAAAGCTGCACGGTAATGCTGATGCCCTGTCAAGAATCCCTTGTCTAGTGGGGGAAAGTGCCAAGCCCCATGGCTTTAGGCTGAGGGGGGAGGTATGTAGCGTGGCTAAAGGGTGTCTAATCGACGGGAGACATGTGTCGCATAGATGGCTTGCTGCTGTGATGTAACCATAGCTACCTATATGTCTGTCCGGACCTGTGGTGATGTCAGACCACATGGCTAATCATGTGATGGGTTACTGGGTGTGGTTAGCTCTATATAAGACAGGCTAATGCAATAATACAGGATGTATGTGTGGAGCTGCTAGCCTCCAGAGTGTGTTAAAGTTCCAGGTCTGAGCCTGAAAGGCTGGACACTTTGTTTTTCCTTTTCCTGAACTAAAGGCTATTTGTTTGCTGTTATTTTACCACGTGGTTTATGATGTAATAAACCTATAAACTTTTAAAGGAAAGTGCCTCCTGAAGTGTCAGCCATCGCACCTGAGTGAGTGAAATCCCTACAGGGCACACAGGTCATGGGAAGCTGAATAAAATGATACCTTGATATCTGCAGTCCGATGTCGTATTCAAGAGAAATCTATGTTTTTTTTATATGTAAATGAACTGTTGAAAATCCTGCCCATCGGTCAGCATGGCAACCAGATGTCTGAAGCAGACCTCTATGGTTATCATAGCCAGATTGCTATGAGCGCTGCCCCAGTGATCGGCGCTCATAGCAAGTGAGCATTTCTGCTGCACACAGGCGATCTGATCATCGCCTGTGTGTAGCAGAGGCGATCAGACAACTGCAGATTCTTGTCTCTCATGGAGACTATTGAAGCATGCAAAAAGTTAAAAAAAAAGTTTTTAAAATATAAAAAAAAAAAAAAAAGTTCAAATCACCCCCCTTTTGCCCCATTCAAAATAAAACAATAAAAAAAGAAAATAATCACATATTTGGTATGACCGCTTTCAGAATTGCCCGATCTATCACTATAAAAAAAGAAGTAACCTGATCGCTAAACGGCGTAACAAGAAAAAAAAAAACACCAGAATAATTTTTTTTTGGTAGCCGCTACATGAAAATAAAATGCAATAATGGGCGATCAAAATATCGTATCTACACCAAAATGGTATCAATAAAAACGTCAGCTCAGCATGCAAACAATAAGCCATCACCCATCCCCACATCATGAAAAATGGTGATGCTACAGGTCTTGAAAACTGGCGCCATTTTTTTTGCAAAAGTTTGGATTTTTTTTGCCCCACTTAAATAAAAAAGAACCTAGACATGTTTGTTGTCTATCAACTAGTAATAAAAAAAAAAAGCTGCACTCTGCAGTGCTAATGCATGTCGAAATATATGAAATATGAATAGCAATACTGCTTCTGGATACATATAAGTTGGCCAATTCATGCATGCCCATCAACCAACGACAAGGTGGTCTCAAAACTGATGGGTCCTAACTAGTGATGAGCGTTACTTGAGTTTCTCCGAGCACACTCGGGTGGTCTCTGAGTGTTTTGGCGTGCTCGGAGATTTAGTTTATGTCAATGCAGCTGCAAGATTTGCGGCTGCTAGACAGCTTGAATACATGTGGGGATTCCCTAGCAAACAGGCAACCCCCACATGTATTTAAGCTGTCTAGAAACCACAAATCATGCAGCTGCGTTGACATAAACTAAATCTCCGAGCACGCCAAAACACTCAGAGACCACCCGAGTGTGCTCGGAGAAACTCAAGTAACGAGTATATTCGCTCATCACTAGTCCTAACGTGTCTAGTATGAATACCTCTCTGAGACTAAAGTCTAAATTCCTGGGTAGATGTGAATACCTCTCCTCCAAGTCTGATTCCATGAGTAGGCAGGTAGGCAGGACACTGTAGCAATTAAAATCCACCACATGCTGCAGAGTGCAGTTTTTTTGTTTATTGTATATGGAGATAGCTGCTCCCAGTTTGCGCCTATTCACATTACCTTGGAAGTGCCAGTCAGTTTTTTGTCAATGCACTCATAATGACCTAGAGAATCATAATAGCAGGTCAGTATTAACATTTAAGCTATGTGCACATGTTGCAGATTTGACTGTGGAATTTTCTGTGCAGATTCTGCATTTCTTGGCAGAAAACGCAGGTCAGAATCTGCGCCTTTTTTGGTATGCGCATGATGCAGATTTTTGTGCGGATTTCTTCCTTTTTTTACCCCTGCAGATTTCTATTAGGCCGGCGTCACACTAGACATAAGACAATACGGTCCGCTTTTTACGGCCGTAATACGCAGTAATTGTCCCAAAACACTGTTCCGTATTCAATGCGAGGATGCAATTTTTACGCACAAATTTATCCGTGTGTCATCCGTATGGCATCCGTATGGCTTCCGTATGGCGATTTTTTTTTTTTTGCGCAGGCTTGCAAAAAGGACATATCATGGATCCATCGGCTCAAATATTCTTAAAAACATATATACAGTCTATATATCTCATATCCCTTCTTTTATTACATATTCCTCTTTACTAATGTACGAAGTGTCGGTGTGTAAAATTTGGGGTCTCTAGCTATTAAATTAAAGGGTTAAATCCCGGAAAAAATTGGCGTGGGCTCCCACGCAATTTTCTCCGCCAGAGTGGTGAAGCCAGTGACTGAGGGCAGATATTAATAGCCTAGGGAGATAACATGGTTATTGGCCCCCCCTGGCTACAAACATCTGCCCCCAGCCACCCCAGAAAAGGCACATCTGTAAGATGCGCCTATTCCGGCACTTGGCCACACTCTTCCCACTCCCGTGTAGCGGTGGGATATGGGGTAATGAAGGGTACTCAAGAGAGGCATTCAGAATTCTTCTGCTGTTTGTCAGATCTTCAGAGCTGCAGTCCCTGTAACACATAGGCTGTGTGCACACGTTGCGGATTTAGATGCGCTTCCACAGCATTTTTGGATGCGCGGAATTGCATCAAATCTGCAGTATAGTACAGTAACTGGAGCGCCCCCACACCGCCGCAGGGCCGAGGGGTACCCGGAGCCGGGCCTCTGGGTCTCAGTCCTGGGGTTGTCACGGTGGCTAGACCCGGTCCGTGGCCCTGTCTGTCAGTGGGGGACGTCCGGTGCAGTAAGTGGTGTTGTAACGGTGCAGTTGTGGGGTGCAGGTCGCGGTAAATAACGAGGACACCAGGTTGCAGTCTCTTTACCTCTTTACTGGAGATCTCTGAGTCCTCAGTCCAGAATACGGTTCACGCCGTAGGCTGCGCAAGTCTGGCCGGTCCAATAGCACCTCCAGAGTTCACTTCACAGGTGGAAATCGGTGCCTTCCTTCTTAGCGCTATGTGTTGTAGTCCTCCCCTGCTGTGCTTACGGAAAGTACCCCACAACCGTTGTGTCTGTTTCTTAAGTTCCCTCACAACTCGATTAAATGATGTTCTTCTAATCTTCCGTCCCTTCCTGATGTTACAGTTAGAACGGCACCCGTTTGTCGGATAGGCCTGGAGTTCTTCCGGGACCCTAGAGACGCCCCTCTCCCGCAATTGCCTCCCAAGACTTCATAGGTGATATGTGTTAGACAGTCCGCCTTAAACTGACTGTCCTGCCGCTGTTTAGAGTATTGCTTGAAGCTGAATGTTATAATACTCCCTCGGCGTTCCGGCCACCGGTAGTGCGCCTCAGTAGGGTGTTGCTCCGGTCTTACAGCACGACCCCTACTGGAATTCTCCTATTGCTTGATCTCGTTTCTCACTCAGCACAATCTATCTCGCTTCTAGTCCTTTCTTGGGTCCCGCCGCTTCCCGGAGCTGGCGCGGACCCGTTACGTTCTTTTCAATGCCAAGCCTCTGTCAGGATCCCACCCCTGACAGAGACCCTACTGTCTCTTCCTCCACAACACCCTCTGCCACTAGGTGTTGCTTCGTCCAATCCAGTCAGCTTTCTGATCTAACTTCCTGCCTGACCCCCAGTTTACCCACTATGGTGGGGAGTGGCCTAATGAATAGAACCTTTAGCTCCCCCCGGAGGCCCGGCTGTGAAATGTATTGGTGTCTGTGATACCTGATCAGATGAACTCCTTCAGTGCCATCGGACGCACCATGGCTCCCCATAGTGGCGGAGCCACAGTACTGCAACGACCAGGACTCTGGGGCGCTGCACTCCCCCCTGGTTAAACACAGTACTCCGGGACTGGGAAGAAAACAACAATACAAGTTAGCAAAAAGACATACAATTTTGTTAAGTGCAATGACAATAAGTATACTTGAACAGGCTTCCCTTTATGGGAGGTAAGGACACTTGAACGTTACAAACATGGCAAAAATATCATAGCAACATGCTATAATTAACTTTTCTTACCCAACCGGGTATTCTACTAAGTGCAAACATTATTGAACAATAATTTAACTTTGCCTTTAAGGACATACACTCTTTATCCACTAAAGACCTTCCTATAATCACATTATAAGGCATTTTAACTTTCTCATTCTCCTACTTTGGATCTGCAGGACCGCCTGTCCTATTGGCACCAGACCTACTGCCTCTCCTTTCTGTTACAGGACCGCCCCGTTCAGCCAGGGCCTACTGCCTTTTCAACTACTATACACAGTATAGAACATAACTTTTCTTTCAGTTTGAGAGCACTGAGCCATCTCTACATGACTCCTATGAGGACTCAGGGTTTACCTTCTATCCTAACTTTCTATCAGCATTATCAAAAAATTTTCTATCGAACATTAAGCCTTCTCATTATCTTTCTTTCTTTCTTGCATGCTGGACACCCCATCTATCTCTACGGGCCCACTGCATCCTTCTTCTATCTTTCACCTTTCACTTCTCAGAGCACATTATCAATATTTCTTCACATTTAACCAGTTAAACACATATAACTTTTCTCATATAAACATTATCATCATTTCCTTTGGTCAAGACATTATTGCTACTCATCTTAAGCAATATTACTATCGAAGCGTGACAAATGAACATCCCCTTTAAGAGAGGACCAAGTCTCTGTGAGGTAGCGTATCTTCTCAAGCTACCAGTCCATACTCATCAAAGGTTCCAGTGCGGTATCTTCGCAAAGAGTCCTTGTTTAAGTAAAACCAGTAGGGAGCGCCTTTAATAAGGTGCAAACTATATACAAAAGAGTTCGGATCATGCACTGTTCATGATTCAGCAGTTTTTAAAACTTGTGCAAAACTTTTGGTAACAAAAACAAACAATAGGGATCCCGGGTCAACAAAGGGATCCCTTTAAGAGTTAACCCTTTACGGGTATAGCAACAAAGTAGTGGAACAGTAACTATTTACAGATTCAGGGTATCGAGGTTTATTCTTCTAAGTCTGGGGGCGACCTCCGTGAGTACTGCCCTCCTCCCGCCACCACATAAAGGGCATCTGCACCCTGGATAGGGGTCTGGGTACTCACGGTTCTCCTCGGAGTGATGGTCCGCAGACACTTGGCACACAGGGAGATCGGGGGAATGGCCGCAGGTCTTGGGGAATCATCAGGGGGTGGTAATGTCACTTCCGGCTTGTATTTACGTACATGCAAGGCATACCACCCTTGATCCCCCCAGTGGCGGGTGTACTTAACTCGGTCTCCTGGATAGAGATCCCGGCCTGGGTGTCCCTCAATGAGATGCGCCTCTACATCCCGCCGGTTTACAAACACTTCCAAGGCGAGACCGGGCTCCTTAATAAAGCCCCAACCTCCCTGCATCCGGAAGGTGTTGATCACGCCATATCGCTGCGGACCCCAATTCTCCTCAGTAGCCTGCCTAACTTGGGCTTTCTTCTGAAGGTCTTTCTCCCGCTCAGCCTGACGTCGGAGCTCCTTCTTGCGGGCCCACTCCTCTTCTTGTTGCCGCAGCCGTTGGCGGTATTCCCTCTGGCGGATGACCTCGACACTCTCCCCCTCCTCCTGGGCATCCCCTGGGAACCCCATCAGATTGGTAGTGGCCGCGCGGGTCCATTTGAAGGTTACCCATTCTCCCTGGAGCTGCATGGGTTGTTTAATGGGCTGTAGGGGGCGATCGGCCGTCTGCAGAGTTTCCCAGGGCCTCTCGCATTCAATGCGGCTACACACCCGTCCGGGTGGTCGTGGTGGGGGCGAGTCTACATCCACCAATAGGGGCTCCTCCATCGCCACGCCCGGGTCGGCACCGTTACCTGCTCCCGCCGCATCTCCGGTGTCGGTCTCCTCTGTAGTCGATGGTGAGAGCGATGCCTGGTGCGGCCCCTCGCCAGGGATGGTTGCTCGCTGGCACAGACTCCGGAACTGCCGGCACAGCTCCTCCACTTCCGCCCCGAGGATTTCCTGATTAGTGATGCAGCCTGGTAAAGACTCCGCCGGCTCCCATTGGTAGAACCTGGCACAGGTCTCCTCTCCCTCTCCGGGGTGGCTTCCGCGCTCCATGCTGCCAATCGGATTCTTCCTCGTGGTCTCCAGCAGTTCTTGCCCCTCCCCGTCCGGAGGGCGGCCTTTCTCTCCTCCACCATCCCACACTAGGAGGCGGGCCCTTCTCCTTGATGGGCACATTCTCTGGACATAGTAATAACGGTGAGGGGCGGGCTCCATCTTCGCGCCATTCTTCCAAGCCACGCCCACGAGGACACGCCCCATGCTCCCTGCGCGCCACATAGTGTTATAATGGCGGCGGTTTTGGCGGGGAATGTCGGGACACAGTCTTTGCAACATAATACAGTCCAAGCACAGTAACTCACAGTTCCAAGGCACACATGACCTGATTCTTCAGGCTTAAGTAGATCCTGTTCGTGACGCCAAGTTTGGAGCGCCCCCCACACCGCCGCAGGGCCGAGGGGTACCCGGAGCCGGGCCTCTGGGTCTCAGTCCTGGGGTTGTCACGGTGGCTAGACCCGGTCCGTGGCCCTGTCTGTCAGTGGGGGACGTCCGGTGCAGTAAGTGGTGTTGTAACGGTGCAGTTGTAGGGTGCAGGTCGCGGTAAATAACGAGGACACCAGGTTGCAGTCTCTTTACCTCTTTACTGGAGATCTCTGAGTCCTCAGTCCAGAATACGGTTCACCAGGCTGCGCAAGTCCGGCCGGTCCAATAGCACCTCCAGAGTTCACTTCACAGGTGGAAATCGGTGCCTTCCTTCTTAGCGCTATGTGTTGTAGTCCTCCCCTGCTGTGCTTACGGAAAGTACCCCACAACCGTTGTGTCTGTTTCTTAAGTTCCCTCACAACTCGATTAAATGATGTTCTTCTAATCTTCCGTCCCTTCCTGATGTTAGTTAGAACGGCACCCGTTTGTCGGATAGGCCTGGAGTTCTTCCGGGACCCTAGAGACGCCCCTCTCCCGCAATTGCCTCCCAAGACTTCATAGGTGATATGTGTTAGACAGCCCGCCTTAAACTGACTGTCCTGCCGCTGTTTAGAGTATTGCTTGAAGCTGAATGTTATAATACTCCCTCGGCGTTCCGGCCACCGGTAGTGCGCCTCAGTAGGGTGTTGCTCCGGTCTTACAGCACGACCCCTACTGGAATTCTCCTATTGCTTGATCTCGTTTCTCACTCAGCACAATCTATCTCGCTTCTAGTCCTTTCTTGGGTCCCGCCGCTTCCCGGAGCTGGCGCGGACCCGTTACGTTCTTTTCAATGCCAAGCCTCTGTCAGGATCCCACCCCTGACAGAGACCCTACTGTCTCTTCCTCCACAACACCCTCTGCCACTAGGTGTTGCTTCGTCCAATCCAGTCAGCTTTCTGATCTAACTTCCTGCCTGACCCCCAGTTTACCCACTATGGTGGGGAGTGGCCTAATGAATAGAACCCTTAGCTCCCCCCGGAGGCCTGGCTGTGAAATGTATTGGTGTCTGTGATACCTGATCAGATGAACTCCTTCAGTGCCATCGGACGCACCATGGCTCCCCATAGTGGCGGAGCCACAGTACTGCAACGACCAGGACTCTGGGGCGCTGCATAACAATGATAGTCAACAGGAATTTGAGAATTGCTGTGCACATGCTGCGGAAAAATCAGCGCGGATTCGCTGCGGTTTTTATTCTGCAGTATGTCAATTCTTTGTGCTGAAACACAGCGTTTCTGCACCCATTGACTATACATTGAGTAAGGCAAATCTACACATCAAAAAACGCATGACAATCCACAACAAATCTGCATCAATTCCGCATGAAATACGCAAACATTTTGGCCTGCGTTTTCTGCCAAAAGATGCAGATTCTGTGTGGAAAATTCCGCAGGCCAATGTGTGCACATACCCTAAATCAGAGTGATCTAACCCATGAAAAGTGTGCTAATCACCTATTATGTTGGCAAGGTTTTGGTGCTACCACACCGTGGGGCCGGACCCTATTTCTGAGGTATCAGTCCTCTTTAGGGTAAGTTGACACGGCTTTTTTGCTGCTTTTTTTTTGCTGCTTTTTTATGCTAATTTTCAGCTGTTTTTCACAATACCAGCAAAGCCTATGAGATTTCAGAAATCTCATGCACACACATTGTTTTTTTGTTTGATCAGTATTTTGTGCTTTGCTGCGTTTTTTGGACATAGGGCATGTCACTTCTTTCAGCGTTTTTTTTAAGAATTTCATCCATTGACTTGAATGGGTGTTGAAAAAAATGCAGCAGAAACGCAGGTATCATTATTTGTTGCGTTTCTGCTGCTGAAAATCCAAGGACATTAGCCTGGACAAAGAGAAAAAAAAAACACACCAAAAACGCACCTAAACCTGCGTTTTTGACACAGCTTCTTTCCTGACAAGAAGATCAGGTTTTTCTGCAGGAAAAAAAAAAGCAGCAAAAACGCCCTGTGTGAACTTACCTTTATTAGCCATTACTGTTTTCCGGACACATCCCCCATTGATGGTCCTAAAACTAGTAAGTTACAGACAAATTTTCTCCAGATACAATATATGTGATGTTCTTCAGTTTTCTGTGAGATGTTGCACAAGTCGTCCCACTTGGAGTTATCCCAGATGAAGATAATAAACAGACACTATGATATAAACTTAATAAATTTTTCTAAGTAAAATAAACTATGAAGTTAAATTACAGTTTATTTCTTGCGGCAGATGAAAGTAAATCATGCATGCCTTAAAAAAAAACGTGCTAAAAAATAACAAAAAGTGGGCTTTTCTCCCAAGTAACACTGTGTTACATTTTTGGCTCTGTGATGCCTGCAGGGACAGTGTGTGTACGTGGTGCCTGCACAGCAGCTAGTGTGTACTTGTACATGTGTACAGTGTCTGTATATTCACAGGGGTGCACCGACCCCTGGACAAATGCCAGTTCCTGCAATTCACGCTGCCATCAGTAAACCGTCATCATGCCATGGCCAAAGTAGGGCACTGTGACTAGCACTCTTACTGGAGCTCTGTCAATGACACTGTTTTAGGGGCACTGCACTGGGATTATTTTATGGCCTCTGCAAATGTCACTATTTTAGGAGCCCCACAGCTGTCAGTATTCTAAAGGGCTGTGCTGCTGTTACTATTTGGGGGGCTCTGTAGCTGTCACTAGTTTGTGAACACTGAGGCTGTCTCCATTTTACAACTCTTGTAGTTGTCATTAATTTGGAGGCACTCTGAGGGCTGTCCCACACGTCCAGATAATTCCGGTACCGGAATAAATCGGTACCGGAGTTATCCGTGTCCGTGTGCCTGGGAACTCACGGAGGCCATACCTGCGGCACACGTGTGCCGCCCGTATGGCGAGTGGGTACCACACGGAGCGTGTGGTACCCACTCTGCATGGTGCTGAAGCTGCGATTCATATCATCCCTGCAGCACCGTTTGCTGCAGGGAAAATATGAAGAATAGTGTTTAAAATAAAGATCCATGTGTCCGCCGCCCCCCCACCCCCTGTGCGCCCCCCCCGCTGGTCAGAAAATACTTATCCGGGTCCCCCGTCGGCTGTCGCTCCTTCCTGGTCTGGCCGCGGCTTACTGTATGCGGTCACGTGGGGCCGCTCATTTACACTCATGAATAGGCGGCTCCGCCCCTATTGGAGGTGGAGCCACATATTCATGAGTGTAATCGGCCGCATACAGTAGAGAAGCCGCGGCCAGACCAGGAAGGAGCGACTGCCGACGGGGGATCCGGGTGAGTATTTGCTGACCAGCGGGGGGGGGGGCGCACAGGGGGTGGGAGGGCGGCGGACACATGGATCTTTATTTTTAACACTATTCTTCATATTTTCTCTATAGCAAACGGTGCTACAGGGAAGATATGAATACCGGCTTCAGCACCATGTGGGGGGGACAGCGCTTACTGTAGCGCTGTCTCCGGCACGCACACGGACCCCAGACGGAGAATGTCCGTGTGAGGTGCGTGTTTTACGCGGACCCATTGACTCTATTGGGTCCGTGTAAAACGTGCGCTCCCACGAACACTGACATGTCTCCGTGTTTGGCACACGGAGACACGGTCCGCACACGGTCCGCACAAAATCAATGACATCTGAACAGATGCATTGATTTTTATGGGTCTACGTGTGTCAGTGTCTCCGGTACGGGAGGAAACTGTCACCTCACGTACCGGAGCCACTGACGTGTGAAACCGGCCTGACTGTCACTATTTTAGGGGCACTGGAGATGTCACTACTTTAGGGGCCCAATGTCTGTCATTATTTTAGAGGAACTGGGTCTGTCACTGTGTTAGGCGAATTGGGGCTGTCACTACTTTGGAAACATTGCAGCAGCCATTAATTCAGGGGCACGATGGCTATCAATATTTCAGGGGCACTGTGGTTGTCACTATATTTTGGGCTCTGTGACTATCACTAGTTTAGGGGCACTGTGGCTTCCACTACTTTGGAAACACTGTAGCTGTAACTATTTTAGAGGCCCAGTGGCCATCACCATTTTAGGGGAACTGGAGCTGTCACTATTTTAGGGGCCCCGTGGCGGTCACAATTTTAGGGGCACTAGGGTTGTCACTATTTTAGGGGCACTAAGGTTGTCACTATTTTAAGGACAATAGGGTTGTCACTATTTGAGGGGCCCTGTGGAAGTCACTATTTTAGAGGGACTAGGGTTGTCACTATTTTAGGGGCACTAGGGCTGTCAATAGTTTAGGTGCACTAGGGTTGTCAGTATTTTAGGGGCACTAGGGCTGTCACTATGTTAGAGGAACAAGGGCTGTCACTATTTTAGGGGCAATAGGGCTGTCAAACATTGCAGCAGTCATTAATTCAGGGGCACGATGGCTATCAATATTTCAGGGGCACTGTGGTTGTCACTATTCTTTGGGCTCTGTGACTATCACTAGTTTAAGGGCACTGTGGCTTCCACTACTTTGGAAACACTGTAGCTGTCACCATTTTAGGGGCCCCGTGGCCGTCTCCATTTGAGGGGAACTGGGGCTGTTACTGTTTTAGGGGTCCCGTGGCGGTCACTATTTTAGGGGCACTAGGGTTGTCACTATTTTAGGGGTACTAGTGTTGTCACTATTTTAGGGGCTCCATGGTTGTCACTATTTTAGGGGCAATAGGGCTGTCACTATTTTAGGGGCCCTGTGAATGTCACTATTTTAGAGGTACTAGTGTTTCACTATTTTAGGGGCACTAGGGTTGTCACTATTTTAGGGGCACTAGGGCTGTCACTATTTTAAGGGCACTAGTGCTGTCCCTATTTTAGGGGAACTAGGGCTGTCACTATTTTAGGGGCAATAGGGCTGTCACTATTTTAGGGGCACTGCTACTGTGAATGGCACTGTTATGGAGACTATGGTTAGCACAGTTCTTTATATTCCCGATTAAACTTTCATTGGTTATTTGGCCTTTTGGGTATGGGGTCCATATTCAGACATGTCTGAATACCTGGTGTATCTCTCCCAGAAGTTATTATTTCTTAAAAATAGGCATGTACAAAGCAAAAAAGTGGAAATTTATATCTAGATCCACTTTGTAGTTTGTACAATTTCCTTATATGACTTTTTTTGTAGGAACTCTTCCCTCTACATCCTGAAAAAAATCCGATTTTAAAGTCAGAAGCAGTGAAACAAATATATTGAATCTCAGAAGCAGAAATGCTGGCTGCCTTTAGGAGAAAATAACTGATTTCTGTCATGTCTATTAGTGTATACGAGGAGAAACTGTATTATGGCTTGCAGCACCACAATTAGTATGCCAGCGGAGAACACAGAAAGGGAACAAATAGAGGATGGAACAGTGCGGGATCTCCGGAACACAATGTGAAAACTTTTCAGAAACTTGTTCCCTGCAGGATCCAATCACCTTAAAAGAGCTGATATTTAGCCCAGTGGCGCCTGCGCTTCACACATGAATGTCTGTGCTTCGTTAGGACATACGTAGAGGCTTGCAGAGCCAAACTCTCTTAAAATGGTTTTATGACATAAGAAAAACATGGCTGCCTCTCTTCAGAAAAAGCACCATTCTGGTCTGTCTGAACAGGACTAAGTTTAAAATGTAGATATAACACATTAATTAGAGTGTCGCTTATACTGGAAGAAAGCAGCTATATTTTTCTTATTGCACACAATTCCTTTACAACCCTTTAGCGTATATGGACATACCTATATTGTCCTGGAGTACGCAAGTGTGCAGAGCGCTCAGGAGCTGAGTCCTCTCCAAATGTCGTAGATGCTGACTACGTTACATAGCCAACATCTGTGTTTTCCAGCTGCAGCAGGAGCCAAGTTTTGATTGCTGCTATTAACTATTTAGATGCTGCCAGCGTCGGACTGGAGCACATTGGACCAACCAGAGAAAATCATTCTTGGGTCCCACTATGTAGCTACATAGAAATAAATACAAAACCACCAATTGTTTGGTAAACACGCTAATAACAGGGTATAATATAAGGTAGTACACGTCTTAATTATGTAGCAGGGGTTGGGGTTTGCCCCCTCATAGAATATAATGTAGCCCCCTCATAGAATATAATGTAGCCCCCTTCATAGAATATAATTTAGCCCCCTCATAGAATAAAATGTAGCTCCCTCATAGAATATAATGTAGCCTCCCTCATAGAATATAATGCAGCCCCCCTCAAAGAATAAAATGCAGCCCCCTCTCATAGAATATAATGCAGCCCCCACTCATAGAATATAATGCAGCCCCCTCTCATAGAATATAATGCAGCCCACTTCATAGAATATAATGCAGCACCCCACAAAATATAATACAGCCCCCTCATAAGGTATAATGCAGTCCCCACCATAGAATATAATGTAGCATCCTCACAGGGCATAATGCAGCCCCCTCATATAGTATAATGCAGCCAGGCAGAGATGTGAATCCTCCAGGAACAATGGACAACTGGCACTGACTAAAGGGTGAAGCAAGACTAAATAGCCCCGTCCAAATTGCAAAAGGTGAAAACACCTGATAAATGCTGTGACTCAGAGACAGCAGCGCTACCACTTACAACCACCGGAGGGAGCCCAAGAGCAGAATTCACAACAAGCCCCCCACAATATAATGTAGTCCCCTGAGAGAATAATGCAGCCCCACCACAGAATATAATGTAGCCCTCCCATAGAGTATACTGTAGCCCCCTCATATAGTATGACGTAGCCCCCAAAATATAATGTAGTCCCCTGAGAAAATAATGCAGTCCACCCCACAGAATATAATGCCCTCATAAAGTATAATGCAGCCCCCCTCATAGGGTATAATGCAGCTCCTCTCCACCTCCATCATTGTTCTCCCCCTCCACCCACATCATTGCCTTCTCACCCACCACCCCTATTATTGCCCTTTCCACCACATCTATCATTACCCTTTCCACCACCCCATCATTGCCCATTTCACCACCTCCATCATTGCCTCCTTCCCCACCACCCCATCATTGCCAATCTCCCTATACACACACCTCCAATACACACACACTTCACCGCACCACTCTCACACACACACACACACACACACACACAAAGCACCGCACCACATACACACATACACACCACCGCACCACTCTCTCACACTCACACACAAAGCACCGCATTGCACCACATACATACACGCACGCAGACAGACACATAGCCTCTTCCTCGCTGGCAGCTTTCTGTCTGAAACAGCCGCACGCTGAATGATGACGTCATCCAGCTGTGCTGTCTCAGACTGGAAGCGCCGGGCAGGAAGCAGGACACTGGGATGTGTTGCGAGACGTGCATGTGTGTATGTGGTGCGGTGCGGTACTTTGTGAGTGTGAGAGAGTGGTGCGGTGGTGATGGGGCTTTACATGCGGGCAGTGTTAGCTGCAGCCTATGGCTAATGCTACCCGCTATTAAAGTGAAATGGTATTCACTCCTCTCCACGCCCATGGGGGAGTGGAGAAGCGTGAATATTCATGTCTCTTTAGCAGCGGGGACAGGTGTGGCTTCCTGTCACCAGCTGCTGCTCCACTGGCACAGGGTGGGTCTCCTTGACTCAGGGGCCCCATAGCCACTGGTTGGGGGCCCCTAAAGCAGTGAGGGCTTTAAGCAGATTAGCCAGTATGCCAGTGCCTGGGCCCACCGGAGAATCGTCTGGTTCTCCGGTGGGCCAGTACGACCCTGGATGCTGCTCTCAATAACAGAACAGTGGCATTTAAGTGGAATGCTCCCTGTTATGCGCACAAGACTCCCATTGTCCCTCCACGGGGTACCAGTGGCTTACCATGGCAGCTGTGGGCCTGCTGAAGGCCGCAATGTCTGCCATCTTGGTACTCTTGTGTTTTTGTAGTATATAGAACAAGGGGACTAACAAATAAATTAATGGAAAAAAAGGTTTTAAAATTAAAAAATATAAACAAAAATTAAAATCAGTCTCTATAAACAGAGAAAATAAAAAAACAAAAACACAATCATATAATCGCATCCATAAAAGTCAGATCTATGAAAATATAAAGTTAATCTCTACGATAAACGCTGCCTTTTGGTTGCTGCAATTTTCCTCAAATAATGCATAAGAAATTATCAAAACATTGTTTGTACCCCAAAGTGGTATCAATAAAAATGTCAGCTCCCCACTCAAAAATCTAACCCTCACACAGCTCTGTCCATGGAAAAATAAAAACATTATTGGTTCCAGAAATCCTTGACACAAACCTACTACATTTTTTGAGAGGGAAAACATGATTTTTTTTTTCACCGTTTAAACAAAAACAAATCTTTGCTATTTTAGAATTGCTGTAATTGTTCTGGCCTGAAGAATAATATTGCCGGGTCATTTTTACTATACAATGAACGCCATAACAGCAAAACCTAAAATAAACTATTTCAGAATTGCATGTGTTTCACCATTTCTTTCAACTTGGAATTTTTATTCCTGTTTTTCAGTACACTATATGGTAAAATGATTGTTGTCGTTCAAAACTACAGTCACCCTACAAAAAAAAAACAAACCATCACATGGCTATGTTGATGGAAAAATAAAAAGTTATGGCTCTTGAAAGAAGGTGGAGAAAAAAATGAAAGCGAAAAAAAAAAAAAAAAAATTGCCTAGTCTTTAAAGGAAGCCTGACATCACAAAATTACCTCTTAACTCGGTTGTACTGTTCGGGTCTATTTGACCCAAAAAACAGTTTGTGAAGCTGCAGATTTTTTATTATGAGGATCCGCAAATTGTGCTTAGGTGTATTTGTTAATGGGAAGGTGGTGTTATTATGAGTGTTGTTTTTAAAAAAAAAAATAATATTTTTTTTGTATGAAATAATAATTTGCATCTACTATTGTTTATGGATTACTCCTGTTCCTGCCGGTCCATTCGCCTGATACATTTTAAAGTTACTGCAGATGGATGGGCTTTGACTACAGGTCTGTGCAGGTCTGTATCGCTGTAGTATATACGTTCTTATTGTTTCTACACTGGTTAGTGTTTACTGCAATTTTATTATTATTATTATTATTATTATTATTATTATTATTGCTAGTGCTATTGTATTCCACAACACTAATTTTACCCCGTGAGTGTCCATTATTTGGAAAGTTGGATAAAAATGTGGCGAAGACGTCCACTGAGTGAAGCTGAATTGGAAAAGCTTGAGAACCTCTCAGATTCTGAAGAAGATACCCAACTTTAGAAAGTGTCTGAAGATGAGGACCTCACAAGTGGCAGGGAAATCGATTATGAGAATCCTGATTCTGAAGTTGAATGTGATGAGGTGAGATGCCTAAGCAACTAGTCCGATGCGAGCAATTCAGTCTGAAACCAAAAATGTAATTTGGAACTTGCAGTCTTCTGCCCAGTCTCTGCTAACTTCAGATCATTCTCTAAAAAAATTCTGCTTTAGAGAAGTCTGCGATAAATGGATAGAGATTCTTCAAAAATGATACAATACTGGTGAAAATGTCACTGTGGATGAACAACTTGTGTCATTCCGAAATAGGTGCCTGCTCAAACTGTATATACCAAGTAAGCCTGCAAAGTATGGCATCAAGATAACAGCAGCAGGCAGGCTTGGACTGGCCTACAGGAGAGTCCTCCTGTGACCCACCACCCTCTTATATGAGCAGTACTTGGCACTATACACGTGAATCACTATGTACAGATAAAAGCGGCATCTTATTCATTTAATAATCTACCCAAGTAATTGTTATACAAATTTGTGATTGAGGATAATGTCAAATTTGCATGTAGCTGAAAAGTGGAGCCCTGGAATTGGTTACTGGTGGACCCTTGGCACCCGAGTCCGACACTGGCAGCAAATCATAAGCTCTAAACACTCAAGTGCATACAGGAAAAAATCTTGGAGAGATACCTGAAAAGAATTAGGGAATGCGGGTTGTTTCAGATTTGACGTATGGACTAAGAGGACAAAATGTGACATGTGACAACTTTTCTATATTGAACCAACTGGGGCAGCTGTTGCTAAAACGAAAACTTACAATGCTGGGCACTGTGAGAAAAAGCAAGCCTGAACTGCCGCAAGGTATCCTTGGTAAAAGATGTTCATAGTTCAACGTTTTACTTTACTGGAGATACGACAGTGGTTTCCTACATTCCCCCCCCCAAAAAAAAACCAAACAGGTCATTCTGATGAGCACAATGCCCCATGACAATGCAGCCAGTAGTCGAGATGATATTAGATTACAATGCCACCAAACGAGCAGTTGATGCACTAGATCAACTAATAGCTATGAACACGAGCAAAAGCAATCGGTGACCAATGGTTTTATGTTATAACATTCTTGATGTATTTGCCTGCAATGCATTTGTTTTATTAAATAAACCTCCATTGGAACGCCTATAATCTGTAGAAACGAAGACTCTTTCTGGAATAATTAGTCACTTGTAATGCCACTTATTTTAAGAAGAAAAGTAAAACCCCGAAGTGAAGGAGCAGCAGCCATAGTAAGCCGTATCCAGCAGCTCAACAACACGAACCAACGGCCTCCAGCAGCACTAGAAAATGGAAAAGATGCAGCATTTATCCATCTTCCTGTGATAAAACAAATATTACATATTCTAGTTGTAGTAAATATTTATGTAAATGATATGTGAATTATTTCTGTGCAGAATGTAAGAATGCCTGAATATAGTAATAAGTGGACATGTGCAACCCTTTTCTAAAGAAAATAAAACAAACTGAAGTTTTGATTTTAATTTTTCATTTGTTTTTGACCTCCCATGTTCACATACAGTTAAATAATGCAACTGGTATTACAATAATACACTTAGAATAGTTAAATGTCAAAATCAACAGACTTTAATAGGTCGGGTCACATTGACCTGAACAGTACAAGTGTATGGCCAATATGAACAGAACATCAGGGTTAAGTGAACCTCATGCTCCTCCTGGCAATGACATAATAATTACAATGATGTTCGTAGCTAAACTATGTTTATAGTGGTTTTGCTATAGTTATAAAGTGAAAACTTGCCTCAGTGAGTGGAAAACTGTAACTTTGAGTCATCAGGGAGGTACAGTATACTGATTGAGTCACCGAGTCAAGGTTTGAAGAAATGTGCTTTCTCTTTCTCCAGCCATGTGACTTCAGTGCCGAATTTTTTTAAATCCAGCCGTACTCTTGCATGACCTGGCCTCAAGTCTCCTCATGTCATGCACAATGAACTTGATCAGGTTTATACGCCTTGGCTCAGTTATTACGTATGACAGAGGCATTTTGAGGCTGGATCATGCAAGTGTCTGCCCTGGATATCAAAGACTTTGGTGCTGATGTTGTTTATTTAATTTTATCATAGGGATGTGGGCTTCATAATTTGTGAAGTGGAGGACTACAATGAATTATACTGTGTGGGGGTCTGTATACTGTGTGGGGGTCTGAGGCGTAAGGAGGCATCATTTGGTGTGGTTTGGATTGTGGGGATCATCATACTGTGGGGGGATATCATACTATGAGAAGGGCTGTGGAAGCCATTATACTGTGTGGGGGTCATCATACTGTGTAGAGGGCTGTAGGAGCACCGAACTGTATGAGGAGGTCTGTTGGGGCATTAATATTGTGTGGAGTATTTGGGGGCCATCATACTGTGTAAGGACCCTCATACTGTGTGTAAAGGGTCTGTGGGGGCATCATACTGTGTGGAGAGCTGTTGGGGGCATAATACTGTGTGTGTGGGCTTTGAGGGCAATCATATTGTGTGTGCAACATTAAACTATGTGGGCTGTTTTTGGACTCTGAAGGCTATCATATTGTGCAGAGAGCTGCAGGGGTCAACATACTGTGTGGATAGGCTGTGGGGGGCATCATACTGTGTAGGAGGTCACTGTGAAGGCCTCCTAATGTGTGTGGAAGTGTGGAGGCATCATGCAGTGTTGAGAGTTGCAGCAAACCTTCATACTGTGTGAGTGGGCTGTGAGGGCCATTATACTATTTTTGGGCTGTGGAAGCCATCGTATTGTGTGACAGCCATCATACTGTGTGTGGGGTGGTGGACTGCGGGAGTCATCATATTGTGTGGGGGTGCCTAATATTTTGCTGAGAGCCCTCTGTGTGTGCTTGTTATGTGAAGGCATCACACTGTTTGGAGAGCTGCGGAGAGTCATCATAATGTGTGGGTGGTCTGTGAAAAGGACGCACTGTTTTTGAGAGACATCATATTATGGGGGTGACTGTGTGGAGGACTGTGGGAGCCATCATCCTGTGTGAAGGGTGCTGTAGGGGTCATCATACTGTGTTACTGGCTTTGAGGGCCCTCATATTGTGTGATAGGTCTGTGGGAGAATCATACTGCATGAGGAGTGCTGTGAGGGCCACCATATTGTGTGATGGTCCTCTTACTGTGTGTTGTTGGCCCGTGGGGCATTATACTGTGTGGAGAGCTGGTGGGTCATCATACTGTGTAGGTGGCCTGAGGGGGCCATCTCAAAAACATTTCCTGCCTGTGGAAGT
Source organism: Ranitomeya variabilis (assembly GCF_051348905.1). Classification (NCBI taxonomy): domain Eukaryota; kingdom Metazoa; phylum Chordata; class Amphibia; order Anura; family Dendrobatidae; genus Ranitomeya; species Ranitomeya variabilis. The sequence continues at coordinate 85,497,253 of NC_135236.1, forward strand.
TTTGCTTCTTGGCTTGCCGGAGTTGGAGTGCTGAAGTTGGAGTTTGTAGTTGATGCTGGAGATTATTGTCTGCTGTTTTCGGGTTTATGCTTTCTCCAATATAGTATTCCCATTTGGTTTGTACTTCTTATCCTTCTCGTTATTCCTTTCTTTCCTTGGTGAGTGTTTTTGTATGTAAGTTGCTTTTTGTTTTCCCTGTTTGTCTTTTGGGTTTATGCAGTAACATATCTGTCCTAGGCCTCCTGGTGGAGGGGGAGATGATAGCTTACGACATTAAAAGGAGTATAGCAACTTCGGAGACTTTGGTCTCTCTACCTTTAGGAGTACCCACGGGACAGGGGTAGTTAGATTCTCAGTTCCAGGGACAGTTTGAGGCCCCCCTTCCTAACTGAAGACCGTCCCAGAGCGACAGTGGTCCCTTCATTTTTTTCTTTACTATGTGCACAGTCCAAAAAGAACAAGGAAAACCATTGCATGAACCTAGGGCGACAGGTTACTGAGAGTGGCGCCACCATGAAGGAGGAACATTTTTTTTAAAATTTCTCCATTCATCTTACCATTGTTGCACTATGTATGAAAACCGCCATCTTTATTGGGGGGAGGCTGGGAGTAGATGTTTAGAAGAGCACCGATAAGCTCCCTGCCCCAACGGAAGAAAAATCATAGAGGTGAAGGACCTGTGATGATGTCATGCCCACGTGACTCTTATAGGCATGAAGCAGAAAGGCCACATATGGGGGTGCAGGGTATATGTGGAGGTACATGGGTGCAGGCAGGGCAAATTTTAGACAAAGTGGGGCCCTGGGCAACAGTTTAAAGTGGGCCCCCAAATGCTAACATATTGCACCATCAAACAGAAACGAGCGTAATCAACAACTCTCTGCTCATTCTTCTCGACCTCCCTGCAGCTTTCGACACTGTTGACCACCCTCTCCTACTCTCTAGGCTCCAGTCACTAGGCATTAAGGACACTGCTTTCTTCTGGTTCTCTTACTATCTTTCTGACCGTTCCTTCAGTGTTCTGTTCGCTGGCTCCACTTCATCTACTCTTCCTCTCACTGTTGGGGTACCTCAGGGCTCAGTCCTTGGCCCACTTGTCTTCTCTCTCTACATGGCCCCAATTGGACAGAACATCAGCAAATTTGGCTTTCAGTACCATCTTTATGCAGATGAAACACAATCCCCTGACCTTACCCCCGCTGTACTACAGAACGCCAGTGGCTCTCTGTCCGCAGTCTCCGACATCATGTCCGCCCTCTATCTGAAACTCAACCTCTCCAAAACTGAACTTCTTCTGCTCCCACTGTTTACTAACCTCCTTAAACCTGAAATTTCCTTCTCCGTGGGTGGCACCATAATAACACCCCGGCAGCAAGCGCGCTGTCTGGCTGTTACGTTTGACACCAATCTCTTCTTCACTTCCCATATACAATCTCTTGCCCGCTCATGCCGCTTAGGCTACTTTCACACTTCCGTCTTTTTTCCTCCGTCGCAATCCGTCGTTATGGCAAAAAAAACGGATACTGCAAATGTACCCACAGGATCCGTTTTTGTGCCATACACTTTAATGGACGACGGATTGCGACAGATGAAAACACGTCGCATCTGTCGTGCGACGGATGTGTCATGTTTTAGCGGTCCGTCGTGACAAAAAAACATTCAATGTAACTTTTTTTGTCCGTCGGAACCGCCATTTCCGACCGCGCCGGAACTCCGCCCCCTCCTCCCCGCTCATCACAATGGGTAGCGGATGCCTTGTAAAACTGCATCCGCTGCCCACGTTGTGCTGAATTTAGCACAACGTCCGTCGGTACGTCGGGCCGAAGGTTTGCGACGGCCCCGTACCGACGGAAGTGTGAAAGTAGCCTTACACCTAAAGAACATCTCTAGAATCCGCCCTTTTCTCACCATGGAAACAACAAAAACCCTCACTGTTGCCCTGATACACTCCTGCCTGGACTACATAACGCTCTATTAATTGGCCTCCCCCTCTCTCGACTTCCCCCTCTCCAGTCTATCCTTAATGCAGCAGCCAGGGTCATCTACCTGGCTAATCGGTATTCAGATGCAGCCGCTCTTTCCCAGTCGTTACACTGGCTGCCCATTCATTATAGGGTCCAATTCAAAGTACTTGTTCTCACCCACAAAGCTCTTCACAGTGCAGCACCCCCTTACATCTCCTCCCTTATTTCTGTCTATTGGCCTAACCGACCACTGCGCTCTGCAAATGACTTTTGACTAACCTCTGCACTAATTCGTACCTCCAACTCCCGTCTCCAAGACTTCTCCCGCGCTGCGCCAATCCTCTGGAATGCTCTACCCCAAGAAATTAGGACCATTCACAATTTTCATAGTTTTAGGCGTGCCCTCAAAACATATTTGTTCAGAGCGGCCTATCACGTTCCCTAATAAAAATTATATTATGTGTAAGGGCGCATGTGTAGCCCAATTCACTTTCTCCATCTGTCCCCCACCCCCTGAAGATGGCTGGACCATCATTGTAAATACATCATTGTAAATAAGCTCCTGTACTTTGTATCTCCCTCACCTCAATGTAGATTGTAAGCTCTCACGAGTAGGGTCATCTTATTGTGCTTTAATTATTGTATTGTTAATGTTGCTACTTATGACTTTGAAACTGTTAAACTGTAAGGGTACCGTCACACAGTGGCACTTTGGTCGCTACGACGGTACGATCCGTGACGTTCCAGCGATATCCATACGATATCGCTGTGTCTGACACGCAGCAGCGATCAGGGACCCTGCTGAGAATCGTACGTCGTAGCAGATCGTTTGGAACTTTCTTTTGTCGCTGGATCTCCCGCTGTCATCGCTGGATCGTTGTGTGTGACAGCGATCCAGCGATGCGTTCGCTTGTAACCAGGGTAAACATCGGGTTACTAAGCGCAGGGCCGCGCTTAGTAACCCGATGTTTACCGTGGTTACCAGCGTAAAAGTAAAAAAAAACAAACAGTACATACTCACATTCCGGTGTCTGTCCCCCGGCGTTCGGCTTCTCTGCACTGTGAGCGCCGGCCGGCCGGAAAGCGAGCACAGCAGTGACGTCACCGCTGTGCTTTCCGGCTGGCACAGACACAGTGGAGAGAAGCAGAACGCTGGGGGACAGGCACCGAAATGTAAGTATGTACTGTTTTTTTTTTTTTTTACTTTTACGCTGGTAACCACGGTAAACATCGGGTTACTAAGCGCGGCCCTGCGCTTAGTAACCCGATGTTTACCCAGGTTACCCTGGTTACCCGGGGCCTTCGGCATCGTTGGCCGCTGGAGAGCTGACTGTGTGACAGCTCCCCAGCGACCACACAACCACTTACCAACGATCACGGCCAGGTCGTATCGCTGGTCGTGATCGTTGGTAAATCGTTATGTGAGACGGTACCCTAAAGCGCTGCGGAATATGTTATAAATAAAGATTATTATTATTATATTTAAGGCATTCAACGTTTGTTTCCCAGCTTCTCTACACTGCTCAGGAAGAATGATAAGCACAGAACGATCACTAGTAGATCAATCTGTCCCCATAGAGTATCATGTTATCAGCAGCTTATCTGCAGTTTTCAACAGGCGAAGTGCTGCTGAGAACAATGATTTCTGTCCCAGCATAAACAATCCAATCACTCGATGAATAGGCATCATTTTGCTTGTTTAGTATATTGCCCCTTATAGTCCTCCACATAGTCACCCCATAGTCTTCTATATAGTATAATACACTCCCCATAGTACTCCATATAGTATAATGCACTCCCCATAGTCCTCCATATAGTATAATGCACTCCCCATGGTCCTCCATATAGTATAATGCACTCCCCATAGTCCTCCATATAGTAAAATACACTTCTCATAGTCCTCAATATAGCATAATGCATCCCGTAGCCCTCCATATAGTATAATGCACCCAATAGTCTTTGATATAGTATAATTCACCCCATAATCCTCCATACAGTATAATCCATACCCCATAGTCCTCCATACAGTATAATGCAGCTCCCATCTAGTACTCATAGTATAATACACTCCACATAGTCCTTGATAGAGTATAATGCAGCCTCCATAAAGAATAATGCAGCCCCATACAGTATAATGCAGCCACATACAGTATAATGCCGCCCCAGAATAATGCAGCCCCCATATAGTACACATAGTATAATTCACTCCCCGTAGTCCTTGATAGATTATAAAGTGGCCCCTCCAAATAGTTTAATGCAAACCCCCAAGAGTATATTGCAGCCCCCCATATAGTATTATGCAGCCCCCATATAGTAAAATGCAGTCACATAGAGTATAATGCAGCCCCATACAGTATAATGCAGCCCCATATTCCTCCAGTAATATGGCCACCACATATTCACTGATTTAAAAATAAATAAATACAATGCTCACCTCTCCCTGTTCCTTTGCTGCTTCGGTCTCTGCAGGGTGTCTTCTCAGCAGCTTCACTGCTTGGCACAGCCTGGCGCGCAATGAAGTGATGTCATCACGCCCTCTGCGTCAGAAGCAGAGGGGGAATGATGGGAGAGTGAGCATCACCCCACACTCTCTCCTCCATCATTGATTTCAACTGTATAGACATCTAGGATGCCAATACAGTTGAATGCGCGATGAGTGGGGGCAGAGGCAGAGCCCCTTGACTCACGGGACCCATAGAGGCTGAGTATTTTGCTGCTGTTAAGGGCCCTGGGCGAGTGGGGGCCCTATGCTAATGCCTAGTTTGCCTGCCCCTAACGCCGGCCCTGGGTGCAGACTATATGTGGAGGTACACATGAGGAGTGCAGGCTACATGTAGGGGTACATATGGGATTCCAGGCTACATGTGGGAGTACATATGGGGGTACAGGCTATATGTGGGGGCACTTATGGGAGTACAGGCTACATGTGGGGGTACACATGAGGAGTGCAGTCTACATGTGGGATACAAGATATTAATGTGTGTGCATATGGGAGGGAATGCATCGTATATGGGCGTACATGCTACATGTGGGCAATATATGGGTGCAGACTACATCTGGGATTTACATATGGGGGTGTAGGCTACATGTGGGGGTATATATGGGGGTACAGACTGCATGTGGGGGTACATGTGGGGGTACATATGGGAGTGCATGCTATATATGGGGTACATGGGTGTAGACTAGATGTGGGGGTACATATGGTGATGTAGGCTACATATGTGGGTACAGGCTACATGTGGGGTACATATGGGGATGCAGGCTACATGAGGGGTGTACATATAGGGGTGTGATAGGGTACGTTCAGGCGTATCGGATTTGTGGTGTGTATTCTGCATCTCAAATTTGCATCTAATTTACAGCATAATAGATATAGACGGAGTTTTAAAAAAGCAATTTAGTGAATATTTTCTAAGTAGAAAAACCAGCATGCCACAGATGTTATGTTAGTGTGCAAATAGCCTCTCCTGCAATGTCAAGATCCATGGCAAATTCCAGTGTCTAGACTTAACATTACCATCCAAATTTGTATTACAGTTTTGTCACATACAAGTGTTCAGCTAAAGGTCTGTTCATACTTACTAAATCTATAGTCCTGCTCAGTATCAGAACAATGAAGTTACCGGCAGTGCCAGATCCGTCACATGACACCATAGATGCCAGACAGACTGAATTGACTATTAAGATGTCCTTCAGGTCTCTATCATGGTGTCCATCATTTTGCCAGACAAAATAGCTCATCATACCATTTTGTACAAATGCGACCATGCCTTAGCTGCTGATATAGCTGACCTCAGTCATAGCATTTTAGATATTACATGAGGTTGTGAAATTCTGCAGCTGTCAGCAGATGTTATCACCATCCAAGATCTTTAAGAGCTTTTATAGAGGATATGAAACTACAAAAGACAGACAGGTAAGAAGAGAACGATGGAGCCAATCTGTCACAATGTAAATGTATTAATAACCAGAAACCGGGAGATGATGCCCCCCACATGGATCAGGGATGTGTAAAGCAGGGTGGGGAACGCCTTCCCAATCGTCTGCAGACAGAACAAAGAGAGGAAAGCCCCGCTCTCCCAATACTTCCTGGACAGGCTCTGCTGTTCATTGTCCAAAGATAGATATTGTCCTTGACAGACGCCATCTGACAGTCTGACCACAGGCCATAATGTGCTGCCAAGAGTCCTTTTAAGGTTGGGTAACCCTTAATCCACCACCTGGAGATCACACAACTTACTGATTCACTATATGGACAATTATAAAAATGTGGTTGAATGTCAGGCATTTTAATGCTCAATGTCAGGCTGCAGATGTAAAGCAGAATATTTTATTATCATCATTGTACAGTATAGGTACATAACATTACTGTGCAGACTTGTCCTAAAGAGGCCACCTCAGTGTGACTTCGGATATCCAGGTTATCCCTTCCAGGGAGCCCAGAATTGAAGTGATATTCAGCAAGAGGCTGATCTATGTCTAATACTGGCAAAAGGGGCATAGCTATGGTAGAGCAGAGGAAGCAAGCTAAGCCGGATCCTATAGATTGAGAGGATCAAAACGCCACTCTGCCAAATAAGACATCAGTGTTAAAAATGGCACATGGTAGGTGGAGGCCTAGTTACAGAATTGGCATTGGGCCATCAAGCTACACCTCTGAGTGGCAGTTTTCAGGTAACGGAGTTCTATAACTCTGAATTTGGGAAGTTCTGTGATTCCCGGTACTGCATCTGAGCCATTTTCAAGTGAATGTGCTTGAGGCACAGCAATATCAGACACAATGCATGGTTACAAATGGTGCCGTGTCTGCTATCACTAGTGATGGTGGGTTACAACAGCCCCTTTGTTCTTGTGTAAGACCCTGACAAATGTCAAATAGAGTAGAGGCACCGTCACACTCAGCGACGCTGCAGCGATATAGACAACGAGCCGATCGCTGCAGCGTCGCTGTTTAGGTCGCTGTAGAGATGTCAAACACATCAGCTCCACAACGATGCAGGAGCGATCCTGTGACGTAGCGGTGACTCACTTCTCGTTCTCACAGGTCGTTAGCTCCATGTTTAACATTGCTGACATCGTTGCTTTTGCTGTCAAATACGACGATACACGCCGATCTGACGACCAAATAAAGTTCTGGACTTTAAGCTCCGACCAGCGATATCACAGCGGGATCCAGATCGCTGCTACGTGTCAAACACAACGAGATCGCTATCCAGGACGCTGCAACATCACGGATCGTTGTCGTTCTCGTTGTAAAGTTGTTTAGTGTGAAGGTACCTTAAGGATGCATTTTCACCTGGCTGATTACCTTGAAGGAGCATTCCTAGGAACGCTTGCCTCCCAATCGGCCTGTGTAAACAGGCTGCAAGTCACCCAATGAATAAGGAAAACACTTGATCATTGGGTACAATCTTTTTTAATCTTATTTAAAAGTCATCATTCCTATGCAGCACATTATCCTATGTAAGCAGGACATGTGCTGCTGAGAACATTGACAGCCTAGGAGCACAAAATGTTTTCCGTGTGCCAGGGAAGTGTGGTCAGTCTGTCTGAACAGACTATTAACACGCAGTCAATTAATGGTAGCTTAATGCCACAAGTCAGCCTGAAAAAGCCCACGCTATTCTGATTAGTTTTTAAAGCCAAGCACTACCTTAAAAACAAATGATCCAAGGATTGCCGCCCACTGGTTTTGTGGATCGCCCCCCAAGGGCCGTGGGGTACGCGGTACTGGGTCCTTCAGTTCACAGGGGGATGTCACGGTGGCTGACCCGGCCCATGGCCCTGGAATGTCCATGTAAAAGGGAAAGGTCTTTACAGGGATAAAGTTTATGTTCGTGACGCCACCTGTGGTGTTCGGTCAGGATGACCGACGCTGCTTTAAGGGGTCTGCTGGGGTGATGTTATGGCAGCTAGATGGTATACCTTCCCACAGGTGAAGAATGTCCCCAGGGCTTCCCGGTGTGTAGATGGTGGATGGTGTGAGGCGCAGAGAAGAACGAGGACACAAAGTTGCAGGCTCTTTACCTTTTACTGAAGACTTCAGCATCCACAGTCCAGGGTACCAGATCACAGGGCAGGCAGAATCCGGCCGGTTTGGAGGCAAGTCCAGAGTTCCCTTATCCAGGTGGAAATCAGTAGCCTTCCTTTGCGCTACGGTGGTGTAGTCCCTTACTGCCTATGGCTTCACATAAGGGTCTCACAAATGTGATGTTTCGCTCTCTCTGTCCCCCATATAGGATAGGACAATACCCGTATGACTGGTGACTTGAGCCTGTTTATAGGGTCTCTTAGATAACCCGGCTCTGTAGGTGTCACCGTGCCTCCTGGGTGTAGGTGCGAACAGGTAACCTGCAATTAGCTGTCCTGCCGGTCTCTGAAATAAGGCGTAGAGGTCCTTACTCCCTCGGTGTTCCGGCTACCGGGATGTTGCGCCTCAGAAGGAGACAGCTTGAGCGGGGCTGGTCCCCTTCTGGTATCCTCTCCTTTGCTTCGACTTCCTTCACGCTCGCTGCAATACAGTTCTGCCTTTCAATGTCTCTTTCTGGGAGCTGCAGCTCTGAGGGCATGCACAGCTCCTTTAAGCTTCCATCCTCCTCAGACTCCGGTCTAGGACTTTCTAACTCTCCCTACAGACTAACAGTTATATATATATATGGGGAGTGACCTAATAAATAGAAGCAGAAGCTCCCCCTGGTGGTCTGGAGTGTGAAATGTGTTGTATGTTTGTGATACCTGGATGCAGTTATTCTTCTTTGCCTCCAAACGTAGCATCACTCTCCCCGAGAGGAAAGCAATACCACTGTGATGACCTGGACCCTGGGGCGCCACACTCCCCCCCCCCCCCCCGTTAAATCCAGTACTCCCGGACTGGGAAAAGAAAACAACAGTTACAGGTTATCAAAGAGACATACAATTTTCGGAATGCAATAAACTTATAAAACAAATTAATATTATAGCTAAAGCTTCCCTTTATGGGAGGTGAGGTCACTTGAACGTTGCATAAACTATTTACATTGTGGATCCACTTCTAGGAACAATCTAATAAAACAGTACATTAACTAACTATGCAATGCGATGACCCTTACGGGTATACTATCTCTTAAGTGCAAAGTTTTCGTGCAACCCCCCAGGGTTACTTTATTCTCTTAATTTTATCAAAAGTGCAGCAAGGTATCAGTTACGTACTAACGGCTAGATAAAACACCATTCTGCTTAGATTCAAATTTTAACTTTACCTATTATATTAACCCTGTAATATTAACGTTCTGGAAAGTGCAACAATTCAACTTTCCCCTTAAGGGTTCAAACAATATTCAAGTCTCTTTTACTAAGGTAGTGTAATGTAGCAATCACATTAATATTTAAGTCAATTAAAACTTTTAGAAACAGCAGCAACGATGCAAGGGACCCGTCATTAACCCTCAATGTTAGCTTGGGAGGGCTACAAGGCGTGTATCCAGACCCCTCTTCCCGAGAGGAAAGCAATACCACTGCGATGACCAGGAACCTGGGGTGCCGCATTAGCATGCCCCACCTCCCTCACTGATGATTGACAGCACTGGCCTGTCTGAGCTCTCTGTGCAGACAGTGCTTGCTCCAGCAATACATAATCCGTCCGTTTCACTAAATCCCCCTTATTAGTTGGTATCTAAGTGAACAGAAAAAGCACTAATTGAAACAAAATTAAGTTGTAATCAAAAAAGCTTTATTTATGCATGTGATGACAACATATTAATTTAAAAACACCTAGTGACCTCCGATGTGAGAGACACACATGGCAAAAGACTTCATTAAACACCTAGTATACTGATACATATTATATTATGCTGATGTACAATACTATATTATGGAAATAATAAATATCTCGTATTATAAAAATATGCTCTGTGCAACTTCCTGCTATTATTAAAGTGCATGTGCCAATTGAACAAGGAGATATATCTCTGTGCTTCACATAGACTACCATCAGGTACTAAGCCCCTACTAGTCCTGGACTTGAGAATAAATACCCTTATGCAGGCCACTAACTGCAGCAAGTAAAATTTAAATAATGAGCATGAGGTCTTAGTTATAGTACTTACCCAGGGGGTGGAGGGACACGGCATTGATACTCCACACAGCGAGTAAGTACTATAACTAAGACCTCATGCTCATTATTTAAATTTTACTAGCTGCAGTTAGTGGCCTGCATAAGGGTATTTATTCTCAAGTCCAGGACTAGTAGGGTAATAGTACCTGATGGTAGTCTATGTGAAGCACAGAGATATATCTCCTTGTTCAATTGGCACATGCACTTTAATAACAGCAGGAAGTTGCACAGAGCATATAAGGGCACGCTGGAGGGTGAATAGGATGTTTGTTTTTTGTAACAGGAAGTATGCATATAAGGATGGGAGGGGGGAAGCCACGCGTACCAGGACAGGACGAGGGAGCCACGCATACCAGGACAGGATGGGGGAAGCCACGCATACCAGAACAGGGATGAGGGGACAATGCATACCCGGCTTATACTCGAGTCAATAAGCTTACCCAGTTTTCCGTGACAAAATTAGGTGCCTCAGCTTAAACTCAGGTCAGATTAAACTCGAGTATATACGGCATATTGTGGTCAGAGAAAGGGAGAGGTGTTTTGGAGAGGTTAAATAGAGAACAGAGGCAGGTTAAGATGAGGTCTAGTGTGTGACCATCTTTGCAAGTGGCTGCAAAAGACCATTAAGCAAGGTCGAAGGAGGAATTGAGTGATAGAAGCTTAGAGACAGCTGAGTGGGAAGTGATAATGAGGATGTTGAAGTCACCCATCTTGATAGTGGGGATGTCAGCAGAAAGGAAATTAAGTGATCACAAAAAGGTGTTAGCTGGCCCTCGGGGGTGGTAAATGACAGCCAGTTGGAGGTCGAGTAGATGTGCCCAGAGTGCACCTCAAAAAAGGGAGAGCAACGGAGTGGAATTGGGATGAAGGAGCATTTATCTTACAGGAGAAAACCAACTCCTCCACCATGCTTGTTGCTGGGTGGGGTGTGTGAGAAAGATGGAATCCACCATAAGAAAGTGCAGCTGGTGAGACTGTGTCAGAGGGGGTAAGCCAGGTTCCGGTGATGCCGAGGAAGGAGAGTTTGTTAGTAATGAAAAGTTCATGGATGTATGCAAGTTTGTTGCAGACAGTGCAAGCGTTCCATAGAACTCCTGTTAGAGGGACTGGGTGAGGGGAGGCTGGTCGAATGGGTATGAGGTTAGAAAGGTTGCGGAAATTTGTGATAGATCGTGGATGGGAAGTAGATGTGACTGTGGGGATGTAGTGAGAAGGACCAGGATTTGGAGAGATATCACCAGCAATGAGGAGGAGCAGAGACTGTGTTAGTAAGTGGGAGGCAGGAGAGAGCATGAGGTGGCTCTCTGTGTTTGGAGATACAGGATTGTATGTTGAGGAACAGTTCTGAGGAGGTGATGAGCTGTATGGGGAGGATGGAGGGAGAGATGATCAGTTCATTACTAGGTGTCAGGATTAGGGGGGTTGGTGGGAAGTGAAGGACTATAGGGATGAGAGTGAAAATAAACAGAAACATTGTTTACTATGACTATGAGAATGTTCTGAATCAGATGAATCTTCAAGTTTCTCTAGAGGTGAAGGGACAGATATTCTTGGACTGTGAGGCACATGGGGAAATCGCTGGTGGGAGGTCCGGGTATATAATTCCCTTCTTACTTTTAAGGTTGAATCCCTCCATGTTGCACGTACAACAGTAGCAGTCATCACTATGATTTTGCGGTTCTCTCCAGGTCATAGGCATGCCAAAAAAGAGCTCGCTTTCGTCCTTTAGACCACTATTGTAGTTCTTCTACACAAACAGAATACACTACATGTGGAGCCCACGACCTGTCCTGATCACCTAGTTTTACACCAAAGTACGCATAATAGATTTTTCAAACTAAAGGTACCGTCACATTAAGCGACGCTGCAGCGATAGCGACAACGATGCCGATCGCTGCAGCGTCGCTGTTTGATCGCTGGAGAGCTGTCATACAGACCGCTCTCCAGCGACCAACGATGCCGAGGTCCCCGGGTAACCAGGGTAAACATCGGGTTGCTAAGCGCAGGGCCGCGCTTAGTAACCCGATGTTGTTGTAGCGCCCCCACTGCCGCAGGGCCGAGGGGTACCCGGTACCGGGCCTCTGAGTCTCTGCTTCTGGGGTTGTCACGGCGGCTAGGCCCCGGTCCGTGACCCTGCCGTGGGGCGCACAGTGAATGATAGGTGTGGATGTTGGTGGTGCAGTTGTGGGGTGCAGGTCGCGGTAAATAACGAGGACACCAGGTTGCAGTCTCTTTACCTCTTTACTGGAGATCTCTGAATCCTCAGTCCAGAATACGGTTCACCAGGCTGCGCAAGTCCGGCCGGTCCAATGGCACTTCCAGAGTTCACTTCACAGGTGGAAATCGGTGCCTTCCTTCTTAGCGCTATGTGTTGTAGTCCTTCCCTGCTGTGCTTACGGAAAGTACCCCACAACCGTTGTGTCTGTTTCTTAAGTTCCCTCACAACTCGATTAAATGATGTTCTTCTAATCGTCCGTCCCTTCCTGATGTTACAGTTAGAACGGCACCCGTTTGTCGGGTAGGCCTGGAGTTCTTCCGGGACCCTAGAGACGCCCCTCTCCCGCAATTGCCTCCCAAGACTTCATAGGTGATATGTGTTAGACAGCCCGCCTTAAACTGACTGTCCTGCCGCTGTTTAGAGTATTGCTTGAAGCTGAATGTTATAATACTCCCTCGGCGTTCCGGCCACCGGTAGTGCGCCTCAGTAGGGTGTTGCTCCGGTCTTACAGCACGACCCCTACTGGAATTCTCCTATCACTTGATCTCGTTTCTCACTCAGCACAATCTATCTCGCTTCTAGTCCTTTCTTGGGCCCCGCCGCTTCCCGGAGCTGGCGCGGACCCGTTACGTTCTTTCCAATGCCAAGCCTCTGTCAGGATCCCACCCCTGACAGAGACCCTACTGTCTCTTCCTCCACAACACCCTCTGCCACTAGGTGTTGCTTCGTCCAATCCAGTCAGCTTTCTCATCTAACTTCCTGCCTGACCCCCAGTTTACCCACTATGGTGGGGAGTGGCCTAATGAATAGAACCCTTAGCTCCCCCCGGAGGCCCGGCTGTGAAATGTATTGGTGTCTGTGATACCTGATTAGATGAACTCCTTCAGTGCCATCGGACGCACCATGGCTCCCCATAGTGGCGGAGCCACAGTACTGCAACGACCAGGACTCTGGGGCGCTGCACTCCCCCCTGGTTAAACACAGTACTCCGGGACTGGGAAGAAAACAACAATACAAGTTAGCAAAAAGACATACAATTTTGTTGAGTGCAATAACAATAAGTATACTTGAACAGGCTTCCCTTTATGGGAGGTAAGGACACTTGAACGTTACAAACATGGCAAAAATATCATAGCAACATGCTATAATTAACTTTTCTTACCCAACCGGGTATTCTACTAAGTGCAAACATTATTAACCAATAATTTAACTTTGTCTTTAAGGATATACACTCTTAATCCGCTAAAGACCTTCCTATAATCACATTACAAGGTATTTTAACTTTTTCATTCTCCTACTTTGGATCTGCAGGACCGGCTGTCCTATCGGCACCAGACCTACTGCCTCTCCTTACTGTTACAGGACCGCCCCGTTCAGCCAGGGCCTACTGCCTTTTCAACTACTATACACAGTATAGAACATAACTTTTCTTTCAGTTTGAGAACACCGAGCCGGCTCTACTTGGCTCCTATAAGGACTCACCCACTAACCCTTACGGGTTCACTTTCTGTCCTTAATAACACATTACTAACTTTCGATGGGGAACGCAGGGTTTACCTTCTATCCCCCCCCCTTTTCTTATCAACATTATCAACTATCTTCTTTTCACAATATTAAACTTTCTCATTACTTCCTTTTACTTTTTCTTTCAGAGAACATTATCAGCATTCCTTTACAATTAACTAATGGCATACATATAACTTTTACATGTAAATATTATCATCATTTTCTTCCATTGACATTATTGCTACCGGTCTTAAAGCAATATCACCATTTATGTGCAACAAATGAACATCCCCTTTAAGAGGGGACCAAATCTCGGTGAGGTAGCACATCTTCTCAAGCTACCAGTCCATACTCATCAAAGGTTCCAGTGCGGTATCTTCGCAAAGAGTCCTTGTTTAAGTAAAACCAGTAGGGAGCGCCTTTAATAAGGTGCAAATTATATACAAAAGAGTTCGGATCATGCACAGTTCATGATTCAGCAGTTTTTTTTTTTAAACTTGTGCAAAACTTTTGGTAACAAAAACAAACAAACAATAGGGATCCCGGGTCCATAGAAGGATCCCCTTAAGAGTTTACCCTTAACGGGTGTTAGCAATCATAAAAGCAATAAAACAGTAACTATTTACAAGTAAAAGAAGTACAGTAAAATCTTACTGTGGTGGTCTCCTATCCGGTCTCACCAGGCCCACAGCTCGCACTGGTGAGCCAGGACGCGGTTCTGGTCCCAGCAACGCTAAGATCCCTCGCCGGGAGGCCCTTCTCTCGGGCAGGCGCACACGTCCCTCCGGGGCACGGCGAGGCCGGGCATCTCGAGGTTCCGCGGGGCCGGGCTCTGCTGCTTTCCCCACGGGAGCATCTTCTTCCGGTTTTCCGGCAGCAGCTTGGAGAGCAATGCATCGCTGCACGCCTCGCGCCATCCAGCCAGCCTCTCCCGTAGCCCTCCTCCATCGGGTGTAAGTCACCGCATCCCCGGGTTCCAGATCGCGGGGAAATCTTCCGCTGCAGGGCTCCACCTCTTCCCGATCCACGTGGATTCGTAGCGGCTCCCCGATTTCCTGGATAACTCCGCGTCCGTATTGGGGGTTGAAGGAGATCACTACCCCCCAGTGGGATGAGGGAACCTCCGCGTTGGTGGTCAGGTCAACCTGCACGGCCGGCTGGGGTCGGGTTCGCCATGCAGCCATCAAGCGTCGCAGATGTTCGGCCTCAGGCATGATCTTCAGGCCTGACGTCTGCATCGCACTTTCAGCCGCGGCCGGGTTGGGAGAAGCAGGGGACACTGGAGCCAAACAGATCTCCGTGGGCTGGCCCAGCCTGGCGATCTCGCGGGCGTCGGCATCCAGGCGGGCGGCAATCTGCCGGGCCTCGGCCGCGGCCATGCTCTCTTCCGACGGCGGCCGGGGAGGTCGGCCCATCGTTGGCCCTGCCAGGGTCAGTCCCCTCAGCGACGGCGTACTCTGAACTACATTGGGCTGTCCAACCTCTCTCCGTGCCCGATCCTTCTCATGTGGGGCTTCTGGCGTGGCCATCTTGGTCTCTTCTCCAGCGTCTTCTTCCTGCGGTCTCTTCCGTGGGCGGCCCCGTCCCCATGGTCTCCACCCTCCAACCAGAATCAGGAGGTGGACCTCGGCTGTTGACGGGCACGTCCTCAGGATCAAGAAATACTTAGACTGGGCGGCCATTGCTGTTCGCGCTCCCCAGCTCGCCTACGCCCACTTCACGCCCCTCTTCCCTTCCTGCGCTCTCCTCAGCACTGCAATGGCGGCGGATTTTGGCGGGAACTTTTGGCGGTAAATGGCGCAGCACAGTCTTTGCAATAAAGTACAGTCCAAGCACAACAAATCACAGTTCCAAGGCACACATGACCTGATTCTTCAGGCTTAAGTAGATCCTGTTCGTGACGCCAAGTTGTAGCGCCCCCACTGCCGCAGGGCCGAGGGGTATCCGGTACCGGGCCTCTGAGTCTCTGCTTCTGGGGTTGTCACGGCGGCTAGGCCCCGGTCCGTGACCCTGCCGTGGGGCGCACAGTGAATGATAGGTGTGGATGTTGGTGGTGCAGTTGTGGGGTGCAGGTCGCGGTAAATAACGAGGACACCAGGTTGCAGTCTCTTTACCTCTTTACTGGAGATCTCTGAATCCTCAGTCCAGAATACGGTTCACCAGGCTGCGCAAGTCCGGCCGGTCCAATGGCACTTCCAGAGTTCACTTCACAGGTGGAAATCGGTGCCTTCCTTCTTAGCGCTATGTGTTGTAGTCCTTCCCTGCTGTGCTTACGGAAAGTACCCCACAACCGTTGTGTCTGTTTCTTAAGTTCCCTCACAACTCGATTAAATGATGTTCTTCTAATCGTCCGTCCCTTCCTGATGTTACAGTTAGAACGGCACCCGTTTGTCGGGTAGGCCTGGAGTTCTTCCGGGACCCTAGAGACGCCCCTCTCCCGCAATTGCCTCCCAAGACTTCATAGGTGATATGTGTTAGACAGCCCGCCTTAAACTGACTGTCCTGCCGCTGTTTAGAGTATTGCTTGAAGCTGAATGTTATAATACTCCCTCGGCGTTCCGGCCACCGGTAGTGCGCCTCAGTAGGGTGTTGCTCCGGTCTTACAGCACGACCCCTACTGGAATTCTCCTATCGCTTGATCTCGTTTCTCACTCAGCACAATCTATCTCGCTTCTAGTCCTTTCTTGGGCCCCGCCGCTTCCCGGAGCTGGCGCGGACCCGTTACGTTCTTTCCAATGCCAAGCCTCTGTCAGGATCCCACCCCTGACAGAGACCCTACTGTCTCTTCCTCCACAACACCCTCTGCCACTAGGTGTTGCTTCGTCCAATCCAGTCAGCTTTCTCATCTAACTTCCTGCCTGACCCCCAGTTTACCCACTATGGTGGGGAGTGGCCTAATGAATAGAACCCTTAGCTCCCCCCGGAGGCCCGGCTGTGAAATGTATTGGTGTCTGTGATACCTGATCAGATGAACTCCTTCAGTGCCATCGGACGCACCATGGCTCCCCATAGTGGCGGAGCCACAGTACTGCAACGACCAGGACTCTGGGGCGCTGCACTTACCCTGGTTACCAGCTTAAAAGTAAAAAAAACAAACACTACATACTTACATTCGCGTCCCCCGGCGTCTGCTTCCTGACACTGACTGAGCTCCGGCCCTAACAGCAGAGCGGTGACGTCACCGCTGTGCTTTCACTTTAGGGCCGGCGCTCAGTCAGTGTCAGGAAGCAGACGCTGGGGGAGGTATGACGCTGGGTGAGTATGTACTGTTTGTTTTTTTTACTTTTACGCTGGTAACCAGGGTAAACATCGGGTTACTAAGCGCGGCCCTGCGCTTGGTAACCCGATGTTTACCCTGGTTACCAGTGTAAAACATCGCTGGTATCGTTGCTTTTGGTGTCAAACACAACGATACACGGCGATCGGACGACCAAATTAAGTTCTGGACTTTATTCAGCGACCAGCGACATCACAGCAGGATCCTGATCGCTGCTGCGTGTCAAACTAAACGATATCGCTAGCGAGGACGCTGCAACGTCACGGATCGCTAGCGATGTCGTTTAGTGTGACGGTACCTTAAGTCGATAATGTTCCTTTGTTGTTTCTTCACCAGAAAACAAATGCAAATGTAGGAAAAGTTGTTGGGTGAATTATGACACCCGCTTGTAGTCTTTTCAATCACGTTGTTAGAAACAAAAGCTTAGTCCACTGCAACCACTAAATACGGAAAGGACTGTGGTACGCGCACCACCACACTCTTACGAACTGTGACTGAAAAAAAAAATCTGCCCTTACTGCCTCTATCAATCAATCACAGGTCAGCTTTCATTTCTTATACTGCTCAGGTAAAATGAAAGATATGCTATGATTGGAAGCTATGGACACCACCACACTCTTTGGAACCTCGGTTAAGAAAATCTTCTCTGTCCACATCAGCCAATCACAGCACAGCGTCCATTAATTTCTAACCAATCTAATGACACCAAAATCATCCACCAAAGACATGTAAAGGGGTCAAAGTATGGTGCAAGAAAAACCCTATGGAGTCAGTGACTGTGAAACAACTGGACGCAATGGAATTTTTTCAATATTTTTATTGAGTTCAGTGATCAAAAGTAAAATAAAAAATCATCTCTTCCTTTTTCAAACAATTTTACTATTGCAGAGCTGTGTAATTATATGGGTCTTTTATAGGTTACGTGTATTACGGTGTACGGTCCCAGCTGTATAAAGAACCACCATATAGTACATATTACATAAACAGAGCCGCATTGTTCCATAGACGGTGTCTCATTAATCACAGCTCACCCTCCAAAGCTGCAGACAGCACAATACAGAATAACGTAAAGATGGGTGTGAAATAAGACTGTGCTTAGGAAGCAGACCCTCACTTATAGGCGATGTGAACGGATGTCTACGTATTAAATGTTCCACCAGAGAGACACTCGTCGTAAACACTACACCGCTTGCGTTTGACAACCTATGTAGTAATGCTGAGAATGAAGTAGTCATATTTTGGCACTAATGATGGTAATATTGTATACCTGTGTTTTAGATATTATTGCTGAATTAAAAATAAATGAAAAGTGCTTTATTAATTATTATTTTCCTCTTTTTGGACCAACCCTGCTTAGATACTGTACTCCCCTGTGTGAAATAACAAGCATGTTCCATTAAAACAGCCATTAAATTGCATTTTTCAGCTACTGTGAAGAAACTCAATCGATTTTCTTCAGTCAAAGACTGGAGTTCATAAATTATGACGAATCAGTCGGCAGCGCTCTGCCCCGTTTCCATCAAACTTCATCTATTTTGTAAAAAGCTGACTGCAAATGGCGTAAAAAATGACAAAAGTTGTAACATTTTTGTGCAACCGTTTCATATAATTTGACTCCATATTTCTGGCAAAAACTATTGATGAATCGCGCCTTTGTTCCAAATGTAAAACAAATGTCTTGAGAAAAGTGTCAAATGATTTGTTATAATATATATGTTATAATAATATTTATGTTCCTAGGGCAAGTAAAAACAAGCTAAATTCAGGCCTGAGGATTGCAGTTTACAGTATTTTGGTAACAAAAAATATACTGCACAAAAGTGAAATAAAGCATATGGCTAGTGTGACGCTAGTCACTTCTCACGGCCAAGCCATGAGTCAGAGTGGTCAAAGAGTCCAAGGTCAGAAGCCAGGAGAGGACGTCATAAATAGAAGGAAGAGACAAAAATTGTCAGGTAATGTTCCGAGATCAGAGTATCAGGAGGATAATGGATCGGAGATGAAGGAGTTAAACAGGGGGATGGTCAGAACGAAGTCCAAGGTCAGGCAACAGATTAAGCATAGAGAACTCAAGGCACAGGAGAACAAACCTCACAAGCTGAATGTACATCTGGCAGAGTTCTGGGAGACACAGCTCAGTTAAGAAGCATGGCAATTACCTGGAATAATGAACAGCTGATGCCTCACAGTCTCAGATTGGATAGTCAATCAACACACTGACAGCTCAGCACGCCCCTGTACCAGATTGGATGTCCAAGCTGTCAGTAACTGCATCCCAGACACACTGAGGAGTGGCAGCTAGGGCTTGCCTTAATGAATCATTTCCTTTATGGCTATGTGCACACACTGCGGATTTTGCTGCAGATACGCAGCGGTTTTGACGCTGCGGATTCGCAGCTGTTTCCCATGCGTTGTACAGTACCATGTAAACCTATGGAAAACAAAATCTGCAGTGCACATGCTGCGGAAAAACAAAACGCAGGTGGAATGCGCACGAAAACTGCGGTAATTCCGCAGTAAATCCGCAGTGCGGTTTTCCTGCGGATTTACAAAAACAGGTGCGGAAAAATCAGCAGAGATCCAAGCTACGTGTGCACATACCCTAAGATTTCTTGCTGTAATCGAACAAAATGATGAGATTATTTTAATCAGATTTTTATTACAACTACTGTATATTTTTGTTATTTTATTGTTGGAGCTTTTTTTATTATTTATTTAATCTATATAAAAACGACATTTTGAAATATTCTAGTTTTATGATGGTGTCTACCTCAGATACAGTAGGTGAAAATTTCCTGTTGTCTACAGCTCACTTGACGACTTTGCTGAATAGATTGGAGCACAGTCAGCAGAGATAACTTTATGCCAAAAGAGGGCAAGGCTGGAGATCTACAATCAGTTACTAGGTAGTACACTGCACACACACTGACGTTTTATAGGCATTTCTTCTGAGTCTCCTTTGGAGATGTACTTCATCAATCCCTGCAGAATATAGCAAAAAGATTTCTCTGTAAGGACAGTACAGAACGGAAGTGTCCATCTCCAATATGACCACTTGTAGCAAAGTTAAATTTAAAGGATTTAACCAGGACTTTTCTTTTAATACAGGTCTAAAAACTAACAGGCAGGTTGTTGCTACCTACCTGCCTGTTGCGCCTGACACTGATCTCTGCCGGCACAAAGTGGTCACATACCGCTCCTGCTGGCAATTCAGCGGCTTCCACTGATGTCACATTGACATAGCCACACCTTCTCTTCCTCTCTGCTCTGTTGTCGGGACGTGACTGCCAACATCATGCTGACTGACAGCTGACTCCCCATTGCATGACGACAGCAGTCACGACCCGTTAACACTGCAGCTTGGAAGAGGAAGAGCTGCTCTGTTGATGTTGAGCAGCTGAATCACTGGCAAGAGTGGTGACCGCTTTGAGCCGGCAATGGGTACAGCAGGTAGGAAGTTGCCTCTGTTAGTAACCACCTGCCTCTTAGATTTTAGGCCCATGGTAGAAAAAAGTCTTGGATAACCGCTTAAGTGGTCAAGATGTTAGGTCTGGACCAATTCATTGGACCATACACATGTATGGGACTGCTTATAGTTTGGAAAGTCTATTTTTACAATTCTTTGTGAATTTCAATTAGACTTAAGAAGTTTGGAACTAATTACTTGAGTGGACAAGAAAGGAGGATCTGATAAGAAGATAAAGATGAAATAAAAAGTGGCCAAAAGTAGATTGTCAGCAGTATTCTGAGCACATGGCTGGAATTTAGAGAAGAAGAAAGTACTTGGCACAGAGAAATGTAAAACCTGAATAAACAGACTACTCATGACCGCAATGACTGAAAGAGCAAATAGAACGGGACTTTCATCTATGTGTATTTACCTGGGTGTGACAACAACTGGACAAAACCAGGGAAGGGGTGAAACATTTAGAGGAGGCTGCATTAAAGCCAGCAAGTGTCCAAAAATGAGCAAGCCCCCTCTATGAGGTTTAATATGCTACCACTATCTAAGCAAATCCCATCCATATACTTTTCATATCTGCAGTCAATTTTTGTTATGGATTTTCACAGGAGATTTCACCCCTTAATGGAGAATTTCACTACGAACCTTGCTACAAAATTCACACATTACACAAGAACCGGTGGATACTACTACGGGTTTGCCATGCATTTGGGTGAAATTTCACAGGCACATTTTTGACAGATTTTCTAGTCTTCTGAGAGACATATCATTAAAGCTACAGGATTGCACTGACTATTGACTATTACAGGTCTTTTGTGCGTCACTTACACTTCTAATCTCTCTCTGATGTAAATCTTGTGAGTCATTTGCTGGTTTAAAAGCTTGTTTAGGATCATGTTAAACTTTCAAAGTATTGTTTTGGAAACTTTGCCGCCCATAGCAGTAACACCAAAGTAAACAAAAAGGCAGTGCAAGTAAGATTATTGTAAGATGACGAAAACTTGATTGAATATAACAACTATAACATCTGATAAAAAGCAAACCTAAATCATATTATCAAGTAAGACTTTCATGTATCTGACAAGTCAAAACAGCTGCCAAGGAAAGTGCTCATACTAACTTCTCCACTTAATAGGTCCTAAAGGCACCCTTATGATCTCTTTTTCACCCTTATACAGGGATCTGCTGTTTGCTGCAGTGGCCCTAGAGTTGTATCTACGGAGTAGTTGCTGACTGGTGGAGCAAGGTGCCAGTAAGGGGTAGGGGGGTCAAAGCCACAGGGAATGGTACATAAATTGGTAAAAAAATATCCTAAATTGGATTCCAAAGCTTAGTTAGTAGAAAGCTAGGTTCAAGTCCAGAAGGTCTTGTAGAAACATTAGGAAACAGTGTAAAAAAAAAACAGTCCAGGGATAACATTTATAAGACTACACATGGGTTAAACGATAGAGTAAACTAGGAAAAAAGCAGGGTCAGAATAGAAAGTCTGAATCAAATGTACATGAACAAAAAATAAGCAGATGTCACAAAAGGATTTAAATAGAGTTCTTTGTGGTCCTAATGGCGGCTGTCATTGATTTGCCAATTTCTGTCCCCCCCCCCTGATTTCTTGGCTCCAGTAGACCCAGTATTCTACTATTTAATGAAGTCCACATTGCCTCATCTGCTGAGAGAAGCATCAACCCCTACGGAATCTAGGACAGGACAGGTAGGTCTGTAATGGTAACAGCATGCAACAGACAACAAATTCAGCAAAAATTTGAAAAATTGTGTGACAAGATATCTCATAAAGTATCAGGGGCCCTTCACCCCTTCTGAATGATGCTTATAGGGGCTTTTTCACCATTACAAGTGATGAAGATGGCTGCCTAGGGTGCCATTCAAGGAGGGGTGAAATTTATATGTTAAAAAAAAATTAAAGCTGCTTTTGCCTTTTAATGTTTATGTCCACAGGGGATCCTATAAGTCAGACCTTCAGGATGTTAATGTTAAGACAGATCCTAGTTATATACCATGTTATGTGATCAAAACCCTGTCTTAGGCTTTATTCACACATCAGTATTTTTGATCGTTATTTCATCAGTATTTCTATGCCAAAACCAGGAGTGTCTCCAAAACAAAGAACTGATGTCAATCTTTCAATTTTAGCTTTTGTCTGTAAGCCCCACTCCTGGTTTTGGCATACAAACACTGATTATCAGCGCAGAATGACTGTTCAAACCAAGTACAGGTTGGTGTGACCAAACATTTAAGTGCATCTTCACATCTTCTCACCTAGTGTTTTCTCTCTATATCCACTCACATCCTTTTTTGATTGACAGCTCTGGCTTTATAGGGCCAGAGAAGAGCAGAGATTGATGGAAAACAAGAATGTGGGAAGATGCACTTACATGTTTGACCACGCCATGGTGCACTGAGCGCCTGTGCTTGGTTTGACTAGACATTCTTTGCTGACAGAGTCTCTTTAATTGTAGACAGAGCAAAAGGGAAAGTTTGTTGTAGCGAGCTGCCTCCCAGCCCAGTAAAAGAAGCTTCAGTTAGTCCCAAAATATGTGGGCTCACCTTAGACCTGGAATAGAAAGAAATAGGACACAAAACAGAAGGCACCACAAAAACCCCACACCTTACAAAGGACTTGAGTGAAAGATTCAACATAAAGATGGATGTTATGAACATATAATAGATCACAGCACAGTTATTGATGGTGACTTACAGAGGACGTTCTTTCAGATGGAATCAATCACTTTTCCTGTCTTTTACATCTGGCCCAGACCGGCATGACAACTTCTCCAGTCACGGCTCAGCTGCAGAGATTACAACAAAGACACATCTGACATCACACATTTCCAGCCCCATCACCATCTATTCCCAACCTACACAAAGTCCTCATCCTGCTGATCCTCCAATACTGAGCGGCTGCTGCCGTCTGTGTCATTACTACTGCACCTGCTGTGTGGTTCTGTGTACCCTCTAATATTCCTCCTACGGGAGCCCTGGATTCCCCTTGCATTGCACTCGTAAAGTATGATATCAACTAAAGTGCCCCACAAAAACTAAGATACCCCTACAGTGAATTCTTCCACAATACTCTCCACACGCACAGTATGGTGATCCTACTGTACCCCATCCCTCAACTGCTCCAGAAAAATATGTGACTCTAACACAGTATGATCCCCCAACTGTGACCCCCACACAGCCCTCCATGTAGCATAATGTGCCTACATACAATATAATGGCCCCACACCTCTCCATATTGTATAATGGCCCCCACACAGTATGATGGGCCCCACACAAACGTTCACATTGTATAATTGCTTGCATACAGTTTAAAGGCTCCCACATAGCCCTCTAAATATTATAATAGCCCCCACATAGTCCTCCATACAGCATAATGCACACCAAATGCACCCCATAGTCCATACAGTATAATGAACCCCATAGTCTATACAGTATAATGCATCTCATACCCCATACAGTATAATGCATCTCATACCCCATACAGTATAATGCATCCCACAGTCCATACAGTATAATGAACCCCATAGTCTATACAGTATAATGCATCCCACAGTCCATACAGTATAATGCACTCCATAGTCCATACCGTATAATGCACCCTCATACCGTATAATGCACCCTATAGTTATCCATGCAATATAAAGTACCTCATAGTTC
Source organism: Ranitomeya variabilis (assembly GCF_051348905.1). Lineage (NCBI taxonomy): Eukaryota > Metazoa > Chordata > Amphibia > Anura > Dendrobatidae > Ranitomeya > Ranitomeya variabilis. The sequence goes on from NC_135236.1 coordinate 85,521,448, forward strand.
ACATAGAATAATGCACCCCAAAGTTCATACAGTATAATACACCACATAGTCCTCAATACAGTTTTATGGCCACCACAATGTTCTAAAAAAAAGAAAATATAATACTTACCTCCCCACCTCGTTCCCCACTGCTCCGGTCTCCGCAGCTTGTCTTCTGAAACGTTGTACATCTCGGCGTAGAGAACGCCTTCTAGTTATCTCATCGCTCTGGGACGTCAGATGCCGAGGAAGAATGATGGGGTATGAAGTGTCAGGTGACGATATATGAAAAAATAAAAAAATTCAAATCACCCTCTTTTGCCCCAATAAAAATAAAATAATTATTAAAGAAAATGTAAACACACATATTTGGTATGACTGCTTTCGTTAAAGTCTGATGTAGCAAAATATAAAGTAAATTAATCTGATCAGTAAACGGCATAATGAGAAAAAAATAAAAATGCCAGAACTATGTTTTTTGGCAGCCGGAACATTGCAATAATATGCAGTAAGAGGGAATTGAAATATCATTTCTGCCAAATAAATATCAGTAAAAACGACAGCTCAGAGCGCAAAAAATAAGCCATCAACCAGCCCCAGATCCTGAAAAACGAGAACGTTACGAGTCTTGGAGAAAGGCGACAAAAACACCATTGTGATTTTTAACAAATTCACAAATTTTTCAACAATTAACTAACAAAAACAAAATACCGTATTTTTCTGACCATAAGACGCACTTTTTTCCTCCAAATTTGGGAGGAAAGTGTGGGTGCGTCTTATGGTAGGGATGTAACGTGGGGAGGGGGCAGCAGCGAGTGGGATTGCACTGGGACGCAGGAGGCAAAAAAATGTCCCTGCCAGGCTTCAGGAATCAGTGCTGGGGAAACCACATGGTCCCGATCATTAAAGTGCAGTGAATATTCATTAGTTGCTTCCCCGCCCACCTGTCAGCTGAGCTGTGAGCAAGGAGCACCAAATGAATACTCCTTCACAGGGACACACATGATTTCCCCAGCGTTGGATTCCTGCAGCTGCTGGGGAGATCTGTGTGTCTGGTGGAGGAGGAGGCAGGAGCAGGGGCCAGAGGGGACAAGATCGCTGCATACCTGCCTGGCTGTGCTGAGTGCTCCAGCACAAGGACCTGTGTGATGTCAGGAGTGGGCGGGCTGGAGCATCACATGGCAGCACAGAGCCCTCCCTCTTCTGATGTCATCACAGGTTCTGCAGACACCACACTACAATCTGCAAGCTTACTCCTGTGCTGTGGAGAGGCAACAAGAGGGAGCGCTCTGTGGTGTCATGGGATGGGATGCTTCAGCATTTTACCTCACCACAGCTGGCTGGCTGCCACAATTAAAAGGTTAGTCTTTACAACACACAATAAAGCACTCTGCCACTCCTATGGTGAACTATAGCTCCCAGCATGCCATAGGATCTGCAGGACATGCTGGGAGTTATAGTTCTCCCAATGGGATCTCAAAGCAGCACTCCAGTGTTATTTTTTAGTGCTGGAGTGGTGCTTTAAATATAAGCCCTGTGCCCTCATTCTTATACTCCCCCTCCAGCATCTTCATATAGTACTTTACAGCCACCACACTGGTCCCGTAGCTTCCAACATAACAGCATACTATTATATATAATAGCAACACATATAATAGTATGTTATTAAATATTTTACCACCTTTTTTGCTTCAAATATTTTTTTCCCTATTTTCCACCTCTAAAACCTGGGTGCGTCTTATAGTCCGGTGCGTCTTATAGTACGAAAAATACGGTACATGTTTGATATCTTCGTAATTGTACTGACCTGTGGAATCATATTGGCAGATCAGTTTTACCATATAGTGAACATGGTATACAACAAAAAACAATTGTGGAATTGCACTTTTTTTTTGCAATTTCAACTCTCTTGGAAGTTTGTTTAGGTTTTCCAGTACACTATATGGCAGAATGAGTAGTGTCATTCAAAAGTACAACTCGTCCCGCAAAAGACAAGCCCTCATATGGCTATGGGGAAGGAAGAATATAAAAGTTATGGCACTGGGAAAGAGGGGAAGAAAAAAAAGAAAAAAAAAAGGAGAATGGCCATGTCATAAAGGGGTTAATATAGAATCATACTATTTATGACTGGGTTTTATTAAATGGTTTTATAGAATATTTATTATTATTTCTTAATTGGTAAACCCTAATTAAAAGCCGCGGCCTTTTATGACAAGTTCTGACTTGTCTGTTGTTTTATGGTTAACCCCTTAAGCCCATATGACGTACTATCCCGTCGAGGTGGGGTGGGCCTTAATTCCCGGTGACGGGATAGTACGTCATACTGTTTAATGCGACATCGCGACTTAAGTCGCGGTGATCGCATTAAATTGCCGGTGCCATCTTACCTGGATGAAGATGGCGCCGACATCCCCGGGCCTGGCTCCGCCCCCCAGGCCTTTGGATCGCTGTGATTGGCTATTCAATTCTGAACAGCCAATCACAGCGTTCCTCATTGTTTCAGCCAATCGGAGCGGCTGAAACAATGAGGTCGCAGGCTAGGATCGAGTACCGATGTACTCGATCCTAGGGCCGGTGCCTGGCAACGCCAGACACCGGCAAAAACCCCCCGGATTGGCGCGATCGCCGATCGTATCGATCGCGCCAATCACAGGTATTACCGCCGCTGTGCCCTGCTGTGCTGGCCTGGATCGGTGCTGCAATAGCACCGATCGTAGGCCAGAGCCTAGTGCAGGCCCAGGAGGGCCTGCAGGAGCTGATTGGCGCGATCAATGCGATCGACGATCGCGCCAATCACAGGGCACAGCGGCGGTCACGTTATGACCGCTGTGTGTATTACCGCCGCTGTGCCCTTCTGTACCGTGCGCCCTGCTCCCTGCTGTCCCCTTCTGCAGTGGCCTGGATCGGTGCTGCAATGGCACCGATCACAGGCCAGTGATTAGTGCAGGCCCAGCAGGGCCTGCAGGTGCTGATTGGCGCGATCGATGCGATCGACGATCGCGCCAATCACAGGGCACAGCGGCGGTCACGTTATGACCGCTGTGTGCCCTGCTGGTGACCTGGCAGTGACCTGCCTAGGATAGGAGGGATCCAAGGCACTTGCCATGGTCACCAAGCCCTGCAGGGATTGGTGGGATCGATGTTATCATTCGATCCCACCAATGACAGCTCACAGCAGCGGTGTGACCGCTCTGTGACCTGTCTGTCACCTGCAGGTGACCTGTGTGACCGCTCTGCAGGGGTCCTCACTCTAGCTGAGGACTCCTGCTGAGCGGTCACACAGCCAGATCCTGTCTTGCTGGGCCTTGTGGTGCTACAGAAGCCTGTAACGCCACAATCCCCTGCGATACAAAAAAAGCGAAAGAAAGAAGAAAACCAAAGAAAGAAGAGAGACTACAAAAGGTAAGTGCTAACAGCCCCTACCCGGTCTCACTTCACCCCCCCATCCCCCCCTCCATCCACCCCATCCCCCCTCCATCCCCCCCTCCATCCACCCATCCCCCCCTCCATCCACCCATCCCCCCTTCCCCCCTCTTTTTTACCCCCTCCGTCCCTCTTTGCGTCGCCTCCGTGTGCACTTTTAGCAGCCGCCGAGCGTTGATTGGTGACGCAGTTCACTGACCAACACTCGTGCTCGCTTTTTTTTCAGCAGCCCCCTTTTCCCAATTCCGTACACCCATCCCGCAGCCGCCAAACTTTGATAAGTGACGCAGTTCACTTATCAGAGCTTGTGCCTGCCGTTTTCCTTTTTTTTTTTTCACCACATCTCCGTGCGCTCACCCCGCCGCATCTAACCCGTGCTTTCTTTTTTTTTTACCCCACATCTCCGTGCGCTCACCCCGCCGCATCTAACCCGTGCTTTCTTTTTTTTTTACCCCACATCTCCGTGCGCTCACCCCGCCGCGTCTAACCCGTGCTTTCTTTTTCTTTTTTTTTCCCCCCACATCTCCGTGCGCTCACCCCGCCGCGTCTAACCCGTGCTTTCTTTTTTTTTTTCCCCCCACATCTCCGTGCGCTCACCCCGCCGCGTCTAACCCGTGCTTTCTTTTTTTTTTTCCCCCCACATCTCCGTGCGCTCACCCCGCCGCGTCTAACCCGTGCTTTTTTTTCTTTTTTTCTCAAATCCCTGTGCACGCACCCAGCAGCCGCTGAACTTAGATAAGTGACGCGGTTCATTTATCAGAGCTCTCGTGCCTGCGTTTTTTTTTTTTTTCACATCCCCGTTCACACACCCAGCAGCCACCGAACTGTGATAAGTGACGCGGTTCACTTATCAGAGCTAGGGCCTGCTGTTTTATACTTTTCTTTCAAAGGTTTTTTTTTTTCCTTTAACTTTTTCTTTTCAGTGTAGTTTGCACCAAGCACTATCCCCCCACACTTACACAGTTACCAATAAAGTGCACCCAAGCACCACACTTACAAAAAAAATGTCCCGCTCGTCCCGTTCGTCCCAACAGCGCTATTCAGCGGAGGAGGCATATTCTTTCCTTGCCTCCGACACTGATAGCGAGGGAGAGGATCCCACTTTTCTTTATTTTTCTGATTCTTCCTCATCCTCTTCCCACTCCTCATCTTCCTCCTCCGGCCCTGCGGAACCGCCACGCAGACGCCGCAGGACAGAAGATGAGGCTAGGCCCATCGGTGATGAAGATGAAGCGCCCACCATTGCTGAAGACGAACCAGCGCACCCCACTGCGGACCCCATATGGACCTCGCCACCCGAAAATTACGAGCCACTGATTCCTGATTTTGTGGCAGAATCAGGAATCAAGTTTGACACCACCGGCCTCACAGAACTAGACTTTTTCAAAGTCTTTTTCTCTGAGGCTTTCGTCAACCTCATGGTGGAGCAAACTAATCTGTATGCTCGGCAATTTTTGGACCAAAACTCGGGTTCATCATATTCTAACTGGTCTCCTGTAGACGCAGTTGAAATGATGCAGTTTTGGGGCCTGGTCCTCCACATGGGGATCCTGAAGAAGCCTGAACTTCGGCAATATTGGAGTGTGGATATTTTATATAACACTCCAGTATTCCGAATGGTCATGACCCGGACGCGTTTTGAGGCCATCCATAAGTTCCTGCATTACAACGATAATGCACGGTGTCCCGCACGAGATGACCCCAACTTTGACCGTCTGTTCAAAGTTCGGCCGGTCATCGAACACTTCAACAAAAAGTTTGCAGAAGTGTACGTGCCTCAAAGGGACATCTGCGTGGATGAGTCCTTAATTCATTTTAAGGGGCGGCTTAGATTCCGTCAATACCTGCCCAGCAAGAGGGCCAGGTACGGAATCAAACTCTACAAGCTGTGTGAGAGTACCTCAGGGTACACCCACAGCTTTAGAGTCTACGAAGGGAAGGACAGCAGGATTGAACCGCCTGAGTGTCCTTCTATCCTGGGAGTGAGTGGGAAAATTGTGTGGGATTTGGTGCACCCACTGCTGGATAAAGGTTATCACCTCTATACCGATAACTTTTATTCCAGCATCCCACTCTACAAATCTCTCTTTGCGCGAGGTACCGCAGCCTGCGGTACTGTCCGCAAAAGTCAGAGAGGCCTCCCGAAGACGCTACTTGGGCAGATGCTCAGAAAAGGCGAGAGCAAAGCCCAATGTAGCGACCACCTGCTGGTTGTCAAGTACAAGGACAAAAAGGATGTCCTTCTGTTGACCACCATACACGGTGATGGCAGCGCCCTCAGCACTGTACGGGGTACCTCTGCACAGGTCTGCAAACCGGACTGTGTACTGGGGTACAACAAAAACATGGGGGGCGTTGATCTCTCCGATCAACTCCTCCAACCATACAGTGCTTTGAGAAAGGCCCGGGTGTGGTACAAAAAGCTGTCCGTGCACATCGTACAAATGGCAATGCTCAACGCTTTCCTGCTGTCACGATGTGCACGCAACACCGATACGTCGTACCTTCATTTCCAGGAGGTAGTGGTTAAGGCCCTGATGTTTGGCACGAGGGAAGGAGCGGGCTCCAGTACTTTTGGAACTGAAGGTACACGTGTCGTACCAGGCCAGCATTTTCCAGGGGTGGTCCCGCCAACTGAAAAAAAAGGTAAGCCGCAAAAAAGGTGCCGAGTGTGCTACAAAAGAGGAATTCGAAGGGACACCACCTATCAATGCGACACCTGCCCCGACAAACCTGGCCTGTGTATGAAGGATTGCTTTAAATTGTACCACACCTCCATGCACTACTAATTTACTTTACAGGAAATAGAATAATTCCAAAGTTGGCACATCTAGGTAAGTTCTCTGGGGGTCTACTTTCCAAAATGTTGTCACTTGTGGGTTTTTTTCCTGTTTAGGCACATCAGGGGCTCTGCAAACGGAACATGACGCCCGCAGACGATTCCATCAAAGTCTGCATTCAAAAACGTCAGTACTTCCCTTTCGAGCCCCAACGTGTGCCCAAACAGTTTTTTCCCACATGTGGGGTACCAGCGTACTCAGGACAAATTGGACAACAACTTTTGTGGTCCAATTTCTCCTGTTACCCTTGGGAAATTAATAAATTGGGGAATAAACGATCATTTTTGTGGGCAAAAAATAGGATTTTTTATTTTCACGCATGGGCGGTATAAACTTTGGTGAAGCACTTGGGGGATAAAAGTGCTCACCACACATCTAGATAAGTTCCTTAGGGGGTCTAGTTTCCAAAATAGGGTCACTTGTGGGGGGTTTCCACTGTTTAGGCACATCAGGGGCTCGCCAAATGGAACGTGACGGCCGCAGAAGATTCCATCAAAGCCTGCGTTCCAAAACGTCACTACTTCCCTTCCGAGCCCTGACGTGTGCCCAAACAGTAGTTTTCTCCCACATGTGGGGTACCAGCGTACTCAGGGCAAATTGGACAACAACTTTTGTGGTCCAATTTCTCCTGTTACCCTTGGGAAATTAATAAATTGGGGACGAAAAGATCATTTTTGTGGGCAAAAAATAGGATTTTTTATTTTCACGCATGGGCGGTATAAACTTTGGTGAAGCACTTGGGGGATAAAAGTGCTCACCACACATCTAGATAAGTTCCTTAGGGGGTCTAGTTTCCAAAATGGGGTCACTTGTGGGGGGTTTCCACTGTTTAGGCACATCAGGGGCTCGCCAAATGGAACGTGACGGCCGCAGAAGATTCCATCAAAGCCTGCGTTCCAAAACGTCACTACTTCCCTTCCGAGCCCTGACGTGTGCCCAAACAGTAGTTTTCTCCCACATGTGGGGTACCAGCGTACTCAGGGCAAATTGGACAACAACTTTTGTGGTCCAATTTCTCCTGTTACCCTTGGGAAATTAATAAATTGGGGACGAAAAGATCATTTTTGTGGGCAAAAAATAGGATTTTTTATTTTCACGCATGGGCGGTATAAACTTTGGTGAAGCACTTGGGGGATAAAAGTGCTCACCACACATCTAGATAAGTTCCTTAGGGGGTCTAGTTTCCAAAATGGGGTCACTTGTGGGGGGTTTCCACTGTTTAGGCACATCAGGGGCTCGCCAAATGGAACGTGACGGCCGCAGAAGATTCCATCAAAGCCTGCGTTCCAAAACGTCACTACTTCCCTTCCGAGCCCTGACGTGTGCCCAAACAGTAGTTTTCTCCCACATGTGGGGTACCAGCGTACTCAGGGCAAATTGGACAACAACTTTTGTTGTCCAATTTCTCCTGTTACCCTTGGGAAATTAATAAATTGGGGACGAAAAGATCATTTTTGTGGGCAAAAAATAGGATTTTTTATTTTCACGTACGGGCGGTATAAACTTCTGTGAAGCACTTGGGGGATAAAAGTGCTCACCACACATCTAAATAAGTTCCTTAGGGGGTCTAGTTTCCAAAATGGGGTCACTTGTGGGGGGTTTCCACTGTTTAGGCACATCAGGGGCTCACCAAACGCGACATGGCGTCCAATCTCAATTCCAGCTAATTTTAGCTTGAGAAAGTCTTATGGCGCTCCTTCCCTTCTGAGCCCTGCCATGCGCCTAAACAGTGGTTCCCCCCCACATATGGGGTATTGGCGTACTCAGGACAAATTGGACTACAACTTTTGTGGTCCAATTTCTTCAGTTACCCTTGTGAAAATTAAAAATTGGGGACTGAACCATCATGTTTGTGGAAAAAATACGTTTTTTTATTTTCACGTACGGGCGGTATAAACTTCTGTGAAGCACTTGGGGGATAAAAGTGCTCACCACACATCTAAATAAGTTCCTTAGGGGGTCTAGTTTCCAAAATGGGGTCACTTGTGGGGGGTTTCCACTGTTTAGGCACATCAGGGGCTCACCAAACGCGACATGGCGTCCAATCTCAATTCCAGCTAATTTTAGCTTGAGAAAGTCTTATGGCGCTCCTTCCCTTCTGAGCCCTGCCATGCGCCTAAACAGTGGTTCCCCCCCACATATGGGGTATTGGCGTACTCAGGACAAATTGGACTACAACTTTTGTGGTCCAATTTCTTCAGTTACCCTTGTGAAAATTAAAAATTGGGGACTGAACCATCATGTTTGTGGAAAAAATACGTTTTTTTATTTTCACGTACGGGCGGTATAAACTTCTGTGAAGCACTTGGGGGATAAAAGTGCTCACCACACATCTAAATAAGTTCCTTAGGGGGTCTAGTTTCCAAAATGGGGTCACTTGTGGGGGGTTTCCACTGTTTAGGCACATCAGGGGCTCACCAAACGCGACATGGCGTCCAATCTCAATTCCAGCTAATTTTAGCTTGAGAAAGTCTTATGGTGCTCCTTCCCTTCTGAGCCCTGCCATGCGCCTAAACAGTGGTTCCCCCCACATATGGGGTATTGGCGTACTCAGGACAAATTGGACTACAACTTTTGTGGTTCAATTTCTTCAGTTACCCTTGTGAAAATTAAAAATTGGGGACTGAACCATCATGTTTGTGGAAAAAATACGTTTTTTTATTTTCACGTACGGGCGGTATAAACTTCTGTGAAGCACTTGGGGGATAAAAGTGCTCACCACACATCTAGATAAGTTCCTTAGGGGGTCTAGTTTCCAAAATGGGGTCACTTGTGGGGGGTTTCCACTATTTAGGCACATCAGGGGCTCACCAAACGCGACATGGCGTCCAATCTCAATTCCAGCTAATTTTAGCTTGAGAAAGTCTTATGGTGCTCCTTCCCTTCTGAGCCCTGCCATGCGCCTAAACAGTGGTTCCCCCCACATATGGGGTATTGGCGTACTCAGGACAAATTGGACTACAACTTTTGTGGTTCAATTTCTTCAGTTACCCTTGTGAAAATTAAAAATTGGGGACTGAACCATCATGTTTGTGGAAAAAATACGTTTTTTTATTTTCACGTACGGGCGGTATAAACTTCTGTGAAGCACTTGGGGGATAAAAGTGCTCACCACACATCTAAATAAGTTCCTTAGGGGGTCTAGTTTCCAAAATGGGGTCACTTGTGGGGGGTTTCCACTGTTTAGGCACATCAGGGGCTCACCAAACGCGACATGGCGTCCAATCTCAATTCCAGCTAATTTTAGCTTGAGAAAGTCTTATGGCGCTCCTTCCCTTCTGAGCCCTGCCATGCGCCCAAACAGTGGTACCCCTCCACATATGGGGTATCAGCGTACTCAGGACAAATTGGACAACAACTTTTGCAGTCCAATTTCTCCTGTTACCTTTGGGAAAATAAAAAAATTGTTGCTAAAAGATCGTTTTCATGACTAAAAAGTTAAATTTTCATTTTTTCCTTCAACATTGCTTTAGCTCTCATGAAGCACCAGAAGGGTTAATAAACTTCTTGGATGTGGTTTTGATCAGCTTGAGGGGTGCAGTTTTTAGAATGGTGTCACTTTTGGGTATTTTTTGCTATATAGACCCCTAAATGTGACTTCAAATGTGAGGTGGTCCCTAAAAAAAATGGTTTTGTAAATTTTGTTGTAAAAATGAGAAATTGCTGGTCAACTTTTAACCCTTATAACTCCCTAACAAAAAAAAATTTGTTTCCAAAATTGTGCTGATGTAAAGTAGACATGTGGGAAATGTTACTTATTAAGTATTTTGTGTGACATATCTCTGTGATTTAAGGGCATAAAAATTCAAAGTTGGAAAATTGCAAAATTTTCAAAATTTTCGCCAAATTTCCATTTTTTTCACAAATAAACTCAGGTAATATCAAAGAAATTTTACCACTATCATGAAGTACAATATGTCACGAGAAAACAATGTCAGAATCACTGGGATCCGTTGAAGCGTTCCAGAGTTATAACCTCATAAAGGGACAGTGGTCAGAATTGTAAAAATTGGCCCGGTCATTAACGTGCAAACCACCCTCGGGGCTTAAGGGGTTAAAATGGGCGTCTGTTATCCCATGTGTATGGGGGTCTTAAGCCCTATTCATAAGAATAGAGGAGTAGCAGAAATGTCCGCCATGTGTGAATGTACGCTGACTTTCCCACAGCCAGCTGTAGACTGAATATATAAATCCGTTCAGTCGGCCTCACAAGAGGAAGTCATTTGGAGAAGTCTCTAGGATAGAGATATAATATTGCTAAACTTCTCACGCAGGAGTCATAGTGTAAGCAGAAGATTAGAGGCCTGCTCAAACTGGTTCTCCATGGCCTCCACCCAGAGTGAGGCCAGGTGTCTGGAGATCAGTGACGTCAGATGGGATGAGGGAAACCCCTACTGACTCATAGTAACCCTTCATGACAGTGCAGAGCAAGCAAATAATATAATCCTCGCCAGACGGCAATGTGAGACTTATGGGAGACACGCTTCCTGGTCATTTCACGCCATGTCGACAGCTACTAAGCACATCTATTTTAAGACCTTCACAAAGCCCTTCCGTTATCTAGGGCTCGGGGTAAAAAAAAATTTGATTGTGAGACAGTGTCCCTTTCACTACAAAAGTCTATAAAATGTCTATTCAGAGATGAATCTTCAGTTCAGAGGAGACATCTGACAATTCCCCAGCACTGTAAGGCTCAGCTCACATGTATACAGTGCTTTCCACTGGATGGATATGCAGGAATTGCAAAAAAAAATTGTAATAAGATGTATATGACAGCGAGGCTTGGACTGGCCCACTGGAGAACAGGAGAATCCTCCGGTGGGCCACTACCCTCTTATATGAGCGGCACTTGGCACTATACACTTGAATCATTATGTACAGACAAAGGCGGCATCTTATTCATATAACAATCTACCCAGGTCATTGTTATATAAATTTGTGATTGAGGATAATGTCACATTTGCATGTAGTTGACAAGTGGGGCCCTGGAGTTGGTTACTGGTGGGCCCCAGTCCGACACTGCACCATATAAATAGACTAAATGGGCACAAAAATGGTCTTTTGAATAAATTTTGTCAGGTTTTAAGTATTTTTGGGACATAAATAAAATGTAGTAGCTGACCACGTTTTTTGGTCCCTAACAAAACATGTGAAATACATATTGTACATTTGTTTCTCCATTATTCTCCTTGGAAGACGTATAGCAGTGCTAATAATATGTCTGTATACATACGAATATATTGTATATATATATATATATATATATATATATATATATATATACAGTATATATGGAGCGTCCCCACTGCCTCAGGGCCGAGGGGTACCCGGTACCGGGCCTCTGTGTCTCAGTCCTGGGGTTGTCACGGTGGCTAGACCCGGCCCGTGACCCTGCTGAGGGGCGTCCAATGAAGGTGGAGAGTGATGTTGTTGTGGTGCGGTGCAGGTCGCAGTAAATAACGAGGACACCAGGTTGCAGTCTCTTTACCTCTATACTGAAGGCTTCAGGATCCTCAGTCCGGAATACGGTTAACCGGGCTGCGTGAGTCCGGCCGGTCCGATGGCACCTTCAGAGTTCCCTTTGCAGGTGGAAATCTGTGCCAACCTTCTAGCGCTTGTGTGTTGTCGTCCTCCCATGCTGTGCTTACGGGATAGTCCCCACAACTGTTGTGTCTGTTTCTGAAGTTCCCTCACAACTCGATTTTGATGTTCTTCTTCTTCCCCCCAGATGATATGGCTAGGACGGGTAGGCTCGGAGCTCTTCCGGGACCCTAGTGTCGCCCCTCTCCAACTGTTGCCCCCTATGTCTTCTTAGGTGATTTGAGTGAGACAGCCCGCCTATAACTGACTGTCCTTCCGTAGGTTAGAAGTAAGGCCTGGAGCTCAATACTTCCTCGGCGTTTCCGGCCACCGGCTACGTGCCTCAATAGGATGTTGCCTCGTCTTACAGCACGACTCCTACTGGTGTTTCTCCTTGTTGCGTTGATCTCGTTTCTCACTCAGCACAATAAACCTCGCTTCTTGTCCTTTCTTGGGGTACCGCCGCGATGAAGTGCAGGCGCGGTCCCGTAACGTTCTTTCCTGTTCGCTAGGCCTCTGTCAGGATCCCACCCCTGACAGGGACCCCCCTGAATCTTCCCCTGCAACACCCTCTGCCACAGGATGTTGCCTGGTTCCAACCCAGTCAGCTTCTCACTAACTTCCTATCTAACCCCCAGTTTTACCAGATTGTGAGGAGTGGCCTAATACATAGCACCCTTAGCTCCCCCTGGAGGCCAGACTGTGAAGTGTATTGGTGTCTGTGATACCTGGTCAGGTGAACTCCTTCAGTGCCATCAGACATACCATAGCCCCCCTTAGCGGCGGAGCATCAGTACTGCAACGACCAGGACTCTGGGGCGCTGCATATATACCCCGTATATATTTAATTATTTTATAATACATTTAATGATTTATTGATGTTGTGAATTTTAGGATATGTTCTTAAGCCCAGCCACACTTATTTACCATTAGCAGAAACACTGAAAGCAACTGGGGGCAGATTTGTCATTCAACACACAGCAGAGTCTGACTTTCACCACAGACTATAATGAGTTCCATTAACTTTCTGTCCAGGTGTCCATGATATTTCAAACCTAAGTTTTTGTTCCTATCAGTTGAAACTCAGATTGTTGCTTCAACGCTCTTATTTTCCATCAAGCCATCTCCTTGGTGCTCCTCTCTGCCCTCAGGCCGTCTCCTTGGCGCTCCTCTCTGCCCTCAGGCCATCTCCTCAGTGTTCTCTGATACTAAGGTCATCTCCTCAGCATTTCTATCTTCCCTCCTTAACCCCTTAACGACCTATGGCATGCTATGTTCGTCATAGGTCGCATCCCCCTTCCTTGTTGCTTCAGCGCTGAGCCCGCACCTTATACAGCACATGACAGGTGATCTGACCAGCAGTCATGTGCCCCTAACAGCCGGGGGTGGAATTGCTATCCACCCGCGGCTGTTAATATGTTAAATGCTGCTGTCAAACTCTAACAGTGGCATTTAACATGGTCGCTCCGCCCATCGGTGCCTGTGTCACATGACCACGGGTCACCTATGGATTGGTGTTATTTATCTGAGGCATCTAGAGGTGCCAGGAGACATTCCATACACCATGACCGCTGAGCGCATGCTGTGGGGGTGTATGGACTCACTGCTACCGCCGGAGGGGCACGAAGCTGCTCCTGCACCACCTGGGCCCCATGGACTTGTATGGCTGCCCGAACTAGGTCCAACAAACAAGTTAACCCCTTAACTCCCACCATGTAAAATGTCATGAGGCCTGTCAACCCTATGGGCTCCCCAGCCTTTCTGATAGTTGTGATAAACCACTTCTGTCTTCTCAGCGGACATAGCAATGCCGAGCGCAAGCTCAGCTAGTCAAAACACAGGCTGTGCAGCGCAGTGCTACACTCATAATGACAGGGGTGGGCTCTCCTCCTAGGACAGTGGGACAGTGACCCATATCCTGGACTGTCCCGCTGGATCCGGGACTATCCCGTCGGATCCGGAACATTTTGGGAGCTATGTTTACTGTTTTAAACTTTATGTACAACTTTTTAAAAACCTTTAGAAATAGCATAGAACTATTTCATTAAATTTATAGTGGCAGAAAATCTGGTTTAGTATAGTAACTCTCGGTCAGCTGTCTGTAGCCGGTTTTGGTTTCTCTGAATAGACAGATTTGCATTTTGAGGTCACCATAGGGATCATTTGATTAGACAAACATTGAGACGCTGTCATGGGGTAGACTTAGGTTGATTCACTATAATAAGAGGAACTCTAGTTTTGTTCTCTGCTTCTTGTAAATTGGCAGCTGACTACAATTATTTTTTTTCCTTGAGTTTTGAGTGAGAAAAGTCATCTAGGGCTTAGGCTACACAGCGACATATGTCACGCAACAGAGATTTTCAGGCAAGTAGGCAATCAAAAACATCTGTAAAACTTGTCTCTGCCTTGCTGCCACTCAAATATTTTAGACCTGTGATTTTGCTGAAAATAATGACCAAATCACAGAGAACTTACACGCAAGTCACAGGCACATGTGATTTGCATTAAAGTCCATGCCCAGTGAGTCACGTGTGACTGTGAACTAGCAGTAGAAAACCCAACACATCTCGAAACTTTGCGACTCTGTATCGCGGCTTCAGGAAGTTGCCGGTAACAATGTGAGACCATAGGAAATCATTAGATATGCTGTTGCAATGCGATACTGCGATATCAGTGTCAAGCAACACATGTCGCCGTGTAGCCTTATCTAACACTTAGATGACCAAGGTGTCGCCCAATACATATTGGAGAACGGTTGATCAAACTCGTTGATTTAGACTAGACCGAACGACAATTTAATGTGCATGGAGACTTCCTGACTCTTCCTGACAGATGATGATCGGAAAGAAGAGGATCAAGGAAGTTGAATTGCACAATATTTTTGTTAACAGGAATGATAGTTCACCGTCAAAAGTGGTTGGCATCGGCTACAAAAACCAAAACACCTTGGATAGCTGTTGGACAAACACTTGTTCATCCGACAACTATCTCTTCTGAATCTGCCATTTAGAGGAATATATTTGATAATTGTTTATGTATTTTATGAGATGAGTGATATAAGCCACTGCCAGACTCCTCATCTATGGCTATGTTCACACAGGCATATTTCACAGTCCGTACATGCACTGCAGTGCCTGGAGCGACCACGTGTCTCCCGGCCCAAACATACAGCCTCATAGACACATACCGGTATGAGCTGTAAGTTTGGGCATTGTGAACTGTATGTGGACTGTGATATACGCTTGTGTGAAGCCGGCCTAAGATGGTTGGACGATCCTGCCAAAATTTGCTGGTTTGGATTACTTTAAAATGTGTATGGGGGCCTTTATTCCCCTACGTGTTCAGCCTGATTAAGCATGCATATGTATGAATGGTGAGGAGTGGAGCTATGAGCGATGACTGTGACCGCTCCATAACTGAAAGCTGGTGGAAAACTGAAAGCTGCAGTAAAGGTACCATCACATTAAGCGACGCTGCAGCGATATCGACAACGATGCCGATCGCTGCAGCGTCGCTGTGTGGTCGCTGGAGAGCTGTCACACAGACAGCTCTCCAGCGACCAACGATGCCGAAGTCCCCGGGTAACCAGGGTAAACATCGGGTTACTAAGCGCAGGGCCGCGCTTAGTAACCCGATGTTTACCCTGGTTACCAGTGTAAATGTAAAAAAAACCCAAACACTACATACTTACATTGCCGTGTCTGTCGCGTCCCTCGCCTTCAGCTTCCCTGCACTGTGTAAGCGTCGGTCCTAAGCACAGTGGTGACGTCACCGCTGTGCTTTGCTTTACGGCCGGCACTGACACATTCAGTGCAGGAAGCTCTGAGCAGCAGCGCGGACGCCGGGGGACGTGACAGACATCAGAGGGTGAGTATGTAGTGGTTTTTTTTTTACTTTTACAATGGTAACCAGGGTAAATATCGGGTTACTAAGCGCGGCCCTGCGCTTAGTAACCCGATATTTACCCTGGTTACCATTGTAAAACATTGCTGGCATCGTTGCTTTTGCTGTCAAACACAACGATACACGCCAATCTGACGACCAAATAAAGTTCTGGACTTTCAGCAACGACCAGCGATATCACAGCAGGATCCAGATCGCTGCTGCGTGTCAAACACAACGATATCGCTATCCAGGACGCTGCAACGTCACGGATCGCTGTCGTTATCGCTGCAAAGTCGTTTAGTGTGAAGGTACCTTAAGACAATTGGGCAGCATTGTAACTCTATTTACATGCAGGTTAAACCTACTGTACAGTATATATTCAATTAAACAGAGATTTCTAACGTGACCGGTTTTGTTTAACCCCTTCCCGACCCATGACGCCACATAGGCGTCATGAAAACCCGTGCCAATCCGACCCATGACGCCTATGTGGCGTCATGGAATGATCGCGTCCCTGCAGATCGGGTGAAGGGGTTAACTCCTATTTTACCCGATCTGCAGGGAGAGGGGGAGTGGTGCTTCAGCCCAGGGGGGGTGGCTTCACCCCCCCGTGGCTACGATCGCTCTGATTGGCTGTTGAAAGTGAAACTGCCAATCAGAGCGATTTGTAATATTTCACCTAAAAAACAGGTGAAATATTACAATCCAGCCATGGCCGATGCTGCAATATCATCGGCCATGGCTGGAAAACCTGAAGTGACCACCCCCCACCCCACCGATCGCCCCCCCACCGCTCCGTTATGGGGTCCGGTCCCCTCCGTCCTGTGCTCCGCTGCCCCGTGCTCCTGCCCGCTCCCCCGTCCTGCTGTCCGCTCCCCCCGTCCTCCGATCACCCCCCCTGTGCTCAGATCCACCCCCCCACCACCCCTTCATACTTACCGATCCTCCCGGTGTCCGGCCGTCTCCTCGCTGGGCGCCGCCATCTTCCAAAATGGCGGGCGCATGCTCAGTACGCCCGCCGGCCGGCAGATTCCTTACAGGTACATTTTGATCGCTGTGGTAGGTTCTACCACAGCGATCAAAATAAAAAAAATAATAAATAAACCCCCCCTTTATCACCCCCATAGATAGGGACAATAATAAAATAAAGAAAATATATATTTATTTTTTTTCCCACTGTGGTTAGGGTTAGAACTAGGGTTAGGGTTAGAACTAGGGTTAGGGTTACGGGTAGGGTTAGGGTTATGGCATGTGCGGATTTGGCAGCGGATCCGCAGCGGATCGGCCGCGGATCCGCAGCGGATCGGCCGCGGATCCGCAGCGGATCGGCCGTGGATCCGCAGCGGATCCGCGGCAGATCCGCAGCGGATCGGCCGCGGATCCGCAGCGGATTGGCCGCTGCGAATTCGTAGCAGTTTTCCATCAGGTTTACAGTACCGTGTACACCTATGGAAAACCAAATCCGCTGTGCCCATGGTGCGGAAAATTCCGTGCAGAAACGCTGCGTTGTATTTTCCACAGCATGTCAATTCTTTGTGCGGATTCCGCAGCGTTTTACACCTGTTCCTCAATAGGAATCCGCAGGTGAAATCCGCACAAAAAAACACTGGAAATCTGCTGTAAATCCGCAGGTAAAACGCAGTGCCTTTTACTTGCAGATTTTTCAAAAGTCGTGCGGAAAAATCTCACACGAATCCGCTACGTGGGCACATACCCTTAGGGTTAGGGTTGGAATTAGGGCTAGGGTTGGAATTAGGGTTACGGGTGTGTTGGGGTTAGGGTTGTGGTTAGGGGTGTGTTGGGGTTAGGGTTGGGATTAGGGTTATGGCTACAGTTGGGATTAGGATTAGGGGTGTGTTGGGGTTAGTGTTGAAGTTAGAAATGAGGGGTTTCCACTGTTAGGGCACATCAGGGGTCTCCAAACGCAACATGGCGCCACCATTGATTCCAGCCAATCTTGCATTCAAAAAGTCAAATGGTGCTCCCTCCCTTCCAAGCCCCGACGTGTGCCCAAACAGTGGTTTACCCCCACATTTGGGGTACCAGCGTACTCAGGACAAACTGGGCAACAACTGTTGGGGTCCAATTTCTCCTGTTACCCTTGCAAAAATAAAAAATTACTTGCTAAGACATAATTTTTGAGGAAAGAAGAATTATTTTTTATTTTCACGGCTCTGCGTTGTAAACTTCTGTGAAGCACTTGGAGGTTGAACGTGCTCATCACACATCTAAATAAGTTCCTTGGGGGGTCTAGTTTCCAAAATGGGGTCACTTGTGGGGTGTTTCTACTGTTTAGGCACATCAGGGGCTCTGCAAATGCAACGTGACGCCCGCAGACCATTCCATCAAAGTCTGCATTTCAAATGTCACTACTTCCCTTCCGAGCCCTGACGTGTGCCCAAACAGTGGTTTACCCCCACATATGGGGTATCACTGTACTCACAACAAACTGGGCAACAAACATTGGGGCCCAATTTCTCCTGTTACCCTTGTGAAAATAAAAAATTGCTTGCTAAAACATCTTTTTTGAGGAAAGAAAAATGATTTTTTATTTTCACGGCTCTGCGTTGTAAACTTCTGTGAAGCACTTGGGGGTTGAATGTGCTCATCACACATCTAGATAAGTTCCTTGGGGGGTCTAGTTTCCAAAATGGGGTCACTTGTGGGGTGTTTCTACTGTTTAGGCACATCAGGGGCTCTGCAAATGCAACGTGACGCCCGCAGACCATTCCATCAAAGTCTGCATTTCAAATGTCACTACTTCCCTTCCGAGCCCTGACGTGTGCCCAAACAGTGGTTTACCCCCACATATGGGGTATCACTGTACTCACAACAAACTGGGCAACAAACATTGGGGCCCAATTTCTCCTGTTACCCTTGTGAAAATAAAAAATTGCTTGCTAAAACATCTTTTTTGAGGAAAGAAAAATGATTTTTTATTTTCACGGCTCTGCGTTGTAAACTTCTGTGAAGCACTTGGGGGTTGAATGTGCTCATCACACATCTAGATAAGTTCCTTGGGGGGTCTAGTTTCCAAAATGGGGTCACTTGTGGGGTGTTTCTACTGTTTAGGCACATCAGGGGCTCTGCAAATGCAACGTGACGCCCGCAGACCATTCCATCAAAGTCTGCATTTCAAATGTCACTACTTCCCTTCCGAGCCCTGACGTGTGCCCAAACAGTGGTTTACCCCCACATATGGGGTATCACTGTA
This sequence comes from Ranitomeya variabilis, assembly GCF_051348905.1. Taxonomy (NCBI): domain Eukaryota; kingdom Metazoa; phylum Chordata; class Amphibia; order Anura; family Dendrobatidae; genus Ranitomeya; species Ranitomeya variabilis. The sequence continues at coordinate 85,540,369 of NC_135236.1, forward strand.
CTCACAACAAACTGGGCAACAAACATTGGGGCCCAATTTCTCCTGTTACCCTTGTGAAAATAAAAAATTGCTTGCTAAAACATCTTTTTTGAGGAAAGAAAAATGATTTTTTATTTTCACGGCTCTGCGTTGTAAACTTCTGTGAAGCACTTGGGGGTTGAATGTGCTCATCACACATCTAGATAAGTTCCTTGGGGGGTCTAGTTTCCAAAATGGGGTCACTTGTGGGGTGTTTCTACTGTTTAGGCACATCAGGGGCTCTGCAAATGCAACGTGACGCCCGCAGAGCATTCCATCAAAGTCTGCATTCCAAAACGTCACTACTTCCCTTCCGAGCCCCGGCATGTGCCCAAACAGTGGTTTACCCCCACATATGGGGTATCACCGTACTCAGGAGAAACTGGACAACAACTTTTGGGGTCCAATTTCTCCTGTTACCCTTGCAAAAATAAAAAATTCTGGGCTAAAAAAATATTTTTGAGGAAAGGAAACACATTTATTATTTTCACGGCTCTGCGTTATAAACTTCTGCGAAGCACTTGGGGGTTCAAAGTGCTCACCACACATCTAGATTAGTTCCTTGGGAGGTCTAGTTTCCAAAATGGGGTCACTTGTTAGGGAGCTCCAATGTTTAGGCACACAGGGGCTCTCCAAACGTGACATGGTGTCCGCTAATGATTGGAGCTAATTTTCCATTCAAAAAGCCAAATGGCGTGCCTTCCCTTCCGAGCCCTGCCGTGTGCCCAAACAGTGGTTTACCCCCACATATGGGGTATCATCGTACTCAGGACAAACTGGACAACAACATTTGGGGTCCAATTTCTCCCATTACCCTTGGAAAATTAAAAAATCCTGGGCTAAAACTCATTTTTGAGGAAAGAAAAATTTTTTTTTTATTTTCACGGCTCTGCGTTATAAACTTCTGTGAAGCACCTGGGGGTTATAAGTGCTCACTATGCATCTAGATAAGTTCCTTGGGGGGTCTAGTTTCCAAAATGGGGTCACGTGTAGGGGAGCTCCAATGTTTAGGCACACAGGGGCTCTCCAAACGCGACATGGTGTTCGCTAACGATTGGAGCTAATTTTCCATTCAAAAAGTCAAATGGCACGCCTCCCCTTCCGAGCCTTGCCGTGCACCCAAACAGTGGTTTACCCCCACATATGAGGTATCAACATACTCAGCAGAAATTGCCCAACAAATTTTAGGATCCATTTTATCCTGTTGCCCATGTGAAAATGAAAAAATTGAGGCTAAAAGAAATTTTGTGTGAAAAAAAAGTACTTTTTAATTTTTACGGATCAATTTGTGAAGCACCTGAGAGTTTAAAGTGCTCACTATGCTTCTAGATAAGTTCCTTGGGGGGTCTACTTTCCAAAATGGGGTCACTTGTGGGAGCGCTCCAATGTTTAGGCACACGGGGGCTCTCCAAACGTGACATGGTCTCTGCTAGCGATGGAGATCATTTTTCATTCAAAAAGTCAAATGGCGCTCCTTCCCTTCCGAGCCTTACCATGTGCCCAAACAGTGGTTTACCCCCACATGTGAGGTATCAGTGTACTCAGGAGAAATTGTCCAACAAATTTTAGGATCCATTTTATCCTGTTGCCCATGTGAAAATGAAAAAATTGAGGCTAAAATAATTTTTTTGTGAAAAAAAGTACTGTTTAATTTTTACGGATCAATTTGTGAAGCACCTGGGGGTTTAAAGTGCTCACTATGCTTCTAGATAAGTTCCTTGGGGGGTCTAGTTTCCAAAATGGGGTCACTTGTGGGGGAGCTCCAATGTTTAGGCACACGGGGGCTCTCCAAACGCGACATGGTGTCCGCTAAAGATTGGAGCCAATTTTTCATTCAAAAAGTCAAATGGCGCTCCTTTCCTTCCAAGCCCTGCCGTATGCCCAAACAGTGGTTTACCCCCACATATGAGGTATCAGCGTACTCAGGACAAATTGGACAACATCGTTCGTGGTCCAGTTTTTCCTTTTACCCTTGGGAAAATAAAAAAATTGTTGCTAAAAGATCATTTTTGTGACTAAAAAGTTAAATGTTCATTTTTTCCTTCCATGTTGCTTCTGCTGCTGTGAAACACCTGAAGGGTTAATAAACTTCTTGAATGTGGTTTTGAGCACCTTGAGGGGTGCAGTTTTTAGAATGGTGTCACTTTGGGGTATTTTCAGCCATATAGAACCCTCAAACTGACTTCAAATGTGAGGTGGTCCCTAAAAAAAATGGTTTTGTAAATTTTGTTGTAAAAATGAGAAATCACTGGTCAAATTTTAACCCTTATAACTTCCTAGCAAAAAAAAAATTTGTTTCCAAAATTGTGCTGATGTAAAGTAGACATGTGGGAAATGTTATTTATTAACTATTTTGTGTCACATAACTCTCTGGTTTAACAGAATAAAAATTCAAAATGTGAAAATTGCGAAATTTTCAAAATTTTCGCCAAATTTCCGTTTTTTTCACAAATAAACTCAGAAATTATCGACCTAAATTTACCACTAACATGAAGCCCAATATGTCACGAAAAAACAATCTCAGAATCGCTAGGATCCGTTGAAGCGTTCCTGAGTTATTACCTCATAAAGGGACACTGGTCAGAATTGCAAAAAACGGCAAGGTCATTAAGGCCAAAATAGGCTGGGTCATGAAGGGGTTAAACTGTTGGAATCTCCACCGATTGCCAGAATGGAGAACGAGTGTCCCTTCACTCCTGGAAGCAAGATTGTGGGCAGGATGAGTTGAATGGAGCGTCTGGTCACGTCTACACCCTGCCACTGCATTCTAGTCTTTGGCACTACCCACTCCACCTAATTTTTTGAGAATTTGATCATATTTATGAAAGATGTGTGAATTCCAACAGCCAGGCCAGCAGTCTGTGGCCACTAGACCTGAGGCCTGCGAACCACCTCTTACCTGCGACATCTGTGGCTCTTCTTTTGATTAGCCGGCCTTGTCATCCTAGCAGTGTGACACATACACAATGTCATGTCAGGCTGGCTAATCAAAAGAGGAGCAGTGAATCCAAGTAGTAGACAGTTCACAGGGATTCCGTCCAGAGGCTATGGAGAGCTGATGTGGCCGCTAGACCGGGGTCCGGAGAATTTATTTGCTCATCTCCAATATTTATACAATTTTTATGGTTTTTGGGTATCAGCTAATGTAGAAAATTTAACAAGGTCCAGCCTCTTTTAAATAGTCTTTCACTTGTAAAGCTAAATTTGAGAAATCTCAATAAAGACCTCAATAATTGTACATTTTTTATGATTTCGACCGTTCTTGAGGTCGTTCATCTTTTTTTTCACTTACTTGTCTGTCGCCTGCTTCTGGTTAAATCTATTTATGAAAAAAGCCAGATATTGGCAGCCGCTGAGGTTTCCATTAACTACAGTATTTGCACTGCTCTCATCAGCACTACTGACTGCTAATGATTTTTTTCTTTTTGCCGCTACAGACTGCAGAAAATGCGTTTCACTTCCAGTGTTATTTGCAGCAGTCCGTCTATTACTGAGCAGGCCAGTCACTACGAGAGTGTGTGAACGATCAGCGACTGATGCTGATCCAGCACTTCCTGACCCTTCGTTCCCGCTGGACCCGATGCAGTCAGGAAGACAAGGGAGGTGACTGGGATTAACTCAATCATTTTGGCTCCACACAGACTGCTCTCTGTTCCCCACCTGTGCTTTCCTGGCTCTCCCATTGTATCCGCGTGCGTAATTGCACTGGATGGGCTCTCTTACAATGACGCCGTCTCGGACACAATAGTGATATGCGCTCCAGTGGCGTAATCTGGACTGTGAATGTGCAAATCCGGATTACCATCCCTTCCAATTCCCTGATTATTACACCTGTCACATAGCGACTTGTGCCAAGTACAACCCCTCACTCACAGATCTATTTCAGTATCCATCTGTGTAAGTTTCCAGAGTTTCTTCATTCTCTTGGTGTTCTAAAATTCATTAAAGGGCTATTCCTATCTCCAAAATCCTATTCATATATGTAGTAGGTGTAATAACATTAGCAAATACCTCCAATTAAAAATGTATAGTTCTTCTGATTTGTCATTTACCCTGTGTGCAGGGCATTGCAGTAGCTTAGGTATCCATGGTTACGCCCACTAACTAACTAACTGCCACTATATGAGTGTCATAACCATGCTACTGCAATGCCCTACACATAGCTAATCAGAAGAACTATCCTACAATTGTAATTAGAGGTATTTGCTATTATTATTATTAATATATGCTACATATTGGGATAGGATCTTGGGGATGGGAATACCCTTTTAAGAGCATTTTTCATTATTTCTATATCTGGACTGGAGCCCTGTGGCATGTGTGGTATCCCCTGCGCCCTTGCTTAGTAAACCCTCATGACATCATATGTGTCCTATGCTGCAATGTAATAAAGCCATGGGACCTAGCAATAAGAAGAGGCGATGCCTCAAGTAGTAGGAGATTTAGGCTATGTGCACACGTTGCAGAACTGCCGCGAAAATTTCTGCGGCAATTCTGCAACTCCCTGCCGCTGGTATAACACATGCGGAATTGGCATGCGTATTCCTGCTAAACACTAGCGTTTTACAAGCGTAATTAGCTTGCAGAATGCTAACATTTTCCAGCGATCTGTAGCATCACTTGGAAAACTGATATGTTGGTCACACTTGTCAAACATAGTGTTTGACAAGTGTGACCAACTTTTTACCATTGATGCTGCCTATGTAGCATCAATAGTAAAAAGATGTAATGTTAACCCCTTTCTGCCAGCTGACGGAATAGTACGTCAGCTGGCAGATTCCCTGCTTTGAGGTGGGCTCCGGCGGTGAGCCCACCTCAAAGCCCCGACATGTCAGCTGTTTTGTACAGCTGACATATGCGTGCAATGAGCGCGAGCGGAATCGTGATCCGCCCGCGCCCATTAACTATTTAAATGCCGCCGTCAAACGCTGACAGCGGCATTTAACTAGCGCTCCCGGCCGCGCGGCCGGAGGTGCTCGCACCGCTGACCCCATCACATGATCGGGGGTCATCGGTGCATTGCCATAACAACCAGAGGTCTCCTTGAGACCTCTATGGTTGTTGATGGCCGATTGCTTTGAGCGCCACCGTGTGGTCGGCGTTCAAAGTACACCTGCATTTCTGCTACATAGAGGTGATCTGTGCTTCACCTCTATGTAGCAGAGGCGATTGTGTAGTGCATGCTTCTAGCCTCCTATGGAGGCTATTGAAGCATGCCAAAAAAAATTTTAAAAAAGTGTTTAAAAATATAAAAAAAATAAAAAATATATAAAAGTTCAAATCACCCCCCTTTTGCCTCAATCAAAATAAAACAATAAAAAAAAATCAAACCTACACATATTTGGTATCGCCGCGTTCAGAATTGTCCGATCTATCAATAAAAACAAAGGATTAACCTGATTGCTAAATGGCGTAGCGAGAAAAAAAATCAAAACGCCAAAATTATGTTTTTTTGGTCGCCGCGACATTGCATTAAAATGCAATAACGGGCGATCAAAAGAACGTATCTGCACCAAAATGGTATAATTAAAAATGCCAGCTCGGCACGCAAAAAATAAGCCCTCACCGGACCCCAGATCACGAAAGTTGGGACGCTACGGGTATCGGAAAATGGCGCAATTTTTATTTTTTATTTTTAGCAAACTTTGGAATTTTTTTTACCACTTAGATAAAAGAGAACCTATACATGTTTGGTATCTATGAACTCGTAATGACCTGGAGAATCATAATGGCAGGTTAGTTTTAGCATTTGGTGAACCTAGCAAAAAAGCCAAACAAAAAACAAGTGTGAGATTGCACTTTTTTTGCAATTTCATCACACTTGGAATTTTTTTCCTGTTTTCTGTTACACGACATGGTAAAACCAATGGTATCGTTTAAAAGTACATCTCGTCCCACAAAAAATAAGTCCTCACATGGCCATATTGACGGAAAAATAAAAAAGTTATGGCTCTGGGAAGGAGGGGAGCGAAAAACGAAAAAATGCAAAAAAGCTCCGGGGGTGAAGGGGTTAAAATTTAAAAAAAAAAAAAAATAAAAAAAAAATTTGTGATATTCTCACCTACCGGCGGCCCCCGCAGCGTTCCCGCTCTCACAATGCTCCTGTTCCCAGTGATGCCTCGCGACAATGACCCCAGATGACGTAGCATCACGCGAGACCGCTACGTCATCACAGGTCATTGTCGCAAGGCATTACTGGGAACGGGAGCTGCCGGGAGCATCGCTAAGGCCTGGGCTGGATTCAGGGGCCGCCAGAAGGTGAGTATATAACTATTTCTTATTTTAATTCTTTTTTTTAACAGGGATATGGTTCACAGGGCCTGAAGGAGAGTCTCCTCTCCTCCACCCCGGGTACCATCTGCACATGATCCGCTTACTTCCCGCATGGTGGGCATAGCCCCATGTGGGAAGTAAGCGGATCAATGCATTCTTATGTGTGCGGAATCCCCGTGATTCCGCACAAAGAATGAGCATGCTGCGTATTTTTCCGCGATGCGATTCCGCCGCTGAAAAATACGCAGCATTAGCACAGCATTGCGGACTCCCATAGAATTCAATGGGTTGTGTTGCAAAAAAAGCAGCAAAAACGCATACAATCTGCAAAGTGTGCACATAGCCTTACAGAGCTTTGTTGAAAAATTTCCGATATGGTGCCTACACCAAGTTCCTAAAAAACTATTTGCTCACTTCTAGTAATGGAGAGCATTTTATTATGGCCCAGCTCACCTAGGAAGGGATATAACTCTTATTGATTGCACCCTCTAAAGTTATTAGAACTTATTTGCAGTACCACACACAGCCACACTTGTATGTATGGCGCTGTTCCTGAAAGTATGGCGCTGATCATGATCGATTAGGTCAAAGTGGTCAAACTCTTACCTGTCCAACAATGATGATAGATAGAAATAGATTTTTTTATAATTTGGCAGGGAAATCCTCTACAATTTTCTTGAACTATAAAGAAACCTTTGTGGTGGATTTTATAGTGTGAACGTTTTGGGGCTCACGTGGGTGTACCACTTTTTTGGATCACGAGAAGCTGTGATTTATGCAGAGATAATTATTTTTCTTAGCACACCCATCAATTATTTCTGCAATGCAATTTCGAGTTAATGCTTGCATCAGCTACCGTAGTTAAATGATATAATAACACACTGTTGTACATTCTTCTTATTAGAATATATAATATATAAAGGAGAACTAATAGACTAGTAAAAAATAATTATTTCATTATGGGAAAACTTCATATAAACAAACATGGAAAATGTTGACCTGTTTTCCACAATGCACCACTGCTAATAGACAATCTTTTGTGACATCTTTTCATTTCACTTTAATGAATCTTAAATGAAAAAAAAAATGTCTAGTTCTAATCAAAAATTTCCAAGCGTTTTATGAATACAGCTCCACTGCAGAGTCAACTCATGACGTAACTTGATCGAAGTGCTGCTTCATGGTTACAGACTGAAAAAACCCTCCGCACAGATTTTAGGCATTACTCCCCTGCTTCTTAATAATCCACTTCTGAGCTCTCTGCAGTCATTTATGGTCGGAGTAGGATAGTGTTATTCATACACAACATATTTTATATTCCTGTGGAGATTGCTGTGCTTTATACTCTTGCAGAATCTAGTTAGCACAGCCTTATTAGTGTGACAGAAAAGAGAGAAGATACAGGTACACGGTCAACACCCACTGAGCTCTGAACTTGCAGATCCACAATCTGGCATTTCAGAAAAAGCAAGTTTTAAAGATAAAAAAAAAGCAATAGAGAAATCAGGCAATAACATGGAGTAGCCTGGCCATGAACACAATGGAATAAGTAAATAAAATTCTAAGAAAAAAGTTGCAAACTAAATAAAACCTTAAAGAACAGGGACGGGAGCAATGTCGCACTTGGGTGCCAAGGGCCCACCAATAACATTGATTTTGGGGGTCTCACTTTTCACCTGCATTCAAATATTACACTACCCTCATTCACAAATTTACCTATATCTCTATATAATAATAAGCTGGGTAGTTTGGTTAATGAATGATGAGATGCTGCTTTTTTCTGTACAGATTGAATCAAGTGAATTATACCAAGCACTGCCCATACATTGGGGTTGGTGGTCCAGATCCCCTCCGGGGATTTCCACTACTCCCCTGTGGGCCAGTCCGGGCCTGGACGCTAGATAGGTACAAACCAAACAGCATCAATCTTTCAAATCCAGCCAGTTAACCCAACCTTCCACCACCTAAAACATCTTACCTCGCTCTGATGCAACGGGCGAAACCCTCTGAGCCAGCTATTGTATCGCTTCAACAAAACTATCACCTGATAGGCCTGATCTGTCATCCCTCACCGATCTTGAGTAGCCAGCAGACCTCATCAGCAATGGGACTCGGAGTGACTGTGGGGCTTTCGGGAGGTAGGAGGCTCATTGACACCCTTGCAGGGTGAAGCCCCTGAAGTGGTGTAAAAAGGAAGACCGGGCTGCGGGTACCTGTACCAAGCCGAGTCTGGAACTGTTAAGCCTGCCTCACTTGTTGCCTGGAGGGAAGAATGAGGAGCGGGACCAACCTCATGACCCGGGTAGGAGGGGCAAGATAAAAGGAAAAGTGTGCACAGCAGCCAGCAGTTTGGGGCGAACCAGCAGCAGCGTGCAGCCGGGTGACCAGCATGCTCTGTCCCCTAAGTGCCGGTGCATTGGTTGGTCCCCGCCATCTCCAGCAGGACTGCTGAGGTGAGAGGTACCATGCGCTGAGTGACAGAGTATTACGCATGAGTAGAAGAAAGAAGGCCAACCGCCGGACAGAATCGTGAGGCCTTCCCTGACAGTGACTTTGAGCCCATTCCCGTTTGACACTGGAAGTGCTGCGGCCTTGTTTGCTTCAGCCGCGCATGTTTATGGACTAGGGGCTCAGCGGAAGGTACCGGAGACCGACCGCTGCCGCCAGAGGAAGGACCATCGTTTAAAGGACCCCATCTAAGGACATCTTCCCGTATGCTCCCAGTGCTACAACCCTAAGAGCTTCATTCTGCTTGACGATCTACCACGCAGTCTTCACAGAGGGACTAGAGGTGCCAGCGGAGAGCCCATACACGCTCCTTCTACTACCTTTCCCCACTGAGGTAGCTATCTTGTGGACAACATGGTGCTGCAAGTCCAAAGACTGTTGTGGCGACCCTGTAGGGGATGTACATATGTTTTTGTTCTCTTCTCCTCCCCAACTCCTTTTTAATGTATACAATGAATTTGTTATTAATGTGTTCGTACAGGGTGGTACTGCTACACATAAAGTGTATTACCACCGTGTACAAGAGTACTGCTACACCTCATGTGTATTGCTCTGTATATTTGATTGTCTACACATACAATGTTTTACACATTTACACACATATAGTAGATAGGGAAAGTTTGTCCCCGGGCCCAGTATAGTGATAGGGGTGTAGTGTCCATAGTTGGCAAATAGAGGGGGGCACTGTAGCATATGGTTAGAGAAGGAGGGGCACAGTGGCAGAGGAATTGTGTAAGCTTCCTAGTTTAGTGAGTCAGGGCCTGGGCGCCAGTGCAGCTCACAGGTCTGCCTGGCCAGAAGTCGACGGGCCCAGCAACATTAAAGAAAGGGGCCCAGCATAGAAAAGCTACACTGAAGGTTCCTCTAGGAGGAAGAAGCATGGAAGGCCGCGGATATGGCTAATAGAAATCTGTCCCTATAAAGAGAGAAGTCTGGTCAGCACGGGAAGTACAAGCAAGATGTGGCAGGTCTTTGCCTGGGCAGCAGTTCTTAAAACCGGGGCGAAGCGGTGTAGGACTCCCCCATGTGAGGCAAGAATTCTGGATGGAACAGGTTCGACCCGAGGTTGAATATAGAAAAGGAGAGGACAGAGCAGGGACAGAAAAGAAGATACTGACTGTGATACCCGAGGTGCCTGCATTGGAGCAAGTTGTGCTGAGTAAACAAGTTCATATTGAAGTTAAGCCGGAGTGTGTCTCCTTTATTTCGGAACCGTCTGTGAGGAATACATCCCCATAACGGACAAGTTCAGACGGTGCTGAGAATCAGTACAGAGGTAACGCAGCAGAGAAATGTGAATTGATGCGGGAAGGGAGCCAGAGAGCGATTCAGGGATTGCTGTCGGCTATGGCTGCTGCCCTGGCCCCGACCCCTACAACCTTATAAGAAGACACCTATGTCTCATTTATTTTATTTTTAAGGGTCACCTTCCAAAGACTGCTCCTCCAGTAACCCCAAATAACCATCATAAGGGCTAAAGGGGGAAAAGATCAAAACCTTCCAGTTATTACTACACAATTCATATACTGAAACAATAATTCTTTACTGACATCTGGTGGCGGTTTACAGAAGTGCATAAGGCTTTTCAAAAATAATTGTATCAGACACTTTTTCCCTCTACTGGTTTCTTTGAGCTGTAACAAGGGCAGGGTCACCGTTGCCACCTTGCACATCAGGCAAGTGCCGGGGCCCTGGACAAATGGGGGGGTCCAATCGCCGTCGGGGACAATGGGTTCCTCTGATGCTCTTTCTCCCATCATACGCCCTCTGTGTCTGAGCTCTGTGACATCTCAGCATAGAGTGCGATGATGACATTACAGCGTACCCCCTGTGCTGAGCAGTACAGAAGGTCAGAATACGCAGAGGAGACCGGAGCAGTGAGAGAACATGGAGAGGTGAGTATTTCATTATTTTTTTATGTATGGAACATTATATGGGGCCCCTTATACTGTATGGAGTAATATACGGGGCCCATTATACTGTATAGAGTAATATATTATCATTATGCTTAATGTGAAAAGAAGCAGGCCCAGATACAAAGCCCTAACATGAGGGAGTGAAAACACATGGGCCCTGACACCTGACACGGACTTTTACCTTTATAGATATATAGATAACATTTTCAGTATCAACTACTCACCCTCTAGGCCCTCAAAGCAACACGAATCCAAGAGAAGTAGTGAAGGGGTGGCACTCTGATTTCCGGTAAAAAAAAATCTTGTTTATTTAATGCATCAAGATTAAAATTGTGGAGGTGGGGAAGGCGGTTCTGTAGTTTATAACGGTCGTTTTGCGTGTGGATCGCCCCCAGAGTAGGGCGATGGGGTACTCAGTACCTGGTCCTGCGGTCCGGGGGATGTCACGATGGCTGACCCGGTCCGTGGCCCTCAGGGGCGTCCAGTAAAAGAGTTTATATATGGGCAAGGTGCAACAAAGAACGAGGAGACAGGTTTGCAGTCTTTTACCTTGTTTACTGAAGACTTCAGAGGGTATCCTCAGCCCGGAGCGCCATATGACAGGGTAGGCAGAGTCCGGTCGGTCTGAAGGCAATTCCAGAGTCCCCTTATCCAGGTGGAAATCAGTAGCCTTCCTACTAGCGCCTGGGTGTTGAAGTACCTCCCTGCTGAGCTCCTCGGTAAGGTCCTCACAACTGTTGTAGATGTTCTTGATGTTATGTCTTTCTCTCTGTCCCCCAGATGGTGTGGATAGGACAAACCCGTATGACTGATGGCCTGAGGCTTGATTACAGGGACCCTAGAGACGCCCCCGCCCCCACAGTTGCCACTGAGTCTTCTTAGGTATTAAGGTCGGACAGCCAACTTGGAATTGACTGTCCTGCCAGTCTCTGGAGCAAGGCTTAGAGAGAGTTGCTCCCTCGGTGTTCCTGGCTACCGGCTTCTGCGCCTCAGAAAGGAGCAGCTTGTTCCTGGCTGATCTCCCTCTGATATTCCTCTCCTGTGCTCTGCTTTCCTGCACACTCTCTGCAGTATGTTCACCTTTTAGTGTCTTTTCCCAGGAGTTGCAGCACTTCAGGCCAGCAGAGCTCCTCTCGTCCTGGCTACCTGACAGGAACTAAACTCCTTTCCCTCCAGATCAGGATGTCAATAGGGGAGTTCACCCTAAACAGGCTTAGAGCTCCCCCTTCTGGTCTGGAGTGTGAAGATGTTGCATGTGTGTAATACCTGAATGTGGTTGTCTTTCATTGCCTTCAGACATGACATCACTTCTCCCCTGAAAGGATAATGACATCACTGCGACGGCCAGGACACTGGGGCGCCGCACGTGCTTCTTACGCTTCAATGGGTGGACTTGGAAGAGTGAGAGCAGACACCGCTGGAGGTGAGTATAAGTGTTGATATTTTACTGGGTACGAACATATGGATTGAGAAGAGGTTGTCCAAATTGTGGAAAACCATTTAATTTTTTGGGATGGCCAAGTCAAAGTTCTGCCCTAAATCCTATCGAAATGTTGTGGGAGGGCATAGAGCAAACAGTTTATGGGAGAGATCCTATCATCATGTCGGAGTGAAGCTGTTTTGTAGGGAGTATTCCCCCGAAGCCGATGTGCAGGACTAATAAATAATTATCGGAAACATTTAGATGTAGGTGTTGCAGCTTAAGGCCGGGGACACACACAACGTATAAAAAAACGGTCCGTATTTTACGGCCGTAATACGCAGAAAAGTCCCCAAAATAGTCATCCGTAGGCAGGGTGTGTCAGCGTATTTTGCGCATGGCATCCTCCGTATGTAATCCGTATGGAATCCGTACTGCGAGATTTTCTCGCAGGCTTGCAAAACCGACATCTAATGGATTTATGTGCTCAAATGTTCGGTAAAACATATATACAGTATGTATATATATGTCATTGAGACACATATATATATATTCTGTATTTATATTTCATTCAGCGCGATATCTGTGAAAAGCCGGTAATTCAATTGCCGGCTTTTCATTTCTCCTGCCTAAACCCGACAGGATATGAGACATGGTTTACATACAGTAAACCATCTCATATCCCCCTTTTTTTTGCATATTCCACACTACTAATGTTAGTAGTGTGTATGTGCAAAATTTGGCCACTGTAGCTGCTCAAATAAAGGGTTAAATCGCGGAAAAAATTGGCGTGGGCTCCCTCGCAATTTTCTCCGCCAGAGTGGTAAAGCCAGTGACTGAGGGCAGATATTAATAGCCTAGAGAGGGTCCATGGTTATTGGCCCCCCCCTGGCTACAAACATCTGCCCCCAGCCACCCCAGAAAAGGCACATCTGGAAGATGCGCCTATTCTGGCACTTGGCCTCTCTCTTCCCACTCCCTTGTAGCGGTGGGATATGGGGTAATGAAGGGTTAATGTCACCTTGCTATTGTAAGGTGACATTAAGCCAGATTAATAATGAAGAGGCGTCAATTATGACACCTATCCATTATTAATCCAATTGTCTGAAAGGGTTAAAAAACACACACACATTATTAAAAAGTATTTTAATGAAATAAACACACAGGTTGTTTTATTATTTTATTGTTCTCTCAATCCATCAGAACACCCTCGCTTGGCAAAATAATAAACGCACAAGATACATACCTTCTGATGATCTGTCACGTCCAACGAGGTAATCCATCTGAAGGGGTTAACTAATATTACAGGCAGGAGCTGCGCTAAAGCACTCGCTCGTGGTTGTAATCCCCGGGTAATGAAAGGAAATCTGAGTGATCTGTACTTACTTAATTGAGTTGTGGTGAGGCGCCCTCTGGTGGATGTTCTCATGAACTGGAGCCTTGGAAAAGTTCCCACGCTCGAGTTCATATGAGTTCATCCAGATTTCCTTTCATTACCCGGGGATTACAACCACGAGTGAGTGCTTTAGCGCAGCTCATGGCTGTAAAATAATTAACCCCTTCAGATGGATTACCTCGTTGGACGTGACAGATCATCGGAAGGTATGTATCTTGTGGGTTTATTATTAAATGTATACTGAGGAAGGAGATAGATGTCTCCGAAACGCGTTGTCTATTCTTTTTGGTCCATATCGCCATCCGTACCTTACCCCTCGTCACGTGCGCGGTCACGTTGCATACTATGGCTCACAGGTCCTGCGCAGGCGCCGATTGCACTGCCCGCACCGGAGGGGGATTCGAGTCGCCTCTAAGTTATTGCAGCGCTGTTCACGGGAATACAACGTCCTGTTACTAGCCCGGGCAGCGAAGCGGCATCCTGAGGACTTTCTCCAGCGGCGGATCCCTATTCAGGATCATTATCACTTCCCTTATGGATTCCTGTTAACCCCTTCCCGACCTTTGACGCATACGCTGCGTCATGAAAGTCTGTGCCAATCCGACCTATGACGCAGCGTATGCGTCATGGAATGATCGCGTCCCTGCAGATCGGGTGAAGGGGTTAACTCCCATTTTACCTGATCTGCAGAGACAGGGGGAGTGGTGCTTCAGCCCAGGGGGGGTGGCTTCACCCCCCCGTGGCTACGATCGCTCTGATTGGCTGTTGAAAGTGAAACTGCCAATCAGAGCGATTTGTAATATTTCACCTAAAAAAATGGTGAAATATTACAATCCAGCCATGGCCGATGCTGCAATATCATCGGCCATGGCTGGAAATACTTAAGTGACCCCCCCACACCCACCGATCGCCCCCCCAGTCCTCCGTTATGGGGTCCGGTCCCCTCCGTCCGCCTGCCGGCTCCCCCGTCCTCCTGTCCGCTCCCTCCTTGTTTGAATTCACCCCCCCTGTGGTCCGATCACCCCCCTGTGCTCCAATCCACCCCCCACCACCCCTTCATACTTACCGATCCTCCCGGTGTCCGTACGTCTCCTCGCTGGGCGCCGCCATCTTCCAATATGGCGGGCGCATGCTCAGTGCGCCCGCCGAATCTGCCAGCCGGCAGATTCCTTACAAGTACATTTTGATCGCTGTGGTAGGTTCTATCACAGCGATCAAAATAAAAAAAATAATAAATACCCCCCCCCCTTTATCACCCCCATAGGTAGGGAGAATAATAAAATAAAGAAAATATATATATATATTTTTTTCGTTTTCCACTAGGGTTAGGGTTAGAACTAGGGTTAGGGTTAGAACTAGGGGTAGGGTTAGGGGTAGGGTTAGCGTTACGGGTAGGGTTAGGGGTAGGGTTAGGGTTATGGCATGTGCGGATTTGGCTGCGGATCCGCAGCGGATTGGCCGCGGATCCGCAGCGGATTTGGCTGCGGATCCGCAGCGGATTGGCCGCTGCGAATTCGTTGCAGTTTTCCATCAGGTTTACAGTACCATGTACACCTATGGAAAACCAAATCCACTGTGCCCATGGTGCGGAAAATTCCATGCAGAAACGCTGCGTTGTATTTTCTGCAGCATGTCAATTCTTTGTGCGGATTCCGCAGCGTTTTACACCTGTTCCTCAATAGGAATCCGCATGTGAAATCCGCACAAAAAAACACTGTAAATCTGCTGTAAATCTGCAGGTAAAACGCAGTGCCTTTTACCTGCGGATTTTTCAAAAATCGTGCGGAAAAATCTCACACGAATCCGCAACGTGGGCACATAGCCTTAGGGTTAGGGTTGGAATTAGAGATAGGGTACCGTCTCACAGTGGCACTTTGATCGCTACGACGGTACGATCCGTGACGTTCCAGCGATATCCATACGATATCGCTGTGTCTGACACGCAGCAGCGATCAGGGACCCTGCTGAGAATCGTACGTCGTAGCAGATCGTTTGGAACTTTCTTTCGTCGCTGGATCTCCCGCTGTCATCGCTGGATCGTTGTGACAGCGATCCAGCGATGCGTTCGCTTGTAACCAGGGTAAACATCGGGTTACTAAGCGCAGGGCCGCGCTTAGTAACCCGATGTTTACCGTGGTTACCAGCGTAAAAGTAAAAAAAATAAAACCGTACATACTCACATTTCGGTGTCCTTCAGGTCCCTTGCCGTCTGCTTCCCGCTCTGACTGTCTGCCGGCCGGAAAGTGAGAGCACAGCACAGCAGTGACGTCACCGCTGCGCTCTGCTCTCACTGTACGGCGGCACTCAGTCAGAGCGGGAAGCAGACAGCAAGGGACCTGAAGGACACCGAAATGTGAGTATGTACGTTTTTTTTTTTTTACTTTTACGCTGGTAACCACGGTAAACATCGGGTTACTAAGCGCGGTCCTGCGCTTAGTAACCCGATGTTTACCCTGGTTACCCGGGACCTTGGCATCGTTGGTCGCTGGAGAGCGGTCTGTGTGACAGCTCCCCAGCGACCACACAACGACTTTCCAACGATCACGGCCAGGTCGTATCGCTGGTCGTGAACGTTGGTAAATCGTTATGTGAGACGGTACCCTTAGGGTTGGAATTAGGGCTAGGGTTGGAAATAGGGTTAAGATTAGGCTTGTGGTTAGGGTTAAGGATAGGGTTAGGGTTGTGTTGGGGTTACAGTTGTGGGTAGGGTTGGGATTAGGGTTAGGATTAGGGTTAGGGTTGGATTTAGGGTTACGGGTGTGTTGGGGTTAGGGTTGTGGTTAGGGGTGTGTTGGGGTTAGGGTTGTGATTAGGGTTATGGCTACAGTTGGGATTAGGGTTAGGGGTGTGTTGGGGTTAGTGTTGAAGTTAGAATTGAGGGGTTTCCACTGTTTAGGCACATCAGGGGTCTCCAAACGCAACATGGCGCCACCATTGATTCCAGCAAATCTTGCGTTCAAAAAGTCAAATGGTGCGCCCTCCCTTCCAAGCCCCGACGTGCGCCCAAACAGTGGTTTACCCCCACATATGGGATACCAGCGTACTCAGGACAAACTGGGCAACAACTATTGGGGTCCAATTTCTCCTGTTACCCTTGCAAAAATAAAAAATTACTTGCTAAAACATAATTTTTGAGGAAAGAACAATTATTTTTTATTTTCATGGCTCTACGTTATAAACTTATGTGAAGCACTTGGGGGTTGAAAGTGCTCACCACACATCTAGATAAGATCCTTTTGGGGTCTAGTTTCCAAAATGGGGTCACTTGTGGGGTGTTTCTACTGTTTAGGCACATCAGGGGCTCTGCAAATGCAACGTGACGCCCGCAGACCATTCCATCAAAGTCTGCATTTCAAATGTCACTACTTCCCTTCCAAGCCCTGACGTGCGCCCAAACAGTGGTTTACCCCCACATATGGGGTACCAGCATACTCACAACAAACTGGGCAACAAATATTGGGGTCCAATTTCTCCTGCTACCCTTGTGAAAAAAAAATTGCTTGCTAAAACATCTTTTTTGAGGACAGAAAAATGATTTTTAATTTTCACGGCTCTGCGTTGTAAACTTCTGTGAAGCACTTGGGGGTTGAACGTGCTCACCACACATCTAGATAAGTTCTTTGGGGGGTCTAGTTTCCAAAATGGGGTCACTTAGGGGGGGTTTCTACTGTTTAGGCACATCAGGGGCTCTGCAAATGCAACGTGACGCCCGCAGACCATGCCATCAAAGTCTGCATTTCAAATGTCACTACTTCCCTTCCGAGCCCTGACGTGCGCCCAAACAGTGGTTTACCCCCACATATGAGGTATCAGCGTACTCACAGCAAACTGGGCAACAAATATTAGGGTCCAATTTCTCCTGTTACCCTTGTGAAAATAAACAATTGCTTGCTAAAACATCTTTTTTGAGGAAAGAAAAATGATTTTTTTATTTTCACGTCTCTGCGTTGTAAACTTCTGTGAAGCACTTGGGGGTTGAACGTGCTCACCACACATCTAGATAAGTTCCTTGGGGGGTCTAGTTTCCAAAATGGGGTCACTTGTGGGGGGTTTCTACTGTTTAGGCACATCAGGGGCTCTGCAAACGTAACATGATTACCGCAGACCATTCCATCAAAGTCTGCATTCCAAATCGTCACTACTTCCCTTCCGAGCCCCGGCATGTGCCCAAACAGTGGTTTACCCCCACATATGGGGTATCATCATACTCAGGAGAAACTGGACAACAACTTTTGGGGTCCAATTTCTCCTGTTACCCTTGGGAAAATAAAAAATTGTGGGTTAAAAAATCATTTTTGAGGAAAGAAAAATAATTTTTTATTTTCATGGCTCTGCGTTATAAACTTCTGTGAAGCACTTGGGGGTTCAAAGTGCTCACCACACATCTAGATTAGTTCCTTGGGAGGTCTAGTTTCCAAAATGGGGTCACTTGTGCAGGAGCTCCAATGTTTAGGCACACAGGGGCTCTCCAAACGCGACATGGTGTCCGCTAATGATTGAAGCTAATTTTCCATTCAAAAAGCCAAATGGCGTGCCTTCCCTTCCGAGCCCTGCCGTGCACCCAAACAGTGGTATACCCCCACATATGGGGTATCATCGTACTCAGGACAAACTGGACAACAACATTTGGGGTCCAATTTCTCCTATTATCCTTGGGAAAATAAAAAACTCCGGGCTAAAAATCATTTTTGAGGAAAGAAAAATAATTTTTTTATTTTCATGGCTCTGCGTTATAAACTTCTGTGAAGCACCTGGGGGTTTTAAGTGCTCACTATGCATCTAGATTAGTTTCTTGGGGGGTCTAGTTTCCAAAATAGGGTCACTTGTAGGGGAGCTCCAATGTTTAGGCACACAGGGGCTCTCCAAACGCGACATGGTGTCCACTAACGATTGGAGCTAATTTTCCATTCAAAAAGTCAAATGGCGCGCCTTCCCTTCCGAGCCTTGTCGTGCACCCAAACAGTGGTTTACCCCCACATATGAGGTATCGGCTGTCATGAATCCCCAATGGCTAGGGATAGCACAGGATGAGCAAAGTATAATAAATATCGGACGAGCTCTAGGGTGATGGAACCTGGGCTGACCGCTGCCCTACGCCTGACAAACGCAACTAGAGATAGCCAGGGAGCGTGCCTACGTTGGTTCTAGATGCCACGCACCAGCCTAAGAGCTAACTAGTACTGCAGAGAAAACAAAGACCTCACTTGCCTCCAGAGGAATTAACCCCAAAGATATAGTTGCCCCCCACATGTATTGACGGTGAAATGAGAGGAAGGCACACACATAGAGATGATGTATATAGCTTTAGCAAATAGAGGCCCGCTGAAAACTAGAAAGCAGAATGACACAAAAGGGGACTGAGCGGTCAGCAAAAAACCCTAATCAAAAAAACCATCCTGAGATTACAAGAACCCATGTGCCAACTCATGGCACATGGGGAGAACCTCAGTCCACTAGAGCAACCAGCTAACAAAGAGACATTCTAAGCAAGCTGGACAAAAAACCAAACAACTGAAAATCAGCACTTAGCTTATCCTGAAAGATCTGGGAGCAGGTAGGCAGGAACCAAACAGAGCACATCTGAACACATTGATAGCCGGCAAGGGAAATGACAGAGAGGCCAGGTAAAATAGGAAACACCCAGCCTCTGATGGACAGATGGAAACCAAAGGCCGCAACCCACCAAAGTCACCCAGTACCAGCAGTAACCACCAGAGGGAGCCCGCAAACAGAATCCACAACAGTACCCCCCCCTTGAGGAGGGGTCACCGAACCCTCACGAGAACCCCCAGGGCGATCAGGGTGAGCTGTTGTGGTTCTCAATGGCAAGAGAACATAGCCCAGCAAACATAAGTACTAGCTCTTGGAAGGATGGAAACTAAACTGACCATGAACTAAACCTGCCGCACAACTAACAGTAGCCGGGTAGCGTTGCCTACGTTTTTTATCCCTAGACGCCCAGCGCCGGCCGGAGGACTAACTAATCCTGGCAGAGGAAAATATAGTCCTGGCTCACCTCTAGAGAAATTTCCCCGATAGGCAGACAGAGGCCCCCACATATATTGGCGGTGATTTTAGATGAAATGACAAACGTAGTATGAAAATAGGTTTAGCAAAATTGAGGTCCGCTTACTAGATAGCAGGAAGACAGAAAGGGCACTTTCATGGTCAGCTGAAACCCCTATCAAAATACCATCCTGAAATTACTTTAAGACTCTAGTATTAACTCATAACATCAGAGTGGCAATTTCAGATCACAAGAGCTTTCCAGACACAGAAACGAAACTACAGCTGTGAACTGGAACAAAATGCAAAAACAAACGAGGACTAAAGTCCAACTTAGCTGGGAGTTGTCTAGCAGCAGGAACATGCACAGAAAGGCTTCTGATTACAATGTTGACCGGCATGGAAGTGACAGAGGAGCAAGGTTAAATAGCGACTCCCACATCCTGATGGAAACAGGTGAACAGAGGGGATGATGCACACCAGTTCAATTCCACCAGTGGCCACCGGGGGAGCCCAAAATCCAATTTCACAACAGTACCCCCCCCTCAAGGAGGGGGCACCGAACCCTCACCAGAACCACCAGGGCGATCAGGATGAGCCCTATGAAAGGCACGGACCAGATCGGAGGCATGAACATCAGAGGCAGTCACCCAAGAATTATCCTCCTGACCGTATCCCTTCCATTTGACCAGATACTGGAGTTTCCGTCTGGAAACACGGGAGTCCAAGATTTTTTCCACAACGTACTCCAACTCGCCCTCAACCAACACCGGAGCAGGAGGCTCAACGGAAGGCACAACCGGTACCTCATACCTGTGCAACAATGACCGATGAAAAACATTATGAATAGAAAAAGATGCAGGGAGGTCCAAACGGAAGGACACAGGGTTAAGAATCTCCAATATCTTGTACGGGCCGATGAACCGAGGCTTAAACTTAGGAGAAGAAACCCTCATAGGGACAAAACGAGAAGACAACCACACCAAGTCCCCAACACAAAGCCGAGGACCAACCCGACGCCGGCGGTTGGCAAAAAGCTGAGTCTTCTCCTGGGACAACTTCAAATTGTCCACTACCTGCCCCCAAATCTGATGCAACCTCTCCACCACAGCATCCACTCCAGGACAATCCGAAGATTCCACCTGACCAGAAGAAAATCGAGGATGAAACCCCGAATTACAGAAAAAAGGAGACACCAAGGTGGCAGAGCTGGCCCGATTATTGAGGGCAAACTCCGCTAAAGGCAAAAAAGCAACCCAATCATCCTGATCTGCAGACACAAAACACCTCAAATATGTCTCCAAGGTCTGATTCGTCCGCTCGGTCTGGCCATTAGTCTGAGGATGGAAAGCAGACGAGAAAGACAAATCTATGCCCATCCTAGCACAGAATGCTCGCCAAAATCTAGACACGAATTGGGTTCCTCTGTCAGAAACGATATTCTCCGGAATACCATGCAAACGGACCACATTTTGAAAAAACAGAGGAACCAACTCGGAAGAAGAAGGCAACTTAGGCAGGGGAACCAAATGGACCATCTTAGAGAAACGGTCACACACCACCCAGATGACAGACATCTTCTGAGAAACAGGAAGATCCGAAATAAAATCCATAGAGATGTGCGTCCAGGGCCTCTTCGGGATAGGCAAGGGCAACAACAATCCACTAGCCCGAGAACAACAAGGCTTGGCCCGAGCACAAACGTCACAAGACTGCACAAAGCCTCGCACATCTCGAGACAGGGAAGGCCACCAGAAGGACCTTGCCACCAAATCCCTGGTACCAAAGATTCCAGGATGACCTGTCAACGCAGAAGAATGAACCTCAGAAATGACTTTACTGGTCCAATCATCAGGAACAAACAGTCTACCAGGTGGGCAACGATCAGGTCTATCCGCCTGAAACTCCTGCAAGGCCCGCCGCAGGTCTGGAGAAACGGCAGACAATATCACTCCATCCTTAAGGATACCTGTAGGTTCAGAGTTACCAGGGGAGTCAGGCTCAAAACTCCTAGAAAGGGCATCCGCCTTAACATTCTTAGAACCCGGCAGGTAGGACACCACAAAATTAAACCGAGAGAAAAACAACGACCAGCGCGCCTGTCTAGGATTCAGGCGTCTGGCGGACTCAAGATAAATTAGATTTTTGTGGTCAGTCAATACCACCACCTGATGTCTAGCCCCCTCAAGCCAATGACGCCACTCCTCAAAAGCCCACTTCATGGCCAAAAGCTCCCGATTCCCAACCTCATAATTCCGCTCGGCGGGCGAAAATTTACGCGAGAAAAAGGCACAAGGTCTCATCACGGAACAATCGGAACTTCTCTGCGACAAAACTGCCCCAGCTCCGATTTCAGAAGCGTCGACCTCAACCTCAACCTGAAAAGGAAGAGCAACATCAGGCTGACGCAACACAGGGGCGGAAGAAAAGCGGCGCTTAAGCTCCCGAAAGGCCTCCACAGCAGCAGGGGACCAATCAGCAACATCAGCACCCTTCTTAGTCAAATCAGTCAATGGTTTAACTACATCAGAAAAACCAGCAATAAATCGACGATAAAAGTTAGCAAAGCCCAAAAATTTCTGAAGACTCTTAAGAGAAGAGGGTTGCGTCCAATCACAAATAGCCTGAACCTTGACAGGATCCATCTCGATGGAAGAGGGGGAAAAAATATATCCCAAAAAGGAAATCTTTTGTACCCCAAAAACGCACTTAGAACCCTTCACACACAAGGAATTAGACCGCAAAACCTGAAAAACCCTCCTGACCTGCTGGACATGAGAGTCCCAGTCATCCGAAAAAATCAAAATATCATCCAGATACACAATCATAAATTTATCCAAATAATCACGGAAAATGTCATGCATAAAGGACTGAAAGACTGAAGGGGCATTTGAAAGACCAAAAGGCATCACCAAATACTCAAAGTGGCCCTCGGGCGTATTAAATGCGGTCTTCCACTCATCCCCCTGCTTAATTCGCACCAAATTATACGCCCCACGGAGATCTATCTTAGAGAACCACTTGGCCCCCTTTATGCGAGCAAACAAATCAGTCAGCAGTGGCAACGGATATTGATATTTAACCGTGATTTTATTCAAAAGCCGATAATCAATACACGGTCTTAAAGAGCCATCTTTCTTAGCCACAAAGAAAAAACCGGCTCCTAAGGGAGATGACGAAGGACGAATATGTCCCTTTTCCAAGGACTCCTTTATATATTCTCGCATAGCAGCATGTTCAGGCACAGACAGATTAAATAAACGACCCTTAGGGTATTTACTACCCGGAATCAAATCTATGGCACAATCGCACTCCCGGTGCGGAGGTAATGAACCAAGCTTAGGTTATTCAAAAACGTCACGATATTCAGTCAAGAATTCAGGAATCTCAGAGGGAATAGATGATGAAATGGAAACCACAGGTACGTCCCCATGCGTCCCCTTACATCCCCAGCTTAACACAGACATAGCTTTCCAGTCAAGGACTGGGTTATGAGATTGCAGCCATGGCAATCCAAGCACCAACACATCATGTAGGTTATACAGCACAAGAAAGCGAATAATCTCCTGATGATCCGGATTAATCCGCATAGTTACTTGTGTCCAGTATTGTGGTTTATTACTAGCCAATGGGGTGGAGTCAATCCCCTTCAGGGGTATAGGAGTTTCAAGAGGCTCCAAATCATACCCACAGCGTTTGGCAAAGGACCAATCCATAAGACTCAAAGCGGCGCCAGAGTCGACATAGGCATCCGCGGTAATAGATGATAAAGAACAAATCAGGGTCACAGATAGAATAAACTTAGACTGTAAAGTGCCAATTGAAACAGACTTATCAAGCTTCTTAGTACGCTTAGAGCATGCTGATATAACATGAGTTGAATCACCGCAATAGAAGCACAACCCATTTTTTCGTCTTAAATTCTGCCGTTCACTTCTGGACAGAATTCTATCACATTGCATATTCTCTGGCGTCTTCTCAGTAGACACCGCCAAATGGTGCACAGGTTTGCGCTCCCGCAGACGCCTATCGATCTGGATAGCCATTGTCATGGACTCATTCAGACCCGCAGGCACAGGGAACCCCACCATAACATCCTTAATGGCATCAGAGAGACCCTCTCTGAAATTCGCCGCCAGGGCGCACTCATTCCACTGAGTAAGCACAGCCCATTTACGGAATTTCTGGCAGTATATTTCAGCTTCGTCTTGCCCCTGAGATAGGGACATCAAGGCCTTTTCCGCCTGAAGCTCTAACTGAGGTTCCTCATAAAGCAACCCCAAGGCCAGAAAAAACGCATCCACATTGAGCAACGCAGGATCCCCTGGAGCCAATGCAAAAGCCCAATCCTGAGGGTCGCCCCGGAGCAAGGAAATCACAATCCTGACCTGCTGAGCAGGATCTCCAGCAGAGCGAGATTTCAGGGACAAAAACAACTTGCAATTATTTTTGAAATTTTGAAAGCAAGATCTATTCCCCGAGAAAAATTCAGGCAAAGGAATTCTAGGTTCAGATATAGGAACATGAACAACAAAATCTTGTAAATTTTGAACTTTCGTGGTGAGATTATTCAAACCTGCAGCTAAACTCTGAATATCCATTTTAAACAGGTGAACACAGAGCCATTCCAGGATTAGAAGGAGAGAGAGAGAGAAAAAGGCTGCAATATAGGCAGACTTGCAAGAGATTCAATTACAAGCACACTCAGAACTGAAGGGAAGGGAAAAAAAAAAAAATCTTCAGCAGACTTCTCTTTTCTCTCCTTTCTCTGTCAATTAATTTAACCCTTTTTGGCCGGTCAAACTGTTGTGGTTCTCAATGGCAAGAGAACATAGCCCAGCAAACATAAGTACTAGCTCTTGGAAGGATGGAAACTAAACTGACCATGAACTAAACCTGCCGCACAACTAACAGTAGCCGGGTAGCGTTGCCTACGTTTTTTATCCCTAGACGCCCAGCGCCGGCCGGAGGACTAACTAATCCTGGCAGAGGAAAATATAGTCCTGGCTCACCTCTAGAGAAATTTCCCCGATAGGCAGACAGAGGCCCCCACATATATTGGCGGTGATTTTAGATGAAATGACAAACGTAGTATGAAAATAGGTTTAGCAAAATTGAGGTCCGCTTACTAGATAGCAGGAAGACAGAAAGGGCACTTTCATGGTCAGCTGAAACCCCTATCAAAATACCATCCTGAAATTACTTTAAGACTCTAGTATTAACTCATAACATCAGAGTGGCAATTTCAGATCACAAGAGCTTTCCAGACACAGAAACGAAACTACAGCTGTGAACTGGAACAAAATGCAAAAACAAACGAGGACTAAAGTCCAACTTAGCTGGGAGTTGTCTAGCAGCAGGAACATGCACAGAAAGGCTTCTGATTACAATGTTGACCGGCATGGAAGTGACAGAGGAGCAAGGTTAAATAGCGACTCCCACATCCTGATGGAAACAGGTGAACAGAGGGGATGATGCACACCAGTTCAATTCCACCAGTGGCCACCGGGGGAGCCCAAAATCCAATTTCACAACAGTGAGCTCTATGGAAGGCGCGGACCAAATCAGTCGCATGAACATCGGAGGCGACCACCCAGGAATTGTCCTCCTGACCATAACCCTTCCACTTAACCAAATACTGGAGTTTGCGTCTGGAAACACGAGAATCCAAGATCTTTTCAACAACATACTCCAATTCTCCCTCCACCAGCACCGGAGCAGGAGGCTCGACCGAAGGAACAACAGGCACCTCATACCTCCGCAACAACGACCGATGGAACACATTATGAATAGCGAACGATGCTGGAAGATCCAAACGGAAAGATACAGGGTTAAGAATCTCCGAGATCCTATAAGGACCGATGAACCGAGGCTTGAACTTAGGAGAAGAGACCTTCATAGGGACAAAACGAGAAGACAACCACACCAAGTCCCCAACAAGAAGTCGGGGACCCACGCGGCGACGGCGATTAGCAAACTGCTGAGTCTTCTCCTGAGATAACTTCAAATTGTCCACCACCTGATTCCAAATGTGATGTAGCCTGTCCACCACCACGTCCACTCCAGGACAATCCGAAGACTCCACCTGACCAGAGGAAAAACGAGGATGAAACCCCGAATTACAAAAAAAAGGAGAGACCAACGTGGCCGAACTAGCCCGATTATTAAGAGCAAATTCGGCCAGTGGCAAAAAAGCAACCCAGTCATCCTGATCAGCAGAAACAAAACACCTCAAATAAGTTTCCAAGGTCTGATTAGTTCGCTCCGTCTGGCCATTCGTCTGAGGATGGAATGCAGACGAGAAAGACAAATCAATGCCCATCTTGGCACAAAACGTCCGCCAAAATCTAGACACAAACTGGGATCCCCTGTCAGAAACGATATTCTCCGGAATCCCATGCAAACGAACCACGTTCTGGAAAAACAAAGGAACCAACTCAGAGGAGGAGGGCAACTTAGGCAAGGGTACCAAATGAACCATCTTAGAAAAGCGGTCACACACAACCCAGATAACGGACATTTTCTGTGAAACCGGGAGATCAGAAATAAAATCCATGGAAATGTGCGTCCAAGGCCTCTTCGGGATGGGCAAGGATAACAACAACCCACTAGCCCGTGAACAGCAAGGCTTAGCTCGAGCACACACTTCACAAGACTGCACAAAGGTACGCACATCCCTAGACAAGGAAGGCCACCAAAAAGACCTGGCCACCAAGTCTCTTGTACCAAATATTCCAGGATGACCAGCCAACACAGAAGAATGGACCTCGGAGATGACTCTACTGGTCCAATCATCCGGAACAAACAGTCTTTCTGGTGGACATCGATCCGGTTTATCCACCTGAAACTCCTGCAATGCGCGTCGCAAGTCTGGGGATACGGCGGACAATATTACCCCATCCCTAAGGATACCAGCAGGCCCAGTGTCTCCAGGAGAGTCAGGCACAAAACTCCTGGAAAGAGCATCTGCCTTCACATTCTTTGAACCTGGCAGGTATGAAACCACGAAATTGAAACGAGAAAAAAATAACGACCAACGAGCCTGTCTAGGATTCAAACGCCTGGCAGACTCAAGGTAAGTGAGATTCTTGTGATCAGTCAAGACCACCACGCGATGTTTAGCACCCTCAAGCCAATGACGCCACTCCTCAAATGCCCACTTCATGGCCAAAAGCTCCCGATTACCCACATCATAATTGCGCTCGGCGGGCGAGAATTTTCTAGAGAAGAAAGCACACACATAGAGATGATGTATATAGCTTTAGCAAATAGAGGCCCGCTGAAAACTAGAAAGCAGAATGACACAAAAGGGGACTGAGCGGTCAGCAAAAAACCCTAATCAAAAAAACCATCCTGAGATTACAAGAACCCATGTGCCAACTCATGGCACATGGGGAGAACCTCAGTCCACTAGAGCAACCAGCTAACAAAGAGACATTCTAAGCAAGCTGGACAAAAAACCAAACAACTGAAAATCAGCACTTAGCTTATCCTGAAAGATCTGGGAGCAGGTAGGCAGGAACCAAACAGAGCACATCTGAACACATTGATAGCCGGCAAGGGAAATGACAGAGAGGCCAGGTAAAATAGGAAACACCCAGCCTCTGATGGACAGATGGAAATCAAAGGCCGCAACCCACCAAAGTCACCCAGTACCAGCAGTAACCACCAGAGGGAGCCCGCAAACAGAATCCACAACAATCGGCGTACTCAGGAGAAATTGCCCAACAAATTTTAGGATCCATTTTATCCTGTTGCCCATGTGAAAATGAAAAAATTGAGGCTAAAAGAAATTTTGTGTGAAAAAAAAGTACTTTTTCATTTTTACGGATCAATTTGTGAAGCACCTGAGGGTTTAAAGTGCTCACTATGCATCTAGATAAGTTCCTTGGGGGGTCTAGTTTCCAAAATGGGGTCACTTGTGGGGGAGCTCCAATGTTTAGGCACACAGGGCCTCTCCAAACCTGACATGGTGTCCGCTAACTATGGAGATAATTTTTCATTCAAAAAGTCAAATGGCGCTCCTTCCCTTCCGAGCCTTACCATGTCCCCAAACAGTAGTTTACCCCCACATATGAGGTATTGGCGTACTCAGGAGAAATTGCCCAACCAATTTTAGGATCCATTTTATCCTGTTGCCCATGTGAAAATTAAAAAATTGAGGCTAAAAGAAATTTTGTGTGAAAAAAAAGTACTTTTTCATAATTTACGGATTAATTTGTGAAGCACCTGGGGGTTTAAAGTGCTCACTATGCTTCTAGATAAGTTCCTTGGGGGGTCTAGTTTCCAAAATGGGGTCACTTGTGGGGGAGCTCCAATGTTTAGGCACACGGGGGCTCTCCAAACGCGACATGTGTCCGCTAAAGATTGGAGCCAATTTTTCATTCAAAAAGTCAAATGGCGCTCCTTCCCTTCCGAGCCCTGCCGTGCGCCCAAACAGTGGTTTACCCCCACATATGAGGTATCAGCGTACTCAGGACAAATTGGACAACAACATTTGTGGTCCAGTTTCTCCTTTTACCCTTGGGAAAATAAAAAAATTGTTGCGAAAAGATCATTTTTGTGACTAAAAAGTTAAATGTTAATTTTTCCCCTCCATGTTGCTTCTGCTGCTGTGAAACACCTGAAGGGTTAATAAACTTCTTGAATGTGGTTTTGAGCACCTTGAGGGGTGCAGTTTTTAGAATGGTGTCACTTTTGGGTATTTTCAGCCATATAGAACCCTCAAACTGACTTCAAATGTGAGGTGGTCCCTAAAAAAAATGGTTTTGTAAATTTTGTTGTAAAAATGAGAAATCACTGGTCAAATTTTAACCCTTATAACTTCCTAGCAAAATAAAAATTTGTTTCCAAAATTGTGCTGATGCAAAGTAGACATGTGGGAAATGTTATTTATTAACTATTTTGTGTCACATAACTCTCTGGTTTAACAGAATAAAAATTCAAAATGTGAAAATTGCAAAATTTTCTAATTTTTCGCCAAATTTCCGTTTTTTTCACAAATAAACTCAGAAATTATCGACCTAAATTTACCACTAACATGAAGCCCAATATGTCACGAAAAAACAATCTCAGAACCGCAAGGATCCGTTGAAGCGTTCCTGAGTTATTACCTCATAAAGGGACACTGGTCAGAATTGCAAAAAATGGCAAGGTCATTAAGGCCAAAATAGGCTGGGTCATGAAGGGGTTAAGGGTAAGAACTGAGTATTTGTCTTTTTTGATTATACATGCGTGCTGGCCCGTTTTGTTGTAATACTGGACTGCAAATTATACCAATACAGCTCTCAGTTTATATCATTCCTCCTCTTTTTCCATTCTTGTGGGAGATTTGTGCCGACAGGCAGTTATACCAGCGCAGGTACTGATGTATACATTTTTATGTAATCATCTATTTTTCATTATTTATACCAATTACAATCTTTTGTGGTGATTGTTGTACCCGCTGCAGGCAAACCGCCTCGTGTCTTTTAGCGCCACTCACAGTTATTTATTAAAATACTAAAACAACCTGTGTGTTTATTTCATTAAAATACTTTTTAATAATGTGTATGTGTGTGTTTTTTAACCCTTTCAGACAATTGGATTAATAATGGATAGGTGTCATAATTGACGCCTCTTGATTATTAATCTGGCTTAATGTCACCTTACAATAGCAAGGTGGCATTAACCCTTCATTACCCCATAGCCCACGGCTACAGGGAGTGGGAAGAGAGTGGCCAAGTGCCAGAATAGGCGCATCTTCCAGATGTGCCTTTTCTGGGGTGGCTGGGGGCAGATGTTTGTAGCCACGGGGGGGCCAATAACCATGGACCCTCTCCTGGCTATTAATATCTGCCCTCAGTCACTGGCTTTACCATTCTGGCGGAGAAAATTGCACGGGAGCCCACGCCAATTTTTTCCGCGATTTTACCCTTTATTTGAGCAGCTACAGTGGCCAAATTTTGCACATACACACTACTAACATTAGTAGTGTGGAATATGCAAAAAAAAGGGGGATATGAGATGGTTTACTGTATGTAAACCATGTCTCATATCCTGTCGGGTTTGGGAAGGAGAAATGAAAAGCCGGCAATTGAATTACCGGCTTTTCTATAGAACACCGCTGCGTATTTCTCGCAATGCACACGCATGGTCCGTGTGGAATCCGATTTATTCTCGCCCCCATAGACTTTCATTGGCGAGTCTCGGCCGAGATACGCTGACAATCGCAGCATGCTGCGATTTCACTCGGATCCTGAATACGGTGGAGAAAATATCGGATGATGGGAGCTGCACCATAGATTAACATTGGGCCGAGTGCTATGCGATTTTTTATCGCATAGCACTCGTCCGTATTACGGTCTAGTGTGACCCCGGCCTAAGTAGGTCACACCAGATACTGAAATCAAAGGTTTATTTACTATTGCCACTCACTGAACCTCATTTGAAAAATTATAATATATTTGACTGATTATTTTTTTTTAGCTACATTTAAGACTTGTGTGAAAATCTGATGCAGATTTAGGTAAAAATTTTGCAGAAATATGGAAAATTCTGAAAACTTTCATGCATATGAACATATCATGAAAAAATTGAATTTGACTGTTTTCCAGGGATATTCGATTAGCAGAGAAGTTATCTCTGCAAATTTAATGTCCCTCATTTCGCTCTGGAGTCTATCCTGACCTCAGAGCATAAAATTTAAAAAAAGAGAAAAAATACTTATTCCTTAACATTCACCTCTCTGGCCGCGCCACTGTGCATCATCATCCGTTTGGTTCTCGTCTCATCTTCTCATCTCTGCAGCCAAGCGTGAAATCCATGCATAAGATCATGATGTCATGACGTATGCCGAATCTTGTGCACACATGCTCAAGATCTAGATCAATCAAGATCAATCACATCCAATCATGCAAAGTGATTAAAAAAATACATATTTAATAATATCCACTGACAACTGAATGAGGTCTTACTCACGGACAATATCTGCTCTCGTGTAGCCCACTTAGTTTTCACGACAATGATTACAACTTTTTTGATTAGTGAAGAACCAACCAGTGACACCTCCTGTGATCTAGAGAATGGACTTTCCAGCGATTATCGGATACCTAAAGCAGAAACTGAAATCTTTAGGTGTGTGCGCCGATATGTTTCTTTATTTCCCATAGAAATCACAGTTGGGAAGAGGGACCAAAGACACTAGAGATGAGTGGAAATATTGGAGTAGATTTGAATTATGCACAAACATTCTATAAATCCACATTCAACAAATTGCGGATATTTTGCAATCCACTTCCATGCAGAATTAGCTAAATGAATTGTAAGGCGACATGAAAAGGTTAAAAAAGAAAAAAAAGAAATCACCTTACTGCTGACCTCTCCGGCCCGGCTGCTCCTCATTGTCACCTGTCCGGTCCTAGTCACATCTTCTTATCTCTACCACCCTGCACTGTATCCCATGTGCAGAACCGTCCTGAGCCTCATCAGAACCAGAAGTCCCATGGATTCAGCACTCATAGCCAAGGATAAGAAGATATTATGAGAACCAAATGGATGGTGAGGTCTGGCTCTCAGGACTCCCAGAGATTGACAAAATGAAGAGACCCTAGAACAATGGCATATAAGTGGAGATTCCCTTATGTCAGTCAACATAATATACAAAATTGTAAGAAATGGATACATATTGCTATTAAGAACTCCTGCTAAATATTTTCATTCATTTTTCAATCCACTTTATGTAAAGTTTTTACAGATTTGATCCCTTTTGTAAACACTTATAATAAAATGTTGTACCACACTGCCCCCTCCTGGCCATTGTTTGTTAAAAAATATTGCCTTCTATCTTGTAGTCATACCTTAGGATCTGTATTATTAAAGGGTTTTTCCTGTCTCAAGTTAAGTTTCTGCAGTCACTCCTTGTTCACACTGTCAGGAATCCCGTCTATTTTCAGCTTGGGTGGGCAGTCATAGGAATATAACTTGGCACGGGATGGTAGCCATGGGTGAAGTATTCCTCTCTTGCACCCCAGCATGTTACATGAAGATTAGGGGTCCTGGCTGGGTGTGTGGACTTGTGCTATTTGGGTGCATGTAACCAAAGACTAGGGTTGGCCAGGACCAAGTGTTGTACTGTTCAATGAGGGACACCAGCAGTAGATCACAGAACCAACAAAAGTTTTGTTGTAAATAGTCATCAGGGTCTCAAAAAAACGTGTTGAGAGAAAAAGACGCACAAAAATTTGAGAAGAATGAAATGTGAAGCGAAAAGGAGCCTTATCCTCCAGTGTTGTTGGAGCGCGTGCTAGGGCCATGGGGTGCTAGGGCCGGGTCCGACGGTTATTAAGCGCGTTTGTCACGGCCGCATTGACCCAGTCCGTGGCCCTGGGCATCCAATAAAAGTTAATTAAAGGGGAAATTAAGTTTATGGGGAGATTAGTTCGTGACACCACCCGTGGTGCTCAGCAATGAGTGGCCGACGCTGCTAAAGGGGACCGCTGGGGCTGATGGTGATGCAGCAGAGTTGTTACGGCTTTCCACGGATAAAGTTGGGCCCCAGGCCAATTATAGTGTTAAAGTCAATGATGGTGATGGTGAATGTTGCAGTGCAGGGCAGGTGACGCAGCAATAATTCAGAGGACACAGCAGGGTGCAGTTTCCACACTTTACTCACAGTTGTGATATGCAATCCCCAGTTGGATGCTATGTCCTCCGGGTCTATGGTCCGGTCAGCTCTCATGTAATTTGGGAAACACTTTGCCAGAACCCCTTGCTTATGTTCCTTTCCTGGCCGTCTCTCTGAACTGGCTCCCCCTCTCCTGCCCTGCGCCTTCACACATAGTGTCCCAAGCAAGCAGCCTCGGATTCTGTAGGGCAACGTCCTCCTGGTTCCCTTTTTCTTATGCAGCTGCCTTTTTCAGCGAATGTGTGTGGCTGTAGCACATGTAGTTACTTCAGCCTCCAGTTTGCTATCTGAGTCCTCAGTTTCTCCACTAGTCTAGGGCCGGCCCCTTACTATGACCTGGTCCCTCCACCCGGCTATGGTTGGCATAGATGAAGGCCCCACGGGTGGATTCCTCACTACCTGTGCCCCTAGGACCCCTTCTTTCTCTCTTCTCAGGAGCTTCTCTCATACACTTCTGTTCTCTTCTTACTCCTCCCTCAGACTGACTCTCTGACTAACTCTGCCTCCCTCCTGTTTCCATAACAACTCTCCACTTCCTCCACCCACACCCTCCACCCAGTTCCCTCGAGGCCCATGGAGGTCTAGTGTTGGATTCCAGTGTATGGGTCTTGGGCAGTGACGACCCCTCCCTACCCAAGAGCGGAGCACCACACCTCTGGCCGAGGTGCCTCACCTCTGTGTCAACTGGACCCTAAGGGGCGCCACATTCTCCCCCCCCCCATAAAACACAGCACGTCCGCGGGCTGGAACATAGAAAAATAAAATGTTTGAAAACATGCAAATATTTTCTGAGATGCATCTCAACAAGGTAAGCAGTTGAACCAGTAACTATTTCTTTCCTTTATGGGAGGTATTGTACTTGAACGTTGCATAAAAAAAATAACAATAACTTAAAACAGAGCATTACTTTCAATAAAACTCAATCAAGTTCAATAAATTACAGTGAGGTCCTGAGCCGGGTATTCTCCTTACTGTGCTAAGCGCAATATGGGGTAACCCGTCTCAAACCCCCAATGTAGGCCCTGGGCATGGCTATAGGGCATAGCTAGTCACCTCGTTGGACCACTTTTTCGGCCACGCCAGATGGTTTTTGTTCTTTGGTCTTCTGTTAAAGACATAGAGTGGCCCACTCGCACGCTAAAGGTTTAATGTAAAACCAACAAGGAGCACATTAAGATGTACTAACTACGTACAAGGAAGTTCTGGTCACTCACTGTCCATGATCATACTGTCTCTATAAATCAACATGACCTAGCTCTTTATCCTTCAACAAGATTTAATACATTGTCCTTAACAAAACCTAACCAGGTTTACTTAACTATTTACAGTTAGGCTCTGTCACCTCTTACTTCTTCCTCCAGGTTAGGTCCTCAGGCCTGCAACCTCCTGGCCAGGGAAGTTCTGGTTCCTTTGCCACTCCTGATAACACCAAGAGGTCTGGGTAGCCTGGGGGCGTACTGCTGCTGATGTTGCTGCTGCTATAAGTACCGGTGTAGCATTAGAGGTAGTAGTTTGTGGCAGCCTTTCTGGACTGGCAGCCACTGGACTAATCGATGCCATGGGCCTCCGCTGGCATTTTTTTACATTCAGGATGTACCACCCTTTTTCACCCATATGCCGGGTGTAAGTCCTCTGGTCTCCCGGGTAGAGGTCACGATCTGGATGTCCTTCCAGAAGGTGTGACTCTACATCCCACCTGGTGACAAAAATCTCACAGAGCATCCCGGGCTCCTTGATGAACCCCCAGCCTTTCCTCAGTCTGAAGGCAACCACCGTGCCCTGGCTGAGCGGACCCCGGTCAGCGTGTCTTGTCTTGCAAGCCTGGGCCTTGGCCTTCATATTCCAATCCTCGATGGCCCTGTGCTGGGTGTCATACTTTTCCTCCTCCAACTTGCATGCCAGCTGCTGGCATTATTCCTCCTTGCTGATGGTCTCCACACAGCCCTCCCCTTGGGCCTCTCCAGGGAACCCCATTAAATCAGCATCTGTGTGTTTCCAGCGGAACGCAACCCACTCTCCGCTGTTATGACCTGATGGTAATGGTGCAGCACTGATATGACCTGGTGGGAACAGAGCAGCACTGATATGACCTGGTGGGTATGGAGCAGCACTGATATGACCTGGTGGGTAAAATAGTTCATGGACAAGCTCTGAGGAGGTGGTAGCTTTACTGACCGCAATCCCTAATCCTAACACAAACACTAGAAATAGCCGTGGGATGTTCCTGTCACTCCCTAGACGCCTCTTCACAGCCTAAGAACTAACTACCCCTAAAGATGGAAATAGAAAACTATCTCGCCTCAGAGAAATTCCCAAACGGAAAGATAGCCCCCCACATATATTGACTGTGAGTGGAGAGGGAAATGACAAACGCAGGGATGAAAACAGATTTTAGCAAAAGAGGCCAACTCTGACTAGATAGACAGAAATAGGAAAGGGCACTGTGCGGTCAGTATAAAAAACCTAAAAATCCACGCAGAGATTACAAAAATAACCTCCACACCGACTCACGGTGTGGAGGGGCAATTCTGCTTCCCAGAGCTTCCAGCTAGCCTGAATATTTCATAATGACAAGCTGGACAAAAAGAGACATAACTTTAAACTGAACAGTAAGTACAAAAACTAGCAAGAACTTATCTTATGCTGACATGGACAGGCCATCAAAGAAATCCAAGGAGAGGACTGAGTCTAACCCAGAAAAAAACATTGACAGCTGGCATGAATTACAGACCAGAGCCCTGTTAAATAGCAAGGCCAAGGGAGCCGATTAGTGAAGTCAGCTGCCAGGCCAAACTCCAGGAGCAGCAGTTCCACTCGAAACCACCAGAGGGAGCCCAAGGGCAGAACTCCCAAAAGTACCATTCATAACCACAGGATGGAGCCCAAGAACGGAATTCACAACACTCCGCGCACCTCCTGGGGCGTACAGTTGAGTTTTAGCGGCACCGCCAGTCGGTCCCCAATGTCCGACATCTGGTCTCAACCTAGGGGTTTACAGGCCCAGCCAGGGCTGACAGGAGTTTCAGTGGGCCTAACAGCGTCTCCTTCGTCACCGGGGCAGTGTTAATTATGGTACCTGTGTCAGATGTCTCTCTGGGGCCAAACTCCTTGGCGCCTTCCGTTGGGGATGGGGATGCTAGTTGCGAGGCCGCTCGCTGCTCCCACAGCTTCTCCAATAAGGCCTTCCTCCACGCCGACATCGCGGTGATCTGTGACCGCAGGAGCTAGCGGCTCAGCTCTTCAACCTCCGCTCCAAGGAACTCCGGGTCCATGGCTGGCAGCTGGTCAGGGTTCTCATCCTGTCAGCTAGGGGAGTCCTCCGCTTCCATCCAATGCTCCAGGTAACCACCGCTCGCCATCTTTCTGGTCGGGTCCTTGGTTGCACCCATGTGCTGTTCCCACTCTCTCCTTCGTGGGCGGTCCTTCTTTTTCTTTCTCTTCCCGCCATCCCAGACTAGGAGGCGGATCTCCATGGCTGACTGACACGTTCTCAGTTCATAGAAGTATCTACAATGGGGGGCGTGGTTTTCACACATTCTTCCAGGTTCTGCCCTTGACGACACGCCTCTCTCTTCCCAGGCGCCGTGTAACACAATAATGGTGGCAATTTTACAGTTCAATAAAGTCTATGGCACACAGGACCCGGTGGTACCGGGCTACAAATCTTGTTCGTGACACCAAAATGGAGCACCCGTTAAGGCCTCGGGTGTCCAATAAAAAGTGATATGAAGGGGAAATAAAGTTTGTGGGGGATTTGTTTGTGACAACACCCATGGTGTTCGACAATGAGTGGCCGACGCTGCTAATTGGGGACCGCTGGGGCTGATGGTGATGTAGCAGAGTTGTTACGGCTCTCCATGGGTAGAGTTGGGCCCCAGGCCAATTATAGTTTTAAAGTCAATGATGGTGATGGTGAATGTTGCAGTGCAGGGCAGGTGATGCAGCAATAATTCAGCACGACTCCTACTGGTGTTATCTCCTTTTTGCTTTGATCTCGTTTCTCACTCTCCACAATAAACCTCGCTTCTTGTCCTTTCTTGAGATACCGCCGCGATGTAGTGCAGGCGCGGTTCCTTAACGTTCTTTCCTGTTCGCTAGGCCTCTGTCAGGATCCCACCCCTGACAGGGACCCCCCTGAATCTTCCCCTGCAACACCCTCTGCCACAGGATGTTGCCTGGTTCCAACCCAGTCAGCTTTCTGTCCAACTTCCTATCTAACCCCCAGTTTTACCAGATTGTGAGGAGTGGCCTAATACATAGCGCCCTTAGCTCCCCCTGGAGGCCAGACTATGAAGGGTATTGGTGTCTGTGATACCTGGTCAGGTGAACTCTTTCAGTGCCATCAGACGTAGCATCACTCCCCTTAGCGGCGGAGCATCAGTACTGCAACGACCAGGACTCTGGGGCGCTGCACTCCCCCCCCGGTTAAATCCAGTACTCCCGGACTGGGAAGAAAACAACAAGACATGTCAGCAAAAGACATACAAATTTTGAAATGCAGTAAACAAATAACAAGTGAAAGTAACAATGCTTCCCTTTATGGGAGGTGAGGACTCTTGAACGTTACAAACATGGTTTATTATTTTTAAATAACAGTCTATAAATAACTTCTATTATCCAGCCGGGTATTTTACTGAGTGCAACTTCTGAACAATAATTTAACATTGCCTTTAAGGACGTATAAGCTGGATCCGCTAAAGGCCTATGATAAAACTTCTAAAATATAAATTAACTTTTCTTCATCTTTCTTTCCTAAGTGCAATATTTTCTTTTTACTCTCTGATTGTCTCATGCAGGACCGCCTGTCTGTCTGCCCAGGCCTACTGCCTCTTTTCTTAGTACAGTATCACTGAACCATCTCTCTATGGCTCCTAGGAGGACTCACCATCTAACCCCGTACGGGTTCACTTCCCTGTCCTCAATCTCTAGCAACATTATCAAACATTTTCTTATAATTAACTAACTACATATTACTTCTACATATAAACATTATTGCTACTTCTCTTAAGGCAACATTATACTTTAAGTGCTATTGGTGAACGTTCCCTTTAAGAGGGAACCAAGTCTCTTGGAGGTAGCGCAACTTCTCAAGCTGCAAGTTCGTGTAAGGCAGGAACTCCTGTACTGTTTCCAGGAACAGTTTCTTCGCAAAGAGTCCTTTTTCTTGTAAAACCAGTAGGGGGCACCTTTAATAAAGTGCAAACTATTTACAAAACAGTTTGTGAATCATTCACCGTCCATGATTCGGTAGTCTTTAAAACAGTAGTAAACAAAACAAAAAAGGCAAAAATAGGGATTCCGGGTCAACTAAGGGATCCCTTTAAGAGATAACCCTGGTCGGGTTATAGCAGCAGAAAAACACAAAAGGACAAACAGTCAACTATTTACATTCTGTAAAGCATTTATGCTTACTCAGATTCTGGCTGATCTGCAGGTGGCCTCCTTCCGAGCCTCACCTGGCAAACGGCCCACGGTGGTGTAGAAAGGCCCGGTCCTCATCTAGGCAGCAGCAGCACTCCTCTTTGGGCCACCCTCCTCAACCGAGAGCGGCCACGTCCCATGGATACATGGTGGGTCAGGATTTCCTGGGGTTCCGCGGGGACAGGTCCCGCTACCTTGTCCGCAGGGGGTTCGTCCTCAGATGTTCCAGCAGCAGCCTGGAGAGCGACACACCGCTGAACGCCCCGAGCCATCCAGCCGACCTCCCTCCTCCACCGGGTATAGGTCACTGCATCTCTGGGCTCCAGATCGCGGTCTTTGTCATATCTTCCACCGCAGGGCTCCACTTCCTTCTGGTCAACATGGACCTGCAGCGGCTCCCCAATTTCTTGAATGACTCCCCTTCCTTCCCGAGGGTTAAAGAATACCACCACACCCCAGTGCGACGGTGGGACCGCCTCAGCACCCGTCAGGTCGATCTGGACCGCAGGTTGGGGTCTATTTCTCCACGCCGTCATCAGGCGCCGCAGGTGTTCTGCCTCCAGCAGGATCCTCAGGCCCTGTGCCTGCAGCTCACACTCTGCCGCAGCCGGGATGTGTTGGCATATACAACAGATTAGGACTTATTATAAGTGAAAGGAGGACTTTACACTAACCAGACAGCAGATGGCGATAGTGTGTAAAGTTATATACTTGCTGTAATGTGGGGAGGGAAACTCTCAGTTGTTGGTTATTTTTCTTACTTCCTGATTATTATTCTTTCTTCTTCATGAATGTTATATGTGTCAGTGCACGGATTATGTGACACTGAATTGTATCTCATGTTTATCCAGTATGAAGTAAATACTGTTTACTCAAGATATCTTGCTGATTGAAGCTCTCGTAACTACAGCGTGACTGCAAGAAGACACACTCTGCAACAGGATGGAGGAAGCGGGGGACACCGGAGATAGGCGGACCTCCGTGGGCTGGCCCAGCCGAGAGATCACACGATCGTCAGCCTCCCGGCGGCGCGCTACCCGCCGGGCCTCAGCTGCAGCCACACACTCCTCGGATGGCGGCCAGTTGGGTCTGCCCAGCGGTAACTCCGTAAGGGCCAGTCCCTGCAACGATGGCGAATCTGGGGCTGTGACGGGTAATACAATCTCACGCTGGATCGGGTCGTCCCCATGCGGTGCTTCCGACGTCGCTATCTTTGCCTCCTCCTCGGTGTCCTCTTCCCGCGCTCTCTTTCGTGGGCGGCCCCGTCTCCATGGTCTCCACCCTCCAAAGAGGATGAGAAGGCGGACCTCAGCCGCTGACGGACATGTCCTCAGGATACAGAAGTATTTAGATTGGGCGGCCATTGTCTTTCGCGCTCTTCAGCTTGTCTACGCCCACTTCCACACCCTTCTTCTTTTCCTGTGCTCTCCTTAGCGCTATAATGGCGGCGGTTTTGGCGGGAACTTTTGGCGGCAAGTGGCAATACACAGTCTTTCAACAAGTCACAGTCCAAGCACAATAAATCACAGTTCCAAGGCACACATGACCTGATTCTTCAGGCTTAAGTAGATCCTGTTCGTGACGCCAAGTTTGGAGCGCCCCCAGACGCAGGGCCGCGGGGTACTCGGTACCGGGCTTCTCTGTCTCGGTTCTGGGGTTGTCACGGTGGCTAGACCCGGTCCGTGACCCTGCTAAGGGGCGTCCAATGAAAGGTGTAGATGGTGGTGTACGGTGCAGGTAGCAATAAATGACAAGGACACAGAGTTGCAGTCTCTTTACCTCTTTACTGAAGGCTTCAAGATCCTCAATCAAGAGTACGGTTAACAGGGCTGTCTGAGACCGGCCGGTCCGATGGCACCTCCAGAGTTCCCTTTGTAGGTGGAAATCTGTGCCTTCCTTCTAGCGCCTGTGTGTTGTAGTACTTCCCTGCTGAGCACCACGGGATAGTCCTCACAACTGTTGTGTCTGTTTCCGATGTTCCCTCACAACTGATTCTGATGTTCTTCTCTGTCCCCTAGATGATATGGCTAGGACGCACCCGTATGACGGGAAGGCCTGGAGTTCTTCCGGGACCCTAGCGTCTCCCCTCTCCCACTGTTGCCCCCTATGTCTTCTTAGGTGATTTTGGTGAGACAGCCAACCTAAAATCAACTGTCCTGCCTCTGTTTGAAGTATTGCTTGGAGCCTAATACTTCCTCGGCGTTCTGGCCACCGGCTACGCGCCTCAATAGGATGTTGCCTCGATCTTACAGCACGACTCCTACTGGTGTTATCTCCTTTTTGCTTTGATCTCGTTTCTCACTCTTCACAATAAACCTCGCTTCTTGTCCTTTCTTGAGATACCGCCGCGATGTAGTGCAGGCGCGGTTCCTTAACGTTCTTTCCTGTTCGCTAGGCCTCTGTCAGGATCCCACCCCTGACAGGGACCCCCCTGAATCTTCCCCTGCAACACCCTCTGCCACAGGATGTTGCCTGGTTCCAACCCAGTCAGCTTTCTGTCTAACTTCCTATCTAACCCCCAGTTTTACCAGATTGTGAGGAGTGGCCTAATACATAGCGCCCTTAGCTCCCCCTGGAGGCCAGACTATGAAGTGTATTGGTGTCTGTGATACCTGGTCAGGTTAACTTCTTCAGTGTCATCAGACGTACCATCACTCCCCTTAGCGGCGGAGCATCAGTACTGCAACGACCAGGACTCTGGGGCGCTGCACGAAGGCTGACACCTGACCACCACTGAGCAAGACATATAAGTGGAAATATCAAGACTGAGAAATATCTGAAGACAAATTTTTTAAAGGTTTTATGGACTGATGTGATAACTCTTGACGGACCACACTGATGGGCCCGTGGCTGGATTAGTAACCGGTACAGACCTCCACTTCCATTCAGACGCAGGCAAGGTGGAGGAGTAGTACTGCTATGGACTGGGATTTAACCTAGTGTGTTTGAGAAATTGAAACTTAGCATTTCTATGACTAAAGACTCATATTAGCCCAAAACGTGTAAGAAAGACTATGTACATGTTTTTTTCATGCACGTTTTTTCATCATGCTGTTTGGATTTCTACCTTGTTCCACATGATTTTTTTTTGTTATCCCAATGTGAAACTGTGCTATGAAGCTGACAGTCTAATTTTTGGTTGAAGCATTTGTTAAAGCATTTGCTTTACTACTGGGGTTTTCCACTTTTAGTGGACTCCAACAGATCAGAAAGTACTGAAAAACAAAGATAGTACTTGACTGATGGAGGGCAAGTACTAACTCCTTGCTACTGCAGCGATGACATCATGACTACAGTGCCATGACGACTGCAGCCAATCACTGAGGCCCCCACAGCCCTGCACAATGTATAATGGCCCCCTCAAAGCCCTTCACACAGTATAATAATCCCCAGACTGTATAATCACCTCCCACAACCCTTCACACAGTACAATGGTGGCCACCACGCAGCTCTCCAAACAGTATAATGACCCCCTTATATCCCTCAAAACAGAATAATAGCTCCCACATAGCTCTCCAACCACTACAATGGCCCCTACATAATCCTCCAAACAGAATAATTGCCCCCATATAGCCCTCCAAACAGTATAATGGTTCCAATACAGCCCTCCAAACAGTATAAAGGCCCCATATAGCCCTGCAAACAGTATAATGGTCCCAATACAGCCATCCAAACAGAATAATTGCCCCCATATAGCCCTCCAAACAGTATAATGGTTCCAGTACAGCCCTCCAAAAAGTATAAAGGCCCATATAGCCCTGCAAACAGTATAAAGGCCCTGTTACATAGCCCACCACACAGTATGATCGCCACAATCAATACATTGTACACATTGATTTAAAAAATAAAAAACTTCTCACCTCTCCCAGTTCCCCCGCTGTTCTGGTCTTTGCGCCATGTGGTCTAAAGCTTTGCACAGTGGGTACGATGTAGTGAGGTAATCACGCTCGTTAAGCTGAGACGCCAGAGCTCAGATGCACAGGGAGAATGGCGGAGGGAGGAGCTGATGGATCCCTGTTCCATCATTGCTTTCAACTGTACCTGCATCCAGGATCGGATGAGGTTAGACGATTGTCACCACTGAAGCAAAACACAGGGGAGCCTGTGCTGGACCTAGGGAGGAAGAGTACTAGACATTATTAGCAGGCGGCTGATAGACTGAGTGTATTAATTGATGACATTATGTGTATGGGTTCCTATGGCTTCCCTCCTTGCAGTACCACACTCTTACTTTTCTAATCCCGAATTATGAAACAGAGTCCAAATTCATATTTCAACTTGACTGAAGGAGTAGAAATGAAATGAAATGATATCATCCACTGGGGATAACTTCCTACAATGGGGCAGCCGTGGGAAGCTCAGCGCAGACAGGTCTGAGTGGCTGGTTACTTTCCTGATTCCTGGAAACACATCTGGTCCTGCAGAACCACACGGGGTTCGTGTATAGGAATTTAATTATCTCTGCTCAGCTAAAAAATGCATCCCGGCTCAACGATAATTTTTTTTTTCCTTAATCCATTCTTTCACTGCTGCAAAAGTGCAACTCCCAGCATGACAAGAGCGACTATGGCTAAGAGTCGTAGTTGTCTGAGTAGTAGCAATTCCATTGCTGAAACTTTTCTGAAAAATGTTCTCCAATTTGGCACTTCAAAGAAAAAAAGGTCAAGGTGTCCACACATAAGCGTGGCTTTTCCCATTGTGCTTCTTTAGGGTTAGAGAAATAGATATGGGGGTCCCTGAGACGGCTATGGGCTGCACAGAATGCAATTGTGGGCCATAGTTCGTGAAACTCTGCTCTACTTCTAGTGGCAGGTATGGCAGTTTAGTTAAAGAGTTTGGCCACTCATTTTTCTTAACGAGCTTTCCTTAGTATAGGCCATCAATATCTGATCAGCTCCATCAGAAGAACTATAGTGGCTGGGTATTTTAATAGGGGGTCGATTTACACTACCCGCTATAGTTTTGACGGAGCTGCTGTTTTTTGGCTGCATCCAAGAACTTCCAGCCAGCGCCAGTAGCATCTGATCGGCAATGGTGCCTGGTGTCGCATCCCCACCAATCAGATACTGATGGCCTAGCCTATAGATAGGCCATCAATAAAAAAAAGTAGTGGTCAACCCCTTTAGTCCAAGTGATTTGTAACAGTAACAATTTCTGACCATTAATAAAGGATTTATTTCTAAATTCATGCCGGTGACACACAACTCAATCTACACAATAATTGCCCTTGTTTTGCCTTCTTGTCCTGGGGTAGTCTACACCAAATCCTGGACCCTTCTAATTTTGAGAGCATTTACCAGTCATCATAGGAGTACATTTTATTTTTGGTAGTATAAAATAGTGTACCTGCATAATGCAGTTTTCTGTAAGATAATATTGTAGCTCCGTATGTGACCACCAGATGACAGAGTAGAGGAATTACAGTTGGTGTTTGAAGCCCAAGACAGTAAAGTTAAAGGGATATTCCTAACATGGACATTTATAGCAAATCATCCCCATATGTTATAGGGTGTTAAAGATACCAGTCCACATCTGTGCCTATATGCTAGGCTGTTTCACATACTTCCATAGAATAAAAGGAAACAGACTCTTGCTTGGCTATCTCTCCATTTATTTTCCACCTACATGCAGTAACTATCGCTTCAATGACCCTTATTTTCTA
Organism: Ranitomeya variabilis; assembly: GCF_051348905.1. NCBI lineage: Eukaryota > Metazoa > Chordata > Amphibia > Anura > Dendrobatidae > Ranitomeya > Ranitomeya variabilis. Next base: position 85,583,653 of record NC_135236.1, read on the forward strand.
AATCTATACAGTCATATGAAAAAGTTTGGGCACCCCTATTAATCTTAAGCTTAATGTTTTATAAAAATTGTTTTTTTTTTGCAACAGCTATTTCAGTTTCATATATCTAATAACTGTTGGACACAGTAATGTTTCTGCCTTGAAATGAGGTTTATTGTACTAACAGAAAATGTGCAATCTGCATTCAAACAAAATTTGACAGGTGCATAAGTATGGGCACCCTTCTCATTTTCTTGTTTTAAATACTCCTACCTACTTTTTACTGACTTACTAAAGCACTTTTTTTGGTTTTGGAACCTCATTGAGCTTTGAACTTCATAGCCAGGTGTATGCAATCATGAGAAAAGCTACTTAAAGTGGCCACTTGCAAGTTGTTCTCCTGTTTGAATCTCCTCCGAAGAGTGGCATCATGGGCTCCTCAAAACAACTGTCAAATGATCTGAAAGCAAAGATTATTCAACATAGTTGTTCAGGGGAAGGATACAAAAAGCTGTCTCAGAGATTTAACCTGTCAATTTCCACTGTGAGGAACATAGTAAGGAAATGGAAGAGCACAGATACAGTTCTTGTTAAGGCCAGAAGTGGCAGGCCAAGAAAAACATCAGAAAGGCAGAGAAGAAGAATGGTGAGATTGGTCAAGGACAATCCTCAGACCACCTCCAGAGAGCTGCAGCATCAACTTGCTGCAGATGGTGTCACTGTGCATTGGTCAACTATACAACGCACTTTGCCCAAGGAGAAGCTGTATGGGAGAGTGATGAGAAAGAAGCCATTTCTGCAAGCACGCCACAAACAGAGTCGGCTGAGGTATGCAAAAGCACATTTGGAGAAGCCAATTTCTTTTTGGAAGAAGGTCCTGTGGACTCATGAAACCAAGATTGAGTTTTTTGGTAATACAAAAAGGTGTTATGCATGGCGGCAAAAAAACACAGTGCGTTGTATAGTTGACCGATGCACAGTGACACCATCTGCAGCAAGTTGATGCTGCAGCTCTCTGGAGGTGGTCTGAGGATTGTCCTTGACTGATCTCACCATTCTTTTTCTCTGCCTTTCTGATGTTTTTCTTGGCCTGCCACTTCTGGCCTTAACAAAAACTGTACCTGTGTTCTTCCATTTCCTTACTATGTTCCTCACAGTGGAAATTGACAGGTTAAATCTCTGAGACAGCTTTTTGTATCCTTCCCCTGAACAACTATGTTGAATAATCTTTGTTTTCAGATCATTTGACAGTTGTTTTAAGGAGCCCATGATGCCACTCTTCAGAAGAGATTCAAACAGGAGAACAACTTGCAAGTGACCACTTTAAGCAGCTTTTCTCAAGATTGCATACACCTGGCTATGAAGTTCAAAGCTCAATCAGGTTACAAAACCAAAAAAAGTGCTTTAGTAAGTCAGTAAAAAGTAGGTAGGAGTGCAGCGCCCCCCACCGCCGCAGGGCCGAGGGGTACCCGGTACCGGGCCTCTGAGTCTCTACTCTGGGATTGTCACGGTGGCTAGACCCGGTCCGTGACCCTGCTGAGGGGTGCCCAATAATAGATGTGGATGATGGTGGTAGTGCGGTGCAGTAAATAACGAGGACACCAGGTTGCAGTCTCTTTACCTCTTTACTGAAGATCTCTGGGTCCTCAATCCGAAATACGGTTAACCAGGCTGCGCAAGTCCGGCCGGTCCAATGGCACCTCCAGAGTTCTCTTTACAGGTGGAAATCGGTGCCTTCCTGCTAGCGCTATGTGTTGTGATCCTTCCCTGCTGTGCTTACGGAAAGTCCCCACAACTGTTGTGTCTGTTTCTTAAGTTCCCTCACAACTCGATTAGATGATGTTCTGCTAATCTTTCGTCCCTCCCTGATGTTACGGTTAGGACGGCACCCGTATGATGGGTAGGCTCGGAGCTCTTCCGGGACCCTAGAGTCGCCCCTCTCCACAGGTTGCCCCCTATGTCTTCGTAGGTGATTTAGGTGAGACAGCCCGCCTATGACTGACTGTCCTGCCGTTGGTTTGAAGTATTGCTTGAAGCTAGATATAGTAATACTTCCTCGGCGTTCCGGCCGCCGGTTGTGCGCCTCAGTAGGATGTTGCCTCGGTCTCACAGCACGACTCCTACTGGTATTTCTCCTTGTTGCTTTGATCTCGTTTCTCACTCAGCACAATCTATCTCGCTTCCAATCCTTCCTTGGGCACCGCCGCTATGCTGAGCAGGCACGGTCCCGTTACGTTCTCTCTAGTTGCCAGGCCTCTGTCAGGATCCCACCCCTGACAGGGGCCCTACCGAATCTTCCCCCACAACACCCTCTGCCACAAGGTGTTGCCTGGTTCCAACCCAGTCAGCTTTCTTTCTCACTTCCTGCCTGACCCCCAGTTTTACCAGTATGTGAGGAGTGGCCTAATGAATAGAACCCTTAGCTCCCCCTGGAGGCCCGGCTGTGAAATGTATTGGTGTCTGTGATACCTGGTCAGATGAACTCCTTCAGTGCCATCAGACGTACCATAGCTCCCCTTAGTGGCGGAGCCACAGTACTGCAACGACCAGGACTCTGGGGCGCTGCACTCCCCCCCGGTTAAATCCAGTACTCCTGGACTGGGAAGAAAACAACAATACAGGTTAGCAAAAAGACATACAATTTTGTTGAGTGCAATAACAATAAGCATATTTGAACAGAGCTTCCCTTTATGGGAGGTGAGGACACTTGAACGTTACAAACATGGTTAAATATTATAAATTACAGGCTATAAACAACTCCTGTTACCCAACCGGGTATTCTACTTAGTGCAAAATTGATGAACAATAATTTAACATTGCCTTTAAGGATGTACACTCTAAATCCACTAAAGACCTTCTTATAACACATTATAAGGCTTGAGCAACTGTGCTACATTCTCCTACTTTACGTCTGCAGGACCGCCTGTCCTAACTGCTCCAGGCCTGCTGCCTCTCCTTTCTTTACAGGACCGCCCCTTTCAGCCCGGGCCTACTGCCTTTTCAACTACTATACACAGTATAGAACATAACATTACTTTCAGTTTGAAATCACTGAGCCATCCCTGTATGGCTCCTAAGAGGACTCACTGACTAACCCCATACGGGTTCACTTTCTGTCCTCATCTTTCTATCAACGTTATCAAACATTTCTTACAGTCAACTAGTTAGGGACACATAACCTTCATATGTCAACATTATTACTTTCTTTCAAGGCATCATTATCACTTTACTGTTTTAAGGCAGTATTACTCGTAAGTACACAGGTGAACATCCCCTTTAAGAGGGGACCAAGTCTTTATGAGGTAGCGCATCTTCTCAAGCTACCAGTCCATACTCAGCAAAGGCTCCGGTGCAGTATCTTCGCAAAGAGTCCTTCTTTAAGTAAAACCAGTAGGAAGCACCTTTAAGAGGGTGCAAACTATTTACAAGCAGTTTGTATCATGCACTGTTCATGATTGCGGCAGTTCTTGATAACGTAGAAAAGATAGAAAATAACCAAAAACAATAGGGATCCCGGGTCAACAAAGGGATCCCTTTAAGAGTTAACCCTGGACGGGTTTAGCAGCAACACGGTAGAACAGTAACTATTTACAACCAATAAAGCATTTATGCTTACTCAGTCTTCTAGTGCAGGGGATGGTCTCCTTCCAGGTCTCACCCGACCAACGGGTCGCCTCGGTATAGCAAGGACCGGTCCTGGCTCCAGCAGCGACAGGATCCCACGTCGGGATGCCCTCCTTGCTTGTGGACGAGCGCGACCCAGAGGCACTCGGTGGACCCGGATCTCTTGAGGCTCCTCGGGGGCTGATTCCGGCACCTTCGCTGCAGAAGGCTCATCCTCCCGCGTTCCGGTAGCAGCCTGCAGGGCGACGCACCGCTGGACGCCTCGGGCTATCCAACCCGTTCCACCCATTTCCCTCCTCCACCGGGTGTAGGTCACGGCGTCGCCGGGCTCCAGGTCGGAGTCATACCTTCCCCCGCAGGGCTCGACTTCCTCGCGGTCAACACGGACCTGCAGTGGTTCCCCGATCTCCTGGATAACCCCCCTTCCGTGTCGGGAGTTAAAGGATACCACCACACCCCAGTGTGACGGCGGGGTTTCTTCCACGCCGGTTAGATCAATCTGGGCTGCAGGCTGGGGTCTGTTCCGCCAGGCTGCCATTAGACACCGCAGATGCTCTGCCTCCGGCAGGATCCTCAGGCCCTGTGCCGGCAGCTCCCACTCTGCTGCGGCTTGGATGGAGAGAGCAGGGGACACTGGAGACAGGCGGACCTCCGTCGGTTGGCCCAGCCGAGCGATCACACGAGCGTCGGCTTCCAAGCGATAGGCTATCTGCCGGGCCTCGGCTGCAGCCACACACTCCTCGGACAGCGGCCGGGGGGGTCGGCCCATCAGAGGGCTCCACAAGGGTCAGCTCCCGCAATGATGGTGTATCCGGGGCTGCATCGGGTTGCGCAGCCTCCTGCTGAGTCTGATCATTCCCACACGGTGCTCCCAGCGTCGCCATTTTCGCTTCCTCTCCAGTGTCTTCTTCCCGCGGTCTCTTTCGTGGGCGGCCCCGTCTCCATGGTCTCCATCCTCCAAACAGGATCAGGAGGCGGACCTCGGCTGCTGACGGACACGTCCTCAGGGCACAGAAGTGTTTAGACTGGGCGACCATTATCTTTCGCGCTCTCCAGCTTGTCTACGCCCACTCCACGCCCCTCTTCTTCTCCTGCGCTTCTTCTCAGCGCTGCAATGGCGGCGGTTTTGGCGGCAACTTCTGGCGGCAAGTGGCAACACACAGTCCTCTCAATAAAGCACAGTCTTTGCAATAAGTTACAGTCCAAGCACGATAAATCACAGTTCCAAGGCACACATGACCTGATTCTTCAGGCTTAAGTAGATCCTGTTCGTGACGCCAAGTTTGCAGCGCCCCCCACCGCCACAGGGCCGAGGGGTACCCGGTACCGGGCCTCTGAGTCTCTACTCTGGGATTGTCACGGTGGCTAGACCCGGTCCGTGACCCTGCTGAGGGGCGCCCAATAATAGATGTGGATGATGGTGGTAGTGCGGTGCAGTAAATAACGAGGACACCAGGTTGCAGTCTCTTTACCTCTTTACTGAAGATCTCTGGGTCCTCAATCCGAAATACGGTTAACCAGGCTGCGCAAGTCCGGCTGGCACCTCCAGAGTTCTCTTTACAGGTGGAAATCGGTGCCTTCCTGCTAGCGCTATGTGTTGTGGTCCTTCCCTGCTGTGCTTACGGAAAGTCCCCACAACTGTTGTGTCTGTTTCTTAAGTTCCCTCACAACTCGATTAGATGATGTTCTGCTAATCTTCCGTCCCTCCCTGATGTTACGGTTAGGACGGCACCCGTATGACGGGTAGGCTCGGAGCTCTTCCGGGACCCTAGAGTCGCCCCTCTCCACAGGTTGCCCCCTATGTCTTCGTAGGTGATTTAGGTGAGACAGCCCGCCTATGACTGACTGTCCTGCCGTTGGTTTGAAGTATTGCTTGAAGCTAGATATAGTAATACTTCCTCGGCGTTCCGGCCGCCGGTTGTGCGCCTCAGTAGGATGTTGCCTCGGTCTCACAGCACGACTCCTACTGGTATTTCTCCTTGTTGCTTTGATCTCGTTTCTCACTCAGCACAATCTATCTCGCTTCCAATCCTTCCTTGGGCACCGCCGCTATGCTGAGCAGGCACGGTCCCGTTACGTTCTCTCTAGTTGCCAGGCCTCTGTCAGGATCCCACCTCTGACAGGGGCCCTACCGAATCTTCCCCCACAACGCCCTCTGCCACAAGGTTTTGCCTGGTTCCAACCCAGTCAGCTTTCTTTCTCACTTCCTGCCTGACCCCAGTTTTACCAGTATGTGAGGAGTGGCCTAATGAATAGAACCCTTAGCTCCCCCTGGAGGCCCGGCTGTGAAATGTATTGGTGTCTGTGATACCTGGTCAGATGAACTCCTTCAGTGCCATCAGACGTACCATAGCTCCCCTTAGTGGCGGAGCCACAGTACTGCAACGACCAGGACTCTGGGGCGCTGCAGGAGCATTTAAAAAAGAAAATGATAAGGGTGCCCATACTTATGCACCTGTCAACTTTTGTTTGAATGCAGATTGCACATTTTCTGTTAGTACAATAAACCTCATTTCAAGGCAGAAACATTACTGTGTCCAACAGTTATTAGATATATGAAACTGAAATAGCTGTTGCAAAAAAAATTTTTTTTTATAAAACATTAAGCTTAACCCCTTCATGACCTTGGGATTTTTCGTTTTTCCGTTTTCGTTTTTCACTCCCCTCCTTCACAGAGCCATAACTTTTTTATTTTTCCGTCAATTTGGCCATGTGAGGGCTTATTTTTTGCGAGACGAGTTGTACTTTTGAACGACATCATTGGTTTTACCATGTGGTGTACTAGAAAACGGGAAAAAAATTCCAAGTGCAGTGAAATTGCAAAAAAAGTGCAATCCCACACTTGTTTTTTGCTTGCCTATTTTGCTAGGTTCACTAAATGCTAAAACTGACCTGCCATTATGATTCTCCAGGTCAGTACGAGTTCATAGACACCTCACATGTCTAGGTTATGTTTTACCTAAGTGGTGAAAAAAAATTCCAAACTTTGCAAAAAAAAAAAAAATTGCGCCATTTTCCGATACTCATAGCGTCTCCATTTTTCGTTATCTGGGGTCAGGTGAGGGCTTATTTTTTGTGTGCCGAGCTGGCGTTTTTAATTATAGCATTTTGGTGCAGATACGTTCTTTTGATCGCCCGTTATTGCATTTTAATGCAATGTCGCGGCGACCAAAAAAACGTATTTCTGGCGTTTCGATTTTTTTTCTCATTACGCCATTTAGCGATCAGGTTAATGCTTTTTTTTATTGATAGATCGGGCGATTCTGAACGCGGCGATACCAAATATGTGTAGGTTTGATTTTTTTTTGTATTGATTTATTTTGATTGGGGCGAAAGGGGGGTGATTTAAACTTTTATGTTTTTTTTATTTTTTTCACATTTTTAAAAACTTTTTTTTTTCACTTTTGCCATGCTTCAATAGCCTCCATGGGAGGCTAGAAGCAGGCACAGCCCGATCGGCTCTGCTACATAACAGCGATCATCAGATCGCTGTTATGTAGGAGAGTTGCAGGTGTGCTGTGAGCGCCGACCACAGGGTGGCGCTCACAGCCACCGGCGATCAGTAACCATAGAGGTCTCAAGGACCTCTATGGTTACCATTCAGAAGCATCGCCGACCCCCGATCATGTGACGGGGGTCGGCGATGACGTCATATCCGGCCGCCCGGCCGGATGCGGTAGTTAAATGCCGCTGTCTGCGATTGACAGCGGCATTTAACTAGTTAATAGGCGCGGGCAGATCGCGATTCTGCCCGCGCCTATTGCGGGCACATGTCAGCTGTTCAAAACAGCTGACATGTCCCAGCTTTGATGCGGGCTCACCGCGGAGCCCTGCATCAAAGCAGGGGAGCTGACCTCGGACGGTATAGTACGTCCGAGGTCAGTAAGGGGTTAAGATTAATAGGGGTGCCCAAACTTTTTCATATGACTGTATATATAATTGTCTAAGGGTCACTTCCGTCTGTTTGTCTGTCTGTAACGGAAATCCTGCGTCGCTGATTGGTCGCCGCCGGCCGTGACCAATCAGCAACAGGCACAGTCCGGCCGTGAATTCACCCTTCCCTACTTTCGTCCAGTCATTGCCCCCTCCCTACTCCCCAGTCAGCGCCCCCATAGCGGTTTAGCAGTCCGTTAAACAGACTGCGTTACACCGCGGCATAACGCGGTGTAACGCAGTCTGTTAACGCTATTAACCCTGTGTGACCAACTTTTTACTATTGTTGCTGCCTATGCAGCATCAATAGTAATAAGATCTAATGTTAAAAATAATAAAAAAAATAAAAAATCATTATATTCTCACCTTCCGGTGCCTTTCCCGCTCCTCGCGACACTCAGGTCCCAAGAATCCATTGCGGCAATGACTGGAGATGATGTACAGTCTCGCGAGATGATGATGTAGTGGTCTCGCGAGACCGCTACATCATCAAGTGGTATTGCCACAATGCATTCTTGGGACCGGAGCATCGCGAGGAGCATCGGTAACTCCTTGGCTGGATCCGGGGGCCACCGAAAGGTGAGTATATAACTATTTTTTATTTTAATTCTTTTTTTTTAACAGGGATATGGTGCCCACATTGCTATATACTACGTGGGCCATGTTATATACTGCGTGCCCTGTGATATATACTGCGTGGGCTGTGTTACATACTGCATGGGCTGTGTTATATACTGCGTGGCCTGTGTTATATACTACGTCTCTGTGCTATATACTGCGTGGGCTGTGCTATATACTACGTGGGCTGTGTTACATACTGCGTGGGCTGTGTTATATACTACGTGGCCTGTGTTATATACTGCATGAGCTGTGTTATATACTGCGTGGCCTGTGTTATATACTGCATGGGCTGAGTTATATACTGCGTGGCCTGTGTTATATACTGCATGGGCTGTGTTATATACTGCGTGGCCTGTGGTATATACTACGTCTCTGTGCTATATTCTACATGGGCTGTGCTATATACTACGTGGCTGTGCTATATACTGCGTGGGCTGTGTTATATACTGCGTTATATACTGCTTGGGCAGTGTTATATACTGCGTGGCCTGTGTTATATACTGCATGGGCTGTGTTATATACTGTGTGGCCTGTGTTATATACTATGTGGGCTGTGCTATATACTATGTGGCTGTGTTATATACTGCGTGGGCTGTGTTATACACTGCGTTATATACTGCATGGAATGTGTTATATACTGCATGGCCTGTGTTATATACTACGCCTCTGTGCTATATACTACGTCTCTGTGCTATATACTACATGGACTGTGCTATATACTACGTGGCCTGTGTTACGTACTACGTGGGCTGTGTTATATACGTGGCTGTGCTATATACTACGTGGCTGTGCTATATACTACGTCGCTGTGCTATATACTACGTGCCTGTGCTATATACTACGTGGCTGGGCAATATACTACGTGGCTGGGCAATATACTACGTGGCTGTGTTATATACTACGTGGGCTGTGTTATATACTACGTGGGCTGTGCTATATACTACGTGGGCTGTGTTATATAATACGTGGGCTGTGTTGTATACTACTTGGGCTGTGCTATATACTACTATACATATTCTAGAATACGCGATGCGTTAGAATCAGGCCACCATCTAGTACACTATATATGGAGTCGTTCACTTTTCCTGTCTTTTCCATCTGATCCAGACCGACCTGACTTCTTCCAGTGTGGATTCATCTGCAGAGTTTACAGCAAAGACACATCTGACGTCTCGCATTTTCTGCACCGTCCCCATCTATTCCCAACCTGCACAAACTGCTCACCCTGCTGATTCCAATATTGAGCCGCTGCTGCCGTATGAGTCCCTATTACTGCATCTGCAGTATTGTAAAAAAAAAACAGGGCTCCTCTTCCTGCTCTGCGTAATAATGCCACCATTCTGCTCCTTACAAAGTAAAATGACTCTTTTGTGCCCTCTAGATGGTAAAACTGCCACCTAGAAAATATGCCCTGTGCATGTGCGTTAGAAAACAGTGTCCACATTTTGTCTGCTAGAACATAATAATTCCCCTTGTGGGCCCATTTGACAGTCATAAAAGCTGACAGTGGCTCTATAGCAATAATGCTTATTAAGTGTCCTCTTAACATTTAATGCCCTGAGTACCCTCATGTCAAGCTAAGCTTTACACAGTATAATGGGCCAACAGCTCCCCTATACACAGTATAATGGGCCAACAGCTTCCTTATTCAAAGTGTGATGCCTCACAGCTCCCTATACACAGTATGCAGCATGATGGAGCCATAGGTCCCAACACACAGTATGACTGATGGCGCAGAACTTCCCTATACATAGTGTGATGCACTGCTCCCCTCTGCACGGTATGATGCACTCACAGCTCCCATCTGCAGAGTATGATGCCCCCACAACTCCCGTATGCAAAGTATTATTATTATTTATTGTTATAGCGCCATTTATTCCATGGCGCTTTACATGTGAGGAGGGGTATACATAATAAAAACAAGTACAATAATCTTAAACAATACAAGTCATAACTGGTACAGGAGGAGAAAGGACACTGCCCGCGAAGGCTCACAGTCTACAAGGGATGGGTGAGAATACAGTAGGCGAGGATAGAGCTGGTCATAATAATAATCTTTAGGGCTGGTCATGTAGCGGTTTGGTCGATCGGTGGTTACTACAGGTTGTAGGCTTGTCGGAAGAGGTGGGTCTTCAGGCTCTTTTTGAAGGTTTCGATGGTAGGCGAGAGTCTGATATGTTGTGGTAGAGAGTTCCAGAGTAGGGGTGATACGCGAGAGAAATCTTGTATACGATTGTGGGAAGAGGAGATAAGAGGGGAGTAGAGAAGGAGATCTTGTGAGGATCGGAGGTTGCGTGTAGGTAAGTACCGGGAGACGAGGTCACAGATGTATGGAGGAGACAGGTTGTGGATGGCTTTGTACGTCATGGTTAGGGTTTTGTACTGGAGTCTCTGGGTAATGGGGAGCCAGTGAAGGGATTGACAGAGAGGAGAGGCTGGGGAATAGCGGGAGGACAGGTGGATTAGTCGGGCAGCTGAGTTTAGAATAGATTGGAGGGGTGCGAGAGTGTTAGAGGGGAGGCCACAGAGCAGGAGGTTGCAGTAGTCAAGGCGAGAGATGATGAGGGCATGGACTAGGGGTTTTGCAGATTCTTGGTTGAGGAATGTACGGATTCGTGAAATATTTTTGAGTTGAAGTCGGCAGGAAGTGGAAAGGGCTTGGATATGTGGTTTGAAGGAGAGATCAGCATCAAGGATTACCCCGAGGCAGCGAGCTTGTGGGACTGGGGAGAGTGGGCAGCCATTTACTGTAATGGATAGGTTCGTTGGGGGGGTCGTGTGAGATGGGGGAAAGATGATGAATTCTGTTTTGTCCATGTTAAGTTTCAGAAATCTAGCGGAGAAGAAGGATGAAATAGTGGACAGACATTGAGGGATTCTGGTTAGTTAGTAGGGAGGTGATATCTGGTCCAGAGAGGTAGATCTGTGTGTCATCAGCATAGAGGTGATGCTGAAAGCCATGAGATTCTATGAGCTGTCCCAGGCCAAAGGTGTAAATGGAGAAGAGCAGGGGCCCTAGGACTGAACCTTGTGGGACTCCGACAGATAGGGGCGAGGTGAGGAGGTGGTGTGTGAGTGGGAGACGCTGAATGTTCGGTCAGTTAGGTATGACGAGATCCAGGATAGGGCCAAGTCTGTGATGCCAAGGGACGAGAGGGTCTGTAATAATAGGGAATGGTCCACTGTGTCAAAGGCAGCCGACAGGTCGAGGAGGAGGAGGACAGAGTAGTGTCGCTTGCTCTTGGCGGTTAAGAGGTCATTGGTGACCTTAGCTAGGGCAGTTTCAGTGGAATGGTGTGACCGGAAGCCACATTGTAAGCGGTAAAAGAGGGAGCAAGAAGAGAGATGGGAGGACAGTTCAAGGTAGACGTGTTGTTCCAGTAGATTGGAGGCATAGGGGAGAAGTTATATAGGGTGATAGCTAGATACAGAGGATGGGTCAAGAGAGGGCTTTTTGAGGATAGGTGTGATGGAGGTGCAGCGCCCCAGAGTTCTGGTCGTTGCAGTACTGTGGCTCCGCCACTATGGGGAGCTATGGTACGTCTGATGGCACTGAAGGAGTTCATCTGATCAGGTATCACAGACACCAATACATTTCACAGCCGGGCCTCCGGGGGGAGCTAAGGGTTCTATTCACTAGGCCACTCCCCACCATAGTGGGTAAACTGGGGGTCAGGCAGGAAGTTAGTCAGAAGCTGACTGGGTTGGAACCAGGCAACACCTTGTGGCAGAGGGTGTTGTGGGGTAAGATACAGTAGGGTCTCTGTCAGGGGTGGGATCCTGACAGAGGCTTGGCAACTTGAACGAACGTAACGGGACCGTGCCTGCTCAGGATAGCGGCGGTGCCCAAGGAGGGATCAGAAGCGAGATAGATTGTGCTGAGTGAGAAACGAGATCATAGCAATAAGAGAATACCAGTAGGAGTCGTGCTGTAAGACCGAGGCAACATTCTACTGAGGCGCACAACCGGTGGCCGGAACGCCGAGAGAGTATTATAAGATACAGCTTCAAGCAATACTCTAAACAGCGGCAGGACAGTCAGTCTCAGGCGGGCTGTCTAACTCAAATCACCTATGAAGTCTTGGGGGGCAACTTGTGGAGAGGGGCGTCTCTAGGGTCCCGGAAGAGCTCCGAGCCTGCCCGTCAAACGGGTGCCGTTCCTACCCGAACCTCAGGGAGGGACGGAGGATTAGCAGAACATCATCTAGTCGAGTTGTGAGGGAACTTAAGAAACAGACACAACAGTTGTGGGGACTTTCCGTAAGCACAGCAGGGGAGGACCACAACACATAGCGCAAGCAGGAAGGCACAGATTTCCACCTGTGAAGAGAACTCTGGAGGTGCCATTGGACCGGCCGGACTTGCGCAGCCTGGTAAACCGTATTCTGGACTGAGGACTCAGAGATCTTCAGTAAAGAGGTAAAGAGACTGCAACCTGGTGTCCTCGTTATTTACCGCGACCTGCACCTCACAATTGCACCCTTATCATCACACTCCATTCCTATAGACTGTGCGCCCCACGGCAGGGTCACGGACCGGGGCCTAGCCGCCGTGACAACCCCAGAGCAGAGACTCAGAGGCCTGGTGCCGGGTACCCCTCGGCCCTGCGGCGGTGGGGGGGGCGCTACAGAGGCATGTTTAAAGCTTGAGGGGAAAACACCAGTTGTTAGTGATAGGTTGGGATGAAGACTGTGGTGAGGTTTGGGATGAAGTGGGATGGGAGCGGGTCAAGTGCACAGGTGGTGAGATGTGATCTTGAGAGTAGAGTGGAGAGTTGATCTTCTGTAATGGTGGAGAAGTTGGTTTTGGAGGTGGAGGGCTGGGATGTCGGGAGGAAGGGCTCTGGGGGTTGTTGACCAAAACTGTCTCTGATGTTCTCAATCTTCTGCTTGAAAAATGAGGCAAAGTCTTCAGCTGAGATAAGTGGGGAGGGAGGAGGTGCTGGGGGACGGAGGAGAGAATTGAAGATTTTTAGATGTTTAATTACACAGATATGCAAAATTTGAGTTTATGAAATAAAATCCGATGACTGATTCTTATGTTTTCTTATGCCCTGATTTAAGAAAAACACTTCTATTTTTAACCATTGCGTATGAATTTTGCACAAAATGCGTCTGAAACTATGTACAAGCGAGATGAACAAGAAAAATCTTTATTGTAGCAAAAAATGTACACAATATTATATATAAAAATTTACGGAACAATCACTCCACAACTTTATTGTAAACTAATTATTGCGCCTTTTTCATTTCTCTTCAAAGCTTCTCTTGATACCTTTGCTCTTCTAGAAGGCCTGTGTATCTTCTTTGTGAAGCATCCGTCTCTGATGATCTCAATCTTCTGCTTGAAAAATGAGGCAAAGTCTTCAGCTGAGATGAGTGGGGAGGGAGGAGGTGCTGGGGGACGGAGGAGAGAGTTGAAGGTGTTGAATAACTGTTTAGGGTTGTGAGACAGGGAGGATATGAGAGATGAGAAGTAGGTTTGTTTAGCTGTGGCGAGTGTGGTCTTGAAAGTAGTGAGGGACTGTTTGAATGCGATGAAGTGCTCGTTGGAGTGGGATCTTTTCCATCTGCGCTCAGCTGCCATGGAAGCTCGCCTCAGTTCTTTGGTCAGGCTGGTGTGCCAGGGCTGTCTGTTGATTTTGCGAGCTTTGGTGTGTGTAAGTGGGGCAGCAGATTCCAAAGCTACAGCTATTGTGGTGTTATATAGAGCGGCAGCAGTTGTGAATTCTGCTTTTGGGCTCCCTCCGGTGGTTATAAGTGGTAGCGCTGCTGTCTGTCCTTCACAGCAGTCATCAGGTGTTTCCACTTCGGACTGGGCTATTTAGTCTGGCTTCACCCTTTAGTCAGTGCCAGTTGTTCATTGTTTCTGGAGGATTCACATCCCTTCCTGGTCTCTCCTGCTTGCTGTTCATTTCTACAAAGATAAGTTCTGCTTGTTTTTGCAGCCACATGTTGTGGGCCTTATTGTTCAGTGCATTTCATGTTTTTTCTTGTCCAGCTTAATCTGTGTAAGGATTTATGCAGCCAAGCTGGAATCTCTGAAGAGGCAGATATACCCTCCATGTCTTTAGTTAGATGTGGAGTTTTTGTATTTTCTGTGGTGGATATTTTCTAGTATTTTAATACTGACCGCATAGTTCTCTGTCCTATCTTTCCTATATTAGCTAGACTGGCCTCCTTTGCTAAATCCTGTTTTCAGCCTGTGTATGTTTTTTCCTCTCCTCTCACAGTCAATATTTGTGGGGGGCTGTCTATCCTTTGGGATTTTCTCTGAGGCAAGATAGTTTTCCCTTTCTATCTATAGGGTTAATTAGTCCTCCGGCTGTGTCGAGGTGTCTAGGACTGGTAGGTACATCCCACGGCTACTTCTAGTTGCGGTGTTAAGTTCAGGGTCTGCGGTCAGTACAGATACCACCTTCTCCAGAGTACGTCCCATGCCGCTCCTAGGCCACCAGATCATAACAGTACAACTGGCCAACAATGAGTTAACCGCATCTCAGAAGAAGGAAAAGAAAGTGCTGAGCCATTTTTTTCTGTACTCTGTTGTGTTTTTTTTTCCCTCTTTACCTCTGGGTGGCTCAGGAGTTTGGCGCTGATATGGATGTTCAGGGACTTGCTTCTCGTGTGGATCAACTTGCTGCTAGAGTACAGGGTATTTCTGATTATATCGTTCAGACTCCGGTTTTAGAGCCTAGAATTCCAACTCCTGATCTGTTTTTTGGGGACAGGTCCAAATTTTTGAGCTTTAAAAATAACTGTAAACTGTTTTTTGCTCTGAAGCCCCGTTCCTCTGGTGATCCCATCCAGCAGGCTAAAATTGTCATATCTCTGTTGCGTGGCGATCCTCAGGATTGGGCGTTTTCCCTGGAATCTGGGAATCCGGCCTTGCTTAATGTAGACACCTTTTTTCAGGCGCTTGGGTTATTGTATGATGAACCTAATTCTGTGGATCATGCTGAGAAAACCTTGTTGGCCCTGTGTCAGGGTCAAGAAGCGGCAGAATCGTATTGCCAGAAATTTAGAAAATGGTCTGTGCTGACTAAATGGAATGAGGATGCTTTGGCGGCAATTTTCAGAAAGGGTCTTTCTGAATCCGTTAAAGATGTTATGGTGGGGTTCCCCATGCCTGCTGGTCTGAGTGATTCTATGTCTCTGGCCATTCAAATTGATCGGCGCTTGCATGAGCGCAGAGTTGTGCACACTATGGCGTTGTCTTCCGAGCGGAGTCCTGAGCCTATGCAGTGTGATAGGATTGTGTCGAGAGCTGAACGACAAGGATTCAGACGTCAGAATAGGTTGTGTTTTTACTGTGGCGATTCTGCTCATGTTATTTCTGATTGCCCGAAGCGTGCCAAGAGAATCGCTAATTCCGTTACCATCAGTACTGTACAACCTAAATTTCTGTTATCTGTGACCCTGATCTGCTCATTATCGTCATTTTCTGTCATGGCATTTGTGGATTCAGGCGCCGCTTTAAATTTAATGGACTTAGAATTTGCCAGACGTTGTGGTTTTCCCTTACAGCCTTTGCAGAGTCCTATCCCTTTGAGGGGCATTGATGCTACACCATTGGCTAAAAATAAACCTCAGTTTTGGACACAGGTGACTATGTGCATGGCGCCAGCCCATCAGGAAGATTGTCGTTTTCTGGTGTTGCATAATTTGCATGATGCTATTGTGCTGGGGTTTCCATGGTTACAGGTGCATAATCCGGTGTTGGACTGGAAATCTATGTCTGTGACTAGTTGGGGTTGTCAGGGGGTTCATGATGACGTTTCTTTGATGTCAATTTCCTCCTCCCCCTCTCCTGAAATTCCTGAGTTTTTGTCAGATTTCCAGGATGTTTTTGATGAGCCCAAATCCAGTTCCCTTCCACCGCATAGGGACTGTGATTGTGCTATTGACTTGATTCCAGGCTGTAAGTTCCCTAAGGGCCGACTTTTCAACCTGTCTGTGCCAGAACATGCCGCCATGCGGAGTTATGTTAAGGAGTCGTTAGAGAAGGGGCATATTCGGCCATCTTCTTCTCCATTGGGAGCAGGTTTTTTTTTTGTTGCCAAGAAGGATGGCTCCTTGAGACCCTGTATTGATTATCGCCTCTTGAATAAGATCACGGTCAAATTCCAATACCCTTTGCCTTTGCTTTCTGATTTGTTTGCCAGGAATAAGGGGGCTAGTTGGTTTACTAAGATTGACCTTCGAGGGGCATATAATCTTGTTCGTATTAAGCAGGGTGACGAATGGAAAACTGCGTTTAATACGCCCGAGGGCCATTTTGAATATCTTGTGATGCCATTCGGACTCTCTAATGCTCCATCTGTGTTTCAGTCTTTCATGCATGATGATATATTTCGAATTATCTTGATAAATTCATGATTGTATATTTGGATGATATTTTGATTTTTTCAGATGATTGGGAGTCTCATGTGAAACAAGTCAGGATGGTATTTCAGATCCTTCGTGATAATGCCTTGTTTATGAAGGGGTCTAAGTGCCTCTTTGGAGTACAGAAGGTTTCTTTTTTGGGCTTCATTTTTTCTCCCTCATCTATAGAAATGGATCCGGTTAAGGTTCAGGCCATTCATGATTGGATCCAGCCCACATCCGTGAAGAGCCTTCAGAAATTTTTGGGCTTTGCTAATTTTTATCGCCGTTTCATTGCCAACTTCTCCAGTGTGGTTAAACCCCTGACCGATTTGACGAAGAAAGGCGCTGATGTGACGAATTGGTCCTCTGCGGCTGTTTCTGCCTTTCAGGAGCTTAAATGCCGATTTACTTCTGCCCCTGTGTTGCGTCAGCCGGATGTTTCTCTTCCTTTTCAGGTTGAGGTTGACGCTTCTGAGATTGGGGCAGGGGCCGTTTTGTCTCAGAGGAATTCTGATGGTTCCTTGATGAAACCGTGTGCCTTCTTTTCTCTAAAGTTTTCGCCTGCGGAACGCAATTATGATGTCGGCAATCGTGAGTTGTTGGCTATGAAGTGGGCATTTGAGGAGTGGCGACATTGGCTTGAGGGGGCCAAGCACCGTGTTGTGGTCTTGACCGATCATAAGAATCTGATTTACCTCGAGTCTGCCAAACGGCTGAATCCTAGACAGGCCCGATGGTCCCTGTTTTTCTCCCGTTTTGATTTTGTTGTCTCGTATCTTCCGGGTTCTAAGAATGTTAAGGCTGATGCCCTCTCTAGGAGTTTTTTTGCCTGATTCCCCTGGGGTCCTTGAGCCGGTCGGCATTCTGAAGGAGGGGGTGATTCTTTCTGCCATCTCCCCTGATTTACGAGGGGTTCTTCAGGAATTTCAGGCTGATAAACCTGACCGCTGTCCAGTGGGGAAACTGTTTGTTCCTGACAGATGGACTAGCAAAGTGATTTCTGAGGTTCATTGTTCTGTGTTGGCTGGCCATCCTGGGATTTTTGGTACCAGAGATTTGGTTAGTAGGTCCTTTTGGTGGCCTTCTTTGTCACGGGATGTGCGTTCTTTTGTGCAGTCCTGTGGGACTTGTGCGCGGGCCAAGCCTTGCTGTTCCCACGCTAGTGGGTTGCTCTTGCCTTTGCCGGTCCCTGAGAGGCCTTGGACGCATATTTCTATGGATTTTATTTCAGATCTTCCTGTTTCCCAGAGGATGTCGGTTATCTGGGTGATTTGTGACCGGTTTTCTAAGATGGTTCATTTGGTACCTTTGTCTAAATTGCCGTCCTCTTCTGATTTGGTTCCGTTGTTTTTTCAGCATGTGGTTCGTTTGTATGGCATTCCGGAGAATATTGTGTCCGATAGAGGTTCCCAGTTTGTTTCCAGGTTTTGGCGGGCCTTTTGTGCTAGGCTGGGCATTGATTTGTCTTTTTCTTCCGCATTTCATCCTCATACAAATGGCCAAACCGAGCGAACTAACCAGACTTTGGAAACTTATTTGAGATGCTTTGTGTCTGCTGATCAGGATGATTGGGTGGCTTTCTTGCCATTGGCCGAGTTTGCCCTTAATAATCGGGCTAGTTCTGCTACCTTGGTTTCACCCTTCTTTTGTAATTCTGGGTTTCATCCTCATTTTTCTTCAGGGCAGGTTGAGCCTTCTGATTGTCCTGGGGTGGACTCTGTGGTTGACAGGTTGCAGCAAATTTGGGCTCATGTTGTGGACAATTTGGTGTTGTCTCAGGAGGAGGCTCAGCGTTTTGGTAACCGTCGTCGGCGTGTGGGTTCCCGGCTTCAGGTTGGGGATTTGGTCTGGTTGTCTTCCCGTCATGTTCCTATGAAGGTTTCTTCCCCTAAGTTCAAGCCTCGGTTTATTGGTGCTTATAGGATTTCTGAGATTATCAATCCAGTGTCTTTTCGTTTGGCCCTTCCAGCCTCTTTTTCCATCCATAATGTTTTTCATAGATCTTTGTTGCGGAAATATGTGGTGCCCGTTGTTCCCTCTGTTGATCCTCCTGCCCCGGTGTTGATTGATGGGGAGTTGGAGTATGTTGTTGAGAAGATCTTGGATTCTCGTTTTTCAAGGTGGAGGCTTCAGTATCTTGTCAAGTGGAAGGGTTATGGCCAGGAGGATAATTCTTGGGTTGTTGCCTCCGATGTTCATGCTTACAATTTGGTTCGTGCCTTCCATTTGGCTCGTCCTGATCGGCTTGGGGGCTCTGGTGAGGGTTCGGTGACCCCTCCTCAAGGGGGGGTACTGTTGTGAATTCTGCTCTTGGGCTCCCTCCGGTGGTTATAAGTGGTAGTAGAGCGCCCCCACACCGCCGCAGGGCCGAGGGGTACCCGGAGCCGGGCCTCTGGGTCTCAGTCTCGGGGTTGTCACGGTGGCTAGACCCGGTCCGTGGCCCTGTCCGTCAGTGGGGGACGTCCGGTGTAATCGGTGGTAGTAATGGTAGCGATAGAACGGTGCGGTTGTGGGGTGTAAGTCGCGGTAAATAACGAGGACACCAGGTTGCAGTCTCTTTACCTCTTTACTGGAGATCTCTGAGTCCTCAGTCCGGAACACGGTTCACCAGGCTACGCAAGTCCGGCCGGTCCAATGGCACCTCCAGAGTTCTCCTCTCAGGTGGAAATCTGTGCCTTCCTTCTAGCGCTATGTGTTGTAGTCCTTCCCTGCTGTGCTTACGGAAAGTAACCCCACAACGGTTGTGTCTGTTTCTTAAGTTCCCTCACAACTCGATTTGATGTTCCTCTGTAATCCACCCCTTCCCTGTTTTCAGGTTGGAATGGCACCCGTTTGTCAGGTAGGCCTGGAGTTCTTCCGGGACCCTAGAGTCGCCCCTCTCCCGCAATTGCCCCCCAAGACTTCATAGGTGATATGTGGTAGACAGCCCGCCTGAGACCGACTGTCCTGCCGCTGTTTGGAGTATGGCTTGAAGCTGTATTCTAATCCACTCCCTCGGCGTTCCGGCCACCGGTATTGCGCCTCAGCAGGGTGCTGCCTCTTTCAACAAAACCCCTGCTGGTATTCTCCTTCTGCTTGATCTCGTTTCTCACTCAGCACAATCTATCTCGCTTCTAGTCCTTTCTTGAGTCCCGCCGCTTCCAGGAGCCTGCGCGGACCCGTTACGTTCTTTCAATGCCAAGCCTCTGCCAGGATCCCACCCCTGGCAGAGACCCTACAGTCTCTCCCTTCGCAACACCCCCTGCCACAGGGTGTTGCTCCGTTCAATCCCGTCAGCGTTCTCTCTAACTTCCTGCCTGACCCCCAGTTTACCCACTATGGTGGGGAGTGGCCTAATGAATAGCACCCTTAGCTCCCCCCGGAGGCCCTGCTGTGAAACATATTGGTGTCTGTGATACCTGATTGGAGGAACTCCTTCGGTGCCATCGAACGTACCATGGCTCCCCTTAGCGGCGAAGCCACAGCACTGCAACGACCAGGACTCTGGGGCGCTGCACTCCCCCCTGGTTAAACACAGTACTCCGGGACTGGGAAGAAAAACAACAATACAGATTAGCAAAAAGACATACAATTTTGTTGAGTGCAAAACGATAAGTATACTTGAACAGGCTTCCCTTTATGGGAGGTGAGGACACTTTTAACGTTACAAACATGGTCAACATTATAAATTACAGGCTATGCATAACTCCTGTTACCCATCCGGGTATTCTACTTAGTGCAAATTCTGGAACAATAAATTAACATTGCCTTTAAGAAACATACACTCTTAGTTTACCAAAGGCCTTCCTATAATCACATTACAGGGTAAGGTAACTTCACATTCTCCTACTTCGAACCTGCAGGACCGCCTGTCCCTATGGCACCAGACCTACTGCCTCTCCTTTCTTTTACAGGACCGCCCCGTTCAGCCAGGGCCTACTGCCTTTCTCTACTATACATGGTATAGACATAACATTCCTTTCGTTTAAAGAACTCTGAGCCAGCTCTACTCGGCTCCTTTAAGGACTCACTCTCTAACCCCTACGGGTTCACTCTCTGTCCTTAGTAACAAAGTAACTTTCAATGGGGACGCGGGGTTTACCTTCTATCCTCACCTTCATTATTACTTCGCTTACTTTCAACTATGCAGACCTCTACATCTACCCCTACGGGCTCTCTGCATCTTTTCTTCCTGCAAAACATTATTTAGATTTCACATTTCAACAAATTCAACACATATAACTTAGCATGTAAAACAGTTACATTTCTTTTCAAAGCATCATTATGGCATTACTGTTCTGCAACAGTATCTCTCTCAAGTTCAGTTTCTCACATCCCCTTTAAGAGGAGACCAAGTCTTTCTAAGGTAGCTCGTCTTCTCAGCCTACCAGCCCATGCAAAGGTTCCGGTATGGTATCTTCGCAAAGTGTCTTTAACTAGAACCGGTAGGAAAGGTATCTTCACAAAGTGTCTTTGGCTCAAACCAATAGGGCAAATATCTTCGCAAAGTGTCTTTGGCTAAAACCAGTAGGGAGCACCTTTAAGAAGGTGCAAACTATTTACAAAGGAAGTTCGAATCATGCACAGTCCATGATTTCACAGTTTGTGTAACTTTTGTGCAACAACTTCAGAAAAGGAAAACAAACAAAGGGGATCCCGGGTTAACAGAGGGATCCATTAACCCTGGGCGGGTTTAGCAGCAACTTAAAGGAATAAAAGACAAACAGTAACTATTTACATTTTTCAGAGTATCTTAAAATCTTACTCTTCTTTCAGAAATTTCCATGAGGCGCCACCTGGCGGGCGGACCCCTGCAATCCAGGTTTCAGGTCCACTCCCGCTGCCAGATACACCCCATGGGTTCGGGTTTGTTGCACGACCAGGTCGTGCGCGGCAATCAAGGTCTGTGTCCCCACTTCTCTCTGTGCTGGTACATCCGGAACATCGGTCACTCGAAGGGGCACCTCCTTAGGCACGACGGTGGTGGCGGCGATCGGGTGGCAGATCGCAAGTTCCGTGGTCAGGCAGGTGGGGCCGACCAGGGTGGTTACAGATCGGTCACACGGCGGCACTTTGGCCACAGGGGCTGGTTTCTCTTTCTTGTAGACGTTCAGAGCGAACCACCCCTTTTCCCCAAGATGCCGGGTGTAGGTAACACTGTCTCCCGGATAGAGGTCTCGATCGGGGTGACCCTCCCTAAGGTGTGACTCGACATCCCGTCGGTTGACAAAGACCTCCGCATATAGCCCCGGTTCTTTAATGAAGCCCCAGCCTCCTTGGAGTTTAAAGATGGTGACGATGCCCTGCGTGCGCGGGGCCTGGTGAGTGGTGGGGTCCTTACGGGCCCGGTCCTTGACCGCCAAATCTTTTTGATGGTAGGCCTCCCGTTTAGCCTGATGTGTTTCCTCTTCCTCTCGCCACCGCTGTTCTAGCTGGATCTGGTATTCTTCCCAGCTAAGGGCCTGTACCATTTCTCCCTTCTGGGTCTCCACCCCGGGGAACCCCATGAGATTGGATCCAGGGTTCACCCAGCGGCACACCGTGCGCTCCGCGCTGACCTCACACGGCAAGGGAGTAGGGGTAATTGGGGCTCGCATACGGTGTTCCATGCCCGTGGCTTCCTCCCATGGTAACAGGCGCTGAAGTCTATGGGTCCCCGGGAGAGGTGGTGCTGCTACGGGACCCACTAACACACCCTCTGCTGGTGGGGCAGGATCGGCGGACTCACCCACTGGTACGATTCCACTTTCCGCAACAGGTCCCGCTGGTTCTTCCGATGTCCGGGAATCCACTGCCGGTCCCACCTGATGCGGGGCCTGGACTCTTACGTGCAGTTGGAGGAGCTGGTTATATAAATCCTCCATCTCGGCTCTCAGGAATTTGGTGTTATCCACGGAGGACAGGCTGCTGGGCTCATCCGGGTAGTCAGGGGAGACTTCCACTTCAACCCCGCTGTCGGGTTCGGAGCTGCTGGCCATAGCGTCCTCCACGTGGGTCGCTTCCTGGTCTTTTTCCCGCTCTCTCCTGCGTGAGCAGTTTCGTTTTCTCTGCCTCCGCCCCCCATTAAGGATTAGGAGGCGGATCTCTGCTGCTGACGGACACGTCCTCACTGCACAGAAATATTTAGACTGGGCGGCCATTATTCTTCGCGCTCTCCAGCTCGTCTACGCCCACTCCACGCCCCTCTTCTCTTCCTGCGCTTTCCTCAGCGCTGCAATGGCGGCGGATTTTGGCGGCAACTGGCGCAGCACAGTCTTTGTAATAAAGTACAGTCCAAGCACAGTAAATCACAGTCTCTAGGCACACATGACCTGATTCTTCAGGCTTAAGTAGATCCTGTTCGTGACGCCAAGTTAGAGCGCCCCCACACCGCCGCAGGGCCGAGGGGTACCCGGAGCCGGGCCTCTGGGTCTCAGTCTCGGGGTTGTCACGGTGGCTAGACCCGGTCCGTGGCCCTGTCCGTCAGTGGGGGACGTCCGGTGTAATCGGTGGTAGTAATGGTAGCGATAGAACGGTGCGGTTGTGGGGTGTAAGTCGCGGTAAATAACGAGGACACCAGGTTGCAGTCTCTTTACCTCTTTACTGGAGATCTCTGAGTCCTCAGTCCGGAACACGGTTCACCAGGCTACGCAAGTCCGGCCGGTCCAATGGCACCTCCAGAGTTCTCCTCTCAGGTGGAAATCTGTGCCTTCCTTCTAGCGCTATGTGTTGTAGTCCTTCCCTGCTGTGCTTACGGAAAGTAACCCCACAACGGTTGTGTCTGTTTCTTAAGTTCCCTCACAACTCGATTTGATGTTCCTCTGTAATCCACCCCTTCCCTGTTTTCAGGTTGGAATGGCACCCGTTTGTCAGGTAGGCCTGGAGTTCTTCCGGGACCCTAGAGTCGCCCCTCTCCCGCAATTGCCCCCCAAGACTTCATAGGTGATATGTGGTAGACAGCCCGCCTGAGACCGACTGTCCTGCCGCTGTTTGGAGTATGGCTTGAAGCTGTATTCTAATCCACTCCCTCGGCGTTCCGGCCACCGGTATTGCGCCTCAGCAGGGTGCTGCCTCTTTCAACAAAACCCCTGCTGGTATTCTCCTTCTGCTTGATCTCGTTTCTCACTCAGCACAATCTATCTCGCTTCTAGTCCTTTCTTGAGTCCCGCCGCTTCCAGGAGCCTGCGCGGACCCGTTACGTTCTTTCAATGCCAAGCCTCTGCCAGGATCCCACCCCTGGCAGAGACCCTACAGTCTCTCCCTTCGCAACACCCCCTGCCACAGGGTGTTGCTCCGTTCAATCCCGTCAGCGTTCTCTCTAACTTCCTGCCTGACCCCCAGTTTACCCACTATGGTGGGGAGTGGCCTAATGAATAGCACCCTTAGCTCCCCCCGGAGGCCCTGCTGTGAAACATATTGGTGTCTGTGATACCTGATTGGAGGAACTCCTTCGGTGCCATCGAACGTACCATGGCTCCCCTTAGCGGCGAAGCCACAGCACTGCAACGACCAGGACTCTGGGGCGCTGCACTAGCGCTGCTGTCTGTCCTTCACAGCAGTCATCAGGTGTTTCCACTTCGGACTGGGCTATTTAGTCTGGCTTCACCCTTTAGTCAGTGCCAGTTGTTCATTGTTTCTGGAGGATTCACATCCCTTCCTGGTCTCTCCTGCTTGCTGTTCATTTCTACAAAGATAAGTTCTGCTTGTTTTTGAGCCACATGTTGTGGGCCTTATTGTTCAGTGCATTTCATGTTTTTTCTTGTCCAGCTTAATCTGTGTAAGGATTTATGCAGCCAAGCTGGAATCTCTGAAGAGGCAGATATACCCTCCATGTCTTTAGTTAGATGTGGAGTTTTTGTATTTTCTGTGGTGGATATTTTCTAGTATTTTAATACTGACCGCATAGTTCTCTGTCCTATCTTTCCTATTTTAGCTAGATTGGCCTCCTTTGCTAAATCCTGTTTTCAGCCTGTGTATGTTTTTTCCTCTCCTCTCACAGACAATATTTGTGGGGGGCTGTCTATCCTTTGGGATTTTCTCTGAGGTAAGATAGTTTTCCCTTTTCTATCTATAGGGTTATTTAGTCCTCCGGCTGTGTCGAGGTGTCTAGGACCGGTAGGTACATCCCACGGCTACTTCTAGTTGCGGTGTTAGGTTCAGGGTCTGCGGTCAGTACAGATACCACCTTCTCCAGAGTACGTCCCATGCCGCTCCTAGGCCACCAGGTAATAACAGGCAGCGTCATCCGCATTGTGTAAGGAACTTATATCTGTGAGAGGGAAGAGGGATTCAGAGAATGAATGTAGGTCAAGATGTTTAAGATTTCTGCGAGGGTGTGAAAGTTTGTGGGGTGGGGATTGTAGACATGGAATGAAGAGGGAAGAGAATGTGAGAAGGTTGTGGTCAGAGAGAGGAAGAGGTGAGTTAGAGAAGTTAGATAGGGAGCAGAGGCGGGTGAAGATGAGTTCCAGTGTGTGACCATCTTTGTGGGTGGCTGTAGAAGACCATTGAGTGAGGCCGAAGGAGGAAGTGAGAGATAGAAGTTTAGTGGCAGCTGAGAGGGAAGTGTCAATGGGGATGTTGAAGTCGCCCATGATGATAGTGGGGATGTCCGCGGAAAGGAAATGAAGTAGCCAGGTGGTGAAATGGTCAAAGAAGGTGGTGGCTGGCCCTGGGGGGCAGTAGATGGCAGCCAGTTGGAGGTTGGAGGAGGAGTAGATGCGCACAGAGTGCACCTCAAAGGAAGGGAGGGTAACAGAGGGTGGCAGTGGGATTGGGGTGAAGGAGCAGTTATCTGACAGGAGAAAACCAACTCCGCCGCCATGTTTGCTGCTGGGGCGGGGTGTGTGAGAAAGGTGGAAGCCACCGTAAGAGTATGATGGGTCCATAGTTCCACTATGCATTGTATGATGCCTACAGCTCCCCTATACACAGTATGATTGGCCCACAGCTCCCCTATACAAAATGTGATGTACCGGCATCTCCCCTCTGCATAGTATGGTGGGTCCACAGCTCCCCTATGTAAAGTATGATGAGCCCACAGCTTTCCTATTATTATTATTTATTATTATAGCGCCATTTATTCCATGGCACTTTGCATGTGAGGAGGGGTATACATAATAAAAATAATCTTGAACAATACAAGTTACAACTGGTACAGAAGGAGAGAGGACCCTGCCCGTGAGGGCTCACAATCTACAAGGGATGGTTGAGGATACAGTAGGTGAGGGCAGGGATGGTTGTGCAATGGTTTGGTCGATCGGTGGTTACTGCAGGTTGTAGGCTTGTCGGAAGAGGTGGGTCTTCAGGTTCCCCTATACAAATCATGATGGCCAAAAGTTCTCTTTTCACAGCATGATGCCCCCATAGGTCCCCTACACACAGCATAATCCCCCCTACAACATCATGTACATATTATAATGCACCCCACACTGTATGATGCCCCCACAGTAGCCCCCACACTGTATGATGGCTCCTACAAAAATCCAAGCAATGTACGATGGCCCTTACACTGTATAATGACCCCCCCACGCAGTATGATGGCCTTCACAATAGCCATCACACTGTATGATGCTTCCACAGTCTACTTAAGTAATATGAAAATAAAAAAAATCATATACTCACGTAACCCTGGATCCTAAAGAATCTGCTGGCAGACAGCGGTAAGTGATGGGCAGACCAACATGGTGATGTTATCATGCCAGGGCATGTATATTACGTAAGAGTCACGGTGTGATGACATAATCACATTATGAGTTGCCTGCCAGGGCCGTGGGGTACTCAGCACCGGGTCCGGTACTCACAGGGAGATGTCACTGTGGCGGCGACCCGGTCCGTGGCCCTGGGCACCAATGTAAAAGGGAAAGTCTTTAAAAGGGGTTGTAGGAATAGAGTTTGTTCGTGATGCCACCTGTGGTGTTCAGTCAGTAGGGACCGACGCTGCTTAAAGGGTCCTCTGGGGTGATGGTATGGCAGCTAGATGGTATAACTTCCCACAGGTGAAGTATGTCCCCTGGGCTCCCATATGTAGATGGAGATGGTGAACAGTGCAGTAAAGAACAGAGGACACAGGGGTGCAGTCTCTTTATCTGGTTTACTGATGGTAGCAGGCAGCCACAGTCCAGGGCACCAGATCACAGGTACAGGCAGGGTCCGGCCGGCTTGGAAGCAAATCCAGAGTTCCCCTTTACCAGGTTGAGTTAAAAGCCTTCCTATAGCGCGGTGGTGTTGTAGTCCCTTCCTGCCTATGGCTTCTGATAAGGTCCTCACAGTTCTTCTCTGTCCCCTTTATAGGTTAGGATACAAACCAGTATGACAGGTGACTCGAGCCTTTTTACAGGGTCTCTATCATGACCCGGGCTCTATGTGTCACTGTGCCTCCTGGGTATTGAGGCAGACAGGTAACTTGCAATTCAGCTGTCCTGCCGGTTTCTGCTGTAAGTCTTAGAGTTCCTCACAACCTTGGTGTTCCGGCTACCATTAATATGCGCTTCACAGGGAGATAGCTCATTCGCAGCTGTCCTCCTGTTGTCACTCTCCTGTGCCTCACTCTCCTTCACGCTTACTGAATGATGTTCCTTCCTTTTCTGTTCTCTTTCTCCAGGGGCTGTAGTACCTCAGACTACAGGGCCCCTTCAGACCTTCTGACACTCTATGTCGGTCTGCTCTCTTCCTCTGTCTCTGACAATCTGCTTGAACTCACTCCCTTCCCTCCAGATCAGAATGTATTTATAGGGGAGGTCACCCTAAACCAGGTTTAGAGCTCCCCCTTCTGGCCTGGAGTGTGAACATGTTGTGTGCATTGTGATTACCTGATAAAGAGATATCCTTCATCGCTTCCAAGTGTAACATCACTCTCCCCATGAGGAAAGCAATGCCACTGTGACGACCAGAACCCTGGGGCATCACAGTTACTCCATCAAGGACTCAAAGAGTGCACCCCCTATCATGACCTTCAGCCTACAGAATGGAGCGCAGTAGTGCAAGGTGACCATGTCACCCTGATTTCATGCAGAGATTAACTGTATCGGTGTGATGAGAACACCAATACAGTTAAGAGTGGCAGTCGCAAGGGGTGGGTCCCTCCAAGTGAGGGACCCGAACCGACTGCCCCACCTCCCCCGATAGCTACAGTATGCTATTGCCTTACAATTAAAAGGATTTTATATATATACCATATTTACATACAGTATATATATTCACCTTATGGGATCAATTCATCAAAAGTGTTTATGTCAGAAATGAAACACTTTGAAAAGTTGGAAAATTTTTACCCAATGCAAATTTGTGCAAAAATGATGTGTCTTTCCCGCTAGTCTGGGAGGAGTGACAATGCCCCCTCTGTCTAACTCATGTTCAATTCTGGTGCATCTTATGCCATAAATCTTAATCCAGTCACTGACTGGAGTAAGATTTCTGGCAAGGCACACACGACTTATAAGATGTGCCTGATTTATTAAATATTGTGTGCCTCTTGATAATTCAGTTGTGTCTTACTCCACCATGTCCCTTTCATTGAAAAAGGCGTGTAAAACGCCAGTCTTAATGAATTAGGGCTGATGCATTTTTCTTTTTTCTTTTTACATCTTCCTACAAAGCACTTGAACAGAGTGCAGATGGGCGGCAGCTTAGTGCCAAGTGCTCTGTAATACTTCGATAGTCTTTCCACTGGTTGAAGCCATTCATCCTCTAAAACAGCAAATAGACATCTTAAAAATGAAGAAAAAGCATATTATACATCGTTACTGAGCTTCATATAATATCCCAGTATAAGAGAGTCATTTATAGTTTATCCCTGCTTTTTATATCAGTCAGATAAAGAGATAGTGTAACTCTTATTAATTACCAGCAGAATGTGCAGGACTGCAGCTTATGGAGGAAGTATTCCTACTGTCTCCCTCCTGCAGGGACACATCTGTAATATATTATTGTGCAGAGCCACAATACAACCGCCAGCACATTGTATACTTACACACAACGTGCTGTCTACACGCATACTAACTGGATGATATGGATCACTGACCAAGGCTCGTACACCTTAGATCCACGATTGTACTTAAACCTCACACTCACCTGACACCTATTACACGCATACTGTATGTACTGTAACGTGCATCATTTTTTAGGCAGGTGTGAAAAAAATGCTGCAAAGTAAGGATGCTTTAAAAATAGAAGTGTTAATAGTTTATATAAATTAATTAACAAAATGCAAAATTGAACAAAGCAAAAATCTAAAACAAATCAATATGTGCTGTGATCGCCCTTTGTCATCAAAGCATCAGTTCTTCTTGGTACACTTGTCCTTGCACACAGTTTTTGAAGGAACTTGGCAGGAAGGTTGTTCCAAATATGTTGGAGAATTAACCACAGATCTTCTATGGATGTCGCTTGTGCAAATCCTTCTGTTTTTTCATGTAATCCCAGACAAACTCGATTATGTTGAGATCTGGGCTCTGTGGGGGCCGGATCATCACTTCCAGGACTCCTTGTTCTACTTACTCCTACTCCTTAATGTTTGGGGTCATTTTAGTAAGTAATTGTCACATTTGTTAACACAAGAGATTTGTCTAACCTGTGGCCTTCTTATGTTTTCTCTGACCACAGGCCAACCACATTGCTTGTCTACTGATGTACCAGCCTATGTAGTATCCAATCTGGAGGTCAAAAAGGACCAAAACGTGGGTGATTCCCAAGATTACAGACAAATGGATGTACCTTAATGGACTCCTGATACTGATTCATAGCAAACTCAGCTAAAGGTAGATACTTCCCCCAATCAGAATAATGATAAGAGACATTATTATAACACCAACTATATTGATCAAGTGTCTGATTAGCATGTTCTGTCTGACCATTGGACTCTGGGTGGTAAATAGATAAAAAGGACAATTAAGTATTGATCTTAGCAAAGAATGCAATTCGGTTGGAAACAACATTTTCCAGAATCCCATGTAGACGCACAATGTGTTTAATGAACAAATTACTTGAGGTGTAGGAGTTAGGTAACCCAGACAGAGGAACAAAGTGACACTGGTGAATCTGTCCCACTACAACCCAAATAGCAGTCTTCCTGGAGGAAGGCAGGTCAGAAATGAAGTCCGTTAAGAGATAGGTTCAAGGACCTTTTGGAGTAGGTGAGGACTGGAGAAGTCAGGCAGGACATGTTTGGGGCACTACAGCATTTGGCACAGATTTCGCATGCCATAACATATTACTAAGAACCCTGAATAGTGGTTACCAATCAGATAGTATTGATAATCCAATGATGACCTGCGAGTATAGAAAACTTTTGTTCAGGGTCATTTGGATGTTTTGGGTTGTCATTATGATTTATAAAGAGAAAACACAATAGTTTGACAATAAATGGCTTCACCCAACAACTAACTATGAGTGGAGAAGAGAAGAGTTCTGTACACCGTTCTGCTGGGTAGAGAACTTTCATCTTAATTTATAAACAAAATAGCCCATGAATACCAAACAATAATAGAAGATGTAATTTATTTAATCACAGATCTGTAAGGGTAAAATTGTTTGAAAAGTAAGAGGTGATTTTTGACCCCTTTGCGTGACCTTTGGTGGGTGATTTTTGTGTCATTACATTGGTTAGAAATTAATAGACGCTGTTCTGTGATTGGCTGCTGTGGGCAAAAAAGATTTTCTCAACTCACTTAACCCAGCATCCAAAGAAAATGGTGGGGTCCATAGCATCCAATCATAGCATATGTTTCATTTTACTTTAGCAATATAAGAAATTAAAGCTGGGTTGTGATTGATTGATTGTTATAGGCAGTAAAAACAGATCTACTTTTAGTCACCGTTCATAACAGTGTGGAGGTGTCCATAGCAACCAATCAGAGCACAGCTTTCATTTTACCTCAGAAGTATAAGAACTGAAAGCTGCACTGTGATTGGTTGCTCTGGGGAGAAAAGGCAGATTTTCTTTTAGACTGAATTCATAAGAGTGTGGCGGTGCGCTCACCACAATTCCTTTCAGTATTTAGTCGTTGTGGTGGATTCAGCTTCTGTTTTTAACAACGTTATCAAAATGGCTACAATGAGGTGTTGTAATTCACCCAACAACTTTTTTACATTTATAGTTGTTTTGTAGTGAAGAAACATCGAAGAAACATTGCGGATGTAAAAAAGTGTATATGCGTACTTTGGTGTAAAACTAGGTGATCAGGTCCTCCCGTCAGCGATTCCCCCTGTGCCTCAAGGTCCAGGAATACCTGTCCCTTCACTTCCGGAGAAACTTAAAGATACATCTGATTCACAAGATTCAGAACACGAAGAGCAGAATTCTGACAAAGACTTTCACGCTAGTCCCAATGAACCACAGCTTTTTTCACAGCTCAAATTAAATTATTTAGTCAAGGACTTGAACCTTCTTGAACATTCTGCAGAACTTTTAGGCTCTAGACTAAAGGAAAAGAACCTTCTAGCTCCTGCCACCTTGTACTTTCCTGAAAATCTTGGTGCTGTTAGCGAAGAGCAAGGAGAAAGATTTCACCAGGACATCAAGAAGATGGAACAACAATACCAAGGTAGAGGAACAAGAACATGATGGAGGACTACTGCTGGATGCTTCACAAAGAAGATACACAGGCCTTCTAGAAGAGCAAAGGTATCAAGAGAAGCTTTGAAGAGAAATGAAAAAGGCGCAATAACTAGTTTACAATAAAGTTGTAGAGTGATTGTTCCGTAAATTTGTATATATAATATTGTGTACATTTTTTGCTACAATAAAGATTTTTCTTGTTCATCTCGCTTGTACATAGTTTCAGATGCGTTTTGTGCAAAATTCATACGCAATGGTTAAAAATAGAAGTGTTTTTCTTAAATCAGGGCATAAGAAAACATAAGAATCAGTCATCGGATTTTATTTCATAAACTCAAATTTTGCATATCTGTGTAATTAAACATCTAAAAATCTTCAATTCTCTCCTCCGTCCCCCAGCACCTCCTCCCTCCCCACTTATCTCAGCTGAAGACTTTGCCTCATTTTTCAAGCAGAAGATTGAGAACATCAGAGACAGTTTTGGTCAA
The DNA here is from genome assembly GCF_051348905.1 of Ranitomeya variabilis. Classification (NCBI taxonomy): domain Eukaryota; kingdom Metazoa; phylum Chordata; class Amphibia; order Anura; family Dendrobatidae; genus Ranitomeya; species Ranitomeya variabilis. The sequence continues at coordinate 85,615,182 of NC_135236.1, forward strand.
CAACCCCCAGAGCCCTTCCTCCCGACATCCCAGCCCTCCACCTCCAAAACCAACTTCTCCACCATTACAGAAGATCAACTCTCCACTTTACTCTCAAGATCGCATCTCACCACCTGTGCACTTGACCCGCTCCCATCCCACTTCATCCCAAACCTCACCACAGTCTTCATCCCAACCCTAACCCATCTCTTCAACCTATCACTAACACCTGGTGTTTTCCCCTCCAGCTTTAAACATGCCTCTGCAGCGCCCCAGAGTCCTGCAGTACTGTGGCTCTGCCGCTAAGGGGGGCTATGGTACGTCTGATGGCACTGAAGGAGTTCATCTGACCAGGTATCACAGACACCAATACATTTCACAGTCTGACCTCCAGGGGGAGCTAAGGGCACTATTCATTAGGCCACTCCTCACAGTCTGGTAAAACTGGGGGTTAGGCAGGAAGTTAGACAGAAAGCTGACTGGGTTGGAACCAGGCAACACCTTGTGGCAGAGGGTGTTGTAGGGGAAGATTCAGAGGGGTCCCTGTCAGGGGTGGGATCCTGACAGAGGCCTAGCAACCAGAGAGAACGTTACGGGACCGCGCCTGCACGATATAGCGGCGGTACCCTAAGAAAGGACAAGAAGCGAGATTTATTGTGCTGAGTGAGAAACGAGATCAACGCAACAAGGAGAATGCCAGTAGGAGTCGTGCTGTAAGACGAGGCAACATCCTATTGAGGCGCATAACCGGTGGCCGGAACGCCGAGGAAGTATAGAGCTCCAAGCCAAACTTCAAACCTACGGCAGGACAGTCAGTTACAGGCGGGCTGTCTCACCCAGACCCAGGAAGACACAGGGGGGTAACAACAGGAGTGGGGCGACGCAAGAGTCCCGGAAGAGCTCCGAGCCTCCCGTCATACGGGTGCGTCCTAACCGTAAGATCAGGGGGACGTAGAGGGAGAACATTAGAATCGAGTTGTGAGGGAACACGAGAAACAGACACAACAGTTGTGGGGTACTATCCCGTAAGCACAGCAGGGGAGGACCACAACACAAGCGCAGGAAGGTAGGCACAGATTTCCACCTGCAAAGGGAACTCTGGAGGTGCCATCGGACCGGCCGGACTTGCGCACCCCTGTTAACCGTATTCCGGATTGAGGACTCAGAAGCCTTCAGTAAAGAGGTAAAGAGACTGCAACCTGGTGTCCTCGTTATTGACCGCGACCGGCACTACACTGCACCATAACATCAGCACCATACCACCACCTTTAATTGTGCGCCCCTCAGCAGGGTCACGGACCGGGTCTAGCCACCGTGACAACCCCAGAGCAGAGACTCAGAGGCCCGGTACCGGGTACCCCTCGGCCCTGCGGCAGTGGGGGCGCTACAACTTGGCGTCACGAACAGGATCTACTTAAGCCTGAAAAATCGGGTCATGTGTGCCTTGGAACTGTGATTTATTATGCTTGGACTGTGATTTATTGCAAAGACTGTGCTGTGCCACTTGCCGCCAAAATCCGCCGCCATTATAGCGCTGAGGAGAGCGCAGGAGAAGAAGAGGGGCGTGGAAGTAGGCGTGGACCAGCTGAAGAGCGCGAAGGACAATGGCCGCCCAGTCTAAATATTTCTGTGTCCTGAGGACGTGTCCGTCAGCAGCCGAGGTCCGCCTCCTCCTTCTCTTTGGAGGATGGAGACCATGGAGACGGGGCCGCCCACGAAAGAGATCGCAGGAAGAGGACACCAGAGAGGAAGCGAAGATGGCGACGCCGGGGGCACCGCGTGGGAATGACCCGACTCAGCGAGAGGCTGCACAACCCGACACAGCCCCGGACGCGCCATCATTGCGGGAACTGACCCTTGCGGAGCTACCGATGGGCCGACCCCCACGGCCACCGTCCGAGGAGTGTGTGGCTGCAGCCGAGGCCCGGCAGATAGCCCACCGCCTGGAGGCCGACGCCCGTGTGATCGCTCGGCTGGGCCAACCTACAGAGGTCCGCCTGTCTCCGGTGTCCCCCGCTTCTTTCATCCCGACCGCGGCGGAGTGTGAGCTGCAGGCACAGGGCCTGAGGATCCTGCCGGAGGCGGAGCACCTGCAGCGCCTGATGACAGTGTGGCGGAACAGACCCCAACCAGCAGCCCAGGTCGATTTGAGGAGCGTTGAGGAGGTTCCACCATCGCACTGGGGTGTGGTGATATCCTTTAACTCCCAGAAAGGAAGGGGAGTTATCCAGGAGATCGGGGAGCCACTACAGGTCCGTGTCGACCGGGAAGAAGTGGAGCTGCAGCGCCCCAGAGTCCTGGTCGTTGCAGTACTGTGGCTCCGCCACTATGGGGAGCTATGGTGCGTCCGATGGCACTGAAGGAGTTCATCTGATCAGGTATCACAGACACCAATACATTTCACAGCCGGGCCTCCGGGGGGAGCTAAGGGTGCTATTCATTAGGCCACTCCCCACCATAGTGGGTAAACTGGGGGTCAGGCAGGAAGTTAGATCAGAAAGCTGACTGGGTTGGAACCAGGCAACACCTTGTGGCAGAGGGTGTTGTAGGGGAAGATACAGTAGGGTCTCTGTCAGGGGTGGGATCCTGACAGAGGCTTGGCACGAGAATGAACGTAACGGGACCGTGCCTGCTCCGGGTAGCGGCGGTGCCCAAGAAAGGAATAGAAGAGAGATAGATTGTGCTGAGTGAGAAACGAGATCACGCAAAGGAGAAATACCAGTGGGAGTCGTGCTGTAAGACCGAAGCAACATCCTACTGAGGCGCACTACCGGTGGCCGGAACGCCGAGGGAGTAGAATAACATTCAGCTTCAAGCAATACTCCAAACAGCGGCAGGACAGTCAGTCTCAGGCGGGCTGTCTAACTCAAATCACCTATGAAGTCTTGGGAGGCAACTGTGGGAGAGGGGCGTCTCTAGGGTCCCGGAAGAACTCCAGGCCTACCCGTCAAACGGGTGCCGTTCCTACCCGAACCTCAGGGAGGGACGGAGGATTAGCAGAACATCATCTAGTCGAGTTGTGAGGGAACATCAGAAACAGACACAACAGTTGTGGGGTACTTTCCGTAAGCACAGCAGGGAAGGACTACAACACATAGCGCTAGGGGGAAGGCACAGATTTCCTCCTGTGAAGAGAACTCTGGAAGTGCCATTGGACCGGCCGGACTTGCGCAGCCTGGTGAGCCGTATTCTGGATTGAGGACTCAGAGATCTTCAGTAAAGAGGTAAAGAGACTGCAACCTGGTGTCCTTGTTATTTGTCACGACCTGCACCCCACAACTGCACCGTTACAACACCTCTTATTTCACCGGACGTCCCCCACTGACAGACAGGGCCACGGACCGGGTCTAGCCACTGTGACAACCCCAGGACTGAGACCTAGAGGCCCGGCTCCGGGTACCCCTAGGCCCTGCGGCGGTGTGGGGGCGCTCCAGAGCCCTGTGGAGGAAGGTACGATTCCGATCTGGAGCCTGGTGATGCAGTGACCTATACCCGGTGGAGGAGGGAAGCTGGTGAAACTGGCTGGATAGCTCGAGGCGTCCAGCGGTGCGTTGCCCTCCAGGCTGCTGCCGGAATGCTGGAGGACGAGCCTTCTGCAGGGAAGGTGCCGGAGCCCGTCCCCGCAGAACCTCAGGAAGTCCGGGTCCACCGCGTGCCTCTGGGTCGCGCTCGCCCACAAGCAAAGAGGGCATCCCGACGAGGGATCCTGTCGCTGCTGGAGCCAGGACCGGCCCTTGCTGCACCAACGCGACCCGTTGGCCGGGTGAGGCCTGGAAGAAGGCCATCCCCTGCACAGCTACAAGATGAGTAAGCAAAAATGCTTTAATGATTGTACATAGTTAATTGTTTTCACCGTTTTGCTGCTAAAACCCGTCTAGGGTTATTCTTAAAGGGATCCCTTTGTTGACCCGGGATCCCTATTGTTTTTGTTTGTTTTCTATTTTTTTGCACAGTTATCAAAGGACTGCCGAATCATGGACGGTGAATGATTCAAAATCTAATGTTGTAAATAGTTTGCACCTTCTTAAAGGTGCTCTCTACTGGTTTTATACAAGAAAAGGACTCTTTGCGAAGATACTGTTTTTGAAGACATTACTGAAGTCCTTACTGCAAACAGACTTGCAGCTTGAGAAGTTGCACTACCTCATAGAGACTTGGTCCCCTCTTAAAGGGGATGTTCATCAGAAGCACTTAAAGAATGATGATGTTTTGAAAGAAAGTACTGATAATGCTGATATGTGAAAGTTAAATGTGACTAACTAGTTGATTGTAAGAAATGTTTAATGATGTTGATAGAAGAACGAGGACAGGAAGTGAACCCGTACGGGTTAGTTTGTGAGTCCTCCTAGGAGCCATACAGAGATGGCTCAGTGATCTTGAACTGAAAGAAAAATGATATGTTCTATACTGTGTATAGTAGTGGAAAGACAGTAGGCCCGGGCGGAAAGGGGCGGTCCTGTACAGAAAGGAGAGGCAGTAGGTCTGGAGCAGTTAGGACAGGCGGTCCTGCAGATGTAAAGAAGGAGAATGCAAAAACGTTAATTAGCCTTATATGTGATATAAGAAGGTCTTTAGTGGATTTAGCGAGTACGTCCTTAAAGGCAATGTTAAGTTATTGTTCAAAGATTTTGCACTTAGTAGAATACCCGGTTGGGTAAGAAAAGTTATTCATAGTAAGTTAGTTAAAGTATTTAACTATGTTTGTAACGTTCAAGTGTCCTCACCTCCCATAAAGGGAAGCTCTGTTAAAAAGTTTACTTGTACTTGCATTTTCAAAATTGTATGTCTTTTTGCTGACATGTATTGTTGTTTTCTTCCCAGTCCAGGAGTACTGGATTTAACCGGGGGGGGAGTGCAGCGCCCCAGAGTCCTGGTCGTTGCAGTACTGTGGCTCCGCCGCTAAGGGGGGCTATGGTACGTCTGATGGCACTGAAGGAGTTCATCTGACCAGGTATCACAGACACCAATACATTTCACAGTCTGGCCTCCAGGGGGAGCTAAGGGCACTATTCATTAGGCCACTCCTCCTCCTCACAGTCTGGTAAAACTGGGGGTTAGGCAGGAAGTTAGACAGAAAGCTGACTGGGTTGGAACCAGGCAACACATTGTGGCAGAGGGTGTTGTAGGGGAAGATTCAGAGGGGTCCCTGTCAGGGGTGGGATCCTGACAGAGGCCTAGCAACCAGAGAGAACGTTACGGGACCGCGCCTGCACGATATAGCGGTGGTACCCTAAGAAAGGACAAGAAGCGAGGTTTATTGTGCTGAGTGAGAAACGAGATCAACGCAACAAGGAGAATACCAGTAGGAGTCGTGCTGTAAGACGAGGCAACATCCTATTGAGGCGCATAACCGGTGGCCGGAACGCCGAGGAAGTATAGAGCTCCAAGCCAAACTTCAAACCTACGGCAGGACAGTCAGTTACAGGCGGGCTGTCTCACCCAGACCCAGGAAGACACAGGGGGGTAACAACAGGAGTGGGGCGACGCAAGAGTCCCGGAAGAGCTCCGAGCCTCCCGTCATACGGGTGCATCCTAACCGTAAGATCAGGGGGACGTAGAGGGAGAACATTAGAATCAAGTTGTGAGGGAACACGAGAAACAGACACAACAGTTGTGGGGTACTATCCCGTAAGCACAGCAGGGGAGGACCACAACACAAGCGCAGGAAGGTAGGCACAGATTTCCACCTGCAAAGGGAACTCTGGAGGTGCCATCGGACCGGCCGGACTTGCGCACCCCTGTTAACCGTATTCCGGATTGAGGACTCAGAAGCCTTCAGTAAAGAGGTAAAGAGACTGCAACCTGGTGTCCTCGTTATTGACCGCGACCGGCACTACACTGCACCATAACATCAGCACCATACCACCACCTTTAATTGTGCGCCCCTCAGCAGGGTCACGGACCGGGTCTAGCCACCGTGACAACCCCAGAGCAGAGACTCAGAGGCCCGGTACCGGGTACCCCTCGGCCCTGCGGCAGTGGGGGCGCTACACCTCCATCACACCTATCAAAAAGCCTTCTCTTGACCCATCCTCTGTATCTAGCTATCGCCCTATATCACTTCTCCCCTATGCCTCCAAACTACTGGAACAACACGTCTACCTTGAACTTTCCTCCCATCTCTCTTCTTGCTCCCTCTTTGACCGCTTACAATCTGGCTTCCGGTCACACCATTCCACTGAAACTGCCCTAACTAAGGTCACCAATGACCTCTTAACCGCCAAGAGCAAGCGACACTACTCTGTCATCCTCCTCCTCGACCTGTCGGCTGCCTTTGACGCAGTGGACCATTTCCTATTATTACAGACCCTCTCATCCCTTGGCATCACAGACTTGGCCCTATCCTGGATCTCATCATACCTAACAGACCGGACATTCAGCGTCTCCCACTCACACACCACCTCCTCACCCCCTATCTGTCGGAGTCAGTCCTAGGGCCCCTGCTCTTCTCCATTTACACTTTTGGCCTGGGACAGCTCATAGAATATCATGGCTTTCAGTATCACCTCTATGCTGATGACACACAGATCTACATCTCTGGACCAGATATCACCTCCCTACTAACCAGAATCCCTCAATGTCTATCCGCTATTTCATCCTTCTTCTCTGCTAGATTTCTGAAACTGAACATGGACAAAACAGAATTCATCATCTTTCCCCCATCTAACGCGACCCCCCCAACGAACCTGTCCATTACAGTAAATGGCTGCCCACTCTCCCCAGTCCCACAAGTTCGCTGCCTCTGGGAAATCCTTGACGCCGTTCTCTCCTTCAAACCACATATCCAAGCCCTTTCCACTTCCTGCCGACTTCAACTCAAAAATATTTCATGAATCCGTACATTCCTCAACCAATCTGCAAAAACCCTAGTCCAAGTGCAGCGCCCCAGAGTCCTGGTCGTTGCAGTAATGTCATTCTTCCACCAGGGGGAGTGATATTACATCTGAAGGTAACAAAGGAGACCTTCCTACCAGGTATCACAAACCATACACCACACTTCACACTCCAGACCACCAGGGGGAGCCTTGCTCCTATCTACTAGGGCACTCCTTACAGAAGGGTAAAACTGGTGGGCTGGATAGAAAGTTAGAGAGACGCTGACTGGGCTTTGCCCAGGCAACACCTGTCAGGCAGACAGGGGGAAAGGAGGAACATCTGAGCTGCAGACAGAGGGTCCCTGTCAGAGGTGGGATCCTGACACAGGCCTAGCGGGACAGAAAGCTACGGAGCTGCGCCTGCCCCACGTGCGGCAGCATCCAAAGAAAGGACACGAAGAGAATTGTATTGTAGAGGGTGAGAAAAGAAGTCACAGCACAAGGAGATAACACCAGAAGGAGTTCTGCCCTGTAAAGACTGCCTCCTTCTGAGGCACGTAGCCGGTGGCCGGAACACCGAGGGAGTAATAGACTCTACGCTTTACTTCAAAGACCGGCAGGACAGTCAATTCCAAGTTGGCTGCCTAACCTTAATACCTAAGAAGACACAATGGCAACTTGTGGGGGTCGGGGCGTCTCTAGGGTCCCTATAAACAAGCCTCAGGCCATCAGTCATACGGGTTTGTCCTATCCATACCATCTGGGGGACAGAGAGGAAGAAATAACATCTAGAACATCTACAAGAGTTGTGAGGACCTTACCGGGAAGCTCAGCAGGGAGGTACTACAACACACAGGCGCTAGTAGGAAGGCTACTGATTTCCACCTGGATAGGGGGACTCTGGATTTGCCTTCGGACCGGCTGGACTCTGCCTACCCTGTGGTCTGTACCCTGGACTATGGATGCTGAAGCCTCCAGTAAAAGGTAAAGAGACTGCAACCTTGTGCCCTCGTTATTCTCTGCACCTTACATCACCCACCATCACCATCTACACTTCTGGGAAGCCCTGGGGATACACTTCACCTGTGGGAAGGTATACCATCGAGCTGCCATCACATTACCCCAGCGGACCCCTAAGCAGCGTCGGTCACCCTGACTGAGTACCACAGGTGGCGTCACGAACTTTATACAAACTCTCCTTATTATTGGATGCCCCTCTAAGGGCCACGGACCGGGTCAGGCCACCGTGACATCCCCCGAACCGAAGGACCCGGTACCGAGTACCCCATTGCCCTGACGTGGGGGCGCTCCAGAAAACTTGGCGTCACGAACAGGATCTACTTAAGCTTGAAAATTGGGTCACGTGCGCCTAAGAACTGTGCCAGAACTGTATTTGAACTGTGATTTGCTTAAAGACTGTGTATTGCCATTTGCCACCAAAATTCCCACCAAAACCGCCGCCATTACAGTGCCACGAGGAGCGCAGGAGAAGAAGAAGGGCGTGGAGTTGTGGGCGTGAACGAATTGAGAAGTGCGAAAAATAATGGCCGCCCAGTCTAAATGTTTCTGTACCTTGAGGACGTGTCCGTCAGCAGCCGAGATCCGCCTACTGATCCTGAATGGCGGGCGGAGACAAAGAAAACGAAACCACCCCAGAAGAAGAGAGTGGGAAAAGGACCAGGAAGGAGCGAGCCACGTGGAGGACGCCATGGCCAGCCGTCCGGGACCAGAGCGTGGGGTCGGAGCAGAGGACTGCCCCAGCCACCTGGAGAGACACCGCGGCCAGGCATCACCCGTTGGCCCTGACTTCCTGCAGGCCGGCGTGGAAGAGCTCAGCGACCAACTCCTGCGGACGCAGCTGAGCACTGAGGCCGGGTGGAAGAAGACCTTCATCGGGAGCCTCACCAGACATCTGTCGGCAGCCTCGTCTGGTCTGGAGCAAGAAAGAGGTTCCAGCGCTCCGAAGCCAGAAAGCAAGGCCCTGCCGGAAAGCGAGATGCTGTAAACAGAGATGACAATGCCGCAGCACAAGGCCCTGCAACCAGCGTTCCAGACCCCAGCGGAGACGGAGCAGACCGGCACCGGAGGGACCGCATCTGAAGCAGGTATGAAGAACGACCCTGCCCTGATGACCGACACCACTCCAGCGACTGCTCGTACCACCACTACTGACTCCGTTCCAGTGACTAATTTTGCAGCAGCCGCTACCTCTGCTGCAGCAAATGCCCATACTCAAGCTACGCAGACCTCCATCGCTGCGCATGATATGACAATCCACGAAAGACAGACCAATGGGGCTTATCTGGCACTGGGTGTGACCCTGGATCCTACCCTTCCCAGGCCAAGAAGGGTTATGTGCCAGGTAAAGCCCTGGAAGCTATCCAACTAAGCCTCGAAACACTGAAAAGAATGTAAATGGTTAACTGTTTTTTCTTTGCTGCTTGAACCCGTAGGGGTTAGTGAGTCCTCTAGTGAGCCTTAGGAAGATAGTTAAAAGACTTTGCACTTAGACTTGAATAAAGAAAATGTTAATTTATTGTTTTGAAATTGCACTTAGTAGTTAATAGATAGTATACCTGTACGGGTAACAGTATTTCATAGTTAGTTAGCGCATCTGTAATTGGTCAATCTACAGAAGTAAGCTGACAATGTAAATATGTTCTTGTTTGCAACGTTCAAGTGTCCTCACCTCCCATAAAGGGAAGCATTGTTATATTAATTTGTTTCATAGCATTTCAAAATTTTGTATGTCTTTTTGCTAATGTATTGTTGTTTTCTTTCCCAGTCCTGGAGTACTGGATTTAATGGGGGGGGGGGAGTGCAGCGCCCCAGAGTACTGGTCGTTGCAGTAATGTCATTCTTCCACCAGGGGGAGTGATATTACGTCTGAAGGTAACAAAGGAGATCTTCCTACCAGGTATCACAAACCATACACCACACTTCACACACCAGACCACCAGGGGGAGCCTTGCTCCTATCTACTAGGGCACTCCTCACAGAAGGGTAAAACTGGTGGGCTGGATAGAAAGTTAGAGAGATGCTGACTGGGCTTTGCCCAGGCAACACCTGTCAGGCAGACAGGGGGAAAGGAGGAACATCTGAGGTGCAGACAGAGGGTCCCTGTCAGGGGTGGGATCCTGACAGAGGCCTAGCGGGATAGAAAGCTACGGAGCTGCGCCTACCCCACGTGCGGCAGCATCCAAAGAAAGGACACGAAGAGAATTGTATTGTAGAGGGTGAGAAACTAAGTCACAGCACAAGGAGATAACACTAGAAGGAGTTCTGCCCTGTAAAGGCTGCCTCCATCTGAGGCGCGTAGCTGGTGGCCGGAACACCGAGGGAGTAATAGACAGACTCTACGCTTTACTTCAGAGACCGGCAGGACAGTCAATTCCAAGTTGGCTGCCCGACCTTAATACCTAAGAAGACACAGTGGCAACTTGTGGGGGTCGGGGCGTCTCTAGGGTCCATATAAACAAGCCTCAGGCCACCAGTCATACGGGTTTGTCCTATCCACACCATCTGGGGGACAGAGAGGAAGAAATAACATCTAGAACATCTACAAGAGTTGTGAAGACCTTACTGGGAAGCTCAGCAGGGAGGTACTACAACACACAGGCACTAGTAGGAAGGCTACTGATTTCCACCTGGATAGGGGGACTCTGGATTTGCCTTCGGACCGGCTGGACTCTGCCTACCCTGTGGTCTGTACCCTGGACTGTGGATGCTGAAGCCTCCAGTAAAAGGTAAAGAGACTGCAACCTTGTGTCCTTGTTATTCTCTGTGCCTTACATCACCCACCATCACCATCTACACTTCTGGGAAGCCCTGGGGATATACTTCGCCTGTGGGAAGGTATACCATCTAGCTGCCATCACATCACCCCAGCGGACTCCTAAGCACCCTGACCGAATACCACAGGTGTCGTCATGAACTTTATACAAACTCTCCCTATTATTGGACGCCCCTCTAAGGGCCACGGACCAGGTCAGGCCACCGTGACATCCCCCAAACCAAGGGACCCGGTACCGAGTACCCCATTGCCCTGACGTGGGGGCGCTCCACATGCTCTCATCATCTCTCGCCTTGACTACTGCAACCTCCTGCTCTGTGGCCTCCCCTCTAACACTCTCACACCCCTCCAATCTATTCTAAACTCTGCTGCCCGACTAATCCAACTGTCCCCCCGCTATTCCCTGGCCTCTCCCCTCTGTCAATCCCTTCACTGGCTCCCCATTGCCCAGAGACTCCAGTACAAAACCCTAACCATGACGTACAAAGCCATCCACAACCTGTCTCCTCCATACATCTGTGACCTAGTCTCCCGGTACTTACCTACATGCAACCTCCGATCCTCACAAGATCTCCTTCTCTACTCCCCTCTTATCTCCTCTTCCCACAATCGTATACAAGATTTCTCTCACGTATCACCCCTACTCTGGAACCCTCTACCACAACACATCAGACTCTCGCCTGCCATCAAAACCTTCAAAAAGAGCCTGAAGACCCACCTCTTCCGACAAGCCTACAACCTGCAGTAACCACCGATCAACCAAACCACTGCATGACCTGGGGCGGCACGGTGGCACAGTGGATGGCACAGTGGATAGCACAGCAGCCTTGCAGCGCTGGAGTCCTGGGTTCAAGCCCCACTAAGGACAACATCTGCAAAGAGTTTGTATGTTCTTTCTGTGTTAGCGTGGGTTTCCTCCGGGCACTCTGGTTTCCTCCCACATTCCAAAGACATACTGATAGGGAATTTAGATTGTGAGCCCCAATGGGGACAGCGACGATAATGTGTGCAAACTGTAAAGCGCTGCGGATTATGTTAGCGCTATATAAAAATAAAGATTATTATTATGACCAGCTCTATCCTCGCCTACTGTATTCTCACCCATCCCTTGTAGATTGTGAGCCTTCGCGGGCAGGGTCCTCTCCTCCTGTACCAGTTTTGACTTGTATTGTTTAAGATTATAGTACTTGTTTTTATTATGTATACCCCTCCTTACATGTAAAGCGCCATAGAATAAATGGCGCTATAACAATAAATAATAATAATGATCTAAAATCCTATCTATTTTCCATTTGCTTTACATGTATTGCAGTACCCACTTACAGCCTGTAGAGGTCACTGCTGTAGTTGTGTCTATATTCTGCTTTTTGCAGTCTGCTGTGGCCCCCATATACCGAGGAGCTGTGACACATTATATGGCATGTTTTTTTCTAATGTTTTTCCCACTTACATTCAGTTTTTTAACATCAGCCAGAAATGTAAGTAAATGATTCATGTTTATACCAATGCACAGTTGTCTTAAATAAAACCTGCTACTGATTTGTTACCTTAGTAAGTTAGCAGATAGAGGCACAGGTAATTTTATTGCTCTTGTTGCTGGTCTACGAGCCAGTCCCATTAATACAGGTAATGAGTGCAGAGTAGGCGGCTTCTTAAGGAAAAACTAACAGGTCTGCGAGAGCCAGAATTCTTGCTGGTTGGTAGGTGATCACATAGTTATTTCATGCAATCAAATGCAATTTAATTATGTAAAAATTATATGTTCATTTTTTTTAATTCCGTCTCTCACAGTTAAAGTGTACCTACAATAAAAGTTACAGACCTCTCCATTCTTTGTAGGTGGAAAAACTTGCAAAATCGGCAGTGTATCAAATACTTATGTTTTTATGGTTATCTGTTTTTATAAAGTATTTGCATTTTATCCTATTGGCCGGTTTGTGTCTCAGTTTTCCTTAAGGCTTTACTTCAATGCTCTCACCAGGGGATTGGGGAAGGCTGTCCATTAGGAGAACCATTACAAGCCATAGGGATATATTTGCAACAGTTTCGGTAAAATATTATTAGCAGCTTGGAATTAGCCCACATATGAGGAGGGGTTAGATCTGGTAAAAAGGGGAAGCACTTCCTAGTTAGAGAGGAATGTGAGAGAGTTCAGTCAGGTTCAGTCAGTGAGAGTCTCTTCTAGACAGTGTGAAGGTTCAAGTCCAAGGACAAGCTGTGATGGGCCCTAAAAGTACCAAGCTTCCATCCAGCAAGAGGGTGCACCACGAGTCTAGCATATATCCCAGGACGGTCTGGGGCCTATGGCCCAGAAGGGACATTGAAGTGCATGTCTCATTCTCTCCTGCGAAGAAGGCGTTTAAGAAAGCTGGGTTGCCAAACAGGGAGTCCCCAATATCAACATGAGCTGTTGAGGCATGGGCAAGTCGGGCATAACGGAGGCAAGTACTGTTAGTACACCGAGCAAAGGCAACCATCAAAGGGGATTCTGTCTCGTACTGTATGCCACAGCCAAATGTGCCTGAACTTTGCAGTAAAACCAAACATGTTGAACCGGACCCAAGGTTTCCTGTTATGTGTGCAACTGTATCCAGTCCCATGAACAGGGAAGTAACAAAGACTCCCAAATGACAAGCGAGTACAGAATGCATCCAACAGCACAACACACACAAGTCACATTCCAGTTTACAAGAGAAGTTTCATGGCGATGAGAACTCAGTTCCGGCATACGGCAACCGACTCTTCGCCCCCTTCACATACACACCTATATACAAATACACAGACTCATACACGCCTGTATACAAACACATAGACAAACACACACATAAGCACACACAAACATGTCTAAACCCTGCCATCTTTATTGCCCATAGCAAGCAATCAAAGCACAGCTTTCACGTTTTAAAAGCGGAATATAAAATGAAACGTTGGCTTTATTTCATTGTTAAGAGCAACAGAAACAGATTTTTTTAAGACAGAGCAGAGCAGACAAAGGGTGTGTCAGAAAGAACGCATGAACAAGGCCTTAGACCAGGGGTGGGGAACCTCAGGCCCCAGCGCCATTTTTGGCTTTCGATGACCTTTTATCACACCCCAGATTCTCAAGGACCAGAATTCTTGGGCAGAGAGGTGTATTTTGATTACAGCCAGCTCATTAATTTCTTCTTGCTCTGTTAGCACACACATGCAGTTTTCACTACTGAACACTGAAGGGCATGCAATGAAAGATTAGGTCCTGACACCAGGGCCAGAGTCAGGATGTACTTTGTGGGCGGACTTTGTACGGCCCCCAAGGATGGTATAAATATCCAAATGGCCCTTGGCAGAAAAAAGATTCCCCACCCCTGCCTTAGACAGTTTCATAACTCTTCCCCAGCATAGTTGAGTGTTCTTTTTTTTCGCCAGTTGATGGCATTTTTTGGAACTTTTGCTCTATGAATTGCTTTTAGAATAGAAATTTTACACCACGTATGTTATTTGGAGGCTTCTCTATAGTACTGGAAAAAATACAATAAAACCCACACTTATAAAAAATAAATTCTTTGAAAGCTTTGACTTTCATGGTGTTGTTTTCAAGGGAAATAAAAAATGTAACTCTACCTAGGAGCAGATACAGGATACCTCTATGACAGTTATATAAAAACCAGAAAAGGAAATTCACGGCCCCTGTACCCCAACACAGTGCCAGCGGTGCCTCTAATAGTTATGCCAAGGGCTGATCTGTGACCCTCAATGAAATGTTAAGCTGATAAGTAAAGGCCGCACTATTAACGACAAGCAAGAGCCATATCAAGGGCATCTCTCTTCTGGATCACTGCCAGTGCCCATTATAACCAATGAATGGCCATTGAATTTTAATTAGCAATGCTTAAATGGTTAATTTTTTCCTCGTGATAACAGCTGGTACCAAGAAGTGGTGTCCCAGCAATTCCCCCTCTTCCACAATGTGCTTTACTGTATAGGCTTTGTCCAAACTACACATCCCCTCCAATTACTAACCAATAATGGTGACGCACCCCCACTCCCCCCAAAAAACTGTTCAGAACTTTCAATAAGAACAGGGTAATGATACTGCCCTATTCCTCTATGGGTAACATGATGTAGAAAAACGTTATGGTTTCCCTCTTTAACATCAATTATTTAAACCAGGACAGGGTAAATCATTTGGAAAATCAGTAGGAAAACAGGAAGCAGAACATTTTGTCCTGGGGAAAATGGGTCATGTTGCAAGGTCTGAGATTACTGAATACAGTAGTCCATTTATTATCGAGCGCTCACAGCCAGGGTATTACTAACGTAATGAAAAAGAAAAGTTTTGCAATACTGCTCCTTAATCTGTCCTCATGAATTACAAATCCTCTCATAATTTAATGGAGCAGAAACGACATTTCCAAAATCTAAAAAAAAGAAATGTTCTTAAAGAGATACAACCGTACTATAAACTGTCTGCACATTAAAGAGTTATTCTCAAACTAATAAAGGGAAGTCGGTAGGATCAACCCTCTCAAGCCATGTAGCCATGTATATGGGCATGCAGGTCTTGGAAAAAAATACACCTTGATATTTGCGATCCCATGTCTTATTTAAGAGAAATAATAGTTTTTCTTAATATGTAAATGAGCTGTTAAGAGCTATGGATGAGACATAGATCTCCCTCAGAATCTGCCACCAGAACTTATAAATGAAAGGGAGAGTTACCAGTGTGAGACATGTAATAACTGACATTCTTCTCTCCTGATCTGCTAGTCTCACACTGGTAACTCCCCCTATATTAGGTGATAACTTACCGATTTGGGGCATCCCATAATCACTTCCTCACCTAAGGATTTAACATCTTCTATTTCATGTCAATTTTCTGTCTCCTGGCAGAATTTGGTAATTTTTGTTCTCACATTCAGAGAACCATAACTGTTTTCTTTACAATTGTTTTTTTGCAGTCTGAGTTGTATTTTTCAATGGCACCATTGTGAGGTACCACTAACTACTGATTACATAGAATTATTAATTAACTTTTCTAAAAAATTTGGGGAAGAATGGAAATACACCATTATCACCATAATTTTGCATTTTAGATACCAGCAGGTCACTGTTCGCTGCAAGTAATTTTATTCTAACCTTTATACTATGAGTAACCCTAGAGATGTTAAAATTTGTTGCATGTGTAGCACCATATGTGAAATCTCTGCTTTGCAGTCCAATTGAAGATTCTTCAGAGTCTTCCCTGGGGCGTGTGCTTTCACCCTTCCAATAAAGATTTGGCCAATCACAGCCGATCAGCTGATCTAGGAGTCTCAGACGCTGCCGAGCTCTGATTGGCAGAATCTGGGAGGAAGAGATTAAAGCGCACGCCTCCAGAGAAGACTCTAAAAAATCGTCCAGTTGAACTGCAGAGCAGAGATTTCACATACTGCACTACAAAAACAACAAATGTTAATATCTCTGCAATGGAACAATGCAACACGAAATGAAAAAGAGGGGCAGAATCAGGTGAGATCACAGATTTTCCCTTTAATAATCTCATGCTGCTATGGTACGCTGCTGTGTTTATAAAGGAACACTCCTCCCTATGTCTAACCACTTAGATGCAAGACTGCTACTGACCACAGTATATAGGGAGTTAATGACTCTCCAATAGTGTTGCAGGCATAGCCCAGTGATTGCTGTACCATAATCACAGGGATTTGTAGCTCTATCCCGTCAGAAAATAACTAATATACTGTATATAGTCATGTGACGATAGGGAAGTAATAGTATTTCTTTGACGTCCAACCTGAGCTGTAATACCAGACATATCCCATTGACTAGAGGTGGTGCTGTTTAAAGAAATGTGGCGCTGTCTTTATATTACATTTGGGTCTAAGCTGCAATAGAAGACATAGTCAATAGACTAGATTGGCACTGTCACTGGAAGAAAAGAGCCATAGCTGGTCAAAAATCATAAAAAATAGTTGGCATAGCTCTAAAATTTGCTGGGATTGTCCCAAATTTTCTAAAACAACACCAATAAACTTGGGTATGTCCTGGTTCAAAAAGAGGTGGGATTTCAATTACCTTTCCCAAAATTGGGCATTTCTTTTTGGCATGGGTCTTGGTGTGTAAGCCATAATCATTTCAATTTTATGAACCCAGGGGTTGGTAAGTATGATATTACCCCAATTAGTGGTGACTATGAAACCAAACACTTGCCAATATGGTCTATTTCTTGAGATGGTCCACAAAGAACCGATGAAATCTGATTAATTATACAGCTCTGGCAAAAATTAAGAGACCACCACATCAAAACTCTGTCATGGGCAGGCCAATCTCCAGACCTGAACCCCATTGAAAACCTCTGGAATGTAATCAGGAGGATGATGGATAGTCACAAGCCTTTAAACAAAGAAGAACTGCTTACATTTTTGCGCCATAAGCAGTGTGAAAGACTGGTGGAAAGCATGCCAAGACGCATGAAAGCTGTGATTAAAAATCATGGTTATTCCACAAAATATTGATTTCTGTACTCTTCCTGAGTTAAAACATTAGTATTGTTGTGTCTAAATGATTATGAACTTGTTTTCTTTAAATTATTTGAGGTCTGAAAGCACTGTTTTTTTTAAATTTTGACAATTTTTCTTTTTCAGAAAAAAAAATGCAAAATTTATTGCTTGGAAATTCAGAGACATGTTGTCAGAAGTTTATAGAATAAAAGAACAATTGACATTTTACTCAAAAATATACCTATAAAAAGAAAGATCAGACAAACTGACAATTTTGCAGTGGTCTCTTAATTTTTGCCAGAGCTGTATGACCAGTGAGCTCAATAAAAATAACATGGATTACAATGAAAGAAAAAGTAGATGTGTGCATGTTCTGAAGAGGTAGATGGTGGCCTTCAAAATTATTTTCAGTGGTGGCCTTGATACTGCTAATATGTGTACAGAGGTTTACAAAAGTATTCACTATTCCCCCATTGGCGTTTTTCATGTTTTGCTACCTCACAACCTGGAATTTCTCATTTTTTTAAGGGTTTGCATCAGTAATTTGCATTAGGGTTTAAACAGCATGCCTACACCTGTGAACATTTGATTTTCTTTTATTGTGAAGCAAACAACAAATAGGACAAAATAACTGAAAACTTCAGTGCGCATAACTATTCATCCCCATAAAGTCAGTACTTTGTAGAGCCTCCTGTTGCATCAATTACAGCTGCAAGTTGCTTTGGATAAGTCTCTATAAGCTTTCCACATCTGCTCCACCTCCTTCAAGTTAGATGGTTTCCTCTGGTGAACAGCAATCTTCAAGTCTGACCACAGATTCTCAATTGGATTAAGGTCTGGACTTTCACTAGGCCACTCCGAAACATTTACACGTTTCTCCTTAAACCACTCGAGTGCTGCTTTAGCAGTATGCTTTGGATCATTGTCTTGTTGGAAGGTGAACCTCCATCTCAAATCACTGACAGACTGAAACAGGTTTTGCTCAAGAATATGCCTATACTTCACACAATCCATCTTCCCCTCGACACAGATAATTTTCACAGTCATTGCTGCCAAAAAACATCCTCACAACATGATGCTTCCTCCGCCATGTTTCGCTGTGGGGACGGTGTTCTTGGGGTGATGAACTGTGTTGGTTTGGCACCAGACATAGCATTTTCCCTGGTGGCCAAAAAGTTCAATTTTGGTCTCATCTGACCACAACACCTTCCTCCATACATTTGGGGAGTCTCCCACGTCTTTTGGAAAACTCAAAATGAACCTTACAAATTTTGTGTGTAAGTAAAGGCTTTTTTCCTGCCCAGTGTTCCATAAAGGCCACCTCTATGGAGTGTACGGCTTTCTGTGGTCGTATGGACAGATACGGCAGTCTCTGCTTAGGAACACTGCAGCTTCTTAAGGGTTACCATTGGTCTCTGTGCTGCCTCTCTGATTAATGTCCTCCTTGCCCTCTTTGAGAATTTTGGTGGGTGGTCCTCTCTTGGTAGGTTCGTTGTGGTACTATGTTCTTTCCATTTGATGATAATGGATCTGATGGTGCTCCGGGGGATAATCAGAGATTGGGATATTTTTTTTAAACCTAACCTTTCACTAGCATATGACTTTTGCTTGCACCAGAAATGTTTATGGGCTTCATCACAAAACTGGTAGATACATATGCACATGCCAATTTCTAATTATTTGATCCGATAAATTAAATGTATGCCTTTATTTTTCTTACTTTACTTCACCAGCTTAGACTATTTGGTGCTGATGCATCGCACACAAATCAGATTGCAAAAATATTTACACACGTGTAATGTAACAAAATAGGTAAAAAACGAAGGGAAGTGAATACTTTCGCAAGCCACTGCGAGTAAATTAACATGAGCCCTGTGGTTATTAGGGAAATAGTGACTGAAATATTTTTCATAAAATAAAAAAGATAATAAAACATTTTTTGGAATAAATGGAAGCAATGCAGTGAATTAAATGAATGAATGTGACCCCTGAGGATATTATTGGATTATTGACTGAAATAAAGATCTTTAATGAAAAAAAAGGGAATGAAACATTTTTGGAATGAATGAAAGCAATGCAGTTATGGCAAGAATCGGTGAATAAACTGAATATGGTCCATGTTGTTGGTGACAGATTCAAGATCGGATTAGAAAAGGTAAATGACGGCAGCGATTTGTAGGCTGGAAATTCATAACTCATTAATTCACCTTCTGCTAATTAATACCATGGTGCAGTCCCAGAGTCTATCATTAAATTCCCTCTCCTCAATGTCTGTAGGCTTTCTAGAGAGGGTAAAATCGTCACCCCCCTCCCTCCTCGCCACCATTTCCTCACTCTGATCTGCTGCAGAGTCCTTTCAGTAGAGACGGTAGCGTGATGGGGCAGATCTTGAGTCTTTGAAGGGAAAGCCTCCTCACATGAACGCAGAGTGAGGTTTTGGGCACTTGTTCTTTTTCACTTTGCGCATGAATCGGTTAAACTCTCGGTTTCCTTTGTCCCACTTGTGGATGGCAGTGAGAATGTGCTGATTCTTCACCTTCCGACCGAGGACCAAGAACTGACCACTCAGCTGCTCCAGCTGTGGACATGGACAATTAGCCCCATTCTTCAGGAAGAGGACAAGCTCTCCCCAGTCCTTCCTCTGGATGGGCCCTTTCTTCAGGGCTTTCTTCTTACGTAGGGTCAGCTTGCGGTCTCCGTTGTCCTTCTTGACCTCCCGGATGGAAACTTTCAAGGCTAAAGCAAGAAAAGACATAAAAAATGTGTATTCTTTGTTATATTTTTTTTTTATTTTGCTAGTCACTATTTTTGCTTATTATCTTTCTGCTGTATTATTTGATATCATCAGAAAATGGCAATTTATGTTCTCCAACGAGTTTAACCAATAAACTACATGTTTAGTATGTTACTTTACTATAGCTGCTCCTGAACCATCCTTTAATTAAAACTACAACTTCTAGCATGCTCTAACAGCTGCAGACTGGGTGTTGTAGTTTCATAATGGTTGAATACAAGTGAAGACAACAGCTGGAAACCTTGTTGAGACAAATGAAAAGCATATATCCCTCGCTAGATTCATACATCAAAACCAAAAGGGCACAGGACAAGGTATTTTGGTGTCCTAGGCAGATGAAGCAGATGATGCCCCCCATGACCCCTCAGCTCCCCAAGTGAAGGAATGAGTCAGAGACTAAGGTAACAGGACCCCTAACGTACCACCCTACCTGCTCCGATGGATCAGGTAACAAGCTCTGATGACCACCTTCACTAGAATTGTTACTGGTTTCACCAAGTAAAAAAATGTGGTGTACTTTAGAGGTGAGGCTCAACGCTTCAAGCATTCAATGCTTGCAGATCATTCACATGGTACCAGGGAAAAATAGCAATATTCACCCCTGACATCCCATATTTTAAATTTCAAACCCAAGGACAGTCATGGAAACTAATTTTGCTTAATTATAATGGGGGTTGTTTGGTTTCAATTAAGGTATATAGTATTTGGTGGATACCCCAATGGTAGCTAAACAGACCCCATTATAAGGGGATATGTATAATGGTTTTTATGTCTGCCATGCAACAAATACAGTTTGCAATAAAATTGATGGTGGTTCTGGTGCCATATTCCTGTATGGATAGCAGTTCTGGTGACATATTCATGTAATGATGGTGGTTCTGGTCTCGTGTTCCTGTACTGATGAAGGTTGTGGTGACATACTCATGTAGTGATGGTTGTTCTAGGGCTGCATTCATGTACTATTGATGGCTCTGGTGATGTATTCACATAGCAATCATGGTTTTGGTGCTGTATTCATCACCAGAACCATCATCAGTACATGAATGCAAAACCAAAATCATCATTAGTACATGAATACATCACCATAGTCATCAACGGTACATAAAAACATTACCAGATCCATCATTAGTAAATTAATAGGTCACTAGAACCACCATCAGTACATGAATACATCACAAGAACCACTATCATTAGAAAAATGCATCACCAGAACCATTATCAGTGCATTAATGCATTACCAGAACCTCCACTAGTACATGACTACATCACAAGAACCACTATCAGTAAATAAATACAACAGTACCACCATCATTTCATGAAAACGTCAACAGAATCACCATCAGTACATGAATACAATACCAGAATCACCATCAGTATATGAATACATCACCAAGATTAGTACAGCAATTGTAATATCAAGTCATTCTGTCACTGGTTTCTCGCCACTGAGAGGGGCCAGAAGACCGCAAGATCGCAAGATCTGATTTCATGCACTCCTGCACTGAATATATCTTCACCATCATATTAAACAGTGCAGGTTTCTACTTCTAGTGCAAGGAATAATATGTTCATTTGAGAGCTCCTGGTGCTTTCTGGCTTTGAAGGTCTCAGCTGTTCAGTGTTTTCCACTTCCTTCTGCTACATATACTTGTCTCTGGCAATCAGAGATTGCTAGTGTAAAGGTACCTTCACACTGAACAACTTTCCAACGAGAACGACAACGATCCGTGACGTTGCAGCGTCCTGGATAGCGATATCGTTGTGTTTGACACGCAGCAGCGATCTGGATGCCGCTGTGATATCGTTGGTCGGAGCTAGAAGGCCAGCACCTTATTTCGTCGTTAGGTCGGTGTGTATCGTTGTGTTTGACAGCAAAAGCAACGATGCCTGCAATGTTTTACAATGGTAACCAGGGTAAATATCGGGTTACTAAGCGCAGGGCCGCGCTTAGTAACCCGATATTTACCCTGGTTACCATTGTAAAAGTAAAAAAAAAACACTACATACTCACCTTCTGATGTCTGTCACGTCCCCCGCCGGCGGCTTCCCTGCACTGAATGTGTCAGCGCTGGCCGGCCGTAAAGCAGAGCACAGCGGTGACGTCACCGCTGTTACTGCCGGCGCCGCTGACACATTCAGTGCAGGGAAGCCGCCGGCGGGGGACGTGACAGACATCAGAAGGTGAGTATGTAGTGTTTTTTTTTAACTTTTACAATGGTAACCAGGGTAAATATCGGGTTACTAAGCGCGGCCCTGCACTTAGTAACCCGATGTTTACCCTGGTTACCCGGGTGCTGCAGGGGGACTTCAGCATCGTTGAAGACAGTTTCAACGATGCCGAAGTCGTTCCCCTGATCGTTGGTCGCTGGAGAGAGCTGTCTGTGTGACAGCTCCCCAGCGACCTAAACAGCGACGCTGCAGCGATCGGCTCGTTGTCTATATCACTGCAGCGTCGCCGAGTGTGACGGTACCCTTAGTTTAATACTGCCTGTTTCTGTAGTTTGAGCTGTTGGTTGTTTGAGAAGGCGTTTGGAGTGTTGTTCAGAAGATTACTGCTTGGTGATTTGTTTGTGTGCATATCCTCATCCTCTCCTATTTGTTTTCTCCTTCCTTTACATCCTGGTGTTCCACTCTGTTGTTTATGAGTGCATATTTGTATGATTGGTATTTCATTTATCTCTGTACATCTTCCTTTGTTACTCTAGTATGTATATTCTTATACACTACAACTCCCCACTTCCCTGGGTGGGGGATGGGATAGATAAGAGTTGATTTAGGAGCTCAGCAAGGCACACGACCCACGGCGTCTTCACCATCAGAAGTAATCTGGGAAGCAGGGATAGCTAGATTGCCACTAGCTTTAAGGATAACGAAGGAGCCCCTAGCCTAGATTTCCTGCAACAGTGCCGTGACTCAGGCACATACACATTTGTATCTCATGAACCTACAACTTTTAGTATGTTCTTAACAATAGTAAGATGATGCTGGGAGTAGTTGTTATCAGTCATTATCAGACTGTGGACCATACAGAAACCACAGTACTGAAGAGACGTAGTCATTATCAGCAAGTAAGCATTTACATCCAGGTACCTTATAGGTGACACCTTCTCTGTCTCTTATTCTCTGTCTACTAGTCGTGTTCAGTCCTTCTCAGCCCTTATCTACATGCTTTTCACTTGACAAATGGTAAGGTGTTAAAAGTTTTAATATTAGATGTTAGAACTGTCCCAAATAGGGCCACCATGACATGATGGGATGGCTTTTACATTTGTTTGATCAAAATTATGTTAACTAAGCACCCTATATTATTTTCATGCGCTATTGTAGTTTATTTATTTACTGCAGGGTGTTTGCTTATTATGTTTTTATCTTTAGTTTTGTCTAAGTTGTTTCTTTTCCTCTCCATCTTGTTCAGATGCCATGGTGACTTTTCATATACACAGCTCTTCTCTGCAAACATTCCTCTTCTCCGGTTTTCTGCAGTACATCCCAACATGGTGCCCTTAAAAATAAGTGTTATTAAAATGCCCTCTAAATAAGAATATGTGTGCAAATTATGACCTAAATAAGCCTCCTATGGTATATGGCCTCCACACTGGTGTGATGGCCATGTTAGTACACATCGCAACTGTGCTGTCACTAAAAGAAGAAAACGTGGTCTCAAAACAGTAGTTCCTCCAATCGTGGCTTCACTCAAGCAATACAGGATCGGCTTTTCTTTAGGCGACTCTTACCGAATTCACTGGCGCACATGTGTTCATAGAGAGAGTCGGCTTTAATCTCGCTGTCACACTGTGGGCACACCTCCGTCTCTGCGTAAGACACAAAACAAACATTGTTATTAAATGTCCTGGCTCATTTGTGCAAGCGGTTCGTTGGTATTCTCTACTTTTTGGAGAGGCCAACATACGCGATTAATGAAAGTTGACCTGTACCAGCCAATGTTGGAGTAACTATCTGATGTACATGCGAGCCTCCCAACTCTTCCCTGACAGATTACATCACAGGAGAGAACGACTGGGCAGATGGAATTTCGACTGCCGATCTTTTGTTTTCAGGGGAAATATGTCAGTGCAAATGTGTCTTTCTCCTCCCACGCTGTTGAAAAAATGTGACCACGCGGCCAAACAATCAAGTGTTTGCGGTAATAGAGAGATAGCTGTCTGATGAACGAATGTTTGGCCTACAGTGTATGGGGTGTCGGGAGAGATAGCTGTTGACCAAATGAACAACCAACAGTTTCTTTATGTGTATGGCCAGTTTTAGTACGCCAAATTCTCTATCCAACCTCCCTTTACCTATGTTGCTCAGCTTCTGTCCCTCTTTTGCAATCTTGATCAGTGTAGTCTCAATCCCTAAAGCTTAGTGTTACTCTACCGGCATTAGAACCTCTACAATGAAAGCACAGTAGCTCTGCTTTTAGTCCTAACCCATGCACCCCATTCTTGTCACATTGAGAAATGTGAGAAAATAATATCATTAAGGCACATACACATTAAACTAAAAATTGTCCAAACTGGCAGAAGTCAACGACAATCTAATGTGCATTGTGGCCCCAATGCTCCCACGACAGACAAAGTCAGGGAAGGGATTTGGTCTGTTGGATTTTAATCAGCCGAGCATTCCTATGTATAGGGGAGTCAGGAGAGAAAGATGTGTGCCAAACTATAGTGGCCAACAGCCATCCCATGTGTATGGGGTTTATAATAATGAATAGACCAATTAAGAGACCTCAATATTCTGGAAACCATTTGCCTTTCGTAAGCTTCCATTCCTCAGAATCTCAGTTATAAAGCCCCTCTGGAAAAAATGGAGTTCCCAGTTGAAACTTTTGCAGCCTAGTTGACACTAGGGGCCCAATTATAAGGTGTGCCAAATTAGTCCAAGGCCAACTCTTTCAAATTAGAGGGCACCGCTATTATTAAATGGGTTGTCCAGGACTTTAACATTGATGGCCTATCCTAAGGGTAGGTCAACAGTGATTGATTGGTAGGGGTGCGACTCCCGGCACACCTGCCGATCAGCTATTCTTGATGTCGGCACCTGCCAGAACTGCTCAGTTGTGAAGCGGCACAGCTCCGTCAACTGTATAGAGGCCGAGGCAAGGTACTGACCATCTGTCCCCTATTCAGTAGGGAGTGGATGTGCAGTACCCGGCTGTGGCCTCTATTCTGTCTTCGGAGCTGTGCTGTGAAGCTCCACAACTGAGCAGTTCCAGCCACCACTAAGATCGGCTGTCCAGCAGGGGTGCCGCTGTTGCTCCCTCACCAATCAGACATTGTTGACCTTAGGATAGGCCATCACTGTTAAAATCCTGGACAACCCCTTTAATAGAACATGATCCTGATACAAGTTCAACACTGGGGCCCAGAATCTTCAAGACACACATCTGGGCACTGGAGCTGTAAAAATCAACTATGAATTGACTAATAATTCCATAAAAAAAACCAATAACTAAATATATATGACAGTTTATACCCTCTGATAATGCCATGAAATTTCACCTATAGCTTTAGTAAATTAGCCTTTATAGCTCTTCTATTGTTACGTGACATGATTTGAACTGATTCCCTCGATGCTCCGGTGTAAGGAGTCACACTCACACTACACATGACACATTGAGTTGACTCTTCTGTTAGACTCTGATGTGTAAATGGATTTAATTTCTGCTTCCTGCTCCATGTTGGGATCCCGAACACACAGAGCACAGCTGTCCGCTATGCGAACATCAAATCTGATCAAGCTAGCCAGCCAATACATATAATATACACATATAATCCAATGGCAGACAGCACAGCAGCCATTAGTCAGGCTGGTGGTAATAAGTGGCATCCGATGGAAACACTATATTAATCCCTTAAGAATGCAGCCTTAAACATGCAGCGTTTTGTGGGTGTTTTTGCTATTTTTTTTTTCATTGTTACAACTTTAAAGCTATTACTTTATATTCACTTTTGACTTTTATTAACTTTTTGAACTAACCACTAAAAAGAAAATTATTTTTTTAATGTCACCATATTGTGAGAGCCACAACCTTTTTAATTTTTAAGTTAATTGACCCATGTGGGGATTTTTTACAGTAGTTTTTATTGCTACCATTTGTATCATACAACTATTTATTCCATTTTCTCTGAGGCAATATGCACAAAAAATATAAGCAATTTTATAGTCAAGACTGGCATTTTATATATTTAGTTTTTTGTTTTTTTTCCCATAATGAAGCTTGTTTTATTAGTACAAGATTTTTTTATTTTTTTTGCAGTTAAAAACATTTTAGGAGACTTTTTAACAATATGTATTAGTCTCACAAGGGGTCCTGTTCGTGCAATTGGTTGCTTAAACAATCTACTACACTACTTACCGTATATAGGTCAGTGTATTATACCTGTATTAGGCCGGGGTCACACTTGTGAGCGTAATGCGAGAAACTTGCCCAAGTCTCTCACATCAATACCCGGCACTGCCGCTGGCACTCGGGACCGAAGCGTGTGGCTGCATGTATTTCAAGATGTGATTTTTTTTTGCTATCATGTTCAAAGGTCTAGACTAGGTCTGAAAAATGAGAGGACAACAATATTCAAAAAAGTTGCTCATCTCATATAAATAACATACAGTATGTCACTCATAAGCCATAATGTAAAATGACAACTAATGGATAGTTGTGATAAGCTAGCATGTTCGGGTGCTAACTGAGTGTCTTCAGCGTGCTCGAAAAATATGCTTTTGGTGCATGTCTCGTGGCTGTTCGACTGCCACAACACATGCAGGGATTGCCTGTTTGCTATGTGGCACTAGAGCATTGCAAGGCTTAAAAGTCTCCTCACCTTGGCATGTCAGACTTGACATGTCACTCTGCAAGGAGAAATGTTACCCCTTGCATCTACTTTTAGTTGTAATCTGATAGCACCACGCCGGCTTCGCAGCATGTCAGTTCACTCACCAGCCACAGCAGTTGGTTCCTCTCCCTCTCATACTCCGCATGCTCCCAGCAGCACTTCCAGCCGGGCCTCTGGCCATGTTCTTAAAGGGCCAGCGCATGCACTTGCTAATTCCTCCCCAGCCAATGGTTTTGAGGCATTATGTATATATTGCTTTCTCACCACTGGGGAGGTGCCTGAGCAACCTTCCTGTTACAGTCTATGTTGTCTAAGGTTGCATACTAGTGCAGGTCTTACCTGCTGTACTCTAAGTACAAATCCTGCCTGCTGTACTCCAAGTACAAATCCCGCATGCTGCACTCAGAAGCAAATCCCGCATGCTGCACTCAGAATCAAATCCTGCTTGCTGCACTCATAAGCAAATCCTGCTTGCTGCACTCATAAGGAAATCCTGCTTGCTGCACTCATAAGAAAATCCTTCACACTCTGTCTCTGATACAAGCTCTGCCTGCTGCTCCATCCAGTCTGTCCTTCGGGTCCAGCTGCTGCGTGACCGTTGGTCTGTCCTGGAGTGGTACCTGGCGTTCATCGGGAGCCAAGTCTAACCTCACCATCAGAGGCTCTAGCGAATAGTCAGGTGATCGCTTAGTCATGCCCCTCCAGGATATCTGCCGTCCGTGGTACAGTGGTTCCACAAACCACGATCGTGACATAATCACTGGAAATACTCTGGTGTGGATAGGTTGTAATAAGTGTGAGCAGGTTGCCGGATGCAGTGACAGACAGAAGGCAGAGCAAGGATTAACAAATATAACGGTTTTAATTTAACAGAGGGTTAACTCCTCGCAGGGAAGTGCAGGGTTAAATGGGGAGAATAACAGTCCAATTGTAAAGGATGTAAAGGATATGCAGAGTTAATGAACAATGAAACAGATAACGGCAGTTTTTATGAATGCTGCGGGGGAGTCAATAGCGCCGACAACAGCTGGAGTGGTGGTTGTATGTAAGGGGTGACAGAGACTGGTATATGCCCTCACCCCTTTAAGCAGGTCCCGGTTGAAGCTAGTACTAAATGATGTATGTTGTAATTAAATGCCGTATCTAGTGCTGTTATGTCCATATATGCTGTGAATTCTGTTCTTGGGCTCCCTCCGGTGGTTATAGGTGGTAGTGCTGCTGTCTGTCCTTCACAGCAGTTATCAGTTGTGTCCACTCTGGACTGGGCTATTTAGTCTGGCCTCACCCTTTAGTCAGTGCCAGTTGTCCATTGTATTCTGGAGGATTCACATCCCTTCACGGTTTCTCCTGCTTCCTGGTCTTTTCACCAAGATAAGTTCTGCTTGTTTGCAGCCCACATGTTGTGGGCCTCATTGTTCAGTGCATTTCATGTTTTTTCTTGTCCAGCTTAATCTGTGTAAGGATTTATGCAGTCAAGCTGGAATCTCTGGAGAGGCAGATATACCCTCCATATCTTTAGTTAGATGTGGAGTTTTTTGTATTATCTGTGGTGGATATTTCCTAATATTTTAATACTGACCGCATAGTTCTCTGTCCTATCTTTCCTATTTAGCTAGATTGGCCTCCTTTGCTAAATCCTGTTTTCAGCCTGTGTATGTTTTTTCCTCTCCTCTCACAGTCAATATTTGTGGGGGGCTGACTATCCTTTGGGAATTTTCTCTGAGGCGAGATAGTTTTCCCTTTTCTATCTATAGGGTTAATTAGTCCTCCGGCTGTGTCGAGGTGTCTAGGATCAGTAGGTACATCCCACGGCTACTTCTAGTTGCGGTGTTAAGTTCAGGGTCCGCGGTCAGTATAGATACCACCTTCTCCAGAGTACGTCCAATGCTACTCCTGGGCCACCAGATCATAACAGTACAACTGGCCAACAATGAGTTAACCGCATCTCAGAAGAAGGGAAAGAAAGTGCTGAGCCATTTTTTTTTCTGTACCTAGTTGTGTTTTTTTTTTCCCTCTTTACATCTGGGTGGTTCAGGAGTTTGGCGCTGACATGGATGTTCAGGGACTTGCTTCTCGTGTGGATCAACTTGCTGCTAGAGTACAGGGTATTTCTGATTATATCATTCAGACTCCAGCTTTAGAGCCTAGAATTCCAACTCCTGATCTGTTTTTTGGGGACAGGTCTAAATTTCTGAGCTTTAAAAATAACTGTAAACTGTTTTTTGCTCTGAAGCCCGGTTCCTCTGGTGATCCCATCCAGCAGGTTAAAATTGTCATATCTCTGTTGCGTGGCGACCCCCAGGATTGGGCATTTGCCCTGGAACCTGGGAATCCGGCGTTGCTTAATGTAGACACCTTTTTTCAGGCGCTTGGGTTATTGTATGATGAACCTAACTCTGTAGAGCATGCTGAGAAAACCTTGTTGGCCCTGTGTCAGGGTCAAGAAGCGGCAGAATCATATTGCCAGAAATTTAGAAAATGGTCTGTGTTGACTAAATGGAATGAGGATGCTTTGGCGGCAATTTTCAGAAAGGGTCTTTCTGAATCCGTTAAAGATGTTATGGTGGGGTTCCCCACGCCTGCTGGTTTGAGTGAGTCTATGTCTCTGGCCATTCAAATTGATCGGCGCTTGTGTGAGCGCAGAGTTGTGCACACTATGGCGTTGTCTTCCGAGCGGAGTCCTGAGCCTATGCAATGTGATAGGATTGTGTCTAGAGCTGAACGACAAGGATTCAGACGTCAGAATGGGTTGTGTTTTTACTGCGGCGATTCTGCTCATGTTATTTCTGATTGCCCTAAGCGTACCAAGAGAATCGCTAGTTCTGTTACCATCAGTACTGTACAACCTAAATTTCTGTTATCTGTGACCCTGATCTGCTCATTATCGTCATTTTCTGTCATGGCATTTGTGGATTCAGGCGCCGCTTTAAATTTAATGGACTTAGAATTTGCCAGATGTTGTGGGTTTCCCTTACAGCCTTTGCAGAGTCCTATCCCTTTGAGGGGCATTGATGCTACACCATTGGCTAAAAATAAACCTCAGTTTTGGACACAGTTAACCATGTGCATGGCGCCAGCCCATCAGGAAGATTGTCGTTTTCTGGTGTTGCATAATCTGCATGATGTTATTGTGCTGGGGTTTCATGGTTACAGGTGCATAATCCGGTGTTGGATTGGAAATCTATGTCTGTGACTAGTTGGGGTTGTCAGGGGGTTCATGATGACGTTTCTTTGATGTCAATTTCCTCCTCCCCCTCTTCTGAAGTTCCTGAGTTTTTGTCAGATTTCCAGGATGTTTTTGATGAGCCCAAGTCCAGTTCCCTTCCACCGCATAGGGACTGTGATTGTGCTATTGACTTGATTCCAGGCTGTAAGTTCCCTAAGGGCCGACTTTTCAACCTGTCTGTGCCAGAACATGTCGCCATGCGGAGTTATGTTAAGGAGTCTTTGGAGAAGGGGCATATTCAGCCATCTTCTTCTCCATTGGGAGCAGGTTTCTTTTTTGTTGCCAAGAAGGATGGCTCCTTGAGACCCTGTATTGATTATCGCCTCTTGAATAAGATCACGGTCAAATTCCAATACCCTTTGCCTTTGCTCTCTGATTTGTTTGCCAGGATTAAGGGTGCTAGTTGGTTTACTAAGATTGACCTTCGAGGGGCATATAATCTTGTTCGTATTAAGCAGGGCGACGAATGGAAAACTGCGTTCAATACGCCCGAGGGCCATTTTGAATATCTTGTGATGCCATTCGGACTCTCTAATGCTCCATCTGTGTTTCAGTCCTTCATGCATGGTATATTTCGGAATTATCTTGATAAATTCATGATTGTATATTTGGATGATATTTTGATTTTTTCGGATGATTGGGAGTCTCATGTGAAACAAGTCAGGAGGGTATTTCAGATCCTTCGTGATAATGCCTTGTTTGTGAAGGGGTCTAAGTGCCTCTTTGGAGTACAGAAGGTTTCTTTTTTGGGCTTCATTTTTTCTCCCTCATCTATAGAAATGGATCCGGTTAAGGTTCAGGCCACTCATGATTGGATCCAGCCCACATCCGTGAAGAGCCTTCAGAAATTTTTGGGCTTTGCTAATTTTTATCGCCGTTTCATTGCCAACTTCTCCAGTGTGGTTAAACCCCTGACCGATTTGACGAAGAAAGGCGCTGATGTGACGAATTGGTCCTCTGCGGCCGTTTCTGCCTTTCAGGAGCTTAAACGCCGATTTACTTCTGCCCCTGTGTTGCGTCAGCCGGATGTTTCTCTCCCTTTTCAGGTTGAGGTTGACGTTTCTGAGATTGGGGCAGGGGCCGTTTTGTCTCAGAGGAATTCTGATGGTTCCTTGATGAAACCGTGTGCCTTCTTTTCCCGTAAGTTTTCGCCTGCTGAACGCAATTATGATGTCGGCAATCGGGAGTTGTTGGCTATGAAGTGGGCGTTTGAGGAATGGTGACATTGGCTTGAGGGAGCCAAGCACCGTATTGTGGTCTTGACCGATCATAAAAATCTGATTTACCTCGAATCTGCCAAGCGGCTGAATCCTAGACAGGCTCGATGGTCCCTGTTTTTCTCCCGTTTTGATTTCGTGGTCTCGTATCTTCCGGGTTCTAAGAATGTTAAGGCTGATGCCCTCTCTAGGAGTTTTTTGCCTGATTCTCCTGAGGTATTGGAGCTGGTCGGCATTCTGAAGGAAGGGGTGGTCCTTTCTGCCATTTCCCCTGATTTGCGACGGGTTCTGCAGGAATTTCCTTGATGAAACCGTGTGCCTTCTTCTCTCGAAAATTTTCGCCTGCAGAACGCAATTATGATGTCGGTAATCATGAGTTGTTGGCTATGAAGTGGGCATTGGAGGAGTGGCGACATTGGCTTGAGGGGGCTAAACATCATATTGTCTGCCAAACGGCTGAATCCTAGACAGGCCCGATGGTCCCTGTTTTTCTCCCATTTTGATTTTGTTGTCTCGTATCTTCCGGGTTCTAAGAATGTTAAGGCTGATGCCCTCTCTAGGAGTTTTTTGCCTGATTCCCCTGGGGTCCTTGAGCCGGTCGGCATTCTGAAGGAGGGGATGATTCTTTCTGCCATCTCCCCTGATTTACGACGGGTTCTTCAGGAATTTCAGGCTGATAAACCTGACCGCTGTCCAGTGGGGAAACTGTTTGTTCCTGATAGATGGACTAGCAAAGTGATTTCTGAGGTTTACTGTTCTGTGTTGGCTGGCCATCCTGGGATTTTTGGTACCAAAGATTTGGTTAGTAGGTCATTTTGGTGGCCTTCTTTGTCACGGGATGTGCGCTCCTTTGTGCAGTCCTGTGGGACTTGTGCGCGGGCCAAACCTTGCTGCTCACGCGCCAGTGGGTTGCTTTTGCCTTTGCCGGTCCCTGAGAGGTCTTGGACGCATATTTCTATGGATTTTATTTCAGATCTTCCGGTTTCCCAGAAGATGTCGGTTATCTGGGTGGTTTGTGACCGGTTTTCTAAGATGGTTCATTTGGTACCTTTGCCTAAATTACCTTCCTCTTCTGAGCTGGTTCCGTTGTTTTTTCAGCATGTGGTTCGTTTGCATGGCATTCCGGAGAATATTGTGTCCGATAGAGGTTCCCAGTTTGTTTCCAGGTTTTGGCGGGCCTTTTGTGCTAGGCTGGGCATTGATTTGTCTTTTTTTTCCACATTTCATCCTCAGACAAATGGCCAAACCGAGCGAACTAACCAGACTTTGGAAACTTATTTGAGATGCTTTGTGTCTGCCGATCAGGATGATTGGGTGGCTTTCTTGCCATTGGCCGAGTTTGCCCTTAATAAACGGGCTAGTTCTGCTACCTTGGTTTCACCTTTTTTTTGTAATTCTGGGTTTCATCCCCGTTTTTCTTCGGGGCAGGTTGAGCCTTCTGATTGTCCTGGGGTGGACTCCGTGGTTGACAGGTTGCAGCAAATTTGGGCTCATGTTCTGGACAATTTGGTCTTGTCTCAGAAGGAGGCTCAGCGTTTTGCTAACCGTCGGCGGCGTGTGGGTTCCCGGCTTCGGGTTGGGGATTTGGTCTGGTTGTCTTCCCGTCATGTTCCTATGAAGGTTTCTTCCCCTAAGTTCAAGCCTCGGTTTATTGGTCCTTATAGGATTTCTGAGATTATCAATCCAGTGTCTTTTTGTTTGGCCCTTCCAGCCTCTTTTTCCATCCACAATGTTTTTCATAGATCTTTGTTGCGGAAATATGTGGTACCCGTTGTTCCCTCTGTTGATCCTCCTGCCCCGGTGTTGATTGATGGGGAATTGGAGTATGTTGTTGAGAAGATCTTGGATTCCCCTTTTTCAAGGCGGAGGCTTCAGTATCTTGTTAAGTGGAAGGGTTATGGCCAGGAGGATAATTCTTGGGTTGTTGCCTCTGATGTTCATGCTGACGATTTGGTTCGTGCCTTCCATTTGGCTCGTCCTGATCGGCCTGGGGGCTCTGGTGAGGGTTCGGTGACCCCTCCTCAAGGGGGGGTACTGATGTGAATTCTGTTCTTGGGCTCCCTCCGGTGGTTATAAGTGGTAGTGCTGCTGTCTGTCCTTCACAGCAGTTATCAGGTGTGTCCACTCTGGACTGGGCTATTTAGTCTGGCCTCACCCTTTAGTCAGTGCCAGTTGTCCATTGTATTCTGGAGGATTCACATCCCTTCATGGTTTCTCCTGCTTCCTGGTCTTTTCACCAAGATAAGTTCTGCTTGTTTGCAGCCCACATGTTGTGGGCCTCATTGTTCAGTGCATTTCATGTTTTTTCTTGTCCAGCTTAATCTGTGTAAGGATTTATGCAGTCAAGCTGGAATCTCTGGAGAGGCAGATATACCCTCCATATCTTTAGTTAGATGTGGAGTTTTTTGTATTTTCTGTGGTGGATATTTCCTAGTATTTTAATACTGACTGCATAGTTCTCTGTCCTATCTTTCCTATTTAGCTAGATTGGCCTCCTTTGCTAAATCCTGTTTTCAGCCTGTGTATGTTTTTTCCTCTCCTCTCACAGTCAATATTTGTGGGGGGCTGACTATCCTTTGGGAATTTTCTCTGAGGCGAGATAGTTTTCCCTTTTCTATCTATAGGGTTAATTAGTCCTCCGGCTGTGTCGAGGTGTCTAGGATCAGTAGGTACATCCCACGGCTACTTCTAGTTGCGGTGTTAAGTTCAGGGTCCGCGGTCAGTATAGATACCACCTTCTCCAGAGTACGTCCAATGCTACTCCTGGGCCACCAGATCATAACACATATATTTATATTTCGTCTTTATGTATATGCTGTTTAATGAAAATGGTTACTTAGAGAAAGCGCAGTACCTTAATTAGGACACTAGATGGGGCACAGTAGGATTTGGTAATAGAAGCTTAGCATAGTAACTAGTTAATATAGTAGGGGCCAACTGTGGTTAAGACAAGAGCATTTCCTGAAGTGAGTCAGAAAAGCCAGGGAGCTGAAACAGCTCAGGAGGGCCAGAGAGCCCAGACAGTCCTGGAGAGCCTTAGGCCCGGTGTAACACAGTGGGCCCCGCAACGTTTAAGACAAGGAACCCAGCCATCCAGGGCTCAGTGGGGCAGAAGTACAGCCAAGCAGCAGTGTGACAGCAGTGGTGGAGTGGAGGCTACAGTAGAGGTCCTAAACAGTACGGGGACGCAGGTCGATCACCATTTGGCAGATCATCGCATGGTCTGGTGCCAAAAGGATGAGGGAACCCCAAGCGCAGTGAGTCTGGACAGGAAGGATGCTGTGTTACTTCAAGAGGCAGTAGGACCTGCGCACGGACTGAGGACCGTAGAAAGAAATGCAGGGAATGTAGAGAATGTGAACTGTGTGAAACTTTATGCTGATGCTGTAACTGAAAAGGATGTGCTGCGAACAAAGGAAAGTTTTTCATTATAAGTTTGAAATGGACTCTGTCTCTTTCTATGCATCAACGCCAACAGCAGAACTTCAGCCAGCCCGATAGGACCCTGACGGTGCAGAAGGTGAAGCAGAAAGTATGCCGCAAAAGGGACATTATATTCATGTGACGGGAGATCAGGGCGCGTTAAAGCACATACTCTCAGCCACGACTACGGCCCTGGCCCTCCCTCACATGTACAAGAAGGTTCAGCTGGTAATGGTGGTCTGTCTTCTGGCGGCAGCAGTAGGTGTCCGGTACCTTCTGCTGAGCCCCTTTTCCATGAACATATGTGGCCAGAGCAAACAAAGCCGCAGCATGATCAGGGTCTCCTGTGGGCGGAGGGGTATATGCTGGTAAGGTAAGGTTGCAAAAGTCTGTCCAGTACTCGGATCTCTCTGCATGGCACGTGCGCTGTACTCACGGTAAAGATGCCATTCTTTCCCTAAGGAAGCCACAACTTGTGCGGCAATACGCGTCTTTTGTCTTTCATGTATTTTTTGATACCTACTAATAAAGTATTGTATTTTTTTATACACTGAGGTGTTCCCGTATATGTGGGCATGATCTTTTCTTGTTTTTTGCTGTTGTACTCACGGTATCGAAGCTCACAGCACCTCGCTCTCTGCCAGCTATTCGGTGCACTGCACTTCTCCCTCTGTGCTGCACGCTGCCTGTTCCTGCCAAGTCTGTAGCGCCGACAACAGCGTTTCTCCAAAAAGGTTTTGTAGACGAAGAAGGCAGCAGAGAACAGTCCTGAACTCTGCCTTGGCTCTTAGGCTGGCGTGCAGCGCTGAGTTCATGCAGTGAGGGAGCGCAGCTTCAGTGATGTCACCGCATTTCATTCATTCCCTAGTAGTTTATAGCCGGGGCGGTCACATTAGCAACGCTCCCGGTTGCAAATCCCGGTTGTAAACTGTATATACCTCAGACATGGATTACGGCGTGGGACTGACTGTACACCGGATAGGTATGAGTATATTGTTTGTTTGTTATTTTTTCATTTATTACAGGAGATCAAGGGCATCGTTTGGAATGGCAGAAGAATAAAGATGGAAAAACTGTGTTGTCTTTCATTTCATTAAAATACTTTATTGTCTTATTGACACCTTTCTATTACTAATGGGCTAAATGTCACCTTACAATACAAAGGTGACATTAACCCCTTATTACATCTGAACTCATCATCTTTCCTCCATCTCATAGATCTTCCTTACCAGACTTATCTATCACACTTAACGACATCACGCTTTCCCCCGTACCGGAAGTCCGCTGCCTACGAGTAACCATTGACTCTGCCCTGTCCTTCAAACAGCCATCAAAGCTCTTTCCACCTCCTGTCGCCTCCAGCTCAAAAATATCTCTAGAATCCGTCCTTTTCTCAACCGTCAATCTACTAAAGTGCTTGTGCATGCCCTCATCATCTTCCACCTCGACTACTGCAACATTCTTTTCTGTGGCCTCCCTGCTAACACCCTTGCATCTCTCCAGTCCATCCTTAACTCTGCTGCCCGACTAATTCATCTCTCTCCTCACTACTCCTCCGCTTCCCCCCTCTGCAAATCTCTTTACTGGCTCCCATTCCCTCAGCGTATCCTGTTCAGGTTACTAATACTGACCTACAAAGCCATCCATAACCTGTCTCCTCCATAAATCTCTGAACTAATCTCCCGATATCTTCCCTCACATAATCTCCGGTCCTCCCAAGACCTCCTTCTCTTCTCCACACTTATCCGCTCCTCACCCAACCGCCTACAAGACTTCTCCCGAATATCACCCATCCTCTGGAATTCTTTGCCCCAACATGTCCGACTATCAACCACATTCAGATCCTTCAGAAGGAACCTGAAAACCCACCTCTTCAGCAAAGCCTACAGCCTGCACTGACCTCGCTGCCTCCTCACCACTACCGGAGATACTGCCTCACCAACACCGGAGCTCCTGCAACCCTCATCCTCTTGTCTCCTTCCCCACCATCCTGTAGAATGTAAGCCCGCAAGGGCAGGGTCCTCGTCGCTCTGTATCAGTCTGTCATTGTTAGTTTGTTTACTGTAAGTGACATCTGTAATTTGTATGTAACCCCTTCTCATTTACAGCACCATGGAATCATGGTGCTATATAAATAAATAATAATAATAATAATTACCCCATATGCCACCACTACAGGGCAGTGGGAAGAGAGAGGCTATGTGCCAGAATTGGCCTTTTCTGGGGTGGCTGAGGGCAGATGTTTTTAGCCGGGGGGGGGGCAATAACCATGGTCCCTCTCTAGGCTATTAATATCTGCCCTCAGTCACTGGCTTTCCCTCTCTGGCGCACAAAATTGCGCGGGAGCCCATGCCAGTTTTTTCTGTGAATACATTCCTTTATGAAATACTTACAGGTCCCAAATTTTACACACACATACTACTAACAGTATTAGACACTGACATCTATAAATCTAACTGTTCTGCAATGGTTTACTGGATGTAAACCATGTCTCCTATCCTGTCGGCTTCTGCAATTATTTCACAGAAGCAGACAAATGAATTATCGGCTTTTCTGCTATCTATGTCTCTATGAAATACAAAGATATATATATGTGTGTCAATGACATATATATATATATACACATATACTATGTGTATATTTCTCTTCTCTTCTATTCTATTGTAAGCTGTCAGTGCGATTTTACTGTACACCGCACTGAATTGCCGGCTTTTCAAAGGACACCGATGCGTATTTCTCGCAAGTCACACTGATGGTCCATGTGGTGTGCGAGTTTTTCTCGCACCCATAGACTTTCATTGGCGAGTCTTGGCCGATATACGCTTCAAATCACAGCATGCTGCGATTTCACTCGAACGTATAATAAGGCCGAGAAAAAAATGGATGATGGGAGCTGCCCCATAGCTTAACATTGGTCCGAGTGCCATGCAATTTTTTCTCATATAGCACTCGTCCGTATTCCTCTCTAATGTGACTGCACC
This sequence comes from Ranitomeya variabilis, assembly GCF_051348905.1. NCBI lineage: Eukaryota > Metazoa > Chordata > Amphibia > Anura > Dendrobatidae > Ranitomeya > Ranitomeya variabilis. The sequence continues at coordinate 85,652,722 of NC_135236.1, forward strand.
CTAAGGTAGTATGCCAAGCTCCATAGTTTCCTATCCTACTCCTATTCGGATTTGCTCTTCTGTTCAGGGCTACACACAAAAGTCACCATCTAGAAATCTACTCTCAATAGCTGTTGGCTACACCTCGTGCTAATGCATCAAGCTGGCAGACAACCTCGAGCCACACATCACAGGCCCGCTATCCAAATGTGGCTCTCGAGCTACCAGTTTGGGACCACTGCTGTAGCGAAACAGAAATACAAAATAAAAATTTAGATGTGAACAGAGTGTAAGACTCTCTTTCACCGTCCTATAAACATTTAATATGGATGTGCAGTATAGATATAAATTAATTTAGAGAACCTTTCACCAATTTTTCATGTTGAACTGGACACAATATAATAGTGGCTGCAGAGCAGGCTGAAAGGTTTTTTTAAAATTTCACCTCTCCATTATGGAGATACTAGCAATCAACTTATTTGGCACTTAATAATTTAACCTTTTTTTTAAGCCCACATGTGATTACTGACACACCCAGTAATCAGGATAGCTGATAGAAAGGTTTGTAATGTGACACAGTTAAACTCGGCTGCACTGCTCCTCCCCCCAAATTGATTCATGCAAGAGTTAAGACCAGGAGATCAGAGCTATATCTTTACATCTCACACACTGTGAAATCTACTGTAAGCTTTGGTGTGGGTGTGTCCTTCTTTCCTTTTAGTGTTGCTGCCTGCTTATGATTGGTCAGCGTCATAGAGGGAGAAGAAGTACATGCCCCTAATAAAAATTGTCTGATTACACCTATTTAGACTTTTAAAAGTTAACTCATTAGGTGCCAAATACTTTGATTCCTAATATCTCTGAAACGCAGAGGCAAAATTTGAAAAAAAAAAAATGTTTTATGCATCCACTATTACATCCTATTTCCAATTCAAAATAAAAAATGGTTAAAGGTCCTCTTTAAGGCAATTACATCTGAAAAAGAAAAATCAGAGCCACATGGTGCACTGTTGCTTTGCAGCGCTGGGGTCCTGGGTTCACAACCCACCAAGGACAATATATGCTCTCACCTTATTTGAGTGGGTTTCCTCCTAAACTCCAAAAACTGATAAGGAAATTAGATTGTGAGCCCCAAGGGGACAGTGATAATGTAAAACACTGCAGAACAATATGGAGCTACATAAGCGAGGATCATTAATAAGTAAATTGATCCACTAAATGAGCTCTAAACTCAGATGTGAACAAGCCTTACCATCACATATATCCTCCTTTATCTTCTCTGGGTGATATGCTTGGAGAGTAAATTATAATCTGACAATCATTACATTTGATTTTCAGACACCAAAAATAAGACATAAGACCAGTTTCCCAGAATAATAAATGGTCAGGAAGCACTAGGGAAAGAAACCAGACTGTGAGGCTGTGTGCACACGTAGCAGATTTTTTGCGTTTTTTTCGCGGTTTTTCGCTATAAAAATGCTATAAAATCGCGAAAAAAACGCTAACATTAAGCATCCTATGTAACAGATTGCAATCCGCATTTTTTCTGCACATGCTGCATCTTTTTCCTGAGCGGAATCGCAATCCAGAAAAAAACTCAGCATGTTCATTAAAATTGCGGAATCGCGGCGATTCTGCACACATAGGAGTGCATTGATGTGCTTACTTCCCGCACGGGGCTGTGCACACCATGCGGGAAGTAAGCAGATCAAGTGCGGTTGGTACCCAGGGTGGAGGAGAGGAGACTCTCCTCCACGGACTGGGCACCATATAAGTGGTAAAAAAAAAAGAATTAAAATAAAAAATAGCGATATACTCACCTTCTGGCGGCCCGACCTTCTCAGAGGCTTCCGAGGTGTGTGTGAAGGACCTGCGATGACGTCGCGGTCACGTGACCGCTACGTCAATGGAAGGTCCTGAACACACAGCATTAGGAACAGACGCCGCTGAGGTGAGTATAACCTTTTTTTTTATTTTTTTTATTATTTTTAACATTCTATCTTTTACTATAGATGCTGCATAGGCTGCATCTATAGTAAAAAGTTGGTCACACTTGTCAAACACTATGTTTGACAAGTGTGACCAACCTGTCAAACAGTTTTCCAAGCGATGCTACAGATCGCTTGGAAAACGCTAGCACTCTGCAAGCTAATTATGCTTGCAAAACGCTAGTTTTCTGCGGGTATATGCATGCAAATTCTGCATGCGAAATACCCGCGGCAGGAGGCGCAGAATTGCCGTGGAAATTTCCGCGGCAATTCTGCTACGTGTGAACTCAGCCTGATGAGGCCACTTGGCTCTTATCAGTAACTTTGTGTTTCAAAGTACAGTAGAGAAGGTCATGCAAAGTGGGCAGAGTAGTGATAAAGTGACCCCCTCCTTAATGACCTCACTCAGTAGTTAGTATATGCAGCAAGGATATAACCTGAGATGTGGTAAAGACTTCTTCTCACCTTTTCTGCTATCTCTTCCCTCCTCTATCCATTTCTATGTAAATGTTTATCTTGCCTAAGCTTATAGAGATAAGATGTGTTTGCACAATGATAGGGGGGAGATCCTCAGACAGACCCTTGGCCTTCTTCTGTGTGCTGCATTCTTCTGGCCCTTAAAGAATTTAGTAGGCCCCATCTTTGTTAGCAAATATTCCACACCTATATAGTTCTATGTCTGTTCTTTAGTATTTTCTTACTATCCAGATAATTTTACAAATCATATTTGTCCGTCACACAACACACCCAAGCTCTTACCACCTCCTGCCGCCTCCAACTCAAAAATATTTCCAGAATCCGTTCTTTCTTCAACCTTGAATCTACTAAATTTCTTGTGCATGCCCTCATCATCTCCCTACTCAACTGCTGCAATATCCTCCTCTTTCGCCACCCTGTTAACCCTCTCGGACCTCTCTAGTCCACTCTGCTGCCCTGCTAATCCACATCTCTCCTCGCTACTCCTCCACATCTTCCCTCTACAAATCCCTTCATTGGCTTCCACTTCCAGATAAACCCACTAACATTGACTAACAAAGCCGTCCCTAATCTGTCACTTCCATATATCTCCACATAATCTCCTGATATCTTCCCACATGTAATCTCCGGTCCTCCCAAGACCTGCTTCTCTCCTCAACACTTGTATGTTCCTCACCCAATCGCCTGCAAGACTTCTTCCGAATATCCCCCATCCTCTGGAATTCTGTGCCCCAACACGTCTGATTATCCCCTACATTGGGAACTTTCAGATGGAACTTGATAACCCATCTCTTCAAGAAAGCTGACAACCTGCAATGACCCCGCTGCCACTTCACCACCACCAGAGCTGTCACAACAAGTTTTCCAGTTCCGCAGTTAGAAAGTCCCTGGAACCAAGTCTGTTGAGGCGGCGGCAGGTCAGGTAGAATGGAGGCAAAAACTAACAGTATACTGGGCAAAGGGAATACCAACCGGAGGAGACTCTGTCTCATTCTGTGTGCAGCAGTCATATGTATCCGAATTACACTGTAAAGCCGAACCTGTTGAAACGGACCAAATGTCTCCTGTTATGTGTGCAGCTATTTCTGGCCCCAATGATGGGGAGGTATCAAGGACTCCCGAACTACAAGTTAGGACAGAACGAAACCCACAGCGCAACATACACATGAGAGGTTCCTGTGATTCTGGGTGAAGAGAAGAGTAATTCCAGCCCACAGCATCGGCCCTGGCCCACCAGCAGTGGCACTGCATTAAATTGAACACCTTAGCTGCCAGCGGCAAGAAATCCTATGATCAATTTATTAGTGAGACCTTTGAAATAAAAAAAATCAAAGTTTTGAAGCGTGTCCCATAAAATGTTCTGATCAGTGGAACAGGTTTCCACCAGTCAATCCAATCACTCTGAATATAATGATTGTTGGTAAAAATCGATAAAGATTGTAACTTTCTTTACAGGGAAAATAAATGTATGGCTATCTTTAATCTACATTAAAGGGGTTGTCCGATCCTGGGCTACAAGTCTGCAGTGACTCTACTTGTGTGAGCTGCAAGGATTCTCCAGTGTCGGGAGTGGGCGGTCATGTGACTGCAGGTATGTAATTTGCATACATCAGCCACATTCCGACTAGACTTGTCTGGCCTCACTCAATCCTGTGCTATTGAGTGAGGCTGCGCACATCTAGTTGGCAGGTGACCGTATATATGCAAATTGCATTCCTTAAGTCATTCGGAGAATCTTTACAAATGCGCAGTAATGAGGATTCACAAGTCTGCAGTCAAATAGAGTGCCTGCAGACTTCTACCCCAAGGATGGATAACTCCTTTAGGATGAACCTGTCCATATCCATCACACAAAAATAAATGCACCTTTACTTTTGTTTGGTCCACACAATTCATATAATTCATATTACTATATCACACCCCTAGGTATATACTTTCACACAAAAAAGTTGGGTCTGAAAACTAACAGTCAAGAACCGTTTCCTCTTAGCTCGATCCTCTAGACCTTGACAATCAGGGTAACTGTTTGCACAAGTTAAAGGGTCATTAATGTAAGTAACCAAAAGTGAACACAGAGGTCTGGTCATATAGTGGTCAGGCCTCCGTTATAAGTGATTCTTGACCAATATCTTGATTTTTGGTGGGTTAGAACAGATATACGACAAGGAATGGCTGCATGTATGTGGACCTTTGTAGAAATGGTTTAGCCCCCATAAATATTAGATAAAAGTCAGCTAAACCCACTAATGTTAGACTGGCTAAAAATCTGATGTGTATGGGGGCTCCTACCTGACATATTATGTCAGGGGAGAGAAGGAGGGGGGCATGTTAAATTTCAGCATTTGATCCTATTGTTTTCACAGGAGATAAGCCACTGCCGAAGACGACTAGCGGCGGCTTACTCTATTCTCCCCAATTAAAACATATGCACACTCAGCTAAGCGAAGAGTGCGTATGTATGCCACAGTCAGGACCTCTTAAACCTACCTGGACTCAAAAATGCTCATTTTAACGTCAGGCAGAAAAAAAGGGAAAAGGATAGGATTATATGGCCATTCTGAGATGTATTTTCAGAGTCAGTACACCGGCCTCATCAGGTCTAAGATATCTATTTGATAATGTATGCAGTTTGCATTGTAACATATGGTGACATATCACCTGTAAAATCTCCTATTTGTGTATACAGCTCTTATGCAGAGCTATGTACCGCCACGGTAGGAAGTTAGAGACTCTGCGTAGTCTGATCCTACAGCGATGTATTGCTCCTTCCCTTCTGCCTCCTGTACTGCGACCCTTCTGTTTGTAAGTTTCCAAGAAGAGGTGCTGACTGTATGGAGTTACTAGACAGGATTTTTTTGTGGTCTGAAGCTATCGAGACACATAGCTTTACATAGGAGCTGCGTACACAAAACGATAGGATGTTTCTAATAAAAAATAATTACAAGGTTACTTTATTGTTCATTTTTTATGCATTGAACTATATAAAAAAAAATTTGCAATGGTGAATTCAACTTTTAATGCTCTTTACATGTGACCCTCATCTGTGTCTATGGACAGCAAAGAGAATCACAAGTATGTTTAACAGGGCAGAGGGAAATGAAGGACAAAGGACAGTTAGAGCAATTAGCGTTCACCAGGGCAGGTTAGACAATGTCATACATGTCTGATTGGGCACTGTGCACATTTGCACTTCGTTCGTAACTAACCCCCAATGAGATGAAAGCAGGGAGGAAGAACCACAAGTGTCAGCACAAAAGGATCCTACAGGCAAAAAGTTTAATTGACAGTAAAACCAAATCGACGCCACATTAGAACATTAGGGAATATTCAAAGTATATGTTCACGTTAGGTCATATAGAAAAATAATGAGGGAACTGTAATTTCCCTATAGATTTATTACTGAAATATGTTTCCAGCCCTTACGACTGCGGATTGAGGCCAATAACAATCCCGATAATAACCCAATATTAAGGGTTACCATTTAAAGGGTTATATTTCCATTTCTAAATTTAGATATTTTCGGATAGTTCTTATAAAAACTAGCACTTTTGCAATTTACTGCTTACTAACATTTTCAGCTGTTCTTGAGATATTAAGACTTTTTCTTTTGTTTACTGCGTGTTGCCTAGGAGACCGACCACCGCTGATGTCTAGCTAGCAAGCACTGCTCTGAAGCTAGCCGGGATTAGTAAATAACAGAGCGTTCTAACAATCCTGACAGGCTTAAAAAAGTGCTGTATCGAAAAAAAAAGCTTTTAAGCCCTGAGCCTGGACTGATGTCTAGCAGCGGTGGTCGGTCTCCAAAGCAACAAGGTTTAAGCAAAATAAAAGTGTTATTATCTCAAAAACGACTGATCATTTTAAGAAGCAGTAAATTACAAAATTGCTGGTAGTTACAACCACTATCTGAAAATACCTATTTAGAAAGATAAGAATAACCCCTTTAAGTAATTTCGTTGTACACTGATGAACACTACCAGGTTCGATATAATGTAAGTTGCGCTGATTGCTGTTAAGCTGGCTGACGTCAGCTATTGATGAATGAACATAGGCAGGTGATAAGGATGGAAAATTTCATTAGGTGCTCTGGGCGGGACGGAGCACCTAACTCCACATTTGCATATTGGTAAAATTGTGAATTTCTCCAGATAATGGGTATCAATGCATTTATCTATCTGTGACCCACAAATGGTTAAGGGACGTTCTTGCCGAGAGATTCCCTTTAATGGTCATAATAAATGTGCAGCAATTTGCTAAACAAGTTAAAGGAATTTTTATCGGATTTTTATGACTTCTTTTATCCACAATCCTCTTTTGTAATTTATGGGTGTGTACTCCGTGAAAATAAATCACTTTCTTTTACTACAGCTCCAGTGCGATATACCAGCAAGGTAAATGTTTCTTAAAGCCTCGTATATAATGGAAAAGAACTTCTAAATTCCTCTTGAAATAAGTTCAGGCTGGATGTGCTCATAAGCGGGACTTTAATAAGAAAGGTTTGTCCATCTTTCGGGGCAATTTTTATTTCTTTCTTAAGTGCATCTATTGGTGTTCATTAAAAAGTTTGCATTCTTTGCCTTCTGCAGCCTCTGTGCTACATTGTCTATTGCAGGCTGCAGAATGGGTTCACTGAGAAATAGTCAGTGAGCTTCTTCTGACAAATGTGAGAGATTCTGACTTTTTTTAGGCTGCTTTTTTTTCATCTCCTCTTAGCTGATTTATGATCACAGAACACATCAAAGTTGAATGTGCAGGGATAATAAAAGGCTGTAAAAGCTAAAACGCTGCCATTTTTTAATAAAACAAAAATGATTTTTAGCTTCAAAGTAACAAAAAAAATTTTTTTCCACAAAGCTGAACAATCGGGAGTAAAATGTGCCTAATTTATCAAAAAGGCTCACGCCTCTACTAGGGTGAATCTCTGACCATCCAATTGCCAGAAAATCACAAATCTTTCCTCAAATGAGACATATGCTACAAATTTACAACTATTTATTCCACAATTCTGGCACACAGGAGGATTGGTGGAAATCTGTCCCTAAATACATTGAAGCAATATTTTAATAGAAGGTCGGTGGAAATGAACTTCTGAGATTTGTCCGATGACATTCTCTTATATATAGCAAGAAATGGGGATTTTAGTGCAGCAATGACCAAGGAAATCCTTGAAAATAAGGGACAATCCTCAAATGTATGTACAAATTGCAATTCTGTACAGTTTTAGCTAAGAGTACCGAAGAAATAACTAGAGCAAGCCAGTATAAGAGTACAGCAAGAGCACCTGAACGTATGGGGTTAATTACGCTCTGTTCACATTTTGTTTTTTGTTTTTTTTTTATGATCCGTTTGTGAAGCATAAAAACAGAAATAAAACATTCAGTTATGGAAACCTTTCATTTTCACGGCTTTTTCTGTTTCCTAAAAAGGTCTGCAAAAACATATGAAAATGGTGGAAAAAAAACCCAGATGAACGGATGAAAGTGATGCAAACAAAAATGATCATAGAGCTTAAATGGATGAAAATGGTGCAAAAACAGATGAAAATGATGCAAACACATGAAAATGAAGCAGAAACAGATGAAAATAGAGCAAAAATGGTGCAAAAGCATATAAAAATGAAGCAAAAACAGATGAAAATAGAGCAAAAATGGATGAAAATTGTGCAAAAACTGATGAAAATATAGCAAAAATGGTGCAAAAACATAAAAATGAATCAAAAACGGATAAAAATGGAGCGAAAAATGATGCAAAATGGAAACCACAGTTTGATAGATCAGTTTAAAAATGGAAACTTAGGGTTCAGTTTGGCATCTGTTTTTTTATATTTCCATGTTTGTTTGTTTTTTTTTTTTTAACTGAATCGGTTACAAATCGATCCTAAACCGGAAATGTGAAATAATAGATGTAGCACAGCAGAGTTTTTCGCACCTTGTGATATCTTATGTTTTCTGCTTTGTGGCTGATGGTAAGATCACAATATGTTATCTGTGGTTTCGCCATGAGCTTTATCAGAGGGTTATCACAATACACACACAATGACAATTTCAGCTGTGCTACATTTGTGGATCAATAACATTTTGCAGGGAAGTACCGGAGGGGACAACGGACCAACCTTGTCATGGATTGTGATACTTACTCCGTGGACGAGGGGCTTGGGTGGCATTTGGTGAGGCGATGCAAACATCCTCCCTTGGGTACTGGTCACACCGAAGCATATCAGGCCAGGGGAAGCCAAAATACTGCATGACTGGTTCACAAGCATCTCTGACCTCCTCACACAACCAGCGGCATGGGTAAAGAGGCTGCTCCAGGCAAACTGGGGCAAAGAGAGAGCACAGAAACACCTGTGTCCCCGGATGGCAGTTCTTGCTCAACAGAGGTACCCAACTGCTGGCTTGGTACTTGACCTCTACCATCGTCTCATGGTCGAGAAGGTTTGGCAATACCATCTTGTGGTACCCAACTCCATGGCACAGTGCTAAATCCTGGGGAATGTCCACGCACTGTGGTGTTCTGGAATAAAACCGTCCACTTTGGTAGTGCCGAACCATTTCTGGTTGGAAGCCTACATAGTCATATTCACTTGGTTGAGGTTCTCGGGAGAGGAGCCCGGGTGTGACCCACAGAAGTAGCAAGGGCCAAACGCCACCCCTTGGTGACATTGTGTCCTAAATCCTAGACAAAAAAAAAAGAAATAGAAAAAGTTTGTAAAAGTCTTTTGATGAATCCCAATGATAGGGGTATGCAGTCCAAACGTCTCGTGGAGGTAAATGGTGCTGACTGTGTGGTGGCGCAGTACAATGGGCTGCAGAGTTGCTGGAGCTTCTGGCTGCTGGATCTGAACAGTTTGATATTGGAGAACAGAGAGCAGTAACTGTTAGCCAAGAAAGAATCAAGCAGATCCAATGAGAGGAGTGCAGCCCTCCTCTTCTCCTCCCTTTCTCCTCCTTGTGTCACACTCTCTCTGTTACTTTCCTCTCACATTGGTGATGTCCAGCCCACTCCACTGATGTCCAGTCTTGCACCCTCTCCTTGCAGGCTGCCCATTAGCTGTCCCTCTCACTTCTCCCATCCTCCCAGATTTTTCCACTTTGCTGAATCTCCTCCATGCCTCCCTCTTCTATCACTTCTCCGCAAAGGCACAATTCATTTACAAGTGTCACACAAGTGCAGACCCAACATCATGGCGACCTGCAAGGCCACCCCCCAGCGTGAGGAGTACAGGGGTCTTTATAACACTCAGAGCAGATATAGTCTACTGCTCAGACTGAAAACGCTGGACCACCATTCACACATATGAATAATCGGATATTATTAGTTTATTACAATTCCCGTTACTAATGTGGCACTAACATATTCCATAGCGCGGTACTGAGATCATCACTGACATTAGTCCTTAAATCCAAATATCAAACGATATACCTGCAGTAACCACTGATAGACCAAACCGCTGCACGACCAGCTCTACCCTCACCTACTGTATCCTCACCCATCCTTTGTAGATTGTGAGCCTTCGCGGGCAGGGTCCTCTCTCCTCCTGTACAAGTCGTGACTTGTATTGATTAAGATTATTGTACTTGTTTTTATCATGTATACCCCTCCTCACATGTAAAGCACCACGGAATAAATGGCGCTATAATAATAAATAATAATAATGTATAGAAACATTTCCCAGACCATAGGAATATAATCACACAGGATAAAGAGAAGCCTGTGATATTACTGACACGCAATTTTCATCTTTGTTCACCAATAAACTGCAGGATTTCATCCAGTAAGGGATCAAGGGAAACTTGACAGCGGATACATGCTGCCCAAAATGTGGGCCGCGGTATCAGACATCGGCTGTATCATTTCTGCTATATATTTCAAAGCAAAGTGTGTATATAGAGAAAGATCTGTCAATAAAGGGGAGCAGGGTGGAAGAAGCTACCAGGGACCTGCATTTGGACTAGTCACCTGTGCAATATGTTCCCCAGCGGCTTTTACATCCATGTCCCTCTCTGAAATGATGCAGCCTTTTAGAGTAAAGAACACCTGCCGAAATCATAAAGCCAGTGTCCGATACGGTTGAAGCAGCAAGTATAAGCTGTCAGCTTCCCTCTTACCCTACAATATCACTAACTTAATACAAGAAGAAGAACAGCTGTGTCTGAGCAAATATTCATCCCCAGATACTAAGGGAGCTGAGCTTGATAGTTGATAAATTGCTGAATATTAATCTCCAAATGCCTCCATACACATTTAATTCAATTGACAGCTATCTCTGCCAATTCCACTGTACACAGAAAAGTTCAACTCGGTCGAGAACTCCTGTGTTCTCTATGAAAGAGCTGCTGCCAGACCCCACTGGCAGTGGCTTATGTCACGGCCGAAAAACAGAATATCAGCTAAAATTCCTAATGCTGTGTCCCCTTTTCTCTCTTCTGACATCATTTATCATGGAAAAGTCAGGAGGTCAACATAAACATTAGATGGTTGGACTACATTTATCTAATGAGTAATGGGGCCTATAACAGGGTCAGTGTCACAGGATTGGAAAATGTCTGGTATGGTACGGTTATGTATGGTATGGTTATTTAATTTCCCAGAGGAGCATTGCACGGCGAATAAGCCTCCTTACCTTGACAAGCCAGCTGGTATGTCACTCTCCATAAGGAGAAACGTTACCCCTTAGGCCCCAGTCCAGAGCCTCTCACCTAGCCAAATCAGTTCTCATGCTTTGCACTGACGAGCGCCAACAGCCCGAAACACCGTGTCTGCGAATTGAGATACTGATTTGGATTTTATCCTAAGTCATATTGCACGACTCGTTAAAGGGTTGATTGTGACTTGTAGGATCGCTACTTCCAACAGGTGGCGCTATAGAGTTAAGTCCTCTTTTTCTCAGAAGAGGCAATTTGCATATGGTATGGTACTGACATTCAAGAAAAAGAAGGATGATTCATAAAATAACCGTCCAGTAAGTTTGACATCAGTAGTGTGCAAAATTAAGGTTCACTTCTCAATATCACTAACTTAATACAGAAAGAAGTACGGCTGTTTCTGAGCTAATTAAATATTGATAAAGCCCCAGGGCCAAATGATATTCATCCATGGGTATTTAGGGAGTTGAGCTTAGTAACTGACAAAACACTGAATCTCCTCTTTTTAGACTTTTTTTTAACAGGGTCAGAGTGGAAGTTGTCTGATGTGGTACCAATCTTCAAGAAGGATAAGAATAAAGATTTGTGTAACTGGTAAGTTTGAATTCAGCGCTGTGTACATTTTTTGAAAGAATTAAAAGAGATGACCTGCAAAAGTATATAGCAGAGAATAATATAATAACTAACAACCAGCATAGTGACATCTAGATAAGATTGGCCACGAGTTTCTTTTTTGACCACCTTTGATTCGCCTACAGTACAGCCCAAAAGTTTGGACACAACTTCTCATTTAAATATTTTACTGTATTTTCATGACTATGAAAATTGTACATTCACACTGAAGGCCTCAAAACTATGAATTCACACATGTGGAATTATACACTTAACAAAAAAGTTTGAAACTACTGAAATTATGTCTTATATTCCAGGTTCTTCAAAGTAGCCACCTTTTGCTTTGATGACTGCTTTGCACACTCTTCGCATTCTCTTGATGAGCTTCAAGAGGTAGTCACCGCAAATGGTCTTCCAACAATCTTGAAGGAGATTTTTCATTTCCATGCGGTCGCTGCACACGTCAAATCGCCGAATCCGCATACAACGCACGTCCCTGTGTACTCAATGTTAAAGATAGGTACGCAGGATGCATGCAGAGTATGCGGAGCTTCAGGGAGGAATAAGGGAGGAAGTACGCTGCCATCCACAGCCCTCCCGACCGCAAATGTGAAACCAGCCTTTCTGGGCTGCTTACTGTAGTTTTGATAAAATCAATGTTTTATCAGCAGGAGATTATCATTAGAGGACTAGTAACCCTGCTGCCATGTAGTCCTCCATATTCATAAGCTCTGTGTAACCCCACCCCCATCATTGATTGGCAGCTTTCTATGTATACTGTGCAGAAAGCTGCCAATCAGTAATGTGGGCGTGGTTATACAGCGCTCAGCATACAGAGAACTGATAGATCTACAGCAGAGAAAACAGGGATTTTATCAAAATGACAGAAAGCAGCCCAGAACGTGACACATCGCTGGAATCCCTTTAAGGGCCTAGAAACAAGGAGTCATTGTAAATGATGCAGTCTTTAAATGGATAAAGTCAGCAATGGGGACCACAAGAATTAATATTAGTCCCAATTCTTTTTAATATCTTTATTTATAGACCTATGAAAGGAAGAACAGGGGAATGTTCTTGATGCAGGGTTAATTTGTGATTTGAAATTAGTAAAATTCCTGCAACCAACAGCCTGGACATAGGTATATCACATGGACAGTTGGAAAAGTCACTGAAAAGAGGGGAAGGAAAAAACCCGAACATAAAGTCCATATACAACATATAGTGAATAAGTAAATAAGTAATGATTTTATTTAAATAGGTGACAACAATTGAACACAAAGCAATGTACACGGAAATGATTAAAAACCACAGGGCCGCACACCCAGGTACACAAAAGACCGTAGTCAAGAGGGAGCGAAAGACAATGTACTTTGGCGACTGGTAAATCAGAGCGCTAAGAGCTATATAGTTAATTTAGTAATAAATCTGTCACATATGAGTTTATGTGAAGGTTTAATTGAGATAGTAGAAGTAGCTGTAAAGTGCTAGTGCAAAAATAGCTGTGGTGAGTATCTTTACTAATCCAGGGTGTTAGTACATAAAATCACCGTACTGGAGGGTGACCTGAGAGTGTGGTAGTGGAAAATGTAAATACTACCGCATAGTAAGTACATCAGTTGGTAGTAATAATTATAGGGGATAACTCAGGAGACTCTTTGCGTGGAACAAGACAACTACAGGACACAGTTTTATAAGTGGTAAAGTCTATATTATCACACGGTGATTCAAACAGGTGCAGAGAGAAACTCAAGTCCACAACACTTGGTGCAAATAATAAACGCAGCTTAGAGTCTATAGGAAACTGCAGAGGAAAATGCAATCAAGCAGAAAGTCTATGAAGCACAGTTATTCTTGAGGATACTTGACAAGAATAAATCCTTGTCTTAGTCCAGACACAGATAGATATGCTTATTAGGCAGTTCAAATCATATCTTAGCTCAACCAGGGAGGCCTGGTTAATAGTCTCAGGTTATTGCAAAGCAGCAACATTTTACGTGTCCAGCAAATGCAGATGGAAGTAAACACGAGCAGCAGATGAAGGAGGATTACTGGAAACTTGTGTATGCAGCAGGAACTAAGAGCAGAGTAGCAGGATCACCACACAGGTTCACAGGAGCAGGTGTATAGCCAGGAAGTAATCAGAGGTCAGGAGCTGGATGCAAGGCAGAATACTCTAGCACAGACTGAAGGCTGGGGTGGAGTTTTATAGCAGGAAGACACAGTGCACATGAGACCAAAGACGCCATCTTGGAAAGGGCAGTAATGCACAAAAGGTAAAAAATGTTCAGAGTCCTGACATTACTCCCTCCTTAGAAGCGGCCTCAGGATGATCCTGGACCTGGTTTCTCAGGGAATCTCTGATGAAAACGAGAAATCTTCTGTTGGGCATTGATGTTTTCCACAGGTTCCCAAGAGTCTTCCTCAGGGGGATATCCCTGCCATCTTATCAGATATTGGAGCTGATTCCTGCGAATCCTGGAATCAATAATTTCCTCCACCACCAATTGTTCTTGCCCATCAATCACCACAGGCTGCGGAGGTGGCACAACACGTCCCTGGAAGGTGTTAGGAGATATAGGCTTTAGTAAAGGTACATGAAAAACTGGGTGTACCTTCATTTTCCTAGGCAGCTTCAGCCGGCAGGCCACAGAGCTCACAATACCGTTGATCTTGAAAGGGCCAATGAATTTCTGTCCAAGTTTTTGTGAAGGAACGTTTAACTTCAGATTCTTAGTTGCTAACCACACGGAATCTCCTACCTTGAACATGGGTGCAGGTTTACGGAATCTATCAGCCGATCTCTTATAACGTTCTTGAGCTGTGGTCAGGGATTCCTTCAGAACCTCCAGATTTTGTCTCATCACAGTCAGCCTTTCCTCCACTAATTGGAGACCTAGGTAAAATACACGGATGATAACCCAGATTGGCAAAGAAAGGTGTAAATTTAGTGGAGGCGCTCTGAGAATTATTATATGAAAATTCGGCTAACGGCAACAACTCTGTTCTGACCTGGTGGTTAAGAGGCCACACTGATATGACCTGGTGGCTAAAACGCAACATGGGACGAGCTCTGAGAAGGTGGTATCTCTACTGACCGCAGTCCCTAATCCTAACAACACTAGTAATAGCCGTGGGATGTTCCTGACTCTCCCTAGACACCTCTTCACAGCCTAAGAACTAACTACCCCTAAAGAAGGAAATAGAAAGCTATCTTGCCTCAGAGAAAACCCCAAAAGGAAAGACAGCCCCCCACAAATATTGACTGTGAATGAAGAGGGAAATGATGTACACAGAAATGAAATCAGATTTCAGCAAAGGAGGCCAATACTAAACTTGATAGACAGAGAGAAAAGGATACTGTGCGGTCAGTATTAAAAACTACAAAATCCACGCAGAGTTTACAAAAATGAACTCCACACCGAGTCACGGTGTGGAGGGGCAAATCTGCTTTCCCAGAGCTTCCAGCTAGCCTGAATATGACATAGTGACAAGCTGGACAAAAAGAGACATATTTGCAGAGCAATAGAGTCCAAGCAAATGGACAAACAAAGACTAGCAAAAACTTATCCAAATCCAACCAAGAACATTGACAGCTGGCATGAACTAAAGCCCAGAGCAGGTTTAAATAACAAACCCAGGCAAGGCGATTAGTGAAGGCAGCTGTCACAGCTACCTAAAGGAGCAGCAGTTCCACTCGAAACCACCAGAGGGAGCCCAAGGGCAGAACTCACAAAAATACCATTAGCAACCACAGGAGGGAGCTCCAGAACGGAATTCACAACAGTACCCCCCCTTGAGGAGGGGTCATCGAACCCTCACCAGAGCTCCCAGGCCGATCAGGACGAGCCAAATGGAAAGCACGAACCAAATCGGCAGCATGAACATCGGAGGCAACAACCCAAGAATTATCCTCCTGGCCATAACCCTTCCACTTGACCAGATACTGAAGCTTCCGCCTCGAAAAACGAGAATCCAAAATCTTCTCCACCACATATTCCCCCTCAACCAACACCGGAGCAGGAGGATCAATGGAGGGAACCAT
This sequence comes from Ranitomeya variabilis, assembly GCF_051348905.1. Taxonomy (NCBI): domain Eukaryota; kingdom Metazoa; phylum Chordata; class Amphibia; order Anura; family Dendrobatidae; genus Ranitomeya; species Ranitomeya variabilis. The sequence goes on from NC_135236.1 coordinate 85,668,465, forward strand.
AGGTACCACATATCTCCGCAACAAGGATCTATGGAATACATTATGAATGGAAAAGGAAGCTGGAAGGGCCAAACGAAAAGACACCGGATTGATAATTTCAGAAATCTTATAAGGCCCAATAAAGCGAGGCTTGAACTTAGGGGAAGAAACCTTCATAGGAACATGACGAGAAGACAACCAGACCAAATCCCCAACACGAAGCCGGGGACCAACACACCGACGACGGTTATAGCAAAACGTTGAGCCTTTTCCTGAGACAACGTCAAATTGTCCACCACATGAGTCCAAATTTGCTGCAACCTGTCCACCACAGAATCCACACCAGGACAGTCAGAAGGCTCAAGCTGCCCCGAAGAAAAACGAGGATGAAAACCATAATTACAAAAGAAATGCGAAACCAAGGTAGCCGAACTAGCCCGATTATTAAGGGCAAACTCGGCCAACGGCAAAAAGGTCACCCAATCATCCTGATCAGCAGACACGAAGCATCTCAAATAGGTTTCCAATGTCTGATTGGTTCGCTCCGTTTGGCCATTTGTCTGAGGATGGAATGCTGAAGAAAAAGACAAATCAATGCCCATTCTAGCACAAAAGGACCGCCAAAACCTAGAAACGAACTGGGAACCTCTGTCAGACACAATATTCTCTAGAATACCATGCAAACGAACCACATGCTGAAAAAATAATGGAACCAAATCAGAGGAGGAAGGCAACTTAGGCAACGGTACCAAATGGACCATCTTGGAAAACCGGTCACAAACCACCCAGATGACAGACATCTTCTGAGAAACAGGAAGATCAGAAATAAAATCCATGGAAATATGCGTCCAGGGCCTCTCAGGAATAGGCAAAGGCAAAAGCAACCCACTGGCACGGGAACAGCAAGGCTTAGCCCGAGCACAGGTCCCACAGGACTGCACAAACGAACGCACATCCCGCAACAAGGAAGGCCACCAAAAGGACCTAGCCACCAAATCTCTGGTACCGAAAATCCCAGGGTGACCAGCCAACACCGAACAATGAACCTCAGAAATTACCCTGCTAGTCCATCTATCAGGAACAAACAGTTTCCCCATAGGACAGCGGTCAGGTTTATCAGCCTGAAACTCCTGAAGTACCCGCCGCAAATCAGGGGAGATGGCAGAAAGAATCACCCCCTCCTTAAGGATCCCAGCCGGCTCAAGAACTCCCGGAGAATTAGGCAAAAAACTCCTAGAAAGGGCATCAGCCTTCACATTCTTAGATCCCGGAATATACGAGACCACAAAATCAAAACATGAGAGAAACAGAGACCACCGAGCTTGTCTAGGATTCAACCGCTTAGCAGACTCGAGGTAAATCAGATTCTTATGATCAGTCAAGACCACCACGCGATGCTTGGCTCCCTCAAGCCAATGTCGCCACTCCTCAAATGCCCACTTCATAGCCAACAACTCCCGATTGCCGACATCATAATTACGCTCAGCAGGCAAAAACTTTCTGGAGAAGAAAGCACATGGTTTCATCAAAGAGCCATCAGAATTTCTCTGAGACAAAACGGCCCCTGCCCCAATCTCAGAAGCATCAACCTCAACCTGAAAAGGGAGAGAAACATCTGGCTGACGCAACACAGGGGCAGAAGTAAAACGACGTTTAAGCTCCTGAAAGGCCTCAACAGCCGCAGAGGACCAATTCATCACATCAGCGCCCTTCCTCGTCAAATCGGTCAGAGGCTTCACCACACTAGAAAAATTAGCAATAAAGCGGCGATAAAAATTGGCAAAGCCCAAAAATTTCTGAAGGCTCTTTACAGATGTAGGTTGAGTCCAATCATGAATGGCCTGGACTTTAACAGGGTCCATTTCAATAGCCGAGGGAGAAAAAATGAAACCCAAAAAAGAAACCTTCTGAACTCCAAAGAGGCACTTAGACCCCTTCACAAACAACGCATTAGCACGAAGGACCTGAAATACCATCCTAACCTGCTTCACATGAGACTCCCAATCATCGGAGAAAACCAAAATATCATCCAAATACACAATCATGAATTTATCCAGATAATTCCGGAAGATATCATGCATAAAGGACTGAAATACCGATGGAGCATTAGAGAGCCCGAATGGCATCACCAGATATTCAAAATGGCCTTCGGGCATTTTAAATGCTGTTTTCCATTCATCACCTTGTTTAATACGCACGAAATTATACGCCCCTCAAAGGTCGATTTTAGTAAACCAACTGGCACCCTTAATCCGAGCAAACAAATCAGAAAGTAAAGGTAAAGGGTACTGGAATTTGACAGTGATCTTATTGAGAAGGCGATAATCTATACAGGGTCTCAAGGAGCCATCCTTCTTGGCAACAAAAAAAAATCCCGCTCCCAATGGTGACGAAGACGGGCGAATATGCCCCTTCTCCAAGGACTCCTTTGCATAACTCCGCATAGCGGCATGCTCTGGCACAGACAGATTGAAAAGTCGGCTCTTAGGGAACTTACAGCCAGGAATCAAATTAATGGCACAATCGCAGTCCCTATGAGGAGGCAGGGAACTGGACTTGGGCTCATCAAATATATCCTGGAAATCCGACAAAAACTCAGGAATTTCAGAAGAAGGGGACGAGGAAATGGACATCAAAGGAATATCACTATGTATCCCCTGACAACCCCAACCAGTTACAGACATAGATCTCCAATCCAGCACTGGATTATGTACCTGTAACCATGGAAAACACAGCACAACAACATCATGCAAATTATGCAACACCAAAAAGCGAATATTTTCCTGATGTGCTGGAGCCATGTACATGGTTAACTGTGTCCAGTACTGAGGTTTATTCTTGGCCAATGGCGTAGCATCAATCCCCCTTAAGGGAATAGGACTCTGCAAAGGCTCCAAGGAAAAACCACAGCGCTTGGCAAATTCTAAGTCCATTAAGTTCAGGGCAGCGCCAGAATCCACAAATGCCATAACAGAAAAGGACGACAATGAGCAAATCAGGGTAACAGACAAGAGAAATTTAGGCTGTACAGTACTAATGGTAACAGACCTGGGGACCCTCTTAGTACGCTTAGGGCAATCAGAAATAGCATGAGCAGAATCACCACAGTAAAAACACAGGCCATTCTGACGTCTGAATTTCTGCCTTTCTGCTCTAGTCAAAATCCTATCATATTGCATAGGCTCAGGACTCTGCTCAGAGGACACCGCCATATGGTGCACCACCTTGCGCTCGCGCAAGCGCCGATCAATCTGAATGGCCAAAGACATTGACTCATTCAGACCAGCAGGCGTAGAAAACCCCACCATAACATCTTTAAGGGCTTCAGAAAGACCCTTTCTGAAAATCGCTGCCAGGGCATACTCATTCCATTTTGTGAGCACAGACCACTTTCTAAACTTCTGGCAGTATACTTCTGCTGCTTCCTGACCCTGACACAGAGCCAGCAAAGTTTTTTCTGCCTGATCCACAGAATTAGGCTCGTCATACAGCAATCCGAGCGCTTGAAAAATGCGTCAATATTAAGCAATGCAGGATTTCCTGGCTCAAGGGAGAATGCCCAGTCCTGCGGGTCACCATGCAGCAAAGAAATAACAATCTTCACCTGCTGAATGGGGTCACCAGAGGAACGGGGTCTCAGAGCAAAAAACAATCTGCAATTATTTTTAAAGTTCAAAAATTTAGATCTATCCCCAGAAAACAAATCAGGAATAGGAATTCTAGGCTCTAATACCGGAGTCTGGACAACATAATCTTGGATACTCTGTACCCTTGCAGCGAGTTGATCCACGCGCAAGGACAGACCCTGAACCTCCATATCAGCACCAAAATCCTGAACCACCCAGAGATTAAGGGGAAAAAAAAGACAAAACAAGCTACAAAGGAAAAAAAAATGACTCAGAACTTTCTTTTCCCTCTTTTGAGATGCATTTAACACATTGTGGGCCAGCTGTACTGTTCTGACCTGGTGGTTAAGAGGCCACACTGATATGACCTGGTGGCTAAAACGCAACATGGGACGAGCTCTGAGAAGGTGATATCTCTACTGACCGCAGTCCCTAATCCTAACAACCGCCAAAATGAAGAGAACACACATCCGCACTGCTGATATTAGTGAACCCAAAAAGAAATGGAAAATTACCAATATAGCACCTGAAGGTTGCGATAGCTGTACGTCTCCTCCACGATTCAAACATGAGGGTGCAGCATCCAGAAAAATAGTGCAGAATCCAACGAAAAAATAGGAAAAAATAGGAGTGCACTTACCCCGGTGGAGTTCAACATCACTTTATTAGGACATTCTTAAAAACAGAGGGCAGGGAGGGATAGTGTCAGCTACGGACAACGGCCGTTTCGTGCTCTAAGGCACTTCAACGGGTCCTGCTGCTGACCGGATCCGGGGAGTGTTTTATAGACCCACCTGGGTCACCAGCTCCTCCCCCAAAATACTCGAAACATGAACACAATTAAATTTAAAAACAACAAGTGAAATTTAAAAGCAAACTCTATGAACACAAGATAAGACAGGGTTAAACATTACAGGCTAGCTATAAATTTCTTACAAAAAAACGGACATATCAACTTTTTCGTTTAAGCCAGATGGTCCTGCTGCATCCGTGCGCAGAATCCATCTAGCCTCTCTGCATAATAGAAGGCGATTCAAATCCCCTCCTCCTTCGGGTAGAGAGACATGCTCAAGATCGGCAAATCTAAGCACCCGGACATCGCTCCCGTGGTGAGTACGGACATGATCTATTAATCTCGGGGCCCCCTTCCCCGTTTTTACGGAGTTAAAGTGCTCCCTAATACGGACAAATAGAGGGCGGATCGTCTTGCCAATATAAAAATTCCTGCAAGTACAAAAGATAACGTATACTACATGAGTGGTCCTTCAGGATATAAAATCCCGCACTGTGTGTTGTATATGACCTACTCTAACCTTACTCCCAATGAAATGATACCTGCAGAAATTACAGCCCCCACACTTGAAGTTACCTTTAGGGATACTATCTGTGAGCCAATTATTTTTATCTGTTACAAAGCGGTTACGGACTATACTGTCCCTGATGTTTTTACTACGACGGGTGGCAAATAGAGGTCCCCTGTCTACTACTTCTTTCAAATCAGTGTCTTGTCGCAGAATCTGCCAATTCTTACGGATTACTGTTCTGATGTGACTGTCCAGTGGGCCAAATTTGAAGCTGAACACGAATTTTTTCTCACACTTTTTTTCAAACCTTTTTTGTGAGGTAGTAGAACTATTTTCAGCAACCACCCTATTGTAGGCAGTGCTTAGAACAGCAGGGGGATAACCACGTTTTTTGAATCTGTCGACCAAATCGATTGACTGCTGCGTGAACCCCATTGGATCACTGTTGAGTCTTTTCACCCTAAGAAATTGGCTGTACGGTAATGATCGCTTCATATACGAAGGATGGGCACTATTATAATGTAATAACGAATTTGATGCAGAAGGTTTTCGGTATACCTCTGTGGATATGCCTCTTTCATTGATATACAATTTCACATCCAAAAAAACCAAATTGGTTCCTCCAAATTGCGAGGTAAACCCCATATTCATGGTGTTGGATGTCCCCAGGTACCTCACAAATTCTGTGAATGTATCCTGGTGCCCATCCCACACCATGAATATGTAATCGACATATCTAGCATAAAGCTTGATGTGTCGAAGAAAAGGGTTATTTGAGGAGTAAATGTACTCCTCCTCAAACCTGGCAAGGAAGAGGTTGGCCAGGGTACATGCGACGGGGGTACCCATCGCGGTACCCACCGTCTGCAGGTACCACTGGCCATCAAATTGGAAAGCATTATGCTTCAAAATGAAAGTCCCTCACAAATAAACTGTACAGTGTCCGTAACCGCTTTGTAACAGATAAAAATAATTGGCTCACAGATAGCCAGGTGGGTCTATAAAACACTCCCCGGATCCGGTCAGCAGCAGGACCCGTTGAAGTGCCTTAGAGCACGAAACGGCCGTTGTCCGTAGCTGACACTATCCCTCCCTGCCCTCTGTTTTTAAGAATGTCCTAATAAAGTGATGTTGAACTCCACCTAATCCTAACAACAACACTAGTAATAGCCGTGGGATGTTCCTGACTCTCCCTAGACACCTCTTCACAGCCTAAGAACTAACTACCCCTAAAGAAGGAAATAGAAAGCTATCTTGCCTCAGAGAAAACCCCAAAAGGAAAGACAGCCCCCCACAAATATTGACTGTGAATGAAGAGGGAAATGACGTACACAGAAATGAAATCAGATTTCAGCAAAGGAGGCCAATACTAAACTTGATAGACAGAGAGAAAAGGATACTGTGCGGTCAGTATTAAAAACTACAAAATCCATGCAGAGTTTACAAAAATGAACTCCACACCGAGTCACGGTGTGGAGGGGCAAATCTGCTTTCCCAGAGCTTCCAGGTAGCCTGAATATGACATAGTGACAAGCTGGACAAAAAGAGACATATTTGCAGAGCAATAGAGTCCAAGCAAATGGACAAACAAAGACTAGCAAAAACTTATCTTTTGCTGACAAGGACAGGCCATATGAGAAATCCAAGGAGAGAACCAAATCCAACCAAGAACATTGACAGCTGGCATGAACTAAAGCCCAGAGCAGGTTTAAATAACAAACCCAGGCAAGGCGATTAGTGAAGGCAGCTGTCACAGCTACCTAAAGGAGCAGCAGTTCCACTCGAAACCACCAGAGGGAGCCCAAGGGCAGAACTCACAAAAATACCATTAGCAACCACAGGAGGGAGCTCCAGAACGGAATTCACAACACAACTCCAACCAATCATCCTGGAGATGGCTGATATAGCATCTTAGATATTGTTCCAGCGTCTGGTTGGTACACTCAGTCTGACCATTTTTCTGGGGATGGTAAGCAGAAGAGAGACAGACATTAATATTGAGTGCAGAGCAAAACCCCTTCCAGAATCTTGAAGTGAACTGTACTCCACGGTCAGAGATGATCTCATCCGGAACCCCGTGCAACCGAAAGACATTCTGTATAACCAAGTTCACTGTATCTTTAGCTGAGGGGAGGCCGGTGCACGGAACAAAATGAGCAGCTTTAGTCAGGCGATCAACTACCACCATGATTGTATTCATGCCCCCCGATGTAGGCAGCTCCACAATAAAGTCCATTGATATAGACCCCCAAGGGCGGGATGGAACAGTTAATGGTTGTAGAAGACCCGTAGGTGCCACATGAGGAGTCTTGTAAGGGCACATACCTCGCAAGAGAGAACATAGTCCTTGGTATCCTTCAGGCAAGTTGGCCACCAGAAAAATCGGCTCAGGAACTCTTGTGTCTTCTGTACCCCCTGTGACCAGCCAACTTGGAGTCATGTACCAACTTGAGGATCTGCAGACGGACGACCTCCGGGACGTAGATACGTCGATCTCTGAACCACATGCCACCCTTAAAGACAAGATTAATATCCACAGGTGGGTTGGCCAAAAATACATCACCTTCATAGGCCTCCCTGCACTCCTTCCACAAGTTCTGATCGTGGATAACTCCGATGAAATTGGCATCAGATAGAATGGTCTTGGACGGGGCTCCAGGTACGGAATCCACAGCATGGATTCGGGATAAAGCATCAGCCTTCCCATTATGAGAACCTGGACGGTACGAGATAACAAAGTTAAATTGATTTAAAAATAAGTTCCAACGAGCCTGACTAGGAGAAAGACATCTAGCGGATCTAAGGAACTCTAGATTGCGATGGTCAGTTAGCACTATGATCTGTTGTGCAGCTCCTTGCAGATGATGCCTCCATTCTTTGAAAGCCGCAATAATAGCCAGCAATTCCTTGTCTCCCACATCGTAATTCTTCTCTGCTGAGGTTAGTCTACGGGAAAAGAAAGCACAAGAATGTAGCAGACCCTTCTCTCCAGTTCTTTGGGAGAGAATAGCCCCCAAAGCATTATCAGAAGCGTCCACCTCCACAATGAAAGGAAGTGTTGGATCTGGGTGTATCAACAGCGGTGCTGATGTGAAACAGATCTTAAGCTGATCAAAAGCTTCTTGAGCCTGTGATCACCACTTAAAGGGCTTTTCCTTCTTTGTCAAGGAAGTAATGGGACGGACAATATCAGAAAAATTTCAAATGAAGCGTCTAGAAATTTGCAAAACCAATAAAACGTTGGACCTCCTTAACGTTCTTGGGTACCGGCCAGTCAAGGATAGCCTGAATCTTACCAGATTCCATGTTCAGCCCCTGGGGAGAGATGATATAACCTAAGAACTGTATCTCAGAACGATGGAACTCGCATTTCTCCGGCTTGATATACAGATGGTTCTCTTTCAGACGTCTTAAAACAGTTTTGACATGTTCTTCATGTTCCTGTAGAGAGTCAGAAAAGATTAGTATATTGTCCAAATAGATAACTACAACTGGTCCAACAAATCTCTGAAAATGTCATTAGCAAGGTGTTGAAATGTTGCAGGGGCGTTACAAAGCCCGAAGGGCATCACAAGAGATTCAAAGTGTCCATACCGGCATCTGAATGCTGTCTTCCACTCATCCCCTGGACGAATACACACCAAATTATAAGCCCCATGAAGATCCAGTTTAGAGAACACCTTAGCATGGCGAACTCTTTCCAGTAATTCGGGAATCAGAGGCAAAGGGTAACGGTTTCGTACGGTTACCTTATTGAGTTCTCGATAGTCAACACAGGGTCTCAGGGTCCCATCCTTCTTCTTTACAAAAAAGATAGGTGCCCCTGCTGGTGAGGAAGAAGGATGTATGAAGCCTTTGGCCAGATTTTCATCAATATACTCTTTTAAGGCTTGAAGCTCAGGTGCCGCCAAAGGGTATACGTTGCCAAAAGGAATGGCTGCCCCGGGAAGCAGCTCAATGGGACAGTCATAATGCCTGTGTGGAGGAAGCTGATCTGCATTCTTCTTGTCACAGATGTCAGAGAACTCTTTATAAGCTGGAGGTAAAGAAAATACCTGTACAAGTGGTTCCGTAGCCGTGGACTCAGGGACAGCTTCTGTTAACGCTGAGTTGCTCCTTGTTGGGAAGATAATCTCCTTGGTCTCCCAGTTGATAATTGGGTTCTGAGAACGCAACCAAGGAATGCCTAAAATCACAGGAAAATGAGGAGAAGAAATTAGCAAGAAAGAAAGTTGCTCCTGATGATTAGGCTCCAACAAAATTTCAAGGGGTACAGTCTCCTGATCCACAGGCCCAGAGATTAAAGGTGACACATCCACTGTTTCCATGGTAATTGGAGAGGCTCTTTGCTGAATTTTAATACCATGTTCTTTGGCAAATGCGATATCCATGAAATTGCCACCTGCACCAGAGTCAATCATAGCTGAACTGGAAATCCACTGTCCTGAACACAGGATCCTAATAGGGAGAAAACAGTGAGAGTTCTTTTCATTCAGCTCCTTGGGGGGTGAAGTCATAGAAAGTGAATGGAATACAGCGTTTAAAGGCAGGCTACATTCAGAGATGTCAGATTCATCATCACAGTTGTCATACTCCCCTATTGCTGATAGTACCTTGCTAGGCCATCTAGGACACTTAGGACAATTGATCAAGAAGTGGTCAGACTGGCCACAGTAAAAACAAAGACTTTCACGAAAGCGATGCTCCCGACGCTCATTGATCTCGCGCCTCTGAACGGAATCAATTTGCATGGGCACCTCCTCCACCTCCTGAGAGGTTTTACCTCCAGGCTCTTTGGAAGGAAGGGAAAAGTTAGAAACACGGTTATATGCAGCAAATTTCTCCTGCCTACGCTCAGTAAGGCGAATGTCTATGCGCACACAATGCTGTATATATGTCTCTAGCTCTTGTGGTGACTCAGAGCGGGCTAGTTCATCTTTTACAATACTAGACAGACCCCTTTTAAAAATAGGCAATTGTGCATAACTGTCCCAATTGGTATCTACGGCCAATCTCCTGAATTCAGTGGCATACTCAATAACAGAACGTTTAGCCTGGCGTAAAGACAACAAAGAAGATTCAGCGGTTGCACGGCGATTAGGGTCATCAAACATTAATGCCATAGCGGCCAAGAAATCATCCAAGTTATTTAACCGTGGGTCATGAGACTCAATCATCAGATTCGCCCAGGCGAGCGCTCGTGAGGTCAGTAGCATTATTACACACAATACTTTGGATCTATCAGTAGGAAAACGGTCAGCATGCACATCAAAATATAGCATACATTGATTCACAAAGCCACGAAATTTGTCGCGATCACCATTAAATCTGAATGGGGGCAACTTAGGTGGGCCAGCTGGTGGCGGTTGCCCAGAGGGAAAAGTCACTTGTGCAGCTATTTGCGTGCTTATGTCCTGAAAAGCCCGTCCATACTGGGACTCTATGCCAGCAAGTTTGTTTTCCTGGGCTGCCATGCGGTTGCTCAAGTCCTGCAAAGTTTGTCCAAACACTTGATTGTGTTCCAAGCTCCCAAACTTATTTTGCAGACCTTCCACATCTTTCTGCAGTGATCTAATTATGGAAAACACCTGTTCTAATCTGCTTTCTGCAGTCATTGTTCCAGCAGTCTCCTTTTTTTTTTTTTAGGCTAGAGTATCCTGTAATAATTATAGGGGATAACTCAGGAGACTCTTTGCATGGAACAAGACAACTACAGGACACAGTTTTATAAGTGGTAAAGTCTATATTATCACACGGTAATTCAAACAGGTGCAGAGAGAAACTCAAGTCCACAACACTTGGTGCAAATAATAAACGCAGCTTAGAGTCTATAGGAAACTTCAGAGGAAAATGCAATCAAGCAGAAAGTCTATGAAGCACAGTTATTCTTGAGGATACTTGACACGAATAAATCCTTGTCTTAGTCCAGACACAGACAGATATGCTTATTAGGCAGTTCAAATCATACCTTAGCTCAACCAGGGAGGCCTGGTTAATAGTCTCAGGTTATTGCAAAGCAGCAACATTTTACATGTCCAGCAAATGCAGATGGAAGTAAACACGAGCAGCAGATGAAGGAGGATTACTGGAAACTTGTGTATGCAGCAGGAACTCAGAGCAGAGTAGCAGGATCACCACACAGGTTCACAGAAGCAGGTGTATAGCCAGACAGTAATCAGAGGTCAGGAGCTGGATGCAAGGCAGAATACTCTAGCACAGACTGAAGGCTGGGGTGGAGTTTTATAGCAGGAAGACACAGTGCACATGAGACCAAAGACGCCATCTTGGAAAAGGGCAGTAATGCAAAAAAGGTAAAAAATGTTCAGAGTCCTGACAGTAGAGTACAAAGAGAGTAACCCATAATATTAGTGAATAACAATAGTGTTAATGAATGTAATTACAATGAAAGGAAAGGCTCCCTCTCCTGGATGGCGTCTATCCCAACGCGCGTTTCGGCAATCTGCCTTCGTCATGGGGTGGAGTCATCAGGAAGGTTGTGGGTTTAAATGCCAATAAGGACCAATCTGCGGGGCATGGGTGTGTGCAAGTGCACCAACAGTGGAGGAGGGGGCATGGTATGATGCGTGACAAACCCACGGTGTCGGGAAGCAACCATGGCGATGGCGCCATGTGACCAGTGACGCCACGGCCTCGTGGTGAGTCATGCGACCCAGCGTCACCAGTCACATGCAAGCGCAGCTGACAAGGAAATCCCCTAGCGACTAGGCACGCACGCGTGCTGCCAACTCCTTGGTTGTAGGGGGCGTGGTGCGACACATCACGGGCCATGACGCCAGGGAGTGACCATGGTGACCGTGTCATGCGACCACGATGATGTGGGGAAACACGTGGCCCAGCTCCATCGAGCATATAGAGAAGCGGCCAGCGAGGAAAGTCCCGGGCGGCGATAGTGCGCATGCGTACCACCATCTCCAAGTGGATAGTTGATACCTATGTGGGGGCCAGGATATGGTGCAATGGGGAGGATAAGAAGGAATTGGATTAGCCACTTATATGTAGAGAGAGATATATGCAATGCCTTGCAGAGAGGGCTGATGAGTTTAAAGGAGGACGTGCATAATAAACTGAAATAACTTGATGTATATCAAAATATGGGAGAGTGAAAGCGTAAAAGAACATAAAAATATACAATAAGTAAAACAAGTAAGGGTATTGGGGGAATAGATGGGATGTTCAGAAATGTGTGAAATAAAAAATTGATGAAAAATAAGTGAAAAAGAGAAATGATGAATATGACATTAGAAATTAAACCGACCAGAACAAGAGAGGATTGAACAAAAATGGTAATAGTATGTGTGCAAGTGAAACTAGGTTATAAGTACTATGATTGTATACTGTTGTGTAATTACTAATTAAGAGTAAGCAGAAATAAAAAAAAAGCTGTGAAAAAGGAAAAGTAATGAAAAAATCAGGTGTAAAAATGTGTACAATAGTGTCAAGACCGTGCAACACACACACACACACACACACACACACACACACACACACACACACACACACACACACACACACACACACATATATATACTGTATGTATATATATATATATTTATATATATATATATATATATATATATATATATATATATATACACAGGTGCATCTCACGAAATTAGAATATCATCGAAAAGTTAATTTAGTTCAGTTCTTCAACACAAAAAGTGAAACTCATATATTATATAGAGTCATTACAGAAAGAGTGGTCTATTTCAAGTGTTTATTTCTGTTAATGTTGATGATTATGGTTTACAGCCAATGAAAACCCCAAAGTCATTATCTCAGTAAATTAGAATACTTTATAATACCAGTTGAAAAAATTATTTTAAAATCCGAACTGTTGGCCTACTGAAATGTATATGCAGCGCCCCAGAGTCCTGGTCGTTGCAGTAATGTCATTCTTCCACCAGGGGGAGTGATATTACGTCTGATGGCAATAAAGGAGTTCATCTTTCCAGGTACCACAGAACATACACCACACTTCACACTCCAGTCCACCAGGGGGGAGCCTTGCTCCTATCTACTAGGACACTCCTCACATTAGGGTAAAACTAGTGGATTGGATAGAAAGTTAGTCAGAAGCTGACTGGGCTTTGCCCAGGCAACACCTGTCAGGCAGACAGAGGGAGAAGGAGGAACATCGGAGCTGCAGACAGAGGGTCCCTGTCAGGGGTGGGATCCTGACAGAGGTCTGTTATGATCCTTAGTGGTTGAGGATCACAAATTACTCTAGCTAAGTAACAAACATAGGACAAGCTCTAGGGAGGTGGCAAACTGGACTGACCGCAAATCTGAACCTATCCAAACACACTAGAAGTAGCCGGTGAACGTGCCTAAAAATCCTAGACGTCTCGAGCCAGCCTGAGGAACTAACTACCCCTAGAGAGAAAGAAAGACCTCTCTTGCCTCCAGAGAAATAATCCCCAAAGATATAGAAGCCCCCAACAGATAATAACGGTGAGGTAAGAGGAAGGCACATACACAGGGATGAAAGCAGATTCAGCAAATGAGGCCCACTAATACTAGATAGCAGAAAATAGAAAAGGGAATCTATGCGGTCAGTAAAAAACCCTTACAAAATATCCACACTGAGATTTCAAGAACCCCCAGAAACTCAGTCCCCTAGAGCAACCAGCAAGCGAGGAAATCACATTTTAGCGAGCTGGACTAAAAACATAATGAACACTGATAATCAAAAAATTATCAAACAAAAACTTAGCATGTCTTGGAGAGACTGGGAGCAAGGTAGACACAAGGAATCTGAAGAGCACTGAATACATTGATAGCAGGCAAGGAACTGAGTCTCCAGGTGAGCTAAATAGGAAACCAACCAAGGATAACGAACCAGCTGATGCAGCCAACCAGCAGAAAGACAACACTACACAGTACCGCTTGTGACCACTAAAGGGAGCCCAAAAATAGAATTCACAACAGTACCCCCCCTTGAGGAGGGGTCACCGAACCCTCATCAAGACCCCCAGGGCGATCAGGATGAGCCGCGTGGAAGGCACGAACCAAATCGGCCGCATGAACATCAGAGGCGACAACCCAGGAATTATCCTCCTGACCATAGCCCTTCCACTTAACCAAATACTGAAGCCTCAGTCTAGAGATACGAGAATCCAAAATCTTCTCCACCACGTACTCCAATTCGCCCTCGACCAGCACCGGAGCAGGAGGCTCAACAGAAGGAACCACAGGTACCACATACCTCCGCAACAAAGACCTATGGAACACATTATGAATGGCAAACGATGCTGGGAGATCCAAACGAAAAGACACCGGGTTAAGGATTTCCAAGATCTTATAAGGACCGATGAAGCGAGGCTTGAATTTAGGAGCGGAGACCTTCATAGTAACATACCGAGAAGTCAGCCACACCAAATCCCCAACACGAAGTCGGGGACCCACACCGCGGCGGCGGTTGGCAAAGCGCTGAGTCTTCTCCTGTGACAACCTCAAATTGTCCATCACATGGTTCCAAATCTGCTGCAACCTATCCACCACAGAATCCACCCCAGGACAGTCAGAAGGCTCAACCTGACCTGAGGAAAAACGAGGATGGAAACCAGAATTGCAGAAAAAAGGCGAAACCAAAGTAGCAGAACTAGCCCGATTATTAAGGGCAAACTCGGCCAATGGCAAAAAAGTCACCCAATCATCCTGATCAGCAGAAACAAAACATCTCAAATAAGTTTCCAACGTCTGATTAGTTCGCTCGGTTTGGCCATTAGTCTGAGGATGGAAGGCCGACGAAAAAGACAAATCAATGCCCATCTTAGCACAAAAAGTCCGCCAAAACCTGGACACAAACTGGGATCCTCTATCAGACACAATATTTTCAGGAATGCCGTGCAAGCGAACCACATTCTGAAAAAATAGAGGAACCAAATCGGAGGAAGAAGGCAACTTAGGCAAGGGCACCAAATGGACCATCTTGGAAAAACGATCACACACCACCCAGATGACAGACATTTTCTGAGATACTGGAAGATCCGAAATAAAATCCATGGAAATGTGCGTCCAAGGCCTTTTCGGAACAGGCAAATGCAAAAGCAAACCGCTGGCACGAGAACAGCAAGGCTTAGCCCAAGCACAAATCCCACAAGACTGCACAAAGGAACGCACATCCCGCGACAAGGAAGGCCACCAGAAGGACCTAGCCACCAAAGCTCTGGTACCAAAAATCCCAGGATGACCCGCCAACACCGAAGAATGAACCTCGGAAATAACTCTGCTGGTCCATCTATCCGGGACAAACAGTCTCTCTGGTGGACAACGGTCAGGTCTATCCGCCTGAAATTTCTGCAGCACTCGTCGCAAATCTGGGGAAATGGCAGACAAAATCACTCCCTCTCTGAGAATACCAGCCGGCTCAGAAACTCCCGGAGAGTCAGGCACAAAACTCCTAGAGAGTGCATCAGCCTTCACGTTCTTCGAACCAGGCAGGTATGAGACCACGAAGTTGAAACGGGAGAAAAACAACGACCAATGAGCCTGTCTAGGATTCAGGCGCTTGGCAGATTCAAGGTAAATCAGATTTTTGTGATCAGTCAAGACCACCACACGATGCTTAGCTCCTTCGAGCCAATGTCGCCACTCCTCAAATGCCCACTTCATAGCCAACAATTCCCGATTACCAACATCATAATTCCGCTCGGCAGGCGAAAACTTTCTTGAAAAGAAAGCACATGGCTTCATCACAGAGCCATCAGAGCTTCTCTGCGACAAAACAGCCCCTGCTCCAATCTCAGAAGCATCAACCTCGACCTGGAAGGGGAGAGAGACATCTGGCTGACATAAGACTGGAGCTGAAGAAAACCGGTGCTTCAGCTCCCGAAAGGCCTCCACGGCCGCAGGAGACCAATTAGTCACATCAGAACCCTTCTTGGTCAAATCCGTCAAAGGTTTAACCACGCTAGAAAAATTAGCGATGAAACGACGGTAAAAATTAGCAAAACCCAAGAACTTCTGAAGACTCTTAACAGACGTGGGCTGAGTCCGGTCATGAATAGCCTGGACCTTGACTGGGTCCATCTCCACAGTAGAAGGAGAAAAAATAAAACCCAAAAAGGAGACCTTCTGTACTCCGAAGAGGCATTTTGAGCCCTTCACAAATAAAGCATTAGCACGCAGGACCTGAAACACCATCCTGACCTGCTTCACATGGGACTCCCAATCATCAGAAAAGACCAAAATGTCATCCAGATAAACAATCATAAATTTATCCAGATATTCTCGGAAGTTGTCATGCATGAAGGACTGAAACACAGAAGGAGCATTAGAGAGTCCAAAAGGCATCACTAAGTACTCAAAATGGCCTTCGGGCGTATTAAATGCTGTTTTCCATTCATCTCCCTGCATAATGCGCACAAGGTTATACGCACCACGGAGATCTATCTTGGTGAACCAACTGGCACCCTTAATCCGAGCAAACAAATCAGACAATAGTGGCAAAGGATACTGAAATTTGACTGTGATTTTATTCAGAAGACGATAATCTATACAAGGTCTCAAAGAACCGTCCTTCTTGGCCACAAAAAAAAATCCTGCACCAAGAGGGGAAGAGGATGGGCGAATATGTCCCTTCTCCAAAGACTCCTTTATATAACTCCACATCGCGGCATGCTCTGGTATAGACAAATTAAAAAGTCGTCCCTTAGGGAATTTACTACCAGGAATTAAATTTATAGCACAGTCACAATCCCTATGAGGAGGCAGGGCACAGGACCTGGGCTCATCAAATACATCCTGGTAGCCAGACAAAAACTCAGGGACCTCAGAAGGAGTGGAAGAAGCAATAGACAGCAACGGAGTATCGCCATGAATTTCCTGACAACCCCAACTTGACACAGACATAGCTTTCCAATCTAAAACTGGATTATGAGCTTGCAGCCATGGCAGACCCAAAACGACAACATCATGCAAATTATGCAGAACAAGAAAGCGAATCACCTCCTGATGTACGGGAGTCATGCACATGGTCATTTGTGTCCAATACTGAGGCTTATTCTCAGCCAATGGCGTAGCATCAATTCCTCTCAGAGGAATAGGAAATTCCAAAGGCTCCAGGACAAAACCACAGCGCCTGGCAAACGACAAATCCATCAGATTCAGGGCAGCACCCGAATCCACAAAAGCCATAACCGGGTAGGACGATAAAGAACAAATCAAAGTAACAGACAAAATAAATTTAGGCTGTATAGTACCAATGGTGACAGGTTTAGCGATTTTTTTTAAGCGTTTAGAGCATGCTGAGATAACATGAGTAGAATCACCACAGTAAAAGCACAACCCATTTTGACGTCTATGACTTTGACGTTCAATTCTGGTCAGAGTTCGGTCACATTGCATAGACTCAGGTCTCTGTTCGGAAAATACCGCCAAAGGATGAGCAGATTTGCGCTCCCGCAAACGCCGATCAACCTGAATGGCTAAAGCCATAGAATCACTCAGACTTGCAGGGGTGGGAAACCCCACCATAACATTCTTAACGGCCTCAGAAAGACCTTCTCTGAAATTTGCAGCCAGGGCACACTCATTCCATTGAGTAAGCACCGACCATTTCCGAAATTTTTGACAATACACCTCTGCTTCATCCTGACCCTGAGAGATAGCCAGCAACGCTTTTTCTGCCTGATTCTCAAGATTAGGCTCCTCATAAAGCAGTCCAAGAGCCAGAAAAAATGCATCTACATTAAGCAATGCAGGATCTCCTGGCGCCAGAGAGAAAGCCCAATCTTGAGGGTCGCCACGCAACAAGGAGATAACAATTTTAACTTGCTGAGCGGAATCACCAGAGGAACGAGGTCTCAGAGATAGAAATAACTTACAATTATTCTTAAAATTTAGAAACCTAGATCTATCTCCAGAAAACAACTCAGGAATGGGTATCTTTGGTTCTGACATAGGGCTATGAATAACAAAATCCTGAATACTTTGCACCCGTGCAGTAAGATGATCCACACTAGAAGTCAGAGTCTGAACATTCATGTCTGCAGCTGAGCTCAAAACCACCCAGAGTTCAAGGGGATGAAAGAAGCTAAACAGACTGCAGCAAAGGAAAAGCGGGAGGAAAAAAAAAAAAATGTACTCAGGTCTTCTTTTTATCCCACTTCTGCGATGCATTAAACACTTTTTGGCCTCCTATACTGTTATGATCCTTAGTGGTTGAGGATCACAAATTACTCCAGATAAGTAACAAACATAGGACAAGCTCTAGGGAGGTGGCAAACTGGACTGACCGCAAACCTGAACCTATCCAAACACACTAGAAGTAGCCGGTGAACGTGCCTAAAAATCCTAGACGTCTCGAGCCAGCCTGAGGAACTAACTACCCCTAGAGAGAAAGAAAGACCTCTCTTGCCTCCAGAGAAATAATCCCCAAAGATATAGAAGCCCCCAACAGATAATAACGGTGAGGTAAGAGGAAGGCACATACACAGGAGTGAAAGCAGATTCAGCAAATGAGGCCCACTAATACTAGATAGCAGAAAATAGAAAAGGGAATCTATGCGGTCAATAAAAAACCCTTACAAAATATCCACACTGAGATTTCAAGAACCCCCACACCAACTCACGGTGTGGGGGGAGAAACTCAGTCCCCTAGAGCAACCAGCAAGCGAGGAAATCACATTTTAGCGAGCTGGACTAAAAACATAATGAACACTGATAATCAAAAAATGATCAAACAAAAACTTAGCTTGTCTTGGAGAGACTGGGAGCAAGGTAGACACAAGGAATCTGAAGAGCACTGAATACATTGATAGCAGGCAAGGAACTGAGTCTCCAGGTGAGCTAAATAGGAAACCAACCAAGGATAACGAACCAGCTGATGCAGCCAACCAGCAGAAAGACAACACTACACAGTACCGCTTGTGACCACTAGAGGGAGCCCAAAAACAGAATTCACAACAGAGGTCTAGCAAGACAGAAAGACATGGAGCTGCGCCTGCCCCACGTGCGGCAGCATCCTAAGAAAGGACACGAAGAGAACTGTGTTGTAGGGGGAGTGAGACACGAAGTCACAGCACAAGGAGATAACACCAGAAGGAGTTCTGCCCTGTGAGAGGCTGCCTCCTTCTGAGGCATGTAGCCGGTGGCTGGAACACCGAGAGAGTAATAGTCTCTACGCTTTACTTCAGAGACCGGCAGGACAGTCAATTCCAAGTTGGCTGCCCAACCTTAAAACCTAAGAAGACACGGTGGCAACTTGTGGGGGTCGGGGCGTCTCTAGGGTCCCTATAAACAAGGAAATAGAAAAAAATCCAGCTCAACGAGGTGGTGAAAAAGCAAAGTCTTGGTACTTTATTCACTTCATATCAAAAAATAGAGGATAAAACAACAGCACAATATAATTAAAAACACTATCTACGCGTTTCTGGTGACATAGCACCCTTAGTCAGGGACTACAACTATGGTGAGCTGGATTTTTTCTTTTGTCTTCCCTATAAACAAGGCTCAGGCCATCAGTCATATGGGTTAGTCCTATCCACACCATCTGGGGGACAGAGAGGAAGAAATAACATCTAGAACATCTACAACAGTTGTGAGGACCTTTCTGATTTGCTCAGCAGGGAGGTACTACAACGCATGAGCGCTAGTAAGAAGGCTACTGATTTCCACCTGGATAAGAGGACTCTGGATTTGCCTTCGGACCGGCCTGACTCTGCCTACCCTGTGACTGTGGATGCTGAAGCCTTCAGTAAAGGTAAAGAGACTGCACCCTTTGTGTCCTCGTTATTCACTGCACCTTACATCATCCACCATCACCATCTACACTTCTGGGAAGCCCTGGGGATGCACTTCACCTGTGTGAAGGTATACCATCTAGCTGCCATTCCATCACCCCAGCGGACCCCTAAGCATCGTCGGTCACCCTGACCGAATACCACAGGTGGCGTCACGAACACTACCATTCTATGCGAACTCTGCCTTTTATTGGACGTCCCTCATAGGGCCACGGGCCGGGTCGGGCCACCGTGACATCCCCATTGAGAACTGTAGGACCCGGTACCGAGTACCCCATTGCCCTACTCTGGGGGCGATTCGTCTATTCAGTAAATGCACGCAATACTTGGTCGGGGCATCAATTACTGCATCAATGCGGCGTGGCATGGAGGCGATCAGCCTGTAGCACTGCTGAGGTGTTATGGAAGCCCAGGTTGTTTTCATAGCAGCCTTCAGCTCATCTGCATTGTTGGGTCTGGTGTCTCTCATCTTCCTCTTTACAATACCCCATAGATTCTCTATGGGGTTAAAGTCAGGTGAGTTTTCTGGCCAATCAAGCACAGTGAAGCACTTTGGAATTCTCGCTCTGTGTGTAATAAACTCCCTTTCATCCATGACTTTTTCCTTTCTAATTCTTTTAACCTCCTGGCTCTTACTGAAACCTGGATCCAGCAGTCAGACACCACCTCGGCTGCTGCTCTTTCATATGGTGGACTACACTTCTCTCATACTCCAAGATCGGACAACAGAGCAGGTGGAGGCGTTGGTCCTATCAACCAAATGTACCTTCCAAGTTATCCCCCAAGTACCCTCACTTGTCGTCTGTTATGGTTCTCAATGGCAAGAGAACATAGCCCGCTATCTCTCAAATAACTCTCTTCTCGACCCTCTTCAATCTGGTTTCCGCTCTTTACACTCTACTGAAACTGCCCTCACTAAAGTCTCTAATGATTTACTAACAGCTAAAACTAATGGTCACTACTCCATGCTAATTCTCTTGGATCTCTCCGCAGCATTCGATACTGTGTACCATCAGCTCCTCCTCACTATGATCCGCTCCATTGGCCTCAAGGACACCGTTCTCCTGGTTCTCCTCCTATCTCTCTGACCGATCCTTCACTGTATCTTTTGCTGGTTCCTCCTCCTCTCCCCTTCCCCTTACTGTTGGGGTTCCTCAAGGATCAGTCCTAGGCCCCCTCCTCTTCTCTTTCTATACCGCCCCTATTGGAAAAGCAATCAGTAGATTTGGTTTCCAGTACCATCTCTATGCTGATGACACCCAATTATACACTTCTGCTCCTGATATGTCGCCTGCCTTTCTAGAAAACACCAGTAATTGTCTTTCCACTGTCTCTAACATCATGTCCTCCCTCTATCTGCAACTGATCCTGTCAAAAACTGAACTCCTCATGTTCTCTCCCTCTACTAATCTACCTTTGCCCGACATTGCCATCTCCGTGGGTGGTTCCACCATTACTCCCAAGCAACATGCCCGCTTCCTTGGGGTCATACTTGATTCCGAGCTTTCATTCACCCCCCACATCCGATCACTGGCTCGCTCTTGTTATCTGCATCTCAAAAACATTTCTAGAATTCCCCCTTTTCTTACTTTCGACTCTGCAAAAACTCTTACTGTTTCTCTTATTCATTCTCGTCTGGACTATTGTAACCCTCTACTAATCGGCCTTCCTCTTACCAAACTCTCCCCGCTCCAATCTGTCCTGAATGCTGCAGCCAGGATCATATTTCTCACCAATCGTTTTACCGGTGCCTCTACCTTGTGCCAGTCATTACACTGGTTACCCATCCACTCCAGAATCCAGTACAAAACTATTACCCTCATTCACAAAGCACTCCATGGCTAACCACCCTACATCTCCTCCCTGGTCTCAGCCTACCACCCTACCCGTGCTCTCTGTTCTGCTAATGACCTGAGGTTAGCATCCTCAATAATCAGAACCTCCCACTCCCGTCTCCAAGACTTTTCACGTGCTGCGCCAATTCTTTGGAATGCACTACCCAGGTTAATACGATTAATCCCCAATCCCCACAGTTTAAAGCGTGCCCTAAAAACACTTTTGTTCAGACTGGCCTACCGCCTCAACGCATTAACCTAACTATCCCTGGGTGGCCCATTAAAAAAAAAAAACAACTTAAACCATAATCAGGTTTCTCGCATCATGTTCTCATACACTTAATTAGCCCTCTGTGTCTATACTGTTACATATTTAGGCTGTTAACTGGTTCATGCAGCTTTACATGAACACCCGATTGTTACACTATGGCTGGTCCGAACAACGACAGCAATTGTTACTATCCACCTCTCGTGTTTCCCCTTTTTCCTCATAGATTGTAAGCTTGCGAGCAGGGCCCTCACTCCTCTTGGTATCTGTTTTGAACTGCGATTATTGTTATGCTGTAATGTCTATTGTCTGTACAAGTCCCCTCTATAATGTAAAGCGCTGCGGAATATGTTGGCGCTATATAAATAAAATTATTATTATTACAGTGATACTATTGTTTTTAAACCAGGTATTGGTACATTTGGCAGTGTGGACAGGTGCCAAGTCCTGCTGGAGAATGAAATTTCCATCTCCAAAAAGCTTGTCGGCAGAGGGAAGCATGAAGGGCTCTAAAATTTCCCGGTAGATGGCTGCGCTGACTTTGGTCTTGATAAAACTCAGTGGACCTACACCAGCAGATGGCATGGCCCCCAAACATCACTGATTGGGGAAACTTCACACTAGACCTCAAGCAGCTTGGATTGTCTGTCTCTCCACTTTTCCTCCAGACTCTGGGACCTTGATTTCCAAGGTCTAGTGTGAAGTTTCCACAATCAGTGATGATTTGGGGAGCCATGTCATCTGCTGGTGTAGGTCCAATGTGTTTTATCAAGACCAAAGTCAGGGCACCAATACCTGGTTTAAAAACAACAGTATCACTGTGCTTGATTGGCCAGCAAACTCGCCTGACCTTATCCCCATGGAGAATCTGTCAGGTATTGTCAAGAGGAAGATGAGAGACACCAGACCCAACAATGCAGACGAGCTGAAGACTGTAATCAAAGCAACCTGGGCTTCCATAACACCTCAGCAGTGCGACAGGCTGATAGCCTCCATGACACGCCGTATTGATGCACTAATTGATGCAAATGGAGCCCCGAACAAGAATTTAGTGCATTTACTGAACATACATTTCAGTAGGCCAACATTTCAGATGTTAAAATCATTTTTTCAAGCTTGGGTTATAAAGTATTCTAATTTACTGACATATTGACTTTTGGGTTTTCATTGGCTGTAAGCCATAATCATCAATATTAACAGAAATAAACACTTGAAATAGATCACTCTGTTTGTAATGACTCTATATAATATATGAGTTTCACTTTTTGTATTGAAGAACTGAACTAAATTAATTTTTTGATGATATTCTAATTTTGTGAGATGCACCTGTATGTATGTATGTGGGAAAAACGCACATCTAATGCACATACAGTGCGCATATGGGAGGGTGATGCTGTACATGGGTGTATATAAGCATGCATCGATAATGTGTATATAAAAAATGTATTTGAAAAAACTGCCACATATGAAATGTGTATACTAGAGTGACAAGATGGTGGGAATAAAAGTTGTATCTGGGTGATGATTTATAAAGAAAAAATGAAAAGTAGAAATTAAAAAATTTCTTGACTCTTGATTACAGTCTTTTGTATACCTGGGTGTGCGGCACTGTGGTTTTTAATCATTTCCATGTACTTTGCTTTGTGTTCAATTGTTGTCACCTGATGTAATTAAATAAAATCATTACTTATTCACTATACTTTGTATATGGACTTTGTGTTCGGGTTTTTTCCTTCCCCTCTTTATTTATGACCCAGTGGATGGGATTGAGAGTAAAGTGTCAGTCTTTGCTGATGATATAAACCTATGTAGGATAATAAAAATTGAGCTTGATTTAGTCATATTACAGAATCATCTAGATGAGATGTCTGCACTGGCAAACACATGATGAGGTTTAATGTTGATAAATGTAGAGTAATTCCACGCGGGTGGAGTAATCGTATGGCTGCATACACATTTGATGGAAATATACTCAAGATTACAGAACAGGAGAAGAACTTCGGAATTCTTGCTACAACTAAAGCTGTCTTAAACAAGACGATAATCAAGACACAAACGGTTGCAGGATTATCGACCCGTCTACACAAGGAACAAATACCCAACAAATGAGCTAAAGACTAATTAGACGTGTACACTGACTTTTAAGCATTGTCACACCATTGTCACCGTAAGTTCAAGCAATGGACCCCGATGACAGATCAGGACCCAGAAACCCAGAGGCGTAGCTAGGGTTTTGGTTCGGGGGGGGGGGGGGGCGAAGCTTCTGAGTGGGCCCCTAACCAGGTACCCTTCATTACAACTGGGTGACGCATCCTAATAGTGGAGGAGAACCTCAGTGGATGACTGCGCTATTACTGAAGATAATCTCTATATAAAGAACAACATGGATATTACCGCCATATGGTCAGTGGTAGATACCAGTCCTACAGAACATATAAGAGATCACAGCACATTTATAGTTGATGACTTACAGAGGACGTTCTTTCTGATGGAATCGTTCATTTTTCCCGTCTTTTCCATCTGGCCCAGCCCGACATGACTTCTTCCACCCAGGACTCACCTGCAGAGAATACAACAAAGACACATTTCACTTCTCATATTTTCAGCCCCATCACCATCTATTCCCAACCAAATGCTAACCCTAATGCTGCTCCCGTATGTGTCCCTATTACTGCACCTGCTGTGTGGTTCTCTGTGCCCTCTAAATTCTAAAGCAACCATCTAGAACAGAGGTCTTAAGCTGCATTCCTCAAGGGCAGCAAACAGGTCATGTTTTCAGGATTTCTTTGTATTGCACAGGTGATAATTTAATCACCTGCACAGATAATGATTCTAGCTCTTAGTGCAATGCTAAGGAAATCTTGAAAACACGCACGGTTTGCAGCCCTCGAGGAATGCAGTTTGAAACCCCTGCTCTAGACTATAGTAATGCTGGGTGCAAGTGCCCTAGAAAACAGTGCCCACATTTTGCTCCCTAGAAAGTAATAATGCCCTGTGTGTGCCCCTTTGATAGTCACAGTAACCTGTGTTCCCCTATAACAATAAGTGTCCACTTAACATTGAATAATGTCCCGAGTCTCCCCACCTGTACAGCTCCCCTATACACAGCATGATGCTATCTTATACATAACATGATGCCTCCTCACTGTAATGTACCCCCACACAGTATACTGACCCCTTAGTAGCTCCCAAACTGCTTGATGGCCCCAATACTGTGTGATGGCCTCTTCACTGTAATCTCCACACTGTATGATGGCCCCCTAGATAGCCTCCATATAGTATAATGTGCCAGATAGTCCCCAATATAGTATAATACATTCCCCATAGGCCTGTATTGTATAATGCATTCCCCATAGGCCTGTATAGTATAATGCATTCCTCATAGGCCTGTATAGTATAATGCACTTCCTATAGGCCTGTATAGTATAATGCACTCCCCATAGGCCTGTATAATATAATGCACTCCCTATAGGCCTGTATAGTATAATGCACTCCCCATAGGCCTGTATAGTATAATGTACTCCCCATAGGCCTGTATAGTATAATGCACTCCCCATAGGCCTGTATAGTATAATGCACTCCCCATAGGCCTGTATAGTATAATGTACTCCCCATAGGCCTGTACAGTATAATGCACCCCCATAGGCAGCCAGTACAGTATAATGCACACCCATAGGCAGCCAGTACAGTATAATGCACCCCCATAGGCAGCCAGTACAGTACAATGCACCCCCATTAGGCACCCAGTACTGTATAATGCACCCCCATTAGGCAGTCTGTATAGTAAAATGCACCCCTATTAGTCAGCCAGTACAATATAATGCACCCCCATTAGGCAGTCTGTATAGCATAAAGCACCCCCATTTAGACAGCCAGTACAATATAATGCACCCCCATTAGGCAGCCTGTATAGTATAATGCACCCCCATTAGGCAGCCTGTACAATATAATGCACCCCCATTAGGCAGCCAGTCCAGTATAATGCACCCAATAGAAATTTTTTTCCAATACTCACCTTTCTTCCTCCTTGTTCCCGCGGTGCTCTGAGCGCTCACTCATCTCCAGACAGCGGGCGCAGAGTACTGACATCATCGCAATCCCCTGTCAGTGTCGGCATCGGTGATGTGAGATGCTGACAGGGGGATGATGGGAGAAGGAGTGTAACACTCCCGCTCTCATCAATGCGGTCATCTGTATCGGCATGTAGCTGATACAGCTGACCCTTTGATGACAGGCGGGAGGTCCACTGCTGGCACAGGGGCCCCATAGCAGCCGGGCGGCGGAGCAGGGAGAGCCTATTACTCCCTCGGTGTTCCGGCCACCGGCTACGCGCCTCAGAAGGAGGCTGCCGATCTTGGGGCAGGTCTCCTCCCAGTATTACCTCCTTGTGCTGTGACTTCGTTTCTCACTCTCCACAATATACTTAGCTTCGTGTCCTTTCTTAGGATGCTGCCGCAATGGGTGCAGGCGCAGCTCCGTAACGTTCTATCTCGTGCTTGGTCTCTGTCAGGATCCCACCCCTGACAGGGACCCTCTGTCTGCAGCTCAGATGTTCCTCCTCCCCCTGTCTGCCTGACAGGTCCTCTCTGGGTCAAACCCAGGTAGCTTCTCCCTGACTTCCTATCCAACCCACCAGTTTTACCCATGTGTGAGGAGTGGCCTAGTAAATAGAACCTTTGCTCCCCCTGGTGGACTGGAGTGTGAAGTGTAGTGTTTGACTGTGATACCTGGTCAGGTGAACTCCTGTGGAGGCAAAGGACATTATGTTTGTCAGTGCCCAGTAAGGCTGGGAAACTCCATCACCTAGAGCTGCCTGGAGAGATGATCTTAGAGGAGAAAGATTGTTCTCCAAAACTATTTACCAAGGTCACCCTGATCTGGGGAGAGAGGTCTCTCTCTGGGGCAGCCAATTTGGAACTCTGGTTCTGGTTCCATTGCCAACTTCATCCATAAGGATCTGGTTCTTCAACTTTAGGTTCCTACACAACAGCTAGATCAATTGAGTCCACTGTTGGACAACTTCTTTGGTTGTGTTTACATCTGCTGGTTGTTGACTGGCCCACTGGCCAGGTGCTTCAGTGGGGAATGTGTTGTGTTACCAGCTGCCTTATCAAGGTCTTGCCCAAGTCTCTTCCAACCGTGCCTTTAAATCTTTCTTCTCTGCCCACCACGTCTTTTGTGTAAAGAAGGCAGATGTCTTGCCACCCCATAGACCTTTCGATTGTCCCATTGACTTTTAGTCTGCCACCTCTCCAACCCGGTGTCGGGTATATTACCTATCTCTATCAAAGACTCGTGCCATGTCAGTGTACATCCTAGAAAACTTAGCTAAGGGATTCCTCCGTAAGTCCTCTTCTCCTAATGGTGCCGGTTTCTTCTTCGTGACAAAAAAGGATGGTTCCATAAGTTCCTGTGTTGACTATCGGGGCCTTAACAAAATCACCATAAAGAATAAGTATCCCCTGCCTCTGATTTCTGAACTATTTGACAGAATCCGTGGGGTGAAGATTTTCACTATATTTGACCTGCGAGGGGCTTACACTGTAAATTGATCCAGATCCGCAAGGGCGAATAATAGAAGGTGGCCTTTAATGCTCATTATGGTCACTATGAGTATCTCATCATGCACTTTGGTCTGTGCAATACACCTGCCTTGTTTCAGGAATTTGTTAATGACATCTTCCGGGATCTCCTCTATGTTCCCATGGTCATGTATTTGGACGACATCCTGCTTGTCTTCCAATTTACCTACCCATAGAAGACACATGCGTCAGGTTCTGCAGAGTCTACGGGAGAAAGATTTATAAATAAAGATTATTATTATTTATTAAGTTGTCCAAATGTGACTTCAAAAAACCCTCTTTGCTTTTTCTTAGCTATATTGCTTCTAGCAAGGACCTCGAAATGGATCCTGAGAAGTTTTCTGCTGTTCTTTCCTGCCTCCCCCTCAAGGCTTGAGTGCCATCCAGCGGTTCATGGGTTTCAACAACTTCTATAGGCAATTTATTCCACATTTTATTCCACCCCCACCTTTGTCATAGAATATATAGCCGTTCTGACATGGATTATGAAGGTAAGTAAACCAGCCTCATCAGGTATAAGAGATCTATCTAATAATGTAAGCCGATAGTATTGTAAAAGATTCTCTTTGATGCAATTCAATTAGGTTAGAAAAAATATGGCATTACAGAAGTAGATTTATTTACAAACTAATATTAATTTAATAGTTTGATTTTAGATAGATAGATACTGTAGATAGAGATAGATTGGTAGACTACACATAATAGTGATTAATTTCTGACAAAGCGATAGCTTATAGTCTAATGCTAATACACAACTGATAAGTGAGGAAGTGAAGAGTCCTTATCCACCTAGTAATAGAATACTCAGTGTTGGAGATACAGTATGAACTTTTTTCCAAACATTTAGCTCATTTTACTAGAAGGGATGACTGAGGATAAGCAGATCAGAGAGGGTCCCGCTGCTATGACCCCAGGAATCATATGTAATATAGGGGACTGAACCCATCTTCATATGTTGATTTTACTTGCAACGCCACCACAGGCATAATGAAGAATTGCATCGTTTTCATGTAAATGACTGGACTGACAGTGTATTGCTGAGTCCTCCAGAGTGAGAGAAGTTCAGTTTATCCACTCTCCGCTAGTGTACTGAAAGAAAGAATTCCCTAGTACAGAATTTCTAATGTCAGATCATTCGTTCTGAGTTTTCTAATGTGGTCCCTACATGTAACACACTAGTCCCGGAGTTAGTAAGCAGAGTTGTTCAGACTGGGTGTCATGCCATTCCTCATCCCCTTCTTTACAGCCTCAGAAGTCCGGACCACGGATCTAACCCTAGACCTGATCTTCCAAATAGGGAGCCTGATTTGGCTGAATCATATATATAGGGGGCAATTATCAATCCTTTTGAGCCAGTTTTATGTATTGGTGCACATAATTTGCAGGATCCTGGTCCAGTAGTGGCTATGAATGCCAGATCAGATCCCCGTGAACCTTCACCTTCCTACCAGCATCGTCTTCTGATGAGTAGGTGACCATGACATTATTACCACGACGCACGTGTAACACCCTACTGATCAGTAGAGGCGCCGGTTATATCGCAGATAGTAGGAGGTTCACAGAGCTCTGGTAAGGCGGCCAAGGACTAGTGATGTGGCCACTTGACCGGGGTCCAACCAATCTTTTTGCTCAGATCTACATACTGTATAATCCGATTTTGGTTGGGAATATTGTACAGATTTAGGGGAAAGAACTAAGTGATATACCGGTATACACTCACCGGCCACTTTATTAGGTACACCATGCTAGTAACGGGTTGGACCCCCTTTTGCCTTCAGAACTGCCTCAATTCTTCGTGGCATAGATTCAACAAGGTGCTGGAAGCATTCCTCAGAGATTTTGGTCCATATTGACATGATGGCATCACACAGTTGCCGCAGATTTGTCGGCTGCACATCCCAAAGATGCTCCATACAAGGCAGGATGGATCCATGCTTTCATGTTGTTTACGCCAAATTCTGACCCTACCATCCGAATGTCGCAGCAGAAATCGAGACTCATCAGACCAAGCAACGTTTTTCCAATCTTCTACTGTCCAATTTCGATAAGCTTGTACAAATTGTAGCCTCAGTTTCCTGTTCTTAGCTGAAAGGAGTGGTACCCGGTGTGGTCTTCTGCTGCTGTAGCTCATCTGCCTCAAAGTTCGACGCACTGTGCGTTCAGAGATGCTCTTAGGCCTACCTTGGTTGTAACGGGTGGCGATTTGAGTCACTGTTGCCTTTCTATCAGCTCGAACCAGTCTGCCCATTCTCCTCTGACCTCTGGTATCAACAAGGCATTTCCGCCCACAGAACTGCCGCTCACTGGATTTTTTTTCTTTTTCGGACCATTCTCTGTAAACCCTAGAGATGGTTGTGCGTGAAAATCCCAGTAGATCAGCAGTTTCTGAAATACTCAGACCAGCCCTTCTGGCACCAACAACCATGCCACGTTCAAAGGCACTCAAATCACCTTTCTTCCCCATACTGATGCTCGGTTTGAACTGCAGGAGATTGTCTTGACCATATCTACATGCCTAAATGCACTGAGTTGCCGCCATGTGATTGGCTGATTAGAAATTAAGTGTTAACAAGAAGTTGGACAGGTGTACCTAATAAAGTGGCCAGTGAGTGTATATATACTTGACAGATAGCCCAGCCGCCTGCACCATTCGTCTTCGTAAGGTACAGTATGTAACATCTGCGCCGTTCACCGCATTTACTGTATGTTTGCCTGTATTCTTCTATATCTTACTCCCCACCATGGTAAATGTTATTTTTACTGGAAACAAAAGTTAAGCTTGGAGCAATAAACAGATCAGTTTCACATAAACAGCGGACTTATTAGAAACACATGTTCATTCAATACTTATCTAACCAACGAGACGGCAGATTAACCTGATCTCTGCTGAGTGCAACAATCCGGGGTCAATACAGGGGTTACATTTCCCAAAGCATGAATTTAGAGATAGTCCAAAGTTTTACTGTCAAGTGAAAAATGGCGGATATTACTTCATCTAAAATGATACTGTGGTATAACGACACACCTGCTAAATAAGATTCCCATTGCCATATCTTTGTAAAATGTAATAATGTCATATAGTGCCCAAACAGCCCTGCCATATTACATGACAAGCCAGTGTTGCCATATCCCACCGACAGTCCATAAATCCGGGCAAGGACTGACGTAATGTAGAAGCGGAGAGAGAGGCGGCCCAACACTTCTTACTTCCACTGTTTTTGCTAAAAAGTGGCGAGTAGCTGTCCCGGGCCCCGAACTCCAGATTGTGAGCAAATAAGTAAGAAGAAATCACCCACAGGAATAAAACGGGGGCTCTTCTGTCCTTGGTGGCATGACCAATGGCCCAGCTTGCTCTTTGCTATGGGATCCCTCATTGTATGTCAATGTATTCATTGGACTGGCCAAACATCAGAGTCGGTGATGGCATAGTAATAACAAAACAAAAAACCCTCCTATATGATTTTCAGGAGGAAGAGGTATGATTGGTCTACCAGGAAGCCACCCGGCAAAATAGGCAAATATAAAGCAAAGCGGGGCCTCCAAAAACACCAGATTTTCTAGTGGAGCATAGACATTCGTTGCTATTTTTCATGCCCAATTTTTCAAACGGCGCGCACACAGGTTGATGAATCAAAGATGCTCTTTTTCTCGTCTTTTACTTTATGGTGTCCTTTTAGAGTAAAAAAAAAAGTTGAACAATCCTTTAAAATGTTCCACGTTTATTCTTTAACTACTTTAAACATATAATTGGACAGATTTTGTTCTACTCGAGTACAATGGCACAAATTTTGCAACATTTGGTAAAGCTGTAAATGATGAATTATACTAAAACATCTGAATAAGAACAAACAGGCCCATAATATAAATCATATAAAAAAAATTAAAAATATAAAAGTTTAAATCACCCCCTTTATCCAATTCAGAAATTAAAAAAATACACATATTTGATATTGCTGCATCTGTAAGTGTCCGAGCGATCATAATATATAAAGGCTTAACCTATAAAGTAAATCTATCTATCAAATCGTTAGAACTGTCATTTTTCGGTTGCAAAAACTTCCCTTAAAAGTGCAATAAAAAGTGACAGTGCAAAAACAAAATGACAGGGAAAAAAATTAAAAAATTTCTTTTTCTCAAAAAATGATGAAACAAGCCAAATTATTGTTTACAAGTTGGAACATTTTTTAAAAGGGGAATCCGTCAGCAGGTTTTTTGCTACGTAATCTGAGGGCAGCATAAGGTAGGGGCAGAGACATTGATTTCAGTGATGTGTTACCTACTGGGCTGTGTGCTGTAGTTTCAATACAATCAGAGTTTTATAAGCAGGATATTATCACTAGAGAACTAGCAACTCTCTGCCAATATACAATGCACATAGAAAACTGCTAAACCTATGTTCACATGGCCAGTCATGATCCAGCTTTTTCTTGCTGGATCTGTTAATGCGATATCCATTGTCATCTCTTTCTAACGGATCCGGCATTGACTTCAATGTTAATGTTAGTGAATGTTCGTTGGCACATCTTTTTTCCTAACTTATTTCTGCTGGATCCGTCCTAACGGATCATTACTGGACATGTGAACATAGCCTAATGAGTGGTGCGGGCGGCGTTGGCTTTCTGAGCACTTCTACCTCTACAGCAGAGAAAGATCTAAGTGATACATCACTGGAATCAGGGTCTTTTTATCTCTCAGATGAAGTAGCAAAAACTTGGAGACACATTCCCTTTAAGCCACTAAAATAGGAATATATATGTATATAATGTGTATGGGGGAGTTGGGAGAGATAGATGTCTGCGCAATAGGACGGCACCTATCTCATGTGTATGGCGGCTTTACACATGTGGACTATGTTTTCTTGGGGAGCCTTGTAGTTTATGTAACTGCACTTTATTTTCTGTTCAGGCACAAACATAATCTAAGGAAATGCCTCACCTGGAAAAACCAGAAATATATATAGTGGTGTTTTATCATTGTTCTCCTGGAAACTAGTAAAACAGGTTTTGTCAAAACCAACAACAATGTAATCCTCAGTGTACCTAATACAATGTCAGCAGACTGATGTTCCTCCATCACTGGTAGTAGGTCCAACCGGTCATGTCAGATGATGAAGTCATCTGTAAATAACTAATGACATACTGTGACAAAAGATATATTCAACATCCTGAGAATCACTCATACGTTCACAAAAAACTTGTTGGACCAGCCATGGAGACCTCAGCTGTTATGGTCAAGGCCTTAGATTATACAAAAAGATAAGCATCTCAAGGTGACCTTCGCTGTCATCCAGAAACAAGAGAAGAGATCTCCAGTGCCATCAACAGACACCTAAAACTAAGATCCAAGCTGCCATACATGTAAGGCTGTTACTGCAATCTACACTACAGTGCTTGTAAAATTCTCAGAAGAACAGAGAAGAAAACGAAGAAAAAAGAAGGCAAACTGCAGGAACTGAAGGTAAACTGATCACATTTGCAGACAATTCAAAGCCAGGAGGGGTAGCTAACACCAGAGAAGATAAAGGATTCAGAAGAATCTAGATAAGCTTGAATAATGGGCAGCGACTAATAAAATGAGAATGGTATTTAACAGGGAGAAATGCAATATTCTACATCTGGACAAAAAAAATGAAAATTACATCTACAGAATGGGAGGAATAGAACTAAATAACAGCAGGTGTGAAAAAGACTTGCGTATACTAATAGATCACAGACTGCACATGAGTCAACTGTGTGATGCAGCAGCAAAAAAGGAAAACACGGTTCTAGGATGTATTAAGAGAAGCATAGACTCTAGATCACATGAGTAATTATCCCCCTCCACACCTCCTTGGTCAGGCCTCATCTGGATTACTGTGTCCGGTCCTGGGAACCACATTTATAAAAAAAGACATTGAAAAACTGGAGCAAGTTCTGAAAGAAGCAACCAGGATAGTGAGCGGACTGCCAAGTATGTCCTACAAGGAACGGTTAAGGGATCTGGGAATGTTTAGCTTGCAAAAAAGAAGGCTAAGAGGAGATTTAATAGTTGTCTACAAATATCTGAAGAGCTGTCACAGTGTAGAGGGATCATCCTTATTCTCATTTGCACATGGAAACATGAGAAGCAATGGAATGAAACTGAAAGAGAGAAGATACAGATTAGATATTAGAAAAACTTTTTGACAGTGAGAGTGATCAATGAGTGGAACAGGCTACCACGAGAGGTGGTGAGTTCTCCTTCAATGGAAGTCTTCAAACAGAGGCTGGACAGACATCTGTATGAGATGGTTTAGTTAATTTAGTGAATTTAGGTCCCTTCCAATTCTAACACTCTATGGTTCTATGATTCTATAAAAGGCTTAATCATGAGCTGTTGTTTTTTGCAATGTCTTCAGGCCAAAACAATTCACCAAAGTTTTCATGTTGAACTGGATATGTGATGTAATAGTGGCTGCAGAGCAGAATAAAGAATTTCAGTTTTGTTTTTTTTTAATTATTGCTTTTCCGTTGCGGAGATATTGGCAATCAACAATTTGGCACCTTTTGAGTTATCTTTAGTTAAGTCCAAGAGGGTTTTATTAGATATTTTTCACTTGGGGCATGTCCGTCTTCTTCCTGTATTACATTAATCATTAGCAGGAAGCAACATAGAAGTGCAGAAGGACCTGTGATGAAGTCAGCAGGGTCACATTACCTGAATCCACAGGTCCTGCCAGCCAGAGTGTGCAGCCTAATATTTAGGGGTTGGCCAATGAAAAGCAGTTATTTTCTATCCAAAGGATCGGTGATAAATGTGTGATCGCTGGGGTGTCCCACTACTGAGAACCATTAGAATAGTGGGGGTCCAATGTAATGCAACAGATATTCAATGATGTTCCATTCAATGTGTCAGGAACTAAGCGACCTATCCCAGTACAATGATTAGATATCTCCATCAGACTCACGTGGGGGCAATTCATCAAAGTGTATTTGCTTGAAAACTGGCATAAAGCACTTGGCGTAGCATGGTATGTCCTGATCTCATTTTCCGCATGAGGGTTACGCTATGGTTAGCTTAGTGGTAAAGTAGATGTTAGGATGTCCATTTGACATTTATATATTGCCCATAATTCTGCACCCAGCTTTGGGTCTAATCCCAGGTTTTAGGACAATTTGCGATTTTTAATATCATGCTCCAAGCAAAAATTGTTGAAACGAGCTAAGAATATAAAACTCGCAGCTTGACATTGTCTAGACACAATTCATTCCCAGAGAGGTTCTTTCATCCCCAGGAGCTAAATAAATGTTGCTTGCATGTCACTTTTAGAAGGGTTCTCCTAAGTGTTCTACCTGAGTGGAGGAAAGCCGATACATGCACCTGCGCTTGCATTACAAAATACATTGCTTGCCTCATAATATTTCAGGGGTCAGGTGTGTACAACAGTGTAGAGGCTGTTGATTTAATGGGTGCGTATGTTACATTTCTCCTTTCTAATAGCGCACATGTAGGCTACTGGCACTTCATTGAGCACGACTAGTAATCACTGAATGCACTCAGTGTGCCAAGAAATCTTCCATACACAAGTATATCCATTGTGGCAGAGCTACTTCCCTCCTAATGCAGGATTATTACAGGCCATAAATCTGCACCAAGCTCAGCAGACAGACCGCGCTCTCGCTGCCAGTGCCTTAAAGTCCTTAAATCTTTTCATAAAATATTCCTGAAAACGTTTACTTCAGAAACTCTGGAATAGATTCAAGAAACGGCAATAAAAACTATCAGCAGCAGAATCCAACTTTATCCAACGATCCTAATGTCTAATACGTAGTGATCCTCTGCTTGAAGATGATTAGGGCTGGATCACATAGTGCTGAGGTTCAGTTGTCCCCTGATTGTCGATGATCAGGACAGGATCACATAGTGCTGAGGTTATTTCTGAGGTTCAGTCATCCCATGATTGTCGATGTTCAGGACAGGATCACATAGTGCTGGGGTTATATGTAAGGTCCATCCATGCCATGATTGTTGATGATCAGGACAGGATCACATAGTGCTGAGGTTATATCTGAGGTTCAGTCATCCCATGATTGTTGATGATAAAGGACAGGATCAAATAGTGCTGAGGTTATATGTAAGGTCCATTCATCCACTGATTGTCCAGGATCACATAGTGCTGAGGTTATATCTGAGGTCCAGTCGTCTCCTGATTGTCGATGATCAGGACAGGATCACATAGTGATGAGGTTATATCTGAGGTCCAGTCGTCCCCTGATTGTCGATGATCAGGACAGGATCACATAGTGTTGAGGTTATATCTGAGGTCCAGTCGTCTCCTGATTGTCGATGATCAGGACAGGATCACATAGTGCTGAGGTTATATCTGAGGTCCAGTCGTCCCCTGATTAACGATGATCAGGCAAGGATCACATAGTGCTGAGGTTATATCTGAGGTCCAGTCGTCTCCTGATTGTCGATGATCAGGACAGGATCACATAGTGCTGAGAATATATCTAAGGTCCAGTCATCCCCTGATTGTCGATGATCAGGACAGGATCACATAGTGCTGAAATTATAGCGGAGTCCAGTTATCCCCTTATTGTTGATGATGAGGGCAGGATCACATAGTGCTGAGGTTATAGCTGAGGTCTAGAGACCCCTTGCTACTACATCTGCATTTGTTGTTGCGGATGATATGGGATGACCCAAGCACAGTCCGATTAAGTGATTGCAGGGGCTATTCATGTCCCTTTGGTAGGGAGCTTTTATTGTTAGCATCATAGCCTTAATAGAGCTTCCACAGACAGGCTTTGCACAAGCAGGTGCTCATGGAACCCTGGATCCTTGTCCAGGGATCAAGACTTAAGCAGGGTTCCCTCGGTTACATCTATGGAGTGGTTACTGACCAGGGGAGCGGACTGGCAGACAATTGTCATGATGCTTAGTATAAACAAGGAGCTCAGAGTTAGGAACAAAATTGTGAAGTCGACAGGTAGTCAGGAGAATGAACCAAGGTTAAGGACTAAGCACCAAGAGATTCAGGGTAAAGGGCTAAAGAAAACCAGAGACCAGGATAAGTACAACTTTGCCTAAAAGTGAAAACATTTTTGCGGTCAACTGAAAATTTGTCAAGTAAATTCGCCTTGGGTTCAGAAATAGTCAAAGAAAAGTGCTGAAGTGACTTGAGCCTTGGAGGTTTCACGAGCTGAACTACTGGGCAAGGTCTGGTAGGTAATTAATCATTGCTTGGAAGCCATCTATAATTTTCGGCTTTGTTATACTGTAACTGGGTACCAGGTACTAGCACCTCAGTTTTTAGGTTCTGGGAACTTATTCTGACGGAATATAGGCTGAACTGGATGGACAAATGTCTTTTTTTGGCCTTGCTAACTATGTTACTATGTAAGGGCGGTTTCACACGTCCAGATAATTCCGGTACCGGAGAAATCGGTATCGGAGTTATCCGTGTCCGTGTGCTCAAGTGGCACATCAGTGTGGCACACGTGCGGCATCCGTGTGCCGCCCGTGTGCCGCCTGAGGACCACATGGACCGTGCAGGAGAGACAACGCTACACTAAGCGCTGTCCCTCCTGTGTGGTGCTGAAGGCGGCATTCATCTCTTCTCCCCCAGTGTTCGCTGGAGAGAAGAGATGAAAGATCATTTTTTTCTTCTTTTTTGTTAAAAAAAAACTTTGCTGGTGTCCTTCCATCCCCAGTGCCCCGCCCGGCCCCTTGCAGATGCAGAAGAAATACTCACCTAGCTCCCGCGATGTCTCCTCTCCGCGCTGGCAGCTTCTCCTGTGTGAGCGGTCACGTGATACTGCTCATTACAGTCAGTGAATATTCCCTGACTGTAATGAGCGGTCCCACGTGACCGCTCACACAGGAGAAGCTGCCAGCGCGGAGAGGAGAGAGGAGACATCGCGGGAGCTAGGTGAGTATTTCTTCTGCAAGGGGCCGGGCGGCGCACTGGGGGGGGGAGGCGGGGGGCACATGCAAACTTTATTTTTCACAAAAAAAACCAAATACTTGAACTTTCATCTCTTCTCTCCTGCGGGGTAGAAGAGATGAATTCCGCTTTCAGCACCACAGCGGGGGGACAGCGCTTACTGTAGCGCTGTCTCTCCTGCGGGCGGTACGTGCACACGGAGGAGAGTGCACACTGTTCTCCGTGTGCACGTGTGCAGGACGTATTGCTGTACGTGCTGCCGGTAAAAAACGGACATGTCAACGTGTTTTGCACACGGACACACGGTCCGTGTGAAAACACGCACATGTGCAGAAACACATAGATTCTAATGGGTCTACGTGTGTCAGTGTCTCCGGTATGTGAGAAAACTGTCACTACACGTACCGGAGACACTGATGTGTGAAAGAGGCCTAACATGTGCCAACAGAACCCTGGCCTTCATCCTTCCCTTCAATCCTGACACAGGGATCTGCACTTATGCAGGAACCTTCAGCGCCTAGGTGGGTCCTAGACTTTTTTTAAGCATTTTTCCTGGATGCCCAGACATAACAAGTGTTCCTTAGGCTGGTTTCACATTTGCGTTTCCCTGATCTGCGGACGGCTGCGGACTTCCTCCGTGAAGCCCCGCCCCCCCGCCGCTAGCTCCGCCTACTTCTGCATGCGGCCTGCGTACTTATCTTTAACATTAGGTACGCAGGTCGTGCGGCTGTATGCGGAGGCTGCCGCATGCGTCGTTTTGACGATGCGGCGACCAGCGTAGAACGCAGCCTGTAGCATTTTTTTTTCCGCATCGTCAAAACAACGTATGCGGCAGCATCCGCATACAGCCGCACGACCTGCGTACCTAATGTTAAAGATAGGTACGCAGGCCGCATGCGGGCTGCATGCAGTAGGCGGAGCTAGCGGCGGAGGTGCGGCCGGGGCTTCACGGAGGAAGTCCGCAGCCATCCGCAGATCAGGGAAATGCAAATGTGAAACCAGCCTAAGTGGCTGTTACAGCTGGTTCATCGTGTACTCGGATCTACCTCTATACGTTGACCCACAGTGTTGTCATACCTCCCAACGTTTGAAGAAGGGAAAGAGGGACAAAGGTGGCGGCGCACGCAAATGTTAGGCCACGCCCCTGACCACTCCCATTTCACAACTAGTCACACCCATATCCACGCCCAACCACACCCATTTAGCACTGCTGATCAGTTTCATAAACAGAAAAAAAAATTATTTACAAGTAATGAATTAAAGTACATGCTACGCCCCCACTACTCAGTTTCTATTCTGTGCCCACTCACTTTTCTCCCCCCATACTGTCTCCTCACACTATTCCCCTCCCTCTGTACATATATAAACTGTACACTATATATAAAATTACTACTCCCAGCATGCTATGTCAGTAACCTGTGGTAAAACTACTACTACTCCCAGCATTTATCACAGATTACTGACACTGAATGCTGGGAGTAGTAGTTTTGCCACAGATTACTGACAGTGCATGCTGTACTAGTAATCTGTGGTAAAATGACACTGATGTCTACACCATGTGACCCCGGACTCATCCACACACCTCACTCCAGGTTGTAAGCTTCTTCATTCAGGAGGTAGCGCGTCAGAAGTGGCTCCGGTAACTACACAGCACCCCCGGTAACAGATAGACACTACAGGACGAGCAGACCGGGCACCGTGTGAGAAGGAAGACTACTCATCAGCGACTCTGAGCTCCTGCAGCTTCAGGATGCGGCGGAAATAGGTGAGTGACATCACTAGAGGGGGCGGGGTTCAGGTTCCCGACTAGACAAGTTCTGACTTATCGCAGTTATGTGACTGACGTATCCGTGCGCACTGCACTGCTTCTATAGTTTCTCCTGAGGCTGGTACAACCTGCAGTGCGGGAAAAGTAAGATCCCGGCCAGGACAGCGGGACAGAGTCTCGCTGGATCCGGGACGGTTGGGAGGTCTGCAGTGTTGTGCCTGCTCCCTGTACAACCTTGTGAGGTTAGAAGTTCTGCAGTGGGTTTCCACTATTTTAGGGTTACAAACCCATTTTGAACTTATTGCGCTAGGACATGCCGTGTTTTCTCCCTTTTTCTTTCCAGTCCATTTGACCTCCTAGTAACAACCTGGCTTTATGATCCCTCTCGCTGCCAGCTTGTTGTACCAGCCAGCAGCCACTCCAAGAAAGTTTCACAGGGGGTTCTGCAGAAGTCAAGATTCCTGTACAGAGGTTAAAGTGCAAAGGCAAAGTTTCTCTGGGACCTTAATGAAATAGCTTGTGCAAAGCCTGTCCAAGTAAGCTCTATTAAAGGGAATCTGTCACCTCATTTTGGCCCTATAAACTGCGGCCACCACCATCAGGCGCTTATCTACAGCATTCTGTAATGCTGTAGATAAGCCCCCCCCCCCGATGTAACTTGAAAGATAAGAAAAAATAGTTAGATTATACTCACCCAGGGGCGGTCCCGATGAGGTCTGATCCGATGGGTGTCGCAGGTCCGGGTCCAGCGCCTCCCATATTAATACGATGTCATCATCCTCCTTGCTTCTGTTGCTGCTCCTGCGCAGGCATACTGACTTGCCCTGTTGAGGGCAGTGTAAAGTACTGCAGTGCGCAGGCGCTGGGCCTCTCTGACCTTTCCCAACACCTGCGCACTACAGTACTTTGCTCTGCCCTCAACAGGGCAGAGAATTACGCCTGCGCAGGAACAGCGACAGAAGCAAAGAAGAGGATGTCATCGCATGAAGATAGGAGACGCCGGAGTCGGACCTGGACCCCCATCAGACCGGACCTCACCGGGACCGCCCCTGGGTGAGTATAATCTAACTTGTTTTTCTTATCTTGCAGGTTTCATCGGGGGCTTATCTATAGCATTATAGAATGCTGTAGATAAGCCCCTAATGGTGGTGGCCACAGTTTATAGGCCCAAAATTAGGTGACAGATTCCCTTTAAGAGCTGCCAGGCTTCCTCCTACACTGCACTTTAAGGCTATGTGCACACGTTCAGGATTGTTAGAGTTTTTTCAGCTGTTTTCCGACGAAAAAACACTAAAAAAAGCTTACATAAGCATCCCATCATATTTAATGCATTCCGCATTTTTGTGCACATGCTGCGTTTTTTCCCGTGGCGGAATCGCATTCCGTAAAAAAAGCAGCATGTTCATTCTTTGTGCGGAATCCCCGCGATTCCGCACACATAGGAATGCATTGATCCTCTTACTTCCCACATGGGGCCATGCGCGAAGTAAGCGGATCATGTGCGGATGGTACCCAGGGTGGAGGAGAGGAGACTCTCCTCCAGGCCCTGGGAACCATATACCTGTTAAAAAAAAATAATTTAAATAAAAAATTGTGATATTCTCACCTTCCCACGGCCCCCGCAGCCTTCCCACTCCTCGCGATGCTCCCGTTCCCAGTAATGCCTTGTGACAATGACCTGTGATGACGTAGCGGTCTCTCAAGACCGCTACGTCATCTGGGGTCATTGCCGTGAGGCATTACTGGGAGCAGAAGCTGCCAGGAGCATCGCGAGGAGTGGGAAGGCTGCGGGGGACGCCGGAAGGTGAGAATGTCACAATTTTTTTAATTTTTTTAATTTTTTTATTATTTTTAACATTATATATTTTTACTATTGATGCTGCATAGGCAGCATCAATAGTAAAAAGTTGGTCACACTTGTCAAACACTATGTTTCGCAAGTGTGACCGACCTGTCAATCAGTTTTCCAAGAGATGCTACAGATCGCTTGGAAAACGCTAGCATTCTGTAAGCTAATTACGCTTGCAAAACGCTAGTGTTTAGCGGGAATACGCATGCCAATTCTGCATGCGTATTTCCCACAGTAGGGAGTTGCAGAATTGTTGTGGAAATTTCCGCCGCAATTCTGTAACGTGTCCACATAGCCTCACAGTAAACTCTTGCTATCTGGATGGCTCTACAAGTCCAAGCAATCATTTAACTTCCTTGTGTCGCCAAAAGTCGTCCACAATGAAAGTGCTGCACTGCCTAGCAACAAATGTAGAGGTATTATGGGTGAGTTCAGATAAAGATGTAACACTCCCATATTGTAGATGATCAGGAAAAGTTTATATAATGCTGAGGTTATGTGTAAGGTCCAGTGACCTCCATACTGTTCATGATCAGCACAGGACCCATAGCGCTGGGTTATATGTAAAGGACCGCATACATATTTAATAACTGTTAGCCGATTGATTATTGGGCCAAGAGATTTCTCCCTTTACACCCCCATACATTGGATTTCTTGACCGAGCTGATCCCAGACTCATCTGGCGGCTTATCAAGGTGCCAAATAAAAAGATTGGCAGTTGAAATTCATCTCCCACTACATCATCTATCACAGGAGAGTCTGGAGGCCCCCATACAAGTATGATTGTCAACCAATCACATCGAAATTTACAAATTTGTCCAATTTTCCTAAATTATTTTCCAGGAGATTGAGCCTTTTGGTGCATGAAATGTGCTGCAGAATGTATAAGTACTGTAAATGACAATGCACCACTATTAGCAAGCCACTTCCCATTCACACCTCATTACCACTCCATAAATGTGGACTCTGAACTCTGTGTCACAATAAAAAAGGTTGGGGGAATGCCGCATGGCAGTATTATTTATTTGTACAGTATTAGGCGGTCATGTTTAGTATATCTACAGTATAGTGATATTAATTAAGTGTACAGTGTAGGGTGGCATTATTTACTTACTGTATTCAGTATTATTTTTATTATTATATAATGGTCTTCAGATCAATCTCGAGCCATGGCGCTTCTGAAACAAGGGGGGACTGGGGTGGTAGTCCTGACCGAGCTCACCCACTAAACACAGTCTGTACACACCCCGGCCACATGTACATGCAATGCAGGACTGACATTTCAACACTGGATTCCTGTTCTCTCCCTGACACGCGCTACAGCCGTACCCATAACAGCAGCAGTAGCCAAAGTTCACAGAAGTCCACTCGCTGGGATCTAGGCGCTTAAAACCGCTTGAACGGGGGGCCCTTCCAAAGTCCTGGAGACCCATGTTTTAGTCCTTCAGTCCCTCTTAAGGTCCTTGAGTCCAGGGCAACAGATCTCTCCCATCCGGGAGTCTGTCAATGTCCCATCTGCAGTATACATCTGCCCTCAACCAACGTGGCCGGGCTACTGACTAGGAAGCAGCAGTTTCCTATCTGGTCTCTGCTGCTGACCCAGCCCACAATATTAACTACTTCTGTCCCTGCCTTTAGTATGTGCATTACAAGTACAGCACATTTAACAGTACAAGACACAGGAGGATAACATCAAGACATAAAACACACGACCATACATAGACATTTTACATTAATACATACTACCAGATACTTCAGGTCAAATATAAAGCAGTGTTTTAACTCATTTACATAAAAGGCATGGGGTGTCACACGAAAGGAGGATAGAGTGCAACTGAGGGGACCTGCCACCCCCTTACACCTCGAAGGATGAATGCTATGTAGGAAGATCGATCTTGTGCAAGCCTAGATAGGTCTACCAGGGTCTTCTCCACCATTATTTAGATCATATCAAGCCATTGGGTTAATGGTCTTCCTCTTTGCCTTGTTCCTTCTATTCTTCGGACCATAATGTCCTTCTCCAGTAATTGTTCTCTTTGAATGATGTGTCCAAAGTAGGCAAGTCATTGCTTTCTCAGGGTCGTATCTAGGGGGACAGGCGGGGAATTTGCCTTGGGTGCAGCCGGCAGTGGGGTGATGTCAGGAAGCCTGATGCTGCATTTTGCAGCCCCTGTAGTGGGAGTCGGCCATTCTCTGAGCCACCTGGCAAACTGACAGCTAGCTCAGAGAAGGTGCGGCGCGCCGGTTCACAGTGATCAATTGTACTCGTGTCTTTCAGGGGCTAATGCAATTGAAGCCCTGACCGCCGGCACTTGCGACTCAGGTTACGTGAGCAGTGTGATCAGTTCATGGTATCACACTACTGATGTAACTTTTTATTCAGAAGCATTATAATCACATAGCAATTTAACCCCTTAACCCCCAAGGGTGGTTTGCACGTTAATGACCGGGCCAATTTTTACAATTCTGACCACTGTCCCTTTATGAGGTTATAACTCTGGAACGCTCCAACGGATCCTGATGATTCTGACATTGTTTTCTCGTGACATATTGTACTTCATGATAATGGTAAAATTTCTTTGATATTACTTGCGTTTATTTGTGGAAAAAAATGGAAATTTGGCGAAAATTTTGAAAATTTCGCAATTTTCCAACCTTGAAATTTCATGCCCTTAAATCACAGAGATATGTTACACAAAATACTTTATAAGTAACATTTCCCACATGACTACTTTACATCAGCACAATTTTGGAACCAATTTTTTTTTTTGTTAGGGAGTTATAAGGGTTAAAAGTTGAGCACATTTGAAGTCACTTTGAGGGGTCTATATGATAAAAAATGCCAAAAAGTGACAACATTCTAAAAACTGCACCCGTCAAGGTGCTCAAAACCACATTTAAGAAGTTTATTAACCCTTCAGGTGCTTCACAGGAATTTTTGGAATGCTTAAAAAAAAAATGAACATTTAATTTTTTTCACAAAAAAATTAATTCAGT
This sequence comes from Ranitomeya variabilis, assembly GCF_051348905.1. NCBI lineage: Eukaryota > Metazoa > Chordata > Amphibia > Anura > Dendrobatidae > Ranitomeya > Ranitomeya variabilis. The sequence goes on from NC_135236.1 coordinate 85,712,348, forward strand.
TCTAATTTGTTTTATTTTTCCAAGGGTAATAGGAGAAATTGGACCCCAAAAGTTGTTCTACAATTTGTCCTGAGTACGCCGATACCCCATATGTGGGGGTAAACCACTGTTTGGGGGCATGGCAGAGCTCGGAAGGGAAGGAGCGCCATTTGGAATGAAGACTTAGATGGATTGGTCTGCAGGCATCACGTTGCATTTGCAGAGCCCCTGATGTACCTAAACAGTAGAAACCCCCCACAAGTGACCCCATATTGGAAACTAGACCCCCCAAGGAACTTATCTAGATGTGTTGTGAGAACTTTAAACCCCCAAGTGTTTCGCTAAAGTTTATTATAACGCAGAGCAGTGAAAATAAAAAATATTTTTTTTCCCACAAAAATGATTTTTTAGCACCCACATTTTTATTTTCCCAAGGGTAACAGGAGAAAGTGGACCCCGAAAGTTGTTGTCCAATGTGTCCTGAGTACGCTGATACCCCATATGTGGGGGTAAACCACTGTGAATGCTCCTGGCACATAGTGTCGGATGTCAGCTGTGATAATCAGCTGACACCCGGCCGTGCTCCCCCCGTGAGTGCGGCTGATCGCCTATGATGTACTATCCCGTCCATGGGAATTAAGTCCCAGGTCACATGGAAGGGGTTGTATGTCCAATGGCAGAAAGAGGTTAAAGGTATTGTGTGGGGATATGCTTCGGTCATACTATGTGACTGCAGACCTTTGAATTCTCCCAGCGTGCACTGCACACTGTCAGGATTCTCTGATGTCGGCGGTGAGAGCAGGATGTAACGAAACCGCAAGTATGCAATTTGCACACATGCAGTCATGTGCTTACTAGACATGCATGCCCACGCTCAAGAAAAATCAATTGAGCGAGACCGGACATGTCTAGTCGGAATGTGCCCAGATGTATGAAAATCGCACACTTGTGCTCACATCACCGTCCACTCTTGCCACCAGCAAGGGAGAATCCTAAAAGTGTTCAGTGCATGCACTGTGTGAATTCAGAAGCCTGCAATCGCCTAGAGTGACTGCCAATCCTAACAGTGTGTAATATACTCACTGTCAGGATTCAGCTCTACTTGCTGGTTCCATCAGTCATCACATGGCCACTTCACTCATATGCGATTTTCATACTTATGGTGACATGACAACGAGCTTTTCTTCCTGCTTCTCTCAGTTGAGACAATTAGGAAAAGCAGCTAATCGGCACGTGACTGTAAGTGTGCAAATCATGAATGATTGGTCACATGACGACTACTCAAACCGCTCGAGTGGGGGCGCCAAACTGAATTCTTGCCCCAGGAGCTGGGAAAGCCTAGATACACCTCTGGCTTGATGATCCTTGCTTTGAGTAACAAGTCTGTATGTACAATATAGGGCAGTATTATTTACATATACAATATAGCGATATTATTAATGTATATACTGTATGATGCTATTAATTATATGTACAGAGGCTCTGAGCTATGAAATATTGTGGAAAACAAGTTCAATTATGTACAGGCTAACATTTATACTATTTTAAATGTTGTCATAAAGATTTGCAACCACCAGATTGTATGGCCAGCTTCCTCTGCTTTAATCCCGCCCTTCATCCTGTGCAGTCTGAAGATAGCAGATAATACTACAAACAAGCCTGACGTATGTCCCAACCTCGTATCGCTAACTAAACACTGTATAATATATATACACAGTCCTCAACATTGAAATTGTAACACAAAGAAGGAAAAGTTGTGGAGTTGTGGAAATCACAGGATGGATGGATGATATACAAATTCTGAAAAAATGGAAACAAATTTTTGAAACACTTTTAACACCAAACCGGTCCTAGTCCATGGATTATGTTGTGGGGTTGCATAATGTACAGATGCCAGACCCCTCTAGACTTAATTCCATGTACACTAACAGCTTGGCATTACATTAATTTGGCCATGGAACCAGTGGTACAACCAATACTCCAAAGTGTCCCAAGAGCCTTTTTTCAATTCGAAAATGCTTAGCCTCATTTTGCTTGTGCTACTGTGATCACCCTGCGTGACTTAAACATGCTGCCATGGCCTACAGCGTCTCCGGTCTTGTCTCCTATCACACACATCTGAGACGCCATCAGTTGGCAATTGCAAAAGGTGCTGCCAGCAGAGGACCTTGATGATTTTCCCAAGTACAGTCGAAGTTGCAGAACCTTCTTCAGGCAACAATTAATAACCTCACTGATAGCAGCCAAGGCTGTAAGCGCGGGGATTTTTGTATGTGGCGCTCATACTGATGAATAAATCGAGATGTTTTGAACATTATCATGAACATCTATCCATCGTGCGATTTCCATTATTTCATGAGTTTTCCTTCTTACTGTTGCAATTATAATGTTGAGGAGTGCATTTGAAATGACAATAGTAGTTTTTCATATTGTGCAGTCCATGATTTGGGTTCCCTGCTGTTTTAAATGTAAAATTCTCCTCTAACAAAAGCATCTTAATAAATGAATCATGTTGTTTAACCTCAAGAAACTCCCAAGGGTCATTTAATAAAACATTAATCCATAGACATTGTATTATGAGGACAAGCAACAAGTTCCAGATTGTACTCAGAATCACTCAATTAAAACTTCAACTCTTTTTTTTTTCTCTGGCACGTCCCTTAGCTCCATGAAATTAATTTTCCATTTTCTTATCAGTCACTGCCATCAGAGTCCATTACATGACAAGGCCTTCTGTTGTAAATTACAACAGGAGAAAAATACTCTATAATGGTCTAAGACGACTACAACAAATCCTGAAAATACAGTGTAGGAATGTCTTATTTAGGAACTGTTGCATAGGACCTGTTCTAACGCAACGAAGAGAAGCAAATGTAAGACTCAACTATAAAAAATCTTCACTTAGTCATAATTAATGTTGTCGTAAGTAATAACTTTAGTGCTAGAGTTAGCATTTTTTTTTTATAAATTATTCCCACCATATAAAATTGTCATCTATCGAAAGGATCATGAGGATCCAACCACTTGGAGCAGTACCACAGAGATTGAACGCAGCCACCAATCTATTTCAGGACCGGGACTGAGGACCTATTCTCAGCTGCTCTGAGGTCATCATTAATCCTTACCAAATTTCTGACTTAATAGGCTGAAATGCAGCCCCAAACCTGCAAGGAGCCTCCACCACGCTTCTAACCTTTAACCATTGGGTGCAATCATCTGTCGAAGGAGGAGACACAGTAAGCACACTAATGTAGAAAATAAAGTAAGTAACACAGAGATTTGGACCAATATTAGCAGAGGCCTCAGTCCTGCAATGAAGAGACCTACTGGTGATAATAACAGGTAGTGAGAAGAGAAGAAAGGTCTTTCAAAGCTAGCGTGCATTAAGGCTGTCTCAGGCCCTTCTGATGCCTCCTGCCGGATTTGTTGCTCATGAGTGTCCAACCATCTGAGTGCTTCTTTTGAGTACTCAAAGAATGTGGTAGTGCCAAGGACAACCACCATGAGCTTGTCAGGGTAAATCATCAAGTATTGCATATGGCCATCTTGTCCCATCAATGTATTGAGAGTAAATTAGCAGTTATTAACTGCATTGAGGACATCTTACAGGGAAGGGGAGTCCCCCTGGGAAATCTTTTCAAGGATACAAGTTTTCCCCTTAGGAGCAGCAGTAGATCCATTATGCCCATGAGGAGTTACTACTAGCTCAGGGGACTCAGTCTCCTCCTCTATATATCGGGACCCTTCACCAGGTGTTCCCCTCATCCCTAGTGTAGGAGACACTGATCTCCTGAGCGGGGTACTAGAGGATTAAGGCCTGTGGGTAACTAGTCCAGCTGCACAGCCACATCTCCTGTCATATCTCTGCTTCCGCCAGCCGGCAGTGTGGGCGCCATCTTGAATTTTGTCCGGTATGGCATCTTCGTCTCCCTGCTTCTTGGAGCGTGTCAGGACATTGCCACTGCTGAGAGATGAGATCCCTGTCATCCAGGGACTTAAAGGAAGCGGGTGAAGCTGTCGCTGGTCTGATCCCCTGCCTCTAAATGGTCCATTCAGGATGAGTGCCGCAAGAGCTCAGGGAAGGCACGTCTCACCGCATAAATCGCTCCGCCACGTCCCTATATTCTATACATTTAGCTACGTGTTAGTTTATTGATGATAACTTTACTGTCTTATTGGATCTATGAGCACATTCGACCATGGGTAATTGAGTCTTTCAATGTCAGAAATTAGATAGATACATAGATAATAGATAGATATTTGATAGATATATACAGGTGCTTCTCACAAAATTAGAATATCATCAAAAAGTTAATTTCTTTCAGTTCTTCAATATAAAAAGTGAATCTCCTATATTATATAGAGTTATTACAAACAGAGAGATCTATTTCATGTGTTTATTTTTGTTAACGTTGATGATTGAGGCTTACAGCCAATGTAAACCCAATAGTCATTATCTCAGTAAATTAGAATACTTTATAACACCAGCTTGAAAAATTATTTTAAAATCCAAAATGTTGGCCTACTGAAATGTATGTTCATCAAATGCACTCAATACTTGGTCGGGGCTCCTTTTGTATCAATTACTGCATCATTGCGGCGTGGCATGGAGGTGATCAGCCTGTGGCACTGCTGAGGTGTTATGGAAGACCAGGTTGCTTTGATAGAAGCCTTCAGCTCGTCTGCATTGTTGGGTCTGGTGTCTCTCATCTTCCTCTTGACAATATCCCAGAGATGCTCTATGGGGTTAATGTCAGGCGAGTTTGCTGCCAATCAAGCACAGTGATACTGTTTGTAAACCAGGTGTTGGTACTTTTGGCAGAGTGGACAGGTGCCAAGTCCTGCTGGAGAATGAAATTTCCATCTCCAAAAAGCTTATCGGCAGAGGGAAGCATGAAGTGCTCTAAAATTTCCTGGTAGACGGCTGCGCTGACTTTGGTCTTGATAAAACACAGTGGACCTACACCAGCAGATGACATGGCTCCCCAAACCATCACTGATTGTGGAAACTTCACACTAGACCTCCAGCAGCTTGGATTGTGGCCTCTCCACTCTTCCTCCAGACTCTGGGACCTTGGTTTCCAAATGAAATGCAAAATTTACTTTCATCTGAAAACAACACCTTGTATCACTGACAACAGTCCAGTTCTTTTTCTCCTTGGCACAGGTAAGACGCTTCTGGCGTTGTCTATTGGACATGAGTGGCTGACACAAGGAATGTGACACTTGTAGTCCATGTCCTGGACACGTCTGTGTGTGGTGGCTCTTGAAGCAGTGACTCCAGCAGCAGTCCACTCCTTGTGAATCTCCCCCAAATTTTTGAAAGGCCTTTTCTTAACAATCCCTTCAAGGCTGTGGATATCCCAGTTGCTTGTGCACCTTTTTCTATTACACATTTTCCTTCCACACAACTTTCTATTAATATGCTTGGATACAGCACTTTGTGAACAGCCAGCTTCTTTAGCAATGACATTTTTATGGATTACCTTCCTTGTGGAGTGTGTCAGTGACTGCCTTCTGGACATCTGTCAAGTCAGCAGTCTTCCCCATGATTGTGGAGCCTACTGAAACAGACTAAGGGACCTTTTTAACACTTAGGAAGCCTTTTCAGGTGTTTTTTTGTTAATTATTCTAATTTACTGAGATAATGACTTTTGGGTTTTCATTGGCTGTAAGCCATAATCATCAACATTAACAGAAATAAAAACACTTGAAATAGATCACTCTGTTTGTAATGACTCTATATAATATATGAGTTTCACTTTTTGTATTGAAGAACTGAAATAAATTTACTTTTTGATGATATTCTAATTTTGTGAGAAGCACCTTTAGATGATAGATAGATAGATAGATAGATAGATAGATAGATAGATAGATAGATAGATAGATAGATAGATACTTAGCGCCAGCTGCTTGGCATTATGTATACCCCATAGAGGGAACTTGTATATCTGCGATCAGCAGTCAGTAACTTCTTGGATGTTTACAGGATCTTCCTTCCTCTATTGCTCCACCCTGGCTCTGTTTCACGTTCCAGGGATCAGCGAGATGATTCAGACATCATTATGGCAATTCACCCTAAACAGAAATGTAATGGATGACACCATCCTGAGACTTATTTATATGATAAATCATTCAGTGCTGTCTGAAGGTAGCAGCCAATGCTACAAACAATCCTGACGTATGTCCCAACCTCGTATCACTTACCAAACACTGTATATACATGTATACTGTATATTCATGAGTGCCAGGAAGACGGCTTAAACATTAGAAATAAAATTCCGCCCAGTAACAAAATGGAGGCCAAGTTCAGAGAAATAATTTACATAGGAATTTTGCTGCCTTCACTGCCCAAAACAATTTTGAGCTGCTTTTGTTGCACACACCAGTCTAATATGACTATGAAGTGACCTGATTCTTATACCCTGTAACTTGTCATCCCTATTTTTGAGTGCTGACAGCATTCTGTCAGCACTATAGGAGCTGGAACTTCGTTCCCCCACACTCCCCAAGGTGCATTGCTTCTGCCATTATCCAATGGTATGAATTTAAAGCCCACCTCTTCATTACACCTGTATGCAGCATGACTGCAAGGAGAGCAGAAGACAGTGATAAAGACCCATGCCAATTCCTTGTAATGTGTCTCAGCATCTCTGTTTTTAGAGATGGATTACACTTGACCACAGGCAGTGGACAGTGAGCTACATAGAAGGGAATTTTTGGGGGTAAGACAACATAATTTATAAATAAAGTGATTTGCAGATTTCATACTTTTCACATTATTTATCAAATGAGATCAAGTTGCCTGAAATGAGTGAACATTTACCAAAGCCTTTTCCGAAGGGTTACCAGGCAATGAGATAAAAGACGACTTTTTTCTTCTCTGGGTAGGTTCTCACTTTTCCCCCCTTTATCTGCTTGGGAAGTTATAATTCCTGAGATTTCGTTAAAATCTTGGGAAATGGAAGGTACTTTCCTGATTCAAGATTTATCTACAATAACTATCCTAATCTAGTGGATAAAGGAAAAAAAACGTGGATTTTCCGTGCTGCTGATGAGATGGTAATAAGATCCAGGATACAAGAACTGTATTAAATGCTGTTTTATTATCGACGCGTTTCGAAGTTGACACAGTTCATCCTCAGGCTATAACCGCATACCGTATGTGCTTATATCCTGACGAAGAAGTGTGTGAACGTCTCTCTCTCTATATATACAGTGGGGAAAAAAGTATTTAGTCAGGCAACAATTGTGCAAGTTCTCCCACTTAAAAAGATGAGAGGCCTGTAATTGACATCATAGTAGACCACAACTATGAGAGTCAAAATGAGAAAACAAATCCAGAAAATCACCTTGTCTGATTTGGCAAGATTTATTTAGCAAATTATGATGGAAATAAACACCTACAAATAGAACGAGGCTCCACACAAGAGCAAATACTAGATAAAAGTAAATTTATATCCAATACACAATAAAAACAGAACCAAATAGGATGGTTTAAAATAGATATATAAGTTACAGGTGAGAGCAACACATGAAAGGAAAAAGGTGGAGCAACCTGGAAGTAAATAAAAGAATAAAAAATACAAGTGTATATATCAGGCAATGAACGCTGTATAACACATTGAGTATCAAAGCAGTGGCATACCTTTTCCCATGTAAATCAGCACACTGCTGCAGGTGACAAGTCATATTCACAATAGTCAGGACATACTTAACAAATAAGACTATGTGTAAATATAAAGGGAGTAAAAACTAAATAGTGGAAGTGACCAAAAAATTCAAGGAAGGTGCTGATTTACATGGGAAAAGGTATGCCACTTCGTTGATACTGAATGTGTTAGGCTAGGTTCAGATTGCGTTAGTGCAATCCGTTTAGCGCGAGCGCTAGTGGAATGCGCTAACGCAATGTCTTTTTCGGGGCCACGTTCAGGGGTCGCGTTAACGTCCCCGCTCTCGCAGATCCCCGATCTGCGAGAGCGGGGAACGGACCTCTGGCGCGCCGCGGATGCTGCAAGCAGCGTCCGAGGCGCGCTACAAAAGACCGGCACATCGCTAGCGCGTGCCGAAAATGACACGCGCTAGCAATGCGCTCTAACATTGCCGGCAATGGGAGCGCTAACGGATGCGGTGCACGGCGTTAATTTCGCCGTGCAACGCTGTCCGTTAGCGCTATCCCATTAACGCAATGGGAACCTAGCCTTATACAGCGTTCATTGCCTGATATATACACTTGTATTTTTTATTCTTTTATTTACTTCCAGGTTGCTTCACATTTTTCCTTTCATGTGTTGTTCTCACCTGTAACTTAAATATCTATTTTAAATGATCCCATTTGGTTCTGTTTTTATTGTGTATTGGAAATAAATTTACTATTATCTACTATTTGCTCTTGTGTGGGAGCCTCGTTCTATTTGTAGGTGTTTGTTTATACTTAATGGCTTTCATATAGGATATATATACAGTATATATAGGTGTTTTGTTAAATTATGGTGGAAAATAAGTATTTGGTAATTAACAAAAGTTCATCTCAATATTTTGCTGTATATCCTTTGTTGGCAATGACAGAGGTCAAACGTTTTCTGTAAGTCTTCACAAGGTTGGCACACACTGTTGGTGGTATGTTGGCCCATTCCTCCATGCAGATCTCCTCTAGAACAGTGATGTTTTGGGCCTGTCGCTGGGCAACACGGATTTTCAACTCCCTCCAAAGGTTTTCTATGGGATTGAGATCTGGAGACTGGCTAGGCCACTCCAAGACCTTCATATGCTTCTTACAAAGCCACTCCTTCGTTGCCCTGGCAGTGTGCTTGGGATCATTCTCATGCTGAAAGACCCATCCACATTTCATCTTCAATGCCCTTGCTGATGGAAGGAGGTTTGTGTTATGATCCGGTGACCCTGGAGCAGCATGAGACTATCTCTGGAGTAGGTGGTACCTGTACTGACCGCAATCCTAATACTGACACCGCAACTAGAAGTAGCCGTGGGATGTACCTAACCAGGCCTAGACACCTCGACACAGCCGGAGGACTAAATACCCCTAAAGATGGAAATGGGAAATCCTATCTTGCCTCAGAGAAGAGCCCCAAAGCATAGGCAGCCCGCCACAAATATTGACTGTGAGTTTAAGAGGAAATACGTACACAGGCAGAAAATACAGAGTTTAGCAAAAGAGGCCCTTCTAGCTAGATAAAAAAGGATAGGACAGAGTTCTAAGCGATCAGTATTAAAACACTAGAAAAATCCACAGCAGAATATACTATATACTACATCTAACTAAAGATATAGGATGTATATCTGCATCTCCAGAGAAACCAGCATGACAGAAAAATCCAAACAAGTCAAAAGCTGGACAAAAACACAATAGATTGCATTGCACATAAAAGCACACTGCATGCGTGCTACAAAGAACCAAACAGGGCACTTATCTTAGCTGAAATGACCGCAGGGCAAGAGGAGCCAGACAGAGATGCAATCCCTCCAAGATACACTGGACAACTGGCAGGGATTGATGGATCCTACAAACCTAAATACCTAATAGAGCTGCAATAAGCAGAAACACCTGCCCTGGCCTATAATCCAGAGACCACTGCACTACCACTAACAACCACCGGAGGGAGCCCAAGAGCAGAATTCACAACAGTACTCCCCCCTTGAAGAGGGGTCACCGAACCCTCACCAGAGCCCCCAGGCCGATCAGGACGAGCCAGATGAAAGGCCCGAACCAAATCAGCAGCATGGACATCAGAGGCAAAAACCCAAGAATTATCCTCCTGGCCGTAACCTTTCCATTTGACAAGGTACTGAAGCTTCCGTCTCGAAAAACGAGAATCCAAAATCTTCTCAACCACATACTCCAACTCCCCATCAACCAACACAGGAGCCGGAGGATCAACAGAGGGAAGAACGGGCACCACATATTTCCGCAATAAAGATCTATGGAAAACATTATGGATAGCAAAAGATGCCGGAAGGGCCAAACGAAAAGACACCGGATTGATAATCTCAGAAATCCTATAAGGACCAATAAACCGAGGCTTAAACTTAGGGGAAGAAACCTTCATAGGAACATGACGGGAAGACAACCAGACCAAATCCCCAACCCGAAGCCGGGAACCAACACACCGACGACGATTAGCAAAACGTTGCGCCTCCTCCTGAGACAAAACAAATTGTCCACCACATGAGCCCAAATCTGCTGCAACCTGTCAACCACAGAATCCACACCAAGATAATCAGAAGGCTCAACCTGCCCTGAAGAAAAACGAGGATGAAAACCAAAATTACAAAAAAAAGGCGAAACCAAGGTAGCCGAACTAGCCCGATTATTAAGGGCAAACTCGGCCAATGGCAAGAAAGCCACCCAATCATCCTGATCAGCAGACATGAAGCATCTCAAATAAGTTTCCAAAGTCTGATTGGTTCACTCGGTTTGGCCATTTGTCTGAGGATGAAATGCGGAAGAAAAAGACAAATCAATGCCCAGCTTAGCACAAAAGGCTCGCCAAAACCTAGAAACAAACTGGGAACCTCTGTCGGACACAATATTCTCCGGAATACCATGCAAACGAACCACATGCTGAAAAAACAATGGAACCAAATCAGAAGAGGAAGGCAACTTAGGCAAAGGCACCAAATGAACCATCTTAGAAAACCGGTCACAAACCATCCAGATAACCAACATCCTCTGGGAAACCGGAAGGTCTGAAATAAAATCCATAGAAATATGGCCTCTCAGGGACCGGCAAAGGCAAAAGCAACCCACTAGCGCGGGAACAACAAGGCTTAGCCCGCGCACAAGTCCCACAGGACTGCACAAAAGAACGCACATCCCGCGACAAAGAAGGCCACCAAAAAGACCTACCAACCAAATCTCTGGTACCAAAAATACCAGGATGACCAGCCAACACAGAACAATGAACCTCCGAAATCACCCTACTAGTCCATTTATCAGGAACAAACAGTTTCCCCACTGGACAGCGGTCAGGTTTGTCAGCCTGAAATTCCTGAAGAACCAGTCGTAGATCAGGGGAGATGGCAGAAAGAACCACCCCTTCCTTTAGAATGCCGACCGGTTCAAGGACCTCCGGAGAATCAGGCAAAAAGCTCCTAGAGAGGGCATCAGCTTTAATATTCTTAGAACCCGGAAGATACGAGACCACGAAATCAAAACGGGAGAAAAACAAAGACCATCGAGCCTGTCTAGGATTCAGCCGCTTGGCAGACTCGAGGTAAATCAGATTTTTATGATCGGTCAAAACCACAATACGATGCTTGGCTCCCTCAAGCCAATGTCGCTATTCCTCGAACGCCCACTTCATAGCCAACAACTCCCGATTGCCGACATCATAATTACGTTCAGCAGGCGAAAACTTTCGGGAAAAGAAGGCACATGGTTTCATCAAGGAACCATCAGAATTCCTCTGAGACAAAACGGCCCCTGCCCCAATCTCAGAAGCGTCAACCTCAACCTGAAATGGAAGAGAAACATCTGGCTGACGCAACACCGGAGCAGAAGTAAATCGGCGTTTAAGCTCCTGAAAGGCAGAGACAGCCGCAGAGGACAAATTCGTCACATCAGCGCCCTTTTTCGTCAAATCGGTCAGGGGTTTAACCACACTGGAGAAGTTAGCAATGAAACGGCGATAAAAATTAGCAAAGCCCAAAAATTTCTGAAGACTCTTCACGGACGTGGGCTGAATCCAATCATGAATGGCCTGAACCTTAACCGGATCCATCTCTATAGATGAGGGAGAAAAAATAAATCCCAAAAAAGAAACCTTCTGCACTCCAAAAAGACACTTAGACCCCTTCACAAACAAAGCATTGTCACGAAGGGTCTGAAAAACCATCCTGACCTGTTTCACATGAGACTCCCAATCATCGGAAAAAATCAAAATGTCATCCAAATATACAATCATGAATTTATCAAGATAATTCCGGAAGATATCATGCATGAAGGACTGAAAAACGGATGGAGCATTAGAGAGCCCGAAGGGCATCTGGCCCTCGGGCGTATTAAACGCAGTTTTCCATTCGTCACCCTGCTTAATACGAATAAGATTATATGCCCCTCGAAGGTCAATCTTAGTAAACCAACTAGCCCCCTTAATCCTAGCAAACAAACTGGAAAGCAAAGGCAAAGGGTATTGAAATTTGTCCGTGATCTTATTCAAGAGGCGATAATCAATACAAGGTCTCAAGGAGCCATCCTTCTTGGCAACAAAAAAAAATCCCGCTCCCAATGGTGAAGAAGATGGCCGAATATGCCCTTTCTCCAAAGACTCCTTAACATAACTCCGCATGGCGGTATGTTCAGGCACAGACAGGTTGAAAAGTCGGCCCTTAGGGAACTTACAACCTGGAATCAAGTCAATAGCACAATCACAGTCCCTATGCGGTGGAAGGGAACTGGACTTGGGCTCATTGAACACATCCTGAAAATCAGGCAAGAACTCTGGAATTTCAGAAGGGGGAGAAGAGGAGATTGACATCAAAGGAACGTCACCATGAACTCCCTGACAACCCCAACTAGTCACAGACATAGATTTCCAATCCAACACCGGATTATGTACCTGCAACCATGGAAAACCCAGCACAATAGCATCATGCAAATTATGCAACACCAAAAAGCGACAATCCTCCCGATGGGCTGGCGCCATGCACATGGTCACCTGTGTCCAAAACTGGGGTTTATTTTTTGCCAAAGGTAGCATCAATGCCCCTTAAAGGAATAGGGTTCTCCAAAGACTGCAAGGGGAAACCACAACGTCTAGCGAATTCAAAGTCCATTAAATTCAAAGCGGCGCCAGAATCTACAAACGCCATGACAGAAAATGACGACAATCAGCAGATCAATGTCAAAGATAACAGAAATTTAGGTTGTACGGTACCAATGGTAACTGAACTAGCGATTCTCTTAATACGCTTAGGGCAGACCGAAATGACATGAGAAGCATCGCCACAGTAGAAACACAACCCATTCTGACGTCTGAATCCCCGTCGTTCAGCTCCAGACAGAATCCTATCGCACTGCATAGGCTCAGTTATCTGCTCTGAGGACAACGCCACAGTGCGCACAACTCTGCGCTCACGCAGGCGCCGATCAATCTGAATGGCCAGAGACATAGAATCGCTCAGACCAATAGGCGTGGGAAACCCCACCATAACATCTTTAACAGATTCAGAAAGACCCTTTCTGAAAATTGCCGCCAAAGCATCCTCATTCCATTTAGTCAGCACCGACCATTTTCTAAATTTCTGACAATACAATTCTGCCGCTTCTTGACCCTGAAACAGGGTCAACAAGGTCTTCTCAGCATGATCCACAGAATTTGGTTCATCATATAATAACCCTAGAGCCTGAAAGAAGGCTTCTACATTAAGCAAGGCAGGATTCCCAGATTCCAGGGAAAATGCCCAATCCTGAGGATCACCACGAAGCAGGGAGATGACAATTTTAACCTGCTGAATGGGATCACCAGAAGAACGAGGTTTCAGAGCAAAAAAAAGTTTGCAGTTATTTTTAAAACTCAAAAATTTAGACCTGTCCCCAAAAAATAACTCAGGAGTAGGAATCCTAGGCTCTAAAACTGAAGTCTGAACAATATAATCGGAAATATCCTGTACCCTAGCAGCTAGTTGGTCTACACGAGAAGCTAATCCCTGAACATCCATGCTAGCACACAGCTCCTCAGTCACCCAGAGGAAAAGAGGGAAGGAAAGACAAAACAGACTACAGAAAAAAAATGGCTCAGGACTTTTCTTCCCTTCTTCTGAGATGCATTTAACTCATTGTTGGCCAGTTGTTATGATCCGGTGACCCTGGAGCAGCATGAGACTATCTCTGGAGTAGGTGGTACCTGTACACCTCGACACAGCCGGAGGACTAAATACCCCTAAAGATGGAAATGGGAAATCCTATCTTGCCTCAGAGAAGAGCCCCAAAGGATAGGCAGCCCCCCACAAATATTGACTGTGAGTTTAAAAGGAAATACGTACACAGGCAGAAAATACAGAGTTTAGCAAAAGAGGCCCTTCTAGCTAGATAGAAAGGATAGGACAGAGTTCTAAGCGATCAGTATTAAAACACTAGAAAAATCCACAGCAGAATATACTATATACTACATCTAACTAAAGACATAGGATGTATATCTGCATCTCCAGAGAAACCAGCATGACAGAAAAATCCAAACAAGTCAAAAGCTGGACAAAAACCCAATAGATTGCATTGCACATAAAAGCACACTGCATGCGTGCTACAAAGAACCAAACAGGGCATTTATCTTAGCTGAAATGACCACAGGGCAAGAGGAGCCAGACAGAGATGCAATCCCTCCAAGATACAATGGACAACTGGCAGGGATTGATGGATCCTACAAACCTAAATACCTAATAGAGCTGCAATAAGCAGAAACACCTGCCCTGGCCTATAATCCAGAGACCACTGCACTACCACTAACAACCACCGGAGGGAGCCCAAGAACAGAATTCACAACAGGTTTGCACTCAAAATCTCACAATACATGGCCCCATTCATTCTTTCATGTACACGGATCAGTCGTCCGTCCCTTTGCAGAGAAACAGCCCTAAAGCATGATGTTGCCACCCCCATGCTTCACAGTAGGTATGGTGTTCTTTGGATGCAACTCAGCATTCTGTCTTCTCCAAATACAACGAGTTTTGTTTCTACCAAACAGTTCTACTTTGGTTTCATCAGACCATATGACATGCTCCCAGTACTCTTCTGGATAATCCAAATGCTCTCTAGCAAACTTCAGATGGGCCCAGGACATGTACTGGCTTAAGCAGGGGGGCACGTCTGGCACTGCAGGATCTGAGTCTCTGGAGGCGTAGTGTGTTACTGATGGTAGCCTTTGTTACAGTGGTTCCAGCTCTATGCAGGTCATTCACTAGGACAGTGGAGCCTCTTAAAAAAGAAGAAGTTACAGGTCTGTGAGAGCCAGAAATATTGCATGTTTTTAGGTGACCAAATACTTCTTTTCCACGATATTTTGCTAAATAAATTTTGCCAAATCAGACAAGGTGATTTTCTGGATTTGTTTTCTCATTTTGACTCTCATAGTTGTGGTCTACCTATGATGTCAATTACAGGCCTCTCTCATCTTTTTAAGTGGGAGAACTTGCACAATTGGTGGCTGACTAAATACTTTTTTCCCCACTGTAACTATACAGTCTTTTATTAACAGATTCACTTATCATGGCTTCGCTGTCCATCACTCTCTCTGGGGGTCCGGAGGGTAATGGGATGCCAGACGAGGTCAGTGAAGGGTCTTCAGGCGTTCCTGCCCAATACACGGTCCCGCTTCTGGCAGCAGCGGGCGGTCCCTGGTTTTGCCCGCTGAGCCCTTAGTCCATTTAACTTCGGAGCAGAAAGATAGAGCTCTCCGCAAGAATCCACTCGGCACGTGTGTCCCTGAGCATCCGCCGTCACGTGAATGGCTGCGCTGCAATGCTCTGCCGGCGTGCACTCCTCTGTGTGCCAGCCGGCGCCTGGATGTCAGCGCTGCGATGCTCTGTCTCATGCGCGTTCCCCTGCGCAACCGTCAATATGGGCGAGTCTCTCACGCGGCCGCTCTGTCGCTGCATGCTGTGGCCTACCCCTCTCCTTGCTGCAGCCGCTGTCCGCTCCTGCTCAGCGTTCTGGCGGGAAGCCCCCTTCAGTTCCCACGCAATCCCTTTTTTCTCACATCGCCAATGAATGCCCCCTTCACCCTGGTTACCAGCTAGCTCCATCTGCAATCTCGTTCCCTCCAGGAACAGGAGGTTCAGCCCCAACAGTTCCGGACCCGGCACTTCAGCAGCCCTGGCAACCCGGTCCTCCCTTCTACACTGCAGTTCTGCAATTTTTTTTGCCCCTAAATACTGGTTTGTCATATCATTTATACATTTTTTTTCTTTATTTTGGATATAACCAGTGAAAACTTGTGTTATTTTTTTTGTCATGATATAAGTTATTGCACAAATCCCCTCTATATGACATTCATAATTGTATTATGGGGAAAGCTGCGGTCTCACCTCTGCACTGAGACTCCCAGTGTGGGAATTAAGAACTGATAAGGAACAGATGCTGGGGCATTGTAAGCCATTCATCGCTCCACTCTTGACTCTCTGTTTAGTAGTACATTAGTAATGAGATGTATAGTCTGAGCCTGGTCATGAAAACAGGAGTTACTCACCATAATAAATGGTATTTGCTACACAGTAGTGTGGAAAATATATAACACACATGCCCAAATAGTAGACGCGGATGTCCTGCCAGAACCTCAGATCAGTTCGAGTCCCTTTGTTACTGTATAAGGAAAGCATAATCATGAGTAGAATATGGTAGAAGCTGCAAAACCACAAATTCATGCTTCGTTTTGGGTTTTTAATGGAGTAAAAGTATAGTTTTCAAGCATTTTATGTCTACACCAATTCATTATGGGTTTTGTGTCATTTTTACAATAGGCTTTCAGCACTTGTCATTTTAGGTTTCCTTCACACCATGGGTGTAGTTTTCATTAATCAGACGTTTTCAGCCAAATCATCATTGCAAAATTTTGCCACAATTGTACTCCAGTGCACTAGTGGAATGCAAAATTAGTAATTTTTTTTGTGCCATTAAAGGGAACCTGTCACCTGAATTTGGCGGGACCAGTTTTGGGTCATATGGGCGGGGGTTTTGGGGTGTTTGATTCACCCTTTCCTTACCCGCTGGCTGCATGCTGGCTGCAATATTGGATTGAAGTTCATTCTCTGTCCTCCGGAGTACACGCCAGCGCAAGGCAATATTGCCTTGCGCTGGCGTGTACTCCGGAGGACAGAGAATGAACTTCAATCCAATATTGCAGCCAGCATGCAGCCAGCGGGTAAGGAAAGGGTGAATCAAACACCCCAAAACCCCGCCCATATGACCCAAAACTGGTCCCGCCAAATTCAGGTGACAGGTTCCCTTTAATGCTTAAATGCAACAGTTCAAAGTTTATTCAAAGGATCCTTTTCTCTAACAAGGCACGAATAGAATAAAAGAGGAATAAAAGAATGCGCCAATATTATAAATTTGGTACAAAAAGAAGTATAAGATAAAACAAATGACAAAGAAACCGAACAACGGCAGCATGAATAAGACAGCGGCTGCACTATTTCCACCAGGTATGATTTACTAAAAACCCTGTAGAGTTTCAGAAGAAACTTTCTTTGTAAAGCCGGCCATTGACTATGTGTCTTGGATGACTTGTCTGATGCGGGCCCCAGCCGGCCAATACACTACCTACCAATACAAGGAGAAACTTGTCAGTCAATTGAAGCGGAGTGGTGAGACGCCTCCGGGGACCACCTAGGACTAGTCATCCAAGACAAAGTCTCCAGATGACTTTTTAAAGAATGTTTAACGAAACGCAGCAGCACTTCATAGTGAAACATACCTGAAATGAATCTGTTGAAGAGTTCACTTTGAAAATGAAAACTCCAAATGAGGAATTGGGGTCTTAATGTACATGATAATATATGCATTGCTTTTGTACCCTCAGCATAATCTTCAGTCATAAGAAATCTCCAATATCAATGCCACCCCCACCCCCCGACAATCATCATAGCTGTACCCTGATGTCTCCTAGAACACGGGATTGGACAGGTTGGATTTTAAAGTGTCCAGGCCTTCAATTCTCTGAGATATGTAGAGTGAGCTTTGTCTGTAGGTCATTTACCTTCACAGAAATAATATACTCAATAGAGTGCATACACTTCTATGTGTGGCTGTTAGAGACGAGGAAATCGATTCGTAGGACCTTTGTTCCATTGGCCAAATCAATGGTATGTGGCCGCCTGACAGGAGACCTGCAAACCTTCTCCTACCTGCAGGAATTCTCAGCACCTGATTAGTATTCCCTCACTGTGCATCAGCACACTGCAATTAATGATTAGAAGAATTCCACTAATAAACGTAAAAACCTTCCAACCACGACAAGGTGACCTCATATGGATAGTTCCTAGCTCCAATAACTCATCTCTCTATATGCCCAGGCAGACCTCAAATTATAGGGGAAAGAGATAGAAACCAGACTTAGTTTTTAATAAAAAGCTTTTGGGGAAAGATAGGTGGATCTCCTGATTAGCAGAAAAGATAGGTGGATCTCCTGATTAGCAGACTTGGTGAGACGTCATGTGTGTGTCAAACAACAACGTCACGCTGGTTCTACCAAGCAGAAGAGGCACCAGGGATTATGAAAGGAAGCAGTTGGTTTGCTGGGCTCTCATCTGGCGGCCACGGACAACTGACGTGGCCAAAGGACCGAGGTTCTGCTAATCAATTTGCTCTTGTCTAGTGGCTGCATCTCCTGACTGAAGTTCATGAGTGACTTTGAAGTGGCGCAGCCATAAGATTCATTGGTCTGTATGCTTGGGTCCTAGGATCTCAATCTCCTTCTTGATATGTGGAATAACCTGAATGTTACATGCTGTCAGATACACTGTAATCTATCCAATTTCCATGATTCTCAATACTCTATGATTGGGATCTACATCCTACTAGTGCGCACCCATTAAATATCCAGAGTGTTGACCATCGTCCTATTACTAGGCTCTTAATCTATCCATCTTGCCATACATAAGGTAGACACCATGGGCCCAATTCATTTAGACTAGCTGTCTAAATGAAGGAACCGCTGGAATAAGATGAGTTGGGTGCATCTTACAACTGTTGTGCATCTCCGCCAGAAATAAAGTGTTATACCTTATGACGAATTTGCAGGAATAGCTTCACCATGTCCTCTCTCGTCCCAGTACTGTGCACTTTGGCGAAGGTGACCGAGACTGGTGTAAAAATGTAAAAAAGTCGCAAAATTTTGACAATTCCCATCAAGTGAAATTTATTACCCCCAGCAGCGTTTCGGTTTCAGTCATGGAGCGGCGCCGCTGCGTGTTCTTGCACCACTCTTAGTATACAGAGCGGCAGCTGTAACTGCGTCCCCAGCCCCAGCCGGCCCCAATGCAGAGCAAGTGTCAGTCAGGACCGCTATGAGAAGACAAAGCGGTGACTGATCCCACCCTGGTGTCAAAACTGAAATGCTGCTGGGGGTAATAAAGTTAATTTCTGCCAACAGCGTTCGGCTAAGCCCAGGCACCGGGCAGGTTAGTGACGCTATTAACCTGGGGATTAACCCCATATCTGTAGGTTAATAGTGTTTTTTTCTGGTGATAGGTTTCTTTAAAAGTGAATGGTTTGGCCATGTGCATGGGATGGGGACATGGTTTAAATGTCCAAATTTTGCATCTTAAATAATGGTTATTTAATATGTACAATGTTCTCATGTTATTTTTCTGACAGGTGCAGTAAAGTGTATGATCATAGCTCTTGTGGTGCAGTTTTTCGTATTAGGGGTACTTGGCTTAGGAACATTGAAAAAACTAGCCTAAGCAATTGGCAACAATGCTGGAAAGTGTCAATCTACCCCGTCCTTCATAGAATACTGACAATGGCTTATCTCTCACAAGAACATAAAAATGATCAAGTTGAAATGAAACATAACTGATCAAATATGCAAATTCAGAGAGGAAGAGGGCTTGAACTCTAGTGCCACCTATTGGAAGCAGCAATCCTAAGGTCACATTCACACGTTCAGTATTTGGTCGGTATTTGTAAGCCAAAACCAGGAGTGGAACAATCAGAGGGAAAGTATAATAGAAAAGCGTGCACCACTTCTGCATTTAGAAATAGGGATGTAAAATACTACACGCAGCATAAAAGTCAATATTGACCCTTTAACAAGCCCTGCCACATGACTTAGGATAAAAGCCAAACCAGAATCTCATTTTGCAGAGACGTGTTTCGTGGTGTTGCCTCTCCTCGGTGGAAATCATGAAATCTTATTTGGCTGTAGAAAAATCTGACAAGAGTCTAAGGGGTAACGTCTCCAGTCAACGTTTTTCCTGACATCGGCCATTAATGGACACTTGAGAGGACCCTATAGACGTAAAACTGTCTGGTGTGTATGGGGTGCATAAAGGTGACCATGTACAAACAAAATCTGGCTCATTTGGAGGTCTATTCTGACTCCCCCATACACATGAGCAATCGGCTCAGCTGAGTATTTACATATTCAAAGGTGAGAAGGGAGAAAGTCCCTGCCAAATAGCTATGGCAGTGGCTTACCTCTTGAAGAACAAAAGGGTCAGGTGATAAAGTTGAAAAAATGCTCCTTATCTCCCTCTGACATCATCTGTCAGTGGAGAGTCAGGAGACCCTCATAAATATTAGACGGTCTGCTGATCCCGCTAATATCGGCAGGTTAGGTTGACTTTAGTCTTTGTGTATGGGGGACTCTATTTTCTTGAGATCCCTGCCAAACTCCATAGATAAACAATAAGTGATCTCCTCTATATGATATGTCTGTTTCTGGGAAGGAACTTGAGACTCAGAGTGTGGACAAACCATCTCTGGCATATGAGCGAGGTTCCTTCCCTGAAACTAGAAAAAAAAAACCTTCCATCTCTATAGACCCTGTTGTTCCTGTTACACAATTTACATGTCTTCATCATCTACATGCCAGACGTAATTCCTAATCCCTGACTCAGCTGCAATGTACAGCAGTAGCACAATAGACAGCTGCAAATCCGCCTATGCAATGCTGAGGAGTCGTCTTATGCTCACTCAAAGGTTTTTTTTCATTAGTGGAAAACTTTGGAAAGCCAAACACTTGTGATAAGCTACTGAAATAAGGGTCTGACAGCGGCGTATCTCTTCTCCGATGCTGCACAAAAATTGTGGAGACGTCCAATGTCGGATCAAAACAAGAAAAAAATCCAGCTTCCAAAAATAATCCAATTTATTGAGAGTAAACTGCTATGTCCAAAAAACGTGGTGAACGTGATGACTGCACGGTATCCGAGCTTCCCCACAGCACATGCCTAGCAGGTGAGCTGGTTTCATTTTTTTTTTCTTTCTAATGTCGGATCAAACCTGGCAATAAAAATCTCAGGGTCTGTGATAAAAACAGACCGCACTTGGATGACATATGTTCACCCCACATCAATAAATATTGTGTTAATTTACAAGACCATACAGCGTTGTGGATGGAGTTTTCAAACATATAAAGGGTAACGTTTCTCCTTATGGAGAGTGACATACCAGCTCTGGCTTGTCAAGTTAAGGAGGCTTATTCACCGTGCAATGCTCCTCTGGGAAATATAATATGCAAATTGCCTCTTCAGAGAAAAAGAGGACTTAAACTCTATAGCGCCACCTGTTGGAAGTAGCGATCCTACAAGTCACAATCAACCCTTTAACGAGTTGTGCAATATGACTTAGGATAAAAGCCAAATCAGTATCTCAGTTCGCAGACACGGTGTTTCGGGCTGTTGGCCATCGTCAGTGCGAAGCATGAGAACTAATTTGGCTAGGTGAGAGGCTCTGGACTGGGGTCTAACGGGTAACTTTTCTCCTTATGATTGCTACTTCCAACAGGTGGCGCTATAGAGTTTAAGTCCTCTTTTTCTCTGAAGAGGCAATTTGCATATTATATTTCCCAGAGGAGCATTGCACGGCGAATAAGCCTCCTTATCTTGACAAGCCAGAGATGGTATGTCACTCTCCATAAGGAGAATCGTTACCCCTTAGACCCCAGTCCATAGCCTCTCATCTAGCCAAATCAGTTCTCATGCTTCACACTGATGAGGGCCAACAGCCTGAAACACCGTGTCTGCGAATTGAGATACTGATTTGGCTTTTATCTTAAGTCAGATTGCACGACTCGTTAAAGGGTTGATTGTGACTTGTAGGATCGCTACTTCCAACAGGAGTCGCTATAGAGTTTAAGTCCTCCTTTTTTTCTTTGAAGAGGCAATTTGCAAACATATAAAGGAATACATTTGTGGAGAACAATTTTTAATTCATAACACGTCAATTTTTTAGCTGATTTTTACGTTAGATTGGGCAAAAATCCATTGCAAATTCAGGGCTGAATCAGATTGTACCACACAGATTTTGCTGAAAATTTATGGCAAAATCTTGCATTGGAATATATCCACCATGGTTGACCATACATGGACAAAAATTTTAAAATTGTTAAACATAATTGTGTTGTATGAAATAATTTAGAGATTTTGGAAAATCTCCATATAATTAGTACAACCTCTTTTTCTCAGTGCAGATCTGTTGACGATCAACAACTTTCCAGGAGGATAAGGTCCCATGGTGTGCCTGCCACGTGTACTCATGAAATGAGTGTATGGCTTTTAGGGCACTTTTTGTAGGTCCTAGGGATGTGACAGGATATTGGCAAAAGTAAGGGTATGTTTACACTGAGTTTGTTGTTGAGTAGGTTTTGGAGCATAAAACTCTCCAAATCCTCCTCAAAAAGTTGGAGGTTCTTCAGTTTTTCCTCCAAAAACAGTGCAAAAAGACTCCATGTGCACAATTGTCATACTGGGGAGCCAAGGGCCCACCAGTAAGAAACCCCAGGGTCCCACGTTTCAACTACATGCAAATGTGATATTACCCTCAAACACAAATATATATAACAACTAGATGGTGGCCCGATTGTAACGCATCGGGTATTCTAGAATATGTATGTAGTTTACAGCCACGTAGTATATAGCACAGCCACGTAGTATATTGCTCAGCCACGTAGTATATAGCACAGCCACGTAGTATATAGCACAGCCACGTAGTATATAGCACAGCCACGTAGTATATTGCCCAGCCACGTAGTATATAGCACAGCTACGTAGTATATTGCCCAGCTACGTAGTATATAGCACAGAGACATAGTATATAACACAGGCCATGTAATATAGAGCACGGCGATGTAGTATTTTGCCCAGCCACGTAATATATACCACAGCCACGTAGTATATAGCACAGCCCATATAGTATATAGCACAGAGATGTAGTATATAACACAGCCCACGCAGTATCTAACACAGCCCACGAAGTATATAGCAATGTGGGCCCCATATACGTGTTAAAAAAATAATTAAAATAAAAAATAGTGATATACTCACCCTCCGTTGGCCTCCCGGATCCAGCCGAGGCATTTACCGATGCTCCTCGTGACGCTCCAGTCCCAAGAGTGGATTGCAGTCTCGTGAGACCGCAATGCATGGACCGGTCACCGGAGCGTTGCGAGGGGCGGGAAAGGCCTCGGCTGGATCCGGGGGCCCACGGAAGGTGAGTATATAATGATTTTTTATTTTTTTATTATTTTTAACATTAGATCTTTTTACTATTGATGCTGCATAGGCAGCATCAATAGTAAAAAGTTGGTCACACAGGGTTAATAGCAGCTTTAACGGAGTGCGTTACACCGCAGCATAACACGGTGTAACACAGCCATTAACCCCGTGTGAGCGCTGACTGGGGGGGAGTATGGAGCGGGCACTGATGGCAGGGGAGTAGGGAGCGGCCATTTTGCTGCCGGACTGTGCCCGTCGCTGATTGGTCGTGGCCGTTTTGCCATGACCAATCAGTGACTTGGGATTTCCGTAACAGAAAGAAAGAAGGACAGACAGAAAGACGGAAGTGACCCTTAGACAATTATATAGTAGATGACCTGGATAGATGGTTAAATGAATAAGATGCTGCTTCTGTCAGTATATAGTGATTCAAGTATGTTGTGCCAAGTACCGCTCATATAAGAGGGTGGTGGCCCACTGGAGTATTCTCCTGTTCTCCAGTGGGCCAGTCCAAGCCTGATGTGCACCTAGGTTTATCTAAAAACCCATTGGTTTTCTGGCTTTGGGAAATCCCGTCCCCTGACTGCGGTTTTATTTTTTAGAAAAAGTAAACTGTACTTTACTCACACTCCCTGGTTCCGCCATTGCTCCCGATGTCTGTTATTGTCTTCAGCGCTAACACCACATCAACATCTCTGCCGCCAATCAGTGAGCTCTGACTTGCTTGACAGCAAGAACCGCTGAGCTCACTGATTGGCTGCAGCGCTGGTCACATGACATCAGCGCTGCAGACAATAATAGACATGGGGAGCAGCGGTGGAGACTCGGCTCTGGATCTGGGAGGGTGAGTAAAGACAACTTGGTTTTTTAAAACAAATCGCAGCCGGAGAACAAGAGATTTCTGAAACCAGAGAACCCTTTAAAAATATATTATCTGCACCTCTACGCTCTAATAAAAGTCAATGATGAAAATGGAGCTGGTGTAAGTGAATATTGCTATTTTGCTTCCCTATTTCATTTTCTGTTGAATTAGTTCTGAACACAGTCTGTTCTAGTCTCAGGTTCCTTGTTGGCAAAGGTCAAAGGTTAAGAGTCTTTGTGATAAGGTTTTTATCAGCAGAGAGCACTGCAAGACCTGGAGCCCGAAGGTCGCCCAATTCTCAGAGTTTAAGATTCCTAACAAAACAAAATCCTGGACTGTGTGGAGAGGGTGTGAGGGTGACAGTGTCACTCAGTGCCCCAGGGGGTGCCTGGATCCTGGCAGGAAAAGCAAATTCTGTAATAATGCTGTTTTCTTTAAATGGAGGAACCATGCCCCAGAGACTCGCCCTTCTGCATTACTATTAGATGAGGCAATCACCCGTGTAGCCTTCTGTCTATATGCATGCTATACATGAGAACCTGAGTGAGAAACTATCCAGATCTATGACGGTCCTGGTAGCAGATAACCAACCTATTTGGCCGGCTGGATTGTGCATATTTACTCAGGCTTTTGGCAAATAACATACTTCCCCTATACGAATTCCCAGAGTCCCCTCTGATGCACTTATGATCATGTTATCAACCCAATCTGGCACACAGGATTTGGCCATGGTGGCGGGGAGCTTACACCCCACTGGTCCCGGAGCAAAGTCTACAGCTCCTTTAAGTACCATGTAGTTGAGGCACCATTAGCATCTAGCAGCAAGAGTTAAAAAAGATAATCCTAATAGGTATGCACAATATTTTGCAAGAGGCTGTCCGGAGCTAGGCTACAAGTCTGCAGTCACTCTATGTAGATTCTCCGATGCAGGGAGCCACGGGTGAATGACTGCAAGTATAAGTGTTATGTATAGCAGGCTCAACTGGTGAGGTGGATCCTCCAAGCCAAAGGTCCGGGTGGGCAAAATGGCCATAGGTGCTAGATGGAACACGGACACATAGAATGCAAAGTAAAAATGTAATAAAGTCCTGGAAACCACAGACAGATAGCAGAGTTACTGAACACCTCTGGCAGACTGCAGAGTTACTGAAGAACGTAGGCAAAAAGGAGGCATCATGGAGACGTGGACAAGTAGCAGGCAAAACTACGGAGTAACAAGAAAGTCTATTACCAAGGAAGCCACACACTGCCAGGAAGAGGTCCTGAAAACCGCAGGCGGACATGTAGAAGAGGTCTAAGATGACCAGTGACAGGTAGCAGAAAGGACTCCAGAAAATCTAGAAAGTCTGAATACCTTGGAAGCTGCAGACAGCCATGAAGACGTTCTGGAAACAGCAGGCAGGTTGATACTGCAAACCGCAGGCAGGTAGGTCCTTCACTAACTGGTAGCAAGGGTTCTGGATACCACAGAAAAGTAGACAATTTCCTCCACAGACAGGTAGCAAGGTTATTGGAAACCACAGACAAGTAAATCAGTGACTGGTATCCCACTAGAAACCACAGACAAGCAGGAGACATCTTCATGACTGTGGTCTGGAACTATGGTCTGGAACTATGCACAGACAACAAAGAGAGTTACTACTAGTCTCAAAGCAATACCAAGAAGCATGTGTGAGTCTAAGAAGTTCATTACATAAGAGCACGCCAGGATACTTGCAAAGTCTGACATGGAGCACAAGAAAATCAAATGAAGCAGGTCATGTACATAACAGTAAGGTTTGCATACATTCGATCACATGCCGACTAGACATGTGTGGTCCCGCTTAATGCAGGTTTTTTGAGTGGGGCCTGACATGTCTAGTGGGAATGTGTCTCTGCAAGTATGCAAATCGCAGTGCGTGCACCGTGTGGATTCACAGGTCTGCATTCACATAGAGTGATTGGAGACTTGTAGCCAAAGGCCGGACAATAGTTGTTGGCCAAACAAACTTGGTTCGGTTATCAGCTATTCCTCCCGACTTCCACATACATATGTATGCTCAGTTCGGCCGAGTGTGAATGTATTTTCACTAGAGAGATGCCGCAACCAAGCTCCTCTGTCAGTTAATCATCTTGAGAACTAAGGGAGTATTTACACTGCACCACTATAGGGCACATTTTTACTGCACAATGTGCTGCTGACAAGCATGATTTTTTTAAGCAATCTTAAAGGGGCTGTGCATTACCTGGACAACCCTTTTATAATGAAGTAATCCCCCCATGTAAAAAAAAACACCATACACTCTCCTCCTGCATTGGCGCTGCTCCAGCGATGTCGGCTCTGGAAATTGCATGACATTGTTAAGCCACGTGAGCCCTGCGGGAACTATTGGGCTGCTGTGGTCTTGCTACTTCTGGTAGCCGGAGGTTCGTCTGAAGGCCTGAACCTTGGACTGCCAATCAACGGTCGTTTATTAGCCACCTTCCGTGTAGTTTAATCCTCCCTCAATGGGCTTTCCAGATTTAGAAAAACGGGTCCAAAACGTTTTCTGTGATGTAAAATAACATGATATAGTACTCATCCTCTCTTGTTCCAGCACCGGCTCCCTGCCGCTACTCCTCTCTCAGTGTTTTTGCAGACGCGGTTATGTGAGCTGTCTATGTGAAGGCACTGTTGCAGCCAATACACTGAGACCAGTGTATCAGCTGGGATCTGGAACTGGAACCAGGTAGGGTAATTACTATCTGATTTTGATAGTTTACATCACAGGAAAAGTTTAGGATGCACTTTTTTAAAAGTGGAACACCGCCTTAAGAATCTTGGGTTGAAATTTAACACGATCCTTCTTCCTCCAGTCTCTTCTAAAGGTTAAATTTGGGAGGCCCCATACAGATAAGAAAGTCAGTTGGTCCTGACTGTGTATGGGCACCTTTACAGTAGTATATGCTATTAAATGTAAGAAAAGAGCTATTTTCTTTAATGGGCCCGACAGCCAATTTTCTGAAATGTACTCAAAAAAATGTTCGCTGCCTTCTTCCCACTTTTCTTGGAGGCTCACACATAGACTTTGTACTCAACAGGATACAACAATGATCTCTGGAGAAAGCTTCACTCAATTTCTAGTCTATGCCAACTATCAAGGGCATTCATACCGTAGAGCAGTGGTGGGGATTCATTTTTCTGCCAAGGGCCATTTGGATATTTGTACCATCCTTCGGGGGCCATACAAACTCCACCCACAAAGCACATCCTGACTCTGGTACTGGTTTCAGGACATAATCTTTCATTGCATGCCCTTCAGTGTTCAGTAGTGAACACTGCGTGTGTGTGCTAACAGAGCAAGAAGAAATTAATGAGCTGTCAAAATATTAATGGCAATCAAAATACAGCTCCTGCCCAAGAATTCGGTCCCTGAGAATCTGCCCGGGGGCCTGATAAAAGATCATTGAGGGCCGTAAATGGCCCTGGGGCCTGATGTTCCCCACCCCTGCCATAGAGAAACACCATGTGTTATGCTACGGTCTCCTTGACAGGGCTCAGTCCTGGTTGCGCCTATGGAGCGCCCCCACTGCCGCAGGGCCGAGGGGTACCCGGTACCGGGCCTCTGAGTCTCTGTTCTGGGGTTGTCACGGTGGCTAGACCCGGTCCGTGACCCTGCTGAGGGGCGTCCAATGGAAGGTGTGGATGGTGATGATGTTGTGGTGGTGCGGTGCAGGTCGCAGTAAATAACAAGGACACCAGGTTGCAGTCTCTTTACCTCTTTACTGAAGGCTTCAGGATCCTCAGTCCGGAATACGGTTAACCGGGCTGCGCAAGTCCGGCCGGTCCGATGGCACCTCCAGGGTTCCCTTTGCAGGTGGAAATCTGTGCCTACCTTCTAGCGCTTGTGTGTTGTGGTCCTCCCCTGCTGTGCTTACGGGATAGTCCCCACAACTGTTGTGTCTGTTTCTGAAGTTCCCTCACAACTCGATTATGATGTTCTGCTTCGTCCCCCAGATGATATGGCTAGGATGCACCCGTATGACGGGTAGGCTCGGAGGTCTTCCGGGACCCTAGAGTCGCCCCTCTCCAAATGTTGCCCCCTATGTCTTCTTAGGTGATTTGAGTGAGACAGCCCGCCTATAACTGACTGTCCTGCCGTAGGTTTGAAGTAAGGCCTGGAGCTCTATACTTCCTCGGCGTTCCGGCCACCGGCTGCGCGCCTCAGTAGGATGTCGCCTCGACTTACAGCACGACTCCTACTGGTGTTTCTCCTTGTTGCGTTGATCTCATTTCTCACTCAGCACAATAAACCTCGCTTCTTGTCCTTTCTTGGGGTACCGCTGCAACGAAGTGCAGGCGCGGTCCTGTAACGTTCTTTCTGTTCGCTAGGCCTCTGTCAGGATCCCACCCCTGACAGGGACCCCCCTGAAACTTCCCCTGCAACACCCTCTGCCACAGGATGTTGCCTGGTTCCAACCCAGTCAGCTTCTGACTAACTTCCTACCTAACCCCCAGTTTTACCAGATTGTGAGGAGTGGCCTAATACATAGCACCCTTAGCTCCCCCTGGAGGCCAGACTGTGAAGTGTATTGGTGTCTGTGATACCTGGTCAGGTGAACTCCTTCAGTGCCATCAGACGTACCATAGCCCCCCTTAGCGGCGGAGCATCAGTACTGCAACGACCAAGACTCTGGGGCGCTGCACTCCCCCCCGGTTAAATCCAGTACTCCTGGACTGGGAAGCAAACAACAATACATGTCAGCAAAAAGTCATACAATTTTGAAATGCAATAACAATAAGTACATTTTAACAGAGCTTCCCTTTATGGGAGGTGAGGACACTTGAACGTTACAAACATGGTTAAATACTTTAAATAACATACTATAAATAACTTTTTCTTACCCAACCGGGTATTCTACTAAGCGCAAATTTTTGAACAATAATTTAACGTTGCCTTTAAGGACGTACACACTGAATCCACTAAAGACCTTCTTATAAAACACTATAAGGCTAATCAACTTTTCTTCATTTTCCACCTTTATATCTGCAGGACCGCCTGTCTATCTGCCCCAGGCCTACTGCCTCTCGTTCTGTTGCAGGACCGCCCCTTTCCGCCTGGGCCTACTGCCTTTCTGCTACTATACACAGTATAGAACTTATCAACCTTCTCTCAGTTCAAGATCACTGAGCCATCTCGGTATGGCTCCTAGGAGGACTCACCGACTAACCCCAAGTCAGGTTGTAGCAGCAAGAAGACACATAAAAGGACGGATAGTTAACTATATACAAATAATGAAGCATTCTTGATTACTCAATTTCTGGCTGCCCCCACCGAGGCTTTACCTGGCAGGTGGCCCTCTGCGGCCCAGGCAGGCCAGACTCCAAGTCTACTCCCGATGCCAGGTGTACCCCATGGGTTCGGGTCTTCGGGTCGTGCGCTGCGATGAGTGTCTGCGTGGGTCGATGGATGATACTGGCGGCGGCAGAGGCTGCAGCAGCGGCTTCAGCGGCAAGCTCCTCCCCCTCAGTTTGGGATACCACCAGAACGGGTGTACAGCGCTGCATATCCCGGGCCCACCAGCTGCTTCCCTTTAGACACCGGCGATACGTCACCACATCCCCCGGCTTCAGGAGGGACTTGGTGCCGTCTCCACACAGGCAGGGCTCCACTTTGTCCCGGGTGATGCGGACCCTCAGGGCTGTTCCAATCTCCTGCACGAAGCCCTTCCCTTCCTGGGGCTGGTAGACGATTACGACGCCCCATTTCGGCATGGAGCCCTCCAGCAGCTCACCACGCGCATCCCGCTCCACTTCCCGCTGGAACTCCGCAACCAGGTGGTTCCTGTATTCTCCCCAAGGGAAGGGCCCCAGGTCTGGCCCCCCCGGTACTTTGGGACCAGGCGGCGGGAACGCTGGGGCACCAGTGGTCGCAGCGGCGGCCGGGTCTGGTGCAGAGGTGGGTCGGCCTCCCTGGGGGTCACGGCACTCAGCACCCCTACTTGGGGTAACTCCTCTGGCGCCACTCCACTCTCCTGAGGGAGGCACACGGGCTGGGGACCGTGCAGGCAAAGGATGCCCCATCGACAGCTCCCACGGGTCCAAATCCTCCAGCGGGGGCATATCAGAATAATCCTCCGGTGACGGGTATCGATGCGGGGCCATCCTTTTCCGCAGGCCTTCTCTGGTCTCTAGTCCTACCTCATCTGAGTCATAGTTTAGTTTCTTCGGTCTCCGCCATAGAGGATCAGGAGGCGGATCTCCCATGCTGACGGGCACGTCCTCAGGACACAGAAATATTCAGACTGGGCGGCCATTGCCTTTCGCGCTCTCCAGCTCAGGTACGCCCACTCCACACCCTTCTTCTTCTCCTGCGCTTCTCGGAGTGCTATAATGGCGGCGGTTTTGGCGGGCATTGTTGGCGGCAGCGGCAATGCACAGTCTTTGCAATAAGACACAGTCCAAGCACAATAATTCACAGTTCCAAGGCACACATGACCTGATTCTTCAGGCGTAAGTAGATCCTGTTCGTGACGCCAAGTTGGAGTGCCCCCACTGCCGCAGGGCCGAGGGGTACCCGGTACCGGGCCTCTGAGTCTCTGTTCTGGGGTTGTCACGGTGGCTAGACCCGGTCCGTGACCCTGCTGAGGGGCGTCCAATGGAAGGTGTGGATGGTGATGATGTTGTGGTGGTGCGGTGCAGGTCGCAGTAAATAACGAGGACACCAGGTTGCAGTCTCTTTACCTCTTTACTGAAGGCTTCAGGATCCTCAGTCCGGAATACGGTTAACCGGGCTGCGCAAGTCCGGCCGGTCCGATGGCACCTCCAGGGTTCCCTTTGCAGGTGGAAATCTGTGCCTACCTTCTAGCGCTTGTGTGTTGTGGTCCTCCCCTGCTGAGCTTACGGGATAGTCCCCACAACTGTTGTGTCTGTTTCTGAAGTTCCCTCACAACTCGATTATGATGTTCTGCTTCGTCTGTTGTGAATTCTGTTGTGGGTTCTGCTCTTGGTCTCCCTCCGGTGGTTATAAGTGGTAGTGCTGCTGTTTGTCCTTCACAGCAGTCATCAGGTGCTTCCACTTTGGAAGGGGCTATTTAGTCTGGCTTCACCCTTTAGTGAGTGCCAGTTGTCCATTGTTTTTCTGGAGGATTCACATCTCTGCTTGGTTTCTCCTGCTGGATTGTCCAAATCATCAAAGGTAAGTCCTGGCTTTGTTTTTTGCAGTCCACATGCGGTGGACTTTATAGTTCAGTGAATTGCTACGTTTTTTCTTGTCCAGCTTTGTCTGTGTAAGGATTTATTCAGCCAAGCTGGAAGCTCTGGAGTCGCAGAGTTACCCTCCATGCCTTTAGTTAGGTGTGGAGATTTTTGTATTCTCTGTGGTGGATTTTGTAGTATTTTAATACTGACCGCACAGTACTCTGTCCTGTCTTTTCTTTCTAGGTAGCGTGGCCTCCTTTGCTAAATTCTGTTTTCAGTCTGCGTTTGTAATTTCCCTCTCCTCTCACAGTCAATATTTGTGGGGGGCTGTCTTTCCTTTGGGGATTTTCTCTGAGGCAAGATAGTTTTCCTGTTTCTTTCTTTAGGGGTAATTAGTCCTCCGGCTGTGACGAGGTGTCGAGGGAGTGACAGGAACATCCCACAGCTACTTATAGTTGCGGTGTTAAGTTCAGGATCTGCGGTCAGTATAGAGGCCACCTACTCCAGAGCTCGTCCATGCTGCTCCTAGGCCACCAGATCATAACAGTACAACTGGCCAACAATGAGTTAAAAGCATCTCAAAAGAAGGGAAAGAAAGTGCTGAGCCATTTATTTTTCTGTACTCTGTTGTGTTTTTTTTTCCCTCTTCACCTCTGGGTGGCTCAAGAGTTAGGCGCTGACATGGATGTTCAGGGACTTGCTTCTCGGGTGGATCAACTTGCTGCTAGAGTACAGGGTATTTCTGATTATATCGTGCATACTCCTGTTTTAGAGCCTAGAATTCCTACCCCCGATCTGTTTTTTGGGGACAGGTCTAAATTTCTGAGCTTTAAAAATAACTGTAAACTGTTTTTTGCTCTGAAGCCCCGTTCCTCTGGTGATCCCATCCAGCAGGTTAAAATTGTCATATCTCTGTTGCGTGGCGACCCCCAGGATTGGGCATTTGCCCTGGAACCTGGGAATCCGGCGTTGCTTAATGTAGACACCTTTTTTCAGGCGCTTGGGTTATTGTATGATGAACCTAATTCTGTGGATCATGCTGAGAAAACCTTGTTGGCCCTGTGTCAGGGTCAAGAAGCGGCAGAATCATATTGCCAGAAATTTAGAAAATGGTCTGTGCTTACTAAGTGGAATGAGGATGCTTTGGCGGCAATTTTCAGAAAGGGTCTTTCTGAATTTGTTAAAGATGTTATGGTGGGCTTCCCCACGCCTGCAGGTCTGAGTTATTCTATGTCTCTAGCCATTCAAATTGATCGGCGCTTGCGTGAGCGCAGAGTTGTGCACACTATGGCCAATGCAGTGTGATAGGATTGTGTCTAGAGCTGAACGCCAAGGATTCAGACGTCAGAATAGGTTGTGCTTTTACTGCGGCAATTCTGCTCATATTATTTCTGATTGCCCTAAGCGTGCCAAGAGAATCGCTAATTCCGTTACCATCAGTACTGTACAACCTAAATTTCTATTATCTGTGACCCTGATCTGCTCATAATCGTCATTCTCTGTCATGGCATTTGTGGATTCAGGCGCCGCTTTAAATTTGATGGACTTAGAATTTGCCAGATGTTGTGGCTTTCCCTTACAGCCTTTGCGGAGTCCTATCCCTTTGAGGGGTATTGATGCTACACCATTGGCTAAAAATAAACCTCAGTTTTGGACACAGTTAACCATGTGCATGGCGCCAGCCCATCAGGAAGATTGTCGTTTCCTGGTGTTGCATAATTTGCATGATGCTATTGTGCTGGGGTTTCCATGATTACAGATACATAATCCGGTGTTGGATTGGAAATCTATGTCTGTGACTAGTTGGGGTTGTCAGGGGGTTCATGATGACGTTCCTCTGATGTTAATTTCCTCCTCCCCCTCTTCTGAAATTCCTGAGTTTCTGTCAGATTTCCAGGATGTTTTCGATGAGCCCAAGTCCAGTTCCCTTCCACCGCATAGGGACTGTGATTGTGCTATTGACTTGATTCCAGGCTGTAAGTTTCCTAAGGGCCGACTTTTCAACCTGTCTGTGCCTGAACATGCCGCCATGCGGAGCTATGTAAGGGAGTCTTTGGAGAAGGGGCATATTCTGCCATCTTCTTCTCCATTGGGAGCAGGTTTTTTTTTTGTTGCCAAGAAGGATGGCTCCTTGAGACCCTGTATTGATTATCGCCTCTTGAATAAGATCACGGTCAAATTCCAATACCCTTTGCCTTTGCTTTCTGATTTGTTTGCCAGGATTAAGGGGGCTAGTTGGTTTACTAAGATTGACCTTCGAGGGGCATATAATCTTGTTCGTATTAAGCAGGGTGACGAATGGAAAACTGCGTTTAATACGCCCGAGGGCCATTTTGAATATCTTGTGATGCCATTCGGACTCTCTAATGCCCCATCTGTGTTTCAGTCCTTCATGCATTATATTTTTCGGAATTATCTTGATAAATTCATGATTGTATATTTGGATGATATTTTGATTTTTTCAGATGATTGGGAGTCTCGTGAAACAAGTCAGGATGGTATTTCAAGTCCTTCGTGATAATGCCTTGTTTGTGAAGGGGTCTAAGTGCCTCTTTGGAGTACAGAAGGTTTCTTTTTTGGGCTTCATTTTTTCTCCATCATCTATAGAAATGGATCCGGTTAAGGTTCAGGCCATTCATGATTGGATCCAGCCCACATCCGTGAAGAGCCTTCAGAAATTTTTGGGCTTTGCTAATTTTTATCGCCGTTTCATTGCCAACTTCTCCAGTGTGGTTAAACCCCTGACCGATTTGATGAGGAAGGGCGCTGATGTAGCTAATTGGTCCTCTGAGGCTGTTTCTGCCTTTCAAGAGCTTAAGCGCCGATTTACTTCTGCCCCTGTGTTGCATCAGCCGGATGTTTCTCTTCCTTTTCAGGTTGAGGTTGACGCTTCTGAGATTGGGGCAGGGGCCGTTTTGTCTCAGAGGAATTCTGATGGTTCCTTGATGAAACCGTGTGCCTTCTTTTCTCGAAAGTTTTCGCCTGCGGAACGCAATTATGATGTCGGCAATCGTGAGTTGTTGGCTATGAAGTGGGCATTTGAGGAGTGGCGACATTGGCTTGAGGGGGCCAAGCACCGTATTGTGGTATTGACCGATCAAAAGAATCTGATTTACCTCGAGTCTGCCAAACGGCTGAATCCTAGACAGGCCCTATGGTCCCTGTTTTTCTCCTGTTTTGATTTTGTTGTCTCGTATCTTCCGGGTTCTAAGAATGTTAAGGCTGATGCCCTCTCTAGGAGTTTTTTGCCTGATTCCCCTGGGATTCTTGAGCCGGTTGGTATTCTTAAGGAGGGGGTGATTCTTTCTGCCATCTCCCCTGATTTGCGATGGGTTCTTCAGGAGTTTCAGGCTGATAAACCTGATTGCTGTCCAGCGGGGAAACTGTTTGTTCCTGACAGATGGACTAGTAAAGTGATTTCTGAGGTTCACTGTTCTGTGTTGGCTGGCCATCCTGGGATTTTTGGTACCAGAGATTTGGTTAGTAGGTCCTTTTGGTGGCCTTCTTTGTCACGGGATGTGCGTTCTTTTGTGCAGTCTTGTGGGACTTGTGCGCTGGCCAAACCTTGCTGCTCCCGCGCCAGTGGGTTGCTTTTGCCTTTGCCGGTCCCTGAGAGGCCTTGGACGCATATTTCTATGGATTTTATTTCGGATCTTCCTGTTTCCCATAGGATGTCTGTTATCTGGGTGGTCTGTGACCGGTTTTCTAAGATGGTTCATTTGGTACCTTTGCCTAAATTGCCTTCCTCTTCTGAGTTGGTTCCGTTGTTTTTTCAGCATGTGGTTCGTTTGCATGGCATTCCGGAGAATATTGTGTCCGATAGAGGTTCCCAGTTTGTTTCTATGTTTTGGCGGTCCTTTTGTGCTAAGCTGGGCATTGATTTGTCTTTTTCTTCCGCATTTCATCCTCAGACAAACGGCCAAACCGAGTGAACTAACCAGACTTTGGAAACTTATTTGAGATGCTTTGGTGTCTGCCGATCAGGATGATTGGGTGGCTTTCTTGCCATTGGCCGAGTTTGCCCTTAATAATCGGGCTAGTTCTGCTACCTTGGTTTCACCATTCTTTTGTAATTCTGGGTTTCATCTCGTTTTTCTTCAGGGCAGGTTGAGTCTTCTGATTGTCCTGGGGTGGACTCTGTGGTTGACAGGTTGCAGCAGATTTGGGCTCATGTTGTGGACAATTTGGTGTTGTCTCAGGAGGAGGCTCAGCGTTTTGCCAACCGTCGTCGGCATGTGGGTTCCCGGCTTCGGGTTGGGGATTTGGTCTGGTTGTCTTCTCGTCATGTTCCTATGAAGGTTTCTTCCCCGAAGTTCAAGCCTCGGTTTATTGGTCCTTATAGGATTTCTGAGATTATCAATCCAGTGTCTTTTCGTTTGGCCCTTCCAGCCTCTTTTTCCATCCACAATGTTTTTCATAGATCTTTGTTGCGGAAATATGTGGTGCCCGTGGCTCCCTCTGTTGATCCTCCTGCCCCGGTGTTGATTGATGGGGAGTTGGAGTATGTTGTGGAGAAGATCTTGGATTCTCGTTTTTCAAGACGGAGGCTTCAGTATCTTGTCAAGTGGAAGGGTTATGGCCAGGAGGATAATTCTTGGGTTGTTGCCTCCGATGTTCATGCTGACGATTTGGTTCATGCCTTCCATTTGGCTCGTCCGGATCGGCCTGGGGGCTGTGGTGAGGGTTCGGTGACCCCTCCTCAAGGGGGGGGGGGTACTGTTGTGAATTCTGTTGTGGGTTCTGCTCTTGGGCTCCCTCCGGTGGTTATAAATGGTAGTGCTGCTGTTTGTCCTTCACAGCAGTCATCAGGTGCTTCCACTTTGGACGGGGCTATTTAGTCTGGCTTCACCCTTTAGTGAGTGCCAGTTGTCCATTGTTTTTCTGGAGGATTCACATCTCTGCTTGGTTTCTCCTGCTGGATTGTCCAAATCATCAAAGGTAAGTCCTGGCTTTGTTTTTTGCAGTCCACATGCGGTGGACTTTATAGTTCAGTGAATTGCTATGTTTTTTCTTGTCCAGCTTTGTCTGTGTAAGGATTTATTCAGCCAAGCTGGAAGCTCTGGAGTCGCAGAGTTACCCTCCATGCCTTTAGTTAGGTGTGGAGATTTTTGTATTCTCTGTGGTGGATTTTGTAGTATTTTAATACTGACCGCACAGTACTCTGTCCTGTCTTTTCTTTCTAGGTAGCGTGGCCTCCTTTGCTAAATTCTGTTTTCAGTCTGCATTTGTAATTTCCCTCTCCTCTCACAGTCAATATTTGTGGGGGGCTGTCTTTCCTTTGGGGATTTTCTCTGAGGCAAGATAGTTTTCCTGTTTCTTTCTTTAGGGGTAATTAGTCCTCCGGCTGTGACGAGGTGTCGAGGGAGTGACAGGAACATCCCACGGCTACTTATAGTTGTGGTGTTAAGTTCAGGGTCTGCGGTCAGTATAGAGGCCACCTACTCCAGAGCTCGTCCATGCTGCTCCTAGGCCACCAGATCATAACATTCGTCCCCCAGATGATATGGCTAGGACGCACCCGTATGACGGGTAGGCTCGGAGGTCTTCCGGGACCCTAGAGTCGCCCCTCTCCAAATGTTGCCCCCTATGTCTTCATAGGTGATTTGAGTGAGACAGCCCGCCTATAACTGACTGTCCTGCCGTAGGTTTGAAGTAAGGCCTGGAGCTCTATACTTCCTCGGCATTCTGGCCACCGGCTGCGCGCCTCAGTAGGATGTTGCCTCGACTTACAGCATGACTCCTACTGGTGTTTCTCCTTGTTGTGTTGATCTCGTTTCTCACTCAGCACAATAAACCTCGCTTCTTGTCCTTTCTTGGGGTACCGCCGCAACGAAGTGCAGGCGCGGTCCCGTAACGTTCTTTCTGTTCGCTAGGCCTCTGTCAGGATCCCACCCCTGACAGGGACCCCCCTGAATCTTCCCCTGCAACACCCTCTGCCACAGGATGTTGCCTGGTTCCAACCCAATCAGCTTCTGACTAACTTCTTACCTAACCCCCAGTTTTACCAGATTGTGAGGAGTGGCCTAATACATAGCACCCTTAGCTCCCCCTGGAGGCCAGACTGTGAAGTGTATTGGTGTCTGTGATACCTGGTCAGGTGAACTCCTTCAGTGCCATCAGACGTACCATAGCCCCCCTTAGCGGCGGAGCATCAGTACTGCAACGACCAGGACTCTGGGGCGCTGCACCTATCCCTCTTGTAACTGAGTGGTGAAAACCCTTGCAGGACTCCTCAGAGAAACTGCATTGTTAGCAAACACCATGATGGAATATTGGTCCCAAAGTCATTGAGAGGAAAAGAAGTACTTGGTCCTTCTGTCATGGGCAGTACCATACAGGAGGACTAATTTTAAAGGAGCATTCTTGTCATTTCACCGGGATATGCCAACAGTTTATGACCAGTGAGCGACTGATCTTTCGGACCTCCACCAGAAATTAGATGTGGGGCACTTCGGCTATATCTGCCGATGCACTCCTGACCGCCGGGCCCGTTCTGGTCATGCTGGGGATAACTCATTGCAGTGACTTGTGTGTGCCTGGTGTGCTCCCTTTTCCCAGTATGGGATCCTCCCCTTCCTTATAAAGCTGCAGCAACCTGGCTTCCTGTGTCTCTCCTCATCTGAGATCCGGAGCAGGTTCACGGTGTTCATTTGTTAGCATAAGTAAAAGTCACGGCGTGTTGATGGTGCCAAGTATCCTTTCGAAGGCAATCTTGCCCCTGGGGGCCCGGGAAGGGGGGGGCAAAGTGCTTCATGGCAAGTTTATAGGCCCCTCGGGCTGTATGTTTAAAGCTGTGACTAACCCCTGCCAAAAAAATAAAACTAAGTTTTGTTTACTGATGTTAAAAGAAAATTAAAGAGTTTGAAGTCGATGGTTGTTGTTTCAGTCATTGCATGGGAGCTTCTGGTGGTTGGTTCAGGTCTCGGCGGTCATGAATGAAATGCTGCTTTATCTTAGCACTATTTTAGTTATTTTTATTTTACTCACTTATATAGCGCCATTAAATCGACAGCACTTTACAGACAGTATCATCACTGTTCCCATTGGGGCCACTTAACAATAGCTGAGTGTTTTTTCCCCATTGCGCAATACTAGTAGAGCAAAGGTGAAACCACGTCCCCATCGACCAGTCAGATCACAGAGTGAGGTGAGAGGCATTCCATTTATCCCATATTTTGTTGAACTTACCCGGGCAACCCCTGTTTTGATAAAGAGTGCGCTCATAGGGGATGACTGCATTCACCAACCCAATCCAGGACCTAATGGAGGGGGGTGAGTTCCCCATCCACCGCAGAGCTAACAACTTCCTTCACTGAGCCACTTTGCTGCATCATTTTAATGTTTTTCCCAGCTCAGCAAGTCTCCTGGCCACCATGATGAGCCAAGAACCGCAATCAGCCTCAATTTTACAGTACGCATTGTGCTGGATGAGCAACTATATATATATATATTCTTTTTTTTAAATTGGTGGAGGTCTTATATTTCAACCTTCCACAATTATAAAGTGATGTCATATGTTAAAAAAATGACCATTAATAAGACCGAGGTGGTACAAAAATAACAACATAATCTATACTTGCCTACCAGACCGCACTGTAAAGTGTCATGATCTCCATGGCCAGAGAACTAGCATAAGCCTCAAAAGGAACAAGCTCTTGGAAGATGTAACTATACTGACCATGAACTAAACCTACCGCATCATCTAGAAGTAGCCAGGTAGCATGTCCTACTTTTTATCCCTATATGCCCAGCGCCGGCCGGAGAACTAAATAATGCTAGCAGAGGGAAATATAAGACCTGACTCACCTCTAGAGAAATGCCCAAAAAGGAGACAGAGGCCCCCCACATATATTGGCGGTGATATGAGATGAAACAACAAACGCAGCAGGAAAATAGTTTTAGCAAATTTGAGGTCCGCTTTCTAGATAGCAGAAGACAGAAAGCATACTTTCATGGTCAGTAGAAAACCCTAACAAAACACATCCAGAAATTACTTTAGGACTCTGGCATTAACTCATAATACCAGAGTGGCAATTCCTGATCAACAAGAGCTTTCCAGACACAGTAACGAAACTGCAGCTGTGAACTGGAACCAAAATACAAAAACAAAACATGGACGAATGTCCAACTTATCTAGTAGATGTCTGGGAGCAGGAACAAGCACAGAGAGGCTTCTGATAACATTGATGACCGGCAAGCATCTAACAGAGAAGCCAGGTTATATAGCGACACCCAGATCTAATCAGAACAGGTGAACAGGGAAGATGATGTCACAAGTTCAATTCCACCAGTAGCCACCGGGGGAGCCCAGAATCCAAATTCACAACAGTACCCCCCCCTCAAGGAGGGGGCACCGAACCCTCACCAGAACCACCAGGGCGATCAGGATGGGCCCTATGAAAGGCACGAACCAGATCAGAGGCATGAACATCAGATGCAGTGACCCAAGAATTGTCCTCCTGGCCGTATCCCTTCCACTTGACCAGATACTGGAGTCTCCGTCTGGAAACACGGGAGTCTAGGATTTTTTCCACAACGTACTCCAACTCACCCTCAACCAACACCGGAGCAGGAGGCTCAACGGAAGGCACAATCGGTGCCTCATACCTGCGCAATAACGACCGATGAAAAACGTTATGAATAGAAAAGGATGCAGGGAGGTCCAAACGGAAGGAAACAGGGTTAAGAATCTCCAATATTTTATACGGACCGATGAACCGAGGCTTAAACTTAGGAGATGAGACCCTCATAGGGACAAAACGAGAAGACAACCACACCAAATCTCCAACACAAAGCCGAGGACCAACACGACGGTGACGGTTGGCAAAAAGCTGAGTCTTCTCCTGGGACAACTTTAAATTGTCCATCACCTGCCCCCAGATATGATGCAATCTCTCCACCACCGCATCCACTCCAGGACAATCCGAGGATTCCATCTGACCGGAGGAAAATCGAGGGTGGAACCCCGAATTACAGAAAAACGGGGACACCAAAGTGGCAGAGCTGGCCCGATTATTGAGGGCGAACTCCGCCAATGGCAAAAAAGCAACCCAATCATCCTGGTCAGCAGACACAAAACACCTCAGATATGTCTCCAGGGTCTGATTAGTCCGCTCGGTCTGGCCATTAGTCTGAGGGTGAAAAGCAGACGAAAAAGACAAATCTATGCCCATCCTAGCACAGAATGCCCGCCAAAATCTAGACACAAATTGGGTTCCTCTGTCAGAAACGATATTCTCAGGAATACCATGCAAACGAACAACATTTTGAAAAAACAGGGGCACCAACTCGGAAGAAGAAGGCAATTTGGGCAGGGGAACCAAATGGACCATCTTAGAAAAACGGTCACACACCACCCAGATGACAGACATCTTCTGAGAAACAGGCAGATCTGAAATAAAATCCATCGAGATGTGTGTCCAAGGCCTCTTAGGAATAGGCAAGGGCAACAATAATCCACTAGCCCGAGAACAACAAGGCTTGGCCCGAGCACAAACGTCACAAGACTGCACAAAGCCTCGCACATCTCGTGACAGGGAAGGCCACCAGAAGGATCTTGCCACCAAATCCCTGGTACCAAAAATTCCAGGATGACCTGCCAATGCAGAAGAATGTACCTCAGAGATGACTCTACTGGTCCAATCATCAGGAACAAACAACCTATCAGGCGGACAACGATCCGGTCTATCCGCCTGAAACTCCTGCAAGGCCCGCCGCAGGTCTGGAGAAACGGCTGACAAGATAACTCCCTCCTTAAGAATACCTGTGGGGTCAGAGTTGCCGGGTGAATCAGGCTCAAAACTCCTAGAAAGGGCATCCGCCTTAACATTCTTAGAACCCGGTAGGTACGATACCACAAAATTAAACCGAGAGAAAAATAATGACCAGCGCGCCTGTCTAGGATTCAGGCGCCTGGCGGTCTCAAGATAGATCAAATTTTTGTGGTCAGTCAATACCACCACCTGATGTCTGGCCCCCTCGAGCCAATGGCGCCACTCCTCAAACGCCCACTTCATGGCCAAAAGCTCCCGATTCCCAACATCATAATTCCGCTCAGCGGGCGAAAATTTACGGGAAAAGAAGGCACAAGGCCTCATCACGGCGCAGTCAGAACTTTTCTGCGACAACACTGCCCCAGCCCCGATCTCAGAAGCGTCGACCTCAACCTGAAAAGGAAGAGTCACATCAGGCTGACGCAACACAGGGGCAGAAGAAAAACGGCGCTTAAGCTCCTGAAAGGCCTCCACAGCATCAGGGGACCAATTAGCAACATCAGCACCCTGTCTAGTCAAATCGGTCAATGGCTTAACGACATCCGAAAAACCAGAAATAAATCGACGATAAAAGTTGGCAAAGCCCAAAAATTTCTGAAGACTTTTAAGAGAAGAGGGCTGCGTCCAATCACAAATAGCTTGAACCTTGACAGGATCCATCTCAATGGAAGAGGGAGAAAAAATATATCCCAAAAAGGAAATTCTCTGAACCCCAAAAACGCACTTAGAACCCTTGACACACAGAGAATTAGACCGCAAAACCTGAAAAACCCTCTTAACTTGCCGGACATGAGAGTCCCAATCATCCGAAAAAATCAGAATATCATCCAGATACACTATCATAAATTTATCCAAAAAATCGCGGAAAATATCATGCATAAAGGACTGGAAGACTGAAGGGGCATTAGAAAGACCAAAAGGCATCACCAAATACTCAAAGTGGCCCTCGGGCGTATTAAATGCGGTTTTCCACTCATCCCCCTGCCTGATCCGCACCAAATTATACGCCCCACGGAGATCAATCTTAGAGAACCACTTGGCCCCCTTTATGCGAGCAAACAAATCAGTCAGCAACGGCAATGGGTATTGATATTTAACCGTGATTTTATTCAAAAGCCGATAATCAATACATGGTCTCAAAGAGCCGTCTTTTTTTGACACAAAGAAAAAAACGGCTCCTAAGGGAGATGACGATGGACGAATATGTCCCTTTTCCAAGGACTCCTTTATATATTCTCGCATAGCAGTATGTTCAGGCACAGACAGATTAAATAAACGACCCTTTGGGTATTTACTACCCGGAATTAAATCTATAGCACAATCGCACTCACGGTGCGGAGGTAGTGAACCCAGCTTGGGTTCTTCAAAGACGTCACGATAATCAGACAGGAACTCAGGGATTTCAGAGGGAATAGATGATAAAATGGACACCAAAGGTACGTCCCCATGAGTCCCCTTACATCCCCAGCTCAACACAGACATAGCTCTCCAGTCAAGGACTGGGTTGTGAGACTGCAGCCATGGCAATCCCAGCACCAAATCCTCATGTAGATTATACAGCACTAGAAAACGAATAGTCTCCTGGTGATCCGGATTAATACACATAGTCACTTGTGTCCAGTATTGTGGTTTATTATTAGCCAATGGGGTGGAGTCAATCCCCTTCAGAGGAATAAGAGTCTCCAAAGGCTCTAAATCATACCCACAACGATTGGCAAAGGACCAATCCATAAGACTCAAAGCGGCGCCAGAGTCGATATAGGCGTCCGTAGTAATAGATGACAAAGAGCAAATCAGGGTCACAGACAAAATAAATTTAGACTGTAAAGTGCCAATGGGAACGGATTTATCAAGCTTTTTAGTACGCTTAAAGCATGCTGATATAACATGAGTAGAATCCCCACAATAGAAACACAACCCATTTTTCCGTCTAAAATTCTGCCGCTCGCTTCTGGACAGAATTCTATCACACTGCATGTTTTCTGGCGTCTTCTCAGTGGACACCGCCAGATGGTGCACTGGTTTGCGCTCCCGCAGACGCCTATCGATCTGAATGGCCATTGTCATGGACTCATTCAGACTTGCAGGCACAGGGAACCCCACCATAACATCCTTAATGGCATCAGAAAGACCCTCTCTGAAAGTAGCCGCCAAGGCACACTCATTCCACTGAGTAAGCACAGACCATTTACGGAATTTTTGGCAGTATATTTCAGCTTCATCTTGCCCCTGCGATAGGGACATCAAAGTTTTTTCTGCCTGAAGTTCCAAATGAGGTTCCTCATACAGCAAGCCCAAGGCCAGAAAAAACGCATCCACATTGCGCAACGCAGGATCCCCTGGTGCCAATGCAAAAGCCCAATCTTGAGGGTCGCCGCGGAGCAAGGAAATCACAATCCCAACCTGCTGTGCAGGGTCTCCAGCAGAACGAGATTTCAGGGACAAAAATAACTTACAATTATTTCTAAAATTCTGAAAGCTAGATCTATTCCCTGAGAAGAATTCCGGCAAAGGAATTCTCGGCTCTGATACCGGAGCATGAACAACAAAATCTTGCAAACTTTGTACTTTCGTGGCGAGATTATTCAAACCTGCAGTTACACTCTGTAGATCCATTATAGACAGGTGAACATAGAGCCATTCAAAGATTAGAAGGAGAGAGAAAAAAAAGAAAGACTGCAGCATAGACAGACTGGCAAGTGATCCAATTAAGAGCACACTAACTACTAGAGGAAAAAAAAAAAAAAAAAAAAAATTTTCAGCAGACTTCTTATTTCTCTCCTTTCTCAGCCAAGGATTTTAACCCTTTAGTGGGCCGGTCAAACTGTCATGATCTCCATGGCCAGAGAACTAGCATAAGCCTCAAAAGGAACAAGCTCTTGGAAGATGTAACTATACTGACCATGAACTAAACCTACCGCATCATCTAGAAGTAGCCAGGTAGCATGTCCTACTTTTTATCCCTATATGCCCAGCGCCGGCCGGAGAACTAAATAATGCTAGCAGAGGGAAATATAAGACCTGACTCACCTCTAGAGAAATGCCCAAAAAGGAGACAGAGGCCCCCCACATATATTGGCGGTGATATGAGATGAAACAACAAACGCAGCAGGAAAATAGTTTTAGCAAATTTGAGGTCCGCTTTCTAGATAGCAGAAGACAGAAAGCATACTTTCATGGTCAGTAGAAAACCCTAACAAAACACATCCAGAAATTACTTTAGGACTCT
The DNA here is from genome assembly GCF_051348905.1 of Ranitomeya variabilis. Lineage (NCBI taxonomy): Eukaryota > Metazoa > Chordata > Amphibia > Anura > Dendrobatidae > Ranitomeya > Ranitomeya variabilis. Next base: position 85,756,525 of record NC_135236.1, read on the forward strand.
GGCATTAACTCATAATACCAGAGTGGCAATTCCTGATCAACAAGAGCTTTCCAGACACAGTAACGAAACTGCAGCTGTGAACTGGAACCAAAATACAAAAACAAAACATGGACGAATGTCCAACTTATCTAGTAGATGTCTGGGAGCAGGAACAAGCACAGAGAGGCTTCTGATAACATTGATGACCGGCAAGCATCTAACAGAGAAGCCAGGTTATATAGCGACACCCAGATCTAATCAGAACAGGTGAACAGGGAAGATGATGTCACAAGTTCAATTCCACCAGTAGCCACCGGGGGAGCCCAGAATCCAAATTCACAACAGTAAAGTGACCTGCTGGTTGACTCCAGAGGTCATATTTTTTTCCGAGCCAGAACAAACAGGAAAACGACAAGGGAACAAATTATGGAGGAATGGCAGGGGTCCAATAAAGAGAATAGATCTTTTTTCTTATTTTTACTATATATTTATTATACCAACAAATAAGAAGGTCCCTAGAATATGACAAGGTGCATAAAATTTCATTAGACAAAACTTACAGGCTGTGGAATCAGACAGTAGTTCACTTATGTTACTTTACCGACATACAAAAGACATTAAAGAAGTTGTCCACTACTTGGCCAACTTCTTCTCATACCCCTCGCTTGGCCCACATAAAATAGTAAAGCTTATACTCACTTACCTTGCTGGCGTGATTCCCGCGGCACTCATTTTCCATGCGGTTGTTGTGACACGTGACGCCGGCGCCCAATTAGCGCTGGTGTCACTGTCCCCACCTCCTGTCAAATTGAGCATGAACAGGAAGTCAAGGATCAGCTGCTGCCCGGACTTCCTCTTCATGTTCGATTTGTCCAAAGGCGGGGGCAGTGACGCCAGCACTAACTGGGAACTGGTATCACATGTCACCACAACAGCACGAGAGCCCCGGGAGAATGAGCACCGACACCGCTGAAATGGCACCCGCACGGGAGATTAGCATAAGTTTTATTATTTTATGGGAGCCAAACATTTTGATCAAGAAGGGGTTGTCCTAGTAGTGGACAACCCCTTTAAGGTCGTGTAAGTAGGACACAGCTAAAAAGGAACAAATATAACTAAGAATGGAGAAATGCCTGGATATAGGAGACTCAGCTGTCACCACTAAGTTTATTCTGCAAATACCAGAGGGGTTAAGTGGATTCAATAACCACTAGAAATGATACATAAAAATGGAATGAGAAACATGTTTCCTACTTAGGACAGATGATGCCAAAATCTGAAATTTAATTGGCCAAGAATTTTTCAGCGCTCAGACTGTTTACTGTCCAAGTATAGGCACGAAGGAAGACCGAGACGTGGAACATAGCCATTTCTATTCATCTGTATTCTAATTTACGGTGAATATAATTGGGAGAAATACTTTGTATTGCTTTAATTACATCACATGACACAATGGGGCTTAATGTGTATGCACGCAAAGTAAATAGAACCCAATTAATGTTCTTACTGCGCCATCGGGATTGTGTTTTGCCCATAGACAACTGATTAGGCAGAAAGTAATAGGTACAGAAAGTTTTAGGACATTATTCTTCCAGCAGCCATTTATTAGCGGAACTATGATCAGATAGGTTGAAATCTAACATGTGAAATCCTTCTTCCAACTCTTTCAACCTCAACAACCCTGGAATTGTTGGTGACCTAATACACAATACATAGTTGACCAGAATGTGACACATTCAGCTGACATTCTATTAAATATGTATGGAAATAAAGGTCCCTTAATTGTTTGTCTGTGTTTTTTCAATTACAGATCGGTCATGTAGGAAACTCTGGGCTGCAGTGGTGCATTGGTTTGATTTTTACTTTGTTAACATCATTTTTCTGTAGGATTCCCTGGCATTATGAACACCCAACTTCTTGTATGGCAGTGAGCAGCTATAGCAATGAGCCACGGGCTGTAATGCCAAGTATAGGAAAATTTTCTCTACTTGAATGTGACTGGTATTCTTCATTACAGACACATTGTACTGGTACATAGAACTACAGCTCTATATACCAATATATTTCTATATACCTGTTGTGATAGATCGGCTCGCTCGGCTGTACATGGAGGAAGACTGAGGAACACTGTCTCTTTAACCCCTTAGTGACAGAGCCAATTTGGTACTTAATGACCAAGCCAATTTTTACAATTCTGACCACTGTCACTTTATGAGGTTATAACTCTGGAACGCTTTAACAGATCCCACTGATTCTGAGATTGTTTTTTCGTGACATATTGTACTTCATGTTAGTGGTAACATTTCTTCGATATTACTTGGGATTATTTATGAAAAATAAGGAAATATGGCGAAAATGTTTAAAATTTTGCAATTTTCAAACTTTGTATTTTTATGCCCTTAAATCAGAGTGATATGTCACAAAAAATAGTTAATAAATAACATTTCCCACATGTCTACTTTACATCAGCACAATTTTGGAAACAATTTTTTTTTTGTTAGGGAGTTATAAGGGTTAAAACTTGACCAGCAATTTCTCATTTTTACAACACCATTTTTTTTAGGGACCACATCACATTTGAAGTCATGTTGAGGGGTCTATATGATAGAAAATAACCAAGTGTGACACCATTCTAAAAACTGCACCCCTCAAGGTGCTCAAAACCACATTCAAGAAGTTTATTAACCCTTTACGTACTTCACAGGAACTGAAACAATGTGGAAGGAAAAAATGAACATTTAACTTTTTTTTGCAAACATTTTACTTCAGGACCATTTTTTTTATTTTCACAAGTGTAAAAACAGAAATTTAACCATGAATTTTGTTGTGCAATTTCTCCTGAATACGCCGATACCCCATATGTGGGGGTAAACCACTGTTTGGGCACACCGCAGAGCTTGGAAGAGAAGGAGTGCCGTTTTACTTTTTCAATGCAGAATTGGCTGGAATTGAGATCGGATGCCATGTCACGTTTAGAGAGCCCCTGATGTGCCTAAACAGTGGAAACGCTCCACAAGTGACACCATTTTGGAAACTAGACCCCTTAAGGAACTTATCTAGATGTGTGGTGAGCACTTTGAGCCCCCAAGTGCTTCACAGAAGTTTATAACGTAGAGCTGTGAAAATAAAAAATCGCATTTGTTTACACAAAAATGATCTTTTCGCCCACAAATTCTTATTTTCACAAGGGTAACAGGAGAAATTAGACCACAAAAGTTGTTGTGCAATCTCTCCTGAGTGTGGTGTGGTGAGCACTTTAAACCCCAAAGTGCTTCACAGAAATTTATAAAGTAGAGCCGTGAAAATAAAAAATCCTTATTTTTTTCCTCAAAAATTATTTTATAGCCCGCAATTTTTTATTTTCTCAAGGGTAACAGGAGACATTGGGCCCCAAAATCTGTTGACCAGTTTGTCCTGAGTACGCTGATACCCCATATGTGGGGGGGGGGCACTGTTTGGGCACCCATCGGGGCTCGGAAGGGAAGAAGCGCGCTTGGAATGCAGACTTTGATGGGATGGTCTGCGGGCGTCATGTTGCATTTGCAGAGCTCCTGATGTACCTAAACAGTAGAAATCCCCCACAAGTGACCCCATTTTGGAAACTAGACCCCCCAAAGAGCTTATCTAGATGTGTGGTGAGCACTATGATCCCCCAACTGCTTCACAGAAGTTTATAATGTAGAGCCACGAAAATAAAAAAATCATATTTTTTCCACAAAAATTATCTTTTCACCCCCAAGTTTTTATTTTCACAAGGGTAACAAGAGAAATTGGACGCCAAAAGTTGTTGTCCAATTTGTCCTGAGTATGCTGGTACCCCATGTGTGGGGGGGACCACTGTTTGGGCGCACGGCAGAGCTCGGAAGGGAAGGAGCGCCGTTTTGGAATGCAGACTTTGATAGAATGGTCTGCGGGCGTTATGTTGCGTTTGCAGAGCCCCTGATGTACCTAAACAGTAGAAACCCCCCACAAGTAACCCTATTTTGGAAACTAGACCCCCCATGGAACTTATCTAGATGTGTTGTGAGAACTTTGAACCAACAAGTGTTTCACTACAGTTTATAACGCAGAGCCGTGAAAATAAAAAATATTTTTTTCCTACAAAAAAGATATTTTAGCCCCCAAGTTTTTATTTTCACAAAGGTAACAGGAGAAATTGGACGCCAAAAGTTGTTGTCCAATTTGTCCTGAGTATGCTGGTACCCCATGTGTGGGGGGGACCACTGTTTGGGCGCACGGCAGAGCTCGGAAGGGAAGGAGCGCCGTTTTGGAATGCAGACTTTGATAGAATGGTCTGCGGGCGTTATGTTGCGTTTGCAGAGCCCCTGATGTACCTAAACAGTAGAAACCCCCCACAAGTAACCCTATTTTGGAAACTAGACCCCCCATGGAACTTATCTAGATGTGTTGTGAGAACTTTGAACCAACAAGTGTTTCACTACAGTTTATAACGCAGAGCCGTGAAAATAAAAAATATTTTTTTCCTACAAAAAAGATATTTTAGCCCCCAAGTTTTTATTTTCACAAAGGTAACAGGAGAAATTGGACTCCAAAAGTTGTTGTCCAATTTTTCCCGAGTACGTTGATGCCCCATATGTGGGAGTAAACCACTGTTTGGGCTCATGGCAGAGCTCAGAAGGGAGGGAGCACCATTTGACTTTTTGAGCGCAAAATTGGTTGTCGTGTTTGGAGACCCCCTGATGTACCTAAACAGTGGAAACCCCCCAATTCTAACTCCAACCCTAACCCCAACACACCTCTAACCCTAATCCCAACCCGATCCATAATCCTAATCAGAACCCTAACGATAATCACAACCCGAACCCCAAAACAACCCTAATCTCAACCCTAACCATAACCCTAATCAAAATCCTAAATCCAACACACCCCTAATCCGAATCTCAACCCTAACCTAAACCTAACCCTAACTTTAGCCGCAACCCTAGCCCTAGCTTTAGCCCCAACCCTAACCCTAGCTCTAGCCCTAACTTTAGCCCCAACCCTAACCCTAGCCCTAACCCTAAATTTAGCCCCAACCCTAACCCTAAATTTAGCTCCAACCCTAACCCTAAATTTAGCCCCAACCCTAACCCTAAATTTAGCCCCAACCCTAACTCTAACGCTAACCCTAAATTTAGCCCCAACTCCTCTAGCTGCCGGCCGGCAGATCATGGCGGGCGCACTGCGCATGCGCCCGACATTTTCTTACCGGATGAAGAAGCCGACGGGCAGGAGGGGACACAGGAGGACCCAGGGACACTGGTAAGTATAACAGGGTCCCCGAATCCCCCTATTTCTCTGTCCTCTGATGTGCGATCACATCAGAGGACTGAGAATGACACATAGCTTTTTTTTTTTTTTGCGGTCGCCGGTAAACAGTTAATGACCGGCAATCGCAAAACAGGGGTCGGTAAAAACCAACCCTGATCATGTTCTTTGGGGTCTCGGCTGCCCCCTGCAGCCGATACCCCAAAGATCTTCTGGGTGCCGGCCGGCGGGCGCACTGCACATGCGCCCGCCATTTTTTGACCGGAACAAGATGGCGGGGCCCATCGGGAGCCACGAGGAGCACCGGGGGAGACAGGTGAGTATCGGGGGGCGATCGGGGAACCCATTTCTCTGTCCTCTGTTGTGCGATCACATCGGAGGACAGGGAAATTAAATGGGAAATCGCGTTTTTTTGGGGGGGTTTGCGACCGCTGGTAAACGGTTAATTACCGGCGATCGCAACCCAGAGGTCGGTAAAAAACCCACGAATCATGTTCTCTGGGGTGTCGGCTACCCCCAGTACCCGAGACGCCAGAGAAAATCCGACTCTGGGGGGCGCTATTCACTTTTTCCACAGCGCCGTTAATTAACAGCGCTGTGGTGTAGGCACCCTTAATTGCCGCCGTTAAAAAGCATATCGGCAGTCGTTAAGGGGTTAAACCTCAGACTGGTTTGTGAAGGATACTGCATAACCCAGTGCAGAGTTGGGAAAGAAAACAAACATGGCCTTTCTGGCCTAAAAAACCCCAAAAACATAATACAAAGCACAGCCCTTGTAGGTGTGGGCGTTCCGCCTGCTCAGAGCTGGCAAGACACAAGCACAAACACCTTTCTGGAGTTAGCGTCTCCAGACACACTGAACAGTGAATACCTCAGAAGGTCGACTATTTAAACCCCAGACCACACCTTGAGGTGGAGATAAGGTAGACAACCTCCTACCCGCTCTATGGTTGTCCACAAAAAACAGCCCTTAAAATAGTCAATTAACCCCTCTCAACACATAGTGTGCTGGAGCAAACTTTTGGGTTTCAAATCACTGAAACTAATAGCCTCAGTGAAACGTATCTCACCTCCAGCACTTTGCCAGTGACTTTGTCACACTGTATTGTAGAGGTAAAATGAAAATCAGAGATTTGTTTTCCTTCCTATAAAAATATCCATATCCCTGCAATCGTAGCAACCTGGACAATACAGTGAACAGATTATTTATGGTGACAGGTAAATGGCATGAAAAAAAAAGGTGATTGTTTTTTTCTCTATTAAACCGATAAAACGTTTACTAAAAATGTAACACTGAGGCTGTGTTCACATGTAGTGCATATGTTGTATTTTATGTGCCCATTTTCTGGAGCTGTCCACACCACACTATGCAATCTACTTACAATCGTCTCTGATTATTACATTTTTTCCTGCATTTTGAATGCCTTTTCACCCTTATCTGATGTTTTTTTATGCAGATTTGAAGCATTGTTTTTGATGCATTGTATAGTACAGAAAAGCTTTGATTCTGTACTTAAAGATGTGACTGTGTTTTTTACATGTGCTTTTTTCAGCCTCCTCATAGAAGACTATAGAGGAAAAAGCATGTCCAAAAATATACAATACTACAGTGTCTTTAGAGGCACAGTGGGTGGAGTTTTCATGAACATTTCCAGAATTCGCCCTTTTCTTACTTTCGACTCTGCAAAAACTCTTACTGTCTCACTTATTCATTCTCGTCTGGACTATTGTAACTCTCTACTAATTGGCCTACCTTTTACCAGACTCTCCCCGCTCCAATCTGTCCTGAATGCTGCTGCCAGGATCATATTCCTCGCCAACCGTTACACCGATGCCTCTACCTTGTGCCAGTCATTACACTGGCTACCCATCCAATCCAGAATCCAGTACAAAACTACTACCCTCATCCACAAAGCACTCCATGGCTCAGCACCACCCTACATCTCCTCTCTGGTCTCAGTCTACCAACCTACCCGTGCCCTCCGCTCTGCTAATGACCTCAGGTTAGCATCCTCAATAATCAGAACCTCCCACTCCCGTCTCCAAGACTTTACACGTGCGGCGCCGATTCTTTGGAATGCACTACCTAGGTTAATACAATTAATCCCCAATCCCCACAGTTTTAAGCGTGCCCTAAAAACTCATTTGTTCAGATTGGCCTACCGCCTCAACGCATTAACCTAATTATCCCTGTGTGGCCTATTAATAAAAAAACAACAACATAATCACGTTCCTCCATCATGTTCTCATACACTTTATGCAGTTAATAGCCTCTGTGTCTGTACTGTTACATACTTAGGCAGTTAACTGGTTCATGCAGCTTTACATGAACACCCGAGCCTTACACTATGGCTGGTCCAAATAACTAAAGCAATTGTTACCATCCACCTCTCGTGTCTCCCCTTTTCCTCATAGATTGTAAGCTTGCGAGCAGGGCCCTCATTCCTACTGGTATCTGTTTTGAACTGTGATTTCTGTTATGCTGTAATGTCTATTGTCTGTATAAGTCCCCTCTATAAGTTGTAAAGCGCTGCGGAATATGTTGGCGCTATATAAATAAAATTATTATTATTATTAAATTATTATTATTATTAACACACATCCACTTTTCTTGGCAGTTAAAAAAAAACTGCTAAAAAAAAAAAACAGAAGAAAAAAAACAGCTTTTAAGCAGATTTGTGTGAAAATGGCCTTACAAACGTGTTTGGCAAAATGGCACTTAAAAAAAAACTACAGCTCGTCTTGAAAAAAGCAAGACCTCATTTGGTGAAACTTGTGTAAAAATAAAAAAAGGTTATGGCTGCTGCAGCTAAGAATGAATGAATCAAAAATAAATCCCTAGGTCCCAACCGTCTTGGATCCAGTAGGACAGTCCTTGATTTGGGTCTACTCCCTGTTATCTGGTCAATCTGCTAAATGTCCCTCACTGCCACCATGCAACCTCTGACATCTCCATCTCCGAGGGGAAAAAGAAATGTTAAGAGTATGAATGACTAGGGGGAAATGGTTATGGGTATGGCCAAAAAATGTTGCAGTATCGCACACCTTAGCCCTCTGTAACCTGTCTCATGCATCAGTGTCACAGGGTGCAGTGGTTAGGCTTTTCGACATGGATTTTTGGAGCTTCAAAATTCAGAACGGAAGACTCTGTGAAAGTATGCTTCAAATACAGTAGGCTGCCATGGTCAGAAGGAAATATTTCATAATTGTGTGTAAATTACAGATTGTTAATTTATGAGATAATCATTAAGTTGTGACAGTCTCATTTGGAATAATAAAATGAAACTTGCCGAACTCCTAAATATAAACCTATATGCTCCTGCATGTCCCTTGTTGTTGCTACACCAAGTCCTTCTCGTCTAACAGCTGCTTATTCCCCACTAACACACAGGAAATCTGGCAAATACATAATCTATTGTCTCCAATGACCTTCATCCTCGGCTCTCCTGCCTGACACAAGGAGGTATCAATTCCCGGCTCCCGACTCTTGGCTAATGTGCTGCATTTAATGAGACACGGCCTGTTTTATATTAAATTACAAGCATGCAAGCCAGTGAGCAGCTGTGACAGCGTGCTAGACATTGTTATACACGGAAACATGTGGATGATTTATAGGAATTGTATGACGTAGGTTATCATAACGTGCCGGGACAAACACATTATAATGCTCATTACCATCAAATTCCAAGGCCAAGATCAGCACCTCTGACACATAAAGGAGACTCTTCTATACTATATGTTTATACATATGGAGGAAAGTCTTGGGACACCTCCACATTACACCTATAGGAGCTTGCATGACCTCCCATTCTACATCTATAGTCATTAATAGAGTTCTTCCTACAAGATTTTGGAGGTGTCTGTGGGAATTTGTGACTATTCATCCAGACGACCAGTTGTGAGGTCAGACACTGATGTTGGAGGAGAGGCCAAGCTCATAATCTCCACTCTAGTTCATCCCAAAGGTGTGGGATAGGACAGTAGCGTAGCTACTGAGGGTGCGGTTGCTCCAGGCCCAGCGCTCAGAGGGACCCACCCGGAGCTACCGCAACACTCAACTGCATATAGTTAAGCTGTGTGGTAGTGTAGGGAGACATGATTAACATGCACTACCGCTCTCCGTTGGATATACAGTTGCAGAGACACCGTTGCACGCTCAGGACTTCAGAGTAACGGAGCTGCGACGTCATTGCGCTGCGCCTCTTACGTTCCGTGTATGTGTCAGTGCAGCGCCCCAGAGTTCTGGTCGTTGCAGTACTGTGGCTTCGCCGCTAAGGGGAGCCATGGTACGTTCGATGGCACCGAAGGAGTTCCTCCAATCAGGTATCACAGACACCAATATGTTTCACAGCTGGGCCTCCGGGGGGAGCTAAGGGTGCTATTCATTAGGCCACTCCCCACCATAGTGGGTAAACTGGGGGTCAGGCAGGAAGTTAGAGAGAATGCTGACGGGATTGAACGGAGCAACACCCTGTGGCAGGGGGTGTTGTGAAGGGAGAGACTGTAGGGTCTCTGCCAGGGGTGGAATCCTGGCAGAGGCTTGGCATTGAAAGAACGTAACGGGTCCGCGCAGGCTCCTGGAAGCGACGGGACTCAAGAAAGGACTAGAAGCGAGATAGATTGTGCTGAGTGAGAAACGAGATCAAGCAGAAGGAGAATACCAGCAGGGGTTTTGTTGAAAGAGGCAGCACCCTGCTGAGGCGCAATACCGGTGGCCGGAACGCCGAGGGAGTGGATTAGAATACAGCTTCAAGCCATACTCCAAACAGCGGCAGGACAGTCGGTCTCAGGCGGGCTGTCTACCACATATCACCTATGAAGTCTTGGGGGGCAATTGCGGGAGAGGGGCGACTCTAGGGTCCCGGAAGAACTCCAGGCCTACCTGACAAACGGGTGCCATTCCAACCTGAATACAGGGAAGGGGTGGATTACAGAGGAACATCAAATCGAGTTGTGAGGGAACTTAAGAAACAGACACAACCGTTGTGGGGTTACTTTCCGTAAGCACAGCAGGGAAGGACTACAACACATAGCGCTAGAAGGAAGGCACAGATTTCCACCTGAGAGGAGAACTCTGGAGGTGCCATTGGACCGGCCGGACTTGCGTAGCCTGGTGAACCGTGTTCTGGACTGAGGACTCAGAGATCTCCAGTAAAGAGGTAAAGAGACTGCAACCTGGTGTCCTCGTTATTTACCGCGACTTACACCCCACAACTGCACCGCTCCACCGCTATCATTACTACCACCTATTACACCGGACGTCCCCCACTGACGGACAGGGCCACGGACCGGGTCTAGCCACCGTGACAACCCCGAGACTGAGACCCAGAGGCCCGGCTCCGGGTATCCCCTCGGCCCTGCGGCGGTGTGGGGGCGCGCCGCAACTTGGCGTCACGAACAGGATCTACTTAAGCCTGAAGAATCAGGTCATGTGTGCCTAGAGACTGTGATTTACTGTGCTTGGACTGTACTTTATTGCAAGACTGTGTGCTGTGCCATTTGCCGCCAAAATCCGCCGCCATTGCAGCGCTGAGGAAGGCGCGGGAAGAGAAGAGGGGCGTGGAGTGGGCGTAGACGAGCTGGAGAGCGCGAACAGTAATGGCCGCCCAGTCTAAGTATTTCTGTGTCCTGAGGACGTGCCCGCCAACAGCTGAGGTACGCCTCCTGATCTTGGTCGGAGGGTGGAGACCATGGGGACGGGGCCGCCCACGGAAGAGACCGCGGGAAGAAGACGCGGGAGAGGAGAAAAAGATGGCGGCACCCGAAGCACCACGCGGAGCTGAGTCGGCTCAGTCTGAGGCCGCGGCGTCCGAGATAGGCTCCGAGGCACCGCTGCTGGGAGGTCTGACCCTTACCGAGTCCCCGATGGGCCGACCTCCGACGCCGTTATCGGAGGAACGTGTGGCTGCGGCCGAGGCCCGCCAGCTGACCCGCCGACGGAGGGCCGATGCCCGCGTGCTCACCCGGGTGGGCCAACCCACCGAGATTAAGCTGTCTCCCATTGCTCCTTACCCGGACCCGGCTGAAAGCGCCCTACCTGCACCGGGTCTAAAGATCATGCCGGATGCGGAGCACTTACGGCGCCTTATGGCAGAGTGGCGGAGCCGGCCCCAGCCTGCAGAACAAGTGGACTTGGTTAGTGTCCCCGAGATTTCGCCCTCACACTGGGGTGTTGTGGTGGCCTTCCATCCCCAGCAAGGGAGAGGGGTCATACAGGAGATCGGGGAGCCGATCCAGGTCCGGGTGGACCGAGAAGAGGTGGAACCTTCTGGCAGGCGGTCTGATTGCAATCTGGAGCCGGGGGACGCCGTCACCTATACGAGGTGGAGAAAGAACACCAGTGAGACGGGCTGGTTTGCCCGGGGGGTCCAACGATGTGTCGCCCTCCAGGCTGCTGCTGGGACACCAGAAGAGGATAGTCCTGGAGGAAAGGCAGCGGGACCTGACCCCGCGGAACCAGGGGAAGTTCGACCTCACCGCGCCCCGGAGAGGCGGGTATGCCTACCGACGAGAAGGACCTCCCGGAGAGGGATTCTATCCTTACTGGGACCAGAACGGCGTCCTGGCTCACCGGGCCGATCTGTGAGTCTGGTGAAGCCAGGAAGAAGGTCACCTCCCGTAGAACCTCAGTAAGATATAGCTTTCAATGTTATGAAAATGTACATAGTTGCTACTTTATTGTTTTAACTGTTCTTTTGAGTTGCTGCTAAACCCGCCCAGGGTTAATGGATCCCTCTGTTAACCCGGGATCCTCTTTGTTTGTTTTCCTTTTCTGAAGTTGTTGCACAAAAGTTATACAAACTGCAGAAATCATGGACTGTGCATGATTCGAACTTCCCTTGTAAATAGTTTGCACCTTCTTAAAGGTGCACCCTACTGGTTTTAGCCAAAGACACTTTGCGAAGATATTTGCCCTATTTGTTTGAGCCAAAGACACTTTGTGAAGATACCTTTCCTACCGGTTCTAGTTAAAGACACTTTGCGAAGATACCATGCCGGAACCTTTGCATGGGCCGGTAGGCTGAGAAGACGAGCTACCTTAGAAAGACTTGGTCTCCTCTTAAAGGGGATGTGAGAAACTGAACTTGAGAGAGATACTGTTGCAGAACAGTAATGCCATAATGATGCTTTGAAAAGAAATGTAACTGTTTTACATGCTAAGTTATATGTGTTGAATTTGTTGAAATGTCTAAATAATGTTTTGCAGAAAGAAAAGATGCAGAGAGCCCGTAGGGGTAGAGATAGAGGTCTGCATAGTTGAAAGTAAGCGAAGTAATAATGAAGGTGAGGATAGAAGGTAAACCCCGCGTCCCCATTGAAAGTTACTTTGTTACTAAGGACAGAGAGTGAACCCGTAGGGGTTAGAGAGTGAGTCCTTAAAGGAGCCGAGTAGAGCTGGCTCAGAGTTCTTTAAACGAAAGGAATGTTATGTCTATACCATGTATAGTAGAGAAAGGCAGTAGGCCCTGGCTGAACGGGGCGGTCCTGTAAAAGAAAGGAGAGGCAGTAGGTCTGGTGCCATAGGGACAGGCGGTCCTGCAGGTTCAAAGTAGGAGAATGTGAAGTTACCTTACCCTGTAATGTGATTATAGGAAGGCCTTTGGTAAACTAAGAGTGTATGTTTCCTAAAGGCAATGTTAATTTATTGTTCTAGAATTTGCACTAAGTAGAATACCCGGTTGGGTAACGGGAGTTATGCATAGCCTGTAATTTATAATGTTGACCATGTTTGTAACGTTAAAAGTGTCCTCACCTCCCATAAAGGGAAGCCTGTTCAAGTATACTTATTGTTTTGCACTCAACAAAATTGTATGTCTGTTTACTAATCTGTATTGTTGTTTTTCTTCCCAGTCCCGGAGTACTGTGTTTAACCAGGGGGGAGTGCAGCGCCCCAGAGTTCTGGTCGTTGCAGTACTGTGGCTTCGCCGCTAAGGGGAGCCATGGTACGTTCGATGGCACCGAAGGAGTTCCTCCAATCAGGTATCACAGACACCAATATGTTTCACAGCTGGGCCTCCGGGGGGAGCTAAGGGTGCTATTCATTAGGCCACTCCCCACCATAGTGGGTAAACTGGGGGTCAGGCAGGAAGTTAGAGAGAACGCTGACGGGATTGAACGGAGCAACACCCTGTGGCAGGGGGTGTTGTGAAGGGAGAGACTGTAGGGTCTCTGCCAGGGGTGGAATCCTGGCAGAGGCTTGGCATTGAAAGAACGTAACGGGTCCGCGCAGGCTCCTGGAAGCGGCGGGACTCAAGAAAGGACTAGAAGCGAGATAGATTGTGCTGAGTGAGAAACGAGATCAAGCAGAAGGAGAATACCAGCAGGGATTTTGTTGAAAGAGGCAGCACCCTGCTGAGGCGCAATACCGGTGGCCGGAACGCCGAGGGAGTGGATTAGAATACAGCTTCAAGCCATACTCCAAACAGCGGCAGGACAGTCGGTCTCAGGCGGGCTGTCTACCACATATCACCTATGAAGTCTTGGGGGGCAATTGCGGGAGAGGGGCGACTCTAGGGTCCCGGAAGAACTCCAGGCCTACCTGACAAACGGGTGCCATTCCAACCTGAATACAGGGAAGGGGTGGATTACAGAGGAACATCAAATCGAGTTGTGAGGGAACTTAAGAAACAGACACAACCGTTGTGGGGTTACTTTCCGTAAGCACAGCAGGGAAGGACTACAACACATAGCGCTAGAAGGAAGGCACAGATTTCCACCTGAGAGGAGAACTCTGGAGGTGCCATTGGACCGGCCGGACTTGCGTAGCCTGGTGAACCGTGTTCTGGACTGAGGACTCAGAGATCTCCAGTAAAGAGGTAAAGAGACTGCAACCTGGTGTCCTCGTTATTTACCGCGACTTACACCCCACAACTGCACCGCTCCACCGCTATCATTACTACCACCTATTACACCGGACGTCCCCCACTGACGGACAGGGCCACGGACCGGGTCTAGCCACCGTGACAACCCCGAGACTGAGACCCAGAGGCCCGGCTCCGGGTATCCCCTCGGCCCTGCGGCGGTGTGGGGGCGCGCCGCATCGGCACTACGACATCAGCACATTGGTCTGCCCCAACCTCGTCTACAGAATCATCAGGATCCTGCATTAGGTGAGTATATGATGTTTTTATTTTTATTAAAACTTGGGGTGTGACTGTGGGCGCATCATAAACAATGTGGGACCCTCATGCCATGTGGGGGGAACCTGAAACAGTGTGTGTGAGGCCCCTCATAAAGTATGAGCTTCAATGTGGGGGAAATTATACAGTTTGGGGGCTAATGTAGGGCCATTATATAGTTTGGGGGCTAACACAGGGGCCATTATATAGTTTGGGGGCAAATGCAGGGGCCATTATATAGGTAAGGGGCTAATGCGAGGCTATTATATAGTTTAAGGGCTAATGCGGGGGCCATTATATAGTTTGATGGCTAATGCAAGAGCCATTATATAGTGTGGTAGCTAAAGTGTGGGCCATTATACAGTTTGGGGCCTACGAAGGGGGCAATCAAAGACTGTGGGGACTACTGTTGGGGGCCGTCATAAAAGGTGGGGCACTCTCATATTGTGGGCGGGCCCCTCATACATTGTAGGGACATCTGTGGGAATTATTCATAAAGTTTGGGGGCCATTATACAGCATGGAAGGTCTCAGGGGACATTATTAAATGTTAAGTGGGCACTTAAGAAGCATTATTGTTACCGTCAAAAGTGTGCAGGAAGTATTATTAGTTTGTAGGGGCGAAATGTTTACACTATTTTCTAGGGCATTTGCACAGGGCATTAATATTTTCTAGAGGGCAATGGCAACTTTACCACTTTACCAACTAGAGGGCACAAAAGAGGCATTATTATTATGTAATGGGCACAGTGATGGGCATTACTATGTGGGGCAGTAAGAAGAGCACAATTATTGTGCCAAACAGTAGGTGCAGTAATAGAGACACATATGGCAGCAGCATCTCTGCATTGGGTTGAGTAGTTTCTGCAGGTCGGGAATAGATTGAGTCAGTGCAAAAAATGTGAGAAGTAAAATGTGTCTTTGTTGTAATTTCTGCAGATGGGGCGTGACTGGAAGAAGTCGTTATGTCAGTCTATGCCAGATGAAAAAGATGGGAAAACTGAACAACTCCATCAGAACAAACATCAGCGGTAAGTAACCATCTATAACTGTACTTTAATCACTTGTATGTTCTGTAGGACTCATATGTACCACCATATAGTCACCATTTGGCTGTAATATCAGTTTTGGTCTTAGTATAGAGTTTATTTCCAGTAACAGCGCGGTCATCTTCTGAGATTCCCCTATATCCACAATTAGGGTGCATCCCCATAGTAGTAATCAGGGTTACATGGTTAGGGCCCGCTCAGATGTTTCGCCCCCTCCTGAGCTGAACACCTAGCTATGCATCTGGGATGGAGTTGTAATCAGGGCGCTGTGCAGCCGGTGATGTTCTTAAACACCAAATTTCCCCAACCGTGTCTTTATTTACCTTGTTTTGTGCATGAGGAACAGAAAAGATTCTTCCTCAAGCTGTTCCCACAAAGTTGGAATCTATAATTGTCCAAAATGTCCTGGTAAGTGATGCATTAAGATTTCTCTTTACCAAAGATAAGGGCCCTAGGCTGACCTTTGAAAACAACCCCTTAGTATTATCTCACCTCTTCCGACATTTAGATGCCACAATGCATTCACCAAACCTAGACTCGTACATCCGATGCCCCATAGACAAGTGTGACCGTCACTCCATGAAACATTTCCAGAGTCCAGTGGTGGTGACTTTACACTTGGTCGTGTAAGACTTGCAGCTGTTTGTACGTACAGTATGTGAACCTATGCCATCCAGCTCCCAGGGCGCAGTTGTTGTACTCATGTTAGTACCAGAGGAGATTTGGACTTTGCAGTTATGGAGTCAATAAATACAATAAACCCCACCAACAGCCACACATAGTGCCAATATCTCAATTCATAAATAAGTATCCTTATTATACACAGTGTGAGGGATTGGAGTTATGGACACATCAAACCATATAAGTCGAAGGCAGGACTGAAACGCGCGTCAGGGCAGGCACACACACATCCCTGATCCCCTTTTGAGCCATGGGTACTTCTATTTATAGGTAATGTGATGGTCGTCTATTTGGGCAAGTTGCACTTCACTATGGTGGTTGATTGTACGTTATACTTACCTGCATTGTCCTGAGACCTCTGCATATATTATTGATGTTGATTGTATGTGGCAATTTTGCCATACTTACCTATAACCCCTCTGAGGTGTTTTAATTGGTATACTATTTATGCTATAATAATTTAAAGTAACGGTGTTTTATATCTATGGGGTTCCTGGGAGGTGTAGTGTGCCCCTGGTGTATAGCAGCAATTTGCACACTGTGTGTCCTCACATTTTTGCCTATACCTTTTGTGTAATGATTTTAATAATAAAGTAGATTTTTCCGTTTTGATACTTTTAGACTAGTACATCTTTTTTGTTTTTTGTAAATGGTGTTTGAGTTTTGGAGTCAGCAGAGCATTGGTGACTTTTACTGTCTTATCAATCCCACTCTGTAACTTTACGTGTTATTCACTTGGTGGCCAAGTTGATGTGCCCACGAAACACTTTAACTTTTTAATAATATTACTTACAGGTGACAGTGGAATATTTAGTAGGAAAACAAATTCACAATCTAATTTGTTACAATGGTGGGAGTCCTCAAATTAAGTTAAATCCTTTGCATGAATTCAGTAAGCTTCTTAAGACAAGACATTCAATTCGCAAAAGTCTGTAAAGGCAGATGGTATAGTGAGGGTCTGGATTCTATACACTTGTGGTAATGAGTAGATACACATACCTCAGTGACATATTTATGTCCTAAATAGGGCTATGAGTAACCCATCAAAAATGCAAAGAGTAAGTACCCACTCAAAAATCAGTATATAAACAAGGAGAAGCAAGAGAAATCAGGTACAATGAATAAATGTATTTTTTATTGAAAGTCCAAAAATAGACCAAATAACCACAAAAAAATCATCAAGATGAGACATATACAGAAAAATAGAGGGGCCACTAATTGCAACTGCCCGACTGTGGAAACATATTCATAGTCATTTTAAGTGCTTGTGCAATAGTATGTCACAGTAATAAGATAAGATCCCCTCTCTCGCAAGAGATGTCAAAATCGCTGCATCTTAAACAAATTTCTACAAGGAGGGGAGGCTTACCGCAAGCAGAGTAAGCCTCCTCTCCTTGTAGAAATTTGTTTAAGCCAGTTTTTTCTGTGAAAACATTATTTTATTAAATACATAAAGGTCCCAAATTTTATACACATACTACTGACAGTATTAGACACTGACATCTATAAATCTAACCGTTCTGCAATGGTTTACTGGATGTAAACCATGTCTCCTATCCTGTCGGCCTCTGCAATGATTTTACAGAAGTCGACAAATGAATTATCGGCTATTCTGGGATCTATCTCTCTATGAAATATATTGTCACTGACACACACATATATATATATATATATATATATATATATATATATATATACACCTATTCTATGGGTATACCGTATATCTATCTTTTCTGGTCTTAACATGTCAGTGTGATTTTACTGTACACTGGATATGAATTGCCAGCTTTTCAAAGGACACCGATGCGTAAAAATCAGACAGACCTAGCATGGTGCGAGTGCTGTGCGATTTTTTTTCTCACACCCATTGACTTACATTGGCGAGTCTCATCTGAGATACGCAGCAATACGCATCATGCTGCAATTTTTTTTCTCAGTCCAATTTCGGGTGAGAAAAAAATCGCAAATGAGTTGTCACCCATTGAATAACATTGGTCCGAGTACAATCCGATTTTTTATCGGATTGCACTCGTCCGTTTTTCTCGCAAGTGAGTATGAGCCCTAAAACAGATACTCATACCACATAAAATTGCCATTAAATAACAAATATCGAATCTACTTTCCATCAGCATAATTTTTGAAATGTATTGTTTTTATTAGGTCTTGAGAAGGGTTAAATGTTTAGCAACAATTTTCCATTATTTCAATTAAATTTACAAAACGTATTTTTTAAGTACCACTTCATATTTTAAGTCACTTTGAGGGGTGTATATATATGAAGCCAGCAAATAATGTGACCCCCCCAACGAACCTATCCATTACAGTAAATGGCTGCCCACTCTCCCCAGTCCCACAAGCTCGCTGCCTCGGGGTTATCCTTGATGCTGATCTCTCCTTCAAACCACATATCCACGCCCTTTCCACTTCCTGCCGACTTCAACTCAAAAATATTGCACGAATCCGTTCATTCCTCAACCAAGAATCTGCAAAAACCCTAGTCCATGCCCTCATCATCTCTCGCCTCGACTACTGCAACCTCCTGCTCTGTGGCCTCCCCTCAAACGCTCTCGCACCCCTCCAATCTATTCTAAACTCTGCTGCCCGACTAATCCACCTGTCCCCCCGCTATTCTCCGGCCTCTCCCCTCTGTCAATCCCTTCACTGGCTCCCCATTACCCAGAGACTCCAGTACAAAACCCTAACCATGACGTACAAAGCCATCCACAACCTGTCTCCTCCATACATCTGTGACCTCGTCTCCCGGTACTTTCCTACACGCAACCTCCGATCCTCACAAGATCTCCTTCTCTACTCTCCTCTTATTTCCTCTTCCCACAATCGTATACAAGATTTCTCTCGCGTATCACCCCTACTCTGGAACCCTCTACCACAACACATCAGACTCTCGCCCACCATCGAAACCTTCAAAAAGAATCTGAAGACCCACCTCTTCCGACAAGCCTACAACCTGCAGTAACCACCGATCGACCAAACCGCTGCATGACCAGCTCTACCCTCACCTACTGTATTCTCACCCATCCCTTGTAGATTGTGAGCCTTCACGGGCAGGGTCCTCTCTCCTACTGTACCAGTTATGACTTGTATTGTTCAAGATTATTGTACTTGTTTTTATTATGTATACCCCTCCTCACTTGTAAAGCGCCATGGAATAAATGGCGCTATAACAATAAATAATAATAATAATAATAATAATAATAAATAAGACATATATTTTTTTTAAATGCACCCTTTAATGTGCTTCAGAGGAATTAACCCTTTCAACCCCCCAAGCCTGTTTGCACCTTCATGACCAGGCCAAATTTTACCATTCTGACCAGTGTTACTTTATGTGGTAATAACTCTGGAATGCTTACACGAATCCCACTGATTCTGTTTTTTATTTCATGACATATTGTACTTCATGATAGTTTTACATTCCTTCAATACGTCTTGCGTTTATTTGTGAAAAAAAAGGAAATTTTCTGAACATTTTGACATTTTCTACATTTTAATTTTTATGCCCTTGAATCAGAGTTATGTCACACAAAATAGTTAATAGATAACATTTCCCACGTCTACTTTACATTAGAATAATTTTTGAAACATATTTTTTTTGTTAGGAAGTTATAAGGGTTAAAAGTTGATTAGCGATTTCTAATTTTTCCATCAAAATTTATAAAACCATTTTTTTAAGGACCACATTACATTTTTGTAGTGACTTTGAGGGGACTATATGACAGAAAATACCCAAAAGTGACATCATTCTATAAACTGCACAACCAAGGTGCTCAAAACCACACTGAAGAAGTTTATTAACCTTTCAGGTGCTTCACAGGAATTTTTGGAATGTGGAACAAAAAAATCAACATTTAACCTTTAATTTTGTACTTTACAATTTTTCTTATTTTTGCAAGGGTAACAGGAAAAAATGGATCACAAAATTAGTTGGGCAATTTCTCCTGAGTATGATGATACCTCATATGTGGGGAAAAAACTACTGTTTGGGCGAAAAGCATGGCTCGGAAGGGAAGGAGCAACATTTGACTTTTTCAACGCAAAATTTGCTGGAATAATTAGTGGACAAATGTTGCGTTTGGAGAGCAGCCGATGTGCCTAAACAGTGGAAACTGCTAACAAGTGATATTGTTTTGGAAATTAGACCCCTCGGGGAACATATCTAGATGTGGGGTGAGCACCTTGAACCCCCTGATGCTTCACAGATGTTTACAACATTGAGAAGAAAACAAAAATCACCTTTTTCCCACAAAAATGTTTTTTAGCCTCAAATTTTGCATTATCACAAGGGTATCAGGATAATTTGCACCATACAATTTGTTGTGCAATTTCTTCTGAGTACACTGAAATCCTACATGTGGGGGACATTTGACTTTGAATGCAAAATTTGCTGGAATAATTAGTGGACGCGATGTCATGTTTGAAGAGCCCCTGATATGCTTAAACATTGACAACCTCGCACAAGAGACCTCTTTTTGGAAACTAGAACCCCTCAAGGAATGTATCTAAGGCCGGTTTCACACGTCAGTGGCTCCGGTACGTGTGGTGACAGTTTTCTCACGTACCGGAGACACTGACTCACGTAGACACATTAAAATCAATGTGTCTCTGCACATGTCAGCGTGTTTTCACGGACTGTATGTCCGTTTGAAAAACACGGAGACATGTCAGTGTTTGTGGGAGCGCACGGATCACACGGACCCATTAAAGTCAATGGGTCCGTGTAAAACACGTACCGCACACGGATGCTGTCCGTGTGCAGTCCGTGTGCCGTGCAGGAGACAGCGCTACAGTAAGCACTGTCCCCCCAGCTTGTGGTGCTGAAGCCACCATTCATTTCTTCTCTCCAGCAGCGTTCGCTGGAGAGAAGGAATGAAAAATCATTGTTTTTATATTTTTTTTGCGGTTGAAATAAAGTTCCCGGTAACCAACCCCCTCCCACCCCCTCTGCGCCCGCCCGCTGGAAATAAAATACTCACCCAGCTCCCTCGATGCTTCCTCTCAGCGCCGCAGCTTGTCCTGTATGAGTGGTCACGTGGTGCCGCTCATTACAGTGATGAATATGCGGCTCCACCTCCCATAGGGGTGGAGCCGCATATTCATCACTGTAATGAGCCTCCATCCGCCTCATTATAGAGAATCTTCTGCTGGAGGTTCTGTCTAAATCACGTATTTCAGAGAATTACATGGAAACCCTGGTGTAAACCCTCAGCGTAGAGCACAGGATAAATGTGAGCCAAGCCTTACTGCCATCTTTGGGAGGCAGAATGAACAAATTAACAGCAGGTGAAGAACTGTTTTTATTTTTTACACCGTTCCTCGGGTGGTATAAGTAATTAGACGACTTATTCTTCGGGTCGGTGCGATTGCAGCGATACCAGATTTATATAGGGATGTTTGGCTGCTGTCACACACTAAAAGATGCTTTTTTGCCCCCCAAAAGTTTTTGCATCGCCATATTTTGAAAGGTATAATTTTTCTATTTCCCTGCCAAGAGAGTCATGCGAGGGCTTTTTGCTTCCAGGATGAGGTGAAGGTTTTATTATTACCATTTTGGAATACATAGAATTTTTCATTGCTTTCTCTTCCGATTATTGGGAGACAGAATGAATAAAAACCAGCAATTCAGGAATCTAGTCTGTTTTTTACATTGTTCTCCGTGTGGTAAAAGTGAAGACAGTTCTAGTCTCTGAGTCACTACGACTACAGCGATAACAGATTGACATTGATTTTTTACATTTTGTCAGTTTTGCACACTAAGAATAATTTTTCTAGGAAACAAATGTCTATGCATCTCCATATTCTAAGGAGTTTTTTTTCCCACTTGCTGTTTGTGGAACGAGATGACGTTTTCCGTTATCCTAATTTCACTTACATAAGTGTTTTAACTTTTTGTGCAGCAAAACGTTGAAAAAAAACAGCATTTTTGCACCACTGAGGACGCTCACATTTTAATATTTTACCATTTTTTTACAGAAAGTTTTATTTTCTTCAGTATCAGGGTTATATAGACAGTCGAGTATATCAGGTCGTTCCAAACGCGGCAAAACCAAATGTGTGCACGCATTTTTGTTTGTTTTGCATTAAAAAAAATTGTGCATTTATTGGCGAAACATTTTTTTCCAAGTTCTTGAGGTGTTTTGCGTTTATGAGGAGGATTGGGGGAGTTTCCGTTGAGCATTTTTGAAGAGGGGGTTTTTACTCAGCAAGAAGACTCCATGTGGGCACACAGCCTAAATACAGAGGAAAGCTTCAGCCACTTTTCTGGGGCAGCTGCACATAGTTGTTTGCCTGCTGCTTTCCTTCTAGCCCATAAAAAGCAGCACCAATAACGCACAGCGCAGTCCACACCGCCAGCAGCAGAAGACGCACTCGGTCTCCTCACAGCCGAGCGCTGCTGCCCTGGTGGTGATGTCATGTGATCAGCGCGTCACGTGTCGCTGCCGGCTCGCCCCTCTGTCACTCTCTTTACGGCTGCCGTTAAGCGCCGCTGAAGCCAGAGCAGACGGAAGTGGGTGAGTGCAGGGGGATGGGGGCGGGTTTACTGACATTTATGTCGTGATATTAGGTCGTGATATTATAGATATAGCGGTGAGGAGTCCTGGGGTGACAGGCTGTATACTACGAGAAGGACTGGGCTCAGCACGGCTGTTAGTAGTAGTTCCTGTGTGGGGGTAAACACCACCAATACTGTGTGTGTACGTACACACACACACACACACACACACACACACACACACTCACACTCACACTCACACTCACACTCTCCTCCACCCACCATGGAGATCTCTAGTGATACTATGATAGAATTGTGTTTTGCCTAAAAAACCCCTCTTGTTGCTCATAGCAACCAATCACAGCGCAGCGTTAATTTCCACCAGAGCAGTTTATAAAATAAGAGCTGAGCTCTGATTAGTCGCCATGGGAACCACTACCACTGACGCTGGTCCACTACTTTGTGTGTGTGTATGTATATATATATATATATATATATATATATATATATATATATATATATATATATCCCCCTAATATTGGTTGTTTATAAAAAGGGTCTTCCCATGCCAGATATTCTTGAGGGTCTGGAATGGGAAATTTGCCTTTTATTCCGTCTGGTCTATATGTCTATAAACCTATAAGGATTGTCCTGTGAAAACAAGTGATAGGTTACAGGATAAGGGGTGACTTATTGAGTGGAGGGGAGACTGACTGAGCGACCACCACGACCGTTTGGCAGAATGGGCCACCTTTATTCCCGTTCGGGCTCGTGCACACCACTGATATTCTCAGACTAGCGCTCGTACCCACAGTATCCTATGGGGAGGTGTGAATGTCCAATTTTTTCCCCTTTGGACTGAGTAGTCCGCAGAAATAAATTAGAGACATGTCTGATTTTGATTAGAGTGTCCTAACATAATTGGTCATACAAGTCTGTGACACCCGAGTGCAGTCCAATTTTCACCGACTGATAGAACAAAGTAGGTGGAGAAACTTTTATTAGTTATTATGTGTTCCTTACATAGCGCCATTAATTCCACAGAGCTTTAAAGATATCACTATCCCCATTAAGGCTCACAATCTAAATTCCCTGTCAGTATTTGTTTCTTTGTAGTGTGGGAAAAAACAGAGAACCCGGAGGAAACCCACACAAACTTCTTGCACTCCACGTCTGAAAAAAACTGATGCCACTCAGATCGGAGTCTGAGCTGAATAATCAAACAGACTTGTGCAGCTAAGAATTGAGCGGCTGTGTTCTTTCTTGTGATTCTGCATTTATTCCTTATGGGGGGGCTGCAGAGTGCTGTGCTCAGTTTTTTCTGCAGTCATATAGAAAATGAGTGAAGTGGCGGTCAGTCAGGTGTCCAACCGACCTGCTGCTCCATTTTGCAGCAGAGATAAAAATTCCCCATTCTTCTGATCAGTGCTGATCAGTAAGTTATCACCTATCTTGTGGAGAGGTGATAACTGGTTTTAACTGGACAGCCCCTTTAAAGAGTAAGGGTACCGTCTCACAGTGGCACTTTTGTCGCTACGACGGTACGATCCGTGACGTTCCAGCGATATCCATACGATATCGCTGTGTCTGACACGCAGCAGCGATCAGGGACCTCCCCTGAGAATCGTACGTCATAGCAGATCGTTTGGAACTTTATTTAGTCGCTGGATCTCCTGCTGTCATCGCTGGATCGGTGTGTGTGACACCGATCCAGCGATGCGTTCGCTTGTAACCAGGGTAAACATCGGGTTACTAAGCGCAGGGCCGCCTCTGCTTTACGGCCGGCCGGCGCTGACACATTCAGTGCAGGGAAGCCGCCGGCGGGGGACGTGACAGACATCAGAAGGTGAGTATGTAGTGTTTTTTTTTACTTTTACAATGGTAACCAGGGTAAACATCGGGTTACTAAGCGCGGCCCTGCGCTTAGTAACCCGAAGTTTACCCTGGTTACCCGGGGACTTCGGCATCGTTGGTCGCTGGAGAGCTGTCTGTGTGACAGCTCCCCAGCGACCACACAACGACTTACCAACGATCACGGCCAGGTCGTATCGCTGGTCGTGATCGTTGGTAAATCGTTTTGTGTAACGGTACCCTAATTCTCACTCCTGACATCATATCTACTGATCCGATCTGTGGATTGGTGTTTTCATCCCTGTGCTGTTTCCCTCTTATATGCGAGGGCTTTCTATGGCTTTTGTATACCGGCTGACTCTTATTTTATACTTTAGGACCATACTGTTTTCTATTGTTTATGACACTATGACCTGCATGCACCTTCTATTTTATGGGGTGTGTTTTCGGTCTTATATCATGTAGAAATAAAGATGTATGAAATGTGTTGTCATTACGGTTATTCTCAACATCATTCTAAAGGAACTGCACCATTCCTTTGCCTCACGGTCTCCCTCTGATATTTGATAGTTGGGACCATCACCACCGTTCGTCACACCGCTGGTCTGAACTGTGCGCTGTCCAATGCTGCTGGCAGAGGTAGCTTTACCTCTGCAGCATCACTGGAGGGCAGGGGCACTAAAGCTGGCCGTATCCAGCGATCCTGCCAGCTTCAAAGAGAAAGAGTTTGTAAGTGATGTTTCTTGCCTACTAGACAGGAGACTGTGGATACGCTACAGAGGTGGACGGTAACTCAGGCAATGAGTAGTAAACAATGAAATTAAAAATCCCTTTGTTCTTGTGAACAGAGAAGATTTTTAACAGGAGGTAAATTGCAAACGTGATTATTTTTACAAGTACTTTTCAATTTTTAATCATTAGAATAGAAACTCTAAAGGAGTAGTTGGATGCTGAATTTTCTTTTCTTTTACGTATGGATGTTTTCAAGTTAACAATTTGAGGCATCCTCCCCTTCCTTCACCCAAAGGCAGCTGCAGAGGTTTGCATCGAAGCAATGTCTGTACCGTCCAGATGTGAACAGCACCACTGAAGTCTGTGATAGGTTACATTGGTCAAGTGTCCAGAAGAGGCCGACGTTGTATGTTCTCTTATGATGGGCTCTCCTAGTCACCTGACCATTGTAGCCAATCACAGGCTTCAGTGGTGCTTTCTTACATACTGACATATTAACGCTGTAGACATTTCTGGAGCTGGCGTTGACCTCCAGGGGGCTCGCACTGACGTCAGGGGGGTGAGTTTGCCTCTATTTGATATCCATATTAAAGAAAAAAAAAATTGGATATCCTCATTAAATCTATTAGTGTAGCTGCTGAAATAAGTCGAAGCTTGCTTTTGTAGAGAGGATAGAGGTATAGGGATGTCCTACTGTTTTCCATCGCAAGATATCCGCCACATCTGGTCATGCCCAAAGTGCACCGATTATGGAGCCTGAGCGTCCACCAAGAACGTTTGTAGAATCTGCTCCTATATAGCGCACAAAGCATCTCTGGTCTCTACCATTCCCTCCGCTTACTTTGCATTGATGGTAAAAATGACTTATGTAATAATTAACAGCAAGAAGGAATTACTGACGTGTTTTTTTTTTTCGTTTTTCCACCTCCAGATTGTTCCGCTCGTGGCCATGAGACCGCAGGCAGCTGTGGCCGGTAAAGTCTTTATCCAGAGAGACTACACCAATGGCACCTTGTGCCAGTTTCAGACCAAGTTCCCCTCTGAGCTGGAGAATCGGGTAAGTGTGGAGACGATCTCATAACCATGGACTGTAATATCGAGGAATACGCAGGGAATTACACACTTGGAAACCCGACTTGCCTTTAGTTGGAATACTCCTGTATTGTGGATCATTTTTGTGGATTTTCCAGGCCGTAGAATGTAAGAAGTGAAACTCTTTTGCAATTGTCGATTTATGCCAGTAATATATATTTCTAATAATAGCAGGGTTTTTTGTACAGAAACCGATTGGAATACAATCTTATGTGAATGGTCATTTTTTGTGCACTATTTACTCATCAGATCAAGACCTAGCAGATGTGGATATTATAATTTCAGTGTGCAGCGTCTGTGAATCCATCTTTATTAAACATTTAAAGGGAGATTCCACCTGTTATTCCTCTATATTATAAGATGACATTGGTGGAGATGGATTAGCACTGTCCAGTAATGACTATCCAAATGAAGTAGTGGTAGCACCTAATAATGAGCGAACGTGCACAGATAAGGTGTTATCCGAGCATGCTTGGGTGCTAACCGAGTGTCTTCAGTGTCCTCGTAAATATGTTTGAGTCCCCGCGGCATGCATTTGCATAACAAACAGGCAATGTATGGCGGCTGTCTTAAGAGCCGCAAGAAATGCAGCCGCGGGGACTCAAATGTATTATTCGAGCACGCCAAAGACACTCGGTTTGCACCCGAGCATGCTCTGATGACACCTTATCCAGGCATGTTCGCTCATCACTAGTAGCACACTAAAGGCCACCAAACCTCGGAGCATTCATATATTTTTTTTTTCCTGTATGCGTAGAAAGCCATAAGTGTGTCGGCAGAGATCTGCAGTAAGGCCGCTGAAAGGAAGTGAATTCCTTTATATAAACCTTAAGCCCCTTTTCTTGGATAAGTTGATCCATAGGACCCATCTCCTAAGGTTATGTGCACACAACATATTCTTTAGGCTAATTCCACCTGAAAAAAGCACCAAAAAAGAATAAACATATGCACTGCAATGTAAAAACGACTTGCTGTGTGCATATTCCGTCTTTTTTTCACTCTTTTTAACTGCTTCAGGCCTCCAAAGCCGTGAGGTAGCTAAAAAGTGATCCGACCATTCTTCAAGCGGATTCCGCTTGGAAGCCACCACGATCTATCACCCTCACGCTGATATTCATGACCTATCCCAGAGATGGAGCAGCAGTGGACAACCCTGTTAAACTTTTATTACCCGGTTTCTGCACTTACTGTTCGCCCTAGGTAAGTTTCCAGTGACTCGGATAATGGTTTTCTGTCCACAACACATTACAGCTGAAACCGTATTTAGGATGGCCTCAATGTCCGATCCTCTACACCTCCTCTACTAGAGATTTATGAGGATTTTGGTGTAAATTGTCAGATCCATTCCTGGCATCACGTCTGCCTGTCTTCTCCTGAGTGGGTGATATTGACGGGAATGCGGAGTTTTCTTGGCTGCTGCCCACTTCTCCACTGTGTGAGGTATCATCTGACCAGCGGAGGCTGAAACGGATCCAGAACTACAGAGTTTATATATATTTTTTTTTTTTTGTCTTCTCGTGTTGCGAGATCACTCATTTAGTTTGAGAGCTTTTCAGGGTTGTATCTGCCTTGTACCTACACCAAGGGATCATGCTGACTTGCCTTTCTCCACAGAGCTGCTATTCATTGTGCCGTGGATTGCTGTAAAGAGATTATCAGCATTTGAGCCGAGCAGAAATGTTGCTGAGTTAGAAGAAGTTGACTTTGGGCACAATGTCTGCAATGAGTTTGTATACCAGATAAGGTTCCCTTTCACACATTCGCTTAAAAATACATACACGTAACATGGTCTGTAGTCACTATTTGTGTGGTTTTCTGTTGGCCATCTGTGTGTACCACCGTGTATACAGAGCACATGAGTCCTGATGCAGAGAAGCCTCTTTACACGTGTGACACTTGCCAGAATAAAATGCAGATTAGAAATTACAGATTTTTATGTGTTATATATAGATAAATAGATATCCGTGAGATAGATAATTAGTTCTTGCATGTGTAGCTTTCTATACAAGTATTAATCTTATAAATAAATAAAACAACTTGGGATTCCCCCCAATTTTTGGTAACCAGCAAAGGTAAAGCAGACGGCTGTGAGCTGATATTATCAGGCTGGGATGGTCCCTGGTTATTGGACCTTTCCCAGCCTAAAAATACCAGTCCGCAATACCAGTCCGCAGCCACCCCAGAATTGGCGCATCACAAGAGATACTCCAATTTTGGCGCTTCACATTCACTCTTCCTGTTGTGGTGGGAATCGGGGTAATGGGGCTTGATGTCAGCTGTGAATCGTCCAGAAACACATCTGACATCAAACCTGTTGTTAGTAAGGGAGATGTGTCTATCAGACACCCTCATTTGTAACCCAGGGGAAAAAAACAAATAAAAACACACAAAAAACAATCCTTTAGATAAACACTTCCTGAACCTTTCTCTGGTTCACCACTTTATTAAAAAAAAAAAAACAATTCCCACACAGGTCCAACGTAGTCCAGCAAATGGAAACCTGAAATGAACAACTGTTTGCTGG
This sequence comes from Ranitomeya variabilis, assembly GCF_051348905.1. Taxonomy (NCBI): domain Eukaryota; kingdom Metazoa; phylum Chordata; class Amphibia; order Anura; family Dendrobatidae; genus Ranitomeya; species Ranitomeya variabilis. Next base: position 85,785,330 of record NC_135236.1, read on the forward strand.
GTGAGCCAGAGTTCACTTTCTATGTAAAGGTACCTTCACACGAAGCGACGCTGCAGCGATAGCGACAACGATGCCGATCGCTGCAGCGTTGCTGTTTGATCGCTGGAGAGCTGTCACACAGACCGCTCTCCAGCGACCAACGATGCCGAGGTCCCCGGGTAACCAGGGTAAACATCGGGTTGCTAAGCGCAGGGCCGCGCTTAGTAACCCGATGTTTACCCTGGTTACCAGCGTAAAAGTAAAAAAAACAAACACTACATGCTCACCTGCGCGTCCCCTGCCGTCTGCTTCCTGACACTGACTGAGCTCCGGCCCTAACAGCACAGCGGTGACGTCACCGCTGTGCTTTCACTTTCACTTTAGGGCCGGAGCTCAGTCAGTGTCAGGAAGCAGACGCTGGAGGACCAGCAGGTGAGCATGTAGTGTTTGTTTTTTTTACTTTTACGCTGGTAACCAGGGTAAACATCGGGTTACTAAGCGCGGCCCTGCGCTTGGTAACCCGATGTTTACCCTGGTTACCAGTGTAAAACATCGCTGGTATCGTTGCTTTTGCTTTCAAACACAACGATACACAGCGATCGGACGACCAAATAAAGTTCTGGACTTTATTCAGCGACCAGCGACATCACAGCAGGATCCTGATCGCTGCTGCGTGTCAAACGAAACGATATCGATAGCCAGGACGCTGCAACGTCACGGATCGCTAGCGATGTCGTTTCGTGTGAAGGTACCTTTAGTCTATGAGGGCCTGGAGGAGGATCTCCTAGACTTGCATTGAGAGCCGGTGACCGTTTGTTGTGACTTCTGGACAGTCAGGAGCTGCGGTCCACTGGGAATAGCAGAAGATGGCGGTTGCTAAGTATATTACTAGGCCAGGGGACATGAGATAATGACACCAGTGCGGCAGTGAAATAAAATGCCAGAATGGTGCTGTAATTTAGTGTTGCTTTGACCTTGTAGTCCTAGTAAGTGTCCCAGCAGTGGGACACACAGCACATGAGCCTGATGCAGATGTGTTAGTCCGTGGGCTATGGGAGCCTCTGTACACAGTGCTGATCTGGGGATTATCCGTCCCACCGGTCTCCCGCTGTTTTTTCCACATTCCAGCACCTTGCGCCACCTAGTCTCCAGGGCTTCTCAATATTACATGCATAAGATTAATATTTTCCTGCACAGGACCAGGGCCCGATTTGATTTTGTTGGCTCTGGTTTGAGATGAAAATAAAATGGCCGAGCCCTTGACTTGTTCAGGTCTGTCCCCTCTGGTTAGTGCCGTATCACACAGTGAGCGCGAGGGCAGCTTTCATGTGTGCGCAGTGGTCACCAGCTACCTCTATAGATAGAGGAGGGGGAGACAACGGAAACTCAGAAATTATTATGGGGAATTGATGAGCAGACACAACACTCAGACATACTTGTTACCCCTAAACGGAGGACTATTAATTTCAATGAAAGCTGACTTGCACTAGAAAGTGGCCACTATGTGGTGCATCAAGCTGTGGTATTCTGTATATACAGTATATATACACCACTCACAAAAACTTAGGGATATTTGGCTTTCAGGTGAAATTTTGGAAAGTTCCCGCTACAGTAATATTTTACCATGAAAGTTGGACATTTAAGAAGCAGCAATGGTGATTTTTCTCATCTCAAACAATTTATTGAAACAAAAGCCAACAGTGGTAGGTATACCCCATCCCCTCCCAACACAAAATGTCAGTGTCTCGATAACTTGTCATGTGAGCCTCAATTACAGCCAGACAACGATGTCTCCTGCGGTTCACAAGTGGAGTTATTGTCTGCGGAGGCATGACATGGCATCCCACTCTTCTTGAAGGCCGGCCATCAGGTCATTGAGGTTCTGGGGTACAGAGTTACGAGCCTCTACGCGGAGACTCAGCTGATCCCATAGGTTTTCTATGGGATTCAGGTCTGGAGAAAGTGCAGGCCACTCCATTGTTGGGTGTCATCTTGGTCTCATGATGTCAAAATGTGAACAGCCTAATGTGGAGAGCTAGTTAATACCAATTCTCACTGAACCCCGAAATTTATTAGCCGATTCATGGATCCAATACCTATTGTGAATTTTGCCATTAAGCTTCTTTTTGGAGAACAGCAAGTTGTGCAAAAATTACTGAAACGTTGGACACGGGCATTCAGAAGTGTAGAGAAGGTCACATTAAGGTCACCTGATAAGATTAGAGAGCATTTTGTTTGTTTTTTTTTTCATTTATTTTGGAAATCTCGCTTTCTGAATAGTAAGGAAAAAAAACCACTGACACATGTGCAGTGACCTTTCCCAGCACATGGACACTGCAGTACTTTATCCTGCCCTAGTCAAGGCAGAGAAGTACGCCTGCGCAAGACCGTGATGCTGGAAGAACACTTTGTGGATGATGTAGGACGCATCATTCTCACGAAGCTCAGGAGGACTCCATCGAAAGAAGAAGGGAGGCGCCAGACCAAGACCAGCGACGTACCCGACCGCCCCACATGTGTTTTTCTTTTGTTGCAGGCCGGATTGGGGGCAGATATACAGCATATTAGAATGCAAGGTGGTGGTCTTATCTCACATGGAACAAACCTGGTCATAGGTTCCCTTTAAAACAGCAACATTTCAGCTCCACCTGGCCCCTAAATGTTGCTGCTATAAGTCATTGATTAACTAAAAGCATCTTCACTTTGTATGTTGATTGCTGACGTTTTCTTGAGATATTTGTATGTGCGTATATGTGATCACTTTGCTTTAAAATGGAAATAATGCTCATCCGGCTCCTCATCCTTCTCTTGTATCTTCTTCAGGTTGACCGACAGCAGTTTGAGGAGACCATACGGAAACTGAACAGCCTGTACGCAGAGGCGGAGAAGCTGGGAGGCCAGTCCTACCTGGAGGGCTGCCTGGCCTGCCTCACTGCCTATACCATCTTCCTATGTATGGAGACGCACTATGAGAAGGTAGGCATACAGGTCGTAGTGTGGCTTCTGCCATCTTCACCCAAGGAAACTGCTGCCGGCTTCCATCTTTGCACCCTCCGGGCTCTTAGAGGAGTTTATTTTCCTCCTCAAGAATAAAGTTGAGTGCGGATACAAAATGAAGCATTTTTATTCCCGACCGGCTGTGTTTAGATGAGGGTTTTTTTTTTCTTGAGAATGAATTGAGACCTTTCAGCAACTTGCAGATGAAATGCTTTGCCACGTACAGACAGATCCTGGATTTATTTATTCTGTCGGGGCTGGCCAGACTCCGGTAAACCCTCTCCCTGCCATGGAGGATAAAAAGACAGTGCTCCCACCTACACCCATGTATGTGCCCACCATCAAAGAGGTTATTAAGCGCCGTCTGTGTCTTTCACCCCCCAACCTGGCCGTAAATATTGGGTCTCTGGACAGCTCTTCCTAAGTGGCAGAGAAAGCAATTGATCTGGATGAATTCACCTCTGTGAGCGCTATATAGTATAAGCACACAAATGTGTTCTGAAGAAGGGCTTTCATGTATTTATCCGCCTCGTCCGTCCTGAAGCTTAACCCTGGGGATGCCAGAGAGTTAACGTTCCTCAATGATTCTGACGATTGCACAGTAAAAAAGCACTGAAGTAAAACTTCTAGGTGGTTTAGAATTTAGTGTCTTCTCTCTTGATGTGATGTGATGTGCTTCTTCCATTCCCCAGATTTTTTGTGAGTAATTGTGATCTGGAGCATGAAGATACCATTTACAGGTGGTATGTAATGCCACCAATGTCTAATTCGACCACCATGACCCCTGCCGATCACTAGCGCAAAATAGTAAGGGGCAAGTAAGGAAAGTGCTGTTCTCACATTCCCACTCGGCTTTTCCTGGGGGGTTACGCTGTATAATCAGTGGCCACTCCTGTGAAAAATCAAGACAAAAGGGGCATGGCACATTCCTCGCACCTCAGCCACTTTATTTTAGCGAAGGTCAGATCCCGCCAATCGGGCATTGATATTTAAGTATCTACAGCTTGTACCCAAAGAGTGTATGGAGCGGGCTCAGGAACTGAACCCGTAATATTCAGCGAAAATAAAAAATGGCTCTCATAATAAGATGGCACAAGCCTTTTTTTCTTTTAAGTTTATTGTTGAAATTTTTTTTTAAAAAGCCATAAACATGAATGTGATCAGAATTAAACTACAAAAAAATAGAGAAAAAGAAACTTTGTGGTTTATAAATGATGAGAAACAAAGAAAAAAAAAAAGAAAATGGTGTGTGGTGTTCAGGAGTAAATGTGGTATCCAGTTGCTCTTGTTAGATGTTTTCGCCATAGGCAGAACACTGCTGTGCAGGGCTATGGCGTCAGTAAGCCAAACCTCTGACCCCTCAGTTTCCCTGACCCCACAGCACTGGTCACTACTGGGCATGGACATAAAGTGCAGCACAGATTCATGTCCGCTAAAAGCCCAGATCCTTAGATCAGGAACAGAACAGACATTTATAGGACATTTTATAACTTTCCTAAAGTCTTATGAAAACATGTACAGCACATCAGCACTGTACTACTGTACCCAATTTATTATAGATTTTAGGAGTCGGTCCACTTTGTACCACGTGCCACGCCAGAGAGGCAACGGGAGATTAGGGAGGTTAATAAGTGGCTCAAGAATTGGTGTAGGAAGGAGGGGTTTGGGTTCCTGCAGAACTGGGCCGACTTCTCACTGGGCTACAGGCTCTACGCTAGGGATGGGCTGCACCTCAATGGGGAAGGTGCAGCTGTGCTGGGGGAGAAAATGGTTAGAAGGTTGGAGGAGTGTTTAAACTAGGGATTGGGGGGGAGGGTATTCATTTTATAGGAGGGGAAGATAGTGCAGATAGAGACCTGGGCACAAATAAGGAAGTTGGGGGTGGCGGTGGCATGGGGGGTGGGGTTAGAACAGCTAATAATTTAAGAAAGAATAGAGGTACAGAGAGGAACATCAAGTGCATGTATACTAATGCCAGAAGCCTCGCCAACAAAATGGATGAATTAGAACTAATGTTGTTGGAGCATAATTATGACATGGTGGGGATATCTGAGACGTGGCTGGATGAGAGCCATGACTGGGCTGTTAACTTGCAGGGCTATAGTCTGTTCAGAAATGACCGTACAGATAAGCGAGGGGGTGGGGTGTGTCTGTTTGTAAAATCCACCTTAAAACCCATCCTGCGTGATAATATAGGTGAATCTAATGAAAATGTAGAGTCCCTGTGGGTGGAGATAAGGGGAGGGGGAAAAAATAATAAATTACTGATAGGGGTTTGTTATAAATCTCCAAAAATAATGGAAGCAATGGAGAATATCCTTGTAAAGCAAATAGATGAAGCTGCGACTCAAGGAGAAGTCATTATTATGGGGGACTTCAACTACCCTGAAATAGATTGGGGAACAGAAACCTGCAGTTCCAGCAAAGGTAATCGGTTTTTGACAACTATGAGAGACAATTACCTTTCACAACTGGTTCAGGACCCAACAAGAAGGGGGGCACTGCTAGACCTAATATTAACCAACAGGCCAGACCGCATATCAAATATAAGGGTTGGGGGTCACTTGGGGAATAGTGATCACAAAATAATAAGTTTTCATGTCTCCTTTAATAAGATGTGTAGTAGAGGGGTGACAAGGACACTAAACTTCCGGAGGGCAAATTTCCAACGGATGAGAGAGGATCTTGGTGCAATTAACTGGGATGATATCCTGAGACACAAAAGTACACAAAGAAAATGGGAGACGTTTATTAGCATCCTGGATAGGACCTGTGCACAGTATATACCGTATGGGAATAAACATACTAGAAATAGGAGGAAACCAATATGGCTAAATAAAGCTGTAAGGGGCGCAATAAGTGACAAAAAGAAAGCATTTAGAGAATTAAAGGAAGTAGGTAGTGAGGAGGCATTAAATAAATACAAAAATTTAAATAAATTATGTAAAAAGCAAATCAAGGCAGCAAAGATTGAGACAGAGAGACTCATTGCTAGAGAGAGCAAAAATAACCCCAAAATATTCTTTAACTACATAAATAGTAAGAAACTAAAAAATGATAGTGTTGGCCCCCTTAAAAATAGTCTGGGTGAAATGGTGGATGAGGATGAGGAAAAAGCCAATATGCTAAATGACTTTTTTTCATCAGTATTTACAAAAGAAAATCCTATGGCAGCCAATATGACTAGTGATAATAATCCCCAATTTAATGTTACCTGCTTAACCCAGCAGGAAGTACAGCGGCGTCTAAAAATCACAAAAATTGACAAATCTCCGGGCCCGGATGGGATACACCCCCGAGTACTGCAGGAATTAAGTACAGTCATTGATAGACCATTATTTTTAATCTTTAAAGAGTCCTTAATAACAGGGTCTGTACCACAGGACTGGCGTATAGCAAATGTGGTGCCAATATTCAAAAAGGGGACAAAAACTGAACTCGGAAATTATAGGCCAGTAAGCTTAACCTCTACTGTGGGTAAAATCCTGGAGGGCATTCTAAGGGATGCTATACTGGAGTATCTGAAGAGGAATAACCTCATGACCCAGTATCAGCATGGGTTTACTAGGGACCGTTCATGTCAGACTAATTTGATCAGCTTCTATGAAGAGGTAAGTTCCGGACTGGACCAAGGGAACCCAGTGGATGTAGTGTATATGGACTTTTCAAAAGCTTTTGATACGGTGCCACACAAAAGGTTGATACATAAAATGAGAATAATGGGGATAGGGGAAAATATGTGCAAGTGGGTTGAGAGTTGGCTCAGGGATAGGAAACAAAGGGTGGTTATTAATGGAGCACACTCGGACTGGGTCACGGTTAGTAGTGGGGTACCACAGGGGTCAGTATTGGGCCCTCTTCTTTTTAACATATTTATTAATGACCTTGTAGGGGGCATTCAGAGTAGAATTTCAATATTTGCAGATGACACTAAACTCTGCAGGGTAATCAATACAGGGGAGGACAATTTTATATTACAGGCTGATTTATGTAAACTAGAAGCTTGGGCTGATAAATGGCAAATGAGCTTTAATGGGGATAAATGTAAGGTCATGCACTTGGGTAGAAGTAATAAGATGTATAACTATGTGCTTAATTCTAAAACTCTGGGCAAAACCGTCAATGAAAAAGACCTGGGTGTAAGGGTGGATGACAAACTAATATTCAGTGGCCAGTGTCAGGCAGCTGCTACAAAGGCAAATAAAATAATGGGATGCATTAAAAGAGGCATAGATGCTCATGAGGAGAACATAATTTTACCTTTATACAAGTCACTAGTTCGACCACACTTAGAATACTGTGCACAGTTCTGGTCTCCGGTGTATAAGAAAGACGTAGCTGAACTGGAGTGGGTGCAGAGAAGAGCGACCAAGGCTATTAGAGGACTGGGGGGTCTGCAATACCAAGATAGGTTATTACACTTGGGGCTATTTAGTTTGGAAAAACGAAGACTAAGGGGTGATCTTATGTTAATGTATAAATATATGAGGGGACAGTACAAAGACCTTTCTGATGATCTTTTTAATCATAGACCGGTGACAGGGACAAGGGGGCATCCTCTACGTCTGGAGGAAAAAAGGTTTAAGCATAATAACAGACGCGGATTCTTTACTGTAAGAGCAGTGAGACTATGGAACTCTCTGCCGTATGATGTTGTAATGAGTGAGTCATTACTTAAATTTAAGAGGGGACTGGATGCCTTTCTGGAAAAGTATAATATTACAGGGTATATATATTAGATTCCTTGATAAGGCGTTGATCCAGGGAACTAGTCTGATTGCCGTATGTGGGGTCGGGAAGGAATTTTTTTCCCCATGATGGAGCTTACTCTTACCACATGGGTTTTTTTTGCCTTCCCCTGGATCAACATGTTAGGGCATGTTAGGTTAGGCTATGGGTTGAACTAGATGGACTTACAGTCTTCCTTCAACCTTAATAACTATGTAACTATGTAACTTTATACTGACTCCAACTCCACAGCCCTGCTGCTGTGCCTCAGTTTTAGGTGGGAGGGATGATTTACGAGGTCTTTTTATCCAAATCAAAAACTGAAAATCGTTACATTGACACTTGCATGACGGCTGTAGTATCAGGAGGTTGGAAAAGCGCCCCCATTTTCTTCAGTTACATAATATGAATCATTTCCTACTCTGGTTGTGATACATTAATGTGCACCTTCTCCATTTTTCTGTCTATATTTCTAGGTTCTGAAGAAGATTGCCAAGTATATTCAAGAACAAAATGAGAAGATTTATGCCCCCCAGGGCCTGCTCATTACTGACCCCATAGAAAGGGGCCTCCGTGTGGTATCCTTTATACAATGTTTATTCTATGATCCCTTCTAATTCTTTGTGGACCAACACCAAGTCGTAGCCTTAAAGGGTTTGTCCTCTTTTAGAAAATTTCTTTCCATAGGCTGATACTATTATAAAAAAAAACAAAAAAAAACTATTACTTAACCTCCCCTGGGTCCAGCGTTGTCTCTGAGAAGTCTTTGTTGTTTGGGTGCAGCGATAACCTCGCCGACGACACCCCTGCTGCCAAACCGTGAGCTCGGCAGCTCTGCCCATGTAGACAGCGTGAGTGATGTGATTGGCTGCAGCACTGTTAATGTGACTTCTCCACTGCGGCATGACAAGAGACTGTTCTGGGGCAGAGACACAGCTCTGGCCCCAGGGAGAGTAAGTAATACTTAGTTTGTTTTTAGAACTATATCAGCGTATGAAAAACAGTTTTATTAAAGAGGACAATGTCTTTAAACCCCCTTAGAGGCATTGGACATACTGGTGCATCCATTGTCGGGTCCCCTTGTATGACGCGGCCTCAGGAGCTGAGCCTGCATTATCCCCGACAGACGCTGGATGTGTTACGGAGCTTTCATCTGCATCTAACAGCAGCGAGCGGAGCTCAGAAAATAATAAATGACAACACAAACCAAAATGTAACTTTTATTCATTTATTTTTTTTTTACAAATTTCAAAGTGTTTTCATTAAAGTGAAATAAAAATCCAAAAAGAAAAAACACCAAGTTTGGTGTCGCCATAATCATACTGACCTATAGAATCATTGAGGGGTTCTATTGATCCTGTTGAGGGGTCTAATAGGCTTCCTGTCAGTCATAGCCTAGGTAATACATAAGTGGTGCAGTACATTATCAATGTGAATATAGGATTGCAATCCTCTTGTGGGATTAGTAAGTAATGTTAAAAAAAAAAAAAAAAAAAAAGTTTTAAAGGGAACCTATCACCCCGTTTTTTAAAGATTAGATAAAAATAGTGTGAAATAGGGGCAGAGCTGGGCTTTACATTAGTGCCTTTTTGTTGCCTTTATTCCCCCGTTAGGCTGCCGAAATACCTGTGTGAAGTGGCCGTTTTGTCCTGTCACTCAAGTTGGTCAGGTCGGATGGGCGTGGTTACAGCGCTGTTTCTCCCCCAGAAACCTGCTCATCATTACGTTGGTGGCGTAGTGGTGTGCGCATGTCCAAAGCGAAGATCCACTGCCCAGGAGATTCAAAACAGCGCGGGCTTCGCTATTCGCCGTTTACCGGTGGGCGCGGCCATCTTTCCTGTGGCCGCGCGTGCGCAGATGGAGCGCTCTGCTGCCCGGGCTTCAGGAAAATGGCCACGGGATTCCGCGCGTGCGCAGATGGAGATCGCGGCGGCCATTTTCCTGAAGCCCGGGCAGCAGAGCGCTCCATCTGCGCACGCGCGGCCACAGGAAAGATGGCCGCGCCCACCGGTAAACGGCGAATAGCGAAGCCCGCGCTGTTTTGAATCTCCTGGGCAGTGGATCTTCGCTTTGGACATGCGCACACCACTACGCCACCAACGTAATGATGAGCAGGTTTCTGGGGGAGAAACAGCGCTGTCACCACGCCCATCCGACCTGACCAACTTGAGTGACAGGACAAAACGGCCACTTCACACAGGTATTTCGGCAGCCTAACGGGGGAATAAAGGCAACAAAAAGGCACTAATGTAAAGCCCAGCTCTGCCCCTATTTCACACTATTTTTATCTAATCTTTAAAAAACGGGGTGATAGGTTCCCTTTAAGTAAAATTTAAAAAAAATTAGCAATAAAAACAAAGTCCCAGTTTTGATGAAAATAATTTGTCTATTTGTAAAAAAAAAAAAAAAGTAAACTCCCACAAAAACTACACTGCATTTGTAAACAAAATAATTATTTATCCTACACGGTGAACGCAAAAAACACCCCAACGGAAATAAAAAATGATCAAAAAGTCCTATGTATTCAGAAATGGTCCCAATAAAAACCACAGCTTATCACGCAAAGAATAAGCCCTCTCCAGAGAGAAAATTATGACGCTTAATGCTTACAAAACACAAAAACATAATAAATTAAATACAACTATAGAAATTTGGCATAGACATATTCATAGTGAAAAATAGAGTAAAATTAACACTTTATTTAAGCCCCACTGCAAATAATGTAAAAAAAAATCCAAAAAAGTCAGAATTGTTGTTTATATTCCCTCCCATAAAGAGTCAATAAAACTTTAATAAGTTATAATGTACCATTGAAATGAGTCCACTGACGAATACATCTCATCCCGAGAAAACAAAGCCCCCACACCACTATGTCCCCAAAAAGTATATAAAAAAAAGTTATGGCTCCTGGAACAATAAAAGAGTAACTGGCTGTGATGCCAAGGGGTCTCGTGAAGATGACAGCATCTTGAAAACAAAGCAGCTGATTTGAAGAGCCTGGATTTCCAAACTACAGAGAACCTGCTTTTATTTATTATGAGCCTAGAGGTAGTAATATATGGACAGGCCGGATCCGCTAGAAAGTCGCCCCTCTGTGACTTGTAGCCTGATGCCGCTTGTGGGAGAATTTTATCTGTGATGTCAGTGTGTCCCTATTAAAGGTACCTTCACACTAAGCGACTTTGCAACGATAGCGATCCGTGACGTTGCAGCGTCCTGGATAGCGATATCGTTGTGTTTGACACGCAGCAGCGATCTGGATCCTGCTGTGATATCGCTGGTCGTTGCTGAAAGTTCAGAACTTTATTTGGTCGTCAGATCAGCGTGTATCGTCGTGTTTGACACCAAAAGCAACGATGCCAGCAATGTTTTACAAAGGTAACCAGGGTAAATATCGGGTTACTAAGCGCAGGGCCGCGCTTAGTAACCCGATATTTACCCTGGTTACCATTGTAAAAGTAAAAAAAACAAACAGTACATACTCACCTTCTGCTGTCTGTCACACGTCCCCCGCCGTCCGCTTCCCGCACTGACTGTGAGTGCCGGCCGTAAAGTAAAAGCAGACCACAGCGGTGACGTCACCGCTGTGCTGTGCCTTACGGCCGGCACTCAGTCAGTGCGGGAAGCAGACGCCGGGGGACTTTACGGACACCGGAATGTAAGTATGTACTGTTGTTTTTTTTTTACATTTACACTGGTAACCAGGGTAAACATTGGGTTACTAAGCGCGGCCCTGCGCTTAGTAACCCGATGTTTACCCTGGTTACCCGGGGACTTCGGCATCGTTGGTCGCTGGAGAGCGGTCTGTGTGACAGCTCTCCAGCGACCACACAGCGACGCTGCAGCGATCGGCATCGTTGTCGATATCGCAGCGTCGCTTAGTGTGAAGGTACCTTAAGGATATCATCAGGTCTTTTGTGCCCTAGATAAAATACTGGTACACAAGGCTGGTCTGAATGAGGGCTTAGCCCTTGTTTCCTTATCACACCTGTGTTTGGACAGTTTCTATTTGCCTGATGGAAAGTTGTCCAGCGTTCACAGCCGGATTGGAGAACACTGCATGTAGTCATTCTTATCCTGCACACGCTCCGATCCAGCTCAACAACTGCTATGCCGGATGAATGGGATCACTCCTGTTCCCTTCAGCGTTTCTTATCCACGCCGGAGGTAAAACAAGCCAGATAAATGGAAACCAACACAAAATTGACTTGCTTTGTTTTCCTTGACCTACTTCACAGATTGAGATTACGATCTATGAGGACAGAAGCCTGACTGGCAGATAGGACCGGTATGTTTTATAGCATTCCTTCAAAAAGATCTATTATGTTAGAATATCTGACATTCTCCATTCTTGAAGGTAATCTGTCTTCACGTTTTTTGCTATGTAATCTGAGAGCAGCATAATGTAGAGGCAAAGAGCCTGATTCCAGGGATGTCACTTACCGCACTGTGTTTTGCTGTAACAATACAATCAGTGTTTTATTAGCAGGAAATTATCACTAGAGGACTAGGTATCTCGTGCCTCCTAGTCCAAACATGACCCCAGTATTGATTAGCAGCTCGCTGTCACTATCTCTACCCAGAAAAAAGAGATGCAAGGACATTCCCATGTTATTTGCCAAAAGTCCGCGCCAGACATTCCGCATTGATGACTGTGGCACTTCCTACCCATTTTCTGAAGCCTTTTAGGGGATAAATAAGATTGGTGTAAGAAGTACAGCTGTATCATTTTGTTATCAATAGCAGGAGACTCATGAATTGGAGACTCCAGCGCCTCCCCCCAATCTTCCATAGTTACATGTGGAATCCTAGCTCTCCACCTCTCTTCAGCAGAGTTGCTTTGATGCTACCGTTGCGCTTTGAAAGGGGGCAAACACTTTTTCACCCAAATTCTAGTATTGAATGACTCCCGGAAGAGTTGTGCGTCCATGTGTTTTTGATGGGCAGAGGAAAGAAAGCTGCTTCTGGATTCCCCTGTCAGCATCTTGTCTCCACCTGAAACTAAAGTGATTGGGCTTTTACATTTCAATTGACAATATCCTCTGCCTGGGGATAGTCGGGAGACCACCGCACACATCCACCCGGCATCTGGTCCGAACAAAATTGTCACGTTTTTCTGACTTTTATTGAATTCATACCTGGGACTACCCTTGGCCGTGTGCCTACACAATCTGTCACTGTAATCAGTGAGGATGTGTGCGGGCACTGATCATGTAGGCAGTGGTAATTCAGTTTCCGAGTCACAACACAGAGATCACATACTCCAGAATCCTCGTTAGGATCATTATATTAGTATGTGCTAAAGCAGACGTGTTCGGAGCCCAGATGGCACCTCGGGAACTTTAAGAACTTGGCTAATTGTCAGTGGGAAGGAGAAAGGCATGGTTGGGACTGCTTTGCACAATGCTGGGCACTTTACAAAACCCTGTAACTACTCGTAGTCTCATGCATTGACTTCTCTATTATGTCTGTCTCCTATGCAGGTGGTTTATCATCCATGCTGTAGATACTCTCCGCTGCCTGACCGTCCTCCCCGACATTCCTTCAGTTGCCATTCCCGTGTCGGCAGCACATTGTTACTGACTTCTCCATACTGTATGGACCCAGTACCCCTTGCTGTGCCAATCTGTAACCCAGCCAGCTTGCACTCTTGGAGCATCTGGTATTCGTCTCCAAAATCTGATGAGAGAAGGTTGAACATGGCTCAGCAAAATGGACAACATCCCCTGGGATTGAAAGGAGATTCTTATGGGTGGAGGGGGGATAGTGCCAATTTTCATTTGCCACCTTTCATCTAATAGCATTTTCTTTGCAGTCATTTATTTATTTTTTTGCTTTTGAGTGAAGTTGTATACAGTAAAGATGGTGTGTGTAGATGGAGCGTGCCCGTGCCAGGTTGTCACCCTTCCATCACTATATGGGATGGAATCTTTCTCCTACAAAGGCGGCATGTTGTGTCATTTATATTATTTTCTTACCCTGTATTATTACCATTGTCATTTCCTTTTTGTACCCCCTTTGTGTTCCTCTTAATATTTTGAACTATTACCACTTGGTATTTATAATATGTTTAGCAGCAAAAAGGTTTGTGAAGGTATATTTTTTCAATTAAGACAGTGGTGGTATTAAATAGCTTTTTTTTCCTGAGTTTTGGCATACTATAGTCATAGTTTTCTCATGTGTGGGCATCGGAACAAGACCACCGGCATTTGTGAAGAAACGTATTGCCGGTGTATTTTCCAGCTGGGACAGACGTTGCTGATCGGCACAGTACTTCAGCTCAGCGACCACCCCACGTTCCTTGGCACAGCGTTGGGTAGCCGAGCACTGTGTGTGGCAAACTGTATTGAATCTAAACTCTTTGCTCATGCCATGTAATCCTCTCATCTTGTATACATTAAGTCACTGTAACAAACCATGTGCTTTTATGTATTGGATTTATTATAAATAAACGTTAATTTATAGGGACAGTTTGGTTGCACTATTTTTTTTTTGTGTGTGTGCAGCATTTCATGTGTAATAATACCTAAAATTAATCTCCATTTCACTTTGATCAAAACTACCTCTTTGTGGAGCCTTTACAAGGGCACATGGAGTCCCTGTATTTTGGTGCTTTTTAGTAGCAAGTGTAATGAATCATCTACACACATCACATGCCTATTATTATTATTATATAGATGCCTCACAAATGGCTCTGACCTAACCAGACATGAATGCCACAAGGTGTCCAACAGATCCTTTAAACAGTAACTAAACTTTGAGGAATATTTTCAGATCTAGCAGGCACTCGTGCTCGTCATCCCGGTGTCCAGGGAGCTGCCGTGGGTCGCGCCTTATCCCACCGCTGGAGTCCCCGCGGCCGGTCCTGGTCAGAGGCTTGTGCAGGGTAGGCGTGTCCATCGCGACTCTGGCACCGAGTGGATGGAACGCCCTCCGGGTCATACCAGAAGTGACGTCACACGCCGAGGGAGAGCGGTGTGCTGAACACTTCCAGGAGGAAGCTGATTCAGAGGCGCGCACACCGCTCTCACCTGATAATATTTCAAGGGGCAATGCGCATTGATGCAGCGGCAACAGCCTCTCAGAGGATATGGCGGACCCCACAATGGAATCCCCTATGCCAGTGGGAGAACCCACAAGCTACCGAGGTACCCTAAGTCTCTGGTGGGTGAGTACCTTTGTAAGGGAAAACACGTTGGTAATGGTGTTTTCTGTGTCATGTTATTTAGGGGAAGAAAGCCACGTCCAAACAGAAAAACAAAGCATGTGCACTATGTAGGAAAGCCCTCCCTAGAATATATGAATAACAGATTTGTCAATCATGTATCGTCAAAACTGTGGCCGAGGAGTCACCATCTTTACTCCAAAGTATAAAAGCCATTATTAGTGATGAGGTAAAAACCACGGTAAAGGAGCAAATGAAACAACCCTTCCTACACCTGCCCTAATCTCTGACATACATAGAGTCTGAAGACGAACCGGGGGAATTAGCTCCCTCTGAGGACTCAGATTTAGAATCTTCAGATGAGGAATATGGTCATCCTTATGTTCTATCCGAGGACATCAGAAAATTACTTAAACTTGTCAGATCTACTATGGGGGTTGAAACGCCCAAAGAGCAGCGATCAATCCAGGATTCCATGTTTAGTAACCTGGAGGAGAAAAAAACGGAGGGTCTTTCCCTTTCATGATAACTTCATCAATCTGATTAATAGGGAATGGAAAAAGCCGAACAAAAAGATGCCAGTTCCGCAGACCCTGAAACGTAAATACCCATTTGACGAAGAAATCTGTGAAAAATGGGAAAAAGCTCCTAGACTAGATGCTGCTATTGCTAGTACCTCCAAGGGAATAGCGCTTCCATTTGAGGACATGGGTGCCTTAAAAGACCCCCTCTACAAAAAAGCTGATGCCTTCCTAAGATCAGCTTGGGAGGCATCAGCATGGTCATTGAAGCCTGGGGTGGCCACCACTTGTAGAGCTCGCGCTATGGTCAAGTGGTTAGAGGAGTTAAGTGAACAGATAAAGGACAAATGTCCAAGAGAGAGACTACTGGAAGCAATACCTTCCCTGCAAAAAGCGTCAGGGTTCCTAGCAGATGCTGCTGTTAACTCTCAGATGTGCTGCCCATGCATGCACCCTGTCCAACTCGGGTCGAAGAGCACTGTGGTTAAAAAATTGGGCCGCAGACTTTCAATCGAAAGTAAAGCTCTGTGCGGTCCCTTGTGAAGGACGGTATCTCTTTGGGAAAGCGTTAGATGAAATTTTGGAGAAAGCGGCAGATAAGAAAAAAAGATTTCCACCACCCCCCTTCTCTAGACGTCGTTGGAGTGACTCTCGATTGTCCTTTCGAGGGTCAGGGAGAGGAGGACTAGGCCGCTCAGACGACAAGTCCATGCGAGGCAAACCCTGGAGAGAAAGGAAAGATAAAGGATTCCTCTTCGGTAAGCCTCCCCATAAACCAGATTCCAAACAACGACGCCAAAGTTCGGGTGGGGGGGAAGACTGTTTCTTTGTACATCGGTGGGAAGCGTTACCAACCTCCCGGTGGATAACCAACCTGTTATCCGAGGGCCTACGGCTACATTTCATCACCCCCCCTCCTCAGCGGATGATAATGATTCATGTGGCCAAGAAAAATCAGGCCATAAAGGTACCAGACCAAGAGATCAGAAAAGGTTTCTACAGCACCTTGTTCCTCACGCCAAAACCGTATGGTTCAATGAGGACAATCTTCAACTTAAAAGCACTGAATCGTTATGTCCAAGTAGAGAAATTCAAAATGGAAACTCTAAAATCAGCAGTACGGTTACTTTATCCAGGCTGCTACATGGCAGTAGTTGATCTAACAGATACTACCGTGTACCAATTTGTGGAGAACATCAGCAGTACCTAAGGTTGGGAGTAGAGATGGCACAAGTTCCCACTCATTTACAATACCGATGTCTTCCTTTCGGAGTATCAGTGGCCCCTCGAATCTTCATGAAGATAGTCTCCGAAATAGCATCCTTCGTGAGGAAAGAAAACATACTACTGGTACCCTATTTAGACTACTTTCTCATTGTAGCAGACAGCAAGGGAGACTGCGTAATAGCAGTCACAAGAGTACAAGAGGTGCTGACCAGGCTGGGCTGGATCATAAATTTTAAAAAATCAAGGATAGTTCCACTTCAGATAGAGGAATTCCTCTGGATTCAGTTAAATTTGGTCAGACGAGACTGTGTTCTTCCAGACAGGAAAATCCGGGCCATACAACAAAAGATAAAACAGACACAAGCTGGCCAGTTCATCTCAGGAAGAGAAGCAATGTCCCTTCTGGGTATGCTAACGGAAACAATCCCAGCGGTCCAATGAGCGCAAATACATATGACAGAATTGCAGTGGCAAATCCTGTCCGAGCAGGCAAAGGACCCTTATAATTTAAATCGAAAAGTTATCTTATCGCCAAAAGTGCGGGACTCTCTAAGGTGGTGGCTGAAGGCCGGAAATATAAAAAATGGCATACCTTGGTCAGTCCAAAACCCATTGGTACTGACCATGGATGCAGGTCCGTTAGGCTGGGGAGCACATCTAGCAGACCGAATTCTACAGGGCCAGTGGGGTCCCTCAATGAGAGCAGCATCCTCCAACCTGAAAAAGTTAGCGGAGGTAAGACAGGCAATTCTCCAAGCAGAAGAGAGCATCAAAGGAAAACATTTAGTAGTAGTATCCGACAACAGCACAACCGTGTCATACATAAATCGACAAGGGGGAACAAGGTCAGGGTCTCTGATGGAAAAAGCCAAGAGGCTGTTCATATGGGCAGAAAACAATCTTTTGTCCTTGTCAAGCACACACTGGAAAGGGGCAGACAACCATGTAGCGGATTTCTTAAGCCATCACGTGTTACACCAGGGAGAGTGGTCCTTAAATCAGGAAATATTTGGAGAAATCTGTGCCATCTGGAGTACTCCACAAGTGGATCTGTTTGCCACAAAACAAAATCGGAAAGTAAACAAGTTCTACTCCTTAAATCCAAGAGAAAACCCAGAAGGAGTGAATGAGCTGTTGCACCAATGGAAGTTTCAACCTGCTTACGCATTTCCCCCAGTCCCGCTAATCCCGATAGTCCTGAGGGAAATACGGGAGGACGGGACACAAATAATTCTCGTCGCACCCTTCTGGCCAAAGAGGGCATGGTTCACCTGGCTCAGACGCATGTCCATCCCGGACCCTTGGATCCTTCCAGATATCCCAAATCTCCTACACTAGGATCCAGTAATACATCCTCAGGTACACAGATTACATCTCACTGCCTGGAACTTGAGAGGGGACTCCTACTAGCAAAAGGATTCTCAGATCCGTTAGTTACCACTCTGCTCGCTAGCAGAAAGAAAATCACAACGGACAAATGCCAGAAAGTATGGGAAAAATTCCTAGAATTTTCAGGTCGACTGCTGTCTAATACAATCCAAGAAGTCCCAATAACTGAGGTTCTGCAGTTTCTCCAGCAAGGGCTAGAAAGAGGATTATCTACTAGCACCCTAAAAGTGCAAGTTTCTGCCCTAGGTGTGTTTTTTGATCAAAAACTGGCTGATCACCCCTGGGTTTATAGGTTAATTCGAGCTTCCTTTGTGGCCAGACCTTTTAAATCCCATCCGAAGGTAGCTCCCTGGGATCTAAATTTAGTATTATATGCCCTAGCTTCTCCTCCCTTTGAGCCTCTTACTTCCATTTTCGATAAAGGCCCTGACCCTAAAGACAGTTCTCCTGGTTGCTCTTACGTCTGCTCGACGTATTAGTGAGCTGCAAGCTATCTCAGTAAACCCCCCATACATTACGTTTCTGGATGACAGAGTAATTATAAAAACTGACCCAGCCTTCCATCCAAAGGTCAATTCAAAATTTCACAGGGACCAGGAGATAATTCTGACATCTTTTTGTGCCAATCCGAAATCCTAGGGAGAAGAAACCTTCAATTGCCTAGATGTCAGACGTTGCCTACTTCAATATCTAGAAGTATCAGAACCATGGCGGCAGTCGCCAGCTTTTTGTCTCCTTCCAGGGGGCAAACTGGAAAAAAGGCCTCAAAATCAACTATCGCACGGTGGCTTCATATGGCTATTTCACTTTCTTATTCTTCTTCAGGGCAAGCTCCTCCACTGGGTGTAACCGCCCACTTTCCAAGAGCCATCGCCACATCCTGGGCGGAAAGGGCGAATGCATCTGTAGAACAGATCTGCAATGCAGCAGTATGGTCTTCACCTTCCACTTTCTTCCATCATTATAGGCTAGATCTAGGACTTTCAAATCTTGCCTTTGGGAGAAAGGTGTTATCTGCTGTTGTCCCACCCTAGGAGTCTTTTCTATTTCTTCCTCTCATGTAATGGTACTGTCATGGGGAAGGGAAAAAATGATAACTACTTACCGGTAATTTGATTTTCCAGATCCATGACAGCACCGCATTAATTCCCGCCCTACCTTGGTGATGGTTGTGTGATGCACAAAAAAAAATTTTTTTTTTGAGTGAATATGACTTTGTGGAAAGTGAATATAATATATACATAACTGAACTAATAAGGTGGTTACCTTGCATACTCTGAAAATAAACTGAAAAGAGAGGTGCCGCCCCCTTCTTTTATCTCTGCTGCAGGTTTCCTGTTCCTAGGGGCGGAGGCCATCTCTCATCTAATGGTGCTGTCATGGATCTGGAAAATCAAATTACTGGTAAGTAATTATCATTTTTCTGGCCTTTACTAAGGGGGTGTGGCTCACAGGGTAATTACCTATAGACACACACACAGAGAATCCTTTGAGCTCCGCCCCCTTAAAAAAAAAAGCATAAAAAAAGTATCGCTGTAGGATATTTAAAAAGAAAAAAGTGGATTACCGAGGGGCGCAGTGGGTATAAAATAATAGCACAACTTGGCAACTTTTGACTCAGTGACAGGTCCTCTTTAATTGTTTACATTTTGGTGAGAACCTGGATGGTGCGCAGCTCAAGAAACCTAAGCGCACAGCTCCTGCCTGAACGTGTACATGGAGGGGATTACGAATCCAATAGGCTCTGTATGTGCGCTCAGACAGGAGCTGTGCCCTCGAGTTTCCTGAATTGCACACCGAACTAGGGGTCCATTGAGTGATTGGTGGCGGTCTCGGGACCCTGACCTCCACTGATCTGTAGGCAATTAAAGTGCCTGCCAAATATGTAAATGCAGCTCCATGGATCAGACTTGGGGCTTATTCAGTCATTCATTTTTTTTCGCATTAGTGCTCTGTGTTTTTCATGGATAGCACTTCCACCTATGATATATTTTATGGGGTAGTTCACATGACCGATTTTTATTTTCTCCTCGGGAGAAAAAAGAGCGGTGACTAGTCTGATATTGAGCCAAGTGTCAGAACAAAGTGGCCAATGCATGTTTTTGGATCCATGGAAAAATTGGACAGCACTCAGATTCCATTTGTTAGCTGTCCATTTCTCACAGACTGTTTGAGATGAGAAGCTGGAGAAACTTTTTTTTTTCCCTAGTAAAACTGAAGAAACTGATGGTAAAAACTGATGCTGACTGACACGTTTCTGCTGATGTGAGGAAACACGAATCTACTATATACCGTAATTGTCTAAGGGTCACTTCCGTCTTTCTGTCTCCTTCTGTCTGACTGTAACGGAAATCCCAAGTCGCTGATTGGTCGCGGCAAAACAGCCACGACCAATCAGCGACGGGCACAGTCCGGCGGCAAAATGGCCGCTCCTTACTCCCTGCAGTCAGTGCCTGCTCCCTCGAGTCACCGCTCACACAGGGTTAATGGCAGCGTTAGCGGACCGCGTTATGCCGCGGTGTAACGCACTCCGTTAACGCTGCTATTAACCCTGTGTGACCAACGTTTTACTATTGATGCTGCCTATGCAGCATCAATAGTAAAAAGATCTAATGTTAAAAATAATAAAAAAATAAAAAATAGTTATATACTCACCGGCCGTCGGCCCCTCGGATCCAGAACCGGCCTTTCCCGCTCCTCGCGACGCTCCGGTGATCGCTCTATGCATTGCGGTCTCGCGAGACCGCAATGCACTCTTGGGACCGGAGCGCGCGAGAAGCATCGGTAAACGCTTCGCCTGGATCCGGGGGCCAACGGAAGGTGAGTATATAACTATTTTTTATTTTAATTTTTTTTTTTTTACAGGGATATGATGCCCACATTGCTATATACTACGTGGGCTGTGAAATATACTGCGTGGGCTGTGTTATATACTATGTGGCTGTGCAATATACTATGTGGGCTGTGCAATAATACTACGTGGGCTGTGCAATATTATACGTGGGCTGTGCAGTGTACTACGTGGGCTGTGCAATATTCTACGTGGGCTGTGCAATGTACTACGTGGGCTGTGCAATGTACTGCGTGGGCTGTGCAATATACTGCGTGGGCTGTGCAATATACTACGTGGGTTGTGCAATATACTACGTGGGCTGTGCAATGTACTACGTGGGCTGTGCAATATACTATGGGCTGTGCAATGTACTACGTGGGCTGTGCAATGTACTACGTGGGCTGGGCAATGTACTATGTGGGCTGTGCAATGTACTACGTGGGCTGTGCAATATACTGCGTGGGCTGTGCAATGTACTACGTGGGCTGTGCAATGTACTACGTGGGCTGTGCAATGTACTACGTGGGCTGGGCAATGTACTACGTGGACTGTGCAATATACTACGTGGGCTGTGCAATATACTACGTGGGCTGTGCAATGTACTACGTGGGCTGTGCTATATACTACGTGGCCTGTGCTATATAGTACGTGGGCTGTGTTATACACTACGTGGGCTGTTATATACTACGTGGCCTGTGTTAATCACTACGTGGGCTGTGTTATACACTACGTGGGCTGTGTTATACACTACGTGGGCTGTGTTATATACTACGTGGGCTGTGTTATACACTGCGTGGACTGTGTTATATACTGCGTGCGTGGGCTGTTATATACTACGTGAGCTGTGTTATATGCTACGTGGGCTGTTATAAACTAAGTGGCTGTGTTATATGCTATGTGGGCTGTTATACACTCCGTGGGCTGTGCTATATACTATGTGGCTGTGCTATATACTCTGTGGGCTGTGTTATATACTACATGGCTGTGCTATATACTCCATGGGCTGTGCTATATACTCTGTGGGCTGTGTTATATACTACATGGCTGTGCTATATACTCCATGGGCTGTGCTATATACTCCGTGGGCTGTGCTATGTACTACGTGGCTGAGCAATATACTACGTGGCTGTGCTATATACTACGTGGCCGGCCACGAACAATCAGCGACAGGTGCAGTCCGGCCGCGAATTGGCACGAGATTTGAACCACGCTTCGCTAATTGGTCGCGGCCGGCCGAATCCTGTGTATAAATTGCATTATTCTAAAATCTTCATAATTAAACTACATACATATTCTAGAATACCCGATGCGTTAGAATCGGGCTACCATCTAGTATCTAAATGAGCCCTTAGTGTTTTTTCCACTGATGATCGATCAGACTAAGATCTAGAGAAATGGGAGACAAGTCATCACTTTCATCTCTTATATTACTGAACAGTTTTTATGATCTGGCAGGAGCTTTTTTATCTAATGAAAGAGGCCACTGCCTTTAAGGAGTGTGGTTTGGTTCTGTAAAGGTAACATCCACAAATGCCAGAACACAAGGTTATCCCAAAGTATCTCATGGCTTCCGTTAACCAGTGTTCCTGATGCCATTTCTTCCTCAGGAAACACACCTAGCCATACACATGATGTGGATGAAAATGCGATTCATCTGACCAGGCCACCACCTCTCATTGCTCCATGGTCCAGTTCTTATGCTCACATGCCCATTGTAGGCACTTTTAGTGGTTGACAGCTTCATTTGAGCACTCTGACTGCCTGCAGCCCCATATACAGTAAGCTGTGATGGTCAGTGTTTTTATGATAGCCAGTATTAACCATTTCATTAATTCCAGTAGCTCTTTTCTGGGATCGGACCAGTGTTCGCATGCGTCTCATACATGCATCAATTTGCATCAGGCACCCATTACCTGGTTGCTAGTTTTTCAGTTCTATATCCTTGGACCACTTTTGGTAGGCACTAACCCCTGTCTTATTGGAAGCTCCTCAAAAGACCCGCTGTTTTGGTGATGATCTGACCTAGTCGTCTATCCTTTAGAGCAGGGTTGGGGAACCTGCGGGCCCCGATGTCATTTTCTCCAGCCGCCGTGCTTTATGCACTAGTGCAACTGTCTCCCATGTAATGTGTGCATTAGTGCCACTGTCTTCTATGTCATGTATGCTCCATCCCTGCTGTCTCCTATGTCATGTATGCTCCATCCCCGCTGTCTCCTATGTAATGTATGCACCATCCCCGCTGTCTCCTATGTGATGTATGCACCATCCCTGCTGTTTCCTATGTGATGTATGCATCATCCCTGCTGTCTCCTTTTGTGATGTATGCATCATCCCTGCTGTCTCCTTTTGTGATGTATGCATCATCCCCGATATTTCCTTTTGTGATGTATGCACCATCCCCGCTGTCTCCTATGTAATGTATGCACCATCCCCGCTGTCCCCTATGTAATGTATGCACCATCCCTGCTGTCTCCTATGTCATGTATGCACTATCCTCGCTGTCTGCTATGTGATGTATGCACCATTCCCACTGTCTCCTATGTGATGTTTGCACCATCCCTGCTGTCTCCTATGTGATGTATGAACCATCCCTGCTGTCTCCTTTTGTGCTGTATGCACCATTCCCCGCTGCCTCTTATGTGATGTATGTACAGCAGTCCTGGTATCTCCTATGTGGTGTATATTCACCTCCCCCGATGTCTCCTATGTGATGTGTATATATAGCAGTCCCAGTGTCTCCTGTGTAATGTGTAATATAGCAGTCTCTGTGTCTCCTGTGTGATGTTTATACTGCAGTTCTCCCACTGCTTGAGTTCTTTAATTGTAATGTGAATATTGATTAATTTCCCACTGCAAGTAGACCTGTAGTGTGATTATACATCTGTACTGAGAACAAGTTACTGCTCAGAGTTTTTTACAAAACGTATTACAAAAAGTTGACCTGTGCTCCAGACCGATGCAAACCTAAAAAATCAGTTGTGAGTAGCAACATCATTAATACACCTAATCTCACAGCCGTACCAAAGAGAAGCAGCTCCAGTCATCAGATTAGGGAGAAGTTAAAGGGTTATTTCTATCTCCAAGATCCTATCTCAATATGTACTAGATGTAATAATAATATTAGCAAATACCTCTAACTAGAAATGTAGCAGTGTTTCTAATTCGCTATGTCACTTTCCTCATGTGCAGTGTAGTGCAGCGGGGTTGGTGCAGTGTGACAGATAGGCAGGGATCACAGGAAAGTTCAAAGCAAAGTGTCTTTAATGTCCAAAACTTAAAAATTTAAAGCAAATTGTATCCTCTGAATCGCAGCCGGGGTGTCAAGACAGTCCGTATCCGAGACCAGTTGCCGTGGGCGACTGTACCGCCGTGTCACGCTGAGGGGTTCCAGGCAGTTTTTGCTTCACTTGGCTCCATGTTACTTCACACCACCTGGATGCTTGCTCTTCAGTTTGCAAACCAAAACTGACACACCCAACCCTTGCTGTAGGTTTTTTTAAATGGAATCTGTGGCCATGGGCCACCTGTAAAACCCGTTCTGGAGGGTGCGAACTGCCCCACTACCATCCTATAGTTCGCTCCAAAAATAAAAGCCCATGCCGGGTTTTCTTAAATCTGCCTTGGGCATATAGCTAGAACAAGTCCAAACTTACTTTTAGTTTGCACTGCAATCACAGCTATGCCTGTGACTGCAATGCACTCCAGCGGCCTCAATACGCTTCTATGCGCATCCTGGGGGATACATATCGACCTTTGCATATGATTCCCCTCACTGCCTCAAAGCAGGCATTGCAGGACCTTAAGTATCCATGGTTATGACCATTAGCAACTAGCTGTTACTATATCAGTGGTAGTAAGAAATGGATACCTAAGGTCCTGCAATGGCCTACACATGAGGAAAGTAACATAGCGAATCAGAAAAACTATACTACATTTCTAATTGGAGGTATTTAGTAATATTAATATTATTACATCTACTACATAATGGGATAGGATGGAAAAACCTCTTTACTTAAATGTTTGACCCAATATAGGATGGAAAAACCTCTTTACTTAAATGTTTGACCCAATATAGCAGGACCATTTTCAGGTTGATAATTTTGTACAGCCCCCGACTGATGCTATAAATGGGCAAATGGCCCCTGACAGAAAAAAGGTTCCCTACCCCTGGTTTAGTGTGTTCATCTTATCAATACAATTCTTATGCTTGCTCATTTTTAACTGCTTCCAACAAATAAACTGCAAGAACAGACTGTCCACTTTCCAACTATCCACTCCTTATCTACTGCTTTACTCACAAGGTCATCTGTGTTATTCTCGTTAGTTAGTCGTTTTCATAATATAGCCGATCACTGAATACTCAGGACTGCCGTCGGCTTCATGTGCGTCTACATTCATGTATGGCGGTCTACCCTACAAGTTCCACCATTTTCTACATCAGTAGCTGTGTTTTTATTATTACTTTTAGGCCAGGATTTTATCCTACATGTTTATTCTGTGTCGCTGGAAGCAGGAGTCGTATCGCTGTCCTTCTTGGCAGTGAATTGGACGCTTGTGCCAGAGTTGCTGAACCAGGAAATCTGGGCAGCCGGGACAGAAGTTTTAATTTCCTGCACAAGCTCAGGACTCTTTTTGCCCTTGAAATTTAATTGTCTAACAGGAATTTGGAACCAATTAAAATTAATGTGGACCCATGGGTTGCAGAAACACGAACACATTATAGGCATACATAGAGAATAAAACCGCTTGCCTTTCCACCATGGTAATCCCCAGTCACTTCATTTTTACATTCCAGTTTAATATCTCAAGTATAATTTATGAGGAAGATTTTCTCCCCAATGTAGCAAATGCCTTAGTGGCCTCATTAATAAATGCATTTTTTGTGCTTTTTTTTATATAGCCTGTTTATACCTGTGGATCAGGCGGTAGGTATTCCAAGGGCTGGTATTTTTCTATGTATTGTGGATTTATGTTCTATAGCTTTTTAAAGTTATTTATCTGTATTTTTTTGTGGTTTACTGGTATTTAGGAAAGCAAAAATCACAGTGATATCTGTGCTGTCATAAATATCGTAAACCTGATGGACCACATATCACTAGGATATACCCACTGGGATATGTCATCACTTTGTGATTGCTGGAGTTTTGCCCTGTGGATCACCTACGGATCCTTTAGTGACAGCAACACAGCCGCAGACCCTTTTTTTGTAGTTTTACCTGCACACCAGAGCCACCTTCTCTGCGAGGATCTGCAGCAGAACCCACAGTAATGCAGTTCCATGCACAGCCAATGACTTGGAGCACTGCTGTGTGGGGAAGACTTTGAGGGAGTGCAGTGCTAAATTGCAGCTGCAGCCCTTTTATTGTTTGAATTGGTGGGTAACACACAGGTCAGACAACCAACAATATGTCATGATTTCATTAGGTGTGAGAACCCTAGAAATGGGTTTTCCACACTTTATAAAATGTGCACACAGCTATGAATAGTGATAAAATACGTGACCGAGTGCTGTTTTGAGACCGCTAACGAGCACACCATACTCTTGTCTCATGTGTACTGCTCAAAAAGCAGAAGAGCTAAGCTCCACCCGAGCGTGCACACAGAGTGGTGTACAGGCTGTATAGAACTGTATAGAAAGTATACAGATAGGTCCAGAAATATTAGGACAGTGAAACAAGTTTTGGCATGTAATCTGTTTACAAAAGCATATTCAAGATACAGATATATAATTGATATGGGCTTAAAGTGCAGACTCTCAGCCTTAAATTGAGGGTATTCACATCCTAATTGCAGTAACACTTTAAGAATTACAACTCTTTAATATGTAGCTGCCTCTTTTTAAAAGGACCAAAAGTAATTGGACAATTGTCAAAAGCTGGGCTATACTCTCTCTATTCCATCAATAAATTAGGCAGATAAAAGGTTTGCAGCTGATTACAGGTTTGGCATTTGCATTTGGAAGCTGATGCTGTGAACCCACAACATGCAGTCAAAAGAGTTCTCAATGGAAGAAAAACAGGAAAGAAAAAACGATCAGCTAAATGTTAGGAGTGGCCAAATCAACAGTTTGGTACATTCTGCAAAAAAAGAGCACACTGGTGAGCTTGGGAACTTGGGAAAGGCTTGTACGTCCAACAGTGGTGGATGATAGTAGTATCATTTCCATGGTAAAGAAAAACCACTTCATAACATCCATTCAAGTGAAGAACATTCTCCAGGAAGTTGGAATTTCAGTATCTAAGTCTACTATACAGAGAAGACTTCATGAGCGCAAATACAAAGGGTTCACCATACGGTGCAAACCATTACCGTATTTTTCGGACTATAAGACGCACCGGACAATAAGATGCACCACAAATTTGGGGTGAAAATTGCAGAAAAAAATATTTTTTTTATAAGATGGGGGTTCGTCTTATTGTCCGAATTTACAGTATCTTACATGAGGGCTGGCGGTTGCAGAGCAGGGTCACAGGAGGCATGGTGTCGGCAGAGGTGCGGTGATGCTGTGGGCGATATGGCGTGCACCTGAGCAGGGTCCCTTCCTGTTTAGGTGGGCGACGCCACGGCCTGGTGTCCATGGGGGGGTTGCAGCAGTGCTGTGGCGGCGGAAGAGGTGCAGGGATGATGAGGTGCATTGAGTGGTATGGCGTGAGCAGGGTCCCTTCCAAAGGTGAGGTGACGCAGCGGGCCCGGTAAGCAGCAGATCCAGGTGAATCATGGCTTTATCGGTGGCGGTGGCCATCTTCCTGAGGCCGCGCGTCCGAAGATGAAGTGCTCTGCTTCCCGGGGCTTCAGGAAAATGGCCGCGGGAGGCCGCGCGTGCGCAGATGGAGATCGCGTCCGCCATTTTCCTGAAGCCGAGTTCGCAGATTTAGATCTCGGCTTCAGGAAAATTGCCGCCGCGATCTCCATCTGCGCACACGCGGCCTCCCGCGGCCATTTTCCTGAAGCCCCAGGAAGCAGAGCACTCCATCTGCGCACGCGCGGCCTCAGGAAGATGGCCACCTCCTCCGAGAAAGCCGTGATTCACCCGGCACTGCTGCTTACCAGGCCGCTCCATCACCTCACCTGTGGAAGGGACCCCACTCACACCATACCGCTCACTGCGCCTCATCATCCCCGCACCTCTGCCGCCGCCGCACCTCTGCCGCCCCCACACCACTGCCTGCATCCCAACTATAAGATGCACCCCCCATTTCCCCCCCTTTTTTTGGGGGGAAAAAGTGCGTCTTGTAGTCCGAAAAATACGGTAATCAGCTTTCAAAATGGAAAGGCCATCTAAAGGAGCCGCCCAGTTCTGGAAAAGCATTCTGTGCACAGATCAACCTGTACCAGAATGATGGGAAGAAGAAAGTATGGAGAAGACTTGGAACGGCTCACGATCCAAAGCACAGCACGTCTTCTAACACATGGTGGAGGCAGTGTGATGGCACAGGCATGCATGGCTCCCAATTGCGCTGGGTCACTGGTGTTTATTGATGATGTGGCTGAAGACAGAAGCAGCCGGATGACTTCTGCAGTGTACAGGGCGATGCTTTCTGCTCAGATTCAACCAAATGCAGCAAGGTTGTTTGGACGGCGCTTCACAGGACAGATGGACAAAGACCCAAAACTTACTGCGATAGCAACTCAGGAGATTAAGGCAAAGCAGTGAAATATTCTGCAATATCCGAGTCCCTCACCAGATCCTAGCCCCATCCAGCAGCAATTCACATGCTTAAGACAGGAAGACCCACAAACAAGCAACAACTGAAGTAGTCATCTGAAGTAAAGTCTGGCAAACCATCACAAAGGAGGAAGCCAGCGTTTGGTGACGTCCATGGCTTCCATACTTCAGTCATTGACTGAAAAGGATTCTCTCCAAAGTATTAAAAATGAACATTTGATTTATGGTAAAGTTAATTTGTCCAATTACTTTTGAGCCTCTGAAATAAGGAGGCTTTATAGGAAAATGGTTGAGATTCCTACACATTTCACAGGATACTTTTGTTCAACCCCTTTAATTAAACCCAAAAGTCTGCACTTCAATTACATCTCAATTGTTTCATTTTCAATAAAAAAAATAGTGGCATGCTGAGCTGAAATCACGAAGATTCTGTCACTGTCCAAATATTTCTGGACCTAACTGTATGATCCCATAGTCCACTCTATGTACAGGATCACAGACTTCTGTTAAGCCTCTACAGCTCTGTCTCCACACTTAGGCTGGAGCAGCACACAGCAGATAAGGCTACTTTCACACTAGCGTTAACTGCATTACGTCGCAAAACGTCTTTTTTTTCGAAAAAAACGCATCCAGCAAAAGTTTTTGCTGGATGCGTTTTTTCCCCATAGACTTGTATTGGCGACGTATTGCGACGGATTGACATACGTCGTGTACGTTTTACGACGGATGCGTCGAAATTTGGCGATACGTCGTCGGCAAAAAACGTTGCTTGTAGCGTTTTTTGTCTCCGCCTAAAAAACGTGTCGCGACGCATCCTGCGGCATGCGTCGTTGGCTACAATGGAAGCCTATGAGCGACGGATGCGTCGGGACACGTCGTACGACGCAATGCAGCGCTGCAATACGTTTTTTTACACTGAGCATGCTCAGAAGCTGGATTTTGTTGCCAATTGGCCAGACACCCCCAAATCTATATAAATCTGGCCTGGGCCTTCAACCCCACATATATGGCCACGTATATACGTGGCACTTATATAAGTGCCACGTATATAAGTGCCACGTATATAAGTGCCACGTATTTAAGTGCCACGTATTTAAGTGCCACGTATTTAAGTGCCACGTATTTAAGTGCCACGTATTTAAGTGCCACGTATTTAAGTGCCACGTATTTAAGTGCCACGTATTTAAGTGCCACGTATTTAAGTGCCACGATATTTCAGTGCCACGATATTTCAGTGCCACGTATAACCACGTAGTTATAGTATTTATAGTACGTGGCACTGAAATACGTGGCACTATGACTGTCAGAAAATGTTCATTAAACGGTTAGGTGTGAGGTTAGGGGTAGGGTTAGGGTTTGGATCCCTTTATCATCATCCGTAGTTCATTAATCGGATGTATCCAGAGTCGCCTCCGTCTCCGTTGCTGCAGAAGAATCCTACGTCTTTCCGCTGCCGCCTCTTTCTCCCGCACTATGATATCCAGGCGATTCGTCTCAAAGATAACGTCGGTAACCAAACTAGCAATCCTCACAAGAACACCTTCCATCGCTGCCACAAAACTAAAACCCTCAAAGATGGGCTGGAAAAACAGTAACTATATAGTTTTCCATATTTTCCAGTAGCCAATCAAATTTGGGAGCCTCCCATTTTAAAAACGTATCCGTCGTAAAAACGGATGCAACGGATGGTAAAAACGTATGCAACGTATGCAACGCATCCAGTATTTTCGACGGAAACGTTTAGCGGATTTGCGACGGATCCGTCGAAATGCTGTATGCGTTGCATACGTTTTTCACTTTTTTTGACGCATCCGTTTTTTCGGCAAAAAACGGATTTGCGACGTAATGCAGTTAACGCTAGTGTGAAAGTAGCCTAAGTGTCTTGAATGATCCGTCAAGTTGGTTCTAAAATTTTGAATGGTGGGGGTGTGGTTTGCCAGGGAAAAGGAGCAGACGAGTTCCTTAGGAGCCCCTGCCAATTTCCCTTAAAAAGCTACCTAAAGCATACTAAAAGTGGACTTTTTGACTCCTAGGGCATTTATCTCATGCCAGGAGCTAACCAAGATAAAAAGCGACCTGCTTTTAATATGAAAAACCCTACTGGAAGCTGGAGAGGAGCAGGGAAGACTGCAGCCCTGACAAAGCATGGGGGGACCCAGACCGGACCTGCGGCTGTTGTACCCGGACCTCCCGACACCCAGCACAAGCCGAGAATGCAGGAGGTACCGCAGCGCAAGAAGACCCTGACCCGCAAGTCTGGCACCGCCACTACAGCTCCGGATCAGGCCCGCAGCGCTGGGGACACAAGTCGGCGTGAAGCGGCTGTTAAGCAGGACCGGAGCGGAAGCAAGATGGCGCCCGCGCGGCCGCAGCTAAGGCACAGTGCTCCAGAGTTTGTGCCGAGGCTGCGGTCGGCGGCTGAGCCGCGGTCACGGCTCACAGCGACGCTGAGGAGGGACGTCGCTCAGCGGCAGCAAGACCGACCGGATGACATCCATGGCGCCGGTAAGAAAGCGGGAGCCAGCTGTGGAACGTCCCTGGAGACGAGAGATCACAAGGGGAGGGAGAAGATGGCGGCGGCTGCTGGCGGTGAAAATCTGCAGGGGTATGGTGACTCATATGAATGCGGCAGGGATGAGGAGAGCCGCAATAAGCCAACTACACAGTTAAAAGGCCAGCAAAAAACTCAGCCCACGAGGAAGGGGACTAATGAGGATTGCTATGCTACACAGCTCATGTATGATGCGGTGAATGCTATACCACACCAACACCGCAACGGTATGCTGCAGCCCCATATATTTCAAAAGAGGTGTGCCACCCCTAAATCCCCTAATAGGAGCCTGAAATTCACAGGAAACATACAGGGGGATAAGTCCTACAGGGACACACCACACAATAGTCATTACAAGGAAACTTCCGGAGAGGACAGCGATAACTATAATCATAAAGTGAAGCAGTCAATTGCAGCTATAGGGTCTCTTGCAGGCAGAGCCATGTAAAAAGCCTCAAACTTGCTCCGCAACGGGGGTTAACGGCACATTACCCCCCACACCCGATGGTTCCCACAGCCCTAATGAGACGGTCCCCAATGACCTCATAGGACACCTGCCGGTCCCACACTTGGATTTTAGTGAGGCTATCAGAAATGCTTTTCAAGAATTAAAAAAGGAGATAATCCCTGTTATAAAAAACGGAAATATCATGGTGGACCATTCGGGGTGGGAGATTCCATGTCGGGCCTCACACTCTGACCCTGACGTCCTTTCCGATTGTGAGGGGCAGATGGGGGGTGACTACTCGGAGACCTCGTCAGAAGTGTCAGACTCCTCTTCTTTTGGGGGGAGTGAGTTTTTATATGGGGGAGAGTCTCCCAACTCCTCTTATTTACACTCTTATTCAGAGGAGGCTGACGGCTTACGACGACCCGATTCCCAGGGATCCTTCTCTCAGCACCCAACGACAGAGAACCTTAATTCGAGGCAAATCTCTACAGAGTCCGAGATACACCACCACAACCCACTCATAATAGACAACATCCCAGCTTCAAAAAATTCCCCATCTGTCGGGTTTATGACTAAAATATGTAAGGCCTTCCTATCATCAGTGAACATTGCAGGAGAGGATTCTGACACAGATTTCAACTTGACATCTGACCCCGAAACAATGGCCTCAGAGGCTTTCATCAAAAAATTGCTAACAGTCACTCTGTCAGCTATTGTGGAATCCCCCAAACCTACTCCTACTAAGGCCCCAAATTTTTCTTCACTGCCTTTAAAAACAACTGACAAAGCAAACACAAATTCCGTAACCCCATTTCCAAAGGATACAAACAACTTACTTTTTTTCTCGGACTCCCTGGAGAAACTAAAAAATGACATCCTCTTATTTAGGGAAGATCTAAGCAAATATGAAGATTTTAAAAGGAAAAACAACTTAAAAATCAGAGGGATTCCAGAGTCGGTACAACCCTCCCAATTAAAGAACTATATCTCCACTATGATATCCAATCTGCTACCCAATTCCAAAGTGACAAAACTGGTTGAGAGGACATTCAGAATCCCAAGACCACCATCTCTCCCTCCAGACGTTGCAAGAGACGTTATAGTATCCTTTTACCCTGGGTGGGTAAGGAATGACCTCCTAGACCTGACAAGGAATTCAAAAACCCTCGCAATCCCATACGACAAAATAACTCTGTTCAAAGACTTGCCTAAAGCTACAATCCAAAAAAGGAAATTATTCCATTGCGTTACTAGAGAATTATTACGTGCAGGAATTCCCTACTACTGGTCTTAGACTTCCACCATACGAGTCAAATTTGTGTCAAAATTAACACTCATCTCATCTCCGGGCGAAGGAATCGTCTTTTTGAAAAAAATCGGCATACTCCACTCATCAGTTCCCCATAACCGCTCATTCTCATCCTCAATATACTCTACTTGACTAAAAGTCTCTAGGGAAATATTATTACGTGGACCGGAATATCACTTAGCCTCTTGTACCGCGTGGTCTCTCTTTTTAGCCTACAAATAGTCCAGCAAATTAATAGTCCTTGTGTCATTTGTTAAATCTCCACTTGCTAGTCTTACTGATTTTGAACCGGACGTTGCCCCACCAATGGTCCGTGGGTCATCTGGAGATGACCCGGCATCTACAGGCCTTCACATATTATTTATTTTTACTGGACAGCTTCAGAGTTGATCTAATTGCCCAATTCTACCTATACTAATCTGTACTAATGTGTATATTATTACTGCATTTTATATGTCGCTGCATTTCTTACTCAACCCCTTTTTTTTAGGTATTGTTCTTGTTAAAGCTACAGTACAGCGTCAGAGTTGACAGAACCAAGTTTATATGTAGACGCTGTCTTACCAATACTAATTTGCAGCAATACATATAGCCTAAAAAACACAGCCTACAGCAACTTCAAAGCGAGTTTAATTTCTAGTATAAGAGAGTTACACACATCATTTCACTTGTCAACACACATATTTTACTCAACACTCTTTTAAGTATTATTTTATGCTACATCTACCTTGTAAATTCATACAGCTTTATGTGATTGCTTGTCTCCCCTATTTTCATAGGGGTTCTTTCCCTATTCTCATATCCCTCCCCTTCCCACCCTTCCCCTTCCTTGTCTACCCTTCCCAGTTAAAATATAAAACCCAATAAACCTTTTGAAAAGAAAATTTTGAATGGTGGGATAGCGTTTGATATAGTGGATAACAAGTACCAAAGAATGGGGGAAGCACAAGAGAAACTTTGGAAACTGCAAGTATGTGGGAAGAAGATCTTGAGAGGACCAGACATTGCTCGTTAGGTAGCAGGTTGAGATTGCTCTGTATGCAATTGGCTGTGTTTTGAAATGGATTCGCTGGGCAATGGGTAATGACTGCCAGTAAGGCAAGTATCAGACAAGATAACTTTCAGTCCATGTGCTGCCAATATGCAAAACGGCACACGGAGAAAAGTAAGCGAATGAGGACTGTCAAATGAGCATGCGTTAATCTCCTCTCGTTTTTGGATGAGACATATGGATCCAATGCTGTATACGGTAATTGTGGTATCCCTTGAGTGTAGGGCATTACCCATAATGGTGCAGGAAAATTTTCTTTGTTGGATGGATTAGGAAGGGAGGAATTCGGTGCACAATATAATCTGTGAACGTCTCTCCCATCTCCTTTTTGGTCTCGTCTTTCCGGGCTCTAAAGAGTTTTACATCCCACTCTAATTAGCTTTATGGTTCATGGAACAAATCTATGTTAGCATAATTGATGTGGTTTTCTCCTTGTTTGTTGGTTCTGTCAAGGCTTATGTCTGAACCCCCAGAAAAACGGGATTCGAGAATAAGCGCTGACGCCGCCATTGACTATAACAGTGCCGATAAAGTAGACGTGTGCTCTGTCATGAATGATTTTTGGGTGAACACGCCTACTGGAAGTAGATACTCAGATACAGTCTGCTATATCTTAGTGTCTGCCTCCAGTTGGCGTATATGCCCGAAAATGAGACACAATAGAGCACACGTTGACTCCATCTGCACCATATTAGTCAATGGCCCTGTCGGGGCATACGCCCGAATCCCGTTTTACAGGGGATGGTTGTTTGGAGGTAAGCCCTAGCATCTGTTTTAAACAGATCCATTGCAAATATTACATTAAAAAAATAATTGGGCTTTTTATTATTTTTTAAAATTGTGGGTGTCGTAGAGATATGAAAAGAGGACACACATCATATACAGAAACAAAGGCAATTTTTTCATAAGCTTATCTTAACCCAACCTAACCTGGGAAGTGGTGAAGAAACAGGAGGATGAGAATTAACCAGACACTGGAGTAGAGGGTGGTTTGGATCGGTGTATAAGTGTTAACATGCTGCCTTCTGTTTTTTACTACTAAGTGTTAACATGCATATATAATTGGAGAAAAATGTTATATATTATAGGGGCTATATAGTGCAGACGATTGGTGGGAGTCAGTGTCCTGAGATCTCCACCGATCAGTCAAAATACTGCTCTGAAGAAGCCAGCTCCTCCATGAGCTTTGCGCACAGAACAGTGTATGGGCTCAGTACTAAGTCTCGTATCCTTACACCACTCTCACAGAGCGGCAAACGAACCCGTATGGTTACTGTTGAACTTGTACACCACTTTGTGTGCACAGCTGTTAGTTATACATTATAAGTCAAAAGTTTGGACACTGCTGTTCATGCAGTGGGTTTCCTTGTTCTTTTAAGAATGTGCACATTTTAGTTTCAGACTGAAGGTAGCAAAACCACAAAGGAACACATATGGAAGCAAAAAGGAAACAAATGTGTGTGAAACAGACCAGAGAATGTGTTGCACCTTAGATTCCTCAAAGTATCCCTCTTTTAGGCCGGCGTCACATTGGCGTGTTTTACAGACGTATGAGAGGCGCAGAAAATACGGATTGCATACAGTACAATGATTCTCTATGGCCCTGCTCCTATCTGCCGTATTTTACTGATCCGTATTATACGGTCTTGTATGGCCGTAGAAAATCGCAGCATGCTGCGTTTGTCAGTGTATTGCGCAAAAAAGTCGCGCAACACATAGTGTTTGACAAGTGTGACCAACTTTTTACTATTGATGCTGCC
The DNA here is from genome assembly GCF_051348905.1 of Ranitomeya variabilis. NCBI lineage: Eukaryota > Metazoa > Chordata > Amphibia > Anura > Dendrobatidae > Ranitomeya > Ranitomeya variabilis. The sequence goes on from NC_135236.1 coordinate 85,820,957, forward strand.
TATGCAGCATCAATAGTAAAAAGATATAATGTTAAAAATAATGAAAAAAAAAATCGGGATATTCTCACCTTTCGGCGGCCACCGCAGCCTTGCCGATCCTCGCGATGCTCCCGGCAGCTCCTGTTCCCAGTGATTCTTCTTTAAGGGCCTGGAGGAGAGTCTCCTCTCCTCCACCCTGGGTACCATCTGCACATGATCCGTTTACTTTGTGCATGGTGGGCATAGGCCCATGCGGAAAGTAAGTGGATCAATGCATTCCTATGTGTGCGGAATTGCTGCGATTCTGCACAAAGAATGAGCATGCTGCGTATTTTTCCACGATGCGATTCCGCCGCGGAAAAATACGCATTTTAGCACAGCATTGCGGAATCCTATTGAATTCAATGGGTTGTGTTGTGTATGCGTTTTCGCAGCGAAAAAACGAGGCAAAAACACATACAATCCGCAACGTGTGCACATAGCCTTACTGAGGACCACAAACAAGAAGAGACTTATTTGGGCCAAGTAACACAAGGACTGGACATTGGATCAGTGGGCATGGAAATCTGCACTGTGGTCTGATGAGTCAAAATTTAGAATTTTGGTATCAACCGCTATATCTTTGTGAGATGCAGAAAAGGTAAGCAGATGGTTTGTGTGGTGCCCACCGAGAAGCATAGAGGAGGAGGTGTGATGGTATGGGAGTGCTTTCCTGGTGACACTGTTGGTGATTTATTAAAATTCAGAGCACACTTACCATGCACTAAGTGGTACCATAATTTGTGTTGATACAGGACAACAATACTAAACATATCCATATTTTACATATGGGGAACTTTTAATGCTTATCAATAAAGGTTTATATATTTTATTAGGAGGGTATTTTTCTGGTATATATGTAAGAGTGGTGGACTGTGCTGCTGTGTTCCTATGCCTGAAGACACCAATTGCGTCAATAGTGTGTAATGTGAATAGTGTCATGCATTTCTATGCATCTAGCGTGTAAAGTGATATGGTGTAGTATAATGTTGATATTGTACAGTATAAGGATAGGCTATAAGATAAGGACAGTAGGCTTAGTACATACTGTTATAGGATATTAACTGTAGTTAGCTGAAGATATAGGATAAGACACAGTTAATGTTTGGGACTAGCCGACAGTGGGAAGGGGTAAGTGCTAGTTAAAAGCAGGCATTTCCTAGTAGTGACTCAGATAGGGAAGTACAGTAACAAGGTCAAGTTCAATTTGATTTGGCTGCAGGGGCCATCATGTACATATCGTTCGAGGCAGTGGGAGGCCGTACTAGAAACGCATGTGGATATTCCAGCAATGACAGGCGCTCAAGGCCCGACATAGGGGTTAAAGGGCACATCATGTCCTCTAGCACACAGGGGAAGAGGGACACGGAAAAGTGAGAAGCGAAGGTGACAGATCCTACTTGCAATGCTGAACTGGACAGGAAATCCCTGGGGCTGAGGGAAACAATGGGCATTGGGATAGTCCAGGAGAAATGGATGGTAGGGCTAAATATGTGTTGTGCTAAGGAAATAAGTAACAAGAAGTGTTGTGCCCTATCCTACATATTATAATCTGAAGAACTTGAACTGTCCGGTAAACTTCTGTTTGTTGAAATGAATTTGGTGTCCCTTGAGTTGTGTGTTGTGGCTCCTGAAGATGGAGGACTGGAGACGATGGAGGACTGGAGACAGTGGAGGCCTACAGCCTACAAGTGAGTGTGATGCACCCCACACCTGAGACACAGTTTTCCTGTAAAGTGCCAGGCGCTAGAGAGCAGCAGCTCCGCCATGGCAGTCATGTTACATATACAGTTAGGTCCATATATATTTGGACAGAGACAACATTTTTCCAATTTTGGTTATAAACATTACCACAATGAATTTTAAACAAATCAATTCAGATGCAGTTGAAGTTCAGACTTTCAGCTTTCATTTGAGGGTATCCACATTAAAATTGGATGAAGAGTTTAGGAGTTTCAACTCCTTAACATGTGCCACCCTGTTTTTAAAGGGACCAAAAGTAATTGGACAGATTCAATAATTTTAAATAAAATGTTCATTTCTAGTACTTGGTTGAAAACCCTCTGTTGGCAATGACTGCCTGAAGTCTTGAACTCATGGACATCACCAGACGCTGTGTTTCCTCCTTTTTGATGCTCTGCCAGGCCTTCACTGCGGTGGTTTTCAGTTGCTGTTTGTTTGTGGGCCTTTCTGTCTGAAGTTTAGTCTTTAACAAGTGAAATGCATGCTCAATTGGGTTGAGATCAGGTGACTGACTTGGCCATTCAAGAATATTCCACTTCTTTGATTTAATAAACTCCTGGGTTGCTTTGGCTTTATGTTTTGGGTCATTGTCCATCTGTAGTATGAAACGACGACCAATCAGTTTGGCTGCATTTGGCTGGATCTGAGCACACAGTATGTCTCAGAATACCTCAGAATTAATTTGGCTGCTTCTGTCCTGTGTCACATCATCAATAAACACTAGTGACCCAGTGCCACTGGCAGCCATGCATGCCCAAGCCATCACACTGCCTCCGCCGTGCTTTACAGATGATGTGGTATGCTTTGGGTCATGAGCTGTACCACGCCTTTGCCATGCTTTTCTCTTTCCATCATTCTGGTAGAGGTTGATCTTGGTTTCATCTGTCCAAAGAATGTTCTTCCAGAACTGTGCTGGCTTTTTTAGATGTTTTTTTAGCAAAGTTCAGTCTAGCCTTTTTATTCTTGATGCTTATGAGTGGCTTGCACCGTGCAGTGAACCCTCTGTATTTACTTTCATGCAGTCTTCTCTTTATGATAGATTTGGATATTGATACGCCGACCTCCTGGAGAGTGTTGTTCACTTGGTTGGCTGTTGTGAATGGATTTCTCCTCACGATGGAGATTATTCTGCGATCATCCACCACTGTTGTCTTCCGTGGGCGCCCAGGTCTTTTTGCATTGATGAGTTCACCAGTGCTTTCTTTCTTTCTCAGGATGTACCAAACTGTAGATTTTGCCACTCCTAATATTGTAGCAATTTCTCGGATGGGTTTTTTCTGTTTTCGCAGCTTAAGGATGGCTTGATTCACCTGCAAGGAGAGCTCCTTTGACCGCATGTTTACTTCACAGCAAAACCTTCCAAATGCAAACACCACACCTCAAATCAACTCCAGGCCCTTTATCTGCTTAATTGAGAATGACATAACGAAGGGATTGCCCACACCTGCCCATGAAATAGCCTTGGAGTCAATTGTCCAATTACTTTTGGTCCCTTTAAAAACAGGGTGGCACATGTTAAGGAGTTGAAACTCCTAAACCCTTCATCCGATTTTAATGTGGATACCCTCAAATGAAAGCTGAAAGTCTGAACTTCAACTGCATCTGAATTGTTTTGTTTAAAATTCCTTGTGGTAATGTCTGTAACCAAAATTAGAAAAATGTTGTCTCTGTCCAAATATATATGGACCTAACTGTATATCACATAAGTCCCAATAAAATTCATTTAAGTTTGTGTATGTAAAGCTGGTTTCACATTTGCAGTTGTGTACGCAGCGTTTCTTCCGCAATTATCCGCATGCGTCGTGTATTCCTATATTTAACATTAGGGACGCAAGTGTCTGCGATCGGTTGCGTTTTGCCGCGTTTGACGACGCATGCGTCGTTTCGTCATCTGCGGTTTGGCTCGCTAAACGCTACATGTAGTAATTTTAGAGGCGTCAATTTGCCGCCTAGAAACGTATGCGGTTGTTAGCGGAAAGAATGCGGCAAAAAAACGCATTACAGTCTATGTGAACGCATGCGTTCGCAAGCACATGCGTTGCATCACAGGAAAACATGTCTAGACACTGATTAGCCACCCCCCACATACAAACTGATAAAAGGAGGGAGTGGGCATTTGCAGGTCACAATACAGCAGACTGGGAAGCAGACCAGACGCAGGAAAGCACCTTGTAGGACACAAGACTCTGAACAATGTGAGTATATCAAAGCCGATGCCTTTATTTTCTATTTTCTGTCTCTATATGTCCTAATTTCTGCCATTTTTTTCTTTCTGCATGCATCAGAATGTCATCTTCTACTGAGGAGGAGCAACGTCCTCGGCCTGCATAAGCCGAACATGTCAGTGAAGTGAGTATTCACCTCCTCAGATTGGTAAGTATTCACTGTCACATCTACACATGTGACAATTTTGTTTTCCTTTTTTTAGAGCACTTCTTCCACTGCGGCAGAGGCTGAGCAGGAGCTGCGGGTTCAACATTAATTTTTTTTAATTTATTTTTTAGGTTCCAGAATGGGATGAGGACCTCCTAATCTCCCTAGTCCATGAGCGAGTCCCGTTGTGGGACACCCGGATTCCGCAGCACTCGGACAACGTGACGATTCGGCGGCTATGGAATGAGGTGGCCAAAGCGATGTGGGATGGCTGGGACAACGCCCCGACTCGGGTCCGAAATGCATTTTGTAAGTATTGCAATGCGGTGTGCTGCAGTAGTGACCTTGGCCGGGATCACACAACTGTGTGTGATGAGAGAAACTTTCAGGAGTTTCTCTCATCACACACAGTTGTGTGATCACGGCCAAAAGTCCATTGTCTAACCATTCTTTTTTGTTTTTTCAACAGTGCTCAAAGTCAAAACACGTTGGCGTTCGATGAAGGATCGCTTCAACAAGGACCTTCGTCAAGAGAGCCGGCTTCCTAGTGGTTTGGGTGCAAGGATCCGAAAATATAAATACCACCGTATTCTGGCATTTTTGAGACCGGTCCTTGCCCAGAGAACGTATTTTTTTGGTGTATTAGGTTGTGTTGTATTGCCATAATCTGTATGTTTCTATTCCACAGAAGTTGGCGTTTTGTAAATGTTTGGTATTAATTTTTTTTTCTTCTTTTATCACAGCACATGGAGCAGCACTCTTGACCCTGGTTCTGGAGCGGTCCTTCATCAGACAGCCATGGACCCGTCCCAGCCATCCAGCAGCGCTGCAGCAAGTGGGCCTGCCACACAAACTGGAGACCAGGAAGTTGGTCCATCAGGTGTTCCCCTTTCCCAGTCCTCTGCCTCTGCCCCTTTTTTTGGGACTCTTCCCGGCAGCGGCAGAGGGCCTCGGACAGGTCACTCATGCCCGAGTTTTTTGCACTTGAGCTAGGTCTTTCATGATGGACTCAAGACTATGGGTGACCGACTGGACCACCACGATGCAGCAAGACCCTGGCATGGCCTTTCGCTCTATGAGCACAATGGACCCTGGCATGGCCTTTCGCTCTATGAGCACAATGGACTCTGGCATGGCTGTATGCTCTACGAGCACAATGGACTCTGGCATGGCTGTACGCTCTACGAGCACAATGGACTCTGGCATGGCTGTACGCTCTACGAGCACAATGCAGCAGCTGGACCCTGACAGGTCACCCACCACGACCAGGCCGCAACAAATGAGCCCACCGAGGCTCCCCAAACCATGTAGATCCAAAAAAGGTAAAAAAATAAAAAACAGCGTACTATCTGTATTCCTCCCCCATCACCTCCCAATGTGTCTGTAATGTCAGGTTTGTCTCACCCTTCCAGTGTGTCTCAGGCCTCTCATGTGTCAAGCCCCATCCCCGAACTCTCAGACCCCACTACTTTAAAGGTGCACTCCACTGTTCTTCGGGCCCTGGTCAGTCTGTAGTTATAAATCCTTTTAATGTGGTTCAAGTCCCGACTGGAATATGGCTTCAGTAGGTTTTCACACTTCTGAAAGGCCTCATCCCCAACTATAACAAATGGCATCGGTGGGCCTTGAGTGTTGGGGAGAGGTAGTGGCAGTGGAAAATTAAAATTTCTTCCATACACACGTTGGCCCATATCCGAGTTCTTGAAAGTCTGTGAGTCATTCCCACGGCCAAAAGCTCCAATGTCCACGGCGATGAAGCGACAGTCCGCATCTGCTATTGCCATGAGCACAACTGAAAATATTTTTTGTAGTTGAAGTACTCCAATCCAGTTCTGCCGGGTTTGATAATGCGTATGTGCTTTCCATCCACCGCTCCCAAACAGTTGGGGAAAACACACACACTCCAGAATTTTTCAGCAATTTCAATCCACATGTCCTCCGTGGGTAGGGGTATCCCGGAGAACATTCCACAAAGCCCGGCAGGTGTCCGCAACTATTCCAGACAGGGTGGAAATTCCAAGCTGGTACTGAAAGTGGAGGGATGATAAGCGCTCTCCGGTTGCCAGAAATCGGAAATAAGAATAAAAAAATAAATTTACAATCAATTCTATTTATGGTGGTGTTTAGCTAAAGACCTAAAGGAAAATACAAATACATGGCAGACCAACAATAATTATGACTGGCATTTGATTAGAATTATTATGTACCTTAATTTAATTAGGAGACGTTCCTCTGCTGGAAACGCTCTACGGAGCTGGGTGTCCTGTCTCCGGATGGCTCCTTGGACACGACCAAGCAATTCCCGGAAAGAGTCTTGAGACATCCTGGTATATTTGGGGAATTTGTCCGGGTTGGCATTAAGCTCGCCATATAGCGTGTGGTATGCTCCACGGCTCTCCCGGAGTTCAATAATGGGGTGTCTCCAAAAACGCCTACGCTGTGTCCTTCTCTGTTGTTCTCTATTTCTTTGTTGCTCCCAAGCAAACGCACAGGCAAGAAACAGCTTGATGCTTAAATCCAGGTTGAAATAAAATCTCTCCATGAGAAGATCCATCATGACACAGGATACAGTAGCAAACTGTTAAGATTTCAGCAGTCCAAGGGTCTATATATAGATATCCCATAATACACGCCCACTGTAGTCCCATTGGCGGTGTCTGGTTATCTAGATTTTTCTCCTGTTAAATTTTTCACCATGCGTACAAAAAATGCAAACGCATGCAAAACGCATGGAAAAGCTTGAAAACTCCGCGTTTTTAAACGCATGCGTTAACGTATGCTTCTAAAAACCGCTGCGTTTGTATACGCTACAAAGCGGTTTTTCCTTCATTTGCGGTTGCGGATTAAACGCAGCGGATTCTAACGCAAATGCGAAACTAGCCTAATGTGGGTGTAATGTGAAAGAATGCGGAAAACTTCACAGGGTATGAATTCCTTTTCAAGGCACTGCATATATACAGTATATATGCATATAAAAACATCGGCGTAGCAATAGTGGTCACAGAGGTCGCGACCAGGCTTGTGCGGGTGCCCAGGATAAAGGACATACTGTATTATCAGGATAAGGGATATATTCCAGTATAAAGAACATATACCGGGATAAAAGACATAGAATCATAGAATGTTAGAGTTGGAAGGGACCTCCTGGGTCATCTGGTCCAAACCTCTGCTCCAAGCAGGATTCACTAAATCATCCAAGACAGATGTCTGTCCAACCTCTGTTTGAAGACTTCCATTGAAGGAGAACTCACCACCTCTCGTGGCAGCCTGTTCCACTCATTGATCACCCTGTCAAAAAGTTTTTTTCTAATATCTAATCTGTGTCTCCTTCCATTCAGTTTCATCCCATTGCTTTTAGTCTTTCCTTGTGCAAATGAGAATTAAGATGATCCTTCTACAATGTGACAGCCCTTGAGATATTTGTAGACAGCTATTAAGTCTCCTCTCAGTCTTCTTTTTTGCAAGCTAAACATTCCCAAATCCTGTAAACGTTCCTCATAGGACATGGTTTACGGACCAGTCAACATTCTGGTCGCTCTTCTCTGAACTTGCTCCAGTTTGTTGATGTCTATTTTAAAATGTGGTACCTGAAACTGGACACAGTATTCCAGATGAGGTCTGACCAAAGAGGAGTAGAGAGGGATAATGATGTCACGTGATCTAGACTGTATGCTTCTGTTAATACATCCCAGAATTGTATTTGCCCTTTTTGCTGCTGCATCACACTGCTGACTCATGTTCAGTCTGTGATCTATTAGTATACCCAAGTCTTTTTCACATGTGCTGTTGCTTAGCCCTATTCCTCCCATTCTGTATATGCTTTATTCATTTTTATTGCCCTTATGTAGTACTTTGCATTTTTCCCTGTTAAAAATCATTCTGTTAGTTGCTGCCCACTGCTCCAGTTTATTTATATATTTTTGAATCCTCTTTCTCCTCTAGTATTAGCTATCCCTCCTAGCTTTGTGTCATCAGCAAATTTAATCAGTTTACCCTCAATTCCATCATCTAAATCATTACTAAAGATGTTGAACAATAAAGGCCACAGGACAGAGCCCTGTGGTACCCCACTTGAGACATTCTTCCAACTGGATGTGCAGCCATTTACGACCACTCTTTGGGTCTGATCACTAAGCCAGTTAGAATCCACCTAACAGTTGCCATGTCCATTCCATACTTAGTCATTTTTTCAATAAGGATTGTGTGAGATACTTTGTCAAATGCTTTGCTGAAGTCAAGAAATATATCTACAGCATTTCCCTCATCCACCGAGTCAGTGATTCTGTCATAGAAGGAAATTAAGTTAGTCTGACATGACTTATTAGTTACAAACCCATGCTGACTCTGTTTAATCACTTTATTCTTATCCAGGTACTTATATACATGTTGTTTAATAATTTGTTCAAAGATCTTTCCTGGTATAGACGTCAGACTCACTGGCCTATAATTCCCTGGGTCCACCCTCTTCCCCTTTTTGAAGATAGGAACAACATTTGCTCTTCTCCAGTCTTCTTGGACTTCTCCCGTTCTCCAAAAATTTTCAAAGATTATGGAGAGTGGTTCAAAAATTTCTTCTGCTATTTCCTTCAGTACTCTGGGGTGTAATTCATCTGGACCCGGAGACTTGAATTCATTTATGTTAGCTAAGTGTTTCCTCATTATCTTTCTGTTTATAGATATCCTGGATTTCTCTATTCCCTTAATAGGACAGTGAAAATCAGTTGATGTTAGATTTTCTTTCTGAGAGAAAACAGATGCAAAATAGGAATTTAAAAGTTCTGCCTTCTCAACATCCTTTCTTACCATTTCATCATTTTCACCCTGTAAAAATCCTATAGCATCTTTGACTTTTGTTTTACTTTTGACATATCCCTAAAATCCTTTTTTATTGCTTTTGATGTTTCTTACAAGCCTTAATTCATTGTCAGCGTTAGATAATCTGATTTGTGCCCTGTAGGTTCTGCAGACAACATTATATTCTTCTTTAGATATGCCTCCCTCTTTCCATTTGATAAATATTTATTTCTTCCCTTTTAGCATGTGCTTAAGTTCTGTGTTCATCCATCCTGGTTTCCTTAAATGCTTCCTATTCTTCCCTCTTTTCGGAATTGTTAACGATTGTGCTTTGAGAATCAAATTTTTCAAGATTTCCCATCCTTCCTGGACATTTTTTTCCTTAAGGATATCCAGCCATTGGATCCCTCCGATTCTCTTTTTGAGTCCCTTAAAATCTGCCTTTCTGAAATATAACCTTGACGTCTGAGTCTTCACAGGTCTTCCTCCTCTAGTTATCCAAAATTCTAAAATAGCATGGTCGCTACCTCTTAAGGTACCGTTACACTAAACGACTTACCAACGATCACGACCAGCGATACGACCTGGCCGTGATCATTGGTAAGTCGTTGTGTGGTCGCTGAGGAGCTGTCACACAGACAGCTCTCTCCAGCGACCAACGATCAGGGGAACGACTTCGGCATCGTTGAAACTGATGAAGCATGAGAACTGATTTGGCTAGGTGAGAGGCTCTGGACTGGGGTCTAAGGGGTAACGTTTCTCCTTATGGAGAGTGACATACCAGCTGGCTTGTCAAGGTAAGGAGGCTTATTTGCCGTACAATGCTCCTCTGGGAAATTAAATATGCAAATTGCCTCTTCTGAGACCCCAGTCCAGAGCCTCTCACCTAGCCAAATCAGTTCTCATGCTTCGCACTGACGAAGGCCAACAGCCCGAAACACCGTGTCTGCGAATTGAGATACTGATTTGGCTTTTATCCTAAGTCATATTGCACGACTCGTTAGAGGGTTGATTGTGACTTGTAGGATCGCTACTTCCAACAGGTGGCGCTATAGAGTTAAGTCCTCTTTTTCTCAGAAGAGGCAATTTGCATATTTAATTTCCCAGAGGAGCATTGTACGGCAAATAAGCCTCCTTACCTTAACAAGCCAGCTGATATGTCACTCTCCATAAGGAGAAACGTTACCCCTTAGACCCCAGTCCAGAGCCTCTCACCTAGCCAAATCAGTTCTCATGCTTCGCACTGACGAGGGCCAACAGCCCGAAACACCGTGTCTGCGAATTGAGATACTGATTTGCCTTTTATCCTAAGTCATATTGCACAACTCGTTAGAGGGTTGATTGTGACTTGTAGGATCGCTACCTCCAACAGGTGGCGCTATAGAGTTAAGTCCTCTTTTTCTCAGAAGAGGCAATTTGCATATTTAATTTCCCAGAGGAGCATTGTACGGCAAATAAGCCTCCTTACCTTGAGAAGCCAGCTAGTATGTCACTCTCCATAAGGAGAAACGTTACCCCTTAGACCCCAGTCCAGAGCCTCTTACCTAGCCAAATCAGTTCTCATGCTTCGCACTGACGAGGGCCAACAGCCCGAAACACCGTGTCTGCGAATTGAGATACTGATTTGCCTTTTATCCTAAGTCATATTGCACGACTCGTTAGAGGGTTGATTGTGACTTGTAGGATCGCTACTTCCAACAGGTGGCGCTATAGAGTTAAGTCCTCTTTTTCTCAGAAGAGGCAATTTGCATATTTAATTTCCCAGAGGAGCATTGTACGGCAAATAAGCCTCCTTTGTTATGATCCTTAGTGGTTGAGGATCACAAATTACTCCAGCTAAGTAACATACATAGGACAAGCTCTAGGGAGGTGGCAAACTGGACTGACCGCAAATCTGAACCTATCCAAACACACTAGAAGTAGCCGGTGAACGTGTCTAAAAATCCTAGACGTCTCGAGCCAGCCTGAGGAACTAACTACCCCTAGAGAGAAAGAAAGACCTCTCTTGCCTCCAGAGAAATAATTCCCAAAGATATAGAAGCCCCCAACATATAATAACGGTGAGGTAAGAGGAAGGCACATACACAGGGGTGAAAACAGATTTAGCAAATGAGGCCTACTAATACTAGATAGCAGAAATTAGTAAAGGGGTCTGTGCGGTCAGTAAAAAACCCTTACAAAATATCCACACTGAGATTTCAAGAACCCCCCGCACCAACTAACGGTGTGGGGGGAGAAACTCAGTCCCCTAGAGCAACCAGCAAGCGAGGAAATCACATTTTAGCGAGCTGGACTAAAAACATAATAAATGCTGATAATCAAAAAATGATCAAACAAAAACTTAGCTTGTCTTGGAGAGACTGGGAGCATGGTAGTCACAAGGAATCTGAAGAGCACTGAATACATTGAGAGCAGGCAAGGAACTGAGTATCCAGGTGAGCTAAATATGAAACCAACCAAGGATAACGAACCAGCTGATGCTGCCAACCTGCAGAAAGACAACACTACACAGTACCGCTTGTGACCACTAGAGGGAGCCCAAAAACAGAGCTCACAACAGTACCCCCCCCCTTGAGGAGGGGTCACCGAACCCTCATCAAGACCCCCAGGGCGATCAGGACGAGCCGCGTGGAAGGCACGAACCAAATCGGCCGCATGAACATCAGAGGCGACAACCCAGGAATTATCCTCCTGACCATAGCCCTTCCACTTCACCAAATACTGAAGCCTCCGTCTAGAGATACGAGAATCCAAAATCTTCTCCACCACGTACTCCAATTCGCCCTCAACCAGCACCGGAGCAGGAGGCTCAACAGAAGGAACCACAGGTACCACATACCTCCGCAACAAAGACCTATGGAACACATTATGAATGGCAAACGATGCTGGGAGATCCAAACGAAAAGACACCAGGTTAAGGATTTCCAAGATCTTATAAGGACCGATGAAGCGAGGCTTGAATTTAGGAGAGGAAACCTTCATAGGAACATACCGAGAAGACAGCCACACCAAATCCCCAACACGAAGTCGGGAACCCACACCGAGGCGGCGGTTGGCAAAGTGCTGAGCCTTCTCTTGTGACAAGCTCAAATTGTCCACCACATGGTTCCAAATCTGCTGCAACCTATCCACCACAGAATCCACCCCAGGACAGTCAGAAGGCTCAACCTGACCCGAGGAAAAATGAGGATGGAAACCAGAATTGCAGAAAAAAGGCGAAACCAAAGTAGCAGAACTAGCCCGATTATTAAGGGCAAACTCGGCCAATGGCAAAAAAGTCACCCAATCATCCTGATCAGCAGAAACAAAACATCTCAAATAAGTTTCCAACGTCTGATTAGTTCGCTCGGTTTGGCCATTAGTCTGAGGATGGAAGGCCGACGAAAAAGACAAATCAATGCCCATCTTAGCACAAAAAGTCCGCCAAAACCTGGACACAAACTGGGATCCTCTATCAGACACAATATTTTCAGGAATGCCGTGCAAGCGAACCACATTCTGAAAAAATAGAGGAACCAAATCGGAGGAAGAAGGCAACTTAGGCAAGGGCACCAAATGGACCATCTTGGAAAAACGATCACACACCACCCAGATGACAGACATTTTCTGAGATACCGGAAGATCCGAAATAAAATCCATGGAAATGTGCGTCCAAGGCCTTTTCGGAATAGGCAAAGGCAAAAGCAAACCGCTGGCACGAGAACAGCAAGGCTTAGCCCGAGCACAAATCCCACAAGACTGCACAAAGGAACGTACATCCCGCGACAAGGAAGGCCACCAGAAGGACCTAGCCACCAAATCTCTGGTACCAAAAATCCCAGGATGACCCGCCAACACCGAAGAATGAACCTCGGAAATAACTCTGCTGGTCCATCTATCCGGGACAAACAGTCTCTCTGGTGGACAACGGTCAGGTCTATCCGCCTGAAATCTCCGCAGCACTCGTCGCAAATCTGGGGAAATGGCAGACAAAATCACTCCCTCTCTGAGAATACCAGCCGGCTCAGAAACTCCCGGAGAGTCAGGCACAAAACTCCTAGAAAGTGCATCAGCTTTCACGTTCTTCGAACCAGGCAGATATGAGACCACGAAGTTGAAACGGGAGAAAAACAACGACCAACGAGCCTGTCTAGGATTCAGGCGCTTGGCAGATTCAAGGTAAATCAGATTTTTGTGATCAGTCAAGACCACCACACGATGTTTAGCTCCTTCGAGCCAATGTCGCCACTCCTCAAATGCCCACTTCATAGCCAACAACTCCCGATTACCAACATCATAATTCCGCTCGGCAGGCGAAAACTTTCTTGAAAAGAAAGCACATGGCTTCATCACAGAGCCATCAGAGCTTCTCTGCGACAAAACAGCCCCTGCTCCAATCTCAGAAGCATCAACCTCGACCTGGAAGGGGAGAGAGACATCTGGCTGACATAAGACTGGAGCTGAAGAAAACCGGTGCTTCAGCTCCCGAAAGGCCTCCACGGCCGCAGGAGACCAATTAGTCACATCAGAACCCTTCTTGGTCAAATCCGTCAAAGGTTTAACCACGCTAGAAAAATTAGCGATGAAACGACGGTAAAAATTAGCAAAACCCAAGAACTTCTGAAGACTCTTAACAGACGTGGGCTGAGTCCAGTCATGAATAGCCTGGACCTTGACTGGGTCCATCTCCACAGTAGAAGGAGAAAAAATAAAACCCAAAAAGGAGACCTTCTGTACTCCGAAGAGGCATTTTGAGCCCTTCACAAATAAAGCATTAGCACGCAGGACCTGAAACACCATCCTGACCTGCTTCACATGGGACTCCCAATCATCAGAAAAGACCAAAATGTCATCCAGATAAACAATCATAAATTTATCCAGATATTCTCGGAAGATGTCATGCATGAAAGACTGAAACACAGAAGGAGCATTAGAGAGTCCAAAAGGCATCACCAAGTACTCAAAATGGCCTTCAGGCGTATTAAATGCTGTTTTCCATTCATCTCCCTGCTTAATGCGCACAAGGTTATACGCACCACGGAGATCTATCTTGGTGAACCAACTGGCACCCTTAATCCGAGCAAACAAATCAGACAATAGTGGTAAATGATACTGAAATTTGACTGTGATTTTATTCAGAAGACGATAATCTATACAAGGTCTCAAAGAACCGTCCTTCTTGGCCACAAAAAAAAATCCTGCACCAAGATGGGAAGAGGATGGGCGAATATGTCCCTTCTCCAAAGACTCCTTTATATAACTCCGCATCGCGGCATGCTCTGGTATAGACAGATTAAAAAGTCGTCCCTTAGGGAATTTACTACCAGGAATTAAATTTATAGCACAGTCACAATCCCTATGAGGAGGCAGGGCACTGGACCTGGGTTCATCAAATACATCCTGGTAGTCAGACAAAAACTCAGGGACCTCAGAAGGAGTGGAAGAAGCAATAGACACCAACGGAGCATCGCCATGAATTCCCTGACAACCCCAACTTGACACAGACATAGCTTTCCAATCTAAAACTGGATTATGAGCCTGCAGCCATGGCAGACTCAAAACGACAACATCGTGCAAATTATGCAGAACAAGAAAGCGAATCACCTCCTGATGTACGGGAGTCATGCACATGGTCATTTGCGTCCAATACTGAGGCTTATTCTCAGCCAATGGCGTAGCATCAATTCCCCTCTGAGGAATAGGAAATTCCAAAGGCTCCAGGACAAAACCACAGCACCTGGCAAACGACAAATCCATCAGATTCAGGGCAGCACCCGAATCCACAAAAGCCATAACCGGGTAGGATGACAAAGAACAAATCAAAGTAACAGACAAAATAAATTTAGGCTGCATAGTACCAATGGTGACAGGTTTAGCGATTTTTTTTAAGCGTTTAGAGCATGCTGAGATAACATGAGTAGAATCACCACAGTAAAAGCACAACCCATTTTGACGTCTATGACTTTGTCGCTCAATTCTGGTCAGAGTTCGGTCACATTGCATAGACTCAGGTCTCTGTTCAGAAAACACCGCCAAAGGATGAGCAGATTTGCGCTCCCGCAAACGCCGATCAACCTGAATGGCTAAAGCCATAGAATCACTCAGACTTGTAGGGGTGGGAAACCCCACCATAACATTCTTAACGGCCTCAGAAAGACCTTCTCTGAAATTTGCAGCCAGGGCACACTCATTCCATTGAGTAAGCACCGACCATTTCCGAAATTTTTGACAATACACCTCTGCTTCATCCTGACCTTGAGAGATAGCCAGCAACGCTTTTTCTGCCTGATTCTCAAGATTAGGCTCCTCATAAAGCAATCCAAGAGCCAGAAAAAATGCATCTACATTAAGCAATGCAGGATCTCCTGGCGCCAAAGAGAAAGCCCAATCTTGCGGGTCGCCACGCAACAAGGAGATAACAATTTTAACTTGCTGAGCGTAATCACCAGAGGAACGAGGTCTCAGAGATAGAAATAACTTACAATTATTCTTAAAGTTTAGAAACCTAGATCTATCACCAGAAAACAACTCCGGAATGGGTATCTTTGGTTCTGACATAGGGCTATGAATAACAAAATCCTGAATACTTTGCACCCGTGCAGTCAGATGATCCACACTAGAAGTCAGAGTCTGAACATTCATGTCTGCAGCTGAGCTCAAAACCACCCAGAGTTCAAGGGGATGAAAGAAGCTAAACAGACTGCAGCAAAGGAAAAGCGGGAGGAAAAAAAAAAAAAATGTACTCAGGTCTTCTTTTTATCCCACTTCTGCAATGCATTAAACACTTTTGAGGCCTGCTCTACTGTTATGATCCTTAGTGGTTGAGGATCACAAATTACTCCAGCTAAGTAACATACATAGGACAAGCTCTAGGGAGGTGGCAAACTGGACTGACCGCAAATCTGAACCTATTCAAACACACTAGAAGTAGCCGGTGAACGTGTCTAAAAATCCTAGACGTCTCGAGCCAGCCTGAGGAACTAACTACCCCTAGAGAGAAAGAAAGACCTCTCTTGCCTCCAGAGAAATAATTCCCAAAGATATAGAAGCCCCCAACATATAATAACGGTGAGGTAAGAGGAAGGCACATACACAGGGGTGAAAACAGATTTAGCAAATGAGGCCTACTAATACTAGATAGCAGAAAATAGTAAAGGGGTCTGTGCGGTCAGTAAAAAACCCTTACAAAATATCCACACTGAGATTTCAAGAACCCCTGCACCAACTAACGGTGTGGGGGGAGAAACTCAGTCCCCTAGAGCAACCAGCAAGTGAGGAAATCACATTTTAGTGAGCTGGACTAAAAACATAATAAATGCTGATAATCAAAAAATGATCAAACACAAACTTAGCTTGTCTTGGAGAGACTGGGAGCAAGGTAGTCACAAGGAATCTGAAGAGCACTGAATACATTGAGAGCAGGCAAGGAACTGAGTATCCAGGTGAGCTAAATAAGAAACCAACCAAGGATAACGAACCAGCTGATGCTGCCAACCTGCAGAAAGACAACACTACACAGTACCGCTTGTGACCACTAGAGGGAGCCCAAAAACAGAGCTCACAACACTCCTTACCTTGACAAGCCAGCTGGTATGTCACTCTCCATAAGGAGAAACGTTACCCCTTAGACCCCAGTGGATAGTTGAAATCTCCCATGACAACTATGTCATATTTTTGGGAGAACTTGGCCATTTGATGCATAAAGAGTTTATCCATATCTTCAGCTTGCACAGGCGGCCTGTAGTAAATGCCTCCAATGGTGTCCTTTCCGTTGTTCTCTCCTTATTACCATATTACCAGTATGGGGCCCAGGATAAGGGACATAACACAGTTGTGCTCAAAGGTTTACACACCCTAGTAGGATTTTTGCACACTTGGCCTTTTTTCAGAGAATATGAATGATAACACCAAAACTTTTTCTCCACTCATGGTTAGTGGTTGGGTGAAGCCATTTACTGTCAAACTACTGTGTTTTCTCTTTTTAAATCATAATGACAACCCAAAACATCCAAATGACCCTGATCAAAAGTTCACATACCCTGATGATTTTGGCCTGATAACATGCACAGTTGACACAAATGGGTTTGAATGGCTACTAAAGGTAACATCCTCACCTGTGACAAATGCCAGGAATATTGTTTGGAATGCAAAGAAAAACACACAAATAACATCAGCTGAAATACAGGACTCTTAAAACTAGTGATGTTGCTGTTTCAAGATGCACAATAAGGAGGCACCTGAAGAAAAATGGGCTTCATGGTTTAACGGGTTAATAGCCGCGAGTGGATCGCGATTCCACCCGCGGCTGTTCCTGGCACATGTGGCGGGAAAGATGTGAGCTCACCGCCGGAGCCCATATCAAAGGGAGGGAGTCCAACATGTACACCCGATGTCGGAAAGGGGTTAAACTGAATTACTTGGGTCAAATGTTTGGGATCTTCTTCCACAAGCTTCTCACAATAGTTCGTTGGAATTTGGGACCATTCCTCCTGACAAAACTGGTGTAACTGATCCAGAGTTGAAGGTTGCCTTGCTCGCACCTGCCTTTTCAGCTTTGCCCATAAATTTTCAATAGGATTGACATCATGGCTTTGTAATGGCCACTCCAAAACATTGGCTTTGTTATCCTTAAGCCACTTGCTACCATTATGGCAGTATGCTTCGGGTCATTGTCCATTTGGAATACCCATTTCCGTCCAAGATTTAACTTCCTGGCTGATGTGTTGAGATGTTGCTTCAGTATTGCCATAATTTCTATATGTTCAATTCAAAATTTTATCTACAAAGGCTAATGGACTTGAGATTCTTACCATCTCTAACCATTCTTTACATGGCATGGTGGGAAGAAGAATTCATTTTCTCCACCAATAATCCTTTCTTCAATGATATATTATGGTTTGGGAGATATGTGGATGATCTGCTATTGGTTTGGCAAGGTGATCCATCTTTAATTGAAAAATTCTGTGTCTATATAAATTCCAATAGCCATAATCTCAGATTCACGGTTAGTGGCCCTGCCAAGGAGATTTCTTTCCTTGACATAAAATTGTCCGGCAATATGATTACACAAAAGGTAGATACCTCTTTATTTCGCAAAAAAACTATCTGGCAATACGGTGTTACATCATTCCAGCTCCCATCCCCCCATACGATTAGACCCATACCTTTTGGAGAAATTAATCGGGCCAAATGAATCTGTTCTACCCCTGCATCTTTCAACCATGAAAGTACCATAATCCGCAAACACCCGTCTGAGAGAGGCTACAGTAACCTAGGAATAACATGAGCCTTTAACTCTGTTACCACTAAACCTAGACCTTCTCTGAGTGTTACTGCACCTACGTCTCGTGCGTACAGTGTCCCTGCCACATTAACCTTCTCTACTCCCTACAGTCCCCAGTTCCCCCAAATTAGCAAGATTATTAGTAAATATTTACTTGTCACCAGCCAAGATGACACTTTACGTATAATTATTAGGCTGGGATACAGGGGACTCATCCTTGGCAATATGCTATCTTCCAAACTTCTAAAAAATCACAGTTCTTCTTCCACCTGGATGTCTATTAAGGGCTTCCATAAATGTGAGGGCAATAGATGTAAAGTATGCAAATATGTCCTGAATGGAACAAAGCTTTTTTCTATTTCATCTACCATTAATCACACTATTACATCTTTTAATAATTGTGATACTAATCATGTAGTTTACTGTATCAGGTGTCTGCAGTGTCAAATTAACTATATTGACTGTACAATTAGCAAGCTCAAAAAACAAATTGCGGAACATACAGTGCCTTGCGAAAGTATTCGGCTCCCTGGAACTTTTCAACCTTTTCCCACATATCATGCTTCAAATATAAAGATACCAAATGTAATTTTTTGGTGAAGAATGAACAACAAGTGGAACACAATTGTGAAGTTGAACGAAATTTATTGGTTATTTAAAATTTTTTGGGAAATTCAAAAACTGAAAAGTGGGGCGTGCAATATTATTCGTCCCCTTTACTTTCAGTGCAGCAAACTCACTCCAGAAGTTCATTGTGGATCTCTGAATGATCCAATGTTGTCCTAAATGCCTAATGATGATAAATATAATCCACCTGTGTGTAATCAAGTCTCCGTATAAATGCACCTGCTCTGTGATAGTCTCAGGGTTCTGTTTGAAGCACAGAGAGCATCATGAAGACCAAGGAACACAACAGGCAGGTCCGTGATATTGTTGTGGAGAAGTTTAAAGCCGTATTTGGATATGAAATGATTTCCAAAACTTTAAACATCCCAAGGAGCATTATGCAAGCGATCATATTGAAATGGAAAGAGTATCATACCACTGCAAATCTACCAAGACCCGGCCGCCCTCTAAACTTTCATCTCAAACAAGGAGAAGACTGATCAGAGATGCAGCCAACAGGCCCATGATCACTCTGGATGAACTGCAGAGATCTACAGCTGAGGTGGGACAGTCTGTCCATAGGACAACAATCAGACGTACACTGCACAAATCTGACCTTTATGGAAGAGTGGCAAGAAGAAAGCCATTTCTCAAAGATATCCATTAAAAGTGTCGTTTAAAGTTTGCAACAAGCCACCTGGGAGACACACCAAACATGTGGAAGAAGGTGCTCTGGTCAGATGAAACCAAAGTCAAACTTTTTGGCAACAATGCCAAATTATATGTTTGGCGTAAAGGCAACACAGCTCATCACCCTGAACCACCATCCCCACTGTCAAACATGGTAGTGGCAGCATCATGGTTTGGGCCTGCTTTTCTTCAGCAGGGACAGGGAAGGTGGTTAAAATTGATGGGAAGATGGATGGAGCCAAATACAGGACCATTCTTGAAGAAAACCTGTTTGAGTCTGCAAAAGACCTGAGACTGGGACAGAGCTTTGTCTTCCAACAAGACAATGATCCCAAACATAAAGCAAAATCTGCAATGGAATGGTTCACAAATAAACATATCCAGGTGTTAGAATGGCCAAGTCAAATTCCAGACCTCAATCCAATCTTGAATCTGTGGAAAGAGCTGAAAACTGCTGTTCACAAATGATCTCCATCAAACCTCACTGAGCTCGAGCTGTTTGCCAAGGAAGAATGGGCAAGAATTTCAGTCTCTCGATGTAAAAAATTGATAGAGACATACCCCAAGCGACTTGCAGCTGTAATCGCAGGAAATGGTGGCGCAACAAAGTATTAAGTTAAAGGGGCCGAATAATATTGCACGCCCCACTTTTCAGTTTTTGAATTTCCACAAAAATTTAAAATAACCAATAAATTTCATTCAACTTCACAATTGTGATCCACTTGTTGTTGATTCTTCACCAAAAAATTACATGTGGTATCTTCATGTTTGAAGCATATGTGGGAAAAGGCTGAAAAGTTCCAGGGAGCCGAATACTTTCGCAAGGCACTGTATATCCAATATAACTTGCAATAATAGCTCTTATTCTGGAGCGACTAAATGTTTTTTTTGCAGCCACAAAGGCAACCTTTCACAATTTACATTTTTGGGGTTGGAAAAGTTGATTCCCCAGTCAGAGGAGGGGACTGGAAAAGGACTTTAATGATGAGGAAAGCGTATTAGATCCTGCGTCTCAACACCAAGTTCCCTAATGGAATGAATTTTAAGAACGATCTGTTCTGCATATTTAACAGCACGTCACTTCTGTGGTTTTTCCTCACCTGTAGCTTTCTCCTGTTGTATTTGATATGTAATCAGCATTGGTACTGTAATTGGACATTCCTCTCTATATAAGTCTTTTTGTATTTATTTTTTGAAATTTTACGACTAAGGGTGCACACTGCACCAGAAACCCGTCAGGCTGTTTTATGCGTTTTTTTTCTTTCTTTTTTATCATGGATTAAATAAACTTGTGCGAATTTTATCTGGATGGTGTAATATCTATAATCCTTTTTCTACTGCATCCAGTGCTGTTTTTCACCAGCGGAATTAGCACCCTCCAACTCCATGCAGCCTCTTAGAATTTGGATCCCTGCGATAAGACTCCCTACCTTCCACCTATTGCCATGTAATCTACTTCTCTCATGATGCCATCTATTTTGTGAAGTACCCCAGTCCCTCCTGCAGCAAAACAACCCCACAACATGATGCTGCCACCCCCATGTTTCACAGTTGGGATGGTGTTCTTAGGCTTCCAAGCTTCTCCCTTTTTCCTCTAATTTTAACGATGGTCATTATGTCCAAAAAGTTCAATTTTAGTTTCATCAGACCACAGGACATGTCTCCAAAAATTAAGATCTATGTTCCTGTGTGCATTTGCAAACATTAATCTGGCTTTTTTTATGTTTCTTTTGGAGTAATAGCTTCTTCCTGGCATAGTGGCCTTTCAGCCCATGTTGATACAGTACTCATTTCACTGGGGGTATTGACACAATCTTACCAGCTTCCGCCATCATCTTCACAAGGTCTTTTGCTTTTGTCCTTGGGTAGATATGCACATGTCGGTCCAAAACACGTTCATTTCAAGGACACAGAACTTGTCTCCTTCCTGAGTGGCATGATGGTTGGACATTCCTTCTTGTTTGTACTTGCGTATAATTGTTTGTACAGATGAATGAGGCACCTTCAGGTATCTTGAAATTGTACCCAAGCATGAGCCAGACTTCTGAAAGTCCACAGTTCTCTTCCTGATATCTTGGCTGATGAGACTTTCTCATGATGCTACACAAAAAAGCAGTGTGTTTCAGGTGTGCATTAAAATGCATCCATAGGTGTGTCTCTAATTAAGGGCTCATACTCACCAGCGAGAAACTTGGATGAGTCTCGCATGCTAATACCCAGCACTGCTGGCAGCACTCAGATCAGAGTGTGCGGCTGCACAGGAATACATGCAGCTGCACGCTCCGCTCCTGAGTGCCGGGTGCAGCACCGGGTATTGACGTGCGAGACTCATCCGAGTTTCTCGCAGGTGAGTATGAGCCCTAATTCAGATGCTTCCAAACACATCATCGTATGGGCAGGCCAGAATTGTTTAAAGGCATAGTAATCTTAGTGTATGTAAACTTTTGACTTTGCAGTAATAAAAAATGCCTTAAAATATTCTCTCTCTCTCTCAAGTTTTGGCACCCCTGGCCAAAATTACTGTTATTGTGAGCAGTTCAGCAAGTTGAAGATGAAATGATCTCTAAAAGGCCTAAAGTTAAAGAAGGCACATTTCCATTGTATTTCAAGCAAGTATATATTCTTTCAAATTTTTAAAAATTACAAAAAAGAAAATGGGATGATGCGAAAGTTTATGCACCCTTTGGAGATTTGTATGCTCAAATAACTTTGACCAAGGTTTCATACCTTAATTAGCCTGCCTGTTAAGGTTATGGCTTGTTCACTATCATCCTTAGGTGATGCAAATTTCCCAGCTTTATAAAACTCCAGCCTCCTCTAACCTTGTGCCAAAAACAGCAACCATGGGTTCTTCTAAGCAGCTGCCTAGCACTCTGAAATTGAAAATGGTGGAGGCCCACAAAGCAGGAGAAGGCTATAAGAAGATAGCGTTTTCAAGTTCTCTTTTCCACAGTTCCTAATGTAATTAGGAAAGGGCATATAATAGGAGCAGTGGAGGTCAATATAAGGTCTGGAAGACCAATCAAAATTTCAGTGAGAGCTGCTTATAGGATTGCTAGAGAACCAAATTAGAACCCCCGATTGACTGCAAAAGACCTTCAGAAAGATTTAGCAGACTCTGGAGTTGTGGTACTTTGTTCTACTGTTCAGAAACACCAACACAAATATGGCCTTCATGGAACAGTAATCAGAAGAATACCTCTCCTGCACCCTCACTTTAAAATGCAGCTTCAGAAGTATGCAAAAGAACATCTAAACAAGCCTGAAAACAAGTCCTGTGGATCGATGAGGTTAAAATAGAACTCTGTGGAAAAAAAAGGGCACAGAATTTAAGGAAAATAACATTTCAACAACCATTAAGCATGGGGGTGGATTAATCATGCTTTGCGGTTGTGTTGCAGCCAATGGCACTGGGAATATTTCACGTGTAGATGGAAGAATGGATTCAATGAAATTTCAACAAATTCTTGATGTAAACATAAGACCATCTGTAAAAAAGCTGAAGTTGAAAAGATGATGGCTTCTACAAATGGATAATGATCCTGAACACACATCAAAATCCACAATAGACTATCTCAAAAGATGCAAGCTGAAGGTTCTACAATGACCCTCACAGTCCCCTGATCTGAACATCATTCAAAATCTGTGGCTAGACCTTAAAATATCCGTGCATGCAAGATGACCAAGAAATCTCACAGAACTGGAAGAATTTTCCAAGGAAGAATGGATGAAAATTATTCATACAATATTTGGCAGACTCTTGTCTGGCTACAAAAAGCATTTACAAGCTGTGATATTTTCAAAAGTGGTACTACTAGGTGCTAACCATACAGGGTGCCCAAACTTTTGCATTGGCCATTTTCCTTTTTTGCCTAAAATACAAAGTAAATGTGTCATCATTATCTTTAAGCCTTTTAGAGATTATTTCATCTTCAACTTGCTTAAAGGGAACCTGTCAGCATGATTGTGCACAGTAACCTACACACAGTGTCAGGTCGGTGCCATTATACTGATTAAAATGATAAGTTGGTTGATGAAATCCATCTTGTGGTTGTTGTTTGATCTTTATTTTCAGCTTTTAGTTAATGATATGCTCGTGCTCCGGGGCGGCCTGTGGGGGACCTTCCTGTGGTCCTCTGCTTAGCTATTCATAATGCAGACTGCTGACAGGTCACTGATCCCTCACTGACCTGCCCCTTAGTTTGCATAATGAATATCTGTATATTCATAAGAAAAAAAAAACCTTCTGCAGGCAGGAGCCTCTCAACTGGAATTTTGGACCACTCTACTTTTGCAAACTGCTCGATGTCAATCAAATTTGGATGGTGCCTTCTCCCAACAGCAACTTTAAGATCTCTCCACAAGTGTTCAATGGGATTTTTTAGATCCGGACTCATTGCTGGCCACTTCATAACTCTCCAGACAGAGCTTTTGTTTCTGGGTGCTTCTTGAAGTATGTTGAAGGTCATTGTCCTGCTGGATGCAAACCCATTACCTAGGATGCAAACCCAACTTTCTGACACATTGCAACCAAAAATTCTTTGTGAATCTTCAGATATCATGATGCCTTACACACAGTGAAGACACACAGTGCCAGACGTAATAAAACAACCCTAAAACATCTTTGAACCTCCACTATATTTGACTGTAGGTGCTATGTTCTTTTGCTTGTAGGTCTCATTCTACTTTCGGTAAACAGTAGAATGATTTGCTTTACCAAATAGCTCTATCTTCACCTCATGGGTCCATAAGATGCTTTCCCAGAAGGATTTTGGCTTACTCACGTACATTTTAGCAAACTGCAGGGTAGCCTTTTTATGTCTCTGTGTCAGCAGTGGGGTCCTCCTGGGTCTCCTACCATAGCGTTTCATTTCACTCAAATGTCGATGGATAGTTCGCGTTGACACTGATGCACGCTGAGCCTGCAGGACAGCTTGAATTTCTTTGGAACTTGATTGGGGCTGCTAATGCACCATCTGGACTATCCTGCGTTGCAACCTTTCATATTTTTTTTTCTGCCATCCACATCCAGGTAGATTAGTTAAAGTGCCATGGGTTGTAAACTTCTTGTTGTGTTGCGCACTGTGGACAACGGAACATCAAGATCTCTGGAGATGGTCTTCTAACCTTGAGATTGTTCATATTTTTCAACAACTATGGTTCTCAAGTCCTCAGACAGTTTTCTTCTCCTCTTTCTGTTCTCCATGCTTAGTGTGGCACACACAGACACACAATGTCAAAGAATGAGTCAACTTCTCTTTTTATATGGTTTTAGGTGTGATTTTAATATTGCCCACACCCGTTAATTACCACAGGTGAGTTTGAACAAGCAACACATGCTTGAGACAAAGTTGTTTTGGAAATTTTGTCCTGACCATTTGTGTGGTTTTGTGGGAAGTTATATCCAATTTGCCTTTTTTCTCTGTTTTCTTTGTGTTGTTTCAATACAAACACAAAGGAAATAAACATGGGTATAACAAAATGTGTGTCATTGCAATATTTTTCTGGGAGAAAAATTGTATTTCCTGGAACAATTTCAAAGGCGCCAACACTTTTGGCCATGAATGTTGTGAGAAGGTCACGGGTAAAGTACTGGAGGGGAGATATATGTCAGCTACGATGTTCGCCTCAGTTATATGAACCTGGAAAAATGCTCCAGCATACTACATACTAAGTGCTGAGACGAGTTAACCGGCCATGTTAAATTCTTGGTTTTAGTGTCTAAGGGGTAACGTTTCTCCTTATGGGGAGTGACATACCATCTCTGGCTTGTCAAGGTAAGGAGGCTTATTTGCCGTACAATGCTCCTCTGGGAATTTAAATATGCAAATTGCCTCTTCTGAGAAAAAGAGGACTTAACTCTATAGCGCCACCTGTTGGAAGTAGCGATCCTACAAGTCACAATCAACCCTTTAACAAGTCGTGCAATATGACTTAGGATAAAAGCCAAATCAGTATCTCAATTTGCAGACACGGTGTTTCGGGCTGTTGGCCCTCGTCAGTGCGAAGCATGAGAACTGATTTGGCTAGGTGAGAGGCTCTGGACTGGGGTCTAAGGGGTAACGTTTCTCCTTATGGAGAGTGACATACCATCTCTGGCTTGTCAAGGTAAGGAGGCTTATTTGCCGTACAATGCTCCTCTGGCTACTTCCAACAGGTGGCGCTATAGAGTTAAGTCCTCTTTTTCTCAGAAGAGGCAATTTGCATATTTAAATTCCCAGAGTTGCATTGTACGGCAAATAAGCCTCCTTACCTTGACAAGCCAGAGATGGTATGTCACTCTCCATAAGGAGAAACATTACCCCTTAGACCCCAGTCCAGAGCCTCTCACCTAGCCAAATCAGTTCTCATGCTTCGCACTGACGAGGGCCAACAGCCCGAAACACCGTGTCTGCGAATTGAGATACTGATTTGGCTTTTATCCTAAGTCATATTGCATGACTCGTTAAAGGGTTGATTGTGACTTGTAGGATCGCTACTTCCAACAGGTGGCGCTATAGAGTTAAGTCCTCTTTTTCTCAGAAGAGGCAATTTGCATATTGGTTTTAGTGAACAGCTGAGTTGGGCTCTTGGTAAACAGAGCTGAACCCTGTATACCTGTGCGGGTAGATTCCTGCAGCTACAAGGACTATAATAAGTGCTATTCTTTTTGTTTATGTCAAGAAGACTGAATATGTCTATTTATTTTGTTTGCACTAGTTTATGAAGCCTGCTTTAATAAACCAGTTGAAAATTGAAATGAAACTCATTGCAATGACTACCTTGTTAAGCAGCTGAGTGAGCCGATCTACCACACTGTATAGACGTGTGTTTTATTCCGTGTTTATCGAGAATATTACAACTATAATTTTTTTTAAGGCACAGTCTCTATAAGGAATCATTCAGCAGATTGCACTATTCCATACAGCGGAAAACAAAGTACACTGACAGATAAACGCTGGATGGGGGCCAAATGTCACACTTCTCTCTTCTGCCAGCTGAATGGTGGTCTTTCAAAATAATTATAGACCCCCAGCAAATATAGCCAATTCCTACTAATCTAGATGTGTAATAATGAGGATACGTACAAGTCTTTTTGTTGACTCTAGATTGAGAGGGAAAAAAAGTAATATGAGAGATTTTCTAAAATATGGGGTATATGTAAATGACAGTGTGTCAAAATCTGGAGCCATTCACAGGCAAAATGATCCAGCACTGTCTTGGCACTACTGCCATTTTGTTCTAGTGACTGGTGGTGGGCACAGTAGCTGGGCTGCCTCCAACTGGACATTGCCTAGTGAGATGCCACCTATGCCGCCATGTGGATGGCATGAACACTCGTATGGGGAGTAGAGCTGCACAAAGGTCTCCATTCCCAGCCTGTCTACATCCATGGTCATGAAATCCATGGATGTTAGATATAATTTATAATACTGCTATCTTTGGTAAATAATGGGCAGATAATTGTGTCAGGGCCACTGGAGATCTCTATAGATCGGGTACTATTGCCCTGTGTGGTCATGGCCGCAGGGATTGCATTTTCAGTCGTGTATTTGAATACAGATTTTCTTGTGAGATGGAGACAATAGCTGTTGTGTCCCGGTCAGGACATCCCAGTGGTCTCATTTACAAGCTGCCCTCCAGACGTACCTCCTCCCTGAGTGCAGGGTTTTATTACAATGGCCATTATTGGGGGGTCCTGAGAGTTCCCTTTCACTGACAGATTTGCTTGACTGAACGCGGGTAATTCAAGTTGTATACTGATGGGTGTGTGGGAACATAGGGAGGACAGTGCTCCTATGTGTCCGCACTGCACATAAAGGAGACATTATTCCCTGACGGCTCTCTCGCTATCCACTTCCATATTCATTGAGATCCTTTTACACAGTTTGATGTGACGGTCATTTCCCTCTGACCTGGGCCAAGACACCAATCCTTTCAATGGCTTGCACAGTCATACAGCATAGGCCACCACTGTCTGGCCCACACAGCGAGCAAGTTTTCCATTTGGAGGCAGCCTCTTATTTTACGGTCTGACTTGTTCCATGAAAATTGGGGTCGTTGGCAAAGTTTAATACCACTGTTCTAGAGATTTATCTCATACATTTTACCTAAAATCACATTGCAATGAATCATGACTGAAGGTTGAAAGGCTGCAATACATTCACAATGCATAAGACTGCATACAGGAGGCAGGAAAATGGAGAATAGAGAGAAATAGTGTGTAATTAAAGGGGTTTTCCAGTTAAAACAAGTAATTCCCTTTTAGCAGGATAGTTGTTAACTTTATAGAATTCTAGAATGTTAGAGTTGGAAAGGACCTCAAGGATCATCGTGTCCTACCGCCTGCTCAATGCAGGACTCACTAAACCATCTCAGACAGATGTCTGTCCAGCCTTGAAGACTTCCATTGAAGGAGAACTCGCCACCTCTCGGGACAGCCTGTTCCACTCAATGATCACCTTCACTATCAAAAAGTTTTTCTAATATCTAATCTGTATCTTCTCCCTTTCAGTTTCCTTCCATTGCTTCTCATGTTTCCATGTGCAAATGAGAATAATGATGATCCCTCTACACTGTGACATCCCTTCAGATATTTGTACACAGCTATTAAGTCTCCTCCTTAGCCTTCTTTTTTGCAAGCTAAACATTCCCAGATTCTTTAACCACCATTCCTCATAGCACATAGTTTGCAGTCCGCTCATCATCCTTATATCTCTTCTCTGAATTTGCTTCAGTTTGTAAACTTGTTGATTGGTGAGTGCCCAACCGCTGGGACCTGCACTGATCATCAGTCCAGAGAATTTTTATCCCCTACAGGAAACCTTTATCCCCATTACAAAGTGGAGCGGCAGGTTGGACTCCAGAAAGCTGCTCCATTCACTCCCTATGGGATTGCCGAGTTAGAGGTGCTGTTGTCTTTTTACGGCAGCCCCATAGGGAATGAATGGAGCAGCAGTCGAGTATGCGCACTGCCACTCCAATCTAATGAGGACTACAGTTCCCTGTGCTGCGATTGGTGTGGAACCCAGAGATCAGACCCCCACCATTGAACAAACTATCACTTATCCTGTGAATAGGTGATAACTTGTTTTGGGACAACCCCTCCAGTCAAAATGATCTTTGGCACTTATTTAAATTCTGGTACAATTTTTTAATCAATAATGTAAGAGGTGGGCAATGTAACAAGGTAAGACGCAAACCTTGGGCGACACACAGAACCCCCCTTTTCCCAGCTGCAGTCGGAGTATGGTCTTAGGATATCCGGGGGGGGGGGGGGGGGTACCAATATGCACAAGTACGACATGCGTTTGTGGCTCAGAATAAGGGGGATTGTCTCAAAATACAAAGTGACTTAGTATTGGACTACATCTGTGGAGTGGGGACAACGAAGGGCGTTATCTCCTCTTTGTACAAGGATTTGCTCCATACTCACTCATTGGGATATCCGATTGGCACGAGGGCTAAATGGGAAAGAGAGTTGGGTCGCTTAGTGGATGAAACGTGGGAGTCTGTACTAGAATGGATACCAAAATTATCACTAAATGAGCCATATAGACTTTCCCAGCTTTATACTATACACAGAGTGTATAGATTCCCAGATGTCCTATACAAAGCTGGGTTGAGACTTTACTCGGAGTGCCCTAGATGTAGGAATGATAGTGCTGGAATGTTTCATATGTTATGGACGTGTCCGAGATTGACTGCTTTTTGGCTGGTGGTTCTAAGCCGGATAGAAGGGGCGTACAGATGTGTAATTCCAAAGGAACCAGTGGTGTGCGTGTTGGGATATGTAGAAGAGATTGTTGTAGATAACAAGCTGAAAATAGCAATCGCCAGACTACTATACATGGCTCGGAAGGTCATAGCCAGAAATTGGATTAAAGAGGAGCCTCCCTCGAGGGGAGAATATATTAACTATGTGGGGCAGGTCACTGCCCTGGAAAAGGGAGTATATCAGAAAAGAGGGAAGATGGTCTTGTATGATAAATTGTGGACGCCTTGGCTGGAACTGGGGTAGGAGGTGGTTAAGGGAAGATAGGCCTGAGGTGGTTTCGCCTATATAATAATGGTCTATATGTTCATAATGGAAGGCACTACATGTTGATAATGTACACTCACCGGCCACTTTATTAGGTACACCATGCTAGTAACGGGTTGGACCCCCTTTTGCCTTCAGAACTGCCTCAATTCTTCGTGGCATAGATTCAACAAGGTGCTGGAAGCATTCCTCAGAGATTTTGGTCCATATTGACATGATGGCATCACACAGTTGCCGCAGATTTGTCGGCTGCACATCCCAAAGATGCTCCATACAAGGCAGGATGGATCCATGCTTTCATGTTGTTTACGCCAAATTCTGACCCTACCATCCGAATGTCGCAGCAGAAATCGAGACTCATCAGACCAAGCAACGTTTTTCCAATCTTCTACTGTCCAATTTCGATGAGCTTGTACAAATTGTAGCCTCAGTTTCCTGTTCTTAGCTGAAAGGAGTGGTACCCGGTGTGGTCTTCTGCTGCTGTAGCCCATCTGCCTCAAAGTTCGACGCACTGTGCGTTCAGAGATGCTCTTAGGCCTACCTTGGTTGTAACGGGTGGCGATTTGAGTCACTGTTGCCTTTCTATCAGCTCGAACCAGTCTGCCCATTCTCCTCTGACCTCTGGCATCAACAAGGCATTTCCACCCACAGAACTGCTGCTCACTGGATTTTTTTTCTTTTTCGGACCATTCTCTGTAAACCCTAGAGATGGTTGTGCGTGAAAATCCCAGTAGATCAGCAGTTTCTGAAATACTCAGACCAGCCCTTCTGGCACCAACAACCATGCCACGTTCAAAGGCACTCAAATCACCTTTCTTCCCCATACTGATGCTCGGTTTGAACTGCAGGAGATTGTCTTGACCATGTCTACATGCCTAAATGCACTGAGTTGCCGCCATGTGATTGGCTGATTAGAAATTAAGTGTTAACAAGAAGTTGGACAGGTGTACCTAATAAAGTGGCCGGTGAGTGTATATACGGTTACAAGACATGTTAAGAGAAGAGTGTGAGCTGTCTAAATGGGAAGAAGGGGGTAGGGGTGGGTAAGGGGGAGTTAATGTTGGGGAAAATGGGAAAATAAATGTATTAATATCAAATGTTTTATTGGAAACTTTATACTTAATAAAAAATATTTGAGTTAAAAAAAACACACAGAACTGACCCACGCTGGCGAATCCTCTTTAGTGGTGGCATGGAAGCACACTTAAGACAGTCTTAAAACAATGCTCATGTTATTCAATACTGTGCACAGTCTTAAAACATTCTTTAAAGGGTAACATTTTTTCTAAAGGGTAATTTTTTTCTATATATTATAGGAACTGCAAAGTGCTGATTGGTGAATTGGTGGAGGTCCAGGTGTAAGAGACTGTACATGGGTCGAACACATAGTGTTCCTATTGAACTAGTACATCAGTACGTGTACACACTTGTGCAGAAGTTGTGCATTTCAGAGCGGTGTTTTGCGTAATCATTGGGGGTCTCAGGAACTAAACCCTCACTGCCTACTGTAAAAAACACTGGATCCAATATGATAAAATTGAGAAATATATACTGTATAGAAAATCATGAGGGAGAATAGCACTTTTGTGTGCGTACTAGGTGAGTAGTAACGAGACCATTAAAAGAAAAACGTCTCACCAGCTGAGGTTGTGCAGATAGAGCACAACTCCATAAACAATTTCGGAGGGGTACAGTCAACCTGGTTGCTGAGTAAAAGTCTCCCAGGGAGAGTTTCAACAGCACGTAATCAGACAGAGAAAATCCAGGTAACTGGTTCTCCCAAACTCGAAAATGGATCATTCACCAGAATTCACAATAATAAAAATGTATTAAAAACACAACACGTGTCGGCTGTACCCAGCCTTCCTCAGGTGTCGTCTATTGGAGCGTGAGGGATGCCATTTCCCTCATCTCCCTAGAACACCAAGAAACAAACCTTAGTGTTCTAGGCAGATGAGGCAAATAGCATCCCTCAAATATCTACCACTATATGGTCACCATATGGCAGTAATTTGAGTGTTGGTCTTTGTATAGAGATTTGTTTTCAGTAACAGTAGGGTCATCTGCTGACGTGCCCACAATTAGGGTGCACCACCATAGCTGTAATTAGTGTTACCTGGTTAGGGGCCTACTATTTTGCTTGTTGCTCCCCTCTAGAGAGCAACAAGTGAAACGTGCATCGGAGTGTGGACATCCCTATGGTGTTTGGGTAATTATATACTACTTTATTTTGGTATATTTGTGCATATATATGGCAGATAGATGTAGAATAATTTGTCATATATACTTGCATGTACCTATTTATGCTTCTATGAACCTGTTAGATTTTTGATTATACCGATATTTGATCTCTTGAACGATATTCTTATAGTCTCAAATATGGATGATATGATCGTTTTTACGTCTTGTATTTCCCTAATTAATTTTAAAGAGACTCTATCAGGTTCCCCATGCCCTCCAACCCAGCAGCATTCACCTATGTATGATTAAACTCCCTGCCTAACCATCCCTGTACAATGTAATTCAGTTAAATAAATGCTTTAAAAAAGCATTTATAAAATTCCCTTTTCCTATGCTAATGAGGGCTTTGACTAGTCGATGGGGTGTTAGTTTCTCCAGACTAGTCAGCCCTTTTTCTACTGTGGGCATGATAACATAATTAGCACGAGCTGGCCTCATCGCCAGCACATGCAAATCTAGCGCATGCGCACCGCTCATTTTAACAGTGCCAATGTGTCACTGAAGCCAGGTGTATGCTTCCCGACTTCAGAAATGCACTGCACATGACTGGAAGCCATCAGGATCACAGGTACTGGTTCACACAGGACGGCTGGTTTAGACAAGGAGGGTTCAGGATAACAGGTACAAACTAGAAACAAAAAAAAGGAAAAAAATAAGCCAAATTGGGCATAATGTCACTCAAAACCCTAAAAATAGGATGAATAAAATTGTTGGCACCTTTCCAAAATTGAGGGTAAACAACTTTGTTTCAAGCATGTGACGCTCATTCAAACTCCCCCTGTGGCAAGTTACAGGTGTAATCAATACAAAAATCACACCTAAAACTCATGAAAAGGGGATAAGTTAACTCAATCTTTGCATTGTGTATCTGTGTGTGCCACACTAAGCCTAGAGAACAGAAAGAGGAGAAGAGAACTATGAGGACTTGAGAACCAAAATTGAATAATATCAACAATTTCAAGGTTACAAGTCCATCTCTAGAGATCTCGATGTTCCTTTGTGCACAGTGCAAAACATAATCAAGAAGTTTAGAACCCATGGCACTTTAGCTAATCTCCCTGGACATGAACGGCAGACAAAACTTGATGCAAGGATTGTAACGCAGGATATTCTGGATGGTGGCTAAGCAGCCCCAATCAAGTTCAAAAGAAATCCAAGCTGTCCTGCAGGCTCAGGGTGCATCAATATCAGCGCGATCTATCAATCCACATTTGAATGAAATGAAACGCTATGACAGGAGACCCAGGAGGACCCCACTGCTCACACAGAGACATAAAAATCTAGACTGCAGTTTGCTAAAATGTACTTGAGTAAGCCAAAATTATTCTGGGAAAGCATCGTGTGGACAGATGAGACTAAGACAGAGCTTTTTGGTAAAACACGTCATTCTACTGTTTACAGAAAACGGAATGGGGCCTACAAAAAAAGTACACAGTTCCTACAGTGAAATATGGTGGAGGTTCAAAGATGTTTTGGAGTTGTTTTGCTGCCTTTTGCACTGAGTGCCTTGACTGTGTGCAAGGCATCATGAAATCTGAAGATTACCAAAGGATTTTGAGTCTCAATGTAGTGCCCAGTGTCAAAAAGCTGGGTTTGCATCCTAGGTCATGGGTCTTCCAGCGTGAAAATGACACCAAACATACTTCAAGAAGCACTCAGAAATGGATGAAAACAGAGTGCCGGAGAGTGTTGAAGTGGCCAGCAATGAGCTTGGATCTACATCCCATTGAAAACCTGTGGAGAGATCTTAAAACTGCTGTTGGGAGAAGCAGTGCTGCCATCAGGAATTTCAGGGCCCCATACTTGCAAACTTTTCGGGCCCCCTCGAGACTCAGCCAAGGCTCTACCCCAGCTCTGTCTCCACCCCTCAAACCTCCCACACTCTCAACGACCACTCTTGGAAAAACATCACTCCTGCACCACGTCCTCACCAATCACACATTAGCAGTTCCCATCGAACACAATATCACATACATATCACATCAGTTTTTGTGTTGGCCAAAAGATTTTTTTAAGCCACCAACACGACAAGGTAGACTCTTTTGGCTCTACTCTACTCTAACCTATTAAAAATGTGTTAAAATACCCAATAATATTTTTAGGTATATTTTTATATAAGGTATAAGGGAATGTGTGAATTTTTTAAAGTGACCAATAATACCACTTACAGGGGACAAATACTGTCACACCATGACCAGACCACATAGTACCGCCACATAGTGACTGAATAATACCACATACAAGAAACAAATACCGCCACACCATGACCAGACCACATATTACCTCCACATAGTGACAGAATACCACATACAAGGAACAAATACCGCCACACCATGACCTGGTTACATATTTGCACTACAAAAAGCCCAAATATTACAATATTGATAACAAAAAAATACTAATATTACCATAAGTGCCATTATACACAGGAGCTCTGTATACACTGTATAGTGTCAGTCTACGGGTAAGGCCAGGGTCACACTTGCGTGTGCAATGCGAGAAACTCACACGAGTCTCTCGCATCAATAGCTGGCACTGCCACAGGCACTCAGGACCGGAGCGTGCGGCTGCATAGAAATACAGCTGAATGCTCCGGTCACGAGTGCCAGCGGCAGTGTCGGGTATTGATGCGAGAGACTCGTGCGAATTTCTCGCATTGCACACACAAGTGTGACCCCGGCCTAATACAGTGACTCACCAGTGACATTATACACAGAAGCTCTGTATATAGTGTCAGTGTATAGGTAATATAGTGATCAGCAGTGACATTATACACAGGAGCTCTGTATATAGTATATAGGTAATACAATGATCACCAGTGACATTATACACAGGAGCTCTGCATATAGTGTCAGTGTATAGGTAATACAGGGATCATCAGTGACATTATACACAGGAGCTCTGTATATAGTGTCACTGTACAGGTAATACAGTGATCACCAGTGACATTATACACAGGAACTCTGATTATAGTGTCAGTGTACAGGTAATACAGCGATCACTGGTGACATTATACACGGGAGCTCTGTATAAAGTGTATAATGTACAGGTAATACAGTGATCACCAGTGACATTATACACAGAAGCACTCTATATAGTGTCAGTGTACAGATAATACAGTAAACACTAGTGACATTATACACAGGAACTCTGATTATAGTGTCAGTGTAAAGGTAATACAGCGATCACTGGTGACATTATACACAGGAGCTCTGTATAAAGTGTCAGTGTATAGGTAACACAGGGATCACCAGTGACATTATACACAGGAGCTCTGTATATAGTGTCAGTGTACAGGTAATACAGCGATCACTGGTGACATTATACACAGGAGCTCTGTATATAGTGTCACTGTACAGGTAATACAGTGATCACCAGTGACATTATACACAGGAACTCTGATTATAGTGTCAGTGTACAGGTAATACAGTGATCACTGGTGACATTATACACAGGAGCTCTGTATAAAGTGTATAATGTACAGGTAATACAGTGATCACCAGTGACATTATACACAGAAGCACTCTATATAGTGTCAGTGTACAGATAATACAGTGATCACCAGTGACATTATACACAGGAGCTCTGTATATAGTGTCACTGTACAGGTAATACAGTGATCACCAGTGACATTATACACAGAAGCACTCTATATAATGTCAGTGTACAGGTAATACAGCGATCACTGGTGACATTATACACAGGAGCTCTGTGTATAGTGTCAGTGTATAGGTAACACAGGGATCACCAGTGACATTATACACAGGAGCTCTGTATATAGTGTCACTGTACAGGTTAAGCTACTTTCACACATCAGGCTTTTGCCGTCAGGCACAATCTGGTGAATTAAAAAAAAAACCAGAGCCGGCAAAAGCTGCTGCCGGATCCGTTTTTTTCTCATAGACTTGTATTAGCGCTAGATTACGTCGGATGTCCTCATGATTTTTGCCGGATCCGTTGAAAATTAGTTTTCCGGTGGTCGGAGAAAATGTACAAAGGAACGTTTTTAGTGTCAGGCGAAAAAACGCACAGCGATGGTTCCAGCGAGAAACAGATGAAACGTGAGGTGAAATGATGAATCCCATGGCCGATTCTGTTTTATCATGCATTTTTCCATACAAATCTCTCTCCCTCTCTCCCAGAGCAGGAAGTTCAAATTTTATCCCCTGATTTAAAAAAAAAAAAAAAAAAACGGATCCAGAAAAAAAAAACAAGAAACGATCCGTTGCATCAGTTTTTCACAATTTTTGTCAGATCCATTTTTTGCAAAATTCGCAGGATTGTGCCTGACGGCTAAAAACTGATTGTGAAAGTAGCCTAATACAGTGATCACCAGTGACATTATGCACAGGAGCTCTGTATATAGTGTCAGTGTGCAGGTAAGGCTAGTTTCACATTTGCGTTTAAATCCGCAGCGTTTAAAAGGCATCCGCAAGTGGTGGAAAAAACGCATATAAACGCGTACAAACGCGGCATTTTTAGACGCATGCGGTATCGCATGCGGTTAAAAAAACGCCGCGTTTGTACGCGTTTATATGCGTTTTTTCCTGCGTTTGTGTTTTTGGTGCGCACGATGTAAAATTTCACAAGAGAAAAATCTAGACAACCAGACACCGCCAATGGGACTACAGATGGTGTGTATTATGGAATCTCTATATATAGACCCTTGAACAGCTGAAATGTTCAGATTTTGCTCCTGTATGCTGTGTCATAATGGATCTTTGCAGAGCTTTTATTTCAACCTGGATTTAAGCATCAAGCTGTTTCTTGCCTGTGCGTTTGCTTGGGAGCAAGACAGAAATCGCGAAAGATGGAGGAGACAACGTAGGAGTTTTTGGAGACACCCCATTATCGAACTACGTGAGAGCCGTGGAGCCTATCACACGCTGTACGCCGAGCTTAATGCCAACCCGGAGAAATTCCATGAATATACAAGGATGTCGCAAGACTCGTTCCGGGATTTGCTTGCTCGTGTCCAAGGAGCCATACGGAGACAGGACACCCAGCTCTGTAGAGCGATTCCACCGGAGGAACGTCTGTTGGTTACATTAAGGTACGTTCCAAATCTGAAACAATGACAGTCCAAATTTTGTGTTTTCTGACATGTATGTTTTGGGTATTTTCCTTTCTTTCTTTAGCGTAACCACACCATAAATAGAATAGTTTGTAATTTTTTGGGGGTTTCTTTTTCTTACAGATTTCTGGCAACCGGAGAGAGTTTATCATCCCTCCACTTCCAATACCGGCTTGGAATATCCACCCTGTCCGGAATAGTTGCAGACACCTGCCGGGCTTTGTGGAATGTACTCCGGGATGAGTTTATACCCCTACCCACCTTGGACATGTGGCTTGAAATTGCGGAAAAATTCTGGAGTGTGTGTGATTTCCCCAACTGTTTAGGAGCGGTGGATGGAAAGCACATCCGCATTATCAAACCTGGCAGAACAGGATCGGAGTATTTCAACTACAAAAAATATTTTTCTGTTGTGCTCATGACAATAGCCGATGCGAACTGTCGCTTCATCGCCGTGGACATTGGAGCTTTTGGCCGTGGCAACGATTCCCAGGCTTTCAAGAACTCGGACATGGGCCGCCGTGTGTATGGCAAAAATTTCAATTTTCCACCTCCACAACCTCTCCCCAACACTCAAGGTCCACCGATGCCATTTGTTATGGTTGGGGATGAGGCCTTTCAGATGTGTGAAAACCTACTGAAGCCCTATTGCAGTCGGGACTTGAACCACACTAGAAGGATCTTTAACTACAGACTGTAGAAAGTAGTGGAAAGCTAGCACTCAATCAATGAAGTTTACGGTGCAAGTGAACGGGATGTTGAATCCCACACGTCATCAAGTTCCAAAAAATCACTGCACTCGTATGGTTTTCAAATGCATAATTCCAAAAGTTTATTAAATTTATATCAGAGGAAAAAAGGTACTTGGCGAATTGACGTTTCGGCTAACCCGTAGCCTTGTTCACAAAATCGCCTATTAGAACTGTATTGTGCACAAAGAAAGGACCCTTTACGTTTGGTGAGTCAAATAGAACGATGAAGAAGCATAACCTAGCAAGAGTGCTAGCGAAAATAAGCCCATGCACAAAAACCGTATCAGCGGCTGGACCAAGACTTGTGGCTGTCCTGAGGGTGCAGTCAATACTGGATGTCAGCCTGTATCCGTTCTGTATGTTTTGCAGTGCCCCAGACGTAATCAGAGGGTATCGCGCTGTGTCACTATTAAATGTAGGGGACCACAGAAATTCTGGCTACTGGTGGTAAAGGTGTCTCCTCTGTATATTGGGAAATGCTGCCTGTAGATACAGGATTAATACACGTCCTGGTCCTGTGTGCAGGTGAGGGGCAGGCGTTGGTGGCGTAGTGGAGGAAGCCGACACAGTCCTGTGTCACGGCGGTGAGGCAGCTTTCTGTGGTCCCCTACATTTAATAGTGACACAGCACGATACCCTCTGATTACGTCTGGGGCACTGCAAAACATACAGAACGGATACAGGCTGACATCCAGTATTGACTGCACCCTCAGGACAGCCACAAGTCTTGGTCCAGCCGCTGATACGGTTTTTGTGCATGGGCTTATTTTCGCTAGCACTCTTGCTAGGTTATGCTTCTTCATCGTTCTATTTGACTCACCAAACGTAAAGGGTCCTTTCTTTGTGCACAATACAGTTCTAATAAGCGATTTTGTGAACAAGGCTACGGGTTAGCCGAAACGTCAATTCGCCAAGTACCTTTTTTCCTCTGATATAAATTTAATAAACTTTTGGAATTATGCATTTAACTACAGACTGACCAGGGCCCGAAGAACAGTAGAGTGTACCTTTGGCATTCTGGTCGCTAAATGGCGCATTCTTGCATCAGCCATGAATCTAAAAGTGGAAACAGTCGACGAGGTGGTCAAAGCCTGTGTGGTTCTGCACAATTATATAATGGCTAAGGAGCAACCCAACATTGAACTGGATGAACCAGTTGCACACCCACTGCCCGATTTCCAGCATCACCCGCTGCGGTCAACTGCAGCAGTTGGTCACATGCGGGACCAATTTGCTGCCTTTTTTTATTCAGATATTGGACGTGTGTCATGGCAGGACAATGTTGTGTAAATGTCCTGTTGTAATTCGATCTGTACCAGTAATTTTCTACAATGATAATAATATTTCTCATTAATAAACTTTATTTTTGGTTGTGTTGACCGTGTCTCCTATGTATTTCCTCTGCAAACCAAGGCTGTCGTAAAACTAGCAGTATTTGGTCTGTATTTAATATCAGTATTTGTAATCCAAAACCAGGAGTGGGTGATAGAGGCAGAGGTGATAGTTATAATGTTAATATCCTAATTTACCTCTAATTGTTCCACTCCTTGTTTTGGCTTACAAATACTGATATAAAACACTGGCCACATACTGCTAGTGTTATGGCAGCCATGTTGCTTTAGTGGTAAGCTTGTTGACGTCATTGCGCCCTGATTCTGTTCTGTTTTATCCATCGGACACAGACTGAAGAGACAATGACTGTCACACTAAAGAGATCTATACTCATCAAGTCAGGTGTCAGAAATAATGAATTCATGATGCACATATAACAGCTTCATGAATTCACTACTTCTGACACCTGTGCAGGTGAGCATAGATATGCTGTGTGTGACCACCATCGTCCCTTCAATTTGTTTGTAATAGATTATGTACAAAGAAGAGAAAATGGAGGTTATACAAGGCAGTTCTCTACTCACCAGGTCAGGTGTCATAACTAATGAGTTTTTTGACACCTGACCTGTTCAGTAGAGTTCTGCACTGTATTTCCACCATTTTCTCTTCAGACTGCCACACTAGTCACAGACTAAGCAGAAAGAAGACATTATGGAGATAATACATCTAATATTTTTGGGCCCACCTCATATCTGTATACTAAAGACACACAAAGCTGCAGTCTTTTTTTTATAACTACTGGAGATATGATGTGGCCCAAAAAGTAAGTGTGTGGCGAAGTTTCTTATTTGGCGCACGGTGTGTGTTGCCGGCAGCGATAGATACAATAAACCAAACCTAATTTGGGCAAATCAAATTGTATTTATTTTTTTACAACCAACTTTATTTAACTGCGCCGGCTTGGGGTAGAGTGATGTAAACGGGGTGTGTGAAGCACTGAGGCCTGGCTAACCGTGGACAACGCAGAGGTGGCAGGAGAAGGGGCAATGAAACTAGAAGGGTCTGGAAGATCGGGGATGGGGCTTAACACATGAGAGGCTTGAGACGCACTGGAAGGGTGAGACAAACCTAACATTACAGACACATTGGGAGGTGAAGGGGGAGGAATGCTAAGAGTCCTCTTTTTTTTTGTAGTTTTTTTTTTGGTTTGCCTGGTTGTGGGAGGTCTTGGTGGGCTCATATGGCGTGGCGTGGTGGTGGGTGACCTGTCAGGGTCCGGCTGCACTGTGTCAGAGTCCATAGTGCTCGTAGATCGTGCAGCCATGCCAGAGTCCATAGTGCTCGTAGATCGTGCAGCCATGCCAGAGTCCATAGTGCTCGTAGAGCGTGCATACATGCCAGAGTCCATAGTGCTAGTAGAGTGTGCAGCCATGCCGGAGTCCATAGTGCTCGTAGAGCGTGCAGCCATGCCAGAGTCCATAGTGCTCGTAGAGCGTGCAGCCATGCCACAGTCCATAGTGCTCGTAGAGTGTGCAGCCATGCCAGAGTCCATAGCGCTCGTAGAGTGGAAGGCCATGCCAGAGTCCATAGTGCTCGTAGAACGTGCAGCCATGCCAGAGTCCACAGCGCTCGTAGAGCGGAAGGCCATGCCAGGGTCCTGCTGCATCGTGGTGGTGGCGGTACAGAAGGCCATGCCAGGGTCCTGCTGCATCGTGGTGGTGGCGGTACGGAAGGCCATGCCAGGGTCCTGCTGCATCGTGGTGGTGGCGGTATGGAAGGCCATGCCAGGGTCCTGCTGCATCGTAGTGTCAGTGGAGGAGGTCCAAGCAGGAGCAGCGGTTGTCATGGTGGTGGCGGTGGGATGTCCAACTGCACTCGGCATGGTGGTGGTGCTGTAGTGGTGTCCGGCTGTGGAAGGAATTGAGGTGGCCGTGCAGTGGTATGCAGCAGAGGTCGGCATTGAGGTCAATCGTGACAGTGAAGGCACAGGTGGATATGCCGACACTGTCTGCTGGAAATACCGACTCTGCTGCATAGCCTGCACATAAGCAGCATTGCAGGCTTGCATGACACTCAGCTGGAGATCAGGAGTAAGGTGTTCCGACATGCCCTGCTCAATTTGGTTAAAAAAATGATGTTCTGGCCTCTGGAGGTCAGCTTTCACTTGGTCAAGGCTTTTGCTGACCTCCTGGATACATGCATTCAAGAGGCTATGTGACACATCCATTCGGTCACCCAAAGCCTTGATTGCTTGGTGTGAAACCGAGCTCAAGTGCAAAAACTTGGGCATGAGTGACCTGTCCGAAGCCCTCTGCCGCTGCCGGGAGGAGCCCCCCCAAAAAGTGGCAGTGGAAGAGGACTGCGAAAGGGGAAGACCTGATGGACCAGCTCCCTGGTCTCCAGTTAGTGTGGACGGCCCACTTGCTGCTGCGCTGCTGGATGGCTGGGACGGATCCGTGGCTGTCGGATGAAGGACCTGGGCCAACAGTAGTGCTGTATGTGCTGTGAAAAAAGGAAAAAGAAAATTAATACCAAATATTAACCAGACGCAAAATCCTGTGGAATATAAAAATACAGATTATGGCAATACAATACAACCTAATGCACGTGATACTTACTGTTGTGAATTCTGCTCTTGGGCTCCCTCCGGTGGTTGTTAGTGGTAGTGCAGTTGTCTTGGGGTTGTAATCCTGGGCAGGTGTTTCTGCTGATTGCAGCTTTACTAGGTATTTAGGTGTGCAGGATCCATTACTCCTGGCCAGTTGTCCATTGTTCTTGGAGGGATTGCATCTCTCTCTGGTTCCTCAGGCTCTGCTGCCAATTCAGCTAAGTGTCTGTTTTTTTGTCTCTGTGCACACATGCGTGTGCTTTGCAATTCAGTGCAATTCATTGTGTTTTTGTCCAGCTTAGACTTTGTTTGGATTTTTCAGTCATGCTGGATTCTCAGGAGTTGCAGATATACTTGCTATGTCTTTAGTTAGATGTAGTATATTTGTATTTTCTGCTGTGGATATTTTTAGGATTTTAATACTGACCGCTTAGAATTCTGTCCTATCCTTTTCTATTTAGCTAGAAGTGCCTCTTTTACTAAATTCTGTTTTTCTGCCTGCGTGTGTCTTTCCTCTTTTACTCACAGTCAATATTTGTGGGGGGCTGCCTATCCTTTGGGGTTCTGCTCTGAGGCAAGATAGAATTCCCATTTCCACCTATAGGGGTATTTAGTCCTCCGGCTGTGTCGAGGTGTCTAGGACATGTTAGGTACACCCCACGGCTACTTCTAGTTGCGGTGTCAGTTTAGGGTTTGCGGTCAGTACAGATTTCCACCTACTCCTGAGAAAGTCTCTCATGCAGCTCCAAGGTCACCGGATCAGAACAGTACAACTGGCCAACAATGAGTTAAATGCATCTCAGAAGAAGGGAAGAAAGGTGTTGAGCCATTTTTTTTCTGTAGCCTGTTTTTTCTTTCCTTCCCTCTTTACTTCTGGGTGACTGAGGAGACTTGCGCTAGCATGGATGTTCAGGGATTAGTTTCTCGTGTAGACCAGCTTGCTGCTAGGGTACAGGGCATTTCTGATTATATTGTTCAGACTCCGCTTTTAGAGCCTAGGATTCCTACTCCTGATTTGTTTTTTGGGGACAGGTCCAAATTTTTGAGTTTTAAAAACAACTGTAAACTGTTTTTTGCTCTGAAACCTCGTTCCTCTGGTGATTCCATTCAGCAGGTTAAAATTGTCATCTCCCTGTTGCGTGGCGACCTTCAGGATTGGGCATTTTCACTGGAATCTGGGAATCCGGCCTTGTTTAATGTAGACGCCTTTTTTCAGGCTCTAGGGTTATTATATGATGAACCAAATTCTGTGCATCAAGCTGAGAAGACCTTGTTGGCCCTGTCTCAGGGTCAAGAAGCGGCAGAATTGTATTGTCAGAAATTTAGAAAATGATCTTGACTAAATGGAATGATGATGCTTTGGCTGCAATTTTCAGAAAGGGTCTTTCTGAATCTGTTAAAGATGTTATGGTGGGGTTTCCCACGCCTGTTGGTCTGAATGATTCTATGTCTCTGGCCATTCAGATTGATCGGCGCTTGCGGGAGCGCAGAACTGTGCGCGCTGTGGCATTGTCCTCAGAGCAGATGCCTGAGCCTATGCAGTGTGATAGGACTCTGTCTAGAACGGAACAACAAGGATTCAGACATCAGAATAGGTTGTGTTTTTATTGTGGCGATGCTTCTCATGTCATTTCGGTTTGCCCTAAGCGTACAAAGAGAATCGCTAGTTCAGTTACCATCAGTACTGTACAACCTAAATTTCTGTTGTCTGTGACCTTGATCTGTTCATTGTCGTCATTTTCTGTCATGGCGTTTGTGGATTCAGGCGCCGCTTTGAACTTAATGGACTTTGAATTTACCAGGCGTTGTGATTTCCCCTTGCAGTCTTTGCAGAACCCTATTCCTTTAAGGGGCATTGATGCTACACCTTTGGCTAAAAATAAACCCCAGTTTTGGACACAGGTGACCATGTGCATGGCGCCAGCCCATCAGGAAGATTGTCGTTTTCTGGTGTTGCATATTTTGCATGATGCTATTGTGCTGGGTTTTCCATGGTTGCAGATACATAATCCTGTGTTGGATTGGAAGTCTATGTCTGTGACTAGTTGGGGGTGTAAGGGGGTTCATAAAGACGTTCCTTTGATGTCATTCTCCTCTTCCACCTCTTCTGAGGTTCCGGAGTTTTTGTCTGATTTTCAGGATGTATTTGATGAGCCCAAGTCCAGTTCCCTTCCACCGCATAGGGACTGTGATTGTGCTATTGACTTGATTCCAGGCTGTAAGTTTCCCAAGGGCCAACTTTTCAACCTGTCTGTGCCTGAACATACCGCCATGCGGAGTTATGTTAAGGAGTCTTTGGAGAAGGGACATATTCGTCCATCTTCTTCACCGTTGGGAGCGGTGATTTTTTTTTGTTGCTAAGAAGGATGGCTCCTTGAGACCCTGTATTGATTATCGCCTCTTGAATAAGATCACGGTCAAGTTTCAATACCCTTTACCTTTGCTTTCTGATTTGTTTGCCAGGATTAAGGGGGCTAGTTGGTTTACTAAGATTGACCTTCGGGGGGCATATAATCTTGTTCGTATTAAGCAGGGTGATGAATGGAAAACTGCGTTTAATACGCCCGAAGGCCATTTTGAATACCTTGTGATGCCATTCGGACTCTCTAATGCTCCATCTGTTTTTCAGTCCTTCATGCATGATATCTTCCGGAATTATCTTGATAAATTCATGGTTGTATATTTGGATGATATCTTGATTTTTTCCGATGATTGGGAGTCTCATGTGAAACAGGTCAGGATGGTATTTCAGATCCTTCGTGATAATGCTTTGTTTGTGAAGGGGTCTAAGTGTCTCTTTGGAGTGCAGAAGGTTTCTTTTTTGGGCTTCATTTTTTCTCCTTCATCTATAGAGATGGATCCGGTTAAGGTTCAGGCCATTCATGATTGGATTCAGCCCACATCCGTGAAGAGCCTTCAGAAATTTTTGGGCTTTGCTAATTTTTATCGCCGTTTCATTGCTAACTTCTCCAGTGTGGTTAAACCCCTGACCGATTTGACGAAGAAAGGCGCTGATGTAACAAATTGGTCCTCTGTGGCTGTCTCTGCCTTTCAGGAGCTTAAACGCCAATTTACTTCTGCCCCGGTGTTGCGTCAGCCGGATGTTTCTCTTCCGTTTCAGGTTGAGGTTGACGCTTCTGAGATTGGGGTAGGGGCCATTTTGTCTCAGAGGAATTCTGTTGGTTCCTTGATGAAACCGTGTGCCTTCTTTTCCCGTAAGTTTTCGCCTGCTGAACGCAATTATGATGTCGGTAATCGGGAGTTGTTGGCTATGAAGTGGGCGTTTGAGGAATGGCGACATTGGCTTGAGGGAG
This sequence comes from Ranitomeya variabilis, assembly GCF_051348905.1. Classification (NCBI taxonomy): domain Eukaryota; kingdom Metazoa; phylum Chordata; class Amphibia; order Anura; family Dendrobatidae; genus Ranitomeya; species Ranitomeya variabilis. The sequence continues at coordinate 85,865,785 of NC_135236.1, forward strand.
CCAAGCACCGTATTGTGGTCTTGACCGATCATAAAAATCTGATTTACCTCGAGTCTGCCAAACGGCTGAATCCTAGACAGGCTCGATGGTCCTTGTTTTTCTCCCGTTTTGATTTCGTGGTCTCGTAATCGCAATCCATGCGCAATTGACCGCATGCGTTTCCAGGCGGCAAATTGACGCCTCTAAAAATTACTACACGTTGCATTTCCGCGCCAAGCCGCAAACGACGAAACGACGCATGCGTCGTCAATCGCGGCAAAACGCGAAAAAGCAAAAACGCATGCGTCCCTAATGTTAAATATAGGAATACAAAACGCATGCGGATATATGCGGTACAAACGCTGCGGACACAACCGCAAATGTGAACCCAGCCTAATACAGTGATCACCAGTGACATTATACACAGGAGCTCTGTATATAGTGTCAGTGTACAGGTAATACACTGACATTCCACTCTGCATGAGGGAACCATTAATAGCCCCTACACTATATAATGGCCCTCACCTAAGCACAGATGGACCTACACGTTGATTTTATCATGCCAGGGTAGGAACAGGGAAGATTTCTGGTGTGATGACATCATCATGTTGCTCAGTCCAGGACCAGCCATTCTGCAGGCCACAGACCTAAAGCGATGTGCGAACTACAGAATGGAGAGGGGTCATTCTCTACTGCAAAGTTTAACTGTATGCTAAGCACGCCGATACAGTCAATAGCGGAAGTAGCTCAGAGTGGGCTTCTCCGATTCAGGGCCCCGGGGCGACATCTCTGTATGTAAATGTGGGCTGTGTGCCCACGGTGAGGTTTTGATACTGGGTATCTTTGCTGGGTCAGTATCGCAGCATCTTACAGCTCCAGCAAAGTGGATGGGATTTATAGAGATCACTTGGCCGCTGTGCTTCTTTTTTACTCAGCATAAACTCACCTGCGGTGCAGGTTTCCGATCCACATGTCAATGTCTCTTGCGTTTACGTTGAGTTTCATAAACTTCCATTAGATGTAGAAAAGTTCATATTCCCCTGGCAGTGGGGCTCTCAGTGAGGGTGCTAGGCAGGATCAAAACATTATTAACCTGGAGATTAACCCCATATCTGCAGGTTAATAGCGTTTTTTTCAAGTGGCAGGTTCCCTTTAATAGGTGCAGAAATCGTGCAGAAAATCTGCAACATCAAAAACTCGCCAAATCTTCATTGTGTGCACACAGCCTAAGGCCTCTTTCACATGTCCGGGACCGGAAAAAAACAGTACCAGAGATATCCATGTCGGTGTAATACTTGCGGCACACAGGTGGCAACCGTGTGCCACTTCAGTACCACATGGATGGCCGCCGGGGAAGAAGCGCTACTGTAAGCGCTGTTCCCCGGTGGCAGGTGCTGAAGCCGGCTCTTATCATTCTCTCCTGCTCTGCCAGCGATCATAGGAGAATGATGAAAGTTATAATAAAGTCCGAGCGATGACAGCAGGTGGGGACTTTTACTCCCATCATCCGACACCTGCTGCTGCTAATAATAGTGACAGCAGGAGCGGATGATCGGGGTATTCCTCAGCCTCTGCCTGCGATCTAACAAAATAAATGAATGAAAAGCCCGACGCGGGTTCCTCCTTATCTTCTTGAACCAACCAGGCAAAACTCACAGCTGGGGGCTGCAACCCTAAGCTGTCAGCTTCTGCAAGGTTGGGGTCCCCATGCTGTTTTTTAAATTATATAAATAATTAAAAACACGGTTTGGGTCCCCCCTCATTTTTGACAACCAGCCTTGCTTAAGGTCACAGGTGGGGGCTGGTATTCTCAGGCTGGTAAGGGGCCATGGATATTGACCCCCCTCCCCCAGCCTAAAAACAGCAGCTCGCAGCTGCCCAGAAAAGACACATCTATTAGATGCGCCAATTCTGGTACTTTGCCCTGTTCTTCCCACTTGCCCTGTAGCGGTGGCAAATGGGGTTAATATTTCTGGGGTTGACTTTGATGTCACCTCTAATATCAGGAGACATCAAACCCATGGCTTAGAAATGGAGAAGCATCTATAAGACACCTATCCATTACTAATCCTATAGTTATATGTTAAATAAAGACACAGCCATAATAAAATCCTTTATTTGAAAAAAATGACACAGACTCCTTTAATAAATTAAACCATACTTACTGCATCACCTAATTCCCTCAATGTCCTGTAATAAAATTAAAATAAAAAAAACAATATACCCATACCTGTCCATCGTTGTGTCCCACGTCGTAATCCGTATCTGGGGGCTAAATAGCTTTCAACCCGGACTGTGCCAAGATGCGACCGTCCTGGCTGAAAACCACTGGTGAATGAGCTGCTGAGAGCGGAGCCTCATTCACCACCGGAGACATTGTAAATATCGCAGGAACGCGGGATGCAGTGATGGGCAGGAGGCAGAGCAACGGGTAACAGTTTTATTTTACAGGGGAATACTCCACGCAGGGAGGTAAAGGGTTAAACAAGGGATTAACAGTATAAATGGCAAAAGGATATGGTGAGTAGAAGAACAACGGTACAGATCACGCGATTCCGATGAAAGTCACTGGTTCCTCAGTTCATAAAGTGAATAGCACCGTCAACGGCTGGCGCGGTGTCCTTTCTAATGGGGTCCGGTAAACAACAACACTCCGTCTTCTGGCGACAGTGGTCAGTCTCCGGTGGTCGTCCACCTTACAACATCATCACTGGCATTTTCCCACAGTCCTGAGGTCACCGCAGTTCAGCCCGGCCTCCATCATGTAAAAAAAAAACGTTATGGCTCTGGGAAGAAGGGGAGCAAAAAACGAAAATGCAAAAAACAAAAATACCTCTGGTCGTTAAGGGCTTAAAATAATCTTGCTTGAGCCCCTCAGAATTCAGAAACGTATTTTTTCCCTTTTATATTTGTTTCACCAAGCACTAGGTGGCGCTGTGACCACGCCAATAAAAATAAGAGGCACCACCAGAGGTCGCTGTGCAAGTTCAAGGACAAGTCAGAGACGCTGAATTACAGGAGACCCTTCTGTGCCGTAACAAGGTCTCCAGGGAAAGAGACAGTCCAGCGCCAGAGACAGACAGCCCGCAGGCCCCGGTGTAAGACACGTACCGCCTGGGGACGAAGCGGCCGTAGAAGTAGCTGTTCAATTGAAGGCCCCAGCCATCCTCGCCGCCCAGTGCATGCCGGGAAGTGTAGTTTCCTTCCATCTGTAGCGCTTTTGGTGACCTATTATATTGTGTCTCTTTTCTGGCTCTTCTGCCACTCCATAGAAGTGTCCTAAGTAATGGGGGAGACTTATCCAGACGGGAACAGTCACCCTGGATTAGCAGCCTGAAAGATTCCAGCTCTTCTTTCTCAGTAAGCTTTAGAAAGATGAAAGCTGCGATCTGATTGGTTGTTATGGGCATCAGTTCCAGTTTTAAGAAACTTCACCTAAAGAAAATGAATGACTCCATGTGGTGCAGCCCTGCTGCTCCATAATCCATGGTGGTACCGGGGTCCCTCCGTGTCCGGGGTCAGTGCGCGTGTCCCTGTCTGTCCGGGGTCGGTGCGCGTGTCCCTGTCTGTCCGGGGTCGGTGCGCGTGTCCCTGTCTGTCCGGGGTCGGTGCGCGTGTCCCTGTCTGTCCGGGGTCGGTGCGCGTGTCCCTGTCTGTCCGGGGTCGGTGCGCGTGTCCCTGTCTGTCCGGGGTCGGTGCGCGTGTCCCTGTCTGTCCGGGGTCGGTGCGCGTGTCCCTGTCTGTCCGGGGTCGATGCGCGGGTCCCTGTCTGTCCGGGGTCGATGCGCGGGTCGCTGTCTGTCCGGGGTCGGTGCGCGTGTCCCTGTCTGTCCGGGGTCGGTGCGCGTGTCCCTGTCTGTCCGGGGTCGATGCGCGGGTCCCTGTCTGTCCGGGGTCGGTGCGTGTGTCCCTGTCCGGGGTCGGTGCGCGTGTCCCTGTCTGTCCGGGGTCGGTGCGCGGGTCGCTGTCTGTCCGGGGTCGGTGCGCGGGTCGCTGTCTGTCCGGGGTCGGTGCGCGGGTCGCTGTCTGTCCGGGGTCGGTGCGCGGGTCGCTGTCTGTCCGGGGTCGGTGCGCGGGTCGCTGTCTGTCCGGGGTCGGTGCGCGGGTCGCTGTCTGTCCGGGGTCGGTGCGCGGGTCGCTGTCTGTCCGGGGTCGGTGCGCGGGTCCCTGTCTGTCCGGGGTCGGTGCGCGGGTCCCTGTCTGTCCGGGGTCGGTGCGCGGGTCCCTGTCTGTCCGGGGTCGGTGCGCGGGTCCCTGTCTGTCCGGGGTCAGTGCGCGGGTCCCTGTCTGTCCGGGGTCGGTGCGCGGGTCCCTGTCTGTCTGGGGTCGGTGCGCGGGTCCCTCGCTGTCCGGGGTCGGCGCGCGGGTCCCAGGCCGTAAATGTGTCCTCACTGTCCGGGGGCCGTATGTGTTCCAGGTTTGGGATTTTCTCTTCATTGGAGTCTCTACATGTGAATTGTACGTTTTTTGCATGCGAGTTTTTTTTTTCTCTTAAGAGCTGCTTTCAGTGTGAAAAAATTCTACGTGAGGCCTAAAAACTGCAATCTTTTGGAAAAGTTTTTTTAGGGCCTTCGTTGTGTGGTAAAATTGACCTAGACATTCAATACCAAACCTATATATTGATGTGGGTTTTTGTGTTTCCTTCAGCAATTTTAAAAAGTTTAAAAAAAAAAAAAAAAAAACACAAATTTTTTTTTTTTTTTGTTTTGCTAACTTTTTTTTTTTCCTAGTACTTTTTTCCAAACCTAATGATACTAGATATGTTTATACCATTTCTCAACTCAAAATAAATAATTTTTAAAATATTATAATTTTTTTATTACTTTGTATAAGTGCAACTCCCTAGAAGACTAAACCTTAAGATCGTTTCTTCGCTTGTACTCAGTGTTGTGATCCCACCGTATTGCAGTATATAGTGGAATTTGATGTTCTCCTACAGCTGGGCTTCTTAGACTAATCATGGCAGAAATCGGGGACTACAATGGCAGCCCATGGACACCCTGTGATTGTGTCACTGGGGAGGATGATGATTGCGCCAAAATGCGTGAGGACCAACAATCAACTGTTCAAATGCAGCCATCAGTGATTGATAGCGGACCTAATTGATTAGATGGCAGTAATTAGAGCAGTCTCCAGTCCCTGCTGTAAGTCCATGTTCACACACACAGTATCTGGTCAGTATTTTACCTCAGTATTTGTAAGCCAAAACCAGGAGAGGAACAATCAGAAGAAAAGTATAATAGAAACACGTCACCACTTCTGTATTTATCACCCACTCCTGGTTTTGGCTTACAAATACTGAGGTAAAATACTGACCTTGTGAATGAGGCCTTTGAGATAGATGCTGGCTGTATAACACAGCTGGCATCTGCATTGTATGGAGTGGGCTAGTCCTGACTCACATATTGGTATATTAGGATGCACAAAGGTATTCACTATTTTTTATTTTATTTTTTTTGGGTGCCAAATTTTTTCCTAAAAGTAAGATGTGTAAAATTAGGCCAAAACCCCTTAACTAGATCAAGAACAGGCCATTTTTCCACTACTTTAGACTGAGCACAATTTACGATTATTCGCACTGCATAAAAAAAATTTGCCATTTTTCTTCATGATGCGTGAGTCCTCATTTATTTGTCATGTTTGGATTATTTATTTTATTCTTTGATTTTGACGTGTGGAGGGAAGCAAAATGTCGTGCAATACCTGCTTTAACGATATGTCAAAATCAGGACCATAAAATGTCACAAAAATGTTTTTAATCGTGTTCCCATTACACTTATTTTCCTTTATTTTTTTCTTTTGTCATTATCTCATACATCGTGCCCCACATAAGGTGGGGTGGGGGGCATTCCCATATGTAAATACATTTATTTATTAACTGGTATATCAACCCCAGATAGGCCACCCTCAGGTGTCTGGGTTTTTTTTTTACCTCAGGCGTCTTTTTTACCTCAGGTGTCTGGGTTTTTTTTACCTCAGGCGTCTTTTCTCTAATTTTATTAAATCTACAAGTACGGTAAATACAGGAAAAGGGTATGTTGTTCTTTAATAAAGGGCATAAGGAATGAGGCATGACAGGGGAAGGGAGAGGTTATGTACCCTGGTATTAGACGAAAGCCTTACCCATAATTTTTGTGTGTTTTTTTTTTTGTTTGTTTGTGTTTTTTGTCGTACGTTTTGCTGCATGTTGACAAAATGTGAACCTGAAATCCCTGTGTGGACCCGTTGGTTTTGGACCCGTACTAATGGGACTCATGTCATATGCATGGTTATTTTGCTATGATAATCCCCCCTCCTAGGGTTGGACTGAGGCGCACAGGGCCCATCAGTATTATTGGCAGTGGGGGCCACTGTTCAGTTAAATGCAAATATTACATCCTCATTCATTAATTCTCCTCTGCTTCATGAATGATGAGGTGTCTGTGTATGGTGAGCCAAGGGTGCTGGGCACAAATACTTCTATAGATTGGTGGTTGGCCATCAGGGAATTCGCCTCGACCCTGGTGGGCCATTGTGCCTCCTCCACATCACATGAAAAAAAAAAAAATCCATGATGCACATTGCTGGCTTTCTCCTGTAGAACGCCTCAGCGCTGCCCACCTCGTAGTCTGAGCGGTTCTGTAGGATTGTACATTCACGTGTTTTCTGTCTTTCCTCAGATTTGTCTCATCTTGTGATGTTGACCCCTGTCGTGCTGGATCCATCGTTCATTGACGAGCTGGAGCTTATTGGGGAGGAACATGAATTTTACACACTTGTATGTGCAGAACTAGACCACGTCTCCCAACAGGGAAACCAGAAGGCGTGAGTATTATTATTATTAATATGCTTTGCGTGTATAGCGCCATCTTATTCCGCAACGCAGACTCCATCATCACTGGGATTTGAACCCAGGACCCCAGCACTGCAATGCTAACTACTGAGCCACCGTGCTGCCCACACTGTATAGTAATGTCAGTAGTTGTTAGGCGTCACAAGAATCGGGTCATTTGGTACCAGATGGTGGAACGTCATAAGACAAAAGGGGGATTATATTGCTGATTATATAGGAGTGTCTCCCCAGATTGGCTTTGAGACCATGTGCAGGAGGGGGGATGAAGGAGCGCAACATTGCAGGTGATGCCTCAGTATTGGGGCAGGGACAGACTGCCATAGATCCTTGCATCCGAGAGAATTGGGACAGTTATGCAAATAACATACTGAAATCAGAGTGCGGAAATAGCACTGCACTCAGATGTCAAGTGAGTGCAGTCCATTGTTTTCCGTGCACTCATTGACTTGCACGGCCATGTGTAATCCGAATATTGGATCAAACTCCGGCATGCTGCAAATTCCCCATCCCCCCTTGGAAAGTCTGTCCAAGGAAAAAATAAAATAAATAAAACGAGCACAGCGCTGTTACATTGCTCTGTATAGGATCTCATTTGGCCATCTACTTGAGTCCCTAAAACACTGGTGTGCTGATTGGGCATGTCTGTAGTAGCACGAAGTAACCCCCGGAGGTATCTTCGTTTTTGTGTTTTCTGCTTCTATTCTTCCCAGAGCCATAACTTTTTTTTTTTTTTTTTTTCCTTCAATATGGCCATGTGAGGGCTTATTTTTTGCTGGATGAGTTGTACTTTTGAACGATACCATTGGTTTTAACATATAATGTACTGTGAAATGGGGAAAAAAATTCCAAGTGTGGTGAAATTGCAAAAAAAAAAGTGCAATCCCATAGTTTTTCTTTTTTTTTCTTTTACCATGTTCACTTAATGCTAAAACTGACCTGTCATTATGATTCTTCAGGTCATGTCGAGTAGAGTTGAGCGAATTTGCTTGGGTCGCTTTTGCTTGGGTCCCTGCTTATTCGGCAAGCTATAGCGTTTACCAAATAAGCTGCAGAGGGAACTGGCTTCCTGGATGGCGCCGGCTGATCTGCTGTTCGGCTGCATGTGTCGTGGCTATGTGACAGGCACAACACATGCATGGAGATCCTGTTTGTTGAGGTCTGTCATACAGCCACGACACATGCAGCTGATCCGCCAACGCGATCCAGGAAGCCGGGTTCCCTCTGCAGCTTATTCTTATTTGGTAAGCACTTTAGCTTGTCGAATAAGCAGGAACCCGAGCAAATTTGCTCAACTGTACTGTTCATAGACACCAAACATGTATAGGTTCTTTTTTTTTTTTTTTATCTACCGTATATACTCGAGTATAAGCCGACCCCCCCTAATTTTGCCACAAAAAACTGGGGAAACTTAATGATTCGAGTATAAGCCTAGGGTGGGAAATGCAGCAGCTACCGGTAAATGTCAAAAGTAAAAATGGATACCAATAAAAGTAAAATTAATTGAGACATCAGTAGGTTAAGTGTTTTTGAATATCCATATTGAATCAGGAGCCCCATATAATGCTCCATAAAGTTTATGATGGCCCCATAAGAGGCTCCATATTAAAATATGCCCCATATAATCCTGCATAAAGGTTAATAATGGCCCCATAAGATGCTCCATAGACACATTTGCCCAATATAATGCTGCACAAATGTTGATTATGGCTCCATAAGATGCTCCATAGACACATTTGCCCCATATAGTGCTGCACAAATGTTATGGCCCCATAAGATGCTCCATACAGACACTTGCCCCATATAGTGCTGCACAAACGTTGATTATGGCCCCACAAGATGCTCCATACAGACACTTGCCCCATATAGTGCTGCACAAACTTAATTGCCCCATACAGACACTTGCCCCATATAGTGCTGCACAAAAGTTATGGCCCCATAAGATGCTCCATAGAGACACTTGCCCCATATAGTGCTGCACAAACTTAATTGCCCCATATAGACACTTGCCCCATATAGAGCTGCACAAACTTTATGGCCCCATAAGATGCTCCATACAGACACTTGCCCCATATAGTGCTGCACAAACGTTATGGCCCCATATAGACACTTGCCCCGTATAGTGCTGCACAAACGTTCTGGCCCCATACAGACACTTGCCCCATATAGTGCTACAAAAACGTTTTGGCCCCATACAGACACTTGCCCCATATAGTGCTGCACAAATGTTATGGCCCCATACAGACACTTGCCCAATATAGTGCTCAACAACCGCACTAACCACGTCACCGTGCCCTCTGACCTGAGCGTCACTGCAGAAGACGCTGAAGACGGAGCGGCGCCGGAACGAGGAGCAGGTGAATATTGCGCAGCGCAGCGCTCCCCATTTTACTCACCTGCTCCTGGCGCTGTGCAGGTACCTGGCTTCACCGGCGCAGCAGCTTCTTCCTGTACTGAGCGGTCACCGTTACCGCTCATTACGGTAATGAATATGCGGCTCCACCCCTATGGGAGGTGGAGCCGCATATTCATTACTGTAATGAGCGGTACCATGTGACCGCTCAGTACAGGAAGAAGCTGCCAGGGAAGCCAGGGACCGCGCCAGGAGCAGGTGAGTATAATTAGACAGCCCCCGCTTCCCCTCCCCTGCCAACCCCTGGGTATGACTCGAGTATAAGCCGAGAGGGGGACTTTCAGCCCAAAAAAATGGGCTGAAAATCTCGGCTTATACTCGAGTATATACGGTAAGTGGTGAAAAAAAAATTCCAGTTTGTTTAAAATAAAAAAAAAATTTTAAAAAAATGCACCAATTCTGGCGTTTTGAGTTTTTTTTTTTTTTTTCTCGTTACGCCGTTTAGCGATCGGGTTAAAAAAAAATGTTTTCTATTTTTTTACATCGTGCGATTTTGAAAGCAGTGATACCAAATATGTGTGTGCTTGAGTTGCTTTTTTCCATTTTTATTTTGGGGCAAAAGGGGAGTTATTTGAACTAACATATTTATTTTTAAAAGCCTTTTTGTTTTTTAGTTTTGGCATGCTTCAATAGTCTCCATGGGAGACTAGAAGCTGCCATAACCCGATCAGCTCAGCTACATACAGGCGATGATCAGATTACCTGTATGTAGCAGAAATGCTGACTTGCTATGAGTGCCGACCACCGTGCAGTGACAACCATAGAGGTCTGCTGGAGACCTCTGGTTGTCATGCCAATCCACCGGTGACCTGCTTTCATGTGACACAACTGCCGATAGGTGGGTTTTCCGGCGTGCTTGCTGGAAGCACATGTTAAATGCCACTGTCAGAGTGAGGGAGAGACTCCGACATCGATGTATTTTTATGCCCGTTGTCAGAAAGGGGTTAAAAGATCGTCTAATGTTCATAAATGGTTAAAATTGCAAAGTACCATAATTTTTGGAGTATAAGACGCTTTTTTTTTCCCCGCAAAATGGGGCGTGCATCTTATAGTCGGATGTGCTGACTCTGACTGTGGGGGGAGCGGCATTGGTGGAGCAGCGGGTCACAGGAGGCAGGAGCCGGCTGCTGCGGCTAAACCTGTGCCCGCTGCTAAAGAGAAATGAATATTCACTGCATTCTACACCCATGGCATGAGGGGCAATGAATATTTATTTCTCTTTAATGGCATCCTGGTATGCATGGCCCCCACCCTTATCCTAGTAGGCGTGGCCCCATCAGAAAACAGCATCTTGTTTCGATGCCAGCAGCTGCTTTATGCTTGTAAGCAGCACATCGCAGGGACGTCATGCACTGCTTGCAAGCCGAAGGACAGCTGCCGGAATACTCACTGCTCTACACACCGGGACTGTTATTGGCGTGGAATGCGGTGAATATTCATTTCTCTTATTAGCAGTACAAATGACCGCCGGCAGCTGCAGGAAGGCTCTGGCTGATACTGCATGCTACTAAAGAGCAATGAATACTCACTGCTTTCCGCACACACAGTCCCGGTGTTCAGAGCAGCGAATATTCCAGCAGCTGCTCTTTGGCATGCAAGCAGCGCATGACATCCTTGCGATGCGCTGCTTACGAGCATAAAGCAGCTGCTGGCATTGGAACGACGCTGCAAGGGAGCGCCGGGAAAGTAAGTATAAGGCTAAGTGCACACGTTGCAGAATTTCCGTGGCAATTCCGCAACTCCTGCTGCTTGTATATTGCATGCGGAATTGGCATGCGTTTTCCCGCTAAACACTAGGGTTTTGCAAGCGTAGTTAGCTTGCAGAATGCTAGCATTTTCCAAGCGATCTGTAGCCTCTGATTGGAAAACTTTTTACTATTGATGCTGCCAATGCAGCATCAATAGTAAAAGATAGTGTTAAAAATAATTTAAAAAAAATAAAAAAATTGTTATTCTCACCTTCTGACGGCCCCCGATCTCCTCAGCGGTGCACACGGCGGCTTCCGTTCCCAGTGATGCTGTGTGCGAAGGACCTGGGATGACGTCACGGTCACGTGACCACGACGTCATCGCAGGTCCTTCGCACACAGCATCCTTGGGAAAGGAAGCCGTCGCGTGCACCGCTGAGAGGCGGGGGACTCCGGGGGCCATCGGAAGGTGAGTATATCCCTATTTCTCCTTCGCATCATTGGGGGACACAGACCATGGGTGTATGCTGCTGCCACTCGGAGGCTGACACTAAGTGATACAAAGAAAGTTAGCTCCTCCCCTGCAGTATACACCCTCCTGCTGGCCCCCAGCTAACCAGTTCTTGCTTAGTGTCCGAAGGAGGCACACGGACGGGTCTGCTATTCAGACCCAAAGAACTCTTTTTACTTTTACCTTTACATCGGACGAAGGGGCGACGGATTCTTTCATGTTCCGATCTCCCCCGAACCAACAACAGGCGAGCACGGGAGTTTTACCTCTCCGTATCTTCTCCTGCGACGTGGGAAGCCACTGCCTGAGCTGAATCTAGGGGCGACGGGCCCCTTCAAGGGCACCGATCTCCCCCCTCCCTTATCAGACGAGCACTGGAGTGTCTCCTCCAGTATCCTCTTCTGCAGCCAGGCCTATTGCCGGACATCAGCCCTGACCACCAGGTTTTACCCTCGGCTGTACAGAGGCGCTCTCCAGCGTGGCGTCCGAGCAGCCCCCACTGCACCACCACTATCAAGAGCGGATGGTACAGGGAGGCGGACGGTTCCTCTCCACCTCCTTGCTAAAGGGACGATGGATTGAGGACTTCTCTTATTCCTGCACCGTCCAAACAGCAGCAACAGCAGAGGATTTTTTTCTACCTTCTGACCTGCTGAACAGAGCTGCATACTGGGGTATGTGCCGGGACTCGAGTGGTTGGAGGGCTCTGCGCATTTTCCCTCGTTCGGCGCCGGCTGGCTTCAAAATTTAGCCCCCGGCTTCGGGTTTGTGTAGGCCTCAACCTGGAACTCCTGCTAGGCCGCACTTCAGGCTCCGCCCCCCCTATTCAGGCGCCTCTCATTCAGGACGAGAGGTCTATTCTCGGTGGCCATCTTCATCCTCCTGCCATTGCCGGACACGAGCTCACCCGGAAGTGGCTGCTGCATCGCACCGGCGGTATTCAGCGCTGAAGACAGCGCTATTCCAGACGGGGGACTCAGAATCTCGGTAAGGAGAATCCTCCCTCCGCACCCCTCCCCCGCACGCACCCCGGCAGCATAAAGGGACTAGCGTTCCCTATTTTTTAATACTTAAGACCTGCAATCTCTGGTTGTCCAGCAAGCTCCGGTCTTAAAGGCACGGGTCTTAAGGGCACATGACCGCATTCCCTGGTCTTAAAGACGTATGCCCAGTAGTCGCTGGGCTTATAGGTACATGTCCAGCTTTCCCTGGCTTTGTTAAAACACATGACCAGCCTAGTTTAAAAGGGGCACTTTACCAGCATTCTCTGCTCTTTAAGTAATGACCCACCAGAAGCCGGTCACCTTTCCCAGAGTACTTAGTTCAAGTGAGCTCAGGAGCCCTCCGCCGCCGCAGATCCCGGCTCTTCCCAGAGTACCTAGTTCCCCTCAAGGGGCTTCACCTCTGGCGTAATCCTTGAAGAATGCCCCGGTCCTAAAGACATATGACCAGCATGCCCTGGTCTTAAAGGCATGTGACCAGTATGCCCTGGTCTTATGCACGTGACCAGTATGCCCTGGTCGTAAAGGCACCTGACCAGTATGCCCTGGTCGTAAAGGCACCTGACCAGTATGCCCTGGTCGTAAAGGCACCTGACCAGTATGCCCTGGTCTTAAAAGCTTATGACCAGTAGGCCCTGGTCTTAGAGGCACATGACCAGTAGGCCCTGGTTCTTAAAGGCACATGACCATTTAAAGGCACATAAACAGTATGCCCCCCTAAAGGCACAAGACCAGTATTCCCTGGTCTTAAAGGCGCATGACCAGTATTCACTGGTCTTAAGGGCACATGTTCAATGCGAAGCTGGTCACCCTAACTGAGCTCTGGAGCCCTCCGCCGCTGATCCCAGTTTATCTCAGAGTACCTAGTCCCCCTCAGTGGACTTTGTCACTAACCGCAACCCATGGTTTATCTGACCAAGAGATTGAATCCCTCTGTGAACCCTCTGTGAACCCTCTGTGGCTCGGAGTGCTCGCAGGACCGATATACACGGTCCCTCTCCTACAATGGGAGCCGTCGGCTAGCAGGGGCCGCAAGTATTCTAAAATGTACAGGCGTCTAGAAAACGGAAGGTTTAATTTCCTAATCTCTCCCCTATGATTTGTTGAGAACACCGCTCTGAATATGGATCAGATATTGCCCTGGATTGCCAGAGCTTCAGAAAAAGAGGAACTCTCCTATTTATATCATCAACAAATTGACGAGCGGTTCCCTGGACAGAAGCCTCTACGTCGGATGCCATACCTGGTCTGATTTTTAAGGGCGACGGGTCCTTTAAACGGCACCGATTTCCCCCCCCCCACACCATCAACAGACGAGCACATGCAGTGTCGCCTCCATGTATCCTCTTCTGCATCCAGGCCTATCGCCAGACAACCTGCCCTGGCGTCCGAGCACCCCCCCTTTGTATCACCACTATTTAGCGGCTGATGCAAGAAAGCGGACGATTCCTCCCTGTTAAGAGGATGGTGGATCGAGGGTTCCTAATTTTCTACTCTGTATGACGATGGCAAGTGACTGTATTTTCCTGACCTGCTGGATGCAGCCCCGCATTCTGCCACTTGGCAGACTAACCGGGTAGAATTTCTTGTGGTATACCTACCAGTGTCCCTGCCCGATGTATCATCAATTAAAATACCACAGACGGTCGGATAGCAAATCTGGTTTGCTCCGTCTTGTGGCTTCGGGATCAGCGCTCTACCCTTCCTTAGCCGCCACATGGGTTGCTGGACCAATAGTCTCCTGGTCAGAGACCTTAACTACTTCGATTCACACAAGTAACCTTTCCCCGAAGACAGTACAGCTGGCCAATCAAATCTTCTGAGCGGGAGACTAACAAGGGATCATATCTTTTCTACAGACCCAACCAGCAGTGGAAGCGTTGTCCAGGACAGTCTAGATCTAAGGGATCTTGGTTCCAAAAAAGGGAATGAAAAGTAAGACCGATTCTGGACCTCAAACTTCTAACAACCTTTGACAAGGTCCTCCTTTTTCAAATGGAGTTGCTCAGCCATTACTTCAACAGAAACGTGCAGTTTCTGGCATCCATCGACATTCGGGATTTTTACCCTCACATTCCTGGTTTTCCCCTCTACAATAATCCCTTTGCCTTCCATTCGCAAACAGCACTTTCAAGTCACGACCTTGCCCTTCAGCCTGGCTACCGCACCAGAGTGGTCGCAAGGGTCATGGCGGTTGTCATGTGCCTCTTGGCACCCCAGAAGCATGGTCGTCCTGCCCTATTTGGTCGACTTTCTAGCCGCTCTTCCAGGACTATGCTGAGTCGTCTATATCACTTGCAATACCCTCTCACTTGGGCTAGCAACTAAACTTAGACAAGTTTTTTCCTCATTCCCAGCCCACCAGATAATTTTTGAGGATGATCCTGCACAAGAAGGATGGTAATCCTCTCTCGAGTCAAGGTCGTGGCCCTTCAACAGGAAGGTCGTGGCCCTTCAACAGGGAGCTCGTGCATTTGGTCACTCATTCCCTCGGTTCATTCAATTCGCTAGGAGGGTTCTGGGGAAAAAGACGACAATGGAAGCAGTTTCTTTCGCTCCGCTCGTTTTCAGCAAGTCAATCAGGCTTTCAAAGGGCAGTCTCTGAGCTCCTTCCTCATCCAGAGCCTTCTCCTGGTCCAATGGTTATTAGTGAATTCCAATGCCAGTCTTCTTCTCCTGATCATTGCTCTGGGGATCCGAACGGTACGGCTAATCCTACAGCAGGTCCACTGCCTTCAGGCGGGTCAACCATCCGTCTTCAATTGGATAATGCCACGACTGCGCCATACGTCAACCATCTAGCAGGTACCCACAGTCAAGCGCCATGGCCGAGGTACCTCGCACTTTCTGATGGGCCGAGATCTATCACTCGGTGATCTCAGCAGTACATATCCCTGGAGTAGAACACTGGGCGGCAGACATATTCAGCCGTCGGGGTTTCTCCTCAAGTGAGTGGGAACTTCACTCGAAGTCTCCCATAAGATCTGCCTTCCCTGGAGTACTCCAGATATAGGTCAGATGGCGTCCAAATTGAACACCAATGTACTCCAGTTCATGGTTTGACCTCGAGATCCAAGACCATCGCAGTGCATGCGCTGTTCTTCCATGGTACCAATCTCCATAACCCCTCTTCCACTACTTCTGAGATCTTTTTGGAAGCAGGAAGGGCCCCAGTGATCCCGGGAGACCCGCACTGACAATGTCAGGTTCTCTCGCTTGCCGTACTAGTATTTTTTCCGTCTTATTGCGACAAAACTGCGAATATGGAATTTCTAGCAGGGAGTCTTCACCTGTAGTTCTTCCCTACGGCGTACCGTTAGATCTGTGGGACAATTGTCCTGGGGATCTTACAGTAGACTCCTTTTTTGACCCGGACAGACTTTACTATCAGGGAAGGTCGCTCCCCTTTTTTCTCTGCGTTCCTGTCATCCTGATGAGTCTTCAGAGCTTGCCGCTCTGTTCTTTCAGACTTTTTTCCTTATTACCATCAAGGCAAGGTAGCCCTCAGGCCATTTCCTTCCCTCGTTACCAAGGTGGTATTGTATTCCCTCTGTCGCAGGGGCATCATCCTTCTCTCATCTCTTTCGGCTCCAGTCCACAAAACGAAATGGGTTCTCCATAATCTGGAAGAAGTGAGTGCTCCGAGTGGGTACGTATCGAGGACGGCGTCCTTCTGAAGGTTGGACACTTTACTTGGGCTTCTCGATGGTAAGACGGCTTACTGACGTCACAGGAAGGGTTTAGCCATTTCATCAGCCATGTTAGCCTGGTGGATTCTTTTCACCATCCAGGAGTCCTTCCGTGCTAGATGTCAGCCTATCTCCCTGTTTGAGGGCTGTAGACACCAGACGTCGGCAAGCACGGCTGCAAGCTTGCGAATTCCTCCAGTCCGCATGCATTCTTGAAGCACTATAATTCCCACACTTCCACAGATGTGAGTCTGGGCAGGCAGACTCTGCAGACCGCGGTGACGCACTTGTAAGTAGTGGTTACACCGGCCTGATCTGATGTTGTCCCCACCCAGGGACTGCTTTGGGACGTCCCACGGTCTGTGTCCCCCAATGAGGCGAAGGAGAAATAGGGATTTTTGTGTACTCACCGTAAAATCCTTTTCTCCGAGCCATTCATTGGGGGACACAGCTCCCTCCCTATTATTAGTTTGTGCTTCTTTCTATAATTTGACATGCTATACTCTCATATGTAATGTGACATGCTATACGCTCATATGTTGTTCTTGATCTCCTACTGCTTTTGCACCGAACTGGTTAGCTGAGAGCCAGCAGGAGGGTGTATACTGCAGGGGAGGAGCTAACTTTCTTTGTATCACTTAGTGTCAGCCTCCTAGTGGCAGCAGCATACACCCACGGTCTGTGTCCCCAAAATGAATGGCTCGGAGAAAAGGATTTTACGGTGAGTACACAAAAATCCCTATTTTTTTTATTTTTTTTATTAACAGTGATATGGTGCCCAGTCTGTGGAGGAGTGTCTCTTCTCCTCCACCCTGGGTACCATTCGCACATGATCCGCTTACTTCCCACATGGTGGGCATAGCTGATCAATGCATTCCTATGTGTGCGGAATCCCCGCGATTCCGCAGATTAATGAACATGCTGCGTTTTTTTTCTGGAATGCGTTTCCGCTCAGAAAAAAACGCAGCATGCTGGCTGAGTGCACATACGCTCCTCCGATGCTGCTGTGGCCATCGTTCCCCCTGCGAGCAGCATCGGAGTACAGACCACAGGGTCAGACATGCCACCGGCCCCAACTGTCCTCTTCTATGCATTGCAGAGTGTTCATTGCTGGTCGATTTTTATGCATTATTTATTTTACTCAAATGTATACTTATAGCAGCAGATAACGGCTCGTGAATATGACTTGTAAATAGAATAACTGAGGCTCTGCTCTGATACAGTACTGGCCCCAAAGGTCCAGATAAAGCCAAACCCATCAGGCAGTATACATATAGGCCCACTTGTGTTTATATTGTATTTGTAGGCACATGATGTCCATTATAACCCATATGGACAGAAATGTTCAAGCCCAGTTTGAGGAGAGCTGTTCCTCCTCGCACATGAGTGGGTGCACAGCGCCCATGTCCATCCCATGCCACGTAAGAGGATGCCCACTATAGAAGGATAGCCGGTATCTACTGAGCATGTGCCACCTGTCTTAAAAGAACTACAGCACCTAGCCATGGCAACCAAGTCTACAAAAGTGTCTGAAAGGCAGGTTTATAGGGGAGATATGCAGAGCAGCAAGCCATTTTGGAAATTGATTGCATTTCGTGTGTTTGTTCTTAGGATTTTTAGTCCTTCGCTTAAGTTGTGGAAATGGCCTTTACCTTCAGATCCCATAAAAATGCATTAGTCATGGTGCACGATGGATTATAGGGTCTTAAAGATGGGAAGCGCTTAATGATGCAAACGTTGTCTTTGCTATAATGAAGCCAGTGATAATGGAGCTCATGCCTCATGTTGTACAGTGCAGACTCCGATCTGCAGGATTCTGTACACTGAGTACATTCCCCGTCACAAGCTATATTTCTAGTGTTCAGTCTCCCCCTGGTGACAACATTCAGTTACTACAGGCTGTATTCTGCAATGACCTAATGATAAAGCTGTACTTTAATCCCCTTCCCGTCACAAGTCCTGGTGCATCACATGTCAGGTCCTCTCTTTAACGGCGGATCAGGAGCAGGGGCTGCGTCGTTGCCGGCATGGGCTGCGTCTTCTCCCTCTAACAGCATCAGGTGGAATGAATTGTTGTGTGCTGCTGTTAACCTCTAAGTAATGCTGCTATCAATGTGACAGAGGCATTTAATTAATGCAAACCGGGGAGGGCGCACGTTTAATGTGCCCATTGGGCCCCTGCACCGTGATCGTGTGAGCCAATGAGTTGCAATTGCAACCATGGGTTTGTTAGACATCAGCCCCTAAGCAACCCAATCGCAGGGTGTCTTGGCATCCTGGGGTTTCCTTAGAGACTCCCGGTCACCACCATCTTGGTCCTCCAATAAAGTCCAGCCAGTGCCCACTGGCAAGAGTGGAAAAGGCATTTTGCTTCTTAGCTGTATATTTATTCTTCAGCAATATAGGCCAAGTCACTTTATTAGTGGTGACACAATCATGTGCTGCACTGTCATTATTATACTGGTAAATCTGTCTGGAAGTATTGATAAGGATTTCAAGTGCAGTCCCCATGGTCTCTAGTGGATTCGATGTGAGCAGCATATGTTTTCCTGATTATTTTCAGTTAATATTCCGCATTATTAATGTCTATCCATTGTGGGGGGTTTTTTCTTGCAGCGTCCTGTTGTTCCCGCCGGTCTCTAGCCGCCTTCGCTTTCTGATCCACAAGCTCACAGAGGCTTATAATACACTAGCTAGCTTTTCAGTAGGCGAGGGGTGGCAGCGCCGCACTGTCATCTGTCAAGCCAGTATCAGGTGAGAAGTCGTAAATTTGCTAACGTTTCCTACATTTTTTTTTTTTCCAGGGCCAATTCTTGTCTCTTGGTGTTTAAGAATGGTTGTCAATATTACATTTTATTTTCAAGCAATGGGGTACTCTTGTCTTCAGGCCCTGTAGGTGCAGGTCCTAACAGTGGATATGCCATTAGTAGAAGTATTGTGGATATGCCATGGAAGTCTAAAATGAGAATACCCTTTCTAAAAGTAATCAGATCCCACCAGTATCCATGATAATTGTTGGTAGGATTTCATTTCACTTGATTGAGTTTCAAAACTTAGAGAGCCTCCTCTTTCCTTGAGCGTAAATTATCGGTGGTGGTCCTTGTTCCTCCTGTTTCTGACCACATGCACTTTTTCTTTGTTCATAGACACCATGGTCTTTGCCCAGGGAACAATCTCAAATCTGTAAACACTTTATAAAAATGCATATATTACAACCTTAAAAATCTTCCCCCAACTCAAGTTTCGCCTAGTTCTGCTTCATCTGGGTAAAACTTGAGATGCTGCTGACGTTTTAATGGGTGTGATGTGCACAGTTTTATCTATTGTCTGTGAGTGGAATTAAAACTCTTCTTGAATATATTCCTGGCTGCCGAAGATGCCATTGACAAGTCCATTTTTATTTGGAATCCTACAGACTGCCATTATAGTCAAAGGGCCTTCTCACGTGTGACGTTTTTCTTCTTCTAACACAACAAAGGACTTGCTTGCATATCCTACATTGGGTGTATGGAGCGGACCTAGAAACCTGCCTCTCTAACAGATCTAATTGTTGCTGTTTAACCGTTTAGATAGTTATGAATCTCGACAGTGACATGAAAATAGATTTAATGTTCAGGTCCAATCCCCCTCCTCCATCTGTGACACAATTGCAGGATGCCAGTGCATCACCATTTTAGTCTAGGGGTGTCCTGAAGATCCTCCTTCCTCTGGCTGGGCTACATAAGAGACACTGAATTTCACTATATATTGCAGTACTGGAGTATTGCAGTATATACAACCCCTGGCGGCAAAACTTATGCAATCACCAGCCTTGGAGGATGTTCATTCAGTTGTTTAATTTTGTAGAAAAAAGGCAGATCACAGACATGGCACAAAACTAAAGTCATTTCAAATGGCAACTTTCTGGTTTTAAGAAACACTAAAAGAAATCAAGAACAAAAAATGTGGTAGTCAGTAATGGTTACCTTTTTTTAACCAAGCATAGAGGAAAAATTATGGAATCGCCCTGTAAATTTTCATACCCAAAAATAACACCTGCATCAAATTAGATCTGCTCGTTAGTCTTCATCTAAAAAGGAGTGATCACACCTTGGAGAGCTGTTGCACCAAGTGGACTGACATGAATCATGGCTCCAACACTAGAGATGTCAATTGAAACAAAGGAGACGATTATCAAACTCTTAAAAGAGGGTAAATCATCACGCAATGTTGCAAAAGATGTTGGTTGTTCACAGTCAGCTGTGTCTAAAATCTGGACCAAATTCAAACAACATGGGAAGGTTGTTAAAGGCAAACATACTGGTAGACCAAAGAAGACATCAACACGTCAAGACCAGAAAATTAAAGCAATATGTCTCCAAAACAGAAAATGCACAACAAAACAAATGAAGAACGAATCGGTGGAGACTGGAGTCAACGTCTGTGACCGAACTGTAAGAAAACTCCTAAAGGAAATGGGATTTACAAACAGAAAAGCTAAACGAAAGCCATCATTAACACCTAAACAGAAAAAAACAAGGTTACAATGAGCTAAGGAAAAGCAATCGTGGACTGTGGATGACTGGATGAAAATCATATTCAGTGATGAATAGCGAATCTGCATTGGGCAAGGTGATGATGCTGGAACTTTTTTTTGGTGCCGTTCCAATGAGCTTTATAAAGATGGCTGCCTGAAGCGAACATGCAAATTTCCACAGTCATTGATAATTTTGGGTTGCATGTCGGGTAAAGGCACTGGGGAGATGGCTGTCATTACATCTTCAATAAATGCTCAAGTTTATGTTGATATTTTGGACACTTTTTTTATCCCATCAATTGAAAGGATGTTTGGGGATGATGAAATCATTTTTCAAGATGATAATGCATCCTGCCATAGAGCAAAAACTGTGCAAACATTCCTAGAAAAAAGACACATGAGGTCAATGTCATGGCCTGCAAATAGTCCGGATCTCAATCCAATTGACAATCTTTGGTGGAAGTTGAAGAAAATGGTCCATGACAAGGCTCCAACCTGCAAAGCTGATCTGGCCACAGCAATCAGAGAAAGGTGGAGCCAGATTGATGAAGAGTCCTGTGTGACACTCATTAAGTCCATGCCTCAGAGACTGCAAGCTGTTATAAAAGCCAGAGAGGTGGTGCAAGTAAATACTAGTGATGCGTTGGAGTGTTTTGTTTGTTTGTTTTTCATGATTCCATAATTTTTTCCTCAGAATTGAATGATTCCATAATTTTTTTTCTCCTATGCTTGGTTAAAAAAGTAACCATTACTGAGTACCACATTTTTTTGTTCTTGATTTCTTTTAGTGTTTCTTAAAGCCAGAAAGTTGCCATCTGAAATTACTTTAGTTTTGTGCCATGTCTGTAATCTGCTTTTTTTTCTACAAAATGAAACCACTGAATGAACATCCTCCATGGCCGGTGATTCCATAATTTTTGCCAGGGGTTGTAGTATAAGCAGCCAAACGATTGCAGGTTTAGGTCCCTTAGGAACCTAATTTTTTTTTTTTTTTTTTTTTTTCCAATCCACAAAAAGAAAATAAGCACATTTTGTGTTGCCATGTCAGTAAAAAAAAAAAAATGCCCATCTATCACAATATAAAATTAATTAAAATGAACTTCACAAAGAAATAAAAAAATTCATAGCTCCCAGAACTGCATTACATTTCCCCCTGAAAAATGCAATAAAAAGTAATCAAAGCTTTCTGTACAAAAATGTTCCAATAACAGTTCAGAAGGCAAAATACAATCCCTCACATGGGTTCACCATGGAGGACGTAAAGTGTGTTAAACATTGGTAAAATTAGCACGGCACCATGTATATAAGTTGTGTGTGTGTATATACTATTCCTGCAGGCGATCTCAAGAGAATGGAGAATCCAGGACCAGATCTCGGGATGAAAATCGTGACCGATTTTGGAGTTCAGCCTCACCCAGCAGAAAATGGGAGTCTGGCCGGGGAAGGCAAAACTGGTGGAAGCGCAAGGATAAGAAACCAGACAGAGACCCTTATGCAGCTGGAGGAAAGCACGGGGCAAGAGGCAGAGGGGAGCATAGGAAGGGTCATGTAAAGGGCCAAGGGCAGATCAAAGCACCAGAAAATGGGCAGTGTGTGCACAATGAAGATGGCGAGCTGTTGCAGAGCAAAAAAGTGTCAGAGGCAGAGTTGAGTGCAAGCAGCCAAGAGATGCCGGAGGGACAAGAGGAGGTTCAGTGTGAGACAGAGCGCCAAGGGGTTCAGGAGAAGATTGCAGGAAAGATGGAGGACAGTGCTAGTGCAAGACAAGATCACTTGGTAATATGCCAGAAACTTAATGAAAATGAAGGTAAGGATAGAAGACCTGGTCAGGTAGTGGCAGCAGTCTCTGCAGGAGGACCAAGTGACTTGGATATGAGACAAGATTATGTGGTCGAGGAACAGGCTTGGGGGTCGTCGGTGAGATCTGTAGATGACCAAGTGGTATCTGAGATGAGAGGAATTGAGAGATCACAGAGGGAAGAGAAGGCGGCACAGCTAAGTTCAATAACTAAGGATTTGCATGAGATGAAAGTGGTGGAACAGGAGGATAAGGAGGTGAGGGCAGAGGGACATGAAGAAAACTGGAGGAAGGAGGTGGATAACGAGGAGGCTGAGATGCCAGTGGAGCCTCGGGAGGAGGCATTCATACCACTAGTGAGTCAGGAGCAGGCAGAGATAGTGATGATGGTTCAGGAGGAGACAGAAATGAGAGCAGTGACTCGTGAAGATAAAGGGAGGCATACAATGGCTCATAAGAAGGCAGAGTTGTCAGGTGAGACTCAGGAGAAAGTGTGGATGCCAGCGGAGCCTAAGGAGGAGGCAATAATACCTGCACTGCCTCAAGAGCGGGGAGAGATGACAGAGATGGTTAAGGATGAGAAAGAGATGAATGTAGAGGTACAGGAGGAGGCCAATATCGGGATGGAGCCGCAAGAGGAGGCCGACTATGGAGCGATGCCCCCCCTGGTCGAGTCATCTTATGAATTTCAGTCCAGGAGTAATTGGGAATCCGAAACGCCCCACTGTATAGAAGAGGAGTCCGCAGAGAACCGTGTTCAGGAAAGCAAGCAGACAGTACAAGATGATGAAGAACAGAAGATGATGGAGCAGCTCATGGTGGAGGTGAGTGATGACAACATTACCTGTTATTTTGAGGGTTAATGTAATGTATAACGCTACACGTAAGAAAAGAGGTGCAGAATTTTCTGCACAAAATCCACGTCTCCTTGCAGAATCCGCAGGTGTGGATTTGCCGCTGTTTTATGCGGATTGTGCGCGGTTTTTATGCCGAATTGATGCGGAATTTGTGCGGATTTTCTGCAGTTTGTCCCAATGCGGATTGTCCCAATGCAGTTTGTCCCAATGCGGATTGTCCCAATGCAGTTTGTCCCAATGCGGATTTCTATTATGGAGGGGTGCTGAACTGCTGCAGAACCGCACAAAAGAAGTGACATGCACTTCTTTGAAATCCGCAGCAATTCCGCACTGATTTTTCTGCACCATGTGCACAGCTTTTTTTCCCCATAGACTAACATTATACTGTACATCACAGTGCGGATCTGCAGCGTTTCTGCGTGGAAAAAAAACGCTGCGGATCCGCACTAAATCCGCATCTTGTGCACAGAGCCTAAGGCAGCACACACTAGTGATCAGACACCCATGGAGCCTCTAGACATGGTATCGGGTATATAACTAAAGGTAAAGTTTGAGGCTGATTTCTTAGATAACGTGCACTCCCAACTACGTACGGTGTTTAAATGAATAAGCAGGACACTGCCTTTTTAGATGTTGGCCCTTATTCACATGACTGAATATTACATTCTGTTACTATCACATATCTCGGCCCAACTGCAAGTCCCCTGACCTGACCCCCTCATGGATAATACTGTTTGTTCAGGATGTCAGCCATAATAAAGGTATTTTTGGAGTAAGGTTTACAGTGGGTACGGAAAGTATTCAGACCTCTTTAAATTTTTCACTGTTTCATTGCAGTCATTTGGTAAATTCAAAAAAGTTCATTTTTTCAAATGCAAATTTTAATAAAAAAGAAACTGAAATATCGCATGGACATAAGTATTCAGTCCCTTTGCTCAGACACTCATATTTAAGTCACACTGTCCATTTCCTTGTGATCCTCCTTGAGATGGTTCTACTCCTTCATTGGAGGCCAGGTGTGTTTAATTAAACTGATAGGACTTGATTTGGAAAGTCACACACCTGTCTATATAAGATCTCACAGCTCACAGTGCATGTCAGACCAAATGAGAATCATGAGGTCAAAGGAACTGGCCAAGGAGCTCAGAGACAGAATTGTGGCAAGGCACACATCTGGCCAAGGTTACAACAGAATTTCTGCAGTACTCAAGGTTCCTAAGAACACCGTGGACTGCATAATCCTTAAATGGAAGAAGTTTGGGACCACAGAAGTCTTCCTAGACCTGGCCGTCCAGCCAAACTGAGCAATCGTGGGAGAAAAGCCTTGGTGAGAGAGGTAAAGAAGAACCCTAAGATCACTGTGGCTGAGCTCCACAGATGCAGTAGGGAGATGGAGAAAGTTCCACAAGGTCAACTATCACTGCAGCCCTCCACCAGTTATGGCAGAGTGGCCCAATGGAAGCCTCTCCTCAGTGCAAAACATATGAAAGCCGCAGAGTTTGCTAAAAAAAACACATGAAGGACTCCCAGACTATGAGAAATAAGATTGTCTGGTCTGATGAGACAAATATAGACCTTTTTGGTGATTAATTCTAAGCGGTATGTGTGGAGAAAACCAGGCACTGCTCATCACCTGCCCAATACAATCCCAACAGTGAAACATGGTGGTGGCAGCATCATGCTATGGGGGTGTTTTTCAGCTGCAGGGACAGGACGACTGGTTTTCATTGAAGGAAACATGAATGCGGCCAAATACAGAGATATCCTGGATGAAAACCTCTCCCAGAGAGCTCTGGACCACAGACTTGGCCGAAGGTTCACCTTCCAATAAGACAATGATCCTAAGCACACAGCTAAAATAACAAAGGAGTGGCTTCAGAACAACTCTGTGACCATTCCTGACTGACCAAGCCAGAGCCCTCACCTAAACCCAGTTTATTATTTTTATTATCATGGCGGCATTTATTCCATGGTGCTTTACATGTGAGGAGGGGTCTACATAGTAAAAACAAGTACAATAATCTTAAGCCCCGAGGGTGGTTTGCACGTTAATGACTGGGCCAATTTTTACAATTCTGACCACTGTCCCTTTATGAGGTTATAACTCTGGAACGCTTCAATGGATCCTGATGATTCTGACACTGTTTTCTCGAGACATATTGTACTTCATGGTAGTGGTAAAATTTATTTGATATTACCTGCGTTTTTGTGAAGAAGAAGAAAAAACGGAAATTTGGCGAAAATTTTGAAAATTTCACAATTTTCCAACTTTTAATTATTATGTCACACAAAATACTTTAATAAGTAACATTTCCCACATGTCTACTTTACATCAGCACAATTTTGGAACCAACTTTTTTTTGTTAGGGAGTTATAAGGGTTAAAAGTTGACCAGCAATTTCTCATTTTTACAACACCATTTTTTAGGGACCACATCACATTTGAAGTCATTTTGAGGGGTCTACATGATAGAAAATAACCAAGTGTGACACCATTCTAAAAACTGCACCCTTCAAGGTGCTCAAAACCGCATTCAAGAAGTTTATTAACCCTTCAGGTGTTTCACAGGAATTTTGGGAATGTTTAAAAAAAAAAAATGAAATTTTTAACTTTTTTTCACAAAAAATTTAATTCAGCTCCAATTTGTTTTATTTTACCAAGGGTAACAGGAGAAAATGGACCCTAAAAGTTGTTGTACAATTTGTAATGAGTACGCCGATACCCCATATGTTGGGGTAAACCACTGTTTGGGCGCATGGCAGAGCTCGGAAGGGAAGGAGCGCCATTTGACTTTTTAATGCAAAATTGATTGGAATTGAGATGGGATGCCATGTTGTGTTTGGAGAGCCCCTGATGTGCCTAAACATTGAAACCCCCCACAAGTGACACCATTTTGGAAAGTAGACCCCCTAAGGAACTTATCTAGATGTGTGGTGAGCACTTTGACCAACCAAGTGCTTCACAGAAGTTTATAATGCAGAGTCGTAAAAATAAAAAATCATATTTTTTCACAAAAATGATCTTTTCGCCCCCAGCTTTGTATTTTCCAAAGGGTAACAGGAGAAATTGGACCCCAAAAGTTGTTGTCCAATTTGTTCTGAGTACACTGATACCCCATATGTGGGGGGAACCACCATTTGGGCGCATGGCAGAGCTCCGAAGGGAAGGAGCGCCATTTGGAATGCAGACTTGGATGGATTGGTCTGCAGGCGTCACATTGTGTTTGCAGAGCCCCTAATGTACTTAAACAGTAGAAACCCCCCACAAGTGACCCCATATTGGAATCTAGACCCCCCAAGGAACTCATCTAGATGTGTTGTGAGAACTTTGAACCCCCAAGTGTTTCACTACAGTTTATAACGCAGAGCCGTGAAAATAAAAAATAATTTTTTTCCCACACAAATGTTTTTTAGCCCCCCCCCCCCCCCCCCCAGTTTTTCTTTCCCAAGGGTAACAAGAGAAATTGGACCCCTAAAGTTGTTGTCCAATTTGTCCTGAGTACGCTGATACCCCATAAGTTGGGGTAAACCCCTGTTTGGGCACTCGGGAGAGCTCGGAAGGGAAGGAGCACTGTTTTACTTTTTCAATGCAGAATAGGCTGGAATTGAGATCGGACGCCATGTCGCGTTTGGAGAGCCCTGTTGTGCCTAAACAGTGGAAACCCCCCAATTATAACTGAAACCCTAACCCTGACACACCCCTAATCCCAACCATAACCCTAACCACACCCCTAATCCCAACTGTAAATGTAATCCAAACCCTAACTTTAGCCCTAACCCTAATGGGAAAATGGAAATAAATACATTTTTTACATTTTATTATTTTTCCCTAACTAAGGGGGTGATGAAGGGGGGTTTGATTTACTTTTATAGCGGGTTTTCTAGCGGATTTTTATGTTTGGCAGCCGTCACACACTAAAAGACGCTTTTTATTGCAAAAAATAGTTTTTGCGTCTCCACATTTTGAGAGCTATAATTTTTCCATATTTTGGTCCACAGAGTCATGCGAGGTCTTGTTTTTTGCAGGACGAGTTGCTGTTTTTATTGGTAACATTTTCGGGCACGTGACATTTTTTGATCGCTTTTTATTCCAATTTTTGTGAGGCAGAATGACCAAAAACCATCTATTTGTAAATTTCTTTTGGGGGGGTTGGGGGCGTTTATACCGTTCCACGTCTGGTATAATTGATAAAGCAGTTTTATTCTTCGGGTCAGAACGATTACAGCAATACCTCATTTATATCTTATTTTATGTTTTGGCGCATTTATACGATAAAAAAAACTTTTATAGAAAAAAAAATTATTTTTGCATCGCTTTATTCTGAGGACTGTAACTTTTATTTATTTTTTGCTGATGATGCTGTATGGCGGCTCGTTTTTTGCAGGACAAGATGACGTTTTCAGCGGTACCATGGTTATTTATAGTCGTCTTTTTGATCGCGCGTTATTCCACTTTTTGTTCGGTGGTATGATGATAAAGCGTTTTTTGCCTCTTTTTTTTTTTTCTTTTTTTTTTTTACGGCGGTTACTGAAGGGGTTAACTAGTGAGAGTTTTATAGGTCGGGTCGTTACGGACGGTGCAATACTAAATATGTGTAATTTTTTAGATAAATTTATGGGAACATTTTTATTTATTTTTTTTCATATCTAAATATATGTGTTTTTTTTTAACTTTATACCGTTGTCCCGGGGGGCATCACACTATAGGGTCAGATCGCTGATCTGACACTTTGCACAGCACTGTGTCAGATCAGCGATCTGACAAGTAGGGCTGCAGGCTTACCAGCGCCTGCTTTGAGCAGGCGCTGGTAAGCCGCCTCCCTGCAGAACCCGGAAGTAGCCCCACGGCCATTTTGGATCCGGGAACTGCAGGGAGGTGACGCTCGGTACAAGGTGAGCACATCGCCTTGTACCGAGGGTCTCAGGGAAGCACGCAGGGAGCCCCCTCCATGCGCGATGCTTCCCTATGCCCCCGAAACGCTGCGATCATGTTTGATCGCAGTGTTTCGGGGGTTAATGTGCCGGGGGGGTCTGTAACCGCTCCTGGCACATACTGCCGGATGTCAGCTGCGATAGTCATATGACGCACTATCCCGTCACTGGGAATTAAGTCACAGGTCACCTCGACGGGATAGTATGTCATATGGGATTAAGGGGTTAAACAATACAAGTCACGATTGGTACAGGCGGAGAGAGGACCCTGCCTGCGAGGGCTCACAATCTATACAAATTGAGCATCTCTGCAGAGACCTGAAAATGGCTGTCCACCAATGTTCACCATCCAACCTGACGGAACTGGAGATGATCTGCAAGGAAGAATGGCAGAGGATCCCCAAATCCAGGTGTGAAAAACTTGTTGCATCATTCCCAAGAAGACTCATGGCTGTACTAGCTCAAAAGGTGCTTCTACTCAATACTGAGCAAAGGGGCTGAATAATTATGACCATGTGATATTTCAGTTTTTCTTTTTTAATAAATTTGCAAAAATTTCTAAATTTCTTTTTTTTTTCAGTCAAGATGGGGTGCAGAGTGTACATTAATGAGAAAAAAATGAACTTTTTTGAATTTGCCAAATGGCTGCAATGAAAGAGTGAAAAATTTAAAGGGGTCTGAATACTTTCCGTACCCACTGTATATTAATAATTATAATAATTTTTATTTATATAGCGCCAACATATTCCGCAGCACTTTACAATTAAGCGGGGCCATATACAGACAAATTCAGTACAAGTTAAGACAATTTAAACAGTGACATTAGGAGTGAGGTCCCTGCTCACAAGCTTACAATCTACAAGGAAATGGGGGGACACAATAGGTGAAAAGTGCTCGTTATTTCAGGCCTGGCAATTATAATAAATAGGGATTTTCATAAAAAGCTGCATGATCCGGTCATCAGCCCGTGTGTTTAAGTGCAATAGTCAAGTATCAAGTGCAGTTATGTGCATGGAGGGTGTGGAGACAGATGAATAGTAGGGTGCAGATTCAGAATAATATTTGGAAGGAGGGAACAGGGCAAAGTTAGTTTACTGAGTAGTTGATGTGGTAGGCTTGTTTGAAGAGATGGGTTTTTAAAGCGCTCTTGAATAGGTCGGGGCTAGGTATCAGTCTGATCGTCTGGGAAAGTGCATTCCAGAGAGTTGGCGCAGCACGAGAGAAGTCTTGGAGACGGAGGTGCGAGGTTCGGATTACGGGGGATGTTAGTCTTAGGTCATTTGTAGAGCGGAGGGCACGTGTAGGGCGATAGACAGAGATGAGAGAGGAGATACAAGGCGGTGCAGAACTGTGGAGGGCTTTGTGAGTGAGAGAGATGAGTTTATACTGGACCCTGTAGCGAATGGGTAGCCAGTGTAATGACTGGCACAAGATGGAGGCATCGGTGAAGCGGTTAGGCAGAAATATGACCCTGGCTGCCGCATTCAAGATGGATTGGAGAGGAGAAATTTATTATTATTATTATACAAATATCACTTACAGTAAACAAAACTCACAATGACAGAATGGTACAGAGGGAAGAGGACCCTGCCCTTGCGGGCTTACATTCTACAGGATTATGGGGAAGGAGACAGTAGGTCGGGGGTTGCAGTAGCTCCGATGGTGTTGAGGTGGCCGTGTGGTCTTTACAGGCTGTAAGCTTCTTTGAAGAGATGGGCTTTCAGGTTTCTTTTGAAGGATCCAAAAGTAGTGGATAACCGGACGTGTTGGGGCACAGAATTCCAGAGGATGGGGGATATTCGGGTGAAGTCTTGGAGTTGATCGGGTGAGGAGCGAATAAGCGTGGAGGAGAGAAGGAGGTCTTGGGAGGACTGGAGATTACGTGAGGGAAGATATTGAGAGATTAGTGTGGAAATATATGGAGGAGAAAGGTTATGGATGGCTTTGTAGGTCAGTGTTAGTAGTTTAAACTGGATACGCTGAGAAATTGGGAGCCAGTGAAGGGATTTACAAAGAGGGGAAGCAGGAGTGTAGCGAGGAGAGAGATTAATTAGTCGGGCAGCAGAGTTAAGGACAGACTGGAGGGGTGCGAGAGTGTTAGAAGGTAGGCCACAGAGGAGGATGTTGCAATAGTCGAGGTGGGAGAGGATTAGGGCATGCACAAGCATTTTGGTAGTGTGAGGGCTGAGGAAAGGACGGATTCTGGAAATATTTTTGAGCTGGAGGCAACAGGAGGTGGCGAGAGCTTGGATGTTTGGTAAGAGGGAGACCGATCAGAAGAGAGTTGCAGTAGTCCAGACGAGAATGAATAAGAGCGACAGTAAGCGTCTTAGCAGTTTCAAAGGTGAGAAAAGGTCGGATTCTGGAGATGTTTTTAAGATGCAGGTGACAGGAGCGAGTGAGTGATCGGATATAGGGAGTAAAGGAAAGTTCGGTGTCGAATGTGACCCCAAGACAGCGGACATGCTGCTTGGGAGTTATGGTTGAACCCTCCAGGGTAATTTTGATGTTGGGAAGAGAGAGGTTAGTAGAAGGGAGAAACACAAGAAGTTCCGTTTTGGAGAGGTTCAGTTTCAGGTAGAGGGAGGACATGATGTTAGAGACAGCAGACAGACAATCCTTGGTATTTCAAGCATACTCAAAAAATCCTATCAACCCTGCTAGGGCTTATTTTGGGGGGAAACACTGGAGAATAGCTTTTTCAAAAATCTTCAATCTATGGTACTTTCCTTTTTTTTTTTTTTTTTTTTGGAAATGCCATAGACTTTGACTGCAGATTTTAAGTCACGGGTAAAAGGGTAAACTCTGTGGTGCATCTTCCCGCCTGTTGCGGACTCTGCTAATAAGTTTTAAAAATGTATTTTCCTTAATAGAATTTTACAAGTAAGTTACATTTAGGTGCTCCTTGGGGAATGCGGCGTCCGCTATAGCTATCAAACATCTGAATGTGTTTTAATTGTTGTAACCAGTCTGACAAGCAAGTCCCTGACTACAAATGTCCAGGGTATTGGTGACCGAGGGAAATATTGTGGTTTTGGGCTCCTCTCTGAGCCCCTCAGCACTAAAAATAAATCGCTCCAGTAACATAGGATTTTGTAAAGCGCACACGCTTTATAATACCGCGACAATGTAGGTTAGATGGTGCCACCCAGTGCTGACTATGAAGAAGTTCAGGAGGATATTCATATGTATGCCTCTTAATCTTTGTTTTGTTTGTTTGTTTGTTTTTTTGCCTTTGCTTCCACTAGATACATGCTAACGTTTGTGAGAAGGACGTCTATATACAACCTCTTCAGGGAGATTTTTCAGAATTTTCCGAAGTTCAAGTGGATCGTGGGAAATATGGACACATTATTGAAGTATATAGTTTCTCCCCTGAGCTCAGTGCTGAGGATCTCATGGAGCACTTTAAGGAATACAGGTAATGTTGTTGATCAGGATTTTATTTTTCTTGATAATGACATGGATAGCTTTCTTTAGCAACCAGTACAGTAAAAGTATGGTAATGAACTTCATAGTAGAGAAAAAGATGGATAGCACTCACCGATCCTTAAAATTCCATTCTTTATTCAATAATGATTAAAATGTCATGGCCGGGAGAGTGAGGACAGGAGTGTGCAGTAGCAGGTGCTGACGACGGTCGTTTCGCGCTATTACAGCGCTTCTACGCACTTTTGACCATGACCGTATTAGACTGTGTGGGGGAACACCCCTTTGACAAGGAGTAGTAAAATCCACTTGTTAATCTAACATTAGAGTTGTAGCAAGTCCATTTGCAGGACCCGATCCATTGGCCACATCAATAATCTGTGTCCGCTGACTGGGAGTCCAGAGAACCCCCTCTTATCTGACGGCATCCCGGCTCCTCTTATGATTAGCTGGCCTGACACGATGTCACATGTTGGTCACACTGCAACGATAACGTAGCACCAGGGGCCGGCTAATCAAGAGGAGCTGGGAGGTAGGAGTTGGGTCTTGGGGCTCAGTCAGTTGCCACAGGTCACTGACATGGCTGATGGACTGCGTCTTGCGAATGGATTCACACCAGCTTAAATTAATATATGTCCAGGGACAATGGCACCACTTAAAGTGCTAAGAAAAGATGATTCCCATTTGTTTCATGGGTAATGGAAGCATTTACTAGAACAAGCACTTTCCCATTCCCCCATGAAAGGATCTCCTGAGAGAGGGGATCTGCCCAAAAAGGACTGGAAACCTACTAAATAAAAGGGTGGTATCTGTACCCCCACATCAGTTGGGTTCCCTGTCCAAGGGGGACCTTAGGTGGGACATAAGAATGGTACTAGAAACAAAGAGAAGAGACTTATCCAGGTTTGGCTGGTTACTGGGGGAATGCTTTCCTGTAGCATCGGCGAGTCCTGGAAGCTGTACCGCCGGTCCAAGAGATTGGTGCAGGTGTGTGGACGCGTGTAGGCGGAGACCTCTTTTTCCAATGTCTGCCGGCCGCCTAGTCGTTCCAGACTGCATATGCTGGGCGTTCTTGATTGTTGTGCCCTGATGTCAAGCACGCCTGAGACTCAGGTCACCCTGGTGTGTGCGTGTGCAAGGTGCGCCGCTCGCTGACTAGTGGATTTCAAAGCTGAGCTCCCCGATGAAGATTGCGCCTGAATATATGTAAGCGGCCACAAAAAATAGGGTCTGCCCATGATTGGGCGCCCTGAGGTCGAGCATTCTGGAGAGGTCTGACCCAGAAATATGAAGAAACCCCTTCCAGGAGGGTCCGGAGGAGGTGGTGCTGGAGGAGTTGGTGTGGCTGGTCTCTCATTTCTACTGAGGTCTGACCGCCAGACAGCAGGTTTGCTCCGACTCGTATTCGGTTGGTAATATGGAGGATCAACCGCAACGACTGCGTCCGAGTGGACGCAGCATCCACAAATGACAGAAGCGGCAGTAAGATCAGCCAGAAGAACAGAGCAGGTTGTGAATCCACTGCCCCAGGGGAGAAAAATCATGTTATTTGATCCAGCCTCCTATTCCAGTACCTTAGACTGAACGTCAGAATGGTGAGAGATCTGCGTAAAAGTTCACAATGTTAAATGGGTATTTTTTTGTGTGTGCTTAATTACTAGGAAAGGCCTAAAGTGTAGCTCCAAACTCCAAAATAAGGAGTACGCGCTATGAAGGAATAAGTTACCTGGTTCACACCAGAAAAGTCTGTCCAGATTGAATACAGGAAACCATCTATGAAGAATCCCCCAACTTCACCATGGATTTAAAATCTTTAATCAGGGCAGATATTAAGGATTCCATTAAGACGCTTTTCAGAAGGAAAGTGATAGAAGGAAGAAAAGGTCCGGGCGACTTCTGACTGATTTCAGATGAAGCTATAAGATCCGAAGACAAAAGTGGATCAGATGATTCTTCGTCATCCTCTGATAGTGATGGGGTGGGTAGGCGTGTTCCCATAGAAGACATGGATAAGTTAGTTAAAGCAGTGAGAGCGCAACCATGGGTGTCTTAGATACTAAAACCCCCAGATCGATTTCAAGATATCATGTTCATCAGATTAGAGCAGAAGACACACGTTTCCCATTAATGAGAAGATTCAGATTCTCCTTAATAGGGAATGGGGAAAAAAACAGAAAAGTCCATTACCCTCATACTCTAAAAGAAGATACCCCTTTGATGAAGAGGAATCTGCCATATGGAATAAAATCCCTAAAATAGATGTAGCCAAATTGTCCAGAAAATGTACTCCCTTTGAGGATATGGGCTTACTAAAGGACCCCCTGGGTAGGAAGGTGATGGATATTTGAAGCTGAACTGTGAGTCTTCGGCGGGTGCAGTAAAGCCAGCGCAAATGCCATTTGTATGGCCAAAACTATGATCTTGTTGCAGCAACTAAGGGGTCAAATTTAAAGATAATGTCTCCAGAGAAAAGTGTCTGGCTAATCTCCCGTTGATGAGACTGGCGACCATGTCAGCAAGCCTCTCCAATGCTGCCCATAGAACACTATGGCTTTAAAAGCTGGCCGCGAGACGTTCAGTCCAAAACCAAGCTGTGTTCAATCCCATGCGATGCGGAATTTCTCTTTGGATAAACTCTGGATTATATCTTAGACAAGGCGGAGGATAAAATGAAAGTATTTCCTGCCATGTCTATCCCAGAATATAGGAGGTCCTTTCGGGGGAAGTGGAAGGGTAAAAGTGCGAATAATAAAGGTTTCATGTTTGGAAGCCCACACATCAGGGCCAAGAAAATCGTCCCAAGTGACGCGTTTTCCCCAGGTAGGAGTTTCCCTCTTCCTGCCTGCTTGAGAGAAAACTTCATCCAGTGCCTGATCCTTGGGTACTGGAACCTAGAAGCAGGCTTGAGACTGAAATTCAGGAGTGGTCCTCTGCAAACCTTCAGAGTACCATCGTTCAGAAGTTCTTGCGAGGAGCAGTTATCCCTGAAAGCGAAGGTTCTGAGCTTAGTGCAGAAGCAGGTCCTCACAGACGTGCTAGAGGAAGAACAAGGCAGGGGATTTTATTCCCTCTTTTTGATCAAGAAACCAGATGACACCTTCAGAACTATAGTGAATCTGAAGGGGTTAAACAAATTTCCCTTCAAGGTGGAGTCTATAAAATCTGCTATAAAGATGCTATTTCCAGCTTGCTACATGTGTGTGCTAGAACTTAAGGATGCTTATTACCATGTTCCAATCTATGCGAAAGATCAGGAATGTCTGAGTGGCCTTACCAGTTCAGAGCACTACTGTTCGGGCTGCCCATTGCTTCGTGGGTTTTTATGAAAATCATAGTGGAAGTGACTGCGCATCTTCGGGAACAAGATACACTAATAGTTCCATACTTTGACAATTTCCTGGTAGTGGGCAGGTCGAAAGAACACTGCAACTGTCTGCTTGTAAGAGTCAGGGCTGTCCTGGAAAAGTTAGGTTGTCTTCTAAACCTAAAAAAAGTCCTAAACTGGAGCCATTGAGAGTTCAATCTTTTTAGGTTTTATTTTGGCCTCTGTGAATCAGACCTGTTTCCTACCAGAAGAAAAGATAGGCAAGGTATTGGCCTTAGTAACAGCAGCTAGGGACTTTGTCTTCATGCACTCCAGTGGGCTCAATTACATTCCAGACAACTCCCATCAGGACTTGCTGGTAGGCAAGAAAAGGCCACTCAGTAGATGCTTTTCAGATTCCCTGGGACTTTGACCGGTCCTATGCTTTTCCTCCGTTAAAGATTATTCCAATAGTTCTGAGGAAGGTCAGGGAGGAACAGGCTAGAGTAATTCTAATAGCCCTGTTCTGGCTCGAGACCCTGGCTTTCATGGATAAGAATAATGTCCTTATCCGATCCATGGATCCTGCCAGAAATCCCAGATCTGCTCAGTCCGGGTCCAGTTTTCCATCGACAAAACAGGCCTTCATTTGACGGCCTGGGATTTGAAAGGGCGCTATTGACTCAGAGACTTTATCCTGAATTTATCTACTTTGCTGTAAAGCAGAAAACTAGTGACTACTGAAGAGGGATGTATGTATTTATTGCTAGAGTAGTGAAATACCAATTCATGCCATAAAATGTAAGTCAGCAAGGACAGGGTCTTCTCCCCTCTGTACCAGTTTGTCGTAAATTTGTTCACTGTAAACGATATCTATAACTGTACGTAACCCCTTTCTCATGTACAGCACCATGGAATTAATGGTGCTATATAAATAAAGAATATTAGGTTTGAAACTGGGCCTTTCTAGAGGAATTGCACTACCGTTCTAAAGTTTAGGGTCACTTAGAAATTTCCTTATTTTTGAAAGAAAAGCACAGTTTTTTCCAATGAAGCTAACATTAAATGAATCAGAAATATACTCTATACATTGTTAATGTGGTAAATGACTATTCTAGCTGCAAACGTCTGGTTTGTAATGCAATATCTTCTTAGGTGTATAGAGGCCCATTTCCAACAACCATCACTCCAGTGTTCTTATGGTACTTTGTGTTTGCTAACTGTGTAAGAAGGCTAATGGATGGTTAGAATACCCTTGACAACCCTTGTGCAAGTTGGTTAGCACAGCTGAAAACAGTTTGGCTGATTAGAGAAGCTATATATTGACTGTATGGTACGCAAAAAGTGTCCATCAAGCCAACCAACTTGTGGGAGAGGCTTCTGGAAGCATGGGGTGAAATTTCTCCAGATAACCTCAGCAAATTAACTGCTAGAATGCCAAAGGTCTGCAACGCTGTAATTGCTGCAAAGGGAGCATTCTGTAACGAAAGCAAACCTTGAAGGATAACATGATGTGAAATAAAATAAAAAATTTCAACCTTGTCAATATCTGGACTAGATTTTTAATTCATTTGGCAACTCATTTGATAAAAGTATGAGTTTTCATGGAAACCACAATTTTCTGGGTGATCCTAAACTTTTTTGAATATTTGAGTATATCTACGAGCACTCTTTAAAGTCCAGATTTTGGCCCTAGGGGCATTGTACAACTATAATTTAACTATAACTAGATTGGCGCTTTTGATGGGTCCAGACCAATCCCGAGTCCGATGATGCCTTTCTGGGATTTGAACTTAGTTCTAGTAGGTTTAACTGAACCCCCTTGTGAACCATTGGATAGATTGTCAGCCAAGGTTTTCAGCCATCAGTTAACCATCTGTTTCCACAGAATTTTGAAGATGGGGTTGTTTTTAAGACCAGACCGAAAGTGGTCGCAAAGTTTCATAGATGCCAGATTATTCATCCATCCTTTTTTATGATCTTAAAAAACTACACATGCTAGATGTTAGTCCAGCTCTAGTAGAATACTTAGCAGTGACAATTCAGTGGAGGAAAAGTTGGTCCATGTTTCCTTTTCAGGGATCTAGTAAAGGCCTCGGTCACAGGGGGTACCCTAGCTACACCGATTAGGGAAGCCATTAGGTTAGTCTAATCTAATGTGTGAGTTACAGAGAACTTTCTACAAAAGTGTCACAATTAGTAAGGGTAAAGCCCTTTTATCTAGCTAGAGCAGTTCACTCAATTGCCTGTTAAGGCTATGTTCACACTTTGCGTTTTTTGCTGCGGATCCGCAGCGTTTTTGACGCTGCGGATCCGCAGCAGTTTTCCATGCAGGGTACAGTACAATGTTACCCTATGGAAAACAAAAACCGCTGTGCCCACATTGCAGAAAATCCTGGAAAAAAACGCGCGGAATTGCTGCGGAAAAAAAGGAGCATGTCACTTCTTTCTGGGGATTCCGCTGCGGTTTTCAACATGCACCAATAGGAAAGTGCTGTTGAAAAACCGCAGAGGAATCCGCAGAAGAAACCACAGGAAAATCTGCAGTGAAAACCGCAGCGGTTTTGCACTGCGGTTTTTCCAAATCCGCAGTTGAAAAATCCGCAGCAAAAAAAGCAAAGTGTGAACAAGCCCTTAGAGTCGATGCAGAATTGTCTGTGACTGGCCACATGAGCGATGGTTCAGCGAAACGTTCATGCATTCTTCAAAAACAAGTGCAGCGGTAGAGCGGAGAGAGAATGCAACACTAAGGAGTAAGGCTGGGACAGAAGTATGGCCTGCTGGAATGGCGGGATATTGCCAGCAATAATGATCTGTACTACTGAACCCGGGATATTTAGGACTAGCTTTTGCATTTTATAGAAAGGCTGCAAGTTTATTTCTTTTTTTTTTTCGAGATTTATGAAACTGTGATTTTATGCAGTAAGCAGTTTAATGGCCGTCAGATAATTTCTAGGAATCTTATTGCACAATTTGTTCCTATCATCAATCCTTGTTAATGCCATTAAATGAGGGCTTTTATGGAAAGCAGCCAGTGTTATATATTTTTTTTTTTTTCCTGCTTTGCAGAGACAAAGGCTTCTGCTTGGAGTTTGTTGATGACGCTCATGCCCTGGGAATATTTTCTAGCCCTGAGGAAGGTGAGTTGTCATTTTGACGTGAATGCTGAGGAATGAGGGAGCCCAGCAGTGCCCAGAGGCGCATTACCTGGCACTCTTATGGATATTGTGTCACTCACAATGTTGGGGTTTTTCTGTTCTGCAAATTTTATCCATAGACGGGCCACTGCTTAGCGATAGGTGGTCAGTCGTGGATGTCAATAGCAGTGTGTATGATAAGCTGAAATTATATGGTGGGAGATGAAACTGCCTGTGAGAAGCCCACACTAAAGCCTCATTCAGATGTCCAATTTTTGCATACAAGTGCTATGTGTTTTTCACAGATGGAACTTATTTTTCCCTTTTTTTTTTTTTTTTTTTTTTTTTTTCCTTTCCTCTTAGATCAAGTGGTCAGACACAAGTCAGTGGGTCCGTGAAAAAAATCTTAGCACACTCTGACATCTCAGAGCGGTCCGATTTTCACGGACTGTCAGAATGCAGAATTTTTTTTTTATTTTTTTTTTGTTTCTCACTGAACGAAAATAATCTGATGTTCGTATCACACTCTGATCAAACTCTCATCAGAATAATCAGTCCGATTTCCCTCCTCCCCGCGTATGATAAAATCCAACATGTGAATGAGGCCTAAGGCTAGGTTCACATTGCGTTAGGGCAATCCGTTACTTAGCGGCACTAACGCAATGTACCGGATCTGTTAAACCCCCCCCCCCCTTAGACTTACATTATCCTAACACATGTCAAAATCGGCATGCGTCAGCGATGATGCGTTACTTTGTGATGCACCCTCAAATGCGTTTTCGGGTATGTTAGGTCTAACGCACAGCGAATGGATGCGTTTGCTGTGCATAGACCTCTATTGCTAACGTTAGCGCCATTGTAGCAAAAAAGCGATCATTTTTGTATAGGGGTGTCAGGAAAAGATGGCTGGCTGCTTGTTAACGTACATCTGGCCACCTTACAGTGCTGAACAGAGGCCACAATGGGTGAGATGAGGAAGGCTGCAGAAAGTGCGGTCTCTTTTCTAGATGAAGTCTTCAAAACCTGGTTCCTATATCTTCTACTGGTAACTGGTATGGATTCGCTGGGTGCAATCCACCCCACAAATCCATGGCGTTTCCTCGACATCTAGACGTAACCTAAAGGTGTGGATTCTTGTTGGGCAGAGTCTAAGCTGCCAGACAGTCTGCACCTACAGGCTCCTGAGATGTAAATCTGGTGCCGTGGGTAGAGCTTGACCTCAGTCTCGTAATATGGGCGCACTTCAGATCAAGTCTGTAATGGGTTTATTATGTACATTGTTCCCTAATTTGGGAAGTGTGTACCGTACATATGTTCTCCATTATAGGGAATGGGGTGAGGGCTAGGAGTATATACTCGGCCATGTTTCTTCTGTTGTCCGTTCTTGGTATTTATGGGAAACCCCAGTAACTGCCTGTCTGTATGACTGATATGTAGGAACAGATGGCACAGCAGTTAAGTTTTAATGTTTGTGGTGTTTTTTTCTTTAATAGTAGACTTAATAACCAGTTTCTATTCCTGCACTTGATGTGAAATAATAGGACAGAGAAAAGCTGGCCACCTGCGGGCTTATCCATATGCTGGTGTAAGCACCAGATCCACGATCCTGAGCTGGGGTCATACAGACGGATGTCCAAATTGTGGTCTTCGTGTTTGGGTGGTTACATTGCAATCCCATTAGATTCAGCTATCAAGTATGAAAAGTTTTCATCAATGTTGTAAATTACATCTAGTTGATTTCTTAAGTAAATCAAGGCCATGTGTATTCC
This sequence comes from Ranitomeya variabilis, assembly GCF_051348905.1. NCBI lineage: Eukaryota > Metazoa > Chordata > Amphibia > Anura > Dendrobatidae > Ranitomeya > Ranitomeya variabilis. Next base: position 85,905,636 of record NC_135236.1, read on the forward strand.
TGCACCCATACAGCGCCCAGCAGGATGCCCAGCTACCATAAAGGGCAGCCATTCTTGCACCATCTTGAATGGTTGTTTGGACTCGGATTGGTGTTGCATATTTTCAGAAGCATTTATGGCTTATATTGTTTAGGGTTTCTTCTAGACACCCCACTTATGTGTCAATGGAGTCCTCTTCTTTCTGGGAGAGTTAATTTTCATTCTCTTTCCCAGGAAGCGTTGTCTGAAAGACTTTTTTACAATAGAAGAGTTTTTGGTACCATAAATTGTTCAGCCATTAAACGCATATTCCAAGAATGAAAAGATATATCCCCAGTCTAGTCTGCCTGTGTCCACTGGAGAAAACCCATTGCGGCACTGTTATTTCCAGCAGTTCCATAGTCAATAGATGGAGTGGAGGTTGGACATATGCACCGCTGCTCCGTGCAGGATCGGGTCTGAATCCGGGCTCACTCACAAGTGAATAAATGGGACTAGTGCAATACGATAAAGTGGATTACACTCGGCTCTTAATCTATGGGGCAGTGCACATCTGTGAATATTTTCTCATGCAGATTCGGCACGTGAAAACAATCGCAGCATGCTGCGAGAATTGGTTCGCATTGGTCCATACAAGTCTATGGGTGCATGTGAACCATCACATTGTACTCGGATGTCACCTGAGTGCAGTGCGATTCCCGCGGACACCGGCAGCAGAGGAGATGGAGAAATTACGGTACTTTCTCCGTCTCCTCCACAGCTGTGCTGCCATTCTCTCCACTGAGAGGATCGGAGCACAGAGCAGAGATGGAACCGAGGGCTATTAGCATATTGCATACCATGTTATACGCTAATGTGACCCAGACCTTACCAGGGTTCCCTAGCGATCAGTAAGTAGTCCCCTAAGCTATGTTTATTCTTCAAATATCATTTTAGTAATATATCACGAAAATGGTAATTATGGCCTTGCTTAGGAGCTATTTTATCATATTTTTTTTTTTTTTTTTTGCTTTTTTAGTGTTAATCTTGCTCCTGCATGCAATTCTACATGTAACATTTGCCTTCTGTTCCAGCCTTTGCCGCCTCCTGCCAGAAGCACCCAGCTATGAAATTCCGCCCTCTGTCTCAAGGCAGCCGCCAGTCCAAGTACCGGGCTTATGAAAGAGTAGGTGAGGAAAAGAGTATATCCTAAAATGTTTCCACAACCTCTCGTCACTCACAAAAACTTTTGAAAAGTCGCAAAAATTTTTAACACCAAATTGAAGAATCAAGGCCTATATACTCAGGGGAGCAAAAACTGGCCACTTCCGACCTGGTAACAAGTCCCCTTTGCTTTATAATAGAGTATAAAGTTTACTTGTTGTTATGATTTGTTTTCTGGAATACCTGTATAATTATTTGGGGCCTGATTTTTGCTTCCTGGACTTGGTGTGTGATTGTATTACAAAGTGTGTAACCAGAAGAGACCGGAGTAATCCTCCTCCACCTTTAATCGGTACAGTAAGCTAATAATTCCCAGCATGGACACAGTTTGGGGCATCAGTGTTATAGTCGCATATGTTACTACTTAGGTTTTGGCCGTTTGCCGCTTTTCTTATCTACGATGAATGCATGAAAACGTTACCGTGAACAGCACCACATGTCAATGTTCTGCAGATGCCTGAAATAGTACCTCCTCTGCGAGTGATGTGGCGCTTCAAGATTTTATGCCTTTTGGGAAATGCTCATGGTACTTCGCATGTCAAAAAACATCTACTTTTACTGAAGTTTAGTATGTGGATGACAGCTGAAACGTTTCCTTAGGGAGCAGTCAGATGGACGAGGATCACAACGCAAAGCTCGGACTTTGCCGTAGGTTCTCCAATCCCAACCATGACCATGTATTTCTATGCAGCGGTCACGAGCTGTCGGCCAGTCCTAACATTGCCATGTAATCCCTGCCTGAGTTATATTTCTGAATAACTTTTTTTTTTTTTTAATACGGCTCTTCCTATTGAATTTTTTTTTTTCTGGCTGGGCTTCATGACTTGGTTTCTTCAGACAACTTTTGCTTAGAGAAGCCTGTATAGGTTTGGGCTATTGCCCATCATCGTGAATCCCCATCTTCCTGAGGAGAACCATGTAGTTATCAGTACAGTTGAGCGAATTTTTCAAAGTTCAGTTCCGATTACGATCGGTGGCGAATATTTTTGCAATATTCGCCGAACTACATTAGAGTCTATGGGAGTAGAAATGACCGAATATGTTCCGAATCGATCATCAAACATGAATTAGGCGCGAATAGTGTAGCAATATGCCACGAATATGGCAAATTCATATTCAGCGACCATCGCTCCCTGAAATCCCGTGAAGAATGGGTTAAGTAAAGTGCAATAAGAATTAGTGATGATGTGTTGGATGTAGTAATTAATTCCTTCCTGCCCAGACTACTTCTGGCCGGCATGCACAGCTCCTAAATGCTTCTGACTAAATGATTCAGTATGTGCTCCGCTCTTGTTGTAGGTGAGCTCTGTCCCAGGCAGATTCCCATTCATTCTGTGGATAAATTAACAAGTCATGGCCAATCCATTCACTTTTTTTTTCTTTTTAACATCTTAGAAAAGCTGGGTGAAAACTCCTCTCTAGATCTGATAAGAGGACTGGGACGTGGTGGCACTGGTGGAAATGCCCTTGAAGTCACACTGATTCCACATCTTTCAGATGCTGAATCACTGGAAGTTTTTATAGTAACGTCATCACACGCATGAATTAAATCCGTGTCTGATACATGACTTTCTGCTGTCTGCCTATTGCCTTTTTCAGAAAATCCCATACTAATTGCATTAAATTAAAAAAAAAAATTGCTATATGTTTAGTCTCCTTAAACAGAGCTGAGGATCGCCAAGATTCTTCTCTAAAAGATCAACAAACTCTTATATGTAAGAATGAAGCTCCTGGTGGAGAAGACGAAAAAGTCGTCCTGCTCCGCATTATCTTTGCTGGGGAAACTCTTATGGGTCAGCCCTCAGCTGCAAACTGTGTGTATTTTACGCAGTGGTTTTCCTGCCAACACATCAGTATTTGCAGCAGATCTTTCTGCTATGAATCCTGAACATGTGCACGCACCCTACAAGTGGATCTGTCGCCAGACTTCACAATGCAAACTGTATGCATTAGTAAATGGTTTACAGCTGATGAGGTTGGTGCACTTACTTTCTTTGATTCTCATCTCTGTGGCTTAATCCTTTTATGAAAGTTTACAAACGGTCTACCTACCCAGCCTAAATTACAGTTCCTCAGTGTCCCTCCTCCCTGCTGAGATCTTCCACTGCTCAGTACAAGCCAGTTAGGCGAAGGCTTAATACATTGGACTCTCGCTCAATAGCTGGACTCCTAAGATGCCAATCCAAAAGGGGTTGTCTCATCTTGTCTCCCGGAGCGCACCGTACCTGCGGAAGCTTCAGAGCAGCGCTTACAAGCTGTATTAGGCAAGAAGCGCAGCGCTTACAAGTTCTTTATAAGACTGGACACCACTGTGGTCGGTAACCTAGGCAACATGCAGTAAACAATTTTATAAATTAACAATAATAAGAAAGGTGCTTGTTTTTACAAGAACTTTGCAATTTTATCAGTTTTTGACAAGACAACCTCTTTACTGTCAGCCAATCTGACATGGATTTTCAAAGTAAGTGCCTCTGCCTCATCAGGTCTACGATTTATTTTATGAAGTATGTGGCTTGTGTTTTGAATTCTGGTGACTGGTCTACATTTATGGAAATGTCTTATTACAGAGTGCCTCCTCTTATGTGTATCCATGGTGTTCCTCTCTTGCAGCGTTCATGCAGCCTCGTAAGGAAAGACCAAGAACTGACACAACTGTGGCAAGAAGAATGGTGTACCAAGCGCTGGCAATGCCAAAAATGTCGGCAGAATTTGTGCTAGAGGAAGGCCAAACCTAGCCGGCTGAGGACCTGCATGTGCTAGCCACATGTGCACTGCTGGCTCATCTAGGTCGCCTTGTGGTGGGTGATTTCTGCAGAGAGGGGCGTCTCTTCTCCAGCTGCACAGAGAATGTTGTGGGTGTTTTTGGGGTTTTTTTTTTTTTTTTTGGTATTTGGGTGAGGTTAGTTCCAGAGAACAGATTTTGGGGTTCTTACTTTTTAAGGTGCTAATATTATTTTGCTTCGACCTCAGTTTTTTTTCTACTTGGGACAGAATACCTCCCAGAATGGCATGGATGCTCTAGGGGGTCTAGCCACTAAATTGCCCCACTGCTTTTTGATACCTAGGGGGCAACATGTTTGTTTGTTTTTGTTCTAGCCCAACCAGATGTTTAAAGACAAGTTGTTGTTTGTTTTTGATTAAGCAGATGAGTCCATTATCCCATAAATCTGTGTCAGAAGCCGGCAGCCGGGGGGGGGGGGGGGGGGGGGGGTGGGGGTGTTGGGGGGGGGGTCTAGTCTTCCATTCCAGATGCCTTAAAGCAGCAATACCTCAATGTTCACTTGTTTTAAATGTTTAATAAAACCAGTTGCAATGCAAAACCATGTCGCGGCCATATTGTCTGGTAACCTACAGCGTGTGACGGTAATAACTCCTCCTGGTTATCGGGTTTTGTTGTTGTTTTATAAATGTCCATCCTCGTCTGTTGGAAATAATACACATATTCACAACCAAGTTTATTTCCCCCTTCATCAGTGCCGGGGAAAGCAACATGGCATCCTGATTCCTGCTATAGCGACTCAGTGATTGAAGCATGCTGATGGGTTATTAAGTGATGAAAAGCAAGAGTAAATAATAAGTTATTATTTATTCCTAGACATACACAGAAAGGATAGTATATATTTGAGTGGACACTGTGCTCTTTTTTTAAATGATGGCAGCTGGTAGTGTTGAGAGGGAGAAGGTTGGTCATTTTCTGGCCCATGTGAGTACAGTACAGACACTGACGTCTAGCTCTACAGGTCACTGCTACAACATAGGCACAGGTCTGGCAATGAAGGACTTGTAACCATGATCTGGAAATCGGCAAAGTGCTGGGAGACCCATTGGTAGAGTTTATAGCACCGTAAGTACCAAGTGGGAGCCCATGAAGTGTGGATGTAATGGTCCCAGTAAGGAGAGCGAGAGAGATCCTGATGGTCCATGTTTCACGCCGTCATGGCTGCTGACTAGTACCACACTGCAGTGCAGAGACTTTGCTGGCCTTGCAGCAAAGAAGATAAATCCAGCAGACGGTAAATCTGCTGCTACAGTACTTGTCTGTCACATTCTCAGGCCCTAGATCAAGTGGAATTTCCTGTAATGTCTTTCTGGAAGAATTGTGGTAGTCCTGCACCCAGCGTACTGGCCTGGAGATCCTATGACTATGTGACATGTATACATCGTATATCTGTATAGTGACACACAGGGGATCGGAGTGACGTCAGGAAAAGTTGGTTCACACCGGTGATCGATCTGGGTTACCTCTGTTTGTACCAGGGAATGTAAAATTAGCCAAAATTTGCCACGTGCCTCACACTTTGCAGGTGCCACAAGCTGCAGACCTCCCACCCCCCCAAAAGGCCCATCTGGAAGGCATGAGCATGTATTCCTCTTCTCTCCTGGATGTAGAAGACATGACTGCATCTGTGTCATTCCTACCGGGCCGACAGCTGATTGTTTATGAGCCCACTAAATTGGTCAAACTTCTCTTCTGTCTCTGTGCTGTAAGAGCCACCTGAAAGAAAAGACAGACCGGTCCGTAAATGTGTCCATGTAATGTATGGAGGCACACCAGGGCATGGCTGCCAGCCGGCGACCGATACGGGCACCTACCTATATGACAGTTGTACATCCAGACACGCTGGCCATCATATCTACATCGACACTTCATCACGTTGTTGGTGTAGTCGGATTCTGCAACTTCCTGATTCGGATTAATTATTACCTGCAATAAAAATAGGCAACATTCAGGTCTTTGTAAATGGCACATGACCGCTGTAGAGCACTATATGGCGCTGCGTTCCCAATCTGATTGACTTGGAATTTTATTTAGGCAGATGATTGGAGGATGAAGGTTTTCTTTTTCGTTTATTCCCCCCCCCACCCCACCCCCATGAGTTTTTGTTGAAAAAATAATTTCCCCCACCCATTATGTGTGAAATCTGCAACAAAGATGCTGAAAGAATTGACATGCTCAAGTCAAAAATAAGTATCGTATGCAGGAGCCTTCAGCCTCCACTTTGCTGGTAACCCGAAACCCTTCAGATATTGTGATCAAAGAAAAAAAAAATGCAATAAATCTGCAGTGTGTGCACAAGCCCAAGGGCGAGCCTTTAGCATAAACCCTCCTTTAGTCCAACATTTCTGTGCAGGTCTGGTACAGTCAATTACAAAGCCTTATAGTGAAGGGAAACTGATGAGACCTTTTGCTTTTACTGGGACAATTTCCACTTTTAGGCTAAGTTTAGACAAATGCTGAACTTTGCGGACAAGTCGCATACACAAATTGCGGCCATGACTGGCTGTGTGCGCTCATCTGAATGGCGGACAGATATAGGAGCTTCCTACTTGGTACGTGCACCAGTCTGGTCCATGAGTCAGGTCACATTAGCAGTTTAGCATGCTTCAGTTTTGTTTTCCTGCATGGACATAAGGTTCATATGCAATTTTCCACATGTACAGGGGCATCCCCTTGTCCACGGGAGGTCTAGTGTGTACTTGGGCCAAAAATAAAATGTTTGAATGTACCCTTTTATTTGGGCCATGGAAAGGAACTTGCTGTCATTCATGATCTGTATATGGATTGTACTGCCCAGAAAGACGACAACAGGCCTCTTGACACCACGGCTTCTGTTAATGTTGATGATTATGGCTTATCGTTCTATATTTCTGCCATCAGATGTAATCCAATCCCTTAGATGGTGGTTAAATCCAAAGAATATCTCAGACGGGGTTCCTTGGGTGGTGGTTCCCTCAAACATAGTAACCACAGATGCTAGTCCATTTGGCTGGGGCGCACACTTTACGGACGAAGTAGTCCAAGGTCGGTGGTCTAGAGTAGAGGCTAATGTCTCTTCTAATGTGAAGGAGTTGAAGGCGATATATCATGCCATGTTTAACTTTCTTCCGCAGCTACAAGGCTGTCCTACAAGGATAGTCAGACAACACAACCTCAGTAGCTTACATAAACCATCAAGGAGGTACGCGGTCAAACACCCTCATGGCCATAACAGCAGATATTATGATTGTAGCTGAGAAACATCTCTTATCTCTGTCAGCAGTACATGTCAGGGGCATAGACAACACACGAGCAGATTTTCTCAGCCGCCACACCCTGCATCAGTGGGAGTGGGCACTCAACAGACGGATCTTCAGGATGATAACTGCCAGATGGAGAGTGCCTCAAATAGACTTATTTGCAACAAGACAAAACCGGCAACTCAAAACATTTGCATCGTTGTACAGGCAGGACAATCCAGACATATTCGATGCCCTGCAGATACCATGGGCATTCCATCTGGCCTAGTCTTTCCTCCGTGGAATCTTCTTCCAATAGTATTCAGGAAGATAAGAGAGGAAGGGGCAAGGGTACTTTTAATAGCTCCGTTTTGGCCCAAGAGGCCATGGTTTTCGTGGCTAAAAGCAATGTCAGTGTCCGACACTTGCATTCTTCCAGAAACCAGAGATCTCACTCAAGGCCCCTTTTTCCACCCTCAAGTCAAAGGCCTGAACCTGACGGCATGGAATTTGAGAGGCAATTATTAAAACTTAGAGGTTTCTCTGAAGGGTTAATTAATACCCTCTTAAAAAGTAGGAAGCCATCCACAACAAAGATCTACACTAAAGTGTGGAAGAAACTTTTACAGTTTCATACTTCAGATATAGCTACTGAAGTTCCTATATATCCCATATTAGAGTTCCTACAAAAAGGACATGAATTGGGCCTCTCGGTAAACACCTTAAAAGTTCAAATTTCAGCTATAGGGGCCCTTTATAATCATGATGTTGCAGGTAATAGATGGGTATCTCATTTATATCTGCTTGCCAGCGTTCAGACCCTGTCCATGTACCTCAGGTCCCTCCATGGGATTTAAATTTAGTTTTGGATGCGTTAACAGAGAGCCCGTTTTGAGCCTCTACCTTTAGCCTCAATAAAACTTGTCACTTTAAAAACTATATTATTAGTGGCTTTAGTTTCCGCTAGGAGAGTGAGTGATCTTCAAACCTTATCAATTGATCCTCTTTTTTTGACAATATTTCCTGACAGGATAGTCTTAAAAATAGACCCAAAGTGGATACTAAATTTCATAGGTCACAAGAAATCTTCCTGCCTAAATTTCATGAAAGTCCTTTGACAACAGAGGAAGATAGACTTCATACCCTGGATGTAAAGAGAGCTGTTCTGGCCTACTTGGATAGGACTAAGGCCTGGAGGCAGAGCAGGGCTCTTTGTGTAATTTCAGGGAAATAAGAAGGGGACCAAGGTCACGAAAAATACGTTGTCTCTCTGGATTAGAGATGACATAATGTTTGCCTATAAAGCCAGAGGAAGAGATCCACCAGATAATGTGGGAGCACACTCCGCAAGGGCCATATCTGCTTCCTGGGCCGAAAGGGCGGACGTTCCAATAGATCTCATATGTAAGGCCGCAACCTGGTCATTGCCTTCTACCTTTTTATAGGCACTATAGACTAGACCTGTCATCTTCATCTGATTTAGCTTTTGGAGTATCAGTTCTTCACACGGTGGTCCCACCCAGGTGATTGTCTCTAAATCTCTCAGTGGGTGCTGTTGTGGCAAAGAGAAAAAAATGGATTACTTACCAGTAATGCTCTTTTATAGAGCCCACGACCGCACCCACTCACATCCCTTCCTTATTATAGTGGCACGTGGTAGTTCCGTGGTGGAAGGTCAATTATATATGGTAAACTGTACGTGAATGTAAGATTGTAGATATGTATATAATTTTATGGAGCATATTAACTAAAACCTGGTGGAGGTTCCTCCTTTTTCTCTGTAATACAACTGACGAGCAAGGAGGGGGCCGCCCCTTTTATCTCTCTGTAGGTTTCCTGTTCCTAGGGGCGGATCCACTCTCTGTGGGTGCTGTTGTGGGCTCTATAAAAGAGCATTACCGGTAAGTAATCCGGTTTTTCCCGTCTTTCCCATCTGGCCCAGACCGACATGACAACTTCTTCCAGCCACAACGGCTGCAGAGAATACAACAAAGACACGTTTCACTTTTCACATTCCAGCCCCATCACCATCTATTCCCAACCTGCACAAAACAAACTCCTCATCCTGCTGATACCCCAATACTGAGACGCTGCTGCCGTATGTGTCCCTATTACTGCACCTATTGTGTGGTTCTCTGTGCCTTCTAAATTCTAAAGTAACCCTCTATAATATAGTAATGCCGGGTGCAAGTACCCTAGAAAACAGTGCCGATATTTTGCCCCTTAGAAAGTAATATTGCCCTGTGTACCCCTTTAATAGTCACAGTAACCTGAGTTCCCCTATAACAATAAGTGCCTACTTTACATTTAATAATGTCCCGAGTCTCCCCCCTGTACAGCTCCTCTATACACAGTATAATGCTCTCTTATACACAGTATAATGCCTCCTCACTGTATAGTACCACCCACACATTATACTGACCCCTTGGTAGCCTGCAAATTGTTTGATGGCTCCAACACTGTATGATGGCCCCTTTACTGTAATCCCCACACTGTATGATGCCCCGCTAGATAGCCTCCATATAGTATAATGCACCAGATCGTCGTCAATATAGTATAATGCACCAGATAGTCCTCAGTATAGTATAATGCACTCCCCATAGGCCTACTCTATATTGTATAATGCACCCCCCCCATAGGCAGACTCTATACTGTCTAATGCATCCCCCATAGGCAGACTATAGCACAAGGCAAAACCCATAGGCAGACTGTAGTATAAAGCAGCACCCCCATAGGCAGATCCTGTACTATAAGGCAGCACCCCCATAGGCAGACCCTGTAGTATAAGGCAGCAACCCTATAGGCAGACCCTGTAGTATTAGGCAACTCCCCATAAAAAATAATAGTCACCTCTCTTCTTCCTGGTTCCTGCGCTGCTCTGAGCACCCGCTCATCTCCTGACGGCAGACGCCGGGAAGTGACATCATTGCGCCCGCTGTCAGCGTCGCTGACGTCAAAGCGCAGTGCTCCTTCCCTCATCATTGCAGTCAGCTAAATGCCGCTACAGCTGACCTTGCGATGACAGGCCGGGGGCCCACTGCTGGCACTGGGCCCCCCCCCACCTGCTCAGGGGCCCCAAAGTGGCCGGGCGGCAGAGCAGGGAGATCGATTCTCCCTGCTCTGCCGCCTAATGTAACTATCGGCGCGCTGCGCACCCGCACCCTCTGTCCCCCCGGTAGCTACGCTACTGGCTGTAAGCCATAATCATCAACATTAACAGAAATAAACACTTCAAATAGATCACTCTGTAATGACTCTATATAATATAAAAGTTTATTGGCTGAAGAGCTCACAGTCTATTGAACGTCCCTCTCAGCTGATTCTTAATAAATTACTAAATCATGAAAAGAAGAAAAAAACTGTAAGGAAAGTTCCAAGACATCTTCAACATGAGTAATACTTTTCCTGACTACAGTATGACATCCAGCTGCGTCTCTTGGTCACTTTCCAAGATTCTATTTTTTTTCCTTGTTGGTGAAGTAGCTAAATTCCAACTGATAAACACTCTTCTCCTCGTCACATTTTCTGTCCACGTTTCAAGGATGAAATGCAGGAAGTAGTTATAAGATATTGCTGAATCGGGATTCGGGAACATATGGGTGACGGCGGCATTACAGGGTGGGATATGTTAGCACGCTGTTGTGGTATTATCGTGTAATGATTGTGTTACATTGTAATGCTGAGTTGGCACCAGTTGTATTAAAACATTTGCACTGCCCCGGTGCAGCATCCAGTCCCTTCCTCTGTGGTAAGCAGATCAGGGTTGTTTTCACTTCTGCAGTCCATCTCTTGAGCGCCTTTTGTGCCCCATGGCGTCGCGAGAGACCTAGTCAGTAGGGCTCGCCAAATGTCCTGACGTAAGCCGAGGCTGCTGGGCACAGAAGGGACGGCTGCCTTGGTCTGGACACCCGACAGACTGACGGACAAGGACAGTGCGAATTTGACAATGTTAATGCTGAGTGTAGATTTACATGCCTGGCTGAGACATACAAGTGAACCATCTATCCTAAAAGTTTCTATGGGTAGGCTTTGGGATGTTGCCAATCAAAAATCAGTGACTAGGAGCACCCATTGGCCTCCCAGGCCCAGAATGAGCAGAGGATTACATCGCTTCACGTTATGCTAAAGGCACCGATTCATCATTTTTGTCTAGTTTTTTTTTAATATAATTTGATCTTAGTAGCTTTAGTATATGCGCCTCATTCTAAGATATTCTAAGATTTATGATAAGACTTAGAAATGGTGCAAATCTTTTTAATTTTGCTTATTCAAATACACAAATAGCAACTTTAATCAAATTTTGCATTCTTACTCTAGTCCCTGCCTGGACTGAAGTTTCTGGCACAACTTTGGTATATTTTTAAGACAACTTAGACTTTTAAAAACAAAAATGAGCTTTTTTTAAAAAAAAAAATTTTTGCTCCACATTTATGAACCATTTTGCACAATTTGGTACAAAAAACATCATTGAATGGCACAAGGCAAAAAAAGTGACTTCAATAAATTGCAAATGATGAATTGAGTCTCAATGATAGATTGGAGCCTGTATCAATTCCCTCAAAACTATAAATCAGTCTGCTCCTCTCCACCTGCTTTATACGTTTTCCCTTTGGGCTGCATTTTCCCTTTGCGCTAATGTCAATGCCAACAAAAATGATACATCCATATGGGACTACAAATGGAGAGTATTAGTTTCTAAAATATGACGCCTTGAAGGAGTTGTAGTGTGGAACTTACCTGGAAGAAGTAGTCTCCAGGAGCCACGTCTGTGATATCTATCCACTGACAGTCAATGTCATGTCTGTAGACGTCCCAGCAGCCAACGCTGATGCCTTGTTCTCCAAAATTAGCGCACACATATTGCTTTTGCGTATCTGAAAAGACAAGGGAGGGAAGAGATGAGCTTGAGTGACAAGAGAGAGTGGAGATGTGATCTCTGGGAGACACAAAGACCTAGCTGAGGTCTGCTCCACACAGAAGAAGAGAAGAATCCTAGCCAGAAGACTTTTTTTCCAAGGGGTATGTTGACATTGGGGCCCCAACTCCTCAAGATCAGCGTTTTTCACACTGGTCTTGATGAGAGACGTGGTAGTGTGCAAGGTGCCACAGTCTTTTTTGCCCAAACTCTCCAAATTTTCCACAAAAACGTGGTGTTTCTCTCCAAAAACACAGGATGTGTGCACACCATGTCTTTTTGTTGAGTTTTTGGAGCATAAACTGAGCTGAACCTCGACATCTGATTTTCTACTCCAAAAACTCAGCGAAAAGACTGTGTGCCTATATCCTAACATAAGTTTTTCTTCTTTTCTTTGCTTAGAACGGTTTGTTGGAAAAAAAAAAAAGGTCCTTTTAGAAATTGGCCACATAAATGAAGTGTGTACCTGCTTCACATTCTGAGTCCTCCAGACAGAAGCTGGCCTTGTGTCCCTCAGCAATCTTGGTCCCATTCAAGCTCAGTAGGTCGTAGTGAGTGAAAACTTCCATGCTGTGATAATGGCTGCAAGAAGAAAATCATAAAGTCATGAATCTATCATTGTTATTATATTATGCTAGAGCAGGTAATTATTATGTAGACCAGAGAAATTCAGGTTAAAAAATATATATATATTAGCTCTGTGATCTGGAGGTCTGGAGGGGGAAATTGTGGAATACAAGTGAGAATATCTGCAGTGTTCCAAAAACGTATCTGTATCTGTCCGCTTTCTGTGGACAAGATGAAAGCACAAGTTGCAAAAGAAATAAAAAAAATATATATATATATATATATATATATATATATATATATATATATATATATATATATATATAATAAAAAAAACCTTGGACCTGTTGTGATGAAAAAAGAAAAGCAAAATGCTGACACTAATTTACATTTTACCTCCATCTTTCCTGCTCCTATAAGACATCTAAGAGCCTCTCTGTAATAAACACATCAGGACCTCATAAAATGCAAGAAAGGGACCATATGGCCTAACATGTTACATATGGAAAAACTGAAAAGAAGCCGCCATTGCACTAATGAAAGCTGCACTGGGAGATCAGCACATGTTTATAGAGGATAGAGATTTTGGGGTGTTGGGCAGATGAGAAGCCTTTGGTGACGTCTTAGGATGTTCAGGAGTATCGGCGGAGATTTCTGTATTTGTGATAAGTGCAGTTTACTATTTTGCTTTTCTTTGTATAATATCTGAAGTAGCCTATATCCAGCTCTTGTGTAACTTGCTATTACTCACTTACCTTCAGTTTAGCTATTCCTAGATGTCAAAGTCCAATTGTGACCCAAGTCTTAACGAGATATATCGGGGTCTTCACTTCCCTTAATAAGCATCTTACAGATACATTCCTACCACAATATTATTAGGAAAAGGGGGGAAACGTAAAACACCATGTGCATGCTGCCAGAACGCCGTGTCTACTGCCTCACCAATGGAGTCTCTTCTCAACTACTGTTGGTGACTGCTAATGATCGGAACAACCCGTGACCACACAGGGTCATGCGGAGGAGAAAGAACATGAATGTACGAGACCTCAGGTGGAAAAGAGGGACTGCTGAGGATTAAACCTCGTAGCCAAACAAGCTCATCTATTGGTTACATGTAGAGCTCTGAAAATAAATCAAAGACCCTAAGAAAATAGGAATATTGTGCATCTGTGTTTTGTGCTGGGATGAACCTGTATCCAATAGCTAGGAATGGTTGGTGGAGGAGGGATAACTATTTTTGTAACTGGCACGTCCCATCCTTAGCTACGATTGTATAAAACCTCTGCTGTGACTGATCTGAAAAAAACCCACACTAGGTATACATTAGAACTTTCTTAAAGGGAATCGGTCAGCATGTTTTTACATACAGAAGTAGTGGTGCGGCTGTATAGGCACTTGTTCCCCAATAAAAATTATGCCTTTTTTTTTTTTTTTTTATAAGATCTGATATGCCAGTCATGAGAAATCTAGCCTGAAAATTCCTTTACAAATTAGGCAGGAAGTTCTCTGGGGGCGTGTCATTACGTTTGGAAGAAGCCTTCTAATTGTACTGACACGCCCCCAGCCTGATTTGCATATAACTTGTACATTAGATTTCTCATGACTGGCACACCAGTTCTCTACAAAAAAGGTCTCACTTTTATTGGCGGACAAGCACCTAACCAGCCAAATCACTATTTTCACATGTTAAAATGTCCTGAGAGGTTCCCTTTAATATGTACAGCAGTGATAGCAAAAGATTGGGAGCAGTATGAGGAGCTTATACAGATACTTATCACGTACATAATGTGTAAGAGGCCGCCCGAGGGCAGGGAATATACAGAGAATGGGGGGTAAAGTATGCTGAATGCTTGATATGATCACTAGAGATAAAATGGAGCTTGGCTGTGATATGAGAAATGTTAATCTTATATTGATTTTTTCTTGTAAACCGTGGTGACCATTATGGAGATACATTAGGACTGGCCATAGTAGCTCTTTTTGAGTTTTTCTATTGAGGATCCTACTCTGCCGCTTTGACTCATGTAAAACAGCCTAAGTCAGTCAGTATCCGTGTTCTTCATGGAAACAACATGTACCCATTATAGTCTATGGGTCTGTTCACATGTTTTTTTTTTTTCACGGACCAGTTGTCCATGCAAAACACTTAATGATGTGGCCATTTTTTTCCAGTATCATGAATGAAAAGTGCCAGTACAAGTTCGTGAAAAACACGTACAGCACAAGCATCATTGTACAACCCGAGTGCTTTCTTATCATTGCAAAGTATGGCAGAAGCTTTGTCATTTAATTACTTATTTATACATTACTTGAAAAATGCTGACTTGTGAATGAGGCCTTAGCATGTCATATATTTTGGCCTACAAATTGGAATCTGCAGGGATCTTTTTAATGGTCTCGGTTCAGTTGGTAAAGGAATCCATGAACATCAGATCAAAGTTGGCCAATTTCGACCAAAACGATCGATTAGTCATTTCGAAAGACTTTCTCCCAACAAACGTAGGGCATATTGGATGTTTTTGGCAAATGATTAGCACTGGCTGCATCTTGAGCTAAAAAAAAGTCTGTGATGTATTTCGTACCATCGATGAACGGATCGTTCATTGGCTCATTTTCATTTTGCAGCTGCCACCAAAACTCCTCCCTTTTAAATCCTGACGTCAGATCATGAAAACAATCTCGTCCTTGGCTCAGTCATGTGTTTTTTTTGTTTTTTTTTGTTGGTACCCTTGTACTACTTTTATAAAAAAAAAAAAAAAATTGTTATTCCGTCGTGATATATTTGATTCTTTTCGTGCAGCAGACTTGATTACTTCCAGGAACGTGATCACCTAGATGATATCTTCTTGTCTGGCAGCTATTTAATGTACTGCTCTCTCTATTATGGGGTCAATCAAGGTAAGGAGAGTTTATTTTATGCCCCCCAGCACTGACACCTGCATTTTTCAACCCCTTTAGCACAGCATGTTCTGTACGATCTCCTGCCTGCCCTCGAAATAATCTCTGACTATTGATCTCGTGCCTTTACGGCCCAGAGCCACAACACACAGATTCCTCCTTCCCACCTCATTCCACCTGGGCCATGGCTGTACCTTCCACTAAACCATAGTTATGTCGCCACCCCACCCGGTGCCAGGAACACAAGCTGCTCTTTCTTCGGATGCCGTATTCCTCGCCTTTGGCTCTTTTTGGCATTTATAATTTAGGGGTGGGATGTACTGAGGCGCAGCCCGACCTGAGTGCACCTTAGTACTATATTTAAGACTTTGGCTTTCATCTGTTTGGAAATTCTCCATTTAGAGCCACTAATCTAATTCCGATCAATAGTAAATAACAGCAAGAAAAAGCACCAGGTTCATGAGAGTGGAAAAGGGAAAGGGAAAAGTTCCAGGTCGAAATATGTTTATTTTAAGAGGGAAATAAGGTTTATTTTTGTAATAGGTCAGCTCAGCGGTCTGAGTGTTTACTGGAACATTTCTGGACTTAGAACCTAAGAAGAAAGTAAAAATGACTGAATGGGAAGTAGGAAGGTCACATTGGAAATTCCATCCATGACTGGCATGGTCGTATTTCTACATTGGTTTTGAAGGAAAATAAAAAGTTAAATACTTTGATCAAGAAAGTCACCATTTAAAGTGGTATTCCCATCTTCTATATTTATGTCAAAGCCACTACAGATGAGCAAAAGATTTTTAGGAAGTAGCTGTCAAACCAGATCTCTACGAACCGCCACTTACCTGTCTGCATCCCTGGCTCCTCTTCTGTTTAATAGGCCTGGCCTGATGTAATCGTTGGTGATCGATGCACAAATTTCATCACGCTGGGCCTACTAATCCGAAGAGGCACCAGATAAGGCTGGCAGGTAGGAGAAGATTCGCAGGGCTCTAGTCCAGCGGCCATGGACAACCAACATGTTGTTGGACCAGAATCCTGCAAATCTTTTTTCCTCATGTTAATTATCCACAGAATATGGCGTAATGTATAGTGCATCAAAGGTAAACCCACCTATCTTGATATTGGGGCCCTACCACATCTGTGTAAGTGGAGAGGTTGTCCGAATTCCTATAAAAATGAATAGGAATTCCGACCATCTCTCCACTGACAATGGCATATTTCGAGCCCCTGTTGTTGAGCTAGATGCCTTTCCCATTGGTGGGATATGCATCAACTACACATTTATACAAGATGGGAAAACCCATATTGTCCTCCTCAGTCACTTACCGGTGGCATTCGTGCCATACCCATGCATGGCGGCCAGTCTTGGGTCTGAAATCTGCTTGTCCATTGTTATGTATCTGAGAGCTAAATCGTAAGAGGCGGCGGTATCCTGTGGTGTAGCTGGTGCGGTCGGCTGTGGAGGAGAGGCAACGCTCTTCATGTGCACATTGAAGCATGAACATGGGTCTGTCCTCCAGGTATGTTGTCTGCTCAACTAGTGGGGCATTTAAGACCAGATCTGAGGCAGCTGCGGGAAGGAATAGTAGTGTCAGATTGGTGACCTCCAGCTACATCATGTGTGTACAGTTACTGAATACCTACTTTCGGCACAAGACACTCCAGCTGCAAAACGTCCTCCACCTTTGGGACAGTTGATGTTGGGTCCGTCGTGTCTGCAATGTGCCAGAGACATCTCTGTGCCTGAACATTTTACTCCGCTCATGATGACGTCATCTGCAGTGACATCTCCCTGCCAGTACCATGTTTCCTGGAGAGATATGCATCTTGTCAGATTGGATCTAAGAAGGTTTTTCCTTTGTTACTGAAGAACCCACCACCTACTAGTGCAACCTCTGTCTTCACCGGCTTCAGTAGTAAACTAGTAATATTGGTTAGGAAACCACTAAAATATTAGGGTTCTTATATTAAACCACCATATTACTTGCTATATCTAGAGAAAAGATGGACCTCTGAAAAGGACTTGATGGATGACTGCGACATTTCTGGGTCACCAGAATGGGATTCTGGCACTAAGTCGCCAGAGACTGGGCACCAGCATTGCTTGTTTACCCACTGTAAGTAGGCAAGGCATGGAAAATGGAAAGTAAAATATTAGTTGGCACAAAAAGTAGCCTGGAAATTCATCAGGAACCATGAATATCCTTGAGGCATGAAGCCAACATGAGGGTGACAGTGCATGAAAAGTCAATTACATAATTAGCTGTAATAATTACAAGTCAAACCAGTTACATAAGTGATGGCGTACCATTACCCAAAATAGACTAGAAGAAAAACAGCAGTGGCATCAGTAAACCGTGTAGGGTTCATGTTCAGTGCTTACCTGAAACGCGTGGCTGGCGAAACCCAATCCGAGCTGCCTGCACACAATCATGGCCTCCATGGTACCCCAGTTGTCACTGCACACAGTTCCCCATTGCAGGGTGCCGTTACGGTCCATCAGCACCTCAACCCGTCCCTCTGAGGGGTTACGACCGCCATTGAGCCGGACCTGTGTAGAAGCACAAACACTCTAGTGTTATAGCGAACATTAAAACACATGGATTGGCAATAATATACAGTAAGCGTTGTTTGAATTTTTATTTCATGAAGCAATAATACAGATGAAAATAAGCAACTTTGCTATATATCTCAGAGAAATTTGCTTCTTCTTCCTCCTGGATTCATCTTTACTAACAATTCATGGGTAAAATCTGACAGATGTTTACATTACTGAGAAAGGAGATGACATTTGGTGCTTGTAAAGTTCTATGGAGAAGGGAGGAGCTAGAGGAACGCACAGACATTCCGCAGCAAGTTCTCCTGAACGACAGTTACATTTCTCCATAGAACTTTATAAGCACCAACTGTCATCTCCTATCTCAGTAATGGGAAAGTCTGTAGTCACTGAAGACAGATTTTACCCTTGAATTCAGAATGATCAATCCACCATCCAATAAGATGTATTACAAAGTTCCTATTTTCACGTGAAATGTTGATTTATTGAAAAAAAAAAATAAAACTACGGCTACTCCTTAAGCTTGCCCTCTAATTGAAAAAAAATAATGATGGCTTTTCTACAAAGGGACCCTCACTAATGTAAAATCCTATAGAAGCAGTTGATTTCAACATTTCTTCTTTATCTCACCTGGTTCTGAAATCCCATGGCCGGTATGTTGCACCTCACGGCAGCGTCCTCCTCGTGGTTGCACCCTATGGAGTGGGTGTTAAATTTGCAGTCTATAATTGACTTTTCAAAACCAGTGCACTGGATCTCACTCATATGGATGTGGCCCATTCCTAAGAAGAGACATACGGTAGCATGAGTGACTTTGCATCCTTCCATCATCCAGTAGTTCATATATCTCTGCTTCCGTTCTTTTATTACCTTGCCCCAGCTGTGCTCCCACCAAGGCCTCTTTGGCACTTCCAAACCCAAGTTCCCGACAGACCACACTAGCAGACACCAAGTTCCACCGATCGTCACAAATTGTTCCCCACTCATTGTTCTTCAGAACCTCCACTCTTCCTTCGCCAGTATTGGCTCCGCCTCTCAGACGTACAAGTGGCTGCTATAAAACAGAGTAAAAATGACACAAAAGTGAGAAAAAAAGCAATATAAATCCCTAAGATAAGCACCGTCTCATCAAGAAGCTTACAGCATAGAGGCAAAATGTCATATCACAGCACACACCATCTGCTTCCCTCTTAAGCAAAGTTGTGTTGGATTAAGTCCCTTTTACAACCTTCCCAAGGAGCTGAAAAATTGTTACCTTCTGGTATCTTTTATGTCTCGTGTGTAACGTGGCACGGGGCGGTAGCCGTTCTCGAGGTTCTCATTTCTTATATCCTGGCACGTTACATGAAGGTGGGGGTGCTGGCTAGGTGTGTGGACTTTGTCTATGGGGGTGCAACGCCCGTGTAGCCAGCATATTACCGATGACTTTGGTAGGCCAGGACCAGATGTTAAACAATTCAATGAGTGAGACCACCAGTCAAAAATAAACTTTTTGCTAAATAATAACTTGGGAGGGATTATATACAGTAGATAGCGGGTACACAACTTTATGAACGTTTCCTTCAAAATACAGAGCATTTTCCACACACAGTCTCTATTCCCTTTTTTGTTACTCGCTTGTTCTCTTTCTCCTCTTTTTCACTTTACTTCACCCCAACCCAGTTCAGTACTACAGTCCAGTAGGCGAGAGTCCTATTCTCAACCCATGGTTCTGCATCTTCTTTCCCTTCAAGGGAACGAGGTTGCCAATATGGCCAGTACTTAGCTTCTGTGCTACTGATGCCTTGGAACTCCCGCCCAGGTCACTCTCTTCATCTCATGTTCTCAGTTCTGTCTTGGCTCGGTACCTTTATGAGTTATAAACTCTTGTCCATACTGCTAGGCGTACTTTCCCAGCACCTGTCTCCAGCCGTTCATTCTGCCTTTCAGTCACTTCTCTCCACTAAGATCTTGCTATTCTCTGTCACAGTCTCCTCTCACGTTAGGGACACCCAAATCACGTGGCTCTGCTGACTGACCAGATCTTAGGACTGCTTTTCACGCACTTTGGGCCCTATCCGACATCCTGACAATAAACTGTCTCCATCCCTTCACTCCCCCCTCCCACTCTGGGCTAGCCTCAAACTTTATCTTTCAGTACTGTTGGGCAGCACACAATACCAACATCATTAATGCATATCACAGTTCACTTTACACAACATAGAACACTATGTGGGGCCATTACACTGTAAGGAACACTATGTAGGCCATTATATAGTATTGAGCCCCATATGGGGCCATTATACTGTATGGAGCATTATGTGGTGCCATTATACTCTATGGAGCACAATGTGGGGTCATTATACATAATGAAACACTATGTGGTGCCATTATACAGTATGGAGCACTATGTGGAGTTATTATACTGCATGAAGAACTATATGGGGCCATTGTACAGTGTTGGATTATTATACTGTATGGAGCACTATGTGGGGCCATTATACTGTATGGAGTACTATGTGGCATCATACTGTATGGAGCACAATGTGGGGTCATTATACAGTATGGAGCACTATGCGGGGCCATACACAGTATGTCGCACTATGTGAGGCTATTATACAGTGTAGCGCACTATGTGAGGCTATTATACTGTATGGAGCACTATGTGGGGTCATTATACAGCATGGAGCACTATGTGGGGTCATTATACAGTATGGAGCACTATGTGGGGCCATTATACAGTATGGTGCACTATGTGACGCTATTATACAGTATTGAGCTCTATATGGGGCCATTATACTGTATGGAGCATTATGTGGTGTCGTTATACAGTATGGAACACTATGTGGAGTCATTATACTGTATGAAGCACTATGTGGGGCCACTGTACAGTGTGGGGTCATTATACTGTATGAAGCACTATGTGGGCTCATTATACAGTATGGAGCACTATCTGGGGCCATTATACAGTATGGTGCACTATGTGACGCTATTATACAGTATGGAGCACTATGTGGGGCCTTTATACTGTAAGGAACACTATGTGGACCATTATACAGTATTGAGCTCTATATGGGGCCATTATACTGTATGGAGCATTATGTGGTGTCGTTATACAGTATGGAACACTATGTGGAGTCATTATACTGTATGAAGCACTATGTGGGGCCACTGTACAGTGTGGGGTCATTATACTGTATGAAGCACTATGTGGGCTCATTATACAGCATGGAGCACTATGTGGGGCCATTATACAGTATGGTGCACTATGTGACGCTATTATACAGTATGGAGCACTATGTGGGGCCTTTATACTGTAAGGAACACTATGTGGACCATTATACAGTATTGAGCTCTATATGGGGCCATTATACTGTATGGAGCATTATGTGGTGTCGTTATACAGTATGGAACACTATGTGGAGTCATTATACTGTATGAAGCACTATGTGGGGCCACTGTACAGTGTGGGGTCATTATACTGTATGAAGCACTATGTGGGCTCATTATACAGTATGGAGCACTATCTGGGGCCCTTATACAGTATGGAGCACTATGTGAAGCTATTATACAGTATGGAGCACTATGTGGGGCCCGTTGTACTGTATGGAGCACTATGTGGGGGCAATTATACTGTATGGAGGACTATGTGGGACCAATTATACTGTATGGAGCACTATGTGGGGCCCCTTTCACTGTTTGGAGCACTATGTGGGGCCATTATACTGTATAGAGGACTACAGTGGGGAAAAAAGTACTTAGTCAGCCACCAATTGTGCAAGTTCTCCCACTTAAAATGATGAGAGAGGCCTGTAATTGACATCATAGGTAGACGACAACTAAGAGAGTCAAAATTGAGAAAACAAATCCAGAAAATCACCTTGTCTGATTTAGAAAGATTTATTTTGCATATCATGTTGGAAAATAAGTATTTGGTCATCTAAAAACATGCAAGATTTCTGGCTCTCACAGACCTGTAACTTCTTCTTTAAGAGGCTCCTCTGTCCTCCCCTCGTTACCTGTATTAATGGCACCTGTTTGAACTTGTTATCAGTATAAAAGACACTTGTCCACAATCTCCAAAAGTCACACTCCAAACTCCACTATGGTGAAGACAAAAGAGCTGGCGAAGGACACCAGAAACAAAATTGTAGCCCTGCACCAGGCTGGGAAGACTGAATCTGCAATAGGCAAGCAGCTTTGTGTGATGAAATCAACTGTGGGAGCAATAATAAGAAAATGGAAGACATACAAGACCACTGATAATCTCCCTCGATCTGGGGTTCCACACAAGATCTCACCCCGTGGGGTCAAAATGATCACAAGAACGGTGATCAAAAATCCCAGAACCACACAGGTGGACCTAGTGAATGACCTGCATACAGCTGGGACCACCGTAACAAAGGCTACCATCAGTAACACACTACGTCGCCAGGGACTCAGATCCTGCAGTGCCAGACGTGTCCCCCTGCTTAAGCCAGTACATGTCCGAGCCCGTCTGAAGTTTGCTAGAGAGCATTTGAATTATCCAGAAGAGTATTGAGAGAATGTAATATGGTCTGATGAAACCAAAGTAGAACTGTTTGGTAGAAACAAAACTCGTCGTGTTTGGAGGAGACAGAATGCTAAGTTGCATCCAAAGAAGACCATACCTACTGTAAAGCATGGGGATGGCAACATCATTTCTTTTGCTTCTCTGCAAAGAGACCAGGATGACTTATCCGTGTACATGAAAGAATGAATGGGGCCATGTATCGTGAGATTTTGAATGCAAACCTCCTTCCATCAGCAAGGGCATTGAAGATGAAATGTGGATGGGTCTTTCAGCATGAGAATGATCCCAAGTACACCGCCAGGACAATGAAGGAGTGGCTTCATAAGAAGCACATGAAGGTCCTGGAGTGGCCTAGCCAGTCTCCAGATCTCAACCCCATAGAAAACCTTAGGATTGAGTTGAAAGTCCGTGTTACCCAGCGACAGGCCCAAAACATCACTGCTCTAGAGGAGATCTGCATGGAGAAATGGTCCAACATACCACCAACAGTGTGTGCCAGCCTTGTGAAGACTTACAGAAAACGTTTGATCTGTCATTGCCAACAAAAGATATATAACAAAATATTGACATGAACTTTTGATAATGACCAAATACTTATTTTCCACCATAATTTGCAAAAGAAATCTTGCCAAATCAGACAAGGTGATTTTCTGGATTTAGTTTCTCATTTTGAATCTCATAGTTGTGGTCTACCTATGATGTCGATTGAAGGCCTCTCTCATCTTTTTAAGTGGGAGAACTTGCACAATTGGTGGCTAAGTACTTGTTTTCCCCACTGTATGTGGGGCCCAGTGCACTGTATGAAGGACTATGTGGAGCTATTATACTGTATGGAGGGCTTTTTGTGCCCATTATACTATATGGAGGGCTATGTGGGGAGTATAGTTGGAGAATCATACTGTGATGGGGCCACCTTTCTTTGTTGGGGGAATTGATGGAGGAGGGGGTACAGTAGGGTCATCATACTGTGCGGGACAATTTTACTTTTGAATAAAAATCCCCTTCATTCTCAAGAACAGACCTTCACTGCAATCGGTGGCTAGTATCTTAGGCTTAAAGTGCAGCGCTTACAAGCTCTTTGCTATAGACTGTATAGCACGCTAATGTAGAAGTTGTTTTTCTAAACTAAAACCTCAGTAGTCAGGTTGAATTGCCGTGTTAGCACTTTGCGATAAATAAGTGAGTTTTGGATTGCAGTTTGGGCACTCGGTCGCTAAAAGGTTCGCCATCACTGGTCTATGCAATGTGTAAATAAAGTTTTGTCAAAGCCAAATACCAGGAAGTGTCACACACAGAGCAGCTTTATTTAAAGCATGACACACCAAAAAGAGACAAAAAAAAACGTAGTTTCAAAAACGTGATAAAAACACACATAAAAAAAGGAATTAAGAACGCAACTAAAAAACAACAAGTAATCAAATTTAGCCAAAAGGTACAGAAATGTGTCAGAAAATCTGTAACATCTAAAAGTCACCAAATACTCTGTAGGAAGCTAGACTAAGAGTTTCAGGACAGATAACAACATTTTTAGGTTTTGGTTATAATCCATGGACACAATCTATTTCAATCATTTGTGACGTAACCCAGTTGTACCTCTTGACGAAATGCTTTGCGGAAGCCGTTGATTGGACTCGGGGCGAAGGCTCTTCCAGGGGTACAGCTAACGACAGCAGGAGCGCCATTCAAGCACGTCTGGTTAGAGGTGGTATCAGCGGTCAGGAATCCCCCCACACTGCAGGTGGAGATGTGCGCCTCATTTCCGGTGCAGTTAGCTGAGAACTGCCAATAACTGTGTTTCTTGCGAGTCGCAAACATTCTGGAGAAAGATGTAGTTTAGTTAGTGAAAGGACAACCAATACATTAGGCTCAGAATAAACAGGAGGCAGAACACCGCTAATCTCGACCATGTTTTCAGAGATGGATGCTGCAGATCCAGTTGTGAACAACAGATGGCGTTAAGAAGATCTATTACCTTCTAATGGGTGTTTGTAGGCTTTTCTTGGTCAGTATCAAGACGGACATATCATATTCATTGGTCTAACCAGAGCTACCGAACAGGGACACAGGAGGTAAGGGGTAGGGATGGCCGGACGTGTGGATCATCAGCTTCATCAGATTAGACCAAACTTTTGTCCAAAGTTCGGTTTAGGTACTAGAGCTCTACCTGAACTTGAACCTGGACCTCATAAAGGTCAATGGGGACCAAAACTTTGGTGCTGTAAAATGATTGTAGTAGCGGCTAGAGATCTCTCTCTCTCGCTCTGCTCTCCTGGAACTCCAAACACTAAAATGGACTCCTGGGAGAAGTCCATGTTCAGAGGTCAGCACCGGACACAAGGTGTCCAGTGTGATCCCGAACTTAACAGTTCGGGTTCGCTCATCTCTAGTAAGGGGGCAACATCCAGGTCCAAAGCAGGTGGAATTATGCATTATGGTAAGCTAATGGACTGTAAAGGGCCCATATATTGTTCTTGCACAGGGGCCTCTTCTGTCTGTGTCCTCCACTGATCAGGATATGTTACACCCAAGGGTTTATCCATGAGGAACATAAGGCAAATCCACCGGGAAATACAACAAAAATAGCATGCGTATTTGGGGCATGATTCAATGCGGATTGAACTCCCCTACAATGGAAGGAGAAAGTTCGCCTTTGAGAATCAGAAGGTCAATTTCCGTATGGAAATCTCATTCAGTTACTCTAACCCCCTGCAGAGTTCTGCAGTTTTTCCGTCCCATATAGACTAGAATCGTCCTCACATTTACGTTCCTAAATAACACTTTTTGTGAGGATAGCCCACTTACTTGTACACCTTCTGGTTATACTTTCTCTCTCCGGGGAAGCCGAACATGCCACATATCACTCTGCTGTTCTTCTGGGTCCACATGGTATCACACACCTGCTTCCAGGTGCCATCTACCTTGACTTCTACATAGCCCTCTGTCACAGGGATACGTTTTCGATATGTGGCCAGGATTGCGCGGATACGCACATCTTCAACCTGGATATGTAGCTCCTAGTATGAAAGAAATACGTAATAAGAAACTGACCTGGGAATTAGATTCTCATTAGCCTTATGCAAACTAGGCAGTACGTGTATTGGGGGAGTATCAATGTAAACGCATGGACACTCCAAAACTGGAACAGCCGCATCAAAAATTTACAAAAATTTCAGAAATTTTCAGATATCTAAGGCACATAACATATAAAATCACTATGCAAACTTTTGTTCATTAGGTCCTTACATTTTGGAGTATGTCCCTTTTTTTAATAAACCTACTTGGGGCTTATAAATGACTCGCCTTACACCAGAAAAATACTAATTAGTGAGAAATTACTAAGAAAATATGATGCACAAAGCGCTTCAAATAAAGTGAAATTTCTCCACATGATCTGGAACTGAACCAGAATATAAAAAATGCAAATGCATTTTTAGTAATTGCACAATTTTCCCAACAAAATTATTATTTTTTTAATTTTCGGAATGGTTCTGTGGAAATAAGATGACCCCGTCACTGTGTGATCCCAGCAATCACCTGTAATCTGGCAGCAAGTGATCATATTCTCTGCAGGGCCTCCACAGGGTTAATGAAAGGTTTATCCCCATCTTCATAGATGCATATTGTCAGGTAAGGCTTGTAAAAAAAACGATTTTGCAATTTACTGCTTATTAAAATTTTGCAGTCGTTCTTGAGATGTTACCACTTTTATTAACAGCTCGTTTCCTAGGAGACCGACCAACACTGCTGTCTAGATTGTCTAGATTGTAAGCACAATGATGATTGGGAGATAACAGGTCGCTCTAGGAATCCTGGCAAGCTTCAAAGAAGTGCTTACAAGCTCACTATTGGAGATCTTGTAAGCACTACGCATGTTCTATTGTCTAGCAGCAGTGGTCGGTTTCCAAGGCAATAAGCTGTAAACCAAAGAAAACTGTTAATAGCTCAACCACGGATGAAAATTTTAATAAGCAGTAAATTACAAAATTGTTTGTATTCGCAAGCACTATCTAACAATATACCCATTTATGAAGAGGGGAATAACCCTTTAAGCATGATACCCTAATCAATAGGGTGTCTGTGCAAGATACAGATGCCCGGTCCTCCAGAAATAGGAGGACCCCACAATAAACTGATACAAAATACAGTGTCCTTAATGAGCAGATATATAACATACCCCTGAGTCTGGGATCATTAGATAGAGTATTCTGTATGATGGGGTACTGAATGTGGCCTGTACGGTGTAGTCTTTCATAAATGTATTTCTAGGTTTATGAGTTATTAGATTAGTATTCACTAATAGTAAGATAAATATGAGATGAACCACTTTGGGATTGCCATTGTAAGGAGTGTTAGCTCAGCAGTCTAGCCAAGTGTCCGGGATAACAGTGCTCTGTTATAGCCATCTACACCCCCAGAGTGAGTCACAGTCAGCGCTCTGCTCTACGTGACCACAGCAGAATGAAGGGGGAGGCCCGCTCCTATAGGGGGTGTCTGCCAGATGTAGTTTTAACCCCACAGGGCCCGTTTAGACACACACACATATTGTATTTTATAGACGTCTCTTTCCATTATGAAAAGAACTATTTATAACTGGACATAAATCAAGAAATGTCTAAATGCCTATATATAGTGGGTACTAGGGTTGAGCGACTTTTGCTCTTTTAGGATCGAGTCGGGTTTCGTGAAACCCGACCTTCTCGAAAGTCGGATCGCGTGAAATCGGACGATTCTAGTCAAAAGTCGGGTTTCGGATCGGAACACGAAACCCAATGCAAGTCAATGGGAAATATTTTTTACATTTACTTAATTCATTCTCTCTCTCTCTCTCTCCTCCGTGCAAAGCATATGTTGTGTTTGAGTGCGGAAATCACTGCATCCCAAACGGTAAAATGGCTCTATGATGCCGCAGAAACCTATGTCATCACGCTGCCCACACTCCTTCATTGGCTGAAAAAATGGCGGGGAAGGCGTCATACAAAACGCGACTTTGGCGCCAAGATCGCCGACCATGTGGCCGATCCCACGCTGGGGTCGGGTCGGGTTTCACGAAACCCGACTTGCCCAAAAGTCGGCGACTTTTGAAAATGAACGATCCGTTTTGCTCAACCCTAGTGGGTACGGAAAGTATTCAGACCCCTTAAAATTTTTCCCTCTTTGTTTCATTGCAGTTATTTGGTAAAGTCAAAAAAGTTAATTTTTTCTCATTAATGTACACTCTGCACCCCATCTTGACTGAAAAAAAACCCAGAAATGTAGAAATGTTTGCAACTTTATTAAAAAAGAAAAACTGAAATATCACATGGTCATAAGTATTCAGACCCTTTGCTCAGTGTTGAGTAGAAGCACCTTTTGAGCTAGTACAGTCATGAGTCTTCTTGGGAAAGATGCAACAAGTTTTTCACACCTGGATTTGTGGATCCTCTGCCATTCTTCCTTGCAGATCCTCTCCAGTTCCATCAGGTTGGATGGTGAACGTTGGTGGACAGCCATTTTCTGGTCTCACAAGAGATGCTCAATTGGGTTTAGGTCAGGGCTCTGGCTGGGCCAGTCAAGAATGGTCAAAGAGTTGTTCTGAAGCCACTCCTTTGCTATTTTAGCTGTGTGCGTAGGGTCATTGCCTTGTTGGAAGGTGAACCTTCGGCCTAGTCTGAGGTCCAGAGCACTCTGGAAGAGGTTTTCATCCAGGATATATCTGTATTTGGCAGCATTCATGTTTCCCTCAATGGCAACCAGTCGTCCTGTTCCTGCAGCTGAAAAACACCTCCACAGCATGACGCTGCCACCACCATGTTTCACTGTTGGGATTGTATTGGGCAGGTGATGAGCAGTTTCTGGTTTTCTCCACACATACCACTTAGAATTATCACCAAAAAGGTCTATTTTCGTCTCCTCAGACCACATAATCTAATTTCTCATAGTCTGGGAGTCCTACATGTGTTTTTAGCAAACTCTTTGTGGGCTTTCATATGTCTTGCACTGAGGAGAGGCTTCTGTCGGGCCACTCTGCCATAAAGGCCTGACTGGTGGAGGGCTGCAGTGATAGTTGACTTTGTGGAACTTTCTCCCGTCTCCCTACTGCATCTCTGGAGCTCAGCCACAGTGATCTTGGGGTTCTTCTTTACCTCTTTCACCAAGGCTCTTCTCCCACGATTTCTCAGTTTGGTTGGACGGCCCGGTCTAGGAAGACTTCTGGTGGTCCCACACTTCTTCTATTTAAGGATTATGGAGGCCACTGTGCTCTTAGGAACCTTGAGTACTGCAGAAATTCTTTTGTAACCTTGGCCAGATCTGTGCCTTGCCACAATTCTGTATCTGAGCTCCTTGGCTAGTTCCTTTGACCTCACGATTCTCATTTGGTCTGACATGCTCTGTGGGCTGTGAGATCTTATATAGACAGGTGTGTGCCATTCTAAATCAAGTCCTATCAGTTTAATTAAACACAGCTAGACTCCAATGAAGGAGTAGAACCATCTCAAGGAGGATCACAAGGAAATGGACAGCATGTGACTAAAATGTGAGTGTCTAAGCAAAGGGTCTGAATACTTATGACCATGTGATACTGAATACTTTCCGTACCCACTGTACAGTATATATACTGTATGTATTAGTGATAGCTATGTGTAGGTAAATAAAGCCTGGCAAAGGTAATGTGGTCAGTATAGATTATTTGCCAGGGCCCGATAACTGCTATCTTTGCTGTCTCAATGATACAGATACCCATGCTGGGGTCTATGAGTTTCATCCTACACCTCTAAAATATATGTCTCCAATTCCACTGCATGCAGGAGCCTTGTCTGTTTTACTAAGCAGGGTAATATATGCAATACCGGGCAACTCCTGTACCCGTCTGCAACCTACAGACATGATTGACCAGAGTTTTACAACTGTCTAAATATCTCTGGTTCCAGTGGCGGACCCTCCATCTTCTGGAGATGTCGTTGAGATACCATGATAACCTAACATGACTCTCTTACATCACATTTCACAGGCTTTATAGACTGGCTCAGGCAGCAACACACTGCCTGAGTATTCAGGTAGTTAGCTTTCTCGCCGCTACTTAGTACACTGTTGGAAAGTAGACAACTCTGCTATGCTGCTGGGCTCTGCTACATCAGTAGTTTTAATCAGCTCTGCTCTTGGCTCTGCTATATGTACAAGACTTCACAGCTGTATAGTTATTGCGACTCTGCTTCATCAGTCTCC
Organism: Ranitomeya variabilis; assembly: GCF_051348905.1. Lineage (NCBI taxonomy): Eukaryota > Metazoa > Chordata > Amphibia > Anura > Dendrobatidae > Ranitomeya > Ranitomeya variabilis. Next base: position 85,935,486 of record NC_135236.1, read on the forward strand.
CTTCAATGAATTTCCAGCCACCCTGTGGACTGCTACTTAACTCCTCCAGTTGCCAGCCAGCCATTACTGCCTCCATTGATCCAGCCTGTCCATCCCACAGCACCAGTGTCATCTGTCTGTGCTGCTCAACATCTCATCCGAAACCGAAGCCTTCGAGAATCCACCTGACCAGGTGAGACATAACACTGAACCTGTCCTAAGGAGACAAGATGAACTTTCTGTAGAAATGCACAGAAACATCAACAGATGGGTTCACACGGAAAGCAACCCAGAGTCGGGCAAACAGGACTTATCTGCTCTGACACCATGTCTGATGGAAAAATGACTGGAGATTTGTAGAAAAACTGAGCCTAAACCTACCGCAGCACACTCCTCCAGTGTTGAGCTGTGTACACACAGTGTGCAGATTGCCTGCTATATATACCCTCGCTGAGCTGTGACCACACTCTCCGCAAACACAGCTTCTTCATGCAGAAGAGAAACTGAACTTGTGACCCAGACTCTTCGCACGACACCCAGACCAAACACTGTGGGCAGCAATACCGGGTCCAGACAGGCGGCAGCTCAGCCTGGGCAGAGAGTAAGCAGCGCCCAGGGGACATTGGCAGGGGCGCACCTAAAGCAAATCCCTCACATCATGCCAAAACTGATTGGGGACATAAGTTGGGCAATGTCAGCCGCCCATGGGTGAAGCTTTTTCTCTTTTTCTCTCTCTCTTTTTTTTGTACTGGTTTTAACTGTTTTTAGAAATTGTTACCAATAAAGTTTGTTCCTTGTTTACACATAATATTGGTGGTGTGCGGATTATGTAGTGGCTTCTTTTTCTCCTTTTTGTATGGGTGAAGCTGAAGAATCACCCTGGAGCTCCTTTATGGCTAGAATAGAAATTTTCTAAGTAACATTTTTCCTTTAGATCTCGTTCATGTCTCTGTAGGGTCAATGGATACAGACAGATCTTACAGTGAGCATTTTCTTCACCCCATTATATTGGTAAATTGATAAATAAGCAATTTTCGAATACTTTCTGGATCACAATGGCCGAGCATGAGACTGTCTCAGCAGGATGTGTATGAAGCACAGTACAGTGCTGTGCATACAGTAAGCTAGGAGCTGTGAACTGAACGCTAGGCGTGATAGTTGTTGGCAAACACTAGCCCACGCAGTGCAGCGGGGGTCCGCTCCCACCCTGTAGGCCATAGCTGAACCCGGATACCCATCGACGGCAAGGCCTGGTATATGAGGAGTTAATATAATGTATAGTAGGGCTGGTATATCAATTGCCTTTTATAGGAAGGAGGTATAATAACGATGTGCATTATTTTCCAAGGAATGTATGAGATACACACTGGGTGTGTGATGGACACCATGATGGTGATTAATGGAAAATATTACATGAGTATGTGATTAATGTCAGAGTCATCTCTGTCCACATGGGTCTTCTCATCAGTGCGACCAGTCCCTTGAGTCCAACAAATCCTCAAAGGACACCAGCCTAAATCAAGAGCATGCATAGAGGAGAGGGCATGCATCTGCTGATGGTTCTCATGCTACCATCGCGCACTTGAGGACTCTTAAGTGCGCGATCTGACGACTTAGACGGAAATCAGATAAGCATTTAATGTAGATGGGGACCTACTGATTGACCCCCGATAGACTATGTCAGAGGACTGGTCGTTGGAATACAATCACATGATCCTTTCCTTTTGTTCGGTGAGGAGATTAGCTGACCTGTCGAGCGGACATCTGTACGGGGGGAACGGCTGTCTCCTAAACGATCGCTCAGATGGCAGATCTGTCTATTGTGTATGGGCGGCATTAGGCCAACTTTCCTTGTTCTTTATCTATTGATAGTTATAGAGCAGGAAGTCTAATGCAAGGTAACAAGACCAATGTAGAAAAGGCAGAGAAGCCTCTATGTTGGGCCGCCGTCTCCACTGTCGGGTCTGCTTCCATCATATGTATACTGTTCTTTGTCAGTGATTGATTTCCCATACATGTCAGTTCCCACTTGTGGACCAAACTCAAATGAATGATTCCGCCAAAATGTTTTTTCACTGACAAGTTGCTAGGAAACATTTGGGAAACCTCCATCGGTTTTATTTTTGGACATGCAGAAAAAAACCACATGTGGTAAAAAATGGACACACTGATAAAGAAATGGGTGTAAGATAGATCAGAGACACTGATGAAAACTGGTCTGTTTTTGGAGAGCAGGAAATAAAATCAGTGACATGTGAATAAGGCCGAACAATAAGGATGATGTGAAGATTCTAACTCCTATTGTTAAAAATTGCAATTGATCCCTCACCTCCAGTCTCTCCACCAAAGCATTGTCATATTTGAATCCAGGAATCCTACGGTCGCTGCATTGTACTCCCACGTCCTCGCTGTGCTTACAGTCCGTCACTCCCCAGCCATTGTGGCTGCACTCAGCAATGCTTCTCTCCCTTCCTCTGCAGTGCACGTTGTCCATCCAGATATGTCCTGTGGAGACAGTAAGCGTGGTCACATCACATCATGGTCTAGCATTTCAATAGTCACATATCATTTCCATTGACTTCTATGGAAATATCCTAGTACCACATTTATCATGCACTGCATAGAATATGTAGCCCTGATAGAACGATTGAAATTATTAGAAATGATGATGACGATAGATCAATGGGTGATCCAGTGTTTAGTCCTTTTTGCAGTATCAGAGTCAGGCATGTAGATGTATGGGGTGTAGGGTTGTAACATGGCACAGGGAGGTAGCCATTGTTGAGGTACTGTCAGGACTCTGAACATTTTTTATTACCTTTTGTGCATTAGTGCCCTTTTCCAAGATGGCGTCTTTGGTCTCATGTGCACTGTGTCTTCCTGCTATAAAACTCCATCCCAGCCTTCAGTCTGTGCTAGAGTATTCTGCCTTGCATCCAGCTCCTGACCTCTGGTGACTCCCTGGCTATATACCTGCTCCTGTGAACCTGTGTGGTGATCCTGCTACTCTGCTCTGAGTTCCTGCTGCATACACCAGTTCCAGTAATCCTCCTTCATCTGCTGCTCATGTTTACTTCCATCTGCACTTGCTGGACATGTAAGCTGTTTCTGCTCTGCAAGAACCTGAGACTATTACCCAGGCCTCCCTGGTTGAGCTAAGATATTATTTGAACTGCCTTATAAGCTTATCTATCTGTGTTTTGGACCAAGCAAGGACTTATTCGTGTCAAGTATCCTCAAGAATAATTGTGCTTCATAGACTTTCTGCGTGATTGCATTTTCCTCTGAAGTTTCCTATAGACTGCTGAGCTGCATTTAATATTTACTCCAAGTGTTGTGGACTTGAGTTTCTCTCTGCACCTGTTTGAATCACCGTGGGATAATATAGACTTTTACCACTTATAAAACTGTGTCCTGTAGTTGTCTTGTTCCACGCAAAGAGTCTCCTGAGTTATCCCCTATAATTATTACAGGTACTTATCTCTTATGCCCTGGCACGTTACATGAAGGTGGGCATCCTGGCTGGGTGTGTGGATCTGTGCTATGGGGGCGCTATGCCCTTGCAGTCCACATGTTTCCGATGACTTTGGTTGGCCAGGTCCAGATGTTTGACAGTTCAATGAGCGAGACCACCAGTCAAATTAAACTTTTTACTCAGTGATAACTGGGGGGTATTACATGCAGTAGATAGCGGATACATAACTTGATAAATGTTTCCTTAACAATACGGAGCATTTTTTCACACACAATTTGGATCCCTTCCTCTTTACTCACTTGTCCTATATCTTCAATGTTCCTTTCTACTTCACCCCAGCCCAGCTCAGTACTATAGTCCAGTTAGCAATAGTCCTATTCTCTACCCGCAGTTCAATGTCTTCTTTCCCCTCTAGGGAACTATATTGCCAATATGTCCGGTACTTAACTTCTCTGTCCCTGACGCTCTGGAACTCCCGCCCAGGGCACTTTCTTCATCTTACGTACTCTGTCCCGTCTAGGCCCATTACCTTTATGAGTTATAAACTCTGGGCTGTACTGCTGACCCAGAATCCATTTCCAGTCGATCACTGTTCCTTCAGAAACTTCTCTTTTACTTTCTGCTAGGATCTCACTATCTTTTAGATCGGTCTCCTCTCACATTAGGGACACCCACGTCATGAGGCACTCCTCACATTAGACCTTATGTCTGCTTTCTACTCTCATTAGGCTCTTACTGACGTTCTGACAGGAAACTATCTCTATCCCTTCATCTCAGTCCCTCACACTCTGGGCTAGTCCCAACCATTAATTCTCACTTTCCCTACTGTCGAAAAACACACATCATTAACGGCATTAACATATAGCACAATTCACATTACACATTACAATAACACACTTGTTCTTCAAGGGGAAAACGCGGGCAATATGTTCATCTCCCTACAGAGGAACAAATCGCACCCAGCCCTCACTGTCTGAGGGGGCCAAACACCATAATAAATGCTTTTACTAAAATGGCACATTAATACCTTCTAATTTTGAAAGATAAGAAAGAGGGACATATAGTGTGATGCAGCAATTTTTAAATCAATACCCCAGTGTTGCCTAAAACTTTATATGTGCCCTCATAGAAATTTTGATGCTGCCCCCCGTGTTTACACCACACAGTATGATGCCCCCACACAAGTATTCCACTTTCCTGTATGTCCTGCAGCTTCTATGCTTCTCTGGTCTCTGCTGCCACTCTTGTGTCCTGACAATATCCAGTGACTTGAAGGTCCTTCTGTCCACCCAGACCAAACAATGCAGTAGGGATCTGATGGCCCCTGTTGCACCACTGTATTCAACCGATATATTTGAAGTCAGGACATACCCTCAACCTCGCGGGACAGATCCCCTAATTTGGGACTGTCTCTCTGGATCCAGGATGGTTGGACGATACACACTATGTATGTTGGTGCCAGGGATCTTTAAGTTACGTCTCAAGTAACATTTTAGACACAGCAATTGTTTGCCAAGTGGTTGTTTCTTATGAATACTGGCCAGTAATAATTTAGTTACAGGACTTATCATAGTTATATAAGAGCATACTACCCTCACTGCACCAGATTGGCAGATGAAGAAATATTTCTAAAAGGTATAATGGAAAATTCCTACAATGTGCTTACCTTCTCCTTTGCCATACTTGGAACTTGGTGCCCATGAAACGGCCTCCATGTAGCCCAGGTCTCGACAGACTATGTGAGCGGCGTACAAAGAGAAATCGTCATCGCAGACAGTGCCCCATTCTCCATTATAAAATACTTCCACTCTCCCCTCGTTGTGCTTGCGTTTCTCTCCTGCCAGCCGCACGTGGATTTTTGGTGGTTCCTTAGGTGGCTTGGTGGGTTGTGGCTCAGGCGCCTGTTGTTGGTAATATTCAGGATAGTACTGCCAGTGTTCATACTGCCCCAATGTGGGTACAGTCAGAGCAAGGAAGCATAGGAATACGGGGGCCACCAACATAGTCTATAGGAAAAGTGGCGGTATTGACACCAAACCTGTAATGAATGAAAAGACATCTATAATATAGAGCATAGATGAGACCCATGAAGTGCACACAACCATCTCTATATAACTGCCCCCTGATATCAGCACTTAGGGGCTTCAAAATATATTACACAAGTAGAGAAATATATTATTATAGTCAAATTATACAGTATATGTAGAGCTCCTCTATGTAACAAAAGATGCAATTGTTAATTATTCTATAGATATTCACATCATAGTGCTATATCTTATTATAGGTTTGTCGCTAGATGGCGGTAGTTTATTAAAAAGAACCAACACTTTTTGTCTACCTTTAAAGGGCAATTCCGCTTTAAGGCATCCTGGTGCACATTCTTGTGATGAGTAAGAAGATAATTTCCTAAATTCCCAGGATATAGGGGCTTTTCAGAAACTTCATTGTATCAACCTTTTCTGAGCTGATTGGTTAAGTGTCAGACAACGCACATCTTTAACTAAGAGAATTTGGCTTCTGTTATCCCTTGGCATGAAGCTGTGAGATTCCAGCTCATTGACGAATACAAAGGTACTTTTTACCATGGTACAGTAGAATATGGAAAAATGATTAATAGAAGAGTTTCCTTTTAAGTGCTTGCCTTTGTGATCAACATGCTATTAAAGTTAACTTGTCAGCAGATTTTACAATACAAAGAGGCATAAAATGATCTCTTATACCTGATGAGGCTGATGTACTTACTTGCATAGTCCATGACCTAATAGCTGTAAAATCTATTTTGAAAGTTAAAATTCAATCTTCACCCACTTACCCTGATTAACAGCGCCTCAGTATCCCGCCTGCTGACGAGGTCTCACACTGCTCAGTACAAGCTGCCAATAGCGGGCTATATAAGGGGAAAAAAAAGAAATATGTATCTGTTTCCCACATTTTTTTTATTTATTTTTATGACTACAAAGGACTACTAAAATGCATTTTAAATTTCGTTCCCCTCTCCATAAAATATACTTTTATAAACAGAATCCCTTTTTTTTTTACAGGGGTGAGGCTAGTAATAGCAATTAAGAATGACAGTGACATAATTACTGAGTCCAGAGAAGGAAGCATTGTTAACGCTTACTATACTGTATACACAGCGCTCATTCAACATTGTGTATACACAGATTGGGAAGGCAGAGATGGTAATAAACCATCTCTGCCTTCTCTATGGGAAGTCCGGCTGTGTCTGACAGCTGGGTCCCAGCTCCTGCATCAAACTACAAGCCATTTCAGTGCTGCAGTCAGTGATTGATCACAGCTTTAAATGGTTCACGAGATTTCCCACTTTAAAGAAAGTGCACCCCAAACACTCTTAAAATACCTAAAATTACAAACAGAGCAGGTAGTCATCATCTTCCGGCTGCAGCACCAACTATCCGCAGCTGCTTGGATCTTGGTGTTTCGGCTGAAGCGGTGATGCCACATCGACAGTTCGCAAAACACCGAAATCCAAGCAGATCGTTTCACTGATTTCAGTGATTTGCTGAAGCGGTGATGCAAGATGGCAATGTGACGTTATGGCTGAAGCTAAAAGGCAGAGACCCGAGCAGCGGAAGGGATCCAGTGATGGATCCCAGGAGGGCGAGTATCTGCTTGGTTTGTTATTTCACACATTTAAGAACTTAGGTAACTCCAGTTGCTATTACAGACAGATGACACATCCAACGTCTGCCCGGTATCGAGCGGGCTCAGCTCCTAAGCCTGATCTATAAGCCCCACAAGTGACTTGGACTGCACAGGTCGTTAAGGTTTTACTTACAACTTGTCAATTAAAAAGAAGGCCAACCATGTAATATATGGCCTAGCTGAGTATGCCAGAGGCAGAAAAGTACGGTATTCCATGAGCAGCTTTCCACTCTGGGTGTCCTGAGTAGATGACTGTCACTATGAGATTAGAAAGGTCTCATGTAAATGGCTGTGTTAAATCTCTATTTTGTTTAGCCATAATAAGGCTGCCAAAAAGGTGCATGAGGCATTACAGTACCTCCATATGCCTACAATTTCATACAACAGCATGCTAGGGGTTACGTGATCATACGGAACTATCTCTGTACATACAATAAATTACAGAGCCTGTATGGCAGCATATGGAGGCTGTGCAGCTCCCTACAAGACGTCACTACATTGGGCTTCCTGCGCTAGGACATAGATAGCACCCAAAGCACACTGCTCATAGGGGGAATGAGGCAAATTGATGTTTATTTCTTTTCCTACATTGCTGTTGGAGTAGAGGGTTTCCATACTAGTAGGGAAGGAGGCATCATATTGTGTGTGGGAGCATCATTGTGTTGGAGGGAAGACTTTGGGGGGGTCATCATTCTGTGTATGGGGGGCATCATACTGTGCTCTTGGAGACAATTAGGGAGCATCAATGTGTGTTGGAGGCATGATTGGGTACCATAAAGTGCTAAGGAGCATTGTGTGAGTGTCATACTGCACGGAGATCATAAAAGGGGTATCATACTCTGTGGGAACACTTAAGAACCCTCAATAGGGGCACTACCGTGGCAGCACAAAAGGGACTGAGCAGGGTTAAGGGTGTAGAAAACGTGCTGCTAAGTGGCCCTCTTTCCTGTCCTTTACATTTGCGATGTATGGGGTGAGTATATGAACAGGGTGGTGTTATCTCTAATATTCCATTGGAATGTTCACCCATCTGTAAATGTGAAATATGCTTAGATTGTTCTTATATATGCAAGTTGCAACTGATAGAAAAATGCTGAGTATGATGAGAGACTCCAGGTCTATGACAGTCAGACACTAGGCCTCAAACCTGTCTCAGAGGAAACGTGGCCTAGTTGCCCATAGCAACCACAGTATACTCACCATTGTGAAAAAAAACAAGAGCTGTTGGTTGTTACTGACACCAGAACCATTTTCATTTAGAATTTAGAGCTGTTGATTACTGATGAGCGAGTGTACTCGTTGCTCGGGTGATCTCCGAGTATTTGTTAGTGTTCGGAGATTTAGTTTTCATCTCGCAGCTGAATGATTTACAGCTACTACCCAGCCTGAGTACATGTGGGGGTTGCCTGGCTGCTAGGGAATTCCCATGTGTTCAAGCTGTCTAGTAGCCGCAAATCATGCTGCTGAGGCGATGAAAACTTAATCTCCGAACAGTTACAAATACTCGGAGACCACCCGAGCGTGCTCTGGAAAACCCGAGCAACGAGTACACTCGCTCATCACTACTGGTGATGCTTCTAGTATCTCCACAACCTAAAGGAAAAAGTAGCCGACTACTATATATACAGAGGCAATAAAGGAAGGGAGGAAGGGTGTAGCCAAGGGGTTGGGGTTGAAGATAAGCCACAGGCCACTTTTCCTTACCCGGGATATAATAAATACAGGATGAGGGTATCTTGACTTGGAGAAAAAAAGCTGAACTATGACCCATTTGACTGACACCAAAAACCTGAATATAGAGAATATAAAAGGAGTTGTGTAAAGAAGACCAGTGTGATCTGGCTTCATAGGAAACATTGAATTTCATCTGACGTCTATGGGGACTGGCCCCGTGCTATGAGCGTGGTAATGTACAGAATGTCCTCGATAGCATGATTATTATGAGTAGGTGGAAGTTCATATCCCCTTGTAAAACAAAGTCTTCCTGTACCCCCTTCCCCCTGCAGCCTTACAGAAGCTGCCCCCTCCCTGTCTGACTCTCCTAGACTACTCTGAGTAGGAGGGGGGGTTCCTGAGTCTGAATTTTTCCATAATGAAGTCATGCCGAAAATTACATCACTGGAAGAAGGAACAGGGGGATACCCCTGATGTGCGTGATACTTGCTGAGCTGGTAGAGCCAGCAGCCATCACAAGGCCCATCACTACAGGAACATTGCTCAACACATAAAACCTGAGCTCAGATAAGCAGCTTCTTCTGCAGGAATCCTTATTGCATAAAGTAACTTTTTCCACACCTTGTCAGAAATAAAATGTTAGACAGCTGAAGTTTTATGGGTGAGGGGGACAGGAGGGCACTTGTTCCGCACCTCTGACTTCCTCTACTGCAGAACAATAAGCCTTCTTGTTATACTATGTAATGCTATAGCTGGCTGCCACTCACATGGCCTATAATATTTCAGTAAATAAAAAAAAATAAAATAATAATATAAATACCGGTAATAAAAGTGAATTCAAATTTTTAAATTCAATTATTTCTCTATATTTGTTTCAAATCACTTTTAGACTACGGAATGTTCACAAGTCGGAATTTTGCAGCTTTATTTTTGCAGGCAAAACCTGCTCTCTTGGCAGTAAAGAAGCTGCTTACAAAAATCAGGGTTTGCTGCGCTTTTGCTGCTTTTTTTGCTGCATATTTGCACTTCCTCATTGTTTTTTATGGTGAAAAAATGCTGTAAAAACGCTGAAAAAAATGACATGCTGCAAATTTGCAACCACGTGTGCATGAGATTTTGCTGGTACAAGGTTTTGTGACAAAATTATGCAGAAAAAGAGCAACAAAAATGCAATGTGTGCACATACCTTTACCCTAAATCCTTTGTGAGGAGCTCATTGCATTAAAATACAGAACTGTACTAGAACTTGTTCACACGTAGCATTTTTTTACTCGGGGAAAAATGTTTTTCGATAGCAAATGCTATTTTTTTTTTCTTTTTTGAATTTTTTTTTAGAAACGTAGTATGTGAATTCTTGTAGCAGCTGAGCAGCGTTTAAAAGTATGTAAAATAGACAGAAAACACATCAGAAACACACATTTTATTACAGAATTTTTCTGGCATTTATCTGTGTTTTTCTCCACATCAACAACAAAACAACAAAATGTAATAAACAGCATCGTATGTTATGGTGCAAGCACCTGCGAGAAGTAGGCAGAAAAAAAAACACAGCATTTCCGCACATGGGAAAATGGCCTACAAGAGCGCCCATAGAAGATTTTCTCCATTCAGTTTTTCCCTATTGAGATCAATAAGGCTTAGCAGCAAAAAAAACACTAAAAATGCTGGGGTTTTCCAGCCATTGGAATTTTCACTAGCAACTTTTTCCTGAAGCGGCTTCGCCGGTGGTTTTGCCATTTTCTTCTCTGTGGCTCCACTGGTGGAGGCTTTTTACTACGGTATATCTTCTGATAAGACAGTGGGCAGCTTCTGCTCAGAAGTCTGTGGGGCCCTACTGTGCCTTCAAATACCTCAGATTTCATAGAAATGGATTTTTCTTACATTCCATATAAACTGAATCCAAGGTTGGACCCCCATTAAATTCTACGCAGCCCTACAGTTTACTATTGTCTGACCCCTTGTTTAGGAAGTTTCTTCAATCATTTATTTTATTTATTGCTCCAACATATTCCAGGGCGCTGCACAGAGAATATCAACACCCACATTGGGGCTCACAATCTAAATTTTTGGGGAAACTACAGTACGTAGAGAAAACTCATGTAAACCCATACAAAGTCCATACAGATGTTTCCGTGGAGCTGGATGCGTACCTGGAATATCTGTGAGGTAACAGTACTAACCACTGAGTCATCAGAATATAAGGATTACGGGGCGTGTTATTTGGGCAATTGCCCATTATACCCATCCTGATCGTACACCCACAGCCGGTGCTCGCCCTCCACGTCACCAGTTATGTATCTTGCACATACAGTAAAGCGTTCTTACAAGGGGACACGGGCCGGGATGTTACACATTTTCCATGCCTTGTGAGACGTGCACTGACTATGCACATACTGTACTTAGATTTTATTGTCATTTGGAAATATTTACAGAGCACCTTGCAGCACCCCCACATGCTCGCTGTAAAACCACACTGCCATGTAATTTGTCGTCACGTAAAAAGGAAACGTCTAAAAAAACTGGAGATCTAATGATACACGGAAATCTTATCCTGACCATATACAAATAAGGCTATGTAACCATCCGTGGCTGCTTACGCTGTGTCTGTGAATGTCATTCACATATATAAGATCTAAATGTAGACAGAAAAACAAACATGGCTGAGACCCCAGACATATGAGCAGTCATCTTCTCAGAAAACAGACTGTCATTCATACCCAGTGAATGGTAATTGGAACCTACAATTAACAATAAACAGGCCTTTGGTCAACCTAGAATTTCTATTAAAGGGCTATTCTCATCATCATCAATCTTCAGGAGCGCACAGCTTCCTAGCCTCCCCACTTCCTAAGTTTTGTAGAGCAGCGGGGGTCCTGATTGATTGACAGTTCAGACAAGCAGCAACCTTGGGCTACTGGTGCTCTCCCATGCGGTGGCATAAGAGGAGGAACTAAAGCTGATAGGATCCAAAGATCTGGCCAGTTTCAGAGCAGTGCTAACAATCTGTATAGCAAAGAGCCTGTAAGCGCTGGGTTTCATGCCTTGGAAACCGGTCACCACTGATGGACTGCAACTGGATGACAACCAATATGATTGCAGCTCCCAAAGTGTTGGTTGCCCATCATTAGTAGTGTCGTTTATGGGTTTACTTCATGAAGGCAAGAGCATCCATCTATATGGACATGCAGGTCATAGAAAGCGGAATCAAATGATACCTTGATATTAGCGATCTGATGAATGGTTCCCAAGAAATCAACTATTTACTTACATTAATCTGCCATGGTGATCTTTTCAGCTTATTTGCATATAAGAAAAATGTGGATTACTCAGGAACCATTTATGGGATCACAGATATCAAGGTATCATTTGATTCAACTTTGTATGTCCTGCATGCCCATATTGACGGCTTGGGAATGTAGATCCTACTGACAAATCCCCTTTAAAATAAAAACAAAATGCGCTTGTGACCAGCTGGTTATTGAAGGTCAGGCTCCTGGAACCCATGGCATGGGTGGCGCCACGAGAGGGGTAATACCCTTGGGGATGAACGATGGAGGTGCCAACAAGTCACTTTGTCTTAGGCTGGTTTCACACGACCATCATTCTTGGGCCGAGGCTGTTGTGCTCGGGTTAGGAGACCCATGGCCAGTCCAGACATCGTATTACAGACATGCACCATAAATGAACTGTAAAGCTATCCGGAACAGGTACTAAAACACTTGGCTATGGCATCAAATAATCCTTTGATCTAGGTAAGAGGAAGTATGGCTAGAACTCTGGCAATATAACAGTATAACAAGGAGGACCAATGGAAATAATGCATAACCATATGATGAAGGCCATGTGGTGTCCACCAGAACATGATACCTTCCAACATTACAATCCGTATTCACAAGACACTGTTGAACCTCACACCCCATATGATTTGCAATGTTTCTTCTCTATTCATCTTTGTAGTTGTTTGACAATGTCAGGTCTGTTACATGACAAATGTGCTACATACTTGTATGTAACTGGAGCTCAGCTTTTAGAAGATACCCCTGACCTTCTAAGTGAGGCTTAGCCTAAAACTATAGATCACTTCCTCTGGAAATGTCTTTATCACATGAGTGAAGTCTATTGTACAGATGTGTATGGTATTCTCATTAGTTCTAGGATGATTTATTTGGTAAGATGCATGTTTGTTCTCTACTCTCCCTGTTGCACCACTATCCATGGAAAGACTGACATCACTGTTTTTCTAGACCACAATGTCTTGGTAAGATCCAGCAATCATCATACATGGGGAGATCAGACGGGGACAGTGGACGGTTAGTTGGGTGGTCTCCAGTGGAGGAGATCTTCAGATGTGAGGAGGATGAATAAAGTCTCTTCTGTACAGCAGACTACTACATCAAGGTTTTGGTCCCTAGGTTCTTTTGATGTAGACTTGAAGGAGAAATGTCTGACAATCTAAAATGACAGCCATCTGATAAGGAGACAAGTGTTCTTGTCAGTAAGGCGCTGGAATGTCAGAAATATCCTTTCTCTTTGGTATTTCTCCAACCATAAGCTTTTCTTCATTCTAACTAAAGCCAAATTGTTCTGGTGATGCCCATGTTATTTCCTAGGCCTTGCCTTCCAGTAAGTCCTTATTCAGATGCTCATGTTTTATGCACTGTATTTGTTGATCATGAGTCGAAAACAAACCCATCATAATCTATGGGGCTGTCGATATGTTTGTGGACACCCTAAAAAAATGGAGAAGTCTGATTTTAATATAAATGTAGCACGATCATATCTATGGATCAGGCTAAGTTGAGAAATCTCCCACTTTTCATCCACAAAAGGTGGACCCGTACCGTCACTTGCGAGACATCCTTATGTCCGTTTTTGACATATGGTATCTGTATTTATACAGCAAAATTACACAAGGCCGGATACACTAATAACTGCAATGGATCAGTTCGAAATGGATGGTGTCCATATTCCATCCTTTTTTTTTTTGCGCCCCATTGGAATGTATAGTTGAGTCTGGTTTCGAAAAGACTAGCGCATGTTTCATTTTTTATTGGTCCGTGTGAGAAAATGTTCATTTAAAATAGCACATATAAAGAAAGAAACAGGTAAACTTGAATTATTCATCAAGGCATATATAAATGAAGTCAATGTGGTTAGAAAAGAATGAAAAGCGTATAACAATATCTGTGGACTGCACGTCTGCTCAGTGTCAGGCGTCTGCCTCGTTGTGAGCAGTCACAGGCAGCGTGCAGCGCTGTAGGGACCGGCCATATGGGAGTGAAGACTTTGTTAGGCTCTGATCACAGATTCCTGTATGTCGGCCCCAGGCCCAATCACGATGACAAACCCCTGTGTAAACCCACCGAGCCTGTGTCTGCTTGTCCTGAGTAAGCGGTTTTATCCCGTTCTAATAAAAAGAGGAATAAGGGATCCATGTGCACCCGGGACACCTAAGTGCCCACAAACCCTCAGATAATACTGGCCCTATGTATGGTATGTACACGCTACTACCTAACCACATATACACAACACTAGCCCATATCTATCACCGGTCCAACATGGCGGACGTACTGCTGAAGTATGGCCATTGCCATTTGCTCTGACACAATAAGTAATGACATATCTATGAACAGCGAGTGGCACAACAGGGAATATAATCACTGGCAGGACATGCTGTGATACCAACAGTCAGTGCCGGTCTCGCCCATATACACTGCATACCCTGCTCCTCAGTATTGGTACGTTATTACCCCCTACTTTATGTATAAAAATTTCTGCTTCCCCGGCAAGTTTACTGTTCCACAAATGCATCTCCAGTTACCAGAGAAGGGTCTGACCGGGCCCGGAGGCCTTCTTCTCACACAAAACCTCATATTCCAGTGATGTCATCTCCCAGTTATTTTTGTGGAGCGGAGATGGGTCCAGGGAGGAAGATGATGAAAGGTGAAGATTAAAGGGGAACTCCAAGAAATATATCATCTTTAGAACTAACCAGACCAAACCACAAGATTTAATAACACCCTTTACTTGAATAAATCCTAATGGCGCTAAATATCTCCTGTCAGTAATGAACAGAACAGAACTGCCGTGAAAGAAGATAATAAATGCTTGTCCTTCTGTCTTATGGAAACTGGTGATGTCAATGTTATGGCACTATGCCACTATATCAGGCACTTAATAGGATACCAGCTGGCATTTATAGGGGCACTGTGGGGAAACTATGACTGCTAGTTAAGATAGTTGGCATTGCTGATAGTTTGGGGAACTCTTCAGCTGGGGCATGGTAATTCGATCAGTGGCGGCACTGCTGTCTTTATTGGATCAGTGGCAACACTACTGTCTTTATTGGATCAGTGGCGGCACTGCTGTCTTTATTGGATCAGTGGCGGCACTGCTGTCTTTATTGAATCAGTGGCGGCACTGCTGTCTTTATTGGATCAGTGGCGTAATTGCTGTCTTTATTGGATCAGTGACGGCACTGCTGTCTATTGGATCAGTGGCGGCACTGCTGTCTTTATTGGATCAGTGGCGGTACTGCTGTCTTTACTGGATCAGTGGTGACACTGCTGTCTTTATTGGATCAGTGACGGCACTGCTGTCTTTATTGGATCAGTGGCGGTACTGCTGTCTTTACTGGATCAGTGGTGACACTGCTGTCTTTATTGGATCAGTGGCGGCACTGCTGTCTTTATTGGATCAGTGGCGACCCTGCTGTCTTTATTGGATCAGTGTCGACACTGCTGTCTTTATTGGATCAGTGGCGGCACTGCTGTCTTTACTGGATCAGTGGCAGTACTGCTGTCTTTATTGGATCAGTGGCGGTACTGCTGTCTTTATTGGATCAGTGGCGGCACTGCTGTCTTTATTGGATCAGTGGCGGCACTGCTGTCTTTATTGGATCAGTGTCGACACTGCTGTCTTTATTGGATCATTGGCGACACTGCTGTCTTCATTGGATCAGTGGCGGCACTGCTGTCTTTATTGGATCAGTGGCGGTACTGCTGTCTTTATTGGATCAGTGGCGGCACTGCAGAAGTCACAGTTATGGAGACATTAACGAAACTAAAAAGTGACTAATGAAAAAGCATGAAAATATTTGTGGAATGGATGTTGGAGGGTATTATGATATCATTAAAGGGGTTGTCCACTTTTGGGGACAATTATTATTATTTAAATACATGTATTTAAGGCTAAAAATCATTTTTGCAATTGGGTTCCATTACAAATTTTGCACCGTTTTGCTTTGAAAGGTTCTTTTTTACGCTGCACATCAACTTTGAGGTAGCCTGCAGTCTTAAATCATCTGAGAGAAGGTTAAAAAAAACTATAAAAGCTACAAACTCTCCCGTTATTCAATCTGAATGAGCTCACTGACTGATTCTCAATTTGCTCATTCTTCAGCCAGAAATAGACAGGGCAACACAGAGGCTATAGAAGGTAAATGGTGCAACATTTTTAAAGAAACCTAATTGCGGAAATCATTTTTAGCCCCAAATCCATGCGTTTAACAACCAAAAACAGGCCCTAAAAGTAGTTAATCCTTTCAAGTGCTAGGGCCTTCCTAGCTGTGCATGTTTGCAGCATGCAGCAAAGGAAGCTCCTGAGGTATACATTAAATGGTCGGAGGCCAAAGAAAGAGTTCCATTAGCTTCCATGGCTAGTAGATGTTAATATTTCCATTAAGGGGAGGCAGCAACATCAGTTATTTCATAGAGAAGGGTCAAAAAAGAACGGACATCACACGAACGCTCCAGATATTCATCACAGGTATCCAAGCCATGAGCCATATAAATGTATACGCCGTCAGCCTTCACTGTAGCCTATGGGGGGGTGGAAGGTTTCTTCAGGGCGCAGTCAGACGGCCATATAAATCGGACCACAGTGCACAGACTGGCCGGGGGTCTCCAGATCCGAGTGTGAAAGCTCCATATATTTCTATGCAGCTGACCACTGCAGCGGCGGAGGACTGACTACTTCTCCTCACTAGACCAGGTAATAATGATGGAGACGAGTCTACAATCTGGAGTTACAGCGATCATCGGGGTTACACCTGGTTCTCACAGTTTACACCACGTATGATATTTGTGAGATAATAGATCATATTTTTATAGAAAGTTCCCTGAAGGCCCCAACTGCATCCAGCGTGTACAATCCATACCCTCGGGGCGGTGTCACGTGAGCTCTCTGTTGTGGTTTTCATTTTTTTTTTTTTAAATGGATTTCGCCTCAGGGACGTTACCTAAAGTGTCTCCTCCGCACTAGCACCTGCCTCATGTTTCCAGCAATGTTTAGCACCGCCTGGAATAGCTGACATGGAAAGGTACTTAAGCACGTAGCCAAAGGATGGGCCCCCGCCAGTCTTCTTAGGGTGTACGTGTGAGGAGGAGGACATATTGCCCTGCTCCCCATCAGTGCTATGTATAATGTGATGTGTCATCTGAATAATGTCCTGCGTCTTTTGTACATAGTATGTCATATGAATTGTAAGATGTCTGCCTATGTAATGTATTAAGTAATGTAAGCAATGTACAGTATAGGATATGATAGTATAGGATAAGCATTATAGGTGTAATAGGCTTAGGGTGTAGAGAGGTCTTACTTTGTTAGTATGAAGCTGTAGTCTGCCCAGCAACAGGTAGCTGGCAGAGACAGGGAGAGTTATGATACAGTTAATGTTTGGGACTAGCCCACAGTGGGGCTAGTGCCAGAGAAAGCAGGTCAGTGAGAAGTTGGAGAACAACCCATGTGCAGTGCTCCCAAAGGGTGATCCTCAGATAGAAGGAGACGGGAATTTACTGAAGCGAAAGAGTGGCCTTCTACCTTAAAGGGGTCCTTAGACAGGACGATGTGTCGCAAGAAACCCTTAGCTTGATGAATGCCAAAGGTACGAACCTAAAACGGACTGAGACTGTGGGACTACTGAGGGTCCCGAGTGGTAGATCCAGGGCGTCCATAGTCATAGAACGTGGAGCAGGTGTAGAGAAACTCACTGATCAGGACTGTGGCGACAAGTTAGGCTGTGGCGTAGTAGGGTGAAACAGTGTGCTATACTGGCCCTGGAGTAGACTACAGTGGAAGGAAACAATGTCAGTAAAAACAATTCTTGCTGTGAAGGAAATATGCTTAAGACTGTGTACTCGCTATCCATTGTACATAACCGTTATCGTTCAGTAAAGTTCCCATGTTTGAAGAGAAGTCTCCTTTATTGATGTGTGGGATTTGTGGACCTGGCCAGCCAATACCAACGGCTTCCAGCGGTCTGCACGGACACAAGGCCCTCACAACATTAACACCCAGCCAGGGCCCACAATTGTCTGTGACTCTGTAACGTGCCGGGGTGTCAGACACATGATACTCGCCTACAGCTACCACCCTGGGCACCGTAACATATGCACGCTGAGTCTTTTTGATGATTTTTTTTAAGCTGAAATTGAACAGAATCTCCAAGAGCTTGAGGAGTTTTCCATTTCTGATGAGGGTTTGAAGAGTTTCATCTCAGTTTCCGCTCTGAAAAACTCCTCAAAATGCTCCATGTTCACATAGTATTAGGGTATGTTCACACAAGAGTTCTTTGAGGCAGTTAAAAATGACGGGTTTTCTATCGGAAACCGCCTCTTTTTTGGAGAGTTTTTAGACATGTTCTTACATACAGCATGTGCCCCACATAGCCTCTAATATATATCATGTGCCCCACATAGACTCCATATATACAGCTTGAGCCCCACGTAGCCTCCCATCTATAGCATGAGCTCCCACATAGCCTCTTATATACAGCTTGTGCCCCACATAGCTTCTAATATACAGCATGTGCCCCACACAGCCACTTATATACAGCATGTACCGCACATAGCCTCAGTATATACAGCAAGAGCCCCACATAGCCTCCCATATACAGCGCGAACTCCCACAAAGCCTCTTATATACAGCTTGTGCCCCACATAGCCTCTGATATACAGTATGTGCCCCACATAGCCTCTTACATACAGTATAAGCTCCCACATAGTCTCTTATACACAGTATAAGCCCTCACATAGCTTCCTATTTACAGTATGTGCCCCCACATAGTCTCTGATATAAAATGTGAGCCCCACATAGCTTCCATTTATACAGTGTGAGCCCCACATAGCCTCCTGTATACATACAAAATATCTCATACACGTGGCAAGGTGCACACAGAGGTGTACGCCACTTGCCCGATGCTTCTTGATGAGTCAAGAGTGTTGGACTCCAGCCCATCATCGAACCCATTAAATTTTTTTCGTACACATGAGATAGGTTTGTACAGCAGACAGCGATCTCTCCCGACTTCCTCATAAACATCAGCGCTCAGCTCGGACGGGGAGAGGATAAAGCTTCTGTCAGATGCTTCTGGCAGCGACTTTTGCCTCTGAAAACAAAAGAACTGTTCTGAAATTTTACCTGCCCCATCCTCCTCTCCTCAGACATTATCTGAAATAATAAATGTGGAATAATTACCTATTTTAAAATCTGTTGCATGCTTATTTTTTTGCGCAAATTCTACGCAAAAAAGATCCAGATTAGAGAGACTAAATGTGCAATGGCAAAAATTTGAATGACAGCCTCTAAACTCTGCCAAGGGTTAAAAAAATGCACATCAGATTTGTCTATAGCAAATCCTAAAGGTAAAAACCTGAAGATGCGTAGCTGGATTCTGGTCTAGAATATGTCTTGTTTAGGGAATGCTCATTTTACTATCATAGTATATAGAAACCTGCAAACATATGGTTCATTTTTCACTGAAATATGTACATGATTGGCAGGAACAACGCCCCTGGGGCCAGAAATAGGACAAGAAAACACTTTACATGAACCTAATCTTCAATGATAGCCTCAGGCCATATTGAAGGTGCAGATGCAGGATAGTTGCTACAAATGCTGCTAGTTCAACCGGCTCCAAAGGAGGACAGACAACCTTAAAACGGTTCTCCACTTTGGGTAATTCATACTTGTTGGACCATAAGTTGATCACAGTGTCTCCCTGTTGGGACTCCCTGCAATTAGCTGTAACTTTCCTAGAAACCTGGTTTCATTTCCCTGCAGCACCTCCACAGGAAAAATGAAGTATTACACAGTCCATTCAAACCAATGGCATATACAGTGGCTTGTGAAAGTATTCACCCCCTCTATCTCTCCTCTCTATTTTTCACATTTTGCCACCTCACAACTTCAGGTTTTTTGTTTTTTTTTGAGGGTTTGCATCAGTTCATGTAAAGAACTTGCCTACAACTGTGAACATTTGGTTTTCTTTCTAATGCCCTTATCTGTGAAATGTGTTTTTCCACTGTGGACTCTGACACTAAATATACTGAATGTTGTTATCACTGTTCTGTAATAGTTCCTGCTTATCATTTGATGGCAGTGTCCACTCTGGATCTATACCCCATACATAATGATATTATATTTCAATATTGAATTTTCATTATATATTATGTATTGAATCAGTATTTTTCTACATATACAGTGGGCAATTTTATACATTTTTTTCATCTTGCTGCTTTTTAGTCATGAATTCTCTGCATTATACCGTTACCTCCCGGCTCCCGTAATCTTTTCCCTGTTGAGAGATCCATTTGTTATTTGTCTTTTATATGTCATGTATCATTAATAAATATTTAATTAATCTGAAATCAAGTTTCACACTGTTGTTTTTATATCCTTAATGGCCACACAATAGCTATAAGTCTAAATATATAGAGTACAGACCAAAAGTTTGGACACACCTTCTCATTTAAAGATTTTTCTGTATTTTCATGACTATGAAAATTGTTCATTCACACTGAAGGCATCAAAACTGTGAATTAACACATGTGGAATTATATACTTAACAAAAAAGTATGAAACAACTTTCTAGGTTCTTCAAAGTAGCCACCTTTTGCTTTGATGACTGCTTTGCACACTCTTGGCATTCTCTTGATGAGCTTCAAGAGGTAGTCACTGGGAATGGTTTTCACTTCACAGGTGTGCCCTGTCAGGTTTAATAAGTGGGATTTCTTGCCTTATAAATGAGGTTGGGACCATCAGTTGTGTTGGGCAGAAGTCTGGTGGATACACAGCTGATAGTCCTACTGAAAAGACTGTTAGAATTTGTATTATGGCAAGAAAAAAGCAGCTAAGTAAAGAAAAACGAGTGGCCATCAGTACTTTAAGAATTGAAGGTCAGTCAGTCCGAAAAATTGGGCAAACTTTGAAAGTGTCCCCTAGTGCAGTTGCAAAATCCATCAAGCGCTACAAAGAAACTGGCACACATGAGCACCGCCCCAGGGAAGGAAGACCAAGAGTCACTTCTGCTTCTAAGGATAAGTTTATCCAAGTCACCAGCCTCAGAAATCGCAGGTTAAAGGGAACCTGTCACCCCCCCCCAGGCGTTTGAAAAAGAGCCACCTTGTGCAGCAGTCTCATTGTCTCAGTTGTTTCACACTTTTTTGTTAAGTATATAATTCCACGTGTTAATTCATAGTTTTGATGTCTTCAGTGTGAATGTACAATTTTCATAGTAATGAAAATACAGAAAAATCTTTAAATGAGGTGTGTCCAAACTTTTGGTCTGTACTGTATGTTAATGTTTTTTTATTGTGAAGCAAACAAATAGCACAAAATAACTGAAAACTTCAGTGTGCATAACTATTCACTCCCCCTAAAGTCAGTACTTTGTAGAGCCTCATTTTCTGGCAATTACAGCTGCAAGTCCTGTTGGATAAGTCTCTATGAGCTTTCCACATCTTGCCACTGGGATTTTTGTCCCTTCCTCAAGGTAAAACTGTTCTAGCTCCTTCAAGTTAGATTGTTTCCTCTGGTGAACAGCAATCCTTGACCACAGATTTTCAATTGGTTTAAGGTCTGGGCTTTGACTAGGCCACTCCAAAACATTTACACGTTTCCCCTTAAACCATTCGAGTGTTGTTTTAGCAGTATGCTTTGGTCATTGTCTTGTTGAAAGGTGAATTGAAACATATTTTGCTCAAGAAAATCCCTCTATTCTGCACCTTCCCCTCGACTCTAACTATTTTCTCTGTCCCTGCTTCCGAAAAACATCCCCACAGCATAATGCTGCCACCACCATGTTTCACTGTGGGAATGGTATTTTTGGGGTAATGAGCTGTGTTGGTTTGGTATAGCGTTTACCTTGGTGCCCTAAAAGTTACATTTTGGTCTCATCTGACCACAGCACCTTCCTCCACAACATTTGGGGAGTCTCAAACGTCTTTTGGCAAACTCAAAACGAGCCTTACAATTTTTGTGTGCAAGTAAATGCTTTTTCTGCTCACTATTCTATAAAGGCTACCTCTATGGAGTGTACAGCTTATTGTGGTCGTATGGACAGATACTCCAGTCTCTGCTTTGGAACTCTGCAGCTCCTTCAGGGTTACCGTTGGTCTCTCTGCTGCCTCTCTGATTATTGGCCTCCTTGCCTGGGCTGAGAATGTTGCTGGGCGGTCCTCTCTTGGCAGGCTTGTTGAGGTTCCATGTTCTTTCCATTTGATGATAATGGATTTGATTGATTTGGATTTGCACCAAACTTACTATCGCATGACTACCAGTATTCAATGGAACAGTGAGCTGACTTTTTACCTGTTTGTACCAATGATATGCCCGCCCATGGCTCAAAGGAATGGTAATGAGTTGTGTTGCTGTAATTTTCTAAAATTGTTTCAAAAGTGCAGCATGTTTTACTGATTTGGAAAATCGCAATAATTAATTTTTATGAAATATCGACTTTAGGGAGAAGTCCAGCCTGCAGGAGGGTTGCATTATCTCCATTCGCAGTACAGTGTGATTCTACCTTTTGCAGTGACACAATTTATCCATGATTTGTGGTCTAAGGGGTAACGTTTCTCCTTATGGAGAGTGACATACCAGCTGGCTTGTCAAGGTAAGGAGGCTTATTCGCCGTGCAATGCTCCTCTGGGAATTTAAATATGCAAATTGCCTCTGCTGAAAGAAAGAGGACTTAACTCTATAGCGCCACCTATTGGAAGTAGCGATCCTACAAGTCACAATCAACCCTTTAACGAGTCGTGCAATATGACTTAGGATAAAAGCCAAATCAGTATCTCAATTTGCAGACACGGTGTTTCGGGCTGTTGGCCCTCGTCAGTGCGAAGCATGAGAACTGATTTGGCTAGGTGAGAGGCTCTGGAGTGGGGTCTAAGGGGTAACGTTTCTCCTCACTGTCCATAAGGAGAAACGTTACCCCTTAGACCCCACTCCAGAGCCTCTCACCTAGCCAAATCAGTTCTCATGCTTCGCACTGACGAGGGCCAACAGCCCGAAACACCGTGTCTGCGAATTGAGATACTGATTTGGCTTTTATCCTAAGTCATATTGCACAACTCGTTAGAGGGTTGATTGCGACTTGTAGGATCGCTACTTC
Organism: Ranitomeya variabilis; assembly: GCF_051348905.1. Taxonomy (NCBI): domain Eukaryota; kingdom Metazoa; phylum Chordata; class Amphibia; order Anura; family Dendrobatidae; genus Ranitomeya; species Ranitomeya variabilis. The sequence goes on from NC_135236.1 coordinate 85,958,672, forward strand.
CAATAGGTGGCGCTATAGAGTTAAGTCCTCTTTTTTTCAGCAGAGGCAATTTGCATATCCATGATTTGTGAAATTCATTAACCTTGAGACAGCAAGTCAGACCCCGCAAACTGACTACTGCAGCTAATGTCAATATAGGGAACAGCAAAGACAAAGAGCATCTATAGTGGAGGAGATCTGAAGCCCGGAAGGTTATTCAACATCATCCTGAAAAGTCATTTAGTAATGAGAGCGCTGCTGGGAGGAGAGACCTGGAGGAAAGTGAAGCTTAGATGACAGATGAAGGAGAAGGTGAGGAATGGAGCATAGACAAAAGGAAAAGTGATAGGAAACCACTCTACTAATGGTGACAGGTATCGCAGTCTTGTAGAACTACACAGTAGTCCTGGATGCCGGAAGAATTGGAGGACAGACATGACAATCGACTAAAGGATTATTGTATACTTTGCTTTAGTTGATGATGTTACCCTTTAAATGACCTATTAAGGAATGCACTGAGCATCAGTAGGCAAGGCGCAAACTCCACACAGGTACAATGGAAGCATTGCATATCCAGAAAACACCTTGTCACTGAACCAGAGACTGGACAGACCACAGCTGTCAATGAAATATGGACTGGACAGACCACAGCTGTCACTGAAACATGGACTGGACAGACCACAGCTGTCACTGAATCATGGACTGGACAGACCACAGCTGTCACTGAACCATGGACTGGACAGACGACAGCTGTCACTGAACCATGGACTGGACAGACCACAGCTGTCACCGAACCATGGACTGGACAGACCACAGCTGTCACTGAAACATGGACTGGACAGACCAAAGCTGTCACTGAAACATGGACTGGACAGACCACAGCTGTCACTGAACCATGGACTGGATAGACCATAGCTGTCACTGACCCATGGACTGGACAGACCACAGCTGTCACTGAACCATGGACTGGATAGACCACAGCTGTCACTGAACCATGGACTGGACAGACCACAGCTGTCACTGAACCATGGACTGGACAGACCACAGCTGTCACTGAACCATGGACTGGACAGACCACAGCTGTCACTCAGCTCAGTTTTGTCTATTGCTTTAATATAGCATATACCAACCATTGACATCACCCAACTGGATGGACTGAACCGACCATAGCGGTCTATCAACCAGATGGACTATAATGACCAGAAGATGTCTTTGAAATAGATGGGTTATAATCACCAGACTAAACAATACCTTCATAAATTACAATTTCATAAAATAAAAGAGGATATTTCAAAAAAGAAATAATGTTTTCAGTTGAGGAATCCTTTTATGCTCTACTCCAGAGAAATTAAGAAATTGGAGATGTACATTTTTTTTTATGAGAATGTTGGCAAACAAGTCTGTACAGTACATATTGTATAAAGTTAATTAAATTGAGCAAATTTCCGGCATGATTTCTCCTTCTAAGAACAGATGAGGAGTGTGTCTGGGAGCAGCAATCCCTCCCTATGTGTCCTCGAAGCATGTGCTTTACCTGGAACAAACCCAAGTAGCACGCTGACATAGACAATAACATGTCCGGCACTGAACACAGACGACAAAGGCCCCTACTGCATGTAAGGGAACCTACAATGGACATTTAGACGGCCAGTACTCTCAATTTGTATGTTCATCTCTTTATACCATGTTTAAATATAATTTGTAATGCAGATTTATTTCTTAATATATCCTAATAGTAGATGAAGCTCCTCTTTTTCAACAAAGCTCCAAATTCCAAATATTGACATAGATTAAAAAAAAACAAAAAAACAACAACATGGTAATTACCTGCTATCACCACTAGGGGGAGCATACTGCATACTGTTTATAGCATAAGCTCAATGCTAGTACAGTATGCAGTAGGCTCCTCAGCTCCCCCTAGTGGTGGCTATAGGCAGCCAGGATATTATCTCTTCCTACTGTGCCTTCACTGGTGATTTGGAGCTCTGTACTGAAAGCTTAGACCACTTTAATCTTCAAGATTAGGAAACTGATCAACTAAAAAATGACATGCTTCGTATATGTTGATAAATGTCTATTTCTGTGACAAATAATTCTTGAAATGTAGATTGGCATTGCGGTTTGTCAGCCATATTTGATTGTCAGAGCCTGTATTATGGTCTGAGTCTTCTCTAGGGAAGGAGATCCACAGATGTCTTCAAGATGCTCATCTTCAACTTCGTATGAATTAGTAACTTTGGATGGCCAATCACATGGATAGAAGATGATAATATCCATCCATTACCAACAAGCATAGTGGAGATCATATATGGACATTACTATTATTATTATTTATTTTTAGACCACTATTGATTCCATGGAGCTTTACATGAGGATAGTTTACATACTAAAAACAAATATAATCTACAATGAAAAAACTAACAATGGCAGACTTGTACAGAGGGGAGAAGACCCTGCCCTTATGGGCTTGCTATCTACAGGGTAATGGGGAAGGAGTCAGTAGGTCGGGCGGTTGCGGCAGTTCCGGTGGTGGTGAGATGGCAGCGTGGTCATTGCAGGCTGTAGGCTTTCTTGAAGAGGTGGGTTTTCAAGTTTCATCTGAAAGCTCCAAATGTGGCAGATAATCGGATATGTTGGGGCACAGAATTCCAATTGATGGGGGATACTCGGGAGAAGTCTTGGAGTTGATTGGATGAGGAATATGCGAGAGCGGAGGAGAGAAAAAGATCTTGGAAGGATCGGAGAGTACGTATGGGAAGATATTGGAAGATTAGTTCAAAGAAATATGGAGGAGACAGATTATGGACAGTTTTGTAGGTCGGTGTTAGTAGTTTCAACTGGATATGTTGAGGAATTGGGAGCCAATGAAGGGATTTGCAATGGGGAGAAGCAGAGGAGTCGTGAGGAGAGAGGTGGAATAATCGGGCAACAGAGTTAAGGACGGACTGGAAAGTCCAAGACTGTTATCAGGGAGGCCACAGAGGAGGATATTGCAGTAGTTGAGGCGGGAGATGATGAGGGCAGCCTCTAACATTAGATTCAAGATTGAAGAAAGGATGGATTTTGGAAATATTTTTGAGTTGTAAGCGGATGAGGGTGATAAGAGTTTGGATGTGTGGTTTGAAGGACAGGGCAGAATCCCGGGTTACTCTGAGGCCACGGACTTCCAGTGCAGGGGAAAGAGTGATGTAATTTATAGTAATAGACTGGGTAAGGGAGTTGGGTGGGATGGAGGAAAGATGAAGGGTTCACTTTTGTCCACATTAAGATTTAGGAAGCTAGAGTAGAGGAAGGAGGATATGGCTGATAGACACTGTGGAATTCTGGACACTAGAGAGATGATATCTGGCCAGAGAGGTAGATCTGTGTGTCATCAGCGTATAGATGGTAACAGAAGCCATGGGACTTTATGAGTTGTGCCAGGCCAAAGGTATAAATGGAGAAGAGTATGGGTGCCAGGACAGAGCCTGAGAGAGAGGGTGGATGAGGAAGTAGTGTGGGAGATGCTAAATATGTGGTTAGTAATAGTAAGGTATGATGAGATCCAGGAGAGGGCAAAGTCTTTGATGCAAAGGGAAGAAAGGATATGTAGTTGGAGGGAGTGGTTGACTTACCACTGCACTTGGGGACACTTTCAAAGTTTTCCCAATTTTTTGGACTGACTGACCTTCATTTCTTAAAGTAATGATGGCCACTCGTTTTTCTTTACGTAGCTGCTTTTTTCTTGCCATAATACAAATTCTAACAGTCTATTCAGTAGGACTATCAGCTGTGTGTCCACCAGCCTTCTGCACAACACAACTGATGGTCCCAACCCCATTTATAAGGCAAGAAATCCCACTTATTAAACCTGACAGGGCACACCTGTGAAGTGAAAATCATTTCCGGTGACTACCTCTTGAAGCTCATCAAGAGAATGCCAAGAGTGTGCAAAGCAGTCATCAAAGCAAAAGGTGGCTACTTTGAAGAACCTAGAATATAAGACATATTTTCAGTTGTTTCACACTTTTTTGTTAAGTAGATAATTCCACATGTGTTAATTCATAGTTTTGATGCCTTCAGTGTGAATGTACAATTTTCATACTCATGAAAATACAGAAAAATCTTTAAATGAGAAGGTGTGTCCAAACATTTGGTCTGCACTGTATAGTGTGCGATTTATAAAGATAGACCCTTAGTGCATAATCCCCATACCTAATCAAGGGAAAATCTATATATTAAACAAAGTTGGTATTATACATTACTTGTACATCAACGCTGTTGATCCAATTGGTGTTAAGCTAACCGTGGTCACGGCGACCACAGACCAATCCATCCATGTGACCCATATACATCTAGGGCAGTACTGACCCCGACCAATGAAATCAGTCCCTATTCACACAAATAAGCGGAGCATACCGCAGCGTCAGACGCTGCGCCACCGCTCAACGTCACCCGGGCACGGCCACATGACATATGTCACGAGATTGGGCACCGGAGGCAAGCGCACGCGCCCCATCAGTCCACAGATGCCGAGCAGAATGTGCTCGCGCGCCCGACAGGTTATCCCGAAAACAGCCGAAAAGTATACACAGCCATATCCATGGCACCTTAAGTATAGCGCGGTTAGAAACTATTAACCCTCTATTAAACGAGATGCATAGATGATCGATCAACGCTCCAAGACCATCCTGCTGTACAATATTACAAAACTGCACCGATGACAAAATGCAAAAATAAAAAAATCGGTATCTTTAATAAAAATAATTAAACAATAATAAGGGGAGGAGCAGAGGGTATGGGGAGTGACGATACAAATAATTTCTTCTAACAACATCTAGTCCCACTGGTACATGTAGTTCCACTGCCACATGTAAAAAGGATAGATAAATCAATCTTCAGGAATCTCAGTCCCCATATCCTCCAGTCGTCCCCCCAGGAAGGTCACTATAGATAAAATAAAATTGTGAAATTAAAAAGAAGAAACCAACTGAATGCTAAATATACATCAAAGAGCACGGGGGGAATTAAAGTATACATATATGAAGAAAAAAGGAAATCAGGACATACACTACCGTTCAAAAGTTTAGGGTCACTTCGAAATTTCCTTATTTTAGAAAGAAAAGCACAGTTTTTTTTCGAATGAAGTTAACATTACATGATTCAGAAATACACACTATACATTGTTAATGTGGTAAATGACTATTCTAGCTGCAAACGTCTGGTTTGTAATGCAATATCTTCATAGGTGTATAGAGGCCCATTTCCAACAACCATCACTCCAGTGTTCTTATGGTACTTTGTGTTTGCTAACTGTGTAAGAAGGCTAATGGATGGTTAGAATACCCTTGAAAACCCTTGTGCAAGTATGTTAGCACGGCTGAAAACAGTTTGGCTGATTAAAGAACCTAATGTTGTATGCTGTAGATAAGCCTCAGATGGCGATGGCTGAAGCTTATACACGAAAAATGAGGTGAGATTCCCTTTAACCAATCTATTCTTCAAGTTACAGCCACATCTATATGAGAGTATGGATGTATAGCAAATTCAGGAATGGATGGTAGACCCTTATGTAGCTGCGTCCAATGTTTTCTAAGGATACCTCCAATCCGTCTACTAGCTGGACCATAGGTAGAAACAAACAGAATCCATTAGTTAATAGCTTTACTTTTTTCTTTTGTATTTCTGCCCGTGTCAATTCCATTGCCCTGCTTTTATATTGCACCACTTTATCACTAGAATAACCTTTTGAGATAATTGCATGTTTCCTATAGCCTCAAATTAAGTTTCTCCTCACAAGACACAATCCTTTGTACACGGATCATTTGACTCCATGGAAGGGAATTAATCATCTCACGTGGACGATTGCTATCAAAATGGAGCAAACTATTCCTATCAGTTTCTTTCACAAACAGATCAGTACCCAAGATGTCCCCATTTTTATACACCATGGTATCTAAAAATTGAAATTGGTCCATAGAGTAGGTTAAAGTAAATTGCAACTCAGGATATACACAATTAAGTTCCGTCTGAAACTTAAGAAGATCATCTGATCCCCCTTCCCATGTAACAAAAAAGTCGTCTATGTAGCGCCACCAGGCTCGGACATGGTGGCAGAAGTTGGAACTATACAGATACAAGTCCTGCAATACCGCCATATTATTATTATTTATTTATATAGCACCATTGATTCCATGGTGCTGTACATGAGAAGGGGTTACATACAAATTACAGATATCACTTACAGCAAACTAACAATGACAGACTGATACAGAAGGGCAAGGAAACTGCTCTTCCGGGCTTACATTCTACAGGATTGTGGGGAAGGAGACAATAGGTTGAGGGTTGCAGGAGCTCCGGTGTTGGTGAGGCGGTAGCTCCGGTAGTGGTGAGGAGGCAGCAGGGTCAGTGCAGGCTGTAGGCTTTCCTGAAGAGGTGGGTTTTCAGGTTCCGTCTGAAGGATCCGAATGTGGTTGATAGTCGGACGTGTTGGGGCAAAGAATTCCAGAGGATGGGGGATATTCGGGAGAAATCTTGGAGGCGGTTGGGTGAGGAGCGAATAAGTGTGGAGGAGAGAAGGAGGTCTCCGGAGGACCGGAGATTACATGAGGGAAGATATCGGGAGATTAGTTCCGAGATATATGGAGGAGACAGGTTATGGATGGCTTTTTAGGTCAGTATTAGTAATTTGAACTGGATATGCTGGGGAAATGGGAGCCAGTGAAGAGATTTGCAGAGGGGGAAGCGGAGGAGTAGCGAGGAGAGAGATGAATTAGTCGGGCAGCAGAGTTAAGAATGGACTGGAGAGGTGCAAGGGTGTTAGCAGGGAGGCCACCGAAAAGGATGTTGTAGTAGTCAAGGCGGGAGATGATGAGGGCATGCACAAGCATTTTAGTAGATTGACGGTTGAGGAAAGGACGGATTCTGGAGATATTTTTGAGCTGGAGGCAACAGGAGGTGGAAAGAGCTTGATTGTGCAGTTTGAAGGATAGGGCAGAGTCAAGGGTTACTCGGAGGCAGCGGACTTCCGGTATGGGGGAGAGCATGATGTCTGTTAGGGACCTGGTGGTTAGGAGCACCCGGAATGACCTGATGGTTAAACTATAACACAGGACAAGCTCTGGGAAGTGGGAGCTCCGCTGACCGCAACCCCTAATCCTATCACACACACTAGAAATAGCCATGGAGCGTACCTAACTCTGCCTAGACGCCTCTTCACAGCCTAAGAGCTAACTACCCCTAAAGATAGAAAATAAAGCCTGACCTTGCCTCAGAGAAATTCCCCAAAGGAAAAGGCAGCCCCCCACAAATATTGACTGTGAGTTAAGATGAAAGTCACAAACACAGGAATGAAACAGGTTTCAGCAAAGGAGGCCAGACTTCACTAAACAGACTGAGGATAGAAAAGGTATCTTTGCGGTCAGCACAAAAACTACAAAAAACCACGCAGAGTGTGCAAAAAGACCCCCGCACCGACTCACGGTGCGGAGGTGCCACTCTGCATCCCAGAGCTTCCAGCTAGCAAGGCAATATAATGATAGCAAGCTGGACTAGAAAATAATGAACAAATAAACTAGCAGGGACTTAGCTTCTGCTGGAGTAGACAGGTCATCAGAAAGATCCAAGAGAGATCTGAACCAGTACTAGGACATTGACAGCTGGCATGAAGTAACGATCTAAGTGGAGTTAAATAGAGAAGCCAGCCTAGGAATAAACGAGGTCAGCTGAGGAGGGAACCTCAGAACCAGCAGCTCCACTCACAGCCACCAGAGGGAGTCCATGGACAGAACTCGCCGAAGTACCATTCATGACCACAGGAGGGAGTTCGAGAACAGAATTCACAACAGATGTCGTTAATTGCGATAGATAAGTCAGTTAAGGAAGATCTATGAGATGGAGGAAAGATGATGAGTTCAGATTTGTCCACATTGAGTTTGAGGAAGCGAGAGGAGAAGAAGGAAGATATGGCTGATAGACACTCAGGGATTCTGGACAGAAGAGAGGTGATGTCTGGGCCAGAAAGGAAGATCTGAGTGTCATCAGCATATAGGTGGTACTGGAATCCATGGGACTTTATGAGTTGTCCCAGGCCAAGTGTATAGATTGAGAAGAGTAGGGGTCCTAGAACACAGCCTTGGGGGACTCCATATAGATGTTAGTGTATGTGGGGGCCACATTGGACCCTATGGCGATACAACTTAATTGCAAGTAGTAATCATCCCCAAAGAGGAAATAATTTCTCCTGAGGATGAACTCAAGCAGTGTGAGGACCAGCTGTGCACAATCCGGGGCCATGTTCGAGCCCGATAACGCCACCCTGGCAGCCTGTAGACCCTTGTCATGTTCAATTGACGTATACAATGAAGTGACGTCAAACGACGCTAAAATGTTAATTTCCATAATCCTTATATCCCTGATTTTATCCAGGAAATCATAGATGAGATCATGAGTCTTTACCCTCAAGAACAGAACCAAGAACATCTTCTGAGTAGTTTCCAATGAAGCAATCAGTCACATTACAAACAAAATATTTCTGTGAAGCTTTCAGAGTTTCTCAAATATCACTAACCATGGTATAGAAAACATCTTCCAACAAGTCTGCCCTAAAAAGACCATTCTCGAGCACTGACTAATACAGGATAGGTATGGCCTAGAGCAGGCTTGGACTGGCCCACAGGAGAACAGGAGAATCCTCTGGTGGGCCACCACCATCTTATATGACCAGTACTTTGGACTTTATACTTGAATCACCATGTACAGACAAAGGCAGCATTTTATTCATTTAACAAAATATCTTCATAGGACTCAGTCAGATTTAATTAATCTGCACTGCCGGGGTTAATGCAGAGGGGAGCAGACAGCAGGAATATCCATCACAGGCAGGAAGGACCCCTAATTGGTAAAGCAGCAGAGTCAGCAGCACAGTGTGTAGCTGGGGTGGGGGGACATATGAATGGGAACAAGTAAACCAGGAGTGCAGTGATGCTGCTGAACAACTTAGTGCTATCCATGGATCAGTATAATGAGGTGTCATATACCAAAAGGTACGGTACACTAAAATGTGCCATATACCAAAAGGTGCCATATGCTATAAGGTAACATATACTATAAGTTGCCATATAACATAAGGTGCCATATGCTATAAGATGCCATATACCATAAGGTGCCATATACTAACAGGGTCCATGTGCTATAAAGTACCATATGCTATAAGGTACCATATACAATAAGGCGCCATATGCTAAAAGGTACCATATACTATAAGTTGCCATATAACATAAGGTGTCATATACTATAAAATACCATATACTATAAGGAGCCATATACCATAAGGTGCCATATGCTATAAGGTACTATATACCATATGGTACCATATACTATAAGTTGCCATATAACATAAGGTGTCATATACTATAAAATACCATATACCATAAGGTGCCATATACTAACAGGGTTCATGTGCTATAAAGTACCATATACAATTATGTGCCATATGCGAAAAGGTACCATATACAATAAGGTGCCATATACTGTAAGGTGCTATCTATATAATCGTCTCAGGGGTACTTCCGTCTGTCTGTTTGTCTGTCTGTAACAGAAATCCCATGTCGCTGATTGGTCACGACCAGGAGGCCGCGACCAATCAGCGACAGACTTAGTCCGGCCGCGAATTGGACACTCCCTACTCTCCTCCAGTCAGTGCCAGTGTGTCGCCCCATCCCGGACCAACTTTTTACTACTGATGCTGCCTATGCAGCATCAATAGTAAAAAGATATAATGTTAAAAATAATAAAAAAAATAAAAAATTGTGCAATTCTCACCTTCTGCCATCCACCGATGCGCGCGATGCTGCCGCCAGCATCGCGCGCATCGGGACAACTTCAGTGGACGACGGAGGGTGAGTATATAACTATTTTTTATTTTAATTTTTTTTTTAACAGGGATATGGTGCCCACACTGCTATATACTGAGTGGGCTGTGTTATATACTGCGTGGGCTGTGTTATATACTGCGTGGGCTGTGTTATATACTACGTGGGCTGTGTTAGATACTGCGTGGGCTGTGTTAGATACTGCGTGGGCTGTGTCATATACTGCGTGGCTTGTGTTATATGTTATATACTACATGTGCTGCGTTATATACTACGTGGGCTGTGCTATATACTATGTGGGCTGTGTTATATACTGCCTGGCTGCTATATACTACGTGGGCAGTGTTATATACTGCGTGGCCTGCGTTATTTACTACGCGGCCTCTGTTATATACTGCGTGGGCTGTGCTATATATTACGTGGGCTGTGCTATATATTACATGGGCTGTGTTATATACTACGTGGCTGCTATATACTACGTGGCTGCTATATACTGCGTGGCTGTGCTATATACTACGTGGCTGTCTGTGTTATGTGGGCTGTGCTATATACTATGTGGCTGCTATATACTATGTGGCTGCTATATACTATGTGGCTGTGCTATATACTATGTGGCTGTGCTATATACTATGTGGTTGTGTTATATACTAAGTGGCTGTGCTAAGCGCGACGTACATACATACATACATATTTTAGAATACCCAATGCATTAGAATCGGGCCACCATCTAGTATACTATAAGGTTTCATATGCTATAAGGTGCCATATGCTATAAGGTGCCATATACCATAAGATGCCATATACTAACAGGGTCCATGTGCTATAAAGTACCAAATGCTATAAGATACCATATACAATAAGGCGCCATATGCTAAAAGGTACCATATACTATAAGGTGCCATATACCATAGGGTGCCATATACTATAAGGTGCTATATATGATAGGTTCCATATGCTATAAGGTGCCATATACTATAAGGTATCATATACAATAAGGTGCCATATACTATAAGGTATCATATGCCATAAGGTGCCATATACTATAAGGTGCTATATACTATAAAGTTCCATATGCTATAAGGTGCCATATACAATAAGGTGCCATATACTATAAGGTGCCATATGCTATAAGGTGCCATATGCTATAAGGTGCCATATAAATAAGGTGCCATATACTATAAGGTACTATATACCATAAGGTACCATATACTATAAGGTGCTATATATCATAAGGTGCCATATACTATAAGGTACTATATACCATAAGGTACCATATGCTATAAGGTGCCATATACCATAAGGTGCCATATACCATAAGGTGCCATATGCTATAAGGTACTCTATACCTTAAGGTGCCATATACCATAAGGTGCCATATACCATAAGGTGCCATATGCTATAAGGTACTCTATACCATAAGGTGCCATATACTATAAGGTGCTATATACCTTAAGGTGCCATGTACTATAAGGTACTATATACCATAAGGTGCTATATACCATAAGGTGCCATATACTATAAGGTGCTATATACCATAAGGTGCCATATACTATAAGGTGCCATATGCTATAAGGTACTATATACCATAAGGTGCCATATACCATAAGGTGCCATATGCTATAAGGTACTCTATACCTTAAGGTGCCATGTACTATAAGGTACTATATACCATAAGGTGCTATATACCATAAGGTGCCATATACCATAAGGTGCCATATACTATAAGGTGCTATATACCATAAGGTGTCATATACCAGAAGGTGCTATATACTATAAGGTGCCATATACCATAAGGTGCCATATACCATAAGGTGCTATATACCATAAGGTGCCATATGCTATAAGGTGCTATAGACCATAAGGTACCATATGCTATAAGGTGCCATATATCATAAGGTGCCATATACTATAAGGTGCCATATACCATAAGGTGCCATATGCTATAAGGTACTCTATACCTTAAGGTGCCATATACTATAAGGTGCTATATACCATAAGGTGCTATATACCATAAGGTACCATATGCTATAAGGTACTCTATACCTTAAGGTGCCATATACTATAAGGTGCTATATACCATAAGGTGCTATATACCATAAGGTACCATATGCTATAAGGTACTCTATACCTTAAGGTGCCATATACTATAAGGTGCCATATACCATAAGGTGCTATATACCATAAGGTACCATATGCTATAAGGTACTCTATACCTTAAGGTGCCATATACTATAAGGTGCTATATACCATAAGGTGCTATATACCATAAGGTACCATATGCTATAAGGTACTCTATACCTTAAGGTGCCATATACTATACGGTGCTATATACCTTAAGGTGCCATGTACTATAAGGTACTATATACCATAAGGTGCTATATACCATAAGGTGCCATATACTATAAGGTGCTATATATCATAAGGTGCCATATACTATAAGGTGCCATATGCTATAAGGTACTATATACCATAAGGTGCCATATACCATAAGGTGCCATATGCTATAAGGTACTCTATACCTTAAGGTGCCATGTACTATAAGGTACTATATACCATAAGGTGCTATATACCATAAGGTGCCATATACTATAAGGTGCCATATACCATAAGGTACCATATACCATAAGGTACCATATACCATAAGGTGCCATATGCTATAAGGTACTATATACCTTAAGGTGCCATGTACTATAAGGTGCCATATACCATAAGGTGCCATATACTATAAGGTGCTATATACCATAAGGTGCCATATACTATAAGGTGCTATATACCATACGGTGCCATATACTATAAGGTGATATATACCATAAGGTGCTATATACTATAAGGTGCCATATACCATAAGGTGCCATATACCATAAGGTGCTATATACTATAAGGTGCCATATACCATAAGGTGCCATATACCATAAGGTGCCATATGCTATAAGGTGCTATAGACCATAAGGTGCCATATACAATAAGGTGCCATATGCTATAAGGTGCCATATACTATAAGGTACTATATACCATAAGGTACCATAGACTATAAGGTGCCATATACTATAAGGTGCCATATACTATAAGGTGCTATATACCATAAGGTGCCATATACTATAAGGTGCTATATACCATAAGGTGCTATATACTATAAGGTGCCATATACCATAAGGTGCCATATACCATAAGGTGCTATATATTATAAGGTGCCATATACCATAAGGTGCTATATACCATAAGGTGCTATATACTATAAGGTGCCATATACCATAAGGTGCCATATACCATAAGGTGCTATATACTATAAGGTGCCATATACCATAAGGTGCCATATACCATAAGGTGCTATATACTATAAGGTGCCATATACCATAAGGTGCCATATACCATAATGTGCCATATGCTATAAGGTGCCATATACCATAAGGTGCCATATACCATAAGGTGCCATATGCTATAAGGTGCTATAGACCATAAGGTGCCATATACAATAAGGTACCATATGCTATAAGGTGCCATATACTATAAGGTACTATATACCATAAGGTACCATATACTATAAGGTGCCATATACTATAAGGTGCCATATGCTATAAGGTGCCATATACTATAAGGTGCTATATACCATAAGGTGCCATATACTATAAGGTACTATATACCATAAGGTACCATATACTATAAGGTGCCATATACTATAAGGTGCCATATACTATAAGGTACTATATACCATAAGGTGCCATATACCATAAGGTGCCATATGCTATAAGGTGCCATATACTATAAGGTACTATATACCATAAGGTACCATATACTATAAGGTGCCATATGCTATAAGGTGCCATATGCTATAAGGTGCCATATACTATAAGGTGCTATATACCATAAGGTACCATATACCATAAGGTGCCATATACCATAAGGTGCCATATACCATAAGGTGCTATATACTATAAGGTGCCATATACCATAAGGTGCCATATACCATAAGGTGCCATATGCTATAAGGTGCTATAGACCATAAGGTGCCATATGCTATAAGGTACTCTATACCTTAAGGTGCCATATACCATAAGGTGCCATATACCATAAGGTGCCATGTACCTTGAGTGACACAGGCAGGATATGTACTATCCTTACACCGAGTCCGAGACCCTGACTGACCTCAGGGGAATCTGAAGAATTGAAATCTTTGATTATGAAGAACATTTCTTATGAGGATTGTTATGATCAGCGTCATCCTCAGAGGAAAATCTGTGGGAGCCCTCTGCAGAGCATCACTCATCAAAAGACAGAGCAACATCTGCAGAGCATCTCTATCAATGTTGTGGGAAGATCATTAGGTAAACAGCACTTAAAGTTGGCAATGCTCACCATAAGCTGCATCACTTCTGCAGAGCATCGCTCCAAACAAGAAGTGGCACATACACTGCATTTATGATATCATGTATAACGGCTGCAGAGCGTCACTCCATACATGTGATATACATATATACACTTCACAGCCTAGAAGATCTGCAATCGCTGCAGCTTATTGCTCAGTTCAAGTGACACACAGACGTCACTGACAATGACCTGGGTAACCCCTGCAGAGCATCAAATCATGGTCACTGCAGAGCATTACTCCAGTAACACCTCATACACATTTATAAGAAGCCGCATGTTCTCCTGTGCATCACCTTATACAAGTGACCAATACTGCTGGCTTCCCACAAACAATGCGCCCTCTGCAGAGCATTACTCAAAATAAACTATATACCTGCTGCAGAGCATTACTCACCATAAACTATATACCTGCTGCAGAGCATTACTCGGCATAAACTATATACCTGCTGCAGAGCATTACTCGCCATAAACTATATACCTGCTGCAGAGCATTACTCGCCATAATCTATATACCTGCTGCAGAGCATTACTCGCCATAAACTATATACCTGCTGCAGAGCATTACTCGCCATAAACTATATACCTGCTGCAGAGCATTACTCGCCATAAACTATATACCTGCTGCAGAGCAGTACTTGCCATAAACTATATATACCTGCTGCAGAGCATTACTCACCATAAACTATATATACCTGCTGCAGAGCATTACTCACCATAAACTATATACCTGCTGCAGAGCATTACTCGCCATAAACTATATACCTGCTGCAGAGCATTACTCACCATAAACTATATACCTGCTGCAGAGCATTACTCGCCATAAACTATATACCTGCTGCAGAGCATTACTCGCCATAAACTATATATACCTGCTGCAGAGCATTACTCGCCATAAACTATATACCTGCTGCAGAGCATTACTTGCCATAAACTATATATACCTGCTGCAGAGCATTACTCACCATAATCTATATACCTGCTGCAGAGCATTACTCGCCATAAACTGTATACCTGCTGCAGAGCATTACTCGCCATAAACTATATATACCTGCTGCAGAGCATTACTCGCCATAAACTATATACCTGCTGCAGAGCATTACTCGCCATAAACTATATATACCTGCTGCAGAGCATTACTCACCATAATCTATATACCTGCTGCAGAGCAATACTCGCCATAAACTATATATACCTGCTGCAGAGCATTACTCACCATAATCTATATACCTGCTGCAGAGCATTACTCGCCATAAACTGTATACCTGCTGCAGAGCATTACTCGCCATAAACTATATATACCTGCTGCAGAGCATTACTCGCCATAAACTATATATACCTGCTGCAGAGCATTACTCACCATAAACTATATACCTGCTGCAGAGCATTACTCGCCATAAACTGTATACCTGCTGCAGAGCATTACTCACCATAAACTATATACCTGCTGCAGAGCATTACTCACCATAAACTATATACCTGCTGCAGAGCATAACTCATCATAAACTATATACCCGCTGCAGAGCATTACTCACCATAAACTATATACCTGCTGCAGAGCATTACTCGCCATAAACTATATACCTGCTGCAGAGCATTACTCGCCATAAACTATATACCTGCTGCAGAGCATTACTCGCCATAAACTATATACCTGCTGCAGAGCATTACTCGCCATAAGCTATATACCTGCTGCAGAGCATTACTCACCATAAACTATATACCTGCTGCAGAGCATTACTCGCCATAAACTATATACCTGCTGCAGAGCAGTACTCGCCATAAACTATATACCTGCTGCAGAGCATTACTCACCATAAACGATATACCTGCTGCAGAGCATTACTCGCCATAAACTATATACCTGCTGCAGAGCATTACCCTACTAAAGCGACGTCTACATGTCATTCACCACAGCTGCAGATCATCGCCCTTGTGCAAGTGACTTTACTCATCACAAACTATATCACTTCTGCAGAGCATCATTTCCGACAAGTCACGTACACATAGTGCAAGGAGCATCACTTATCTGTCATAGCTGGATGTCACTCTGACCCCGAGTACATGCCTCCATGACACCTGCAGAGCATCTCTCCACCCATATAATAACAATGTATCTCACACGTCCATATAACATCTGCAGAGCATCTCTCCACCCATATAATGTATAACAGTGTTTATCACTGTCAATGTGATATCTGCAGAGCATCTCTTCACTCATATAATAACAGTGTATCTCACATGTCCATATAAATCTGCAGAGCATCTCTACTCCATATATAACAGTGTATTTCAAACGTCTATACAACATCTGCAGAGCATCTCTCCACCCATGTATAACAGTGTATCTCACCATGTCCATAAAACATCTGCAGAGCATCTCTCCCCCATATATAACAATGTATTTCACAATGCCATATAACATCTGCAGAGCATCTCTCCCCCATAGATAACAATGTAACATTTGCAGAGCATCTCTCCCCCATAGATAACAATGTAACATCTGCAGAGCATCTCTCCCCCATAGATAACAATGTAACATCTGCAGAGCATCTCTCCCCCATAGATAACAATGTAACATATGCAGAGCCTCTCTCCCCCATAGATAACAATGTAAGATCTGCAGAGCATCTCTCCCCCATATATAACAATGTATGTCACAATGCCATGTAACATCTGCAGAGCATCTCTCCCCCATAGATAACAATGTATGTCACAATGCCATATAACATCTGCAGAGCATCTCTCCCCCATAGATAACAATGTAACAGCTGCAGAGCATCTCTCCCCCATAGATAACAATGTAACCCTGCAGAGTATCTCTCCCCATAGATAACAATGTAACATCTGCAGAGCCTCTCTCCCCTATAGATAACAATGTAACATCTGCAGAGGCTCTCTCCCCCATAGATAACAATGTAACATCTGCAGAGCATCTCTCCCCCATATATAACAATGTAACACATGCAGAGCATCTCTCCCCCATAGATAACAATGTAACATCTGCAGAGCATCTCTCCCCCATATATAACAATGTATGTCACAATGCCATATAACATCTGCAGAGCATCTCTCCCCCATAGATAACAATGTAACAGCTGCAGAGCATCTCTCCCCCATAGATAACAATGTAACCCTGCAGAGTATCTCTCCCCCATAGATAACAATGTAACATCTGCAGAGCCTCTCTCCCCCATAGATAACAATGTAACATCTGCAGAGCCTCTCTCTCCCCTATAGATAACAATGTAACATCTGCAGAGCCTCTCTCCCCCATAGATAACAATGTAACATCTGCAGAGCCTCTCTCCCCCATAGATAACAATGTAACATCTGCAGAGCCTCTCTCCCCATAGATAACAATGTAACATCTGCAGAGCATCTGTCCCCCATAGATAACAATGTAACATCTGCAGTCTCTCTCCCCCATAGATAACAATGTAACATCTGCAGAGCCTCTCTCCCCATAGATAACAATGTAACATCTGCAGAGCATCTGTCCCCCATAGATAACAATGTAACATCTGCAGAGCCTCTCTCTCCCCTATAGATAACAATGTAACATCTGCAGAGCCTCTCTCCCCCATAGATAACAATGTAACCCTGCAGAGCCTCCCTCCCCCATAGATAACAATGTAACCCTGCAGAGCATCTCTCCCCATAGATAACAATGTAACCCTGCAGAGCCTCTCCTGTAATAGACCTTGCAGTGAGGCAGGCTGTCCTGGGCTCTGGTAGGGCCACTACTCTCTCCCTCCATCCCATAGGCTGAGTGCGCACTCACAAGTCAGCTGCAGCCCCCACAGATCCTGCTTCTGCTCAGTGCTGGGATGATGAGGGTCCCTGGTTGTGTTATGGAGGTTTCCTCTGAAGTCTCTAACTTTCCAGCACACTTTTTGAACTGGCAGAAGCCTCCCTCCCTCTCCCCTCCTGTCCCAGCCCCCAGCAGACTCCCATCCTAACCAGTGAGCTCATGGCTGGGAGCTGTAATCTGAGTTTAGTAGCTGTGCAGGAGCCCACACACTGGCCTCTGAGGGGTTAATCATGGGTCCTGCTATTAATGTAAGTGGACAAAGAAATGTTCCAACTGAGGACAAACACAAAATAATGTCTGGTGTGAAACCTGAAGCTGCGCTGTGCCTGAGGGACCCAGATGTAGCAGAGCTGGATGTGTCATGTAACACTGAGACGACATCCTCCGCTCTGCTACAGCGCTAATGCTGATCTAATATCAGTGATTGCCCCAATAATATCCTACTGTGCTCCACCACACAGCAACCGCAGCTCTGCTACCGCAGACTCTCATAGGCCGGGTGCACACGAGCGGAATTACTGTCCAAGTGCGGTCCGGCAAAACATCAGATCGCACCCGGACCAATGTTATTCTATGGGGTTGTGCACATATGCAATTTTTTTCTCGCACAATGACTGTCCTAGGAAACAGTTGCAGCATTCCCCAGATTGATCTGATATTCAGAGCTCACGCCGCCATGTAAGTCACTGTGTGCGTGGGAAACATCAGAACCTACTCGGATGACTTCTGAGTGCAGTCCGATTTCTGCGCACTGATACGATGGAGAAGATGGAGGCTTTTTTCTCTGCATCTTCTGAGAATATCAGATCACACTATAATCAGAGTGCCATTTGCATAGTTGATCCGATTTTCTCGGATGCCAAAAAATACGTTCATGTGCACCTATTCTTAGTATTACATCTAGTCTATCTATCTATCTATCTATCTATCTATCTATCTATCTATCTATCTATCTAATATAAATCCATCTATTATCTATCTATCTATCTATCGATCTATATTTATATCTATCTATCTATCTATCTATCTATCTATCTATCTATCTATCTATCTATCTATCTATCTATCTATCTATCATCTATTATCTATCCATCATTTATCTATTTTTCCAAGACCCTAACACAGGGGTGGACAACCTCAGGCCCTCTGGCTGTTTACCGCCCTTGATGACCTTTTATCAGGACCGCAGTGATTGCTGCAGCTGTGTTTTGCCGGCTGCCGGCCCTTTACTTTCTTCTTGCTCTGTGAGAATACGCACACAGTGTTCACTACTGTTCATGTGCAATGACAGATTACATCCACCACCAGTGCCAGCGTCCGGCGTACTTTGTGGGCGGAGTTAGCGTGTGACGGCCCCCGAAGGACGGTATAAATATCCAAATGGCCGTTGGCAGAAAAAAACATTCCCCACCCCGGCTCTAACCCATGGACTTCTCCTCTAAGGAGACTTGGCATCTCTGTCAGGTGTCTGGCAAATATGATTTCTCTACCTCTGTCTACACTAATAAGGCAGACAGATCCGATATAAGAGCAGTTTAGGAAATTAAATCTGAGCTGTGATTGGTTGCTATGGGCAACACAACCATTTGTACTTTTAGACTATTGTGATTCACCTTCTGTATGGGTCTCATTTATTATAAATCTTTAAATGATATATATCACCTCTGATGACACACAGATCTACCTCTCTGGACCAGATATCACCTCCCTACTAACCAGAATCCCTCAATGTCTGACCACTATTTCATTCTTCTTCTCCGCTATATTTCTAAAACTTAATATGGACAAAACAGAATTCATCATCTTTCCCCCATCTCACTCACACTTTTTCCTTAAAGGGCCACTGTCACCCCCTCCAGCCGTTATAAACTAAAAGAGCCACCTTGTGCAGCAGTAATGCTGCAGTCTAACAAGGTGGCTCTTTTAGTTTTTGATTAAGTTATTACCTCAATAAAGCGTTTTAAAAATTGGCCACAAATACCAGATATTGTACCTGGAGGCGGTCCGCATCGTCCTCTATCAATCTTCCAACTGCCGTCACTCTTCTCTTCAGGGGCGATGGTTGCCGCCCCCTTCGCATTGTTGCTTCTTAAATCCGGCGCCTGCGCTGTGCGTGCCTGCCTGGGGCAGGCGCAAATAACAATGCCGGAAGGTGGGGGAATGTTATTCATTATGCCCAGTGCGGGGCTGGCATTCCTGGGCATGCGCACTGCGCTGTTCAGGCGCTACCCCATCTCGGACGCTGTCCCATCTCTGACGCTCCCCCTGCTCCCCCGCCTTCCGGCATTGTTATTTGCGCCTGCCCCAGGCAGGCACGCACAGCGCAGGCGCCAGATTTAAGAAGCAACAACGCGAAGGGGGCGGCAACCATCGCCCCTGAAGAGAAGAGTGACGGCAGTTGGAAGATTGATAGAGGACGATGCGGACCGCCTCCAGGTACAATATCTGGTCTTTGTGGCCAATTTTTAAAACGCTTTATTGAGGTAATAACTTAATCAAAAACTAAAAGAGCCACCTTGTTAGACTGCAGCATTACTGCTGCACAAGGTGGCTCTTTTAGTTTATAACGGCTGGAGGGGGTGACAGTGGCCCTTTAAATTACCATTAGAACATACATGGAAAGGACAAGTTCTTGTCTATGCATGAAGTAGCTGCGAGAGTTGTCGGAGAACTAGGAGGAGTAATTAATAGCAGGCTCTGATGTTATGGCCTGCAGGGGTCAGATCCCTAGCTTTGTCTTGCAGGAAGGCATGGCCCACAGACTAGAAAATCACTTTAATCTAGTACACAAATTATAGGTAAGTGTGAACTGCAGCATAGCAGGTGCACAGCCTACAGTCTGGGGGCCACATATCACACAATGTCTGTCTGCTATTTAATCTTTCTTTTCTGCTCGCTTTCTAAAACTGAACACGGACAAAACAGAATTCATCATCTTTCCCACATCTCACTCTACCCCTCCACCCGACCTATCCATCAATGTCAATGGCTGCCCACTCTCCCTAGTCCCACAATCTCGCTGCTTTGGGGTGATCCTTGACACTGATCTCTCCGTCAAACCACATATCCAAGCTCTTTCCACTTCCTGCCGTCTTCAACTCAAAAATATTTCCCAAATCTGCACATTCTTCAACCAACAATCTGCAAAAACCCTAGTCCATGCCCTCATCATCTCCCGCCTCGACTACTGCAACCTCCTGCTCTGTGGCCTCCCCTCTAACACTCTTGCACCCCTACAATCTATCCTAAACTCTGCTGCCCGACTAATCCACCTGTCCCCCCGCTATTCCCCAGCCTCTCCCCTCTGTCAATCCCTTCACTGGCTCCCCATTACCCAGAGACTCCTGTTCAAAACCCTAACCATGACATACAAAGCCATCCACAACCTGTCTCCTCCATACATCTGTGACCTTGTCTCCCGGTACTTTCCTACACGCAACCTCCGATCCTCACAAGATCTCCTTCTCGACTCCCCTCTTATCTCCTCTTCCCACAATCCCATACAAGATTTCTAGCGTGAATCCCCCCTACTCTGGAACTCTCTACCTCAACACATCAGACTCTCGCCTACCATCGAAACCTTCAAAAAGAACCTGAAGACCTACCTCTTCCGACAAGCCTACAGCCTGCAGTAACCACCGATCGACCAAACTGCTGCATGACCAGCTCTACCCTCGCCTACTGTATCCTTGTAGATTGTGAGCCCTCGCGGGCAGGGTCCTCTCTCTTCCTTTACTAAGTTGTGACTTGCATTATTAAGATTACTGTACTAGTTTTTATTATGTATACCCCTTCTCACATGTAAAGCATGTGTAGTATAGTATGGATTACAGACCTTCCCTAAAGGCCCCGTCTCACATAGCGATTTACCAACGATCACGACCAGCGATATGACCTGGCCGTGATCGTTGGTAAGTCGCTGTGTGGTCGCTGGGGAGCTGTCACACAGACCGCTCTCCCCAGCGACCAACGATCAGGGGAACGACTTCGGCATCGTTGAAACTGTCTTCAACGATGCCGAAGTCCCCCTGCAGCACCCGGGTAACCAGGGTAAACATCGGGTTACTAAGCGCAGGGCCGCGCTTAGTAACCCGATGTTTACCCTGGTTACCAAAAAAAACAAACACTACATACTCGCCTTTCGGTGTCCAGGTCCCTTGCCGTCTGCTTCCTGCTCTGACTGAGATCCGGCCGTACACTGAGAGCAGAGCGCAGCGGTGACGTCACTGCTGTGCTCTCACTTCTCACTGTACGGCCGGGAGTCAGTGAGAGCAGGAAGCAGACGGCGAGGGACCTGACGGACATCAGAAGGCGAGTATGTACTGTTTTTTTTTTTTACATTTACGCTGGTAACCAGGGTAAACATCGGGTTACTAAGCGCGGCCCTGCGCTTAGTAACCCGATGTTTACCCTGGTTACCAGTGAAGACATCGCTGGATCGGTGTCACACACACCGATTCAGCGATGTCAGCGGGGCCTCAACGACCAAAAAAAGGTCCAGGCCATTCCGACACGACCAGCGATCTCGCAGCAGGGGCCTGATCGCTGGTACGTGTCACACATAGCGAGATCGCTATGGAGGTCGCTGTTGCGTCACAAAACTTGTGACTCAGCAGCGATCTCGCTAGCGATCTCGCTATGTGAGACGGGGCCTTAACATACCAAGCCAAAGTATAAGGGCCCCTTCACACTGGTCGATTCTGCTACGATTACGACGCATTTGCGTCATATTCGACATCGCAGTACGAGCTCGTAGCCAGCGGTCACACTCTACGATGTTAACGCTTTTTCTGACGTAGTTGCGATGTGAACGTCACGCGTCGCAATCGTACGCTACCCTTCACACCGCCATAGTCCTACGACTCCGAGCGTGACGTATTACCAGCATGGGCGTGCTAAAACGTCACGCCCAATCAGGAGACAGGTATGCGGAAGCCCAACCCACGTAGTCGCATTACGAGCTCGTATGTCCGCCGTCACATACTACGATTTCGACCGCCACAGCGAGACATTTACGACGAAAGAAAGTTCTGCTCTTTCTTTCACATCGTACGATGCTGGGCTGCGTCGCAGATCGTAACGCCATGTCACACTTTGCAACCTCGGAACGAGGACGGATAAACGTCACAAATCGAACGCTCGTTCAGACTTTGATTGCACAGTGTGAAGGGGCCCTAAGGGTCACCGCCTCGTGACCCCAGCTCTTTGTCCAGTGGAGGGGGGGTGTCAGGGGCTTTATTGGCTGCTTTGTCCATGATGATTTTTCACTCCTTTACTACTGGAACATTTTTGATCTCCCTGGAAACCCACTTTATCACTGAGAGATTCTTAGGGAGAATCAACGTGCAGCAATCATCCTCCAGAGGGGAAAGTTCCTAATTATTCTCAAAGCTTTCACAAGATACGAGTCCTTCCCGTTAGAATTATCCAAGTACACTAAATACATACCTCCCAATCATCCCATATCCAGGGAACTGACACGAATTTCGGGAGAAGTTCTGTTGTCTTGGAGGTCAGGGGTATGTCCTGGCTTCAACGGTATCTGTTTTCCCGGGACACAGATACAGTTGAGCATAATGGTGGAGGAGTGAGCCATCAGAAACCTACTCCAGCATTGAGCCTGGAGACTTGCAAAGACCTTCACCTCATGTGACATGGGCCATCGTACTATGTGGGGGTATCAAACTATGTGGAGGTCTGTAGGGGCATCATACTGTGTTGAGTGCTTTGGGGGCATCGTACTATGTGAAGAAACAAAGGGGGGCATCATGTTGTGTGCGGGGGTATTATACTGTGTGTGGGAACACTGGGGCTATCATACTGTGTGGAGGACTTTGGGAGTATCATACTGTGTGGGGAAACACTGTGGGGCCATAATACTGTGTGGAGGACTTTGGGAGTATCATACTGTGCTGGGGAACACTGTGGGGCCATCATACTGTGTGGAGGAGTTTGGGAGTATCATACTGTGTGGGAGAACACTGTGGGCCATCATAGTATTTGGGGACATCATAATGTGTGGAGGACTGTGGGTGTGTCATACTGTGTGGGGGAACACAGTGGGCCATCATAGTATTTGGGGACATCATACTGTGTGGAGGACTTTGGGTGTATCATACTGTGAGGGAACACTGTGGGCCATCATTCTGTGTAGGGACATCATACTGTGTGGAGGACTTTGGGTGTATCATACTGTGTGGGGGAACACTGTGGGCCATCATAGTATTTGGGGACATCATACTGTGTGGAGGACTTTGGGAGTATTATACTGTGTGAGAGAACATTGTGGGCCATCATACTGTGTGGGGACATCATACTGTGTGGAGGACTTTGGGTGTATCATACTAGGTCGGGGAACACTGTGGTGCCATCATAGTATTTGGGGACATCATACCGTATGGAGGACTTTGGGAGTATCATACTGTGTGGGGGAACACTGGTGCATCATACTGTGTGGGGACATCATACTGTGTGGAGAACTTTGGGTGTATCATACTGTGTCGGGGAACACTGTGGTGCCATCATACTGTGTGGGGACATCATACTGTGTGAACTTTGGGTGTATCATACTGTGTCGGGGAATACTGTGGTGCCATCATACTGTGTGGGGACATCATACTGTGTGGAGGACTTTGGATGTATCATACTGTATGGGAAAACAGTGTGGGGGCATCATACTTTGTGGGTGGTCTGTGGTGACATGATAATGCACAGCTCCCTCAACTGTATAATGTCCGCAGCTGGGTACTATCAGTGCGCAGAGGATATACAGTACTCGGCAGAAGACACTATTCTGTTGACGGAACTGTGCTGTGCAGCCCCACAAATGAGCATTTCGGACTGCTGTTAACACAGGGAACTGCATCCTAAGGATAGGCCATCATTGATAAATTCCTGGACAATCCATGTAAGTTATGTCTCTGTCTGTATAAAGACCCCACACCAGATCCCCCTGAATATGTCCCCTTGTATAAAGTGCCCAGACTAGATACCCCTCTGTAGAAACTCCAAACTGAAACCCCAATATATACAAACTGCACATCTTTACATATACTAGACCAGACCCCAAAACAGAGCCCCCGATCTATACAGACTTCAGACCAGGCTCTTTGTGCTTACATTCCACATTGCTCCCTGGCTTTGCTGCACAGAACGTCCTGCACCAGGACAGCAAACATCAGGACAATTTTCTGTGGGGCGCCAGGGAGTGATCAGAAGTGCAGGACTGGGGGAAGGTGAGTAATAATATTGGCATCTGGGAGATATCTCTTCTCATCCATGGGAGAGTTGGATTTTATATAGCACCGACATATTCTGCAGAGTTGTACACTTACAACAAAGAGTTTACTTATTATCCTAGAAACAGCGCCACTCCTGGCTGTGCCTGGTATTGCAGCTCATCCCCATCATGACATGGACAACATCTCCTGGAGGTTTGTCCATATATCCATAACCATAGTCATCATTGTAGATGAGAAATTCTCATTTCTTGCCGCTTAACACCAGGTTAATCCAAAGTGGATGCGCCAGGAGTAATAACATCTGCAGTGGAAAAGCGCCAGTGTTTTCCGGCCATCTCTTCATACTGCACTGATCCATCCTACATGGAATTGGCCTCTTATAAAATCCACATGTGCTGCGTACGTGAGCCACTCGAGATGGGAATTTGCCTGCTTTAAACAATTGCAAGATTTCAATGCGATGCTGAAAAAAAAAATCTGAACAGAAGTGATCTCACATTATACCAAGGACAATCCGGAGTGAGAAGATCCAGTATTAGAGCACTAGCTGCTATGTGTATGGATGTAGCAGAGCTAGATTTGTCACAGGCTGATATAGTCCTGTGTATAATGTAATATTCCCATGTGTTGTGCCCAATGACAAAATCAGCTCTGCCACTCCGGTATATGTAAGCGTCCGCAGTATGGCGTTAATAGACCCCACATAAATTATCGCTCACCATTTCTGCGGTCTTATAAGTGTATCTGGCACTCATCTGTGCTTTCTAGTACCGTGTAATTTACTGTAAGACGTACAGTATTCCATGTCTGCAATCCGCGTGATAGGGAAGGAATAAGACCAGAGGGCCACGGGTGGAATTATCTAAAATTGCGATTGTCAGCACCAGGATGTAAAAAAAATCAACGTATGAGACGTCCAGGGGTTTTACAAGATTATATTAACTTGAGACCCCTTCACAAAGGGTATAACTGGCTAATGAGAAGATTTATGGAGAGCAATCTCTCACGACAGAAGCAATCCGAGAAGGTGAAATCTTTCCCTGTAAGCTCCATTGTTTCCCATAGTATACGTGGTGTGCAGCGTTGATGTCACTTTGACAGCGCTGCAGCCACTTAGTGAGGTCAGCGGTTCTAAGTGACTTTTGAAACTCCCTTTTAGATGGGCTCATGCAAACTTTAAGAGGGGTTGAACAATGGATAATAAGATAGGTTGCTTCCCATACTGTTTGCATATTTTGGGCAGCACATCCCGTTATCTTGGGGAGATGTGCTGCCTAGGACAATTATTTGGGGGCTTAAATTATCCAATAAGGGAGGCATAAATTGTCCAATAAGCGATGAACGTTTCTCTCATTTGTCAGCTGATTAGTATGGTGACTGCTTTCTTATGGACACTCATTCGGCCAATTATTAGCCAGTGTCAAGTAAAGGAAAGACGCCGGCCAAACCAGAACCTCCGCCTGCATACAGCTTTTTCAGGTTTTTGCCCAAAACAGCTTAAAAGAAAATGAAGATTCTGGTTTGGCTTTACATCCCGAGTCATGAGGCTAATTCCAAAAGGTGGCACTAGAGAGCAGAGATGTGTATGCCTGAAACAGATGGCTGTGTGCTCGGCTTTCTCCAGCAGTCACATAGTCAATGGATGACCAAGCATGCGCACCTCCGCTCAATTTGAGATGAGGCTCTGCAGAGGTTTCTGGAGCCCAATTCTCAATGTTGCTGCAGTTCCTAATGGTTAGATACCCAATGATCAGTAGGTTATTCCCTATCCAAGTGGGCAAATGAAGAACAGTGGCTACAAGCTATACTGATTTGGCTAGAGTATTTAGATGAAGGGCTTGGGTTGCAAACTACATTTTTCCCCAGTGAAGTCTTGATACGTACAAGCAGTTAGGCACTAGAGATTCTTCAAAGGTTTCACCTGTAAGATACTCTAAGAATGTTGCCCTGTAGAAGGATGAAGCTCCCACGCCGAGATCATGGAGTTGGTTCGTCTACATGGGGTGACTGTGACTGTATAGTTGGGGTGGAAGCAGCTGAGGGTGACGCTTACACATCAGGGATGAGGCCTCTGGACTGTCTCCAGACCACTGACCACAGTGTGACTGTATCGGTAATGACATGTGGCGGATCTCTAATGGAGATGCAGATCTTCCCTCCGGAGATGATGGCCACACACGTCTACATGCCAGTAATTGTACACACGTGTGTTTAGCATCACCATGCACTGAAGACAATTGTCACAGAATCCATCAACGTCACTAACAGATGTCCATGTCGTTGGAATGGGCTTCAAAGTAGAAACTGGTCGATTTTGGAAAACAGTTTGGTTGCTTGAATTTACGGCTAACATTCCCATAGTCATTTGCAGGGCAGATTGCCAAGGACGGCGCTGCGTCAGCCATGTAGGTACACACCCTTGTAGGTCATATCAGGAAAGCCTCTGATCTGGTGCCGCGGGATCCTCAGTCAGGCCTCAGAGCATTAGGTTACTTTCCCATGATGAGTTTTACACTGCATATAGTAATAAAAACACAAGTAACCTATTTTACTTAATGGGTGCAGAAAATCCACATCAAAAATTCACCAAAAATCTCAATGTGGGAACACAGCCTTAGAAGTGGAACCATCTCCAGAAAATGGTGGACATAGCTTACGAGGAGAACCTACTGAGGCTATGTAGGGCCTGCAGAGGCAACTAAGTTTGGACTGATATCCTTCCTCATGACTGGTATGAACGTGGGCGATTGAAGTAGGCATCAAGGATACCATAATAAAGCCCTACCATTCTTCAATCAGACCAAATTTCTCGGATGACAGAAAATACGTTCATGTGACCCTAGCCTAACACTGACCAATAAGCATTCATAAGAACGCTCATTCCCGGTCATTGCCCATGTAAGCAATCAATTTATCGACCGACTAACGGGCAATACCTATCTCACCTTATTGAATCATTTATACCCTAAAATGAGGGTTATGTGCACTATAATGTATACTCCAGGCCCGAAATTGGACCTCAATAAATGGTAATTAAAAGGCCAGCAAATAAATAGAGCATTAGACAAAAAAGGAAGCTAATTTCAGACAGAGCTACTCTCAATGCTGATGCAGATTTTTCTTGGTTTATGTCCCAAACAGTTAATTCTCCAATAATGTCTCAGTGATGCTGCTGAAAGCTGAAATCTGCACAGTGACAAGCGTTCAGGCTCCAAATTCACCTTCAAATGGGATTGTCTTCAGCTTGACATTGGAGCCCAATACGGTAATGGATCCGGGGCCTACAGAGGCATCCTCTGGTATTTTGGTGGTCCAATCCATATGGAAGCTGGAGGGAATCTGCAGCTGAAGTCCAGGCAGTTAGCCTGTCTGTGATGATAACATTATATCATCCATATGTTGTATAAGATTGTATAACATTGCAGAGGTAGACGAGGGATCCGATGACTGGGCCTCTCCACTATACTGACGTCTGTATACACTGCTCACCATGGAAAGAGATTAGGAATGTCAGGGAATAGATGAGAGTTTCTGGAAATTTGGCAAAGAAAAGCCGGAAGTGATGGATCTCTCAGGATTGATGAAGATAAACAGATTTGGGACATGTTCTCTAACAGCTGCCTCCCCTCATCTCTCCACAGCTCCCCTGAGCTCCTGGACACGGCAGGACTGGGTGACAGGGACACATTCCTCCAGGGAGAGGTTGCTGTGTGTTCTACTTTGCTTGCTCTGTGACTCAGCCCTGCAGCTGGAGGTGAGCACACATGTCCAGGGCTTCACCCTCCAGATATATGACTGATCACATCCCTGCGCCCTGCACTACTAGACCCGGGCTGCTGTCAGAAAGAGGCCATCATCACAAGCATCTCCATTGGGTCTCCTGACTGTCTGACCGCCTGGATTATGTCATTTATCAGAGGCTTTAATAATACAAAAGTTCTCTAAGTGACAGACGAGAAAAATGACGAGAATAGAGTTTCTAATATACTACAACTTTCATGAAACCACATTAGTGATTCAGATGCTTACATAAGGAGCATTTACCCCCTATGCAGGCATAGTATTGGTACTTATCCACACAGTGTAAATAGACATGCGGTGTGGATTATAAATCTGCCGCATGTCAAGTTAGGCCGGCGTCACACTGGCGTTTTAAACGGCCGAGTGCAATGCGATAAAAAATCGCATTGCACTCGGACCAATGTTCAGCTATGGGGCAGCTCCCACCAGCTGACTTTTTGTCGTCCGTTTTCCTCGGTCCGAGACAATCGCAGCATGCTGCGATTGTCTCGGACCGAGGAAAACTCTCAGCTCACTCGCACCCATATAAGCCTATGGGTGCGAGTGAGACAGCACACACCACTCGGATATCATCCGAGTGCTGTGCGTTATAAGCGGACCCCAGCAATGGAGGATGGAGAAATTCATTTCTCCGCCTCCTCCGCAGCTGTGCTCCGATCCTCCCTGTGCGAGAGAATCGGAGCACAGACGAATGACACTCGGCTCCTGCTCTGCTGCGAGCAGGAGCCGAGTGTCATTAGCATATCGCATACACACATATGCCAGTGTGACGCCGGCCTTATTCTGCAGAACTGCAATGCACAGAGAGTAATCTTCAGCATATCTGCAACATTTTTGCAACTAAACCTTTCCGATTTGGTGCAGATTTTGTTGGTACAGAAAATCTGCAGTGCTTCAGTCTGTGTGGGCATACTCAAAGGGATTTATATAGAATAATTTGCTACTTTCTCCTAAGGGTTTACATTATGATGTCACTGGTGATCCCTATGTTAGCTGTAGAGTTCCTGTGTATAATGTCACTGATCATCACTGTATTACCTGTACACTGACACTATATACAGAGCTCCTGTGTATAATGTCACTGGTGATCACTGTATTACTTGTACATTATATACAGAGCTCCTGTGTATAATGTCACCAGTGATCAATGTATTACCTGTACACTATGCACTATATACAGAGCTCCTGTGTATAATGTCACTGGTAATCCCTGTACACTGTACACTATATACATAGCTCCGGTGTATAATGTCACTGGTGATCCCTGTATTACCTGAACGCTTACACGATATACAGAGCCCCTGTATACAGTATGTCACTGGCGATCATTTTATTACCTGTACCCTGACACTATATACAGAGCTCCTGTGTATAATGTCACTGGTGTTCCCTGTATTATCTGTATACTGACATTATATACAGAGCTCCTATGTAGAATATCACTGGAGATCCCTGTATTACCTGTACACTGACACTATATACAGAGCTCCTGTGTATATCACTGATCTCTGTATTACCTGTACACTGACAGTATATACATGGTTCCTGTGTATAATTTCACTGGTTGTAGTTATTACCTGTACACTATACACTATATACAGAGCTCCTGTGTATAATGTCACTGGTGATCACTGTATTACCTGTACACTATATACAGAGCTTCTGTGTATATTGTCACTGGTCATCCTTGTATTACCTGTACACTGACACTGTATACTATATATTATATACATAGCTAGCTCCTCTGTATAATGTCACTGGTGTTCCCTGATCTTTGTATTATATGTACACAATACACTATATACAGAGCTCCTGTGTATAATATCTTTTGTGGTCACTGTATTACCTGTACACTATACATTATATACGGAGCTCCTGTGTATAATGTCTATGGTGAGTCACTATTACCTGTACACTGCCACTATATACAGCGCTCCTGTGTATAATGTCACTGGTGATTACTGTATTACCTGTACACTAACACTATATACAGCGCTCCTGTGTATAATGTCACTGGTGATCTCTGTATTATCTGTACACTGACACTATATAGAGTGCTTCTGTGTATAATGTCACCAGTTCTCCCTGTATTACCTGTACACTATAAATTATATACAGAGCTCCTGTGTATAATGTCTATGGTGAGTCACTGTATTACCTGTACACTGCCACTATATACAGAGCTCCTGTGTATAATATCACTTGTGATTCCTGTATTATCTGTACACTGACACTATATACAGTGCTTCTGTGTATAATGTCACCGGTGGTCACTGTATTACATGTATACGCATGGGTTGGAAAGAGGCTACATGTCCTTTACTACTGGATGAGAAGTGTGACTATTCTCTCCAGAGGAACTAAATTTTTGCAAGCACGGAAATTGTCTTAAAAGTTTTTTTGTATAAATGCATGCATTTGCAGCTAAAAGTCATTTTTTTTTACAACTGGGTTTCGTTAAACATTTTGAATCATAGGTGTTTCTTTTCTGTAAAAATTACTGTCTACTGCCTGCTGACAAGTGTAATCAGTCTCTTGAAGCAGAGAAGCCGAGATGGATTATTTGATGTAGTGCAGGTTTTTGTCTCTCTGATTCTGACAGATAACAAAGAGGCAGGTTTGTTGTTGGACAATGGCAGGTGTAATGAAACCTCAAAAATGGGAAAAAGAAAGTTTTTGCACCTACGGTGCTGTCAAAATGCTGATGAAGAGGCGAAAGAGGGTATGTCAAGTTACAGAGCAGGAGAATCGGGACAATTCGTAGACATATTTGACCCAGAAGTAGGTTTACACAGATCAGGTGAGGGATTCTTATAAGGGATGCGTGCTTCTAAAAAAGGGGCAAAGAAGTCTGAAAAACAACTTCACACTATGGATTGAGGCCGCCTCCGAGATTATTGCTTATTCACCCTCTCCTAGCCCAGGAGCATCGGGCCCTTTTTTTTTCGAAGATTGGGGGATTCCTTTTTATCTAAGCAATGATGCGACTATATAGTTCCTAAATGTACAGGACAGGTGGGGCCCTATAGGAAAAAGCATGTCATAGGGGACCCCCACTTCATGTGGTGATGTACTTTCGGCTAATGGCTTTCTTGTGGGATTATTCTCAGTTTCCTAAATAGTTTCCACAGATGCGCAGCAGAAAGGAACATGTCTCGTGTTTGGCCTTCGCAGGAAGAATCTGGCACAGAAGCAGCCACTTTCCTGGCGATAGTCACGGCGGCCACTGATGACACACAGCTGAACCAGAAAGGCAAAGTTTACAGGCAGTGACATAGCCGTTCATCCATATCAGTGCATGACTGTACAGGAATGTAGTCACTGTATGGAAAATGCCCATTTCTTCCTATGATGTGTATAATTTATGGAGCAGCAATGATGAACATCTGGAAACGGTTCAAAGAACACGGAATGAGAAATATCCTCACATTCTATGAGAACTGCTGCAGCTCTCCTGCCTGTAGCTGCTGTCGCCATCAGGTGGACACTTTAGGAACATCATCCTTTCAGGGGGTGTTGGCTCTTCTTGTGGAGATCTGGTGTAGGGCAATGGTCCTTAGGAAAAAAAAAATATATGCAGATTAGTTTTCTTTTTGGGAACTGCTAATTTGCAATAAAAACATGGAAAACGGAATGTACTGTCGATTATTCAGGTTGCTGGTAGACCCATTAAGTGTTCTCAGGAACATTTCAGCTCCGATTTCACTTTTTGTATCGATTATGGGTTATTGAAGGTCTTACTGGTGATCGAGCGTTTAGCGGACATTGGCAGGGGATGCTGAGAGCTGTAGTTTTTCTACAGTCGGAAACCCATATGTTTGACATCGCTCTAACATTGGCCACACTTCCTACTACTTTTGGTATAGGCGCTATTTTATATAGTTTTAAAGGTAATCTGTCAGCAGGTTTCACACGTCAGTGTCTCCAGTATATGTGGTGACAGTTTTCACATACATCAGACACACATAGACCCATTCAAGTGACTGGGTCTGCGCAAATGTCAGTGTGTTTCTACGGAGCGTGGGACAGGTCGACGGATAGGTGAGGGATATGGTTGTTTTTATTTTATTACAGGAGACGAGGGCTTCAATGGAATGGGTGTTAGGTGAGTATTACTGTGTTTGTTATTTTTAAATGTAAAAGTGTTTTGTTTTGATTTCAAATAAAGGATTTTTTTACTGGTTGTGTGTTTATTTACAATATAACTATAAGATTAGTAATGGATTATTATTTATTATTATAGCGCCATTTATTCCATGGTGCTTTACATGTGAGGAGGGGTATACATAATAAAAACAAGTACAATAATCTTAAACAATACAAGTCAAAACTGGTACATGAGGAGAGAGGACCCCGCCCGCGAGGGCTCACAATCTACAAAGGATGGGTGAGGATACAGTAGATGGATAGATATCTTATAGACGCCTTTCCATTACTAAGCTGTGGGCTTGATGTAACCGGGCGATACAAAGGTGACATCAACCTCATAAATATGAACCCCCCTTGCTTGGCCACAGGGCAAGTGGGAAGAGCCAGAATTGGCACATCTAATAGTTGTGCCTTTTCTGTGGTGGCTGTGGGCTGCCATTTTTAGGTTGGGAGAATATCAGCCCTCTTTTCTGTTTTAGCTTGACTGGTTGTGAAAAATGGGGGGATCCCATGTAGTTTTTTTTTTAATTATTTAAATAATTTAAAAAAATTGTGTGGGAGACCCATGTATTCTTGAAAACCGGCCTTGCTAAAGTTGACAGCTTAGGGTTATAGCCCACAGCTTTCAGTTTTGCCTGGCTGGTTATGAGAAATACAGGACAACCCATGCCATTTTCTTCTATTTATTTACAGCGCCTGCACTTGCTGATGAATACTCCCATCAGCAGCTCCTGCTCTCACTGTTATCAGTTGAATACAACTCTCCAACATTGTCCTCTGCGTGCGCTGATCGCAACACGAGCAGGGGGCAATGATGTAAGTTGTCTTCAGCACCCGGCGCTGGGGAACAGCGCAAACAGTACCGCTGATTCCCAGGTATCGATACATGTGATACTGATGTGGCACACGGGTGCCACACATATGAATCACATGCACACACGTATATATCTCTTGTACTGGTTTTAACAGTACCGGAAATATCAGGACTGTGAAAAAGCCCTTCGGCTGTGTGCTGTGGTTTCAATATGACTGTTTTATCAGCAGGAGATTATGACTGCCCAGACTAGTGCCCACATGAGCCCTGGTCCAGCCATGCAACAAGCACTGATAAGCAGCTTTAATGTCAGTATAAAATGTGGTGTGGGTGGGGGCAGCTTTCTGAGCTCTGCTACATCTAAGAATCTGACTGTATCTCAACTGCTGCAGCCAGTAAACTAAGAGATACAATACTGGAATCAGAGTCTTGGCCCCTACATTATGCTGCTCTCAAATGAGGTATCAAAGACCTGGTGAAAGATTTCCTTTAAATATGTGACATAATTGAACAGTATAGCCAAGACTGCATATTTGGCTGCAGTACCTCTGAATCACCTCTAGGTGGTGATCTGAGCGTCAACAAATCTGGTAATGATGGTCTCCAGGTAATGACAAGCATGGTGGCATCTCACAATGTGACCGATATCGCTATTTTATTTCCCCCCCCCCCCCAAAAAAAAAATATAATTGTGATCCAGAAACAAGGTTCCACGTAATAAAAGGAAGCCTGTGGCTATGTGCAGTTTTTTTTTCTAGTTTGAGCAGATCCACTCTATAAAAAAAAAAAGCCTCCAAAATCTCATAAAAAAAAGCTTGAAAAACATTTTCTATTCATTCCAATGTTAATCCGCTTTGTTGTTCATAATTTGAAGATTTTTTTAGCATCTTTATTTTCCAATATACGAAAAACGCCTGGTGGATGAAAAAAAATAGAGTGCATGTCACTTCATTGATGGGTCTCCTGGCACAGTCTTATCAGAAGGCTGCAAAAAAAGAAAAAAACTCCTC
The DNA here is from genome assembly GCF_051348905.1 of Ranitomeya variabilis. Taxonomy (NCBI): domain Eukaryota; kingdom Metazoa; phylum Chordata; class Amphibia; order Anura; family Dendrobatidae; genus Ranitomeya; species Ranitomeya variabilis. The sequence continues at coordinate 85,993,693 of NC_135236.1, forward strand.
CAAAAAGCTTCAATAACTCCTTAAAACCACTTCATGAAGAGCATCAGGAAATGAAAAACTCCCCCAAAAAGCTTCAATCACTGCCGCTTCATCCCTCCTGGACCTTAAATTCATCCCTCCTGGAACTTTCAGTGAAAGTTCTGATAGGACCAGACAGAATCCATCCTCAGGACTGTCTTACACTCAGGAGACTGGATATCACATTGTTGGTGGCTGATCCTAGGATCTGTTGGAGTGTAAAACAGGAGCCAGTGTAGAAAATTGGTTAATATAAGACATTGTGTGATAGCAATAAATGTCCCCCATAATCCAGACAGCACATTCCCTTCCGGGACTTCTCTCATGCTGCACCACTGCTCTGGAATGCGCTACCCCAGACAAAAAATCTCATCATCTACACTTGTAAGTGCGCCCAAATAACGCATCATTGTAGACAGGACAATCATATAGACTAATGAACCCCTCTCCATTTTCGACGTCTGATACCCCAGAGAAATTCCAGCCCTTTAGTTGGATGTTGTGTATGTATAATTAAATGGGTTTATGAATCTGATAACTGTAGGTGAATGAAGTCAAAATCATCCCACCAGACCCAAAAAAACCCCAAGACACTTTCCTCAGATATTATCCTAGTTTAGAGAATTGTGCAGAAAAACACAGCAGCCCGACAAAGGTCACACACGTCACTTGTGTTCTTGTTTCTCAGTGTTTTGTACATTTCCCTTTCGTATTATCACAACGAATGTTTTTCTCCGAATGTTGGATCCCGTTTGGAATGCAAACTGGGAGCTTCCCCAACACCGTCCCCTCCAAGTACTGGATGTCTGGAAGGACTTGGCTGCTCTACCCCTGGAGAGATGGTCACGGTCTGAAATGTTTTCTACTGATTTCATCATCACGGCAGAAGATTGTAGTGACTCCATAATGTTAATGTATCCAGAACATGGATTAGGAGATAAATTGCTGCACTCACAAGTTTGTTAAAATTCAGCAAACTTTATTCTAAGGCAGGGGTGGGCAATTAAATTTTCTTGAGTGGTTACATGAGAGACCATGACTGTTGTGGAGTGTCAAATCAATAGGCTGAAATTAATTCTGCTCAACATAAATTATTTTATATTAATTGTATTACTAGATATTGAGCAGAATTAAGAATGCCGACACCCCCATATACAGAATAAACCCCCATATACAGAATAAACCCCCACACAGCCCCCTATATACAGTATGAGCCTTCACATAGCCCTCCCTATATACAATGAGACCCCACATATTGACCCAATATACACTGCTCAAAAAAATAAAGGGAACACTAAAATCCCACATCCTAGATATCACTGAATGAAATATTCCAGTTGCAAATCTTTATTCATTATATAGTGGAATGCATTGAGAAGAATAAAACATAAAAATGATCAGTGTAAATCACAACTAATATCCCACGGAGGTCTGGATTTGGAATGATGCTCAAAATCAAAGTGGAAAGTCAAATTACAGGTTGATCCAACTTCAGTGGAAATGCCTCATGACAGGGAAATGATGCTCACTAGTGTGTGTGGCCTCCAACGTGCCTGTATGACCTCCCTACAACGCCCGGGCATGATGCTGATGAGGTGGCAGATGGTCTCCTGAGGGATCTCCTCCCAGACCTGGACTAAAGCATCTGCCAACTCCTGGACAGTCTGTGGTACAACGTGATGGTGGATGGTGCGAGACATGATGTCCCAGATGTGTTCAATCGGATTCAAGTCTGGGGAACGGGCTGGCCAGTCCATAGCTTCAATGCCTTCATCTTGCAGGAACTGCTGACACACTCCAGCCACATGAGGTCTGGCATAGTCCTGCATTAGGCAGAACCCAGGGCCAACCGCACCAGCATATGGTCTCACAAGGGGTCTGAGGATCTCATCTCGGTTAGTGATGAGCGAATATACTCGTTACTCGAGATTTCTCGATCATGCTCGGGGGTCCTCCGAGTATTTTTTAGTGCTCGGAGTTTTCATTTTTCTTGCCGCAGCTGAATTATTTACATCTGTTAGCCAGCTTAAGTACATGTGGGGATTCCCTAGCAACCAGGCAACCCCCACATGTACTTATGCTGGCTATCAGATGTAAATCATTCAGCTGCGGCAAGAAAAACGAAAACTCCGAGCACTAAAAAATACTCGGAGGACACCCGAGCATGATCGAGAAATCTCGAGTAACGAGTATATTCGCTCATCACTAATCTCGGTACCTAATGGCAGTCAGGCTACCTCTGGCGAGCACATGGAGGGCTGTGCGGCCCTCCAAAGAAATGCCTCCCCACACCATTAATGACCCACTGCCAAACCGGTCATGCTGAAGGATGTTGCAGGCAGCAGATCGCTCTCCACGGCGTCTCCAGACTCTGTCACGTCTGTCACATGTGCTCAGTGAGAACCTGCTTTCATCTGTGAAGAGCACAGGGCGCCAGTGGCAAATTTGCCAATCCTAGTGTTTTGCGGCAAATTACAAGCGTCCTGCATGTTGTTGGGCTGTGAGCACAACTCCCATCTGTGGATGTCGGGCCCTCAGACCATCCTCATGGAGACTGTTTCTAACCGTCTGTGAAGACACATGCACATTTGTGGCCTGCTGGAGGTCATTTTGCAGGGCTCTGGCAGTGCTACTCCTTGCACAAAGGCTGAGGTATCAGTCCTACTTATGGGTTGTTGCCCTCCTACGGCCCCCTCCACGTCTCCTAGTGTACTGGCCTGTCTCCTGGTAGCGCCTCCAGCCTCTGGACACTACGCTGACAGACACAGCAAACCTTCTTGCCACAGTTCGCATTGATGTGCCATCCTGGATGAGCTGCACTACCTGAGCCACTTGTGTGGGTTGTAGAGTCCTCTCATGTTACCACGAGTGTGAAAGCACAACCAACATTCAAAAGTGACCAAAACATCAGCCAGAAAGCATTGGTACTGAGATGTGGTCCCCACCTGCAGAACCACTCCTTTATTGAGGGTGTCTTGATAATTGCCAATAATTTCCATCTGTTGTCTATTCCATTTGCACAACAGCATGTGAAATTGATTGTCAATCAGTGTTGCTTCCTAAGTGGACAGTTTGATTTCACAGAAGTTTGGTTTACTTTGAGTTATATTCTGTTCCCTTTATTTTTTTGAGCAGTGTACATGAGCCCCCACATAACCCTCCCTAAAAGTAAAAAAAAACAAACAGTACATACTTACATTCCGGAGTCTGTCCCCCGGCGTTCTGCTTCTCTCCACTGTGTCTGCGCCAGCCGGAAAGCACAGTGGTGACGTCAGACGTCACCGCTGTGCTCGCTTTCCGGCTGGCCGGCGCTCACATTGCAGAGAAGCAGAACGCCGGGGGACAGACACCGGAATGTAAGTATGTACTGTTTGTTTTTTTTTACTTTTACGCTGGTAACCACGGTAAACATCGGGTTACTAAGCGCGGCCCTGCGCTTAGTAACCCGATGTTTACCCTGGTTACAAGCGAACGCATCGCTGGATCGCTGTCACACACAACGATCCAGCGATGACAGCGGGAGATCCAGCGACGAAAGAAAGTTCCAAACGATCTGCTACGACGTACGATTCTCAGCAGGGTCCCTGATCGCTGCTGCGTGTCAGACACTGCGAGATCGTATGGATATCGCTGGAACGTCACGGATCGTACCGTCGTAGCGACAAAAGTGCCACTGTGTGACAGTACCCTAAGGGTATGTGCCTACGATCAGTAAACGCTGCGAGTTGGATGCTACATACTTGTGCAGCGTCCAGCTGTTACAGCATGTTGGATGGGTTATCAAGAAATTCCATGTCCACTATGCGTCCAGAGACACCTGCGGAGATGGACCTGAGAAGCATCTCTCCAGACCACAGCAAGTCAATTTCTCTTGCGGAGAAACTGCTGAGAAATTTCAGCAATAGTCTGTATTGGACTTGGTGAATCCGACAGGTTCAGTGAACACATTCGGATTTACCTGTGCCCAATAGACGGCAGCCCTTTGGACACAGCGAACATGCACTGCGTCCAAAGCGCTGCCACTTCCGAGTCGCGGGCACATAGCCTTATGATAAAAAGCCAAACGAGACACTCCATTTACAGACACGTTTCTTTTGTTTTACCCTCATCAGTGAAAACCAAACACTCCAAAACGTGTCTGCAAATTTAAAAAGGCAAAACAGATATTTGCAGATATGTATTGGGGTGTTTGCTTTACACTGCTGAGGGGTAAAGACCCAGGAACATGTCTGCAAACAGAGTATCTTGTTCTACTTTATATCCTTATGCGGCAAGGCTCCTTAAAGGATGGATACTGACTTTTAGGACTGCTAGGGGCACGAGAGTTCATGCTCTCTTCTCTATAAAGGATATTTGCATATTTAAATTAAAAAACGAGCAATGCTTGGCCTATGGGTCTCCTTACGCATGACACTCTCCCCAAGGAAAAAGGTTCCCCATTATATCACGATAGATGAGAAACACTAAAGGACTAGTCCAGGGGTGCATGGGCTGCTAGCTGTCCCAAATGCCGGTCTACAGGGGCCCCAGTTATCTCTTTCACTCTAATATTTGGGACTACTACTCTAGAAAGAAATGAGCTGGAAAAGTGGCTGTACAGGAGTGCAAAAAATGAAAAGGGTTATGCAAGCTTAGACAAGGCCAAAAATTGGCAACTTGCTCAATTCTTTTAATTTGCACCTTTTTTAAGCCTATTTTAGGTGTTTACTTGTTTTTACTTACATTTGCCGTTGTGGGCAGGAGTTTGGGGTTTCCAGTTGATGCCGTTCGCACAAATGATTTTATGGGCGCCAGTCCAAGTTTTTGTGCCATTTTGCTAAACGTGTAACTTTTTGTGCTATGGAGTCACAAAACAGCTCAAAAACAAAACAAAAAAAAAAAAACATTTTTGAGAGATTTTCCAGTGCCAAAGTTCAGGTCCCCATTGATTTCTATGGGGTTCAGGATCAGGTGCAGTTCTTGCACCCAAACCAAACTTTGGGCTAAGTGTGTTCGAAGCCAAACTTCCAAGACCAAAAAAAAAAAAAACCCAACAACTGCAAATGATGAATTAGGGCCTTTGACTTTTATATACTGTAAATGAGGACAATTGTGAAAGACATTGGGGGAAAATTACCATTAGTGAATTTTAAACATTTTTTTCTTGTAGCTGCATTTCACCAAATTTATCAAAGTGTTGCATGATAAACTTGCCGTATCTGTACATCTAACAATTCACTATCAGGTTGTTAATAAAACCATGCTTAAAGGGAACCTGTCACCCCGTTTTTTCAACATGAGCTAAAAATAGCATTCAATAGGGCCTGAGCTGTGCTTTACAACAGTGCCTTTATTATCCCGATTCCCTGCCTTTGCTGCCAAAATACCTTAGTAAACCCGCCGTTTTTGGCTGTCAATCACCCCGGTCCGGTCCAATGGGCGTGGGCTAATCTCCGATTCTCCCCACCTCCGGCTTTTCACTAAGAAATTTCTTCCCAGCATTGGCGTTGTATTTCGCGCCTGCGCATTAAAGTGTCATCTCGTGCCTGCAGCATTAGCCTCTAGCGCGTGCGCAGTATGTATTGCCCAACTGTTGGCAATGTATACAATACATCATTGCGCATGCGCGGGTTTTCACTGTAACCTCTATGCCCCGGAAGTATGGATATGCAAATTGTGTTGTCCTGGACGCCGGTAAACTTTTCTGGGGCACACAGGTTACAGTGAAAACCCGCGCATGCGCAATTATGTATTGTATACATTGCCAACAGTTGGGCAATACATACTGCGCAACCGCAAAAAATGAGCGCGATCTGTGCTATTCACAGATAGAGTTACGTCTGGCACGTCGAAGAGCGGGGGAGAGACAGCGATTAGGCCCCGCCCATCGGACCGGACCAGGGTGATTGACAGCCGAAAACGGCGAGTTTACTAAGGTATTTTGGCAGCAAAGGTAGGGAATCAGGGGATAATAAAGGCACTATTGTAAAGCACAGCTCAGGCCCTGTTGAACGCTATTTTTAGCTCATATTGAAAAAAAGGGGTGACAGGTTCCCTTTAAGCCTCATCTGTATAGGTAACCACGTCAACTTTACAAAAATGGCAAGAGCGGCATAAAATTGCAAAAATCTTGCACATTTTTGAGCAAAACAAGATTTGAAACTTTTTCAACTGGCACAAAAGCCTCGATACGTTCCCCTTATTGTGGATTGGTACAAAGGACTCCTTATTGTGGATATAATCCATTTGGCAATTTTTGCCCATGTAGCAGTAGTTCTTGTCCCAGTCTTTGGACCATTCCGAGGCTTCTTGACATGAACCAACCGTCTCGTGGAGATATGAGAGAGTACAACCACTTTAGACTCTCAGAACACTCCATTCCAAGAAGCTTCATCCTGAAGGCCTAAGCCTCCTCGTCATGGAGTGGTTAAGTACAGGTGAACTCAAGCATAACGGCAGCGAGACAAGGAAGATGTGTGAGCCTTTGACACTTAGAGCACAAGGTCATGCTCAGAGATGACGGTAGAGCTATAATGTAGTCATAACATGGATGTATAACCTAGGTGTAAGGTTACCAAGGATCAGAAGAGCTTCTTATAGCCATGAGTAGTAAGCAGACTGGGTGGGACAAGGTGGCATTATGAACTTTTCTCTGGTCTTTGTGACCCAGTGTGTGAATGAATGACATACTCAAGTATCCATGAAGAGGAGAGATTTCTGGTGTCAATGTGTCTCAGAAGTTCACATGAAGGGTCAAAGATCAAGACACCTAGTATTGTATGGCCTTCATGCCTCCTGCCTAATGGTCTCAAGAAGCTTTTGTGGTCCTTGTTGTGACACATAAATAAACACAAACAGAGCCTTTGTGAAGATCAGCCACCAGCACCGGCACATGCTTTTACACAGGTAATCTAGCCCATGAGGCCGGATGGGGTCAGGAAAATTAGGATTAATGAAATCCTTTCTATCATCGTTCATCCTCTCTCGTCATTGTAGCTGAAAACACAGGGTGTGGCTGAGACAAAAGCCAAGTGGGATGCCATGACATCAAGGGGACAAGGACAAATGACAGACATTAGGAAGATGGGGGCTAAAGGAGAAAGAAAGGGGCACATAATAGACATCTGGCTTTGGACATGTGAAGTCTATCAGACACAAGGAGGGATTCACATGACAGTCCAGCCGTCATAATGCAACATGACAGTGTACAATCACGAAAAATCTTGTGGAAGATATCAGACATTCACTATATGGGCAGAAGTATTGGGAGACATCTTACTCACTGAATTCACTGTTATTCGGTCCCATTGCACCCCCTTCCCTGGTGTATAACCTCTGGCCTCCCGCCATGCCGTTTGCCTCTACTAAAATTACATAAGGGCTGGTGGTAAAGATCTCACTGACGCTGTCCTTTAATAGGAGCCACCAAGGTACCAAGTCAGTTCATGACATTTCTTCTTCCTTTAATATTTCTAAGGTTTTCATGGTCAAGCAGCTCATGTAAGCCTTGCATCACCAAGCACAATGCCAAGCATCCGATGGAGTGGTGTAAAACATGCAGCCCCTGGAGCAGTGGAAGGGTGGTCTCTGAAGTGACAGATCACACATCTCATCCTGGCATCAGATGGATGCGTCTGGGTTTGGCGAGTGCCAGAAGGATGTTACCTGCCTGACTCCATTGTACCAGCTGTAGTTTGGTGGAGGAGGGATAATGCTATGGAGTTGTTCTTCAGGGGTCGGCATAAGCCCCTCCGTTCTGCTTCAATATACAATTGTAGTTTCCAGCTTTTTAGAACAGTTTTGGAAGGTTCTTTTAATGTTCATCATGACTGTGCCCAGCGCACAAAGCAAGCTCCATAATGACAATGCTGGACGGGTTTGGTGTAGAAGAACATGACCGACCGCACAGAGCACGGACCTCAGCCCCATCCAGCAATTTCCGTATGAGCTAGAACCAATATTGCAAGCAAGACTTTTCTACTATATTTTCTGTAAATTATTATGGGCCACCACCTCGGCTGAGCTGCTAGACTGGATTCACCATACCATAGGAACCAGAATGAACATATCCATTGACTTCCATGAGAGACTGTTGTGGGCATGCTCTGTACCCTGTGCAGTTAGGGGCAGGAGTAGAGAACCACTTGTAGCAAAGTCTCTCTCTACCATTAATGAAGCTCATCTATACTTGCAGTTATGTTTTGGGGTCTACATGACATGACATAACATAACACAGTGTGCAAGTATGTATGTACACCCACAATGAAATACTGCCCAGGAAACAGGTCTTTCCTATGAAGTGTTTTTCAGGGTTAATTGCCCAATCTGCAGACCGTGCTCACGTTCCTACAAACAATACACAGGACTATAAGTATTTGAGTGGGGCTTTACAACTAATGAGCATCACACGTTCTGCCGTGTCTCCATTTCCGGCACCCTGTTGTTACCATGCTGCACAGGCACTCGCGTCTTTTCGGTATGAGGAGGGTCCTGGAGGCAGGAGACATCTTGATTTAATAAATGCATGAAGCTTCCAGCTGGAAACAAGAATGTTTCTGTGAAGGTCTGCAGCTTCAGAACAAAAACACCACAATTACAAAAGGGATTTTTTTTCTATTTTTACTTTAAATAATTAAAAAAAATGATAAATTAACAAAGGGGATGACACAACAAAAAGAGAGAGAAAAAAAAAAAAACACATTCACAAGTGAACTTCAAATGGACCTGGGAGGAGCGACGTCAGGAAGAACAAGGCAGGTAGAGACGTGAAGATCAAGCAGAAGCCATGGACAGAGCAGAATGGGGAGGACAGGCAAGCGAGCGAGAACACGGAGATCTGGGCAGAGGATAACACAGACCGGGCTGGCAACAATCAGGCATTTTTTTGCAGTCCGTCTTTCCAGCTGGAATCTGGTTGACGTCAACACTCGGAGAATGGAGAATGTCCCAAACAGAGTTATTATAGGAAAATAAGAAGCCGTTTATGGGACACGTCCCCGTCCGAGGTCCATCGGGACATTAGAATTGCAGAGCAATAGCTACTAGTATTTACTCTGTGACAATCCACTGAGAGGAGAAGTTCAATCCATAAAGCAACAATGGACAGAAGTGTCTCCATCATCTGTTTCTATGTGTATCCACATACGTATGCAGAGAACTATGGAAATCAGGACTTACCCCAGGGAATAGACTTCTCTATACAGAGACACACACAAGTGCGGCCTCCTGTGCAGATTATGCATCAAACCCCACTACCGACCCTGATCTTCACCAATTGCCTCGTATGTAAAAAATACAACCTCAGATCTCATACAGCAGTGGCTCAACTTAAATATGGCAGTAATGTGGAGCCATTCTGGGTATGGAGGAGAAAAAATAAATAAAATAATGTCCACAATATAAATTCAAGATATGGCACTTACCGGACTGTCTGAGCTGCAGTACCAGATGCAGCCACAGCCATAAGGATGGTGCTGCGCCTCGTACTGCAGTGACGGAGTTGTGCCAAACCATAGATCGCCTCTTTGTTGTGACGATTGGTGGTGTACTAGCTCACTAACCATAAAATATTTTATGCCTTTAACCGAAAAAGGGAGAAAAAAAAATACTTGCCACTGATATGGTTTAGGCCCTACTGACAAAATCTAGAAAAGCTATGGGGGAAATAAGTGTTTGATCCTTTGCTGATTTTGTTTGTTTGCCCACTGACAAAGACAAGAGTCTATAATTTTAATGGTAGGTTAATTTTAACATTGAGAGATAGAATATCAAAAATAAAATCCAGAAAATCACATTGTATTATAAGTTATATACATTTAGACTGTTCATGTCTTTGTCAGTGAGCAAACTTACAAAATCAGCAAGGGATCAAATACTTAATTCCCCCACTGTATATATTCCACCCAACTAATGCTCAGATGTCCATAATTTTTGCATACGAGAATAAATATTGCATTTTTCACAAAAATCCAAGCCTCTACCCATTAAACAGTAAAAAATAGACAGCACTTGGCATCAGTGTGGATTTTTTTTTCCGTTTTTTTCACAAACCCATTGTTTTTTTTTTTTTAATGGGCAAATTTCCACATCTTGGACCAAAAATTGACTTATGAACAGCCATAAAGGCTATAATGGAGAAAATGAATCGAACACGTATGTGAAAACCGGACGTCTGAATGAGGCATAAGAAATAGGCCATAAAAGGTACAGGGTGCCCAGAGATCCAGAGGTTGTATCCGTAGATTGGGGTCAGTACTGGTGGTCAGAACCCCCTCTTTAAGGCATTTAGCAGGACCGAGGACTGACACGTGTCCCGCCAGTTCCATTTCTGGGAGGGAGACCGCATCTGCAAGCATTTATTTGTAAATTTAGGAATCCTTTTACTGTAGGGAACAGGTGTCCTCAGAAAATGCTTGCACTTACACAATCATCAGCCACATTTATGCCCCTGCGGTTTAACTCTTCAGCGACCGGTCACGGATAGCAGCAGCTGTTCCTACGAGGCATACAAAGTCATAAGAGCAGTAAGAGAAGGAGGCAAAGCTTTGATGGAAGCAGCAGGTATAGACAGAGGTGAAAACTTAGGGAGATCGCCCCTTTCTCCCGGAGAAGGCATTTTATCGTGGATTAACCAATGACCATCCTTTGAATCTTCTAGAAACGAGAGACATCAGTGAGGGAACGAGGCGGCAGATGTACGAGATCTGGCACCCAGTGGATAAGTCCTGGTTTAGCTCATGTCATGGTTGCCCTTATGTGTCCGTAAAGATGATACGGAGCTTCCTACCGGCCTTTCCGGTTTCCTCAGTGAGAATTTTCGGAAGCTTACATGGATCATTTACAGGCTCTCTGCAGTTAATGGGGGAACATGAGCCTCACCCTAAAATTACTGACAAGATATAAGACCCTGAGACTTAAACATGGCTTTCAATTAGTTGCCTTTTCTCATGCTGGATATGGCTGATTCAAGAGCCATGATTACCCCCATAATGCCAGACTTATACCATATCCAACCCCTCACCATTACAAGGACCCAATGGACAGTTCACACAGGTCCCTTTAGGAGTGACCGTCAGGTCAGAGGCCTTTCCATCCAGCAGGGTTAGGAAGATGTGCAACATATTGCAAGTGGTACTTTACAAGGGGCTGGGAAGCCCTGACGGCTGTAACCCTTGCTCCACCCATAGGGCAGAAGATGAGGTGTTCCTTTGCATTCGGCGGTGGATGCGGCGCAGCCTCAGCAGGTATAACATAATGGAGAGCAGGACCACGAGGAAACAGACCAAGAACAGGTAATGGTTGTACACAAAGGATGCTCCTCGCCAGTGAGGGTGGCTGCCATGGAACTGCTCCTGCTGGATGTCCCTGAGGGCGACAAGAGAACAAGGAGAGATTTGGGGAGGAGATCACACCATTATGCAAACACCTAAAGGTACCTTCACACGAAACGACTTTACAACGAGAACGACAACGATCCGTGACGTTGCAGCGTCCTGGATAAGCGATATTGTTGTGTGTGACACGCAGCAGCGATCAGGATCCTGCTGTGATGTCGCTGGTCGTTGAATAAAGTTCAGAACTTTATTTGGTCGTCAGACCGGCGTGTATCGTCAGGTTTGACACCAAAAGCAACGATACCAGCGATGTTTTACGCTGGTAACCAGGGTAAATATCGGGTTACTAAGCGCAGGGCTGCGCTTAGTAACCCGATGTTTACCCTGGTTACCAGCGTAAAAGTAAAAAAAACAAACAGTACATACTCACCTGCGCGTCCCCTGCCGTCCGCTTCCTGCTCTGACTGAGCGCCGGCCCTAAAGTGAAAGTAAAAGCACAGCGGTGACGTCACCGCTCTGCTGTTAGGGCCGGCGCTCACACAGTACAGGAAGCGGACGCCGGGGGACGCGCAGGTGAGCATGTACTGTTTGTTATTTTTACTTTTACGCTGGTAACCAGGGTAAACATCGGGTTACTAAGCGCGGCCCTGCGCTTAGCAACCCGATGTTTACCCTGGTTACCCGGGGACCTCGGCATCGTTGGTCGCTGGAGAGCGGTCTGTGTGACAGCTCTCCAGCGACCAAACAGCGACGCTGCAGCGATCGGCATCGTTGTCGCTATCGCTGCAGCGTCGCTTCGTGTGAAGGTACCTTAAGGAATGGAGTCTGGGTGGCACAATCTTTTCTGGTCTAAGGGTACTGTCACACAGTGGCACTTTGGTCGCTACAACGGTACGATCCGTGACGTTCCAGCGATATAGTTACGATATCGCTGTGTCTGACACGCTACTGCGATCAGGGACCCCGCTGAGAATCGTACGTCGTAGCAGATCGTTTGAAACTTTAGGGTACTGTCACACTATACGATTTACCAACGATCACGACCAGCGATACGACCTGGCTGTGATCGTTGGTAAGTGGTTGTGTGGTCGCTGGGGAGCTGTCACACAGTCAGCTCTCCAGCGACCAAAGATGCCGAAGGCCCCAGGTAACCAGGGTAAACATCGGGTTACTAAGCGCAGGGCCGCACTTAGTAACCCGATGTTTACCGTGGTTACCAGCGTAAAAGTAAAAAAAAAAAAACGTACATACTTACATTCCGGTGTCTGTCCCCCGGCGTTCTGCTTCTCTCCACTGTGTCTGCGCCAGCCGGAAAGCACAGCGGTGACGTCAGCCGTCACCGCTGTGCTCGCTTTCCGGCCGGCCGGCGCTCACAGTGCAGAGAAGCAGAACGCCGGGGGACAGACACCGGAATGTAAGTATGTACTGTTTGTTTTTTTTTTTACTTTTACGCTGGTAACCACGGTAAACATCGGGTTACTAAGTGCGGCCCTGCGCTTAGTAACCCGATGTTTACCCTGGTTACAAGCGAACGCATCGCTGGATCGCTGTCACACACACAACAATCCAGCGATGACAGCGGGAGATCCAGCGACGAAAGAAAGTTCCAAACGATCTGCTACGACGTACGATTCTCAGCGGGGTCCCTGATCGCTGCTGCGTGTCAGACACAGCGATATCGTATGGATATCGCTGGAACGTCACGGATCGTACCGTCGTAGCGACAAAAGTGCCACTGTGTGACAGTACCCTTATTTTGTCGTCAAGTGTCCCGCTGTGGCGGCATGATCGCAGCGTGTAACAAAGGTGTGCACGATATTCCCAATGTCCCGTATGACTTCTACATCGCAACTACGTCATGAAATTATCGCTCCAGCGCCGTGCATTGCAAAGTGTGACCGCAGTCTACGACGATGGAGCGATAATCAAGCGACGCTGCAACGTCACGGATCGTGCCGTCGGAGCGATCAAAGTGCCACTGTGTGACAGTACCCTAAGAGCCACAAGAAAACCTAAAGGTGGCATCACGGTCTGGGACACTTATATAATATTGTAAGACTCCCACCTATCCTGAAAATGAGGAGTCACCTTCTCGCAATCTAGAGAGGAGGAGACATTGCCTGCATGGGGCTCGCTCTGCTAGGCTGGGCTTAACATGTGCATACACAAATGTAATAAAATATATATACATGGGAGTGCTTCTTTAAGTGGCCGTGACTCATCAGTAATTTAAATTTTTTTACGATCTGTCAAGTACTTAATTTGGTTATTTCCAACGCTGCCCAATTCACAGTAGACAGGAATGTCTGGAATAGCTAAATGGGTCATTTTACTAAGGCCACGTTCACATGTCCAGTATTTGGTCAGTATTTGTAAGTCAAAACCAGGAGTGGAACAATCAGAGGAAAAGTATAATAGAAACACGTCACCACTTCTGTATTTATCACCCACTCCTGGTTTTGGCTTATGAACACTGATGTAAAATACTGACCAAATACTGGATGTTGCCTTAGAGTTGCTCTGCAAGTGCAGCAAACTCCCTTCCGGCTTAGTGTCGGTTTCTTGGTGATGGTCAGTATTCCAGACATTGTATACCCCAGGATTAGGGGCGCCCTGATCTTCCCATATACATCATGCCTTTTCCCATATATCCATCTGACGTTTATATGACGGTCTTTATACAGTCACCAATAATCTGCCTCTACACTCCGGTGCTTGTATGTGCTTCCATGAGCCTAAATTCAGGAAACCAATGCAGGCAACATTAAAAAAAAAAAAACGCAAAAAAAAAAAAAAGAACCCATGCAACCAATGAGACCAATTATTCTTAATTAATTAAGATTATTATTAATGACTAACATTAAAAAAAGTTATTGCTTTCCCCCCACTTTTTACCTCAATGGCAAGAATCTAGTCCGGTATAATATGGCTCCGAGCGTCCACTGAACCTCCTTGTCATACACTTGCAGGACCGTCTTGAGGTTGCTGTAGTTGGAGGGGAATGAGAAGCCTGTATGGAAAACCTCATACATCCAGGCCGATTTAAAGCACTGGTACCTAGAATAAAGAATCATCAATACCATACGTCACCTCTCTTCAGTTATCGCATATTCACACATACATGTTACGGAGCGATCGCCCCTCTTTCACCAGGGATAATATGGTGAAGACTGGTCTGTACGATACTCACTTAAGCCGATGCAGGTCAGCATGGGATGCGTAGAGGCCACGATTAAACCTCTCCTTTAAAACGGACCATTTAGTGGCACAGTAATCCTAAAGGAAAAAAATAATATATACCGTATATATTTTTTTTTACTAGCACTCCAATTGGACCCATGGTCTTCATTGGACCCAGTTGTTGCCCCAGAAAAATCACCAGAACAAACGCCTTTCCAACCCAGACATGTCTGCCACCGGGATAAGGCTTTGGCATGTCTCCTGGAAACTGCCTGAAAGACGTAGCAGTAGCAGCAGCGTGCAGCAGTAATGATATTTCAAGGACAAGACAAAGTCTATGTATCAGACCAATTTAGCACGTGTCCACATATTGCCCCTAGGACAGTTTATCAGTATGTAATGTGGAATGATTATTTTATTATAGTGGGAGTTTTCCTTTAAGACTGTCTTGAAGGGAACCTGCCAGTTTGAAAACGGCCTCTGATCTGCAGGATAAGTTTCAGTAAAACTTGCCTGTTAATAATTGAAATCTCTGGTGTAGTCCAGTGGGCGGTCCTACTAAGTGATTGACAGTCTTCCCTGTGGGACCGTGCATGCAAAATAGCCGTCAACCACTAACATGACGGCCCACTGGACCCCTCCAGGGATTTCAATGATTAAAAGGCAAGTTTTACTGAATCTTTTCCCACAAACCTGTATATCATCCGCTCAGCTTCTCCTCCTCTATACTGTGCTGTCCACAGATCAGACTGAATTGACAGGTTCCTTTGAAGCTGTCCTCCCCTTACCTTTGCTGCCGGGAGGAATCGCTCTGATCGGTAGTCGCCCCCCATGCGCAGTACGTCCTCTGTGCAGTAGTAAAACTCGGAGAAGCCATAGAACTCGCTGTTGTGATAGGGCAGAGGCGGCTGGTAAACGCCATTTAATGTGGTCTGCGTCTCGTTGGACAAGTTCATTAGGGGCTGGATGATCTGACGGCAGACATGAAAGTCGCCCGTGCCGCGTAAGAATAAGGTCTGCCCCCCCTGCTTAATTGTGTCTGGGATGTCTGAAGGAAGGCACGGGTCCAGATATGGCACATCTTCGCTCAGCCCAACCTTCTTCCCTAGAAGCCTGGTAGAAAGATCAGTGATCAGAATACTCCTTACTGCCATACGTGGCCTTTATATATAAATGGACCAAGTCTGACACTGACCTGTTTTTTTCCATTGTTCTGGAGAAGATGTATTCTTCATACCTCTGTCTAGCAGCATTGCCCCCAAATCCTAGGAAAGTGGCCACATAAACTCTGTACACGTGCTGGGTCTCGTGGGCATCACAGCCAAGGTTGAACTCTGCCAGCAAGTTCTTAGCCATGTCTTCCTGCGGACGGATGGAAAGGTGGGAAAGATGTCAGATGGCAGCTAAGTGCGAACAGTACATGCAGCCCACATGGAAACACCGCAAGCACATAATGGATAGAAAGGTGTTACACAGAAGAATGCGTCCACAAGGAAACTTTCATCCCCATCAACATGAGGTGCAGGAGTAAGAGCTCCCATGGAGCTCCGGGGACAATAATTTAGGGTTATAATGTTGCAGCTAGTTTAGTCGGTCTTTTTCCCCCTGAAGCATCTCTCTGATACTAGAGAGGCGCATGTGAGCGGTTTGGGGCTTAGCTATTTGAGACAATGATGTCTAAATCATGTCTAAAAATATATTTACTTCTTCACAGAGAACGTGATCAAAATGGCTGCCGTCACATATTTCAAGCTGCAACCCATACTAGTCACGTGTCAGGACAGGCTGCAGCCTGAAGAAACACTGCTCGGGCCAGGTGTCCTGAATGTTAGGGGAGCAGCATTGAGAACACAGCTTACCCGATGTGCTCACTCAGCCGTGGAGCAGGGCTGTGACAGGAGAAAAATAAAAACGTCTCAGTTGATTGAGCACAAGGGGCTTTTTTCCCCCTCTTCTGCTTCAGTCCTGCTGCATGCTCAGTCAGTCCCCCTGTCCTGTTGTACAGCTATCAGACGGATTCAGCAGAACGGCTTTATAAATGAGCCCTGAGCAGGATGAGGCTGCAAAAAAGCAACAAGTTTTTTTTTTTTTTTTTAATTCCATCACAGCCTTGCTCACGCGGCTGTTTGAGCAGTTAATCCTTGATGTTCAGAGTTGAATCAGCAAAGTCTAAAAGTCCAGGAGTGTCTGTTCTAAGTATGAACTAGGTTTGTAGATCCGGGGACCTCCTGTATAATACATCCATCACTATAAATGGGGGACGCATCACCAGTGTAGTGCAGTACATCACTATGAAGGACCGCAGTAGTTACTGCAGCGCTATGCGTGTGAATGCTTTTATTGTCTGCTGTATTATTAACCCCCTTGTTTGCTCAGGAATTAGTGTTTTCCACGTGTACAGTGCTCGACTCTCGTTCCTAGAAATTGTGATAATGTAATCTACACTAAACCAATAAAAGAGAAAGGCTCCGCCAAGTTGTAGCACGTCAGAAGTCATTCCAGGGAGACATCCATTAGATGAAATCTGACATCAGTTACTTGTTACTTCGGCTTCTTGTTTCCCGACTTCTGAAATCATACGGCCACATGTACAACAGACCTTACTAAGTGATTTATAGCCACGTTTTATGACTCTGGTCCATCCGTGGCTCTCAGTGCCACGATGAGGGAGTGTCAAGTATGGGGCAGGCTCAGTTCCTCAGCCCTTTAAATACACCTGCACCCGATATAGGATGTACTATTACACCCTATACCAGGATGGTGTTTGTTAACAGAACAGGCAAAAAAAATATATATATGTCTTAATACTTTCCTTACATATGACGAAACAAGGAAAAATATCTATATCAGATGAGATATATATAATTAAATAATCTATCTATCTATGATAATATAACATGCAGTATTCAGATCACTCTGAATCATCGGCCCACCTGTAACCAGGTTATGTGAACCCATAGGAGTAACTTACACGCCCTGAGATGTTTATTATTGGTCTCTAGTGACTATAAAAATAAAATTAAATAAAAGCATAATAAAAGCAAATGAAAAAGTAAAGTATTACTGATAATGACCTGCTGAGAGGAGGCAAAGCTTACACTTTTAGGTACTTCATATGCGATCTGAGTGGACACCCCACCCATGTCCAAAATGCCAGCTGTACGCTTGCGCAATATGGCGTCTTTTTTGTCGCTGCCGGGCACATTAACTTCAACCACTGCTTCATCCTCTGTGGGGATTTAAAGTGACAGGTAAGCAAAGAGAAAGCAATGACTTGAAGGTGTTCTCCTCCCCTCTGGAAATGTTCTCACCATCTTCTATGTGATCAAAGCGACCGAGAACAAAATTGATGCCAATCCAGGCGTACACTCCTAGAAAATCCAACACATGGCTGTGAGGCAAACACCACTACACACGATGCAAACATGGCTTATTATGGGAAGACGGAGCTCCGTACGGTCTGGGTCATCTACCATACCTTCTTGCTTTCCAGAGATGACTTCAGCGTGGGAGTCGGAGAAAAGAAAGTCGTAGTGTACAGGGATATCCGTCCGCAGATCTTCAAGTATCGCCTCCTGCTGGCTGAAACAAACAAGTGCACTAAGTACATGTATGTTGTGGACAAGGATGTGGGTCAGATGTAGATTTACCAAAAAAACGTAGGCGGAAATATATTACAGGCACAGATGCCAAACCACACTAGTTCAGAGGTCTGCACATCTTGCGCTGAAGCAATACTAAGCAGATTTCCACATTCTGGTGAACCACCGATGAGCAGTGCCTTAGCTGTGTATGATGTCAGGCCTGGTGTGGTGACATCCTACGCCAGAGAAGTATGTGACCACATGAGGCTGGGAGCTTTACCCTGAGGGATGTTAGGAAGGCCGACCTCTCACCTCTCAGTCAGGATCCGCAGCCCTGCAGTGCACAGAATATATAGGGGGGTCGATTTGTGCTTTTCCCTGGGAATGTGGCTGGAGGCAAAGTTCAGCAACGGCGAGATGTAGTCGCTGGCTTTCTCTGGGGTGGTGGCAAGCTCTGAAATACCTAGAAGTAAAATGCTGGATGGTTATACATGGCTTTGTGCCCAATTACAGCAAAATGTGTCACGAGGGTAAGACGGAGCTGACTTGAAAGTACCAGCCCACAACATGTACTGAAAATTGGAGGCACCATGACATAGTTGTTGTGTGCCTTAAGCAAATCTGTCACCATCTTTTTGATTACCCATCTGAGAGCAACATGATGGAGGGGTAGACACCTTGATTCCAGCGATGTGTCACTTACTGGGCTGTGTGCTGCAGTTTTTGACAAAATCCCTGTTTTCGTTCTCTGAATGCTGAGCTCTGTATAACCCCGCCCACAGCACTGATTGGCAGTTTTCTGCCTATGCATAGTGTACACAGAAAACTGCCAATCAGTGCTGTGGTCAGGTTATACACAGCTCATGACTATGGAGGACTACATGGCCGCAGGTTTACTAGTCTTCTAGTGATAAAATCCATGTTTGATCAGCGAGAGATTATCAAAACTACAGGAAGCAGCCCAGTAAATTGACATCGCCAGAATCAGGGTTTATGCTGCGCTCAGATTAGGGAGCAAAAACCAGGTTACAGATTCCCTGTAAAGGGCCTAAGACTGATCTGGTCCATTTTCTTACCCCCTTTAAAAATCTCTCCCTCTTAAAAGAAAAAAAAATACAGATACAAAGTCCAAGTTTAAAGTATGAAAACAAAAACAAAAAAAAAAGAAAAAGCACAAGTGAATAATCCTTTTTAAGTAATCTACCTCTCCCTTCATGGTCAGTGCGGCAAGAAAGGATGATCAATTATTGTTACTAATAAATCTGAGTAGATCCATTGGTGTATATTGGCGTCAGTCTCTGAATCTCGCAGAATCTGCAGCGGGGGGAGGACAATGTACTAGAAATCTGGGATGACATGGAGCAGAAGGCGCTCACATTACAGCATTGCTGCTCCTAATAGTGAGACAGCTACACAAGGAAGTCGTATTAGAGGCCACGACCCTACATAAAGGCCACTACCCTACATAGAGGCCACTACCCTATATAAAGGCCACCATTCTATATAAAAGCCACGACCCTACATAAAGGCCACCACCCTACATAAAGGCCACGACCCTACATAAAGGCCACGACCCTACATAGAGGCCACCACCCTACATAAAGGCCACCACCCTACATAAAGGCCACCACCCTACATAAAGGCCACCACCCTACATAAAGGCCACCACCCTACATAAAGGCCACCACCCTACATAAAGGCCACCACCCTACATAAAGGCCACCACCCTACATAAAGGCCACCACCCTACATAAAGGCCACCACCCTACATAAAGGCCACCACCCTACATAAAGGCCACCACCCTACATAGAGGCCACTACCCTACATAAAGGCTGACTGGGGGCCTCTGTAAGAGAGGACACATCCAGTGGAGGCAGCGACTCCACAACTCAACATCAGACCAGGTAATAAGTATCTGTACAAGAGCCTGTTTTCAGTGAGTTTTTGCCTACGTTGAACACGTCCCCTCATTCTTCTTACATGTCAGACAATAGATCTGGTGAAAGGTCTCATTTCCTATGGTTGTTTACAAAGGAGACATTTCCCTTTTCCCGTCCTACACCCTCATACTGGTTTAGCGAGTCCCTTTGGCCAATACTTCAGTAATCATAATCTTGACGCTGCAGAAAAGCTGATGACCTTAATAGAGATACATGGAACGCAGCAATGAGAAAGGGTCCCTGTAATGGGGCCTCCCGTCAGTGAGGTGAAGGTTTGGGATTCCTCAGCTGTAGTTGAGAGTATGGCTGGAATGTGCAGATATAAGGACAGATCTCTCCTAGACAGCGGCATAATATGAAGCAGTGCAAAATGTCTAACAAGGCCCGTAACTATCACAGGCTGTTAATTAATAGCACTAGTTTTCTCATATGGGCTAAAGGGATCTTTTAAAGCCCCTCAGGGCCAGATGTGAGGAGTGCAATGCCTGCACCAATCATGGTTTGGGCAATCAGAGACCATGGATGATGCAGTAATGTGAACGCCAGCGCCACCTAGTGCTAGGATAAAGGCAGTGCAGTTGTAATACTGTACTGCATAGGACTCCCAGTGACAAAGTCCTATACTAAATCATATATCATAAATCATATTCTAACACAGAAACTGACTATTGCTGAGAAAAGCATTACAGAGCCTAATGCACCATTCAGCTGGGGTTCAGCCTTTATATTGTAGAAATGTAATCATTCCATTAGCCCCCCATTATATCTGGCTGATGCTGGATTACAGACGATCGTGGGGTGCTGCAGCGTGCGCCGGACCCCCAGAGATTTCCTATTGATGACCTCTCAAAGATTTTGTCTTTTAAATGCAGTAGAGGAAGAAACAAATATTTGGCAAACTAAACATATCCTTTAAAGGGAACCTGTCACCTGAATTTGGCGGGACCAGTTTTGGGTCATATGGGTGGGGTTTTCGGGTGTTTGATTCACCCTTTCCTTACCCGCTGGCTGCATGCTGGCCGCAATATTGGATTGAAGTTCATTCTCTGTCCTCCGGAGTACACGCCGGCGCGCAAGGCAATCTTGCCTTGCGCCGGCGTGTACTCCGGAGGACAGAGAATGAACTTCAATCCAATATTGCGGCCAGCATGCAGCCAGCGGGTGAGGAAAGGGTAAATCAAACACCCGAAAATCCCGCCCATATGACCCAAAACTGGTCCGCCAAATTCAGGTGACAGGTTCCCTTTAATAATAAATGAGCTGGCAAGCGGTTACTTTGGAAGCTCTCACGGCTGCTTGCAGACTAGTCCGCTAGTAAGGAGATCAGTGATAAGGTCATTTTACATAGAGGCAGTAAAACGAGCACTGATGGACGATAGAAGTCATTACCGTGCACAAGACATCTTCATGGTTCAACAAATCGGATACTTCTCTGTTTCACACTAGCGTTAACTGCATTACGTTTCAAAACGTCTTTTTTCAGAAAAAACGCATCCAGCAAAACTTTTTGCTGGATGCGTTTTTTTCCCATAGACTTGTATTGGCGACGTATGGCGACGGATTGGCATACGTCGTGTACGTTTTACGACGGATGCGTCGAAATTTGGCGACACGTCGTCTCAAAAAAACGTAGATTGTAACGTTTTTTGTCTCCGCCTAAAAAACGTGTCGCGACGCATCCTGCGGCATACGTCGTTGGCTGCAATGGAAGCCTATGAGCGACGGATGCGTCGGGACACGTCGTACGACGCAATGCAGCGCTGCAATACGTTTTTTTTACACTGAGCATGCTCAGAAGAAGTATTTTGTTGCCAATTGGCCAGACACCCCCAAATCTATATAAACCTGGCCTGGGCCTTGAACCCCACATATGCCAGCAAGACACAGAGAAGCAAAGAAGCCTGCCAGCAAGAGCCAGCCTGCCACAAGACCCCAGCCAAGCACAAGACCCCAGCCAGCCTGTCACAAGACTGCAGCCAGCCTGCCACAAGACTCCAGCCATCCTGCCACAAGACTCCAGCCATCCTGCCACAAGACTCCAGCCATCCTGCTACAAGACTCCAGCCACCATAGCCAGTGTGAGTATTGCAATTTTAGTGTGCATCTGTGTGCCTGTGCATTTCTGTGTGTATGAGGTACTACTGACTACAGCAAGAGCTTAAAACCTGAAGAGAACCTGAGGCCTGCCATCGTCCTGCACCAGCCAGTGCCATGCTAGAGTCCAGATCCACCATGATGCCAGCCACTGTGAAGACCTGCTGCTTCAGCCAAAGGATTGTCAGCCTTTTGTATGTGTGTGTGTGTATGCGTCTTCTGATTGGTTTCACCTTTCTGCCTTTGTTGTACATATGTGTATTTGCATAAAGCTATGTGCGTGCATGTGTATGTGTGCATTTTTGGACGGCTGTGTGCTTTTGTACCATGTGCCTGCACCATATTATGCCTTTGCCAATTTTATGCCTGTTCATGTGGGAGGGTATGTGTCCATGTGCAGGATTGCATCAGGATGTGGTCAGGATTTTCCATCAGTATTTGTACGCCAAAACCAGGAGTGGGTGATAAAAGCAAAAGTGTGCCTGTTTTCGTATTATACTTTACCTAATTTTTA
Organism: Ranitomeya variabilis; assembly: GCF_051348905.1. NCBI lineage: Eukaryota > Metazoa > Chordata > Amphibia > Anura > Dendrobatidae > Ranitomeya > Ranitomeya variabilis. The sequence continues at coordinate 86,016,336 of NC_135236.1, forward strand.
CACTCCTGGTTTTGGCTTACAAATACTGATGGGAAATCCTGCCCAAATTCTGATGCGATCCTGAATGTGGACACATACCATGCATGTTTTTTGGGTACGTCTTGTTGATGGCATGTGCATTTGTCCATGCTGTATAATTGGTTATTTGCCTTTTTCTGATGTATTGACTGTATAGTGGTCTGTGCAGCATGTGGTTTAATTTTTTTTTTTTTTTTTTAAATCTGATGTGTTTTTTAAAAAAGTCTAGCGGTGTGCAGCTTGTGGTTTGAATGTGTGAGTGTGGGGTTTTTCTATTTAATAAAAAAGTGTTGAATTTTTTTTTATTACAGTTATAACCATTTGCAGTTGAAGTACTTGTATTTAAAATAAAGAGCATGTCAGCTCCTTGTGATTTTTAAAAAAAAAAGTGCAAAAAAAAATTATAATAAAATGTTTATTAAAAAAATGTCCGTAGTATTATTTCATAAAGGTAAATTTAAAACTGGTGTATGTACCAATGGTTACACATGCAATACAGGGTTGGTTGAGGGCTCATTTTTTTTAATAAAGGTTAACCTGTAAAGTATTTTTTTTTTTTTTTTGGGGGGGGAGAGGTTATTTATTTTAAATAAAATGTGTCAAATATATTTTTTCATGGTGTTAACATTAAAAAATTTTGTTTTTTGGGACATGGAAATGAATGGTATAACGTGCAACTTTTTTGGGGGGTTTTGGTGTTCACCTGTATGAACATTTCTGACATCATTTTAGTAGGGTGTTTATCATTGAACATTACCTAGTTCAGGGGGTGGTCTAACTATAGATCCATTATACATATAACAGATAAACCAGGACACAGCCGCTGCCCACCAGGACACAGCCACTGCCCACCAGGACACAGCCGCTGCCCACCAGGACACAGCCGCTGCCCACCAGGACACAGCCACTGCCCACCAGGACACAGCCACTGCCCACCAGGACACAGCCGCTGCCCACCAGGACCACAGCTAAAGAGCTAGAAGTAAGTTTTGAAGACCCCAATCTGCTACTTCAATGTGTCGAGCAGATTGCAAGTGTGTCTTTAACTTACAGAACCACCAGGACACAGCCGCTGCCCACCAGGACACAGCCGCTGCCCACCAGGACACAGCCACTGCCCACCAGGACACAGCCGCTGCCCACCAGGACACAGCCGCTGCCCACCAGGACACAGCCACTGCCCACCAGGACACAGCCGCTGCCCACCAGGACCACAGCTAAAGAGCTAGAAGTAAGTTTTGAAGACCCCAATCTGCTACTTCAATGTGTCGAGCAGATTGCAAGTGTGTCTTTAACTTACAGAACCACCAGGACACAGCCGCTGCCCACCAGGACACAGCCGCTGCCCACCAGGACACAGCCACTGCCCACCAGGACACAGCCGCTGCCCACCAGGACCACAGCTAAAGAGCTAGAAGTAAGTTTTGAAGACCCCAATCTGCTACTTCAATGTGTCGAGCAGATTGCAAGTGTGTCTTTAACTTACAGAACCACCAGGACACAGCCGCTGCCCACCAGGACACAGCCGCTGCCCACCAGGACACAGCCACTGCCCACCAGGACACAGCCGCTGCCCACCAGGACACAGCCGCTGCCCACCAGGACACAGCCACTGCCCACCAGGACACAGCCGCTGCCCACCAGGACACAGCCGCTGCCCACCAGGACACAGCCACTGCCCACCAGGACACAGCCGCTGCCCACCAGGACCACAGCTAAAGAGCTAGAAGTAAGTTTTGAAGACCCCAATCTGCTACTTCAATGTGTCGAGCAGATTGCAAGTGTGTCTTTAACTTACAGAACCACCAGGACACAGCCGCTGCCCACCAGGACACAGCCGCTGCCCACCAGGACACAGCCACTGCCCACCAGGACACAGCCACTGCCCACCAGGACACAGCCGCTGCCCACCAGGACCACAAAACGATGTCCTCTTCTGACAGCCCTCCTCCACAGCAACAGCGTGTATCGGTAAGTTAACACAAAATTTTTTTTTTTTTTTAAATTTCTTTAAATTAAATTTTTATGGATAACTACATGCATACATTATGTTTCAACAGGAAGCTGAATCAGATGAGGAGCTGTCAGAAGGGGGCGAGACGGGTGGAGAGATGCAAGTGGAGGAGGAACCAAGTGTAAGTAGTGGTGAAACAGTTGCTTCGCACATCACACTGCACCATACACAAAACAGATTACTAAACACCTGCCTACCTTAACTGAGAATTTGTTTCCTTCATTTCAGGCTGCTGCTGCTGCTCCTGCTGCTGCCGCTGAAGGCTCTCCCAGACAGTCCCAGAGTCGGCGGACTCGTCGCCACGGTCGGCCATCAGTGAGTTTTTTTTTTTTGGGGGGAGGGGGATTCTATTGGTACTTTAGTATTTCAGTGTACTAATTTGTTTGTTTTCCTTTTTTTTTTTTTTGACACAGGCTTCACAGCGTGCTCCCGCAGAAGAGGAGGATGATGATGATGATGACATTGATGTAGACTGTCTCATCGAGGAGGTTCGTGAGCGGGAGCCGCTGTGGAACATGGCTGACCGCAGGCATGCAGATACCGGTGTCACCCGTCGGCTCTGGGACGAAGTGTGTCGCACCCTGTTTCCAAGGCGGGAGAGCCTTCATCCTCAGCAGCAGAGCAAACTAGGTAAGTATTCACTTTCCAGTGATGTTTTGAGCTGACTGTAATGTATTGCATTTACCAATTTTTTGTTTTTTCTTTTGATTCTTGTCTTCACAGTTGGAAAGGTTAGGAAGCGGTGGCGGTCACTGAGGGATCGCTTTAAGAGGGAATTCAATGATGAGATGAAGGCCCCGAGTGGCTCTGCAGGAAGGAAGAGGAGCAGATATAAATATGGCCAGGCCCTCTCCTTCCTGAGGCAAACAATGCTGAGCAGAGTGTAAGTATTCTACAGCCCAATTATAACCATGTTAACCTGTCTACTTAGTTTGCTTTCAGTCAGGGCTTTTTCATTCCAATGTATTAATTTCTTTTGTTTTTTCTTTCACAGCACCTTCTCCAGCCACCGGGCGCCTGCATCTTCCTCTGCGCCCTCTGAAGCGATCCCTCCTGAGTCCGCCACTGAGGGCCACGTCGGTAGGCCCCACACCTCTGTCCCCTCCTCTGACCCCTCTGTCCTCTCCTCTGACCCCTCTGTCCCCTCCACTTCATCCGCCCCAAGCAGTGGAGCATTATTGCAGGCTTCATTGCTCGCATCTGATGCTGAACAGTTAGCGTTCCCTTTACCCCACCCCTCTGATCCTGCCACCTCGACACCACCATTAGGTTCGTGGCGGCAGCGCCAGAGGGGTCAGGAAAGGAGCTATGCTCCTGAGTTCTTACACCTGAATGCATCCTTCCAAGGCTCTTTCAAAATTTTGGGAGAGCAAGTGACTGCTGGTTTCAACATGGTGCAATCACGCATCAGTGAAACAAGCCAGGAAACCAGCAGTCGCTTGGATAGGCTGCATTCAGCTGTAAGTCCCGATCCGGCCAACCTTTTTTTCCAATCCATGCTCATGAGCATGGAGAAGCTTTCTTTTGAGCAACAGATGCGGGTAATGAATACCTGCCATAATGCTGCACTGCAGGCCATTAATGAATCGACCCACACACCTCACCACACCTCCACTCCAATTCCACACCATACCCCCCATTACCAAACCCAGCCCCAATACCCACACCAGCAGCATTACCAAACCCAGCTCCAATCCCCACACCAGCACCATTACCAAACCCCACGCCACTCCCACTACCCTACCCAGTCACAATACCCGACCCAGTCCCCACAACAATCCCGGCCCCTAGACCAAATTACTTCCCCAATGTTTTCCTTACTGAACTTTTCTCTTCCACCTACCCCAACACCACCCCCCTCTGGTCAGCCTCTTGGTTTAACCCCCACTTCCACTGCACCCCAAACAAGTAGGGTTTCCCCACCTATCGACGTGGTCCAACCTTCCGGCACATCCTCCTCTCATATCTCCACCCAACACTTTGAAAATTTGTAAAGTGTGTAAATAAGATTCTAAAAAATGTTCTAATTTTTCTATAAAAATGTTGGAAAATATATATATATTTTTTTGGCAAAACAAAAAAAAAAAAAAAAAAAAAGAGTTAAAATAAATTTCTGATTACAATTCTACTCTTTGTGTGTGTGTGGATTTATTAAGGTAATATAATAAAAAAAGGTTTAATAAAAACAAACACCAGACATGTAAAGGGTATAACATAATGGTTTTACTAGCAAGAAAACCACGCTTTTGGGCCTTTTTTTTGGGGGGGGGGGCAGAAACACTTTTTTTACATAACCAAAACACATGGGAAACAGGTTACACATGGGAAACAGGTTACACAATCATGTCTTGCCACGGGATCCGCCCGACAGGTGAGACAAAATAATCGGCAAACTGGTCCCTCATCCTTGTAACTGAACTTGTAGAGCGAACCGAGCTGCTGCGGTAGTCCCACAAGGTGGTCTCCAACTCTTCATCATCCAAAGAAACGGGCTCCTTTGACAGGACAAAGTTGTGGAGCACCACACAGGCTTTAACTACCTCGTCTATAGTTGTTGTTTTCAGCTTGATAGCCGTCAGCAGAACTCGCCACTTCGCCGTCAATATGCCAAAGGAACACTCCACTACTCTTCGTGCTCTAGTAAGCCGGTAATTAAAGACCCGCTTGGTATGGTTTAAGTTCCGGCTACTGTACGGTTTCAGTAGGTGCAGCGACAGTTGAAAGGCTTCATCACCTACAAAGACATATTCCAGGGCTGGGTCATTTGTTCCTGGCAGTGGTCTGGCTGGCGGGAAATCGTAGCTCTCTCCATAAAGGCAACGACCCATCGGAGAGTTTTTAAACACTTGCGAATCATTGGACCGTCCATACGCTCCAATGTCCACGGCAAGGAACCTGCAGTTGGCGTCTGCAATAGCCATAAGGACGATGGAGAAATACTTCTTATAATTATAATACTCCGATCCTGTTCCTGCCGGTTTCGCAATCCTTATGTGTTTCCCGTCAACTGCACCCACACAATTAGGGAAATTGCAAATTTGCTGAAACTCTTCAGCACTTCGCAACCAGATTTCCGTGGATGGTTGGGGGATATACTCTGGTTGCAAAGTGGTCCAAACAGCCCGACATGTGTCCTTCACTATTCCAGAGATAGTTGAAATGCCCAGCCTGAACTGATAATGGAGCGAAGTCATAGATTCACCCGTAGCTAGGAAACTTTATAAAAAAAAAAAAAAAAAAAATGTTAAAAATTGTTTGTCTGTGCAATTTTTTATAATATGGCACTGTTAATTTTTTTTAAAATGACAGGAGACCCAATAAAACCAGCATGAATCCGGTGTAAAAAAACAGTGGAATGTCCGCCAAGAAAACCCAAATTACATGCTGCAGAAAATAGTGCGCAATATGTCAGCGCAGTATTGTCTGCAGCATGTAATATAACATTCAAAATGACCAATGACAGGAAAAAAGCAGTTGCATGTCATCAAACCCAAAAAACCCAAAAAAAAAAAAACTGCAGAAAATGCAACGCAATATTTCAGCACAGTATTTTCTGCAGTCTGTTAACATTCAATATCAGCAATGACATTTAAATAAAGCAGTTGAATGTCCGCCAAGAAAACACAAACTACATGCTGCAGAAAATAGTGCGCAATATGTCAGCGCAGTATTGTCTGCAGCATGTAATATAACATTCAAAATGACCAATGACAGGAAAAAAGCAGTTGCATGTCATCAAACCCAAAAAAACCAAAAAAAAAAAAAACTGCAGAAAATGCAACGCAATATTTCAGCACAGTATTTTCTGCAGTCTGTTAACATTCAATATCAGCAATGACATTTAAATAAAGCAGTTGAATGTCCGCCAAGAAAACCAAAACTACATGCTGCAGAAAATAGTGCGCAATATGCCAGCGCAGTATTTTCTGCAGCATGTAATATAACATTCAATATCAGCAATGAAATAAAAAAAAGAGGCTTACCGCAGGGTCACCATCAGCCGCTCCGCCGGTGTGATGGCAAGCCTCATCCTTGTATCCTGTCTTCGGATGACATCCTCCAGTTTTGCAAGCAAAAAATCAAAATGTTCAATCCTCATCCGCACGTAGTTGTGGAATTTGTGTGGATTGTGCCGCAACTCCAGGTACAGAGTGGACTGGACACCCCGGGTCATCCGTAGTTGATTAATCGGATGAATCCACATTCGTCTTCGTCTCCGTTGCTGCAGAAGCATCCTACGCCTTTCCGCTGCCGCCTCCTTCTCCCGCACTATGATATCCAGGCGATTTGTCTCAAAGATAACGTCGGTAACCAAACTAGCAATCCTCCCAAGAACACCTTCCATCGCTGCCACAAAACTAAAACCCACAAAGATGGGCTGTAAATACAGTACTATATAGTTTTTCAAATTTTCCAGTAGCCAATCAAATTTTGGGAGCCTCCCCTTTTAAAAACGGATCCGTCGGAAAAACGGATACAACGGATGGTAAAACGGATACAACGTATGCAACGCATCCAGTATTTTCGACGGAAACGTTTAGCGGATTTGCGACGGATCCGTCGAAATGCTGGATGCGTGGCATACGTTTGTCACCGTTTTTCACTTTTTTGACGCATCCGTTTTTTCGGCCAAAAAACGGATTTGCGACGTAATGCAGTTAACGCTAGTGTGAAACTAGCCTAAGTTGCTTCTGCCTGTCTACACCAGGGGATATATTGGATACATAAAGCATTGATAGCTCAGTGCAAAAGATGGGATGAACGACAAACAAGTGAGAGCTCACCGAAATCTCCAGTGTGAACAGATGATCAGTTCCCGATATTCCACTCATGGAAAAAGTGACAGAAGGTTACAGGTCATGGATAAAAATCCCTGTGGCATTAAACCTGGGACTCACAGACAACGGGTACAGAGGCTGCACACGCTGCTTATACTTTTTTTTTTTTCTTGATAACTTTCTCAACAAACAAAATCAGCTATCTATACCTGTTTTTTACGCAAGGTCGGGGGGGGGGGGGTATATTTCCTAGACACCACCCTTTTCATGAATAGCATTTTGCACTCGTGACAACATACAGTTGTGCTCAAGAGTTTACATATCCCGGCAGAATTTATGCTTTCTTGGACTTTTTTCACAGAATATGAATGATAGCACCAAAACCTTTTCTCCAATCATGGTTAGTGGCTGTGTGAAGCCATTTATTGTCTAACTATTGTGTTTTCTCTTTTTAAATCATAGTGACAACCCAAAACATCCAAATGACCCTGATCAAAAGTTCACATACCCCCATTTCTTAATACCATGTATTGCCCCCTCTAACATCAATGACAGCTTGAAGTCTTTTGTGGTAGTTGTGGATGAGGTTCTTTATTTTCTCAGATGGTAAAGCTGTCCACTCTTCTTGGCAAAAGCCTCCAGTTCCTGTAAATTCCTGGGCTGTCTAGCATCAACTGCGCACTTGCGATCTCCCCATAGTGGCTCAATGATATTGAGGCTCAATGATATTGAGGCTCAATGATATTGAGGCTCAATGATATTGAGGCTCAATGATATTGAGGCTCAATGATATTGAGGCTCAATGATATTGAGGTCAGGAGACTGAGATGGCCACTCCACAACCTTCACTGTAGCCAATGACAGGTCGACTTGGCCTTGTGTTTTGGATCGTTGTCATGTTGGAACGCCAAGTACATCTCATGTGCAGCTTCTGGGCTGATGAGGGCAAATTTGCTTCCAGTATTTGCTGATAACGTGCTGCATTCATCTTTCCTTCAACTTTAACCACATTTCCTGTGCCTTGCAGCTCACCCATCCCAAAAACATCAGCGTTCCACCTCCATGCTTTACAGTACGAATGGTGTTCCTTTCATCATAGACCTTGTTGACCTCCCTCCAAATGTAACATTTATGGTTGTGGCCAAAAAGTTAAATTTTGGTCTCATCACTCTAAATTACCTTGTTCCAGAAGTTTTGAGGCTTGTCTCTGTACTGTTTTGCGTATTATAGGCGAGATACTTTGTGGCATTTGCACAGTAATTGCTTTCCCCTGGTGACTCGACCATGCAGCCCATTTTTCTTCACGTGCCTCCTTATTGTGCATTTTGAAACAGCCACACCGCTAGTTTTTAGGAAGTCCAGTATTTCAGCTGATGTTATTTGCGGGTTTTTCTTTGCATCCACAATTTTCCTGGCAGTTGTGGATGACATTTTTGTTGGTCTACCTGACCATGGTTTTGTTTTTACAGAGCCCCTGATTTTCCATTTGTTAATCACAGTTTGAATGCTGCTGACTGGATTTATCAATTCCTTGGATATCTTTTTGTATCTCTTTCCTGTCTTATACAGTTCAACTACCTAGATCCGTTGACAATTCTTTTGCTTTCCCCATGACGTCAGTGGCTGGATGAAAGATGCAAGAGTCTGCCTGGATCCCAGAAACTCACTCAGCTTTTATGCACACACACTGATTACAAGCAAACAGGTCACCGGTGAGGATGTTACCTTTAGTAGCCATTCAAACCCATTTGTGTCAACTTCTGTGCATGTTAGGCTTCTTTCACACTTCAGTTGTTTGGCGTCAGTCAGCTCCGACATAGTGACGGATAGACAGATCCGTCACAATTGTTGAGAAAACGGTTCTAACGGATCCGTTTTTTTGACGGATCAGTTACTGGGGGGTTGTCTGGGAAAAGTATCTACTTTTTGGAGCATGCGCAATTGAAAAAGCGGATTGGGGCGACGGATCCGCCGAAATGACGGTCGCGACGGATCCGTCGCCCATAGGCAGCCATTCTATGGAATGGCGGACGCGACGGATCCGTCGCGAACCGCCATTTCGGAGCAGACAAAAAACGTTACAATGTCCGTCAATGTCTAGATGACGCCACCAAATCTCGACGGATCCGTCGCATGGCGGATGGAACGGACGACCATGCGCCACAATCCGTCGCTAATGCATGTCTATGGGAAAATAGCGGATCCGCAAAAAAAAAAAAATGGCGGATCCGCTATTTGACGAAAATGGCGGTTTCAAACTGACGCCAAAAGACTGAAGTGTGAAAGAGGCCTTATCAGGCCAAAATCACGAGGGTATGTGAACTGTTGATCAGGGTCATTTGGATGTTTTGGGTTGTCAATATGATTTAAAAAGAGAAAACACAGTAGTTTGACAGTAAATGGCTTCACCCAACCACTAACCATGAGTGGAGAGAAAGTTTTGCTGTTATTGATATTCTCTGAAAAAAGGCCAAGAAAGCGAAAATTCTGTACACTTCTCTCACTAGGATCTCCTCCTCCCCCCAGCTCTCCTCCCTCCATCCCCCCATGAGCTCTCCTCCCTTCCAACCCCCCCACAAGCTCTCCTCCCTGAGCTCTCCTCCCTCCCACCCCGAGCCCTCATCCCTACCCTCTGGAGCTCTGCTTCCCCAAGCTCTTTCCCTGACCCCCAAAGCTCTCCTCCCCGAGCTCTCCTCCCTCCTCCCAGAGCTCTCCTCCCTCCTCCCAGAGCTCTCCTCCCCGAGCTCTCCTCCCTCCTCCCAGAGCTCTCCTCCCTCCTCCCAGAGCTCTCCTCCCTCCTCCCAGAGCTCTCCTCCCTCCTCCCAGAGCTCTCCTCCCTCCTCCCAGAGCTCTCCTCCCTCCTCGAGTAAGAATTCTGGGCAGTAGCAGAACTGTAGCATTAGCAGAACTTGAGTAGAGTTTTATTATTCTAAAGAAACACACTCAGTGCTTGTTCTGATTCCTACACTATTATCACTAGAATGTTAGCATAAAGAGATAACATGGCTTTTCAACAAGTAGCTATTAGGAGAACTGCTCTGAAAGGAGCAATAGGTGGGGGCTGGGGATTGTGATTTTGCAGGACTGATAACAGGACATCAGGTGACAGGGGAGGGGTAGATCCACATTTTTCCCCAGGGCTCATAAGACTCAAATACGACACTGCATGAAAAATCAGCAAGAATTTAAAAAACTTTAAAAAACTAATGCTAAAACTTTAAAAAACTAAAAAACTAATGCAATATCATGGGTTAGAAGGCAAGTAAATACTGAAACACTGTCCGTAACCGTAGCAGTCCCTCCTGCATACTAAGCAGCCACTGTCTGTATCCAGTGAGATTACCCTGTGGGTTCCCCAAAGACGTCACTAATCTCAGAACTTGGCACTTTATTATAACTCCAGATGCAGCAGTACGGGCATTATCTGCTTACGCTTCTCTAATATGTGGCGGGATAATTACAGACCCAGTATTAATGGGGGAGGAGGATGAAGATGTACCATCACTGAAGAGATCATGTCAGGTAATGAAGATATCAAGACACTGGTAGCCTATCCTGGGATGACCTTTCAGGAAAGGCAAGGATGCACAGTTTCCAAGCCACTTTTCAGAGGAGGGTAATCAGCCAAAGACAGACCCCTCTGCCAACATCTCAAAACATTGCCATCCGACCAACCCCCACATCCCCAATATCTGCTGCTGTGAGGCGTCAAGATGCCTCTATACACATTGTGAGTCCAATCCCTGACGACAACCAAGTAATCCACCAGTAGGCCTGGGATCTCATCACTTGGGTCATTACCTGGTTTGATCTTCATCACCACAGTCTTTCTATTCTGGTCTCTCATCTGCTTTATATCCAGCAGGTCATGTGGATTGCCATTATGTCGGGGCCAGCAGTATACAAATATCCGTGATCCGCTGCTTCCACAGTCCACCACTATCCCATAGTTAATATTGGGGTTGCCAGTGTCAGTGGCTTCCATATCGGTAACACGAGCCAGGTATCTAAACGGCAAAATAACACAGCTGAGCGCAAGAACGTGAAGAACCCACATGTCACTACAATCAGGATTACTTGGAAAACAAATTCTGTCTGATCAGAAAAAAAACCCACATTAAAGTGTGAGGGGCTCTTGTTTGGGGGGAAAAAAAAATAGCCAAGAATCAGGTGGGAATTACCGCAGAGGCCTAAGGACTGAGGGGGACTGACACTTCCTAACCCTTGGATCTATTTTTTGGCAGCGCAGGGTCAACAGATGAGAGACTGGAGGGAGGTGAATGGCATGGGTTTGGTTCAAAGGATTTTGGTTCAGTTGTTGGGAAGGGGTTCATTAGTTTAGGGCTTGGAGGCAGGTAGTTTTAGGAAGTTTGGAGCGGCCTATCCTACTTTGACACTACTACAAAAGGTGTGGGAGGAAATTAAAAAGACTAGGAGTGGGGCTCCTGACAAATCTCTCTCCAATATGGCACAACGAAGTTTTACCGGAATTTATTAAACTGGGGGAATTCAAAAATTGGAAGATACTGGGTATTCAATACATGGCCCAAGTACAATATATGTTTATTACACATATAACTTGAAATATGTTAACATGTCTATTTTGACAAAATTGCGCTGTTTCTGAAAAACAAAACAAAAAGACAGATCCTTTTTTCTAATCCTAGAAGACACTAGACACTTTTATGGTGTATCTGTCATCAGATGACTATGCTGAAGCTTTGCTACTAGTCATGAGCAAACAGAGCATATACATACATACATGAAGATTATGTTTCTGGAGTATTTGTGGACCTCATACTGCCCCCTTGGGAGGCAATTGATGGCTGGCTGTTGTGTATCTACCTATATAGTAGAATGAGGGGGACACACAAAGGGAACGTAAAAATAAATACACAATGTGCTCCGTGTTCTCCAATTGCTCCCATTGCCCAAACGGCATGATTTATATTATGTGCAGCTTTTGCTAATTCAGGAGTGAACTTGCTCCAGTACTATGCCAGACTTATTTATACAGGGCAGCATAATCGCAATCATATCCGATTAGTAATATTGTGACTTTTCACACTGCAAGACTATTGTGAACAAGTATTCCTAGGAAAGCTTCATTCCTCATAATCTTGAAGTCTATGAAAGCTCGCAATCACCTCATAAGCGAGCTGAAAAGGTGAAAATCTTTTATGCTGCACAAAAACATCATCATTCTCAGCACAGCCTCATCCTGTGTAAACAGGACCTGTGCTACCAAGAACTATGTTAGCATACAAGTAATGAATAGTGATGAGCGCAAGTGCTCGTTCCTCCAGTTTACTTGGGGTGCACGGATATGAACAGAGCATCGTGGGTGCTCGAGTGACGTACTTGAGTGTCCGCCGACCCATATTTTTCAGCTATTAGACCGCCACAAGACGTGCAGGAATTGCCCATGATCACAGAGCGTTCAGTGCGCTTCATTAGAGTGGTCCGCCTGTGTAAATGACTGCCAAACATGTTACTAATGGGTGACTGGTTAGTGCCACTGTCGTTTCCACCCCTGTAACAGGTGGAGAAGGAGGTATAATGGTGGACGTCATCATTTCATTGCTTAGAGTAGATAAATATAAGTAGAAGATAACACTGCACTGTGGTGGCAAGAAGCCAGTACAAGCTACAGTATTGGGAAAGGATGTGACCGAATATAATAACGAGCACAAAAGTTCACAAAAAGCAACTTCTTTTAAAACCCTCCTCTCCTCCGGGCAGGCTGGGGGCTGGATTTTTCCTTATAGTCAAGTTTATAATATAAAAGAAAAGAACCCAAAACATCTTACCTGTGATAGTGTCGGTCTCGCTGGGAACGGCCGTACTTAGTCCTGACCAGTAGTAGAGAGTAGATCAGAAAGAATAGGACGCTAACCACGGCACCAATAATCACCAGCTGCCGCAGGGTGGTATTCAGGGCACGGGGGCACCCACCGGGGGATATACTAAAGTGCCACGAAGCGGGAAGGAGGCAGGATATGCTTAACCTGCAAGCACAAACAACACAGAACCAATATGACCACTGCTTTATAGAGTGAGAGCAATAAGCCCCCCTCATGCTGCTCAGAGATAGGTCTTAAAATCTGACCAAAATAATGACTGAATTTGCCTTTTATGCAAGACATGATAGACGATATATACTGGCCCCCATCTCTGTTTTTTGCCTGGTGGTCGCTTTGCATAGACAAAAGTGGATGGGGGGCGGCTGCAGTCCTCTGCACTGCGGGGGGCCTTGGGCACCACTGTGCAAGGAAAAATAAGGGACAGTGAATGAGAACGTAGCACTATACTAAAGAACACCTGCACAGTCGACCAAGCGGAGTGTCCATGTGTATGGGCGAGTCATGAGGTATAGCTGTCTGCAGACAATTGTGTAAACTGTATGGCCACGCTCGCCATGGTTACTGTCCACGAAATTCCCACCACTTCTTCCTCAGGTCTGGCACTCACCTTCCCATTTTGAACTGACGTTCAGATGAGCAGTTGTCACATTCAACCCATATTTGCTTCTTTGCTACCGAATTTCTTGCACTGAAGGGTTACCCATGTTCTCCACCTGCACCGAAAACACACAGAGCAGCGTTACACAAGGGGTCTGGGCGATTCCTCATGGTGAGGATACAGGCTGACAGCTTCTCTAGTGTCATCAGAGCTCCTCCATGGCACAGGGAAAAGTGCTGCCATATCCCAGTATAGAAGCCGCCATTTCTAAAGCCTCTGCTTTAGGTCTCTAAATAGCATCTTTCATTGCTTCTGTCTAGAAGATGAAGATGTGACTGGGCACCAAGTGCTCACAGGTTACACGGAGGAGTCTTCATCCTCGCCATGTTAGCATTGGAAATGTCCTTTCAATCGCTGCAAACAGAGATCTCGAAATGAATGTGGAACGCGATCAGGAATGAGACTACAAAACATCGCTACCCAAAACGAGACATTGAAGCAAATCCTCATCCGGAGCTAGAGGTTGTTTTATCCTTATATCCGCTGCACCCAACAAACCTCAACAGGGAGCAAAACGGGCCTCCCGCCTACAGGGAGCAAAACGGGCCTCCCGCCTACAGGGAGCAAAACGGGCCTCCCGCCTACAGGGAGCAAAACGGGCCTCCTGCCCACGGGGATGGGGGAAGCAAACGGGCCTCCCGCCTACAGGGAGCAAAACGGGCCTCCCGCCTACAGGGAGCAAAACGGGCCTCCTGCCCATGGGGACGGGGGAAGCAAACGGGCCTCCCGCCTACAGGAAGCAAACGGGCCTCCCGCCTACAGGAAGCAAACGGGCCTCCTGCCTACAGGAAGCAAACGGGCCTCCTGCCTACAGGAAGCAAACGGGCCTCCTGCCTACAGGAAGCAAACGGGTCTCCTGCCTACAGGAAGCAAACGGGTCTCCTGCCCACGGGGACGGGGGAAGCAAACGGGCCTCCCGCCCACGCGGACGGGGGAAGCAAAAGGGCCTCCTGCCCACGGGAGGGAAACAAACGGGCCTCCTGCCTACAGGGAGAAAACGGGCCTCTCGCCCTTGGGGACGGGGGAAGCAAACGGGCCTCTCGCCCACGGGGACGGGGGAAGCAAACGGGCCTCCCGCCCACGGGGATGCAAACGGGCCTCCTGCCCATGGGGGGGAGCAAATGGGACTCCTGCCTACAGGGAGCAAATGGGTCTCCTGCCCACGGGGACGGGGGAAGCAAATGGGCCTCCTGCCCACGGGGACGGGGGAAGCAAATGGGCCTCCTGCCCACGGGGACGGGGGAAGCAAATGGGCCTCCTGCCCACGGGGACGGGGGAAGCAAATGGGCCTCCTGCCCACGGGGACGGGGGAAGCAAACAGGGTTCCTGTACATGGGCGCTACATGTGTCACAGGGAGAGATCTTGCAATGAGAGAGCAGCAGACATGTGAGAGGACAGGAGACTCCTCTGCACTACACATGACATCCATGGCCTTCTAACACGCGTCACATGTACCAGACATGACAACTCAAGGCAATATGGCCCCTGAAGGCAGAAGCTGCCGCTATGTACACAGAGGACGGGTCTAGGACCCCACACATAATGACAGACATCACACGTATGACAACACACGACTGCACACGTGACACATCACTGTACATACATATGACACGTAACATCCCTACACACGCACATTACATACACAGCCGTCTATGACAGCCTCTAACTCCCGGGACGTGACGTCACTCACTTCCCTCCTCTCCGCCATTACCACACATTACCTGCTCGCTCCTCGCCTCCCCCGGTGCTGTCAGCCGCCACCGTCGAGTGAAGGACACGTCACCGCGGTCAGGTAGACGTCTCTTCCCAGGGGAGGGATGAGGGGAGGTGTATCCGCTGCCGGCGGGCCGTCCTCCCAGCCACAGGCCCGGTAACCAGGCGACCCTAGCAACCACCGAGCACCTGTCTGTAGCTCGCGAGATTACATGCTGAGGGGAACTTCCGGCCTCAAAGGCGCCATCTTTGCAGAGTGAGCTGAGATCCAGGAGCGGTGAGCTGAGGGTTGCGTCTAGTTCGGAGTGAATTTTTTGTGGTCCTCCCTGTAGCCTACAATGGTGACAGTTTGGTGCTGAGGTGACTGTAATCGAGTTTTTCAAAAAGTGAACAGAGCTTCACAGGGAGAAGCATAACAGCGCAGCAACAGAGTCCTTGTAATTTACAACGTTGGATCGTAGTGGATTTTTTGAGGACCTCCTTTTAGCAACTCCATTCTAGCTGATTTACTAATTATTTATTACTAGCTGGTGGCCTGATTCTAACACATTGGGTATTCTAGAATATGTATGTAGTTTATTTATGAAGATTTTAGAATAATACAATGACTACACAGGATTCGGCTGGCCGGGCGCGACCAATTAGCGAAGCGTGGTTCAAATCCCACTCCAATTTGCGGCTGGACTGCGCCTGTCGCTGATTGTTCACGGCCGGCGACGTAGTGTATAGCACAGCCACATAGTATATAACAGCCCATGTAGCATATAACACAGCCCACTTAGTATATAGCACAGCCACGTAGTATATTGCACAGCCCACTTAGTATATAGCACAGCCACGTAGTATATTGCACAGCCTACGTAGTATATTGCACTGCCCACATAGTATTTTGCAGTCACGTAGTATATTGCACAGCCCACGTAGTATATTGCACTGCCACGTAGTATATTGCACAGCCCACGTAGTATATTGCACAGCCCACGTAGTATATTGCACAGTCCACGTAGTATATAGCAATGTGGGCACTATATCACTGTTAAAAAAAGAATTAAAATAAAAAATCATTATATACTCACCCTCCGATGGACCCCGGATACAGCCCAGGCGTTCAGCAATGCTCCTCGCAACTCTCCGGTCCCAAGAATGCATTGCGGTCTCGCGAGATGATGACGCAGCAGTCTCGCGAGACCGCTACGTCATCATCTCGCAAGACTGCAATGCATGGACCGGAGCGTCGCGAGGAGCGGGAAAGGCGCCGGAAGGTGAGAATATAATGATTCTTCATTTGTTTTTATTACTTTTAACATTAGATCTTTTTACTATTGATGCTGCATAGGCAGCATCAATAGTAAAAAGTTAGTCACACAGGGTTAATAGCAGCGTTAACGGAGTGCGTTACACCGCGGCATAACGCGGTCCTTTAACGCTACCATTAACCCTGTGTGAGCGCTGACTGGAGGGGAGTATGGAGCGGGCACTGACTGCAGGGGAGTAAGGAGCGGCCATTTCCGTTTGGCCGCGACCAATCAGTGATTGGGGATTTTCGTGGCAGACAGACACAGGTGTATCTAGGGTTTCTGGCACCCGGGGCAAGAATTCATTTTGGCACCCCCCCAAGGACATATGCACCCCGTCAGCCCCATCATTGCCCTCTCCTCCCCCACCATCCCCATCATTGCTCTCTCCCCATCAGCCCCATCATTGCCCTCTCCTCCCCCACCATTCCCATCATTGCTCTCTCCCCGTCAGCCCCATCATTGCCCTCTCTTCCTCCACCATCCCCATCATTGCTCTCTCCCGTCAGCCCCATCATTGCCCTCTCATCCCCCACCATCCCCATCATTGCTCTCTCCCCGTCAGCCCCATCATTGCCCTCTCCTCCTCCACCATCCCCATTATTGCTCTCTCCCCGTCAGCACCATCATTGCTCTCCCCTCCTCCACCATCCCCATCATTGCTCTCCCCGTCAGCCCCATCATTGCCCTCTCCTCCACCATCCCCATCAATGCTCTCTCCCCGCCAGCCCTATCATTGCCCTCTCCTCCCCCCCATACACGCACACCATTCACTTATCTGTACATTCCCCTGCAGCGCGCCACACACACACACCCCCCTCTCACCTCTCTCGCGCTCTGCTGTAGCATATCATCGCCTTCCTCTGACACAGCCGGCCGCTGAATGAAGACGTCATCCAGCGGCGCGTCTGTGTGAGAGGAAGCAGGAAGACAGATCGCTGGGCAGCGGAGTTGCAGGGATTTCTCCCTGCCTGCCGCAGCCACCCTGCAAGGGCCCCCTCCACCTCTGCACATGTTAGGAGCCGGCGCTCTGCAGCTTCTCTGTGCCGGCTGTCAGCTTGACAGTTGGCACACAGAACAGATGACTCCCAGACTGTGGGCGGCAGTATGCAGCCGCCGGGGAAGACACTGCGGACCGCCGAATAAGGCGGCAGGACTGCGCCCCCTGCCAGCTGCGCCCGGGGCACATGCCCCGGCTGTACCCCCCCCCCCCCCAGATACGCCACTGGACAGCCAGAAAGATGGAAGTGACCCTTAGACTGTTATATAGTAGATTATAATACATCTTTATAACGCCATTTATTCCACGGTGCTTTACATGTGAAATGGGCAGATATAGACAAGCACAATAATCATGAGCAAAACAAGGCATACTCAAGTACAGGAGGACCCTGCCCGCGAGGGCTCACAGTCCACAGAGGATGAGTGAGGATACAGTAGGAGAGGGTAGAGCTGGTCGACAGGGCCGGCGTCAGCACCCGGCGCACCCGGGCAAGTGCCGGGGCCCTGGCGAGACGGGGGGCCCACTCACGCTGTCTGCGATACAGCGCGCACACTGGTGTAAGGGGCCCGCGGTCAGAATTTTCATAAACCACCAGAGCGCTGAGTGTGTGGAGGGAGCAGCAGGAGTTATTGTGACAGACAGCTGGGAGAGGAAGCCAGTGCTGAGCAACAGGAGGGCGGGACTTTCCAGCATCCATTCCCGGCTGAGCACGTTACTACAGTATTCTCCCGTCACAGTCAGAACTCAGGAGTGAGTTACGGAGCAGCCCCCTCCCCCGGTGAGTGATGTCTGAGCCTGTGTGGTTTAAGTGTATGGACGGTGTCCGGACAGGCTCTAGTCCAGTCCCTGCAGCCGACCATCCTCACTGAGTCGGCTACTGTGCTCATTGACAGAGTCAGTCAGCACAGCAGCTGCTATGTCCTGAGTCACTCTGACCCCTGTCTGTATCATCAAAATAGCAGAGCTGAGTGCCCCTTCCCCTTTCACCTCCTGCAGAGAAGCATAAGACTGCTGAGCCCAACCTGCCCCCTGACAGGACACAGCAGCCCCCTCTCAAGATTTCCTAGATTTACTTCTCCAAACTTCAGTCTTCAGAATGGAGCTGTGGTGTCCTGTCAGGGGGCAGATGGGGCACAGAAGCCTTATCCTTCTCTGTTCTCTGGAGGGGGCTCATCAGGATTTATAGCTGCTGAACAGGCTCACCTTCTAGAGATGTTATGTAACATTACATGTCCACACACACATATATATATATATATACTATATAATTATCTAAGGCCGGTTTCACACTTGTGTTTGGAGCAGCTGCGGAGGGCTGCTGACTTCCTCCGTGAAGCCCCGTCCTCCGCCGCTAGCTCCGTCTACTTCTGCATGCGGCCGGCATGCGGCCTGTGTACCTATATTTAACATTAGGTACGCAGGTCGTGCGGCTGTATGCGGAGGCTGCCGCATGCGTCGTTTTGCCTCTGCGGCGACCAGCGTAGGACACAGCCTGTAGCATTTTTTTTTTATCTGCAGCGTCAAAACGACGCATGCGGCAGCCTCCGCATACAGCCGCACGACCTGCGAACCTAATGTTACCGGCGGAGGGCGGGGCTTCACGGAGGAAGTCCGCAGCCCTCCGCAGCTGCTCCAAACGCAAGTGTGAAACCGGCCTTAGGGTCACTTCCGTCTGTCTGTCACGGAAATCCCAAGTCGCTGATTGGTCGCGGCAAAACGGCCACGACCAATCAGCGACGGGCACAGTCCGGTGGCGAAATGGCCGCTCCATACTCCCCTGCCGTCAGTGCCCCCTCCATATTCCCCTCCAGTCAGCGCTCACACAGGGTTAATGCCAGCGTTATCGGACCACGTTATGCCGCGGTGTAACGCACTCCGTTAACGCTGCTATTAACCCTGTGTAACCAACTTTTTACTATTGATGCTGCCTATCAATAGCATCAATAGTAAAAAGATCGAATGTTAAAAATACAAAAAATAAAAAATCATTATATACTCACCCTTCGTCGGCTCCCAGATCCAGCCCAGGCCTTTCCCGCTCCTCGCGACGCTCCGGTGACCGGTCCATGCATTGCTGTCTCGCGAAACCGCTATGTCATCATCTCGCGGGACCGCAATGCACTCTTGGGACAGGAGCGTAGCGAGGAGCATCGGTAAAGCATCGGTAAACGCCTGGGCTGGATCCGGGGCCGACGGAGGGTGAGTATATAACTATTTTTTATTTTAATTCTTTTTTTAACAGGGATATGGTGCCCACATTGCTATATACTGTGTGGGCTGTGCTATATACTACGTGGCTGTGGTATATATTACTTGGTTTGGCAGTGTTATATACTACATCTCTGTGCTATATACTACGTGGCTCTCAATATACTACGTGGCTGGGCTGTATACTACGTGGCTGGGCAATATACTACGTGGTTGTGCAATATATTACGTCGCTGGGCAATATACTACGTGGCTGTGCTATATACTACGTGTCTGCTTTATACTACGTGGCTGGGCAATATACTACGTGGCTGTGCTATATACTACGTGGCTGGGTAATATACTACGTGGCTGCTATATACTACGTGGCTGTGTTATATAGGCTGTGTTATATACTACGTGGGCTCTGTTATACGCTACTTGGCTGTGCTATATTTCTCTGCTGTATCTGTGCATCATGAATCGTGGTATGTGTTAAAGAGGGTGGCCCACTGAGACTCTTTCGCCCGGGGCCCTCAAAAACCTGGAGCCGGCCCTGCTGGTCGTGTGGCGGTTCAGCAGACTAAGGATCACGGCAGGTTGTAGGCTTGTCAGAAAAGGTGGATCTTCAGGTTCTTTTTGAAGGTTTCCGTGGTAGGGGAGAGTCTGATATGTTGGGGTAGAGAGTTCCAGAGTATGGGGAGGCATAGGAGAAGTCTTGTATGCAGATGTGGGAAGAAGAGATAATAGGGGAGTAGAGAAGGAGATCTTGAGAGGATCGAAGGTTGTGTGTGGGTAAGTACCAGGAGACCATGTCACAGATGTATGGAGGAGACAGGTTGTGGATGGTTTTGTATGTCATAGTTAGGGTTTTGAACTGAAGCCTCTGGACAATAGGAAGCCAGTGAAGCTTGGCAGACAGGAGAGGCTGGGGAATAACGGGGAGACAGGTAGATTAGTCGGGCAGCAGAGTTTAGGATGGATTGGAAAGGTGCCAGAGTCCTAGAGGGGAGTCCAGAGAGTAGGAGGTTGCAGTAATCAAGGCGAGAGATGATAAGGGCGTGCACTAGTTTTTTTGTGGTTTCATGGTCAAGGAATGCACGGATCCGGGAAATATTACTGAGTTTAAGTCAAAAGGAGGAGGCAAGGGCTTGGATATGAGGCTTGAAAGAGAGGGTAGAGTCGAGGATCACCCCTAGCCATTGACATTGATGGATAGGTCTCGTGGAGGGGCCGATTGAGATGGAAACAAAAAAAGCAAAATATGAATAAATCTTATTGGATGTATCCAACAAATCCCACCAATCATGAGAGAACATAGCACAAGTAGGAATTAACCCCTTAGTGACAGAGCCAATTTGGTACTTAATGACCGAGCCAATTTTTACAATTCTGACCAGTGTCACTTTATGAGGTTATAACTCTGGAACGCTTTATCGGATCCCGCTGATTCTGAGATTGTTTTTTCGTGACATGTTGTACTTCAAGTTAGTGGTAACATTTCTTCGATATTACTTGCGATTATTTATGAAAAAAATGGAAATATGGCGAAAATTTTTAAAATTTTGCAATTTTCAAACTTTGTATTTTTATGCCCTTAAATCAGAGAGATATGTCACACAAAATAGTTAATAAATAACATTTCTCACATGTCTACTTTACATCAGCACAATTTTGGAAACAATTTTTTTTTTTGTTAGGGAGTTATAAGGGTTAAAAGTTGACCAGCAATTTCTCATTTTTACAACACCATGTTTTTTTTAGGGACCACATCACCTTTGAAGTGATTTTGAGGGGTCTATATGATAGAAAATAACCAAGTGTGACACCATTCTAAAAACTGCACCCCTCAAGCTGCTCAAAACCACATTCAAGAAGTTTATTAACCCTTTACGTACTTCACAGGAACTAAAACAATGTGGAAGAAAAAAATGAACATTTTACTTTTTTTTGCAAACATTTTACTTCAGAACCATTTTTTTTAATTTTCACAAGTGTAAAAACAGAAATTTAACCACAAATTTTGTTGTGCAATTTTTCCTGAGTACGCCGATACCCCATATGTGGAGGTAAACCACTGTTTGGGCGCACCGCAGAGCTTGGAAGTGAAGGAGCACCGTTTGACTGTTTCAATGCAGAATTGGCTGGAATTGAGATCGGACGCCATGTCGCGTTTGGAGAGCCCCTGATGTGCCTAAACAGTGGAAACCCCCCACAAGTGACACCATTTTGGAAACTAGACCCCCCAAGGAACTTATCTAGATGTGTGGTGAGCACTTTGAACCCCCAAGTGCTTCACAGAAGTTTATAACGTAGAGCCGTGAAAATAAAAAATCGCATTTGTTTTCACAAAAATGATTTTTTCGCCCACAAATTCTTATTTTCACAAGGGTAACAGGAGAAATTAGACCACAAAAGTTGTTGTGCAATTTCTCCTGAGTACGTCGATACCCCATATGTGGAGGTAAACCACTGTTTGGGCGCACCGCAGAGCTTGGAAGTGAAGGAGCACCGTTTGACTTTTTCAATGCAGAATTGGCTGGAATTGAGATCGGATGCCATGTCGCGTTTGGAGAGTCCCTGATGTGCCTAAACAGTGGAAACCCCCCACAAGTGACACCATTTTGGAAACTAGACCCCCCAAGGAACTTATCTAGATGTGTGGTGAGCACTTTGAACCCCCAAGTGCTTCACAGAAGTTTATAACGTAGAGCCGTGAAAATAAAAAATCTCATTTTTTCTACAAAAATGATCTTTTTGCCCCCAAATTTTTATTTTCACAAGGGTAACAGGAGAAATTAGACCACAAAAGTTGTTGTACAATTTCTCCTGAGTACGTCGATACCCCATATATGGGGGTAAACCACTGTTTGGGCGCACCGCAGAGCTTGGAAGAGAAGGAGTGTCGTTTTACTTTTTCAATGTAGAATTGGCTGGAATTGAGATCGGACGCCATGTCACGTTTGGAGAGCCGCTGATGTGCCTAAACAGTAGAGACCGCCCACATATGACATCATTTTGGAAACTAGACCCCTTAAGGAACTTATCTAGATGTGTGGTGAGCACTTTAAACCCCCAGGTGCTTCACAGAAGTTTATAACGTAGAGCCGTGAAAATAAAAAAATCGCATTTTTTCTACAAAAATGATCTTTTTGCCTCCAAATTTTTATTTTACCAAGGGTAACAGGAGAAAATGGACCCCAGAAGCTGTTGTACAATTTGTCTTGAGTACGCCGACACCCCATATGTGGGGGTAAACCACTGTTTGGGCGCATGGCTGAGCTCGGAAGCAAAGGAGCGCCATTTGACTTTTCAATGCAAAATTGACTGGAATTGAGATCGGACGCCATGTCGCGTTTGGAGAGCCCCTGATGTGCCTAAACAGCAGAAACCCCCCAAAAGTGACCCCATTTTGGAAACTAGACCCCCCATGGAACTTATCTAGATGTGTAGTGAGAACTTTGAATGCCCAAGTGCATCACAGAAGTTTATAATGCAGAGTCGTGAAAATAAAAAATATATATTTTTTAACAATAAAGATTTTTTAGCCCCCAAGTTTTTATTTTCACAAGGGTAACAAGAGAAATTGGACCCCAAAAGTTGTTGTCCAATTTGTCCTGAGTATGCTGGTACCCCATATGTGGGGGTAAACCACTGTCTGGGCGCACGGCAGAGCTCGGAAGGGAAGGAGTGCCATTTTGGAATGCAGACTTTGATAGAATTGTCTGCGGGCGTTATGTTGCCTTTGCAGACCCCTAATGTACCTAAACAGTAGAAACCCCCAACAAGTGACCCCATTTTGGAAAATAGACCCCCCAAGGAACTTATCTAGATATGTGGTGAGAACTTTGAATGCCCAAGTGCTTCACAGAAGTTTATAATGCAGAGTAGTGAAAATAAAAAATATTTTTTTTCCCACAAAAAAGATTTTTTTAGCCCCCAAGTTTTTATTTTCACAAGGGTAACAAGAGAAATTGGACCCCAAAAGTTGTTGTCCAATTTGTCCTGAGTATGCTGGTACCCCATATGTGGGGGTAAACCACTGTCTGGGCGCACGGCAGAGCTCGGAAGGGAAGGAGTGCCATTTTGGAATGCAGACTTTGATAGAATTGTCTGCGGGCGTTATGTTGCCTTTGCAGACCCCTAATGTACCTAAACAGTAGAAACCCCCAACAAGTGACCCCATTTTGGAAAATAGACCCCCCCAAGGAACTTATCTAGATATGTGGTGAGAACTTTGAATGCCCAAGTGCTTCACAGAAGTTTATAATGCAGAGTAGTGAAAATAAAAAATATTTTTTTTCCCACAAAAAAGATTTTTTTAGCCCCCAAATTTTTATTTTCACAAGGGTAACAAGAGAAATTGGACCCCAAAAGTTGTTGTCCAATTTGTCCTGAGTATGCTGGTACCCCATATGTGGGGGTAAACCACTGTTTGGGCGCACGGCAGAGCTCGGAAGGGAAGGAGCGCCATTTTGGAATGCAGACTTTGATAGAATTGTCTGCGGGCGTTATGTTGCGTTTGCAGACCCCTAATGTACCTAAACAGTAGAAACCCCCACAAGTGACCAAATTTTGGAAACTAGACCCCCTAAGGAACTTATCTAGATATGTGGTGAGAACTTTGAAAGCTCAAGTGCTTCACAGAAATTTATAATGCAGAGTAGTGAAAATAAAAAAAAATATTTTTTTCCAACAAAAAAGATTTTTAGCCCCCAAGTTTTTATTTTCACAAGGGTAACAGGAGAAATTGGACCCCAAAAGTTGTTGTCCAATTTATCCCGAGTACGCTGATGCCCCATATGTGGGGGTAAACCACTGTTTGGGCGCACGGCAGAGCTCAGAAGGGAGGGAGTACCATTTGACTTTTTTAGCGCAAAATTGGCTGTCGTGTTTGGAGACCCCCTGATGTACCTAAACAGTGGAAACCCCCCAATTCTAACTCCAACCCTAACCCCAACACAGCCCTAACCCTAATCTCAACCCGATCCATAATCCTAATCACAACCCTAACGATAATCACAACCCTAACCCCAAAACAGCCCTAATCTCAACCCTAACCATAACCCTAATCAAAACCCTAAATCCAACACACCCCTAATCCCAACCCTAACCCTAATCCCAACCCTAACCCTAATCCCAACCCTAATCCCAAACGTAACACTAATCCCAACCCTAATCCAAACCCTAACCCTAATCCCAACTCTAACCCTAACTTTAGCCCCAAACCTAACTTTAGCCCCAACCCTAACCATAACTTTAGCCCCCGTCGTCACAAAAAAAGTTCAATGTAACCTTTTTTTTGTACGTCGCGTCCGCCATTTCCGCGGATGCGTGGCCGTAACTCTGCCCCCTCCTCCCCAGGACATAGACTGGGCAGCGGATGCGTTGAAAAACTGCATCCGCTGCCCACGTTGTGCACAATTTTCACAACGTGCGTCGGTACATCGGGCCGACGCATTGCGACCGCCCCGTACCGACGCAAGTGTGAAAGAAGCCTAAGGCTACTTTCACACTAGCGTCGTACTCGGCCCATCGCAGTGTGTCGGGCCGACGTACCGAGGCTAGCGTTGTAAGCGCCGCACAACGGGTGCAGCGGATGCTGTTTTTTCAACGCATCCGCTGCCCCATTGTGAGGTGCGGGGAGGCGGGGGCGGAGTTCCGGCCACGCATGCGCGGTCGGAAATGGCGGACACGTCGCACAAAAAAGTTACATGTAGTTTTTTTTCTGTCGATGGTCCGCCGAAGCACGACGCATCCGTCGCACGATGGATGCGACATGTGGCAATCCGTCGCAATGCGTCGCTAATACAAGCCAATGGAGAAAAAACGCATCCTGCAAGCACTTTTGCAGGATGCGTTTTTTCTCCAACGACGCATTGCGACGGAAGCCAAAAAACGCTAGTGTGAAAGTAGCCTAACCCTAACCCTAGCCCTAACCCTAACCCTAAATTTAGCCCCAACCCTAACCCTAACTCTAACCCTAACCCTAACTCTAACCCTAACCCTAACTCTAACCCTAACCCTAACCCTAATTTTAGCCCCAACTTGTCTTCTCCTGCCGGCCGGCAGATGGCAGCAGATGGCGGGCGCACTGCGCATGCGCCCGCCATGATGAAAAAGCCGGCTGGCAGGAGAAGACAGAAGAGGACCCAGGGACCCCGGGTGAGTATGTTAGGGTCCCCGAATCCCCCTATTTCTCTGTCCTCTGATGTGCGATCACATCAGAGGACAGAGAAATAACTGATCGCTTTTTTTTTTTTTTTTTGCGGTCGCCGGTAAACTGTTAATTACCGGCGATCGCAAAGCAGGGGTCGGTGCAAACCGACCCCGATCATGTTCTTTGGGGTCTCGGCTACCCCCGGCAGCCGAGACCCCAAAGAACATCCGGGTGCCGGGCGGCGGGCGCACTGCGCGTGCGCCCGCCATTTTTTCCCGGAAAAAAGATGGCGGCGCCCATGGGGAGACACGAGGAGCACCGGGGGAGGTAGGTAAGTATTGGGGGGCTATTGGGGGTCATCGGGGACCACATTTCTCTGTCCTCCGATGTGCGATCACATCGGCGGACAGAGAAATTAAACGGCAAATCGCGTTTTGTTTTTTTTGTTGCGACCGCCGGTAAACGGTTAATTACCGGCGATCGCAACTCGGGGGTCGGTAAAAACCCCCCGAATCATGTTCTCTGGGGTCTCGGCTACCCTCGGCAACCGAGACCCCAGAGAAAATCCGACTCTGGGGGGCGCTATTCACTTTTTCCACAGCGCCGTTAATTAATTAATTAACGTTAATTAACGGCGCTGTGGATTAAGTACCCTTAGCGGCCGCCGTTAAAAGGCGTATCGGCGGTCGTTAAGGGGTTAAAACATAACCTTTAATGTGTGTAGAGTAAAAAAAAAACAAACAAAAAAGTGTCACCCCAAAAGAATATGAGGAAGTACTAAATGATGTAGCCTGTATGGAAAAACACCATGTCCAAGTAGTACATATAAAATATTAGTAAGGACAACAGTTGCACAAACAAGGTGTGCTGTCCCACAATCCCAAGATACCTCTTGTTATGACTATAGCACTTGTACGGTGCGAAAAAATATAACTAGGTAACCTTGTTTGTATAAATATTAGCAGGTATCACAAAAAGTGAAAAATAGGGGGGAGGGAGTAAAGCAAATATGGTAGATGTCATATACAACCAAGGTATATTAACAAAGGAACGATCTCACCAATTACCAAGGACGCGTTAGGTGAAGCCCACAGTTCGCTGGAGTGGAGAAGTCCATGAATCAGCGGCGTCGGGAGACAATGCCTTGTCAATCCCTGAGGGGCTATCGATAAACCTAAAACCCCGAACTCCCGCCCTTACAAGGGCAGTCCACATCTACCCCTGAGTAATATCATGCCCTGCACTCTCCCTATTAGAATGTCCCAGCGCGTTTCTTCGCAAGCCGGATCATCAGGGGACTAGCTTGCCTGGGAGATAAAGTGCATGAGTGCTAAAGAGAAGGACATAGAGACCTGCCACCCTCCACGTTACACCTCTTCAGTGCACGACGCTAGTGTGAAAGTAGCCTAAGGGGACCGGGGGGCTGGATGAGTGGGTATGAGGTTATCCTCATTGAGAAAACATGTAGAGGATCGTGAAAACAATATAGTGGAACAGTCCCCCACATAATTACCATCCAAGTACAATATAAATCATTATTATGAGAAACGGGACTAAACTAGGACCATACAGGACAGACTGCATGAACAAACATCTACCAAAACCCAAAAGAACTACAGTCAAAAGTCCAATATATGCAAAACATAGAAAACTTTATTGAGATTAATATCAGGTAAGTAGACAACAGTAGGAAACAATCACCGTGCCACCCACAGCACGCACAAAAATAATAGGACAGGGGAGGGTAGCCCAACATCACATAACTAGGTATATGGAATGACCCTGCATAATGTATACTAATCACAGATATAGGTGGAAGGTCAGTTCATATGTTTGCGTATATGAGCGCATGCTCCAAACAAGTGTAAGCAGTAAGAACAGCCATAATTATAGTATACATACCGATCAACCGTAGAGAATAGCGAGGTCGGATGTATAGGCACACCACCCCTGTCCACCCCGACGCGCGTTTCGGCGAATGCCTTTCTCAAGGGGTATGTGACAGAGCAAATTACTGCAGTGCGCAGGCGCCGGAAAGGTCAGAGAGGCCCAGCGCCTGCGCACTACAGTACTTTGCTCTGAACTCAACAGGGAGATAAAGTACGCCTGCGCCGGAGCCACGGCGTGAAGACCAGAGGAGGACGTCATGGAATGAAGATGGGAGGCACCGGAGCGGACCTGAGATGCTCATTGGAGCGGGACCGCCCCTGGGTGAGTATAATCTAACCTCTTTTTCTCCTCTTTTAGGTAACATCGGCGGCTTATCTGCAGCATGCTGTAGATAAGCCCCTGATGACGGTGAGATTACCTCACCATCGATTTTGGGGGTGACAGGTCTCCTTTAAATCAGAAAGATATGTCACACAAAATAGTTAATAAATAAAAAAAAATTTAGGGATCATCTCACATTTAAAGTCACTTTGAGGGGTGTACATAACAGAAAATACCCAAACTTAACACCATTCTAAAAAAACTACACCCCTCAAGGTGCTCAAAACCACATTCAAGACGTTTATTAACCCTTTGCGTGCTTCACAGGAACTGAAACAATGTGGAAGGAAAAAAATGAACATTTAACTTTTTTTTCACAAACATTTTACTTCAGAACCAATGAACCACAAAATTTGTTGTGCAATTTCTCCTGAATACGCCGATACCCCATATGTGGAGGTAAACCACTGTTTGGGCGCACAGCAGGGCTCGGAAGAGAAGGAGCACTGTTTGACTTTTTCAATGTAGAATTGGCTGGAATTGAGATCGGAGGCCATGTCGCATTTGGAGAGCCCCTGATGTGCCTAAACAGTGGAAACCCCCACAAGTGACACCATTTTGTAAAGTAGAGCCCTTATGGAACTTATCTTGATGTGTGGTGAGCACTTTGAGCCCCCAAGTGCTTCAAAGAAGTTTATAACAGAGGCGTGAAAATAAAACATTGTATTTTTTACACAAAAATGATCTTTTCGCCCACAAATTCTTATTTTCACAAGGGTAACAGGAGAAATTAGACCACGAAAGTTGTTGTACAATTTCTCCTGAGTACGTCGATACCCTATATGTGGGGGTAAACCGCTGTTTGGGTGCACGGCAGAGCTTGGAAGAGAAGGAGCGCCGTTTGACTTTTTCAATGCAGAATTGCAGAGCTGCTGATGTACCTAAACAGTAGAAACCCCCCAAAGTGACCCCATTTTGGAAACTAGACCCCCCCAAAGAGCTTATATAGATGTGTGGAGAGCACTATGAAGCCCAAAGTGTTTCACCACAGTTTATAACGCAGAGCCTTGAAAATACAAAATCATTTTTTTCCCCACAAAAATAATTTTAGGCCACATTTTTTTAGTTTCCCAAGGGTAACAGGAGAAATTGGACCCCCAAAGTGGTTGTGCAATTGTTCCTGAGTACACTTATGCCCCATGTTTGGGTAAACAACTGTTTGGGCGCACATCGGGGCTCGGGAGGGAGCACCATTTGACTTTTTGAATGCAAGATTGCCTGGAATCAATGGTGGCGCCATGTCGCGTTTGGAGAGCCCCTGATGTGCCTAAACAGTGGAAACCCGTCAATTCTAACTCCAACACACCCGTAACTCTAATCCCAAATCTAACACACCCCTAACCCTAATACCAACCATAGCCCTAACCCCAACAAACCCCTAACCCTAATACCAACCATAACCCTAACCACAAGCCTAACCCAACCCCCCCCCCCCCCAACCACAAGCCTAACCCTAATTCCAACCCTAAAGGTACCTTCACACTAAACGATATCGCGATCCGTGACGTTGCAGCGTCCTGGCTAGCGATATCGTTGAGTGTGACAGGCAGCAGCGATCAGGATCCTGCTGTGATATCGCTGGTTGTTGGTTAAAGTTCAGAACTTTATTTGGTCGTCAGATCGCCGTGTATCGTTGTGTTTGACAGCAAAAGCAACGATACCAGCGATGTTTTACAATGGTAACCAGGGTAAATATCGGGTTACTAAGCGCAGGGCCGCGCTTAGTAACCCGATGTTTACCCTGGTTACCAGTGTAAAATGTAAAAAAACAGTACATACTCACCTTCGCGTCCCCCGACGTCCGCTTCCTGCACTGACTGAGCGCCGGCCGTAAAGTGAAAGCAAAGCACAGCGGTGACGTCACCGCTCTGCTGTTAGGGCCGGCACTCACACAGTGCAGGGAAGCGGACGCCGGGGGACGCGAAGGTAGTATGTACTGTTAGTTTTTTTACATTTTACACTGGTTACCAGGGTAAACATCGGGTTACTAAGCGCGGCCCTGCGCTTAGCAACCCGATGGTTACCCGGGGACCTCGGCATCGTTGGTCGCTGGAGAGCGGTCTGTGTGACAGCTCTCCAGCGACCAAACAGCGACGCTGCAGCGATCGGCATCGTTGTCTGTATCGCTGCAGCGTCGCTTAGTGTGAAGGTACCTTAACTCTAGTTCCAACCCTAACCCTAAGTACCCATGTTACGGATTCCTGTGCGGATTTTTCCGCAGTCTTTGAAAAATCCACAGGCAAAACGCCTTGCAAATTTACAATGTTTTCTGTGCAGATTTCACCTGCGCATTCCTATTGAGGAACAGGTGTAAAACGCTGCGGAATCCGCACAAAGAATTGACATGCTGTCGAAAATGCAACGCAGTGTTTCCGTGCGGTATTTTCCGCACCATGGGCACAGCGGATTTGGTTTTCCATAGGTTTACATGGTAATGTAAACGTGATGGAAAACCGCTACGAATCCGCAGCGGCCAATGCGCACCGTGGGCACAGAGCCTAATTCTAACCCCAACTGCAACCCTAAGGCCATGTTCACACAGTGCGTTTTTTACCGCGGAACCGCAGCGGTTTTGCCGCTGCGGTTCCGCAGCTTTTTTCCATGCAGGGTACAGTACAATGTACCCTATGGAAAACAGGAACCACTGTGCACATGATCCTGAATTTAAAAAAAAAAAGCCGCGCTGAATAGCTGCGGTAAAAAAGAAGGAGCATGTCACTTCTTTGCCCGAAACAGCAGCGGTTCTGCACCCATAGACCTCCATTGTGAGGTCAAACCCGCAGTAAAACCCGCAGATCAAAAATATATCTGCGGGTTTTATTGCGGTTTGTGGTGCAGAACCGCTGCAGCAGGAAGTGCGGGGAAGCGGCCGGAAGTGCGTGGGCGGAAGTGCTTGGGCGGAGAGACATGGAGGCATACCGTCGCATGGGGATCGTGTCGGCCGTTTGATTGATTTGGTATGTGTGTGTGTGTCTGTGTGTGTGTGTGTGTGTGTGTGCGTGTCCCCATGCGACGCTAGTGCCACCACTGTGCTAAGTCGCCGTATGGGACTACTACTCCCATCCGGTATTAGGATGGGAGAGTTGTCCCTGTGTCCGGCGACTTAGCACAGTTGTAAAGTTACACAAAACACACACAATACACATACATGACACACAGTACAGTACATACAACACATAACACAGAGTATATACTCACCAACAGCACACTTGTAGGCGAAGCCCTCGATCCTCCAGGAAAAAATCACAAAATAAAAAATCAAATTCATACTCCCTGTCCGCAGAATCCATAAAACGAGTGTCCCACGCCGATCGGCTGCTCTCCGGCGATAAACTGCCAGGAGCGAAGCACCTAGCAGTGTATCGCGTACTGTTCCGGAGTTCAATGACTCCGGCGTCTCAGTTAACGGCAGTACAGCTGCGTTGAACTTTCCCACGCAGCACTGCCGTTAAGCGAGAGTGCCGGGGTCAATGACCGCCGGTAAACTCGCTCGCGCATGCGCAGTGACACACCGACAGGAACTATGGCTCCTGTCAGTGTGTTGCTGCAGCCGTGGAGAGCAGACATATCTCTGGATGTGTCTGTTCTCCATGGAAGATCTTCGTGGGATACGTGATACGTGGCACTTAAATACGTGGCAATTAAATACGTGATACGTGTCACTTAAATACGTGATACGTGTCACTTAAATATGTGATACGTGGCACTTAAATACGTGATACGTGTCACTTAAATATGTGATACGTGGCACTTAAATACGTGGCACTGAAATACGTGGCACTGAAATACGTGGCACTGAAATACGTGATACGTGGCACTGAAATACGTGGCACTGAAATACGTGGCACTGAAATACGTGGCACGCACTGAAATACGTGGCACTTAAATACGTGGCACTGAAATACGTGGCACTGAAATACGTGATACGTGGCACTGAAATACGTGGCACTGAAATACGTGGCACTGAAATACGTGGCACTGAAATACGTGGCACTGAAATACGTGGCACTGAAATACGTGATACGTGGCACTTAAATACGTGGCACTTAGGCTATGTTCACATTTGCATTGTGCACCGCAGCGTTGGCGCCGCAACACACAACGCAAACAAAAACGCAGCAAAACGCATGCACAACGCTGCGTTTTGCGCCGCATGCGTCCTTTTTTTGATTGATTTTGGACGCAGCAAAAATGCAACTTGCTGCGTCCTCTGCGCCCGGATGCGTGCGCTGCAGTGACGCATGCGGCGCAAAACGCAAGTGCGACGCATGTCCATGCGCCCCCATGTTAAATATAGGGGCGCATGACGCATGCGGCGGCGCCCGACGCTGCGGCGCAGACCGCAAATGTGAACGTAGACTTAAATAGCTGGATAGAGCTGGATCCGCGGGCTGTGATCTGGCCTACGCTCAGCACTCTGCGGAGCGCTGTCATTCAAAACACGTCCACTCATTTTGGTGTTTAGTCCCAAAATGGAGGATGGAAGAAGAAAAGGGTTGGACAAGGAAATGACATCATTTCTTTTTTTTTTTTCCCCCACTGCAGTTAAAGCTTTATTTGTGTCAAACAGACAATCTGCAGAGAAAACTGCATTAAAAACCGCATCAAAAAACGCATCAAAAACGCACCTGCGTTTTCTGCCAAGAGCTGCGGTTTTTAGTCCTGAAAAAAAGGATTGAAATCAGGAACGTGTGAACATACCCTAAGTCTACGTTCACATTTGCGGTCATCGCCGCAGCGTCGGGCGCCGCAGCGTCGCCGCATGCATCATGCACCCCTATATTTAACATGGGGGCGCATGGACATGCGTCGCACTTGCGTTTTGCGCCGCATGCGTCACTGCGGCGCACGCGTCCGGGCGCAGAGGACGCAGCAAGTTGCATTTTTGCTGCGTCCAAAATCAATGAAAAAAAGGACGCATGCGGCGCAAAACGTAGCGTTGTGCATGCGTTCACATTTGCGTTGTGCGTTGCGTCGCCGACGCTGCGGCGCACAACGCAAATGTGAACGTAGCCTAACCCTGGAGGAAAAATAAAAATATATTTTGCCTACCTATGGGGGTGATAAGGTGGGGGGGGGGTTTATTTACTATTTTTTTTTTATTTTGATCACTGTGATAGGTTGTATCACAGTGATCAAAATGTACCTGGAATGAATCTGCCGTCCGATTCGGCGGGCGCACTGTACATGTGCCCGCCATTTTGGAAGATGGCGGCGCCCATGGAGAAGACGGACGGACATCCGGAGGGACACCGGGACTTGGTAAGTATGGGGGGGGTGGGATCGGACAGCAAGGGGGGGGGCAGAAAAGACTGATGGTGGCGGATCGCCGCTGTCAGTCGGTGGAGGGGGCAGGTCGGGGTCTCCAACCGTGGCCGATGATATTGCAGCATCGGCCATGGCTGGATTGTAATATTTCACCAATTTTCAGTTAACCCTTTCACCCGATCTGCAGGAACGCGATCCTGCCATGACGCCACATAGGTGTCACGGGTCGGATTGGCACAGGTCGGATTAGCTCTCTATGTACCATTTTATTATGTTCATTACTAAACATCGGGCTTGGTATTATCTATATCTATAGATTTATCTATGTGTGTGTAAACATTATTCTTCAATGGAGTATAAAGGAAAAGGTTGAACAAGAAATGACATCGCAATTCGTTTTTTTTTTTTGTTAAATAATAGATCTTTATTTAGCTTACAAAAACGCACACAAAGCCGCATGAAAATCAGCATCAAATCTGCACGGATTTTTCTGCCAAGAGATGCAGAATCTGCACAGAAAATTCCACAGGCAGATCTGCAACGTGTGCACATACCCTAACGCACACTCCCCCCCCCCCCCCCCCAAATTGGTGCGAAAACAGGGTGCAACTTAGGCCATGTTCACACGTTGCGGATTTTGCTGCGGATCCGCAGAGGTTTTGACACTGCGGATCCGCAGCAGTTTTCCCTAAGTTTACAGTACCATGTAAACCTATGGGAAATAAAAACCGCTGTGCACATGCTGCGGAAAAAAACGTGCGTAAACGCAGCGGTTTATTTTCCGCAGCATGTCAATTCTTTGTGCGGATTCCGCAGCGGTTTTACACCTGCACCAATAGGAAACTGCAGATGTAAAACCGCAGTGGAATCCGCAGAAGAAACCGCTATAAAATCCGCAGTGGTTTTGCACTGTGGATTTTTCAAAACCGATGCGGAAAAATCTGCAGCAGAATCCGCAACGTGTGCACATACCCTTATAATCTGAACCTTAAAAAAAAATTATAAATTTACTGAGGGGGGTTGTGGTGGTGGACCAGTGATGCATGCCCCCTCACACCAGCCCCCTGGATGCCCCTCTACATACCCCATGCCCCTTTCACACTATGCAACACAGCCCCCTGGATGCCCATCTACATACCCCATGCCCCCTAACACCAGCTCCTTGGATGCCTCTCTACATGCCCCCTCACACCAGCCCCCTGGATGCCCCTCTACATACCCCCTCACACCAGCCCCCTGGATGCCCCTCTACATACCCTATGCCCCCTGGATGCCCCTCTACATACCCCATGCCCCCTCACACCATCCAAACAACACCCTAGATGCCCCATGCCCCCTCACAACAGCCACAAGGCCCCCTGGATGCCCAATCACCTACATACCCCATGCCCCCTCACACTATGCAACACAGCCCACTGGATGCCCCCCCTCACCACCATGCAACACAGCCCCCTGGATGTATCATGCCCCCTCACAACATTCACAAGGCCCCCTGGATGCCCCATGACCCCTCACCTACATACCCCATGCCCCCTTACACTATGCAACACAGCCCCCTGGATGCCCCATGCCCCCCTACATACCCCCTCACACCAGCCCCTCACACTATGCAGCACAGCCCCCCCCGGCTGCCCCTCTACATACCCCATGCCCCCTCACAACAGCCACAAGGCCCCTTGGATGCCCCATGCCCCCCCCCACCTACACACCCCATGCCCCCTCACACTATGCAACACAGCCCCCTGAATGCCCATCTACATACCCCATGCCCCCTCACACCAACCCCCTTGATGCCCCTCTACATGACCCATCACAGCAGACCCCTGAATGTCCCTCTACATACCTAATGCCATCCACAACAGCCACAAGGCCCCCTGGATGCCCCTCTACATACCCCATGCCCCCTCACACCAGCCCCCTGGATGCCCCTCTACATGACCCATCACACCAGACCCCTGAATGTCCCTCTACATACCCCATGCCCCCTCACACCAGCCCCCTGGATGCCCCTCTACATACCCCATGCCCCCTCACACCATCCACACATCACTCTGGATGCCCCATGCCCCCTCTACACACCCCATGCCCCCCTCACTACAGCACCCTGGATGCCCCTCTACATACCCCATGCCTCTATGTGGAATGTGGCTCTGCGGGTGGAGGTCGGTGCTGGAGGCTCCATTATTCTCTATGTGGGATGTGGCTCTGCGGGTGGAGGTCGGTGCTGGAGGCTCCATTATTCTCTATGTGGAGTGCGGCTCTGCGGGTGGAGGTTGGTGCTGGAGGCTCCATTATTCTCTATGTGGGATGTGGCTCTGCGGGTGGAGGTCGGTGCTGGAGGCTCCATTATTCTCTATGTGGAGTGCGGCTCTGCGGGTGGAGGTCGGTGCTGGAGGCTCCATTATTCTCTATGTGGGATGTGGCTCTGCGGGTGGAGGTCGGTGCTGGAGGCTCCATTATTCTCTATGTGGAGTGCGGCTCTGCGGGTGGAGGTCGGTGCTGGAGGCTCCATTATTCTCTATGTGGGATGTGGCTCTGCGGGTGGAGGTCGGTGCTGGAGGCTCCATTATTCTCTATGTGGAGTGCGGCTCTGCGGGTGGAGGTCGGTGCTGGAGGCTCCATTATTCTCTATGTGGAGTGCGGCTCTGCGGGTGGAGGTCGGTGCTGGAGCTTCATTATTCTCTATGTGGAGTGTGGCTCTGCTGGTGGAGGGATGTGGAGAGTCCCCACTACTGGGGGCATCTAGTGGGTTTGGATCAGGGAGAACCTTCTGAGTGGCCCCATAACCAGGTAACCCTGATTACACTATGGTGGCGCCCCATCACTCAGGTCACACCGTAGACTTGTATGGGGGCGAGTGAGGCGAGTCTCGCTACCAATCCCAGATCCTCGCTGCTCCATAGAGTTACATGGGGCCAAGTTCTTTGTGGTTTTATCCCATAGCCCTCGGCCGTGTTATACATTAATGTGACTCTGGCCTAGTAGTGGATGTAGGAGAACACAGAGGTGTATCTAGCTCTTCTTGCACCCGGAGCAAAGGATCAGTTTGGCGCACCCCCCTCAGATTTCTGCCTCCTTAATGTCCTCAGATTTCTGCCCCCATAATGTCCTCAGATTTCTGCCCCCATCCCCTCACTTCCCGAGTGCAGTTGCATGTGATGGAGAAATCTGAGGAACACAGTAGTATACAGCACTGCCCACATAGTAGTATACAGCACAGCCCACACGGCAGTATACAGAACTGCCCACACAGTAGTATACAGCACTCCATAGGAAAAGTAAAAAGAGTGGAGCACACTTTCCCAAGTAGAATAATCATAATTTTATTCGGACATATAACATAACAGCAGGGAGAGATGTGAAGACAAACGGACGACGGCCGTTTTGTGCACACAGCACTTCAATGGGTCCTGCTGTTCTGTTATATGTCGGAATAAAATTGTGATTATTCTACTTGGGTAAGTGTGCTCCACTCTTTTTACTTTTTCTGTGGATTGTTATGGACTGTTTTTGGATGCAGCACCCTAATAGTAGATGGGGTAATATCATTGCGGCAACAGTATAAAGGGTTGAAGAGATCAGAGTCTAACTAATTGCAGCGGTGCGGAGGTGTGTTTTTCTTTGTTTTGATTTCGAGTAGTATACAGCACTGCCCACACAGTAGTATACAGCACTGCCCACACAGTAGTATACAGCACTGCCCACACAGTAGTATACAGCACTGCCCACACAGTAGTATACAGCATTGCCCACACAGTAGTATACAGCACTGCCCACACAGTAGTATACAGCACAGCCCGCATCTCTCCTTCTGACAGTTCGGTGTCTTCAGCTCCAGCCTCCATTACCCAGCTGTCTGGAGCTGAAGCACTTACCACAAACCGCAAGGCTGCCTGTGAAGAGGCGGCGAGTGACGTCAGCAGCGTGATCATGTGACCTGATCGCGCTGCTGGCGCTTCACTGATGCGGAAGTGCCGGCGGCGGTCAGGGCATAGATCAAGGGTACTAGCGTCTGAAGACGCTAGTACATCCTTGGGAACAGACGCGCAGCACTTTCTCTGAGCCGGCTGTCAATTTGGCAGCTGGCTCAGAGAACGGAAGAATCTCAGTGTGGGGGTGGCAGAATTCCGCCGACTGGGAGCCTCCTCCTTGGACCGCCGCATCAGGCGGCCTGCTGGCACACCCCTGTCGGCTGCGCCCGGGGCACATGCCCCGGCTGCCCCCCCTGGGAGAACATCAGCAGATGACCACGCTGTTACTGAAAATAATCTCTATACAAAGACCTGCACTGATATTACCGCCATATGGTGACATATAGTGATAGATCTCAGCCCTGCAGGACAGATAGATTACAGCACAGTTATAGATGGTGACTTACAGCTGACGTCTTTTCCATCTGGCCCAGACCGACATGACAACTTCTCCAACCAGGACTCATCTGCAGAGATTACACCAGACGCATTTCACTTCTCACATTTCCAGAGAAGCAGAGCGCCAGGAAATGGGACCGAGGTGAGTATATGGTGTTTTTTTTTTCTTTCTCGTGTATGGGTTGTTTGGGTGGGCAAGGGGAGGCTATGGGGGTGTGACATGGTGCTGGGCACATGTGGCGTCATGGTGCTGCGCACATGGGGCGTCATGGTGTTGCGCACATGGGGCGACATGGTGCTGCGCACATGGGGCGACATGGTGCTGCGCACATGGGGCGACATGGTGCTGCGCACATGGGGCGACATGGTGCTGCGCACATGGGGCGACATGGTGCTGCGCACATGGGGCGACATGGTGCTGCGCACATGGGGCGACATGGTGCTGCGCACATGGGGCGACATGGTGCTGCGCACATGGGGCGACATGGTGCTGCGCACAGGGGGCGACATGGTGCTGCGCACAGAGGGCGACATGATGCTGCGCACAGGGGGCGACATGGTGCTGCGCACAGGGGGTGACATGGTGCTGCGCACAGGGGGCGACATGCGGCACATGGTGCTGCATATTGAGGCGACATGCTTCACATGGGGAGACTATGGGGGCGACATGCAGTGTATATTGGGAGGCAGTGCGGGGCTCATGCCGCATATGGGGGAGGCTGTGCGAGGCTCATGTCGCATATGGGGGAGGCTGTTGGGGGGGGGGGGGGGGGCTCATACGATATATAAGGGGATGTCAGCATTCTTAATTCTGCTCAATATTGTTATACAATGAATATTAATAAAATTGTCAATAATATAATATATCAGTATTAATATTGAACAGGATTAATTTCAGCCCTTTGGTTCAGCCCTCCATAATGGTCAGTCCCTCATGTGCCCCCCCCCCCCCCTCCCCTTCCCTGGGGAAATTGATTGCCCACCCCTGCTCTTGATGGTAAAACAAACCTTTAGACTATAGTAATGCCCTCTTCTCACGTAGAAAGTAATAATGTTCCCTGTGTGCCCCTCTGACACTCTCAATAACCAGAGTGCCCCTATAACAGTAAGTGCCCACATAACATTTAATAATGTCCCAAGTCTCCCCCCTGTTCAGCTCCCCTCTCCACAGTATGATGCTGTCTTAGGCTGGTTTCACATTTGCGTCTGTGCGCGCAGCTTTTCATCCGCATAGATCCGCATGCGTACATATTTTTAACATGGTGTACACAAGGACATGCGTTTGCATGCTTTTGAGTACGCATGCGTAGTTTGGCGGTGTGCAGCAGGGCGCGGCGAACGCAACATGTTGCATTTTTGGAGGCGACAAATATTGCGCAATCATCCGAATATGGATGATTGCAGATGATTGCGTAAAAAAAACCCCCATTACTGTCTATGGGAACGCATTGGTATGGAAGGACATGCGTACGCATGCGTTCGAAACGCAATGCATACTTCACACTAATCATGTCCAGGAAACTGTTACCACCTGCAAAATCACTGATGTATAAAAGGGGGTGTGGAGACAGGTAGTCCATTACTCTCAAGACTCTGGACGGAAACACAAGACTGCACGGAAGCACAAGACTCTGGACAGAAGCACAAGACTAGTTGTCTCCTGATATATATCCCCCCCTTGAGGAAGCGACAGTCACGCTCGCAAAATGCGCGTCGGGGTCAGTGGTCGCCCCCTGGACTGAACTGAATCGGAGATACTATTATGGGTAATTAACTCTATATTTATTCTATTTTTTTTACATTTCTCTGAACAGCGCTGTATTGTGAGACATGTGATGTCTTTTCAGTCTAGATTAGCCATATGACCTGAATTGAATTACGCTGTTACCTTTGTCCCACTATATGTGGGGTATGTGCTTACGATTTCCTTATGGTTAAATTTAATGGCTATATATACTGTCCATTTGGACATCATCTTCAGTGCTGCATCATATGTTTCCAGGTTGGCGGCAACATAATATTGTCACCTTTAGGATCAAATTCATATCCATATGAATGTAATATTTAACCCCTTCACGACCTTTGACGCATACGCTGCGTCATGAAAGTCGGTGCCAATGCGACCTATGACGCAGCGTATGCGTCATGGAATGATCGCGCTCCTGCAGATCGGGTGAAAGGGTTAACTCCAATCTCACCCGATCTGCAGAGACAGGGGGAGTGGTGCTTCAGCCCAGGGGGGGTGGCTACACCCCCCCTGTGGCTACGATCGCTCTGATTGGCTGTTGAAAGTGAAACTGCCAATCAGAGCGATTTGTAATATTTCACCTAAAAAACAGGTGAAATATTACAATCCAGCCATGGCCGATGCTGCAATATCATCGGCCATGGCTGGAAATACTGATGTGAGCCCCCCCCCACCCCACCGATCGCCCCCCCAGTCCTCCGTTATGGGGTCCGGTCCCCTCCGTCCTGTGCTGCGCTGCCCCGTGCTCCTGCCCGCTCCCCCGTCCTGCTGTCCGCTCCCCCCTGTGGTCCGATCACCCCCCTGTGCTCCAATCCACCCCCCACCACCCCTTCATACTTACCGATCCTCCCGGTGTCCGGCCGTCTCCTCGCTGGGCGCCGCCATCTTCCAAAATGGCGGGCGCATGCTCAGTACGCCCGCCGGCAGATTCCATTCAAGTACATTTTGATCGCTGTGGTAGGTTCTACCACAGCGATCAAAATAAAAAAAATAATAAATAAACCCCCCCCTTTATCACCCCCATAGATAGGGATAATAAAAAAATAAAGAAAATATATATATATTTTTTTCCACTAGGGTTAGGGTTAGAACTAGGGTTAGGGTTACGGGTAGGGGTAGGGTTAGGGTTATGGCATGTGCGGATTTGGCTGCGGATCCGCAGCGGATTGGCCGCGGATCCGCAGCGGATTGGCCGCGGATCCGCAGCGGATTGGCCGCTGCGAATTTGTAGCAGTTTTCCATCAGGTTTACAGTACCGTGTACACCTTTGGAAAACCAAATCCGCTGTGCCCATGGTGCGAAAAATTCCGTGCAGAAACGCTGCGTTGTATTTTCCACAGCATGTCAATTCTTTGTGCGGATTCCGCAGCGTTTTACACCTGTTCCTCAATAGGAATCCGCAGGTGAAATCCGCACAAAAAAACACTGGAAATCTGCTGTAAATCCGCAGGTAAAACGCAGTGCCTTTTACTTGCAGATTTTTCAAAAGTCGTGCGGAAAAATCTCACACGAATCCGCTACGTGGGCACATACCCTTAGGGTTAGGGTTGGAATTAGGGCTAGGGTTGGAAATAGGGTTAAGATTAGGCTTGTGGTTAGGGTTACGGATAGGGTTAGGGGTGTGTTGGGGTTACAGTTGTGGTTAGGGTTGGGATTAGGGTTAGGGTTGGGATTAGGGTTAGGATTAGGGTTGGAATTAGGGTTACGGGTGTGTTGGGGTTAGGGTTGTGGTTAGGGGTGTGTTGGGGTTAGGGTTGGGATTAGGGTTATGGCTACAGTTGGGATTAGGATTAGGGGTGTGTTGGGGTTAGTGTTGAAGTTAGAAATGAGGGGTTTCCACTGTTTAGGCACATCAGGGGTCTCCAAACGCAACATGGCGCCACCATTGATTCCAGCCAATCTTGCATTCAAAAAGTCAAATGGTGCTCCCTCCCTTCCAAGCCCCGACGTGTGCCCAAACAGTGGTTTACCCCCACATTTGGGGTACCAGCGTACTCAGGACAAACTGGGCAACAACTGTTAGGGTCCAATTTCTCCTGTTACCCTTGCAAAAATAAAAAATTACTTGCTAAGACATAATTTTTGAGGAAAAAAGAATGATTTTTTATTTTCACGGCTCTGCGTTGTAAACTTCTGTGAAGCACTTGGGGGTTGAACGTGCTCATCACACATCTAGATAAGTTCCTTGGGGGGTCTAGTTTCCAAAATGGGGTCACTTGTGGGGTGTTTCTACTGTTTAGGCACATCAGGGGCTCTGCAAATGCAACGTGACGCCCGCAGACCATTCCATCAAAGTCTGCATTTCAAATGTCACTACTTCCCTTCCGAGCCCTGACGTGCACCCAAACAGTGGTTTACCCCCACATATGGGGTATCACTGTACTCACAACAAACTGGGCAACAAACATTGGGGCCCAATTTCTCCTGTTACCCTTGTGAAAATAAAAAATTGCTTGCTAAAACATCTTTTTTGAGGAAAGAAAAATGATTTTTTATTTTCACGGCTCTGCGTTGTAAACTTCTGTGAAGCACTTGGGGGTTCAACGTGCTCATCACACATCTAGATAAGTTCCTTGGGGGGTCTAGTTTCCAAAATGGGGTCACTTGTGGGGTGTTTCTACTGTTTAGGCACATCAGGGGCTCTGCAAATGCAACGTGACGCCCGCAGACCATTCCATCAAAGTCTGCATTCCAAAACGTCACTACTTCCCTTCCGAGCCCCGGCATGTGCCTAAACAGTGGTTTACCCCCACATATGGGGTATCAGCGTACTCAGGAGAAACTGGACAACAACTTTTGGGGTCCAATTTCTCCTGTTACCCTTGCAAAAATAAAAAATTCTGGGCTAAAAAAATATTTTTGAGGAAAGGAAACACATTTATTATTTTCACGGCTCTGCGTTATAAACTTCTGCGAAGCACTTGGGGGTTCAAAGTGCTCACCACACATCTAGATTAGTTCCTTGGGAGGTCTAGTTTCCAAAATGGGGTCACTTGTGCGGGAGCTCCAATGTTTAGGCACACAGGGGCTCTCCAAACGTGACATGGTGTCCGCTAATGATTGGAGCTAATTTTCCATTCAAAAAGCCAAATGGCGTGCCTTCCCTTCCGAGCCCTGCCGTGTGCCCAAACAGTGGTTTACCCCCACATATGGGGTATCATCGTACTCAGGACAAACTGGACAACAACATTTGGGGTCCAATTTCTCCTATTACCCTTGGAAAATTAAAAAATCCTGGGCTAAAAATCATTTTTGAGGAAAGAAAAATTATTTTTTATTTTCACGGCTCTGCGTTATAAACTTCTGTGAAGCACCTGGGGGTTATAAGTGCTCACTATGCATCTAGATAAGTTCCTTGGGGGGTCTAGTTTCCAAAATGGGGTCACTTGTAGGGGAGCTCCAATGTTTAGGCACACAGGGGCTCTCCAAACGTGACATGGTCTCTGCTAGCGATGGAGATAATTTTTCATTCAAAAAGTCAAATGGCGCTCCTTCCCTTCCGAGCCTTACCATGTGCCCAAACAGTGGTTTACCCCCACATGTGAGGTATCAGTGTACTCAGGAGAAATTGTCCAACAAATTTTATGATCCATTTTATCCTGTTGCCCATGTGAAAATGAAAAAATTGAGGCTAAAATAATTTTTTTGTGAAAAAAAAGTACTGTTTCATTTTTACGGATCAATTTGTGAAGCACCTGGGGGTTTAAAGTGCTCACTATGCTTCTAGATAAGTTCCTTGGGGGGTCTAGTTTCCAAAATGGGGTCACTTGTGGGGGAGCTCCAATGTTTAGGCACACGGGGGCTCTCCAAACGCGACATGGTGTCCGCTAAAGATTGGAGCCAATTTTTCATTCAAAAAGTCAAATGGCGCTCCTTCCCTTCCGAGCCCTGCCGTGCGCCCAAACAGTGGTTTACCCCCACATATGAGGTATCAGCGTACTCAGGACAAATTGGACAACATCGTTTGTGGTCCAGTTTCTCCTTTTACCCTTGGGAAAATAAAAAAATTGTTGCTAAAAGATCATTTTTGTGACTAAAAAGTTAAATGTTCATTTTTTCCTTCCATGTTGCTTCTGCTGCTGTGAAACACCTGAAGGGTTAATAAACTTCTTGAATGTGGTTTTGAGCACCTTGAGGGGTGCAGTTTTTAGAATGGTGTCACTTTTGGGTATTTTCAGCCATATAGAACCCTCAAACTGACTTCAAATGTGAGGTGGTCCCTAAAAAAAATGGTTTTGTAAATTTTGTTGTAAAAATGGGAAATCACTGGTCAAATTTTAACCCTTATAACTTCCTAGCAAAAAAAAAATTTGTTTCCAAAATTGTGCTGATGTAAAGTAGACATGTGGGAAACGTTATTTATTAACTATTTTGTGTCACATAACTCTCTGGTTTAACAGAATA
The DNA here is from genome assembly GCF_051348905.1 of Ranitomeya variabilis. Lineage (NCBI taxonomy): Eukaryota > Metazoa > Chordata > Amphibia > Anura > Dendrobatidae > Ranitomeya > Ranitomeya variabilis. Next base: position 86,060,087 of record NC_135236.1, read on the forward strand.
AAAATTCAAAATGTGAAAATTGCGAAATTTTCAAAATTTTCGCCAAATATTCGTTTTTTTCACAAATAAACTCAGAAATTATCGACCTAAATTTACCACTAACATGAAGCTCAATATGTCACGAAAAAACAATCTCAGAATCGCTAGGATCCGTTGAAGCGTTCCTGAGTTATTACCTCATAAAGGGACACTGGTCAGAATTGCAAAAAACGGCAAGGTCATTAAGGCCAAAATAGGCTGGGTCATGAAGGGGTTAATTGAAATTGTGCTTATTTACTTATATTTTTTTATCGTGTTTCTGGTACTAATAAATAATATTATTTTTAATATAGGAAGACTCATATTCTCCTATATTTTTTTCAATAGTTGTCTCCTGGTGCTGCCATCTGTCCTGGTGCTGCTCTCTGATGCCGCTCTCTGGTGCTGGCGTTTCTCCTGGTGCTGCCATCTCTCCTGGTGCTGCTGTCTCTGGTGCCGGCATCTGTCCTGGTGCTGCCACCTGACCCTGTCCTGTGCTGACTGCTGTGCTGTTGGACTACTGCCTGTAATGTAAGTATTGGTGTCCTTTTTTTTGGGGGGGGGGCTACATTGTGTTTGGCTCTTAACAAGTTTAAATTTTGTTTTATTTTTTTTTCTGTAGTGTTCCACTTGACTGCTGCCTGCTCTTCAACCATGTCCTCAAGTGAAGAGGTGACTGCTTCCCAGGGTGGACATGACACCGGTTATGTAATCACATTTGCTATACTGATTGGTATGTATTGACTGGCAATACTATAGCTGTGTTAAATCATGTAATTTCTTTACAGGTACCTCAGGCTCATGTGTCTCATGAGCAAATACGTGGTGTAAGTATTCTTTTCATCAGAGTTGTAATTGATTTTTGTTTCATTTTTACTTAAAATTATTTTGTTTTATTGGATCTATAGGTTCCACAACGGGAAGAAGCCAAACAGGACATTGAAAACGAGCAACTAATTCACCTTGTGGTCATCCGTGATTGTCAGCTCTCCGACATTGCTGTGATTCGACGACTCTCGGAAGAAGTGGCCAGATCGCTGCTGCATGATCGGGACCGTGTCACGCCACGTATCAGAAATAATTTTGGTAAATAATTGAATGTGGTGTGACGCACCAGTGAAACTGTAAATGTAGGTGCATTGTTTTACAATTTTTTTTCCTTTTTTTTTTTTTCCCCCTTCACAGTGAAGGGAATAAGAGTGCGTTGGCGCTCGATGAAGGATCTCTTCAACAAGGACATGAGACAGGAGAACCAGGTTAAAAGTGGTGCTGCTCAAAGGATACTCAGCAAATTCAAATACCACCGGAACCTTTTGATTTAAGTAGATTTTTATTAAGAATAAACATTACATTTTCCTCCATTTTTCAATATGTTGCATATAAAATTTTCCAATTTTGAAAACCCCCAAAGGACAGCTCATCTCCATTGGAACTTCTCTTATCAAAATATTAATGAACCTTTAATCCACTTAACACACTTAGGCTGTGTTCACACGTTGCAGATTATTTCCCTATAAAAACGCTATAAATCCGCAAATAATCTGCTTATATTATGCATCCTATCATTTTTAATGAATTCTGCACTTTTTGTACACATGATGCATTTTTTTCCGCGTTAAAAACGCATCGTGGTAAAAAACGCAGCATGTTCATTAAATTTGCGTTTTTTTTGCGGATTTACTTAGCTCTCACTTTTATAGGAAAGTCTAACAAATATGTATGTAGCAAGTCTTTATACAGGGTGGAAATAACCCCCCTTGTAGTCCCATCACCACACACATATTCCAATACTATATCTTCTTGGATCTTAATGCCTGCTCCCTTGTTTTGAGCTCCAAACGCATGTCTCATCTGTGCATATTGATATTCCCCTGAGGGCCTCAGTCCAAACTCTGCCTGTAATTGGGAAAAGGACTTCAACACCCGTTGTTGAAGTATCTGATCTACATAATAAATTCCCTTAGCCTGCCACTCTGGCAGTACCCCCAATGCTGCAAACTCCTGTAAATTGTTATTAAACCATATCGGCGAGAATCTAGTTAGTCCCGTAACCCCCTGAATCTGCCTCAATCTGTTCCACAATTTACATATCAAAAGCATAGTTGGATACAATTTCCCCAAAGCCCCCAAGGAGCCATCCTCTAGACATTGTACCACTGGACGTCGGTTTGTCACCCTCTCCATCAAGTGTTGTACCGCACTGGACGACGCCTCATGCGCCCAGCCCTTCAAATGCTGACTCTGGGCTGCAAGAAAATATACTTCAGGGTTGGGCAAAGCCAAACCACCATGTTCGTTGGGTCGCTGAAGCGTCTCCAGGCCAATACGTGGATATTGCCTCCCCCATATCAAACTTCTAAAAAGGGAATTAATCTGACGAAATTTCCCACGTGGGATCCAAACTGGTGCGTTATGTAGGACATATAATATTTTAGGCATCAGCACCATTTTAATAAGATTAACCCTACCTACCACCGACAAATGCAGCTTATTCCAAGCATCCACTTTTGCCTTAAGCACCCCCAGGACAGGAGTTAGATTCCTATGTAAAAAATCCGTAACTGGTACCGAAATCCACATCCCAAGATACCGTATATACTCGAGTATAAGCCGACCCGAGTATAAGCCGACCCCCCTAATTTTGCCACAAAAAACTGGGAAAACTTATTGACTCGAGTATAAGCCTAGGGTGGAAAGTGCAGCAGCTACCGGTGAATTTCAAAAATAAAAATAGATGCTCCATACCGTTCATTATGGCCCCATAGCTGTGCCATATAGTGCTCTGCACCGTTCATTATTGCCCCAGAGCTGTGCCATATAGTGCTCTGCACCGTTCATTATTGCCCCAGAGCTGTGCCATATAGTGCTCTGCACCGTTCATTATTGCCCCATAGCTGTGCCATATAGTGCTCTGCACCGTTCATTATTGCTCCATAGCTGTGCCATATAGTGCTCTGCACCGTTCATAATTGCCCCATAACTGTGCCATATAGTGTTCTGCACCATTATTGTCCCATAGCTGTGCCATATAGTGCTCTGCACCATTATTGCCCCATAGCTGTGCCATATAGTGCTCTGCACCGTTCATTATTGCCCCATAGCTGTGCCATATAGTGCTCTGCACCGTTCATAATTGCCCCATAGCTGTGCCATATAGTGCTCTGCACCATTATTGCCCCATAGCTGTGCCATATAGTGCTCTGCACCATTATTGCCCCATAGCTGTGCCATACAGTGCTCTGCACCATTATTGCCCCATAGCTGTGCCATATAGTGCTCTGCACCGTCCATTATTGCCCCATAGCTGTGCCATATAGTGCTCTGCACCATTATTGCCCCATAGCTGTGCCATACAGTGCTCTGCACCATTATTGCCCCATAGCTGTGCCATATAGTGTTCTGCACCATTATTGCCCCATAGCTGTGCCATATAGTGCTCTGCACCATTATTGCCCCATAGCTGTGCCATACAGTGCTCTGCACCATTATTGCCCCATAGCTGTGCCATATAGTGCTCTGCACCGTCCATTATTGCCCCATAGCTGTGCCATATAGTGCTCTGCACCATTATTGCCCCATAGCTGTGCCATACAGTGCTCTGCACCTTTATTGCCCCATAGCTGTGCCATATAGTGCTCTGCACCGTCCATTATTGCCCCATAGCTGTGCCATATAGTGCTCTGCACCATTATTGCCCCATAGCTGTGCCATATAGTGCTCTGCACCGTTCATTATTGCCCCATAGCTGTGCCATATAGTGCTCTGCACCGTTCATTATTGCCCCATAGCTGTGCCATATAGTGCTCTGCACCGTCCATTATTGCCCCATAGCTGTGCCATATAGTGCTCTGCACCATTATTGCCCCATAGCTGTGCCATACAGTGCTCTGCACCGTCCATTATTGCCCCATAGCTGTGCTGCTGCTGCAATAAAAATAATAAAACACATACTCACCTGTCTTGCTTGCAGCTCCTCACGTCCCGTCCCGGCGTCTCTCCGCACTGACTGATCAGGCAGAGGGCGGCGCGCACACTATATGCGTCATCGCGCCCTCTGACCTGCACAGTCAGTGCGGAGAGAGAGACGCCGGGAAGACAGAGCGGCACCCGGCGGGTGGAACGAGGACAGGTGACTATGACATACTTACCTGCTCCCGGCGTCCCGCTCCTTCCCCCGGACAGCTGGTCTTCGGTGCCGCAGCCTCTTCCTCTGTCAGCGGTCACCGGCACCACTGATTAGAGAAATGAATAGGCGGCTCCGCCCCTATGGGAGGTGGAGCAGCCTATTCATTTCTCTAATGAGCGGTCCCATGTGACCGCTGAACAGGGGAAGAGCTGCGTCACCCGGAGACCGTGGGACGGGCAGGGGGAGCGTCAGGATCGCCGGGACTAGGTAAGTATATGACAGTCCTCACCCGCCGACCCCACCACCGATCATGACTCGAGTATAAGCCGAGAGGGGCACTTTCAGCCCAAAAATTTGGGCTGAAAATCTCGGCTTATACTCGAGTATATACGGTACTTAAAATGAGATGCCACCTTAAGCCGTCCCTCCCCCAAAGGTTCACTCACATTCTCTCCCACGCCATCTACCTTAAACAGAACCGATTTATCCCAATTTATCGTCAACCCAGACAAGGATCCAAATCTCTCAATAATCCCAGTGGCCCCCCACAAGGAATCATCCGGGTCAGACAGAAACAGCAAAACATCGTCCGCATATAACTCTATCTTTTCCTCAACCCTCCCATACCTAAACCCAGGGACCTCATCAGACTGTCGAATCTTGGCGGCCAGGGGCTCCATAGCCAGAGCAAACAAAAGAGGCGAGAGCGGGCATCCCTGTCTTGTGCCTCTAGCCAGCTTTATAGGCTGAGATAGCTCCCCGTTTACTCTGATTCTAGCCACCGGCAACAAATACAGCAGTCGAATCCAAGACACAAACTGCGGTCCAATACCCATACACTTCAACACCTGCCAGAGATATCCCCACTCCACACTGTAAAACGCCTTATGGGCATCCAAGGATGCAATAACTCTCTGGCCACAGTTGTCAGACTTCAGCTGCAGATTCATAAATAGCCTCCGCAGATTAACCGTTGTAGATCTATCAGGCATGAAACCAGACTGATCCGGGTGCACCAGATTAGTAATGACACTAGACAGACGGGACGCTAACACCTTGGCCAGTAGCTTGACATCCATAGTTAGCAAAGAGATTGGACGATATGACTCAGGTTTCCCCAAATCCTTATCCTCCTTTGGAATAACACCACCGGAACCTTGCTTTTCTGATGCCTGCGCTTGCTACCCGAACGTGAGTATCTTTTGTTTTGTCTTACTATTATTTAACCTTTTTTTGGTGTTTTACTAATGTTTTTCTTTTTTTTTTTTTTTCCACACCACACAACCTGGATTGTCCTCTGTTGGAGCGGACCCTCATCGAGCAGCCAATGAACAAGCACAATCCCAATCATCCACCAGCGATGTAGCAAACTGTCAGGCTTAACAGGCCGAGGACGAGGCAGCCGCCGATCCATCCGGTTTTCCCCTCTCCCAGCCCTCTGCCGCTGCTTTTGTTGGGTCTTCTCATCAGCGGCAGAGGGCCTGGGAGAGGTAACTCTTGCCCGAGTTTATGCACTTAAGCTCGGTCTTCCAGGATGGGATTAAGGTGCTTGGTGATAGACTGAATAGTGGGTTCACCCGTGTGAACACACTTATACAGGATGTCAACAAACACCTTGATCGCCTGGAAGCCGGCCTTGAGAGTCCAGCGTGACATTTTTTTTTTTTTCTTCAATAGAGAGGGAAGTGTCAGAAAACCTTACGCCTCAATTCCAGATCAACGTCATGCAGGCCTGCCAGGCTGCTTACAGCCAAGCATTGCTGCAGCAGCAGCAGTCACAAAGTTACAATCCACAGGCTGGAAGATATTACCAGCAGCCGAACATCTACTTTCAAACTCCCAGAGTGCCGAACTATCCTCCACCACCCCCGCCTCCAGTTCACAGATCCACCACACTGCCAACTTCATCATCCCTGTGGCCAGCAGCATCTACGACACTCCCAAGTTTAGCACCCCTGCAGCCAGCAGCATCCACCCCGCTACCAAGTTCAGCACCCACGACGCTACCAAGTTCAGTTATTAGAGGACTGGGGGGTCTGCAATACCGAGACAGGTTATTACACTTGGGGTTATTTAGATTGGAAAAATGAAGGCTTAAAGGGCCACTGTCACCCCCTCCAGCCGTTATAAACTAAAAGAGCCACCTTGTGCAGCAGTAATGCTGCAGTCTAACAAGGTGGCTCTTTTAGTTTTTGATTCAGTTATTCCCTCAATAAAGCTTTTTAAAATTTGCCCTAAATACCTGTCTTTAGACCTGGAGGCGGTCCGAAGCCTCCTCTGTGAATCTCCCAACGACCGTCACTCTTCTCTTCTGGGGATGTGGTCGCCGCCCCCTTCGCGCTGTTTCTTCTTAAATCCGGCGCCTGCGCTGTGCGTGCCTGCCTGGGGCAGGCGCAGTCTTCATTGTCCTTCATAGCTCAGATCCAGGGTGCCTGACTGCGCCAAGTTACATGTAACTTTTTTTGTGCCGACGGTCCGCCAAAACATGATGTGCGACGGATGCGACGTGTGGCCATACGTAGCAATGTGTCGCTAATGCAAGTCTATGGAGAAAAAATGCATCTTTGCAGGATGCGGTTTTTCTCCAAAACGACGCATTGCGACGTGTGTTGTACGACGCTAGTGTGAAAGAAGCCTTAGGGCATGTTAGGTTAGGCTATGAGTTGAACTGGATGGACTTAAAGTCTTCCTTCGACCTTAATAACTATGTTTCTATGTTACCCCTGCAGCCAGCATCACACCAAAAGACTGCTACAGAGGCCACCACTCCCACTCGGCCAAGAAAGCAAAGGTCCAAAACTACTAACAATTCCACCAGGTCGAAGACCCGGAGTCAAAAAACCCTGCTAAAATTGGACCCACCACCTCCACCCTCACCTACCAATGTGTCTCTGTCAAATGTGTCACTACCTTCCCTTGTGTCTGTCCCTTCAGTTTGTCTATCCATTCCCATGATTCCACTGTGTTGTCTACTCCCAATGTGTCTAGTTCCATCCATGTTCCAATCCTTTAATTTGTTGCCCCTTCCCCTGTAACCCCTTCATCAACTACCACCCAATCCTCAGCTCCACACCCCCAAGGTCCACCACATCTCACCTTCAGATAGACCCCGATCCTAAACCCAGTTATTTTTTGGTTAAATAAATGTTTATTTTCTTTGAATAATATCTGGGTTTTCTTTGTCTCTTTGAGCGCCGCAGCTGCAAACACATGTGTATTGTATTGAGGGAACTTGTAACGGGTGTTTTACTACAGGTATTTTATCATTTAATTCAGCAAACATTGTAGGTACATTTAGAATTTGCAGATACATTTAAACAATACAAACGGCGCCTGCACAGGAGTTGAGGGTTATATAGTATAGGGTTTATTATTATAATCGGGGCCAAACATATTAATCAAGAAGGGGTTGTCTTATTGGACGCTGCCTGTGGCCCAGCCTAATAGACCTTCATACATTGCAGCCCAGACACCATTATTATGCCTGTAAGTATCATAGTAATTAGGCCGCCCCATACTATCGAGTACTTTGGGGCGGAGGGCATTCAGCCAAACTCTGTCACACCTTCTTAGATGCCATGTTTGATTTTGGCAGCAGCAAGTGGTTAAACTGCCAGGACTTCGTTGTAGCCGCCCCTGTGCCATCCCTGCAGTGTAAATCTATGTTCTGGGGCCCAAAAGAGTAAAACAAATGTTGAACGTGTCAAAAAAAATAATTTTTAGTATCGTTTTTTTTTTTTTTTTTTCCTGGTGTTTTTCCTGTAATATAGGAAAGCCTAAATAAATCCCATAAAACACTGTACATGGAGACTTTGGGATCAGATAATTTCTGTTCGCTGTGTATGTGCAAACAAAAAAGCTTTTTGTCATGATCCGTTCCAGGGTTTAATCCTGTCTGCCCTTTTTCCGGGGGGATCATGTCATGTCATGTCATGTCTTGTCATGTCTGGGCAGCACGGTGGTGCAGTGGATAGCACAGCAGCCTTGCAGCACTGGAGTCCTGGGTTCAAACCCCACCAAGGACAACATCTGCAAAGAGTTTGTATGCTCTCTCCGTGTTTGCGTGGGTTTCCTCCGGGCACTCCGGTTTCCTCCCACATTCCAAAGACATACTGATAGGGAATTTAGATTGTGAGCCCCATCGGGGACAGCGATGATAATGTGTGAAAAACTGTAAAGCGCTGCAGAATATGTTAGCGCTATATAAAAATAAAGATTATTATTACGTTAATTTTGCTCTGCCTCATTCTGGGTTCAGGTTTGCTATTTAGCTCCCATGCATCCTGCTGGCGGTGTCAGCTATAGTTCTGCCTTCGGCGTGTGAACCTGACTCTGGTAGTTCTTGGTTTGTCCTGCTGTGATCCCTAACTGTTGACTCCCTCTGTCTGCCCTTTTTCCAGCGTTTTCGTTTTGATTCTCTGGTTTGACTTGGCTTGTATTCGGACTCTCTTCTGCCTTATGACTTTGTCTTATCTGCTTCTGACCGTTGCTGAACCTCCTGGCTTGTTCCTGACCACGTGTATTGCTGATCCCTTTAGTACTTCTGCCTATTGTTGTTTTTTGACCTGGCTTGTTGGACCAGTCTCTCGGCACTTGGTGGTGCCTATGCTGCTGCTCTGCAGTGCTTCTCTGTGTACGCAGTCTCACTTCCCTCTCAAGCTCCCTCTGGTGGAGGTTGCATTATACTGCACTGCAGCAGCATGACTCTTTTAAAAAAGCCTCAAATGTCTGTGTGTGACTCAGACATGAGATCTAATGTTATAGAAAATTACAGTGCGGGGAAGACGGGAATCATTCATATATACGGCCAGTGGTGATGTAGTCAGTGACGGACTCTGGACAAATATGTTTCTAGAGCTGTAGTAGAAGATGTCGTTTTCATCAAGAAGTAGTTATTTCTCATGTCACGTAATGAATATCTCCTGCAGTATTGCTAATGCCGATTCCAGTGTCGGTAAATGAGACAAGAATTATGGAGCGTTATGGAAGATGAGTCTATGAGAAATGTATTCAGCTGCCGACTCCAAGGAAGAAACTGCTTGTTGTCTGTGGCCTAAAATACACTGCTCAAAAAATAAAGGGAACACTTAAACAACAGAATATAACTCCAAGTAAATCAAACTTCTGTGAAATCAAACTGTCCACTTGGGAAGCAACACTGTTTGACAACCAATTTCACATGCTGTTGTGCAAATGGAATAGACAACAGCTGGAAATTATTGGCAATTATCAAGACACCCTCAATAAAGGAGTGGTTCTGCAGGTGGAGACCACATCTCAGTACCAATACTTTCTGGCGGATGTTTTGGTCACTTTTGAATGTTGGTTGTGCTTTCACACTCGTGGTAGCATGAGACGGACTCTACAACCCAACACAAGTGGCTCAGGTAGTGCAGCTCATCCAGGATGGCACATCAATGCGAGCTGTGACATGAAGGTTTGCTGTGTCTGTCAGTGTAGTGTCCAGAGGCTGGAGGCGCTACCAGGAGACAGGCCAGTACACCTGGAGATGTGGAAGGGGCTCAGCCTTTGTGCAAGGAGGAAAAGGAGGAGCCCTGCCAGAGCCCTGCAAAATGACCTCCAGCAGGCCACAAATGCGCATGTGTCTGCACAAACGGTTATAAACCGACTCCATGAGGATGGTCTGAGTGCCTGATGTCCACAGATGGGGGTTGTGCTCACAGAAAAAAAGTTCACCGTGTAAAAACTGTAGTGAAAAAAAAAATAAATTACCTTTTTATTACGTCTTAACGCAGTAAGGTGATCTTAAGGACCACTACCACCATTTAAAAGATACCAGGAGGCGCCTGTACCTATCACTAAACTGAACTGTTCCTACCTACCAGCGGAGGTTGGCATCCTACACTTGCGCAATGGCGTCCCCGCTCGACTGTCCCTCCTTCCCTTATCCAGCCCTGTGGGATGGGAAAAGAAATAGGAGGAGAGATAATGAAATGAGTTTGTTTCGACAGTATACCACAATTATAGTGGGGGATTGATGTATTACTTTTTTATTATTACTGCCAAAATTTGAATGTGGGGTAGTAAACCACGTGAGTGAAAATATATTTTCAAGTACCCAAGAAAAGGGGGTTGTAAAAGATAATATAGACTTGGTGAGGGGCCAAAATGAATTGAAGGGACCTTACCCTTATCTATCTCCTGCCTATCAGCAGAGGTTGTCACCCTATATGATATTTACGAATTTGTTGGTGCCCCCGCTCCAGACGGCTGTCCCTCCTAACCCTAAGACCATAAGGAAATTTCCATATGAGGGGCAGTGAAGGGGTGAAGTCTAACAATGATGGCAATGATATGTTAGACTCAACAGTTTACTATCCAAAATTAACATGTAAGTGAGCTCAAGCTAATAAATGATCAATATAGTTCCACTTCCTCTTATAGGGCAAATAGTTATACTGTCTGAGTAGGAACTAAACAGATAGCCAATGTCATATATAAATATCATAGAACCTGCGTAAATATTGCACGATCCCAGAGCATTCACCCCTTAACCCCCAAGGGTGGTTTGCATGTTAATGACGGGCCAATTTTTACAATTCTGACCACTGTCCATTTATGAGGTGGTTACTCTGGAACGCTTCAACGGATCCCGGTGATTCTGACAGTGTTTTCTCGCGATATATTGTACTTCATGTTAGTGGTAAAATTTCCTCAACATTACTTGTGTTTATCTGTGAAATAACCGGAAAATTTTGAAATTTTTTGCAATTTTCCAACTTTGAATTTTCATGCCTTTAAATCAGAGATATGTCTCACACAAAATACTTAGTAAGACCACATTCATTACATTTGAAGTCACTTTGAGGGGTCTATATGATAGAAAATACCCAAAAGTGACACCATTCTAAATAACTGCACCCCTCACGATGCTCAAAACCACATTCAAGAAGTTTATTAACCCTTCAGGTGTTTCACAGGAATTTTTGGAATGTTTTAAAAAAATAACATTTCACTTTTCACAAAAAATTGACTTCAGATCCAATTTGTTTTATTTTACCAAGGGTAACGGCAGAAATTGGACCCCAAAAGTTGTTGTACAATTTGTCTTGAGTGCGCTGATACCCCATGTGTGGGGGTAAACTACTGTTTGGGCGCATGGCAGAGCTCGGAAGGGTAAGGAGCGCTGTTTGGAATGCAGATTTTGATGGCATGGTCTGCGGGCTTCACGTTGCATTTGCTGAGCCCCTGATGTACCTAAACAGTAGAAATCCCCCACAGGTGACCCCATATTGGAAACTAGACCCCCCAAGGAACTTATCTAGATGTGGTGTTTGAACTTTGAACCCCCAAGATTTTCACTACAGTTTATAATGCAGAGCCGTGAAAATAAAAAAATCTTTTTCCCACAAAAATGATTTTTAGCCCCCCAATTTTTATTTTCCTAAGGGTAACGAGAAATTGGACCTCAATAGTTGTTGTCCAGTTTGTCCTGAGTGTGCTGCTATCCAATATGTTGAGATAAACCCCTGTTTGGGCGTACAAGAGAGCTCGGAAGGGAAGGAGCACTGTTACTTTTTCAACGCAGAATTGGCTGAAATTGAGATCGGATACCATTTTGCGTTTGGAGAGCCCCTGATGTGTCTAAACAGAGGAAACCTCCCAATTCTAACTCTAGCTCCAACCCTAACACACCCCTAACCCTAACACACCCTTAACCCCAACACACTCCTAACCCTAATTCCAACTCTAACCACACTCCTAACTCCAACACACCCCTAACCCTAATCCCAACCATAACCCTAAGCACACACCTAAACCTGACACACCCCTAACCCTAATCCCAACCCTATCTTTAGCCCTAACCCTAATGGAAAAATAAATACCTTCATTTTTTATTTTATTATTTTTCTTTAAGGCGGTGATAAGCGGTGTTTGATTTACTATTTATAGCGGGTTTTTATATTTGGCAGCTGTCCCACACTAAAAGACGCTTTTTATTGCAAAAAATAGTTTTTGCGTCACCACATTTCGGAAGCTATAATTTTTCCAAATTTTGGTCCACAGTCACGTGAGGACTTGTTTTTTTGCTGGACTAGATGATGTTTTCAGCGGTGCTGTTTATTTATATCTGTCTTTATGATCGCGTGTTATTCCACCTTTTGTTCGGCGGTATGATGATAAAGCATTGTGTTGTGCCTCGTGTTTTTTTTTTTTGTTTGTTTGTTTTGTTACGGTGTTCACTGAAGAGGTTAACTAGTGGGACAGTTTTATAGGTCGGGTCGTTACAGAAGTGGCAATACTAGATATGTGTACTTTAATTTTGTTTCATTTACATAAATGTATTTATTGGAACAATATTTTTTTTTCTTTATTTGGGATTTTTAAAAAAATATTTTTACAGTGTAATTTTGTTTTGTTTTTTTTTTAATTTTTTACTTTGCCCCAGGGGGGACATCACTATATATTATCAGATCGCTGATCTGACACTTTGCTCGCAAGCCAACCTCCCTGCAGGACCCGGAAGGACCCCTGTGGCCATCTTGGATCCGGGGTCTGCAGGGAGGAGAACGAAGGAGACCCTTGGAACAACGCGATCACATCGCGTTCCGAGGGTCTCGGAAGCACGCAGGGAGCCCCCTCCCTGCGTGATGTTTCCCTATGCCACCGGAACGCTGCGATCATGTTTGATCGCAGTGTTTCGGGGGTCAAAGTGTCAGGAGCGGTCACAGTGCCGGATGTCAGCTATGATAATTGGCTGACACTCGGATGCGATCGGCCGCGCTCCTCCCGTGAGCACGGCTGATCAGGTATGACGTACTATCCCGTCCATGGGAATTAAGTCCCAGGTCACATGGACGGGACAGTACGTCCGATGGCAGAAAGGGGTTAAGCAATAAGCCCAAAAATATTCAAAACCAGATAAGGCTCAGCTGCATGTTAAAGAACAGGTACATGCCATCAAATCAAGAGCTTATAAAAAAAAACAAACCTAAGAGCTCTGAAACACACTCATCGCATTTCCCCTTTCAAGGTTCATCAGGAGTGAATAAAGTATAGATAGTATAGAGAGACTACTTAGCTGCTGAAGAAATTGCTATGACCGGCACAATAGCAGGGTTTAGAGTTCAAGCACATAAGGAAACGATACCCCTTCATAGTGTGCTACATGATACGGTGCATGTTGATCCATGTTGCTATTGTGCCAGTCTTAGCAATTTCTTCAATCACTATAATTGTGGTATACTGTCCAAACAAACTCTCATTTCAATATCTCTCCTCCTATTCATTTCCCCATCCTACAGGGCTGGATAGGGGTAGGAGGGACAGTTGACAGTGATCGGGGGCGCCATTGCGCAGGTGTAGGGTGCAAACCTCCACTGGTAGGTAGGAACAGTTCAGTTTAGTGATAGGTACTGGCACCTCCTGGTATCTTTTAAATGGTGGTAGTGGTCCTTGTTATCATCTTACTGCGTTAAGACGAAATTATAGGTAATTTTTTAAGTACAGTTTTTACACAGGGAATTTCTTTGTTCAATTTTTCTGTACAGGAATAATCTTAATCTAGCTGTGATTTCCTCATGGGTTGTGCTCACAGCCCAACACCGTGCAGGACAATTGGTGTTTGCCACAGAACACCAGGATTGGCAAATTCGCCACCGGCACCCTGTGCTCTTCACAGATGAAAGCAGGTTCACAATGAGCACATGTGACGGAGTCTAGAGACGCCGTGGAGAGCGATCTGCTGCCTGCAACATCCTTCAGCATGACCAGTTTGGCAGTGGGTCAGTAATGGTGTGGGGTGGCATTTCTTTGGAGGGCCACACGGCCCTCCATGTGCTCACCAGAGGTAGCCTGACTGCCATTAGGGACCGAGATCCTCAGACCCCTTGTGGGACCATATGCTGGTGCAGTTGGCTCTGGGTTCCTCCTAATGCAGGACAATGCCAGACCTCATGTGGCTGGAGTGTGTCAGCAGTTCCTGCAAGATGAAGGCATTGAAGCTATGGACTGGCCCGCCCGTTCCCCAGACCTGAATCCGATTGAACACATCTGGGACATCATGTCTCGAACCATCCATCAACGTCTTGTTGCACAACAGACTGTTCAGGAGTTGGCGGATGCTTTAGTCCAGGTCTGGGAGGAGATCCCTCAGGAGACCATCCGCCGACTCATCAGGAGTATGCCAGGGCTTGTAGGGAGGTCATACAGGCACATGGAGGCAACACACACAACTGAACATCATTTCCTTGTCTTGAGGCATTTCCACTGAAGTTGGATCAGCCTGTAATTTGATTTTCCGCTTTGATTTTGAGTATCATTCCAAATCCAGACCTCCATGGGATATTCATTTTGATTTAGGGTACATTAATAATTGTTTTATTGTTCTCAACACATTCCACTATGCAATGAATAAAAAGTTGCAACTGAAATATTTCATTCAGTGATATCTAGGATATGGTATTTTTAGTGTTCCCTTTATTTTTTTGAGCAGTGTATATAGGTTTTATTAGTAGATGTAAAGAAGAAAACTATAAATACTGTAAAATAATCTCATATGCTTCCCTTATCTCCAGTAATTGTATTTTTACACGGGAATTTTATAATGTTACATTGGCTTATCTTCTCATTCAGGTCTCTACAATATCGGATCCTCTCAGTGAAGATCTTCTATATAAGAGAATTTTCCTGATTTACCCATCAAAGATGGATATGGACAGAGACAAGATGGCGGAGAGGATATTACACCTGAGCCTAGAGATCCTCTTCCGGCTTACTGGAGAGGTGAGTGATTTTGATGACATCACATGGCATCATTCTTATCTATGGGAATAACAGATGGGCAGAACTGGAGAGGTGAGGACTCTGGAAATGTCTATATTGAAATTTATGAATTTGTCTCTCCATAACCAGGATTACACAGTAGTGAAGAAGACCTCTAGTGAACGCTGTCAGGACCCTGTGTCTGAGGGATTAGGAAGACACCTGAGCCCAGTCTCGGGGCCTCCACCTCACCTGATACATGAGGACATCAATGACCAGAAGATCCTAGAACTCGCCTACAAGATGATTGAGCTGCTGACTGGAGAGGTGGGAATGCTGGAACATTATACAGTAACACTGTGAAGGTTTCGGGGGATGACGGTATCATTGTGTGTCAGGTTCCTATAAGGTGTCAGGATGTCGCCGTCTATTTCTCCATGGAGGAGTGGGAGTATTTAGCAGGACACAAAGATGTGTACAAGGAAGTCATGATGGAGGTTCCCCAGCCCCTCACATCACCAGGTAATAGACAGGACTAAATACATACAGCCTATAATTATCTATATGTAAACAATGAATTCAGTCCCTGTATGCGTTTCCTCCAGTTCTATCCGGTAGGAGGACCACACCAGAGAGATGTCCCAATCCTCTTCTTCCACAGGACTATAAACAAGAAGATCCCCATGTTCCTCAGAATCATCAGGTAGATGGAGAGAATGTGTCGTCAGATCCCCCTATGATGAGTAGACGGCTGTGAAGGTCTTGTGCTCAGTTTTGTTTTATTTACCAGTATTATGTGTTATACTTGTGTAATGAGAACGGTGCAGATGGCAGGCAGGGCTGCCACCAGGAATTTCGGTGTCCCATACTGGCAAAACTGTCGGGCCCACTTGGGACTCTGCCCAGGCTACACCCCCCCCCCCAGCTCCGCCTCAAACTCTCGAACCTTCCACAGTCCCACTGCCCACTCATAGAAAACCTCTGCATCTGTATCTGTATAATGCATCCCATAGTCATATATAGTTGAATAATGCTTCCCCTTAGGAGTATAATGCACCTCTATAGTACTATAATACACCTCATAGTATAATGCACCCCCATAGTGGTATAATGCACCCCCATAATAGTATAATGCACCCCCATAGTAGTACAATGCACCTCCATAGTAGTATAATGCACCTCATAGTATAATGCCCTCCCATAGTGGTATAATGCACTTAATAGTATAATGCAGCCTCATAATAGTATAATGCACCCCCATATTAGTATAATGCAGTGTCATACTGCAGCTTTACAAAAAAAATGTATCCTGACCTGGCTGAGGTCCAGCGGTGTCCTCCACCTGATACATCTGAGGCGTGTACCATCATATGTGAGTGTCATTATACGCCGGCATCGTGCCCTCTGACATCAGCTTGTGATCTCCCGCAAGGCAACAGATTTTAACTCGCCGTGCGTCTGACGATGCATGATCAGTTGAGCCGCTGGCGCCCATAGAGCAGAGGCGGCCTCCTGCTGGCCCTTTCTGCTCGCCAAGCCCTATTCGCCAGTAAGGGCTGTAATGCTCTGCTGGCGGAACTGATGGCAGGATTAGAGCTGATCATAGATGTGACTATCTTTTCTATTCATCTGTCTGTGACTTTTACAATGCTTGCTTCAGGGTGAAGATCTGACCCATATTAATACTACAGAGACATATGTGAGGGGTGATGAGTGGTGTACAGAGGAGACTCCAACAAACTACTACCCAGGTGAGTAGTAACCACTAAATGCAGAGAAGTCACAGATTCTTCTCAGTCACCGGCTGTGGCTGCTTTATCAGTTGTATAGCCCGGTCGTATCACAATCGGGTGTTCACCATTTTGCCTCTAGACCTCAACATTCTCCTCCATCCAAACTTTGACACATCAGCTCTAAACTGTTAGACATTCAAATACTTTTTTTTTTATAATATTTCTTCTTGAAATTGATCTGACATCTACCATTGGCCCTTACAATAGTTTAGCTTGAAAGAGCCACTGAGCCCCATACTCTAATTACCCCAGAGAGGTTTCACCACTAGTTACTAATTTATTACTGATGAAGACTGTTGAGTTTGATCATTTAAGTAGATGTGTTATTGTCTTTAGTCACAGTTTTTGACTACAGTAGTTACTGCTCAAATCCTTTGACTTAACCACTTCCAGCAGTCCTTTTTTGTTCCTAATCAGGACCCAATTTTTCGAACATGATGTGTGTCACTTTGTAGCGATAACTTTGGAATTCTTCACAATGGATAATAGGAAACAAATGAACTTACAAATTATTTTCCAACTTCTCTTGAATCTGACAATACCCTATATACAATTGTACACTACTGTCTGGGCACATGGCAGGGTTAAGAAGCTATTTAGCTATTTGACTTCAGATCTTGCAGAAATAGTTTGCAGATACAATGCATTGGGGGCACTGTTCGTGGTCACCTGGCAGCTCAAAAGATGGCCACCATGAACAGACTTGGCGCTATCTACTCCATTTTACAGTCCCAGGGATTGCCTTGTTCATCATACTTTAACCCTTCTACTTGGGTCTGATCTTAGACAGAGACCCCTAGGCTTTGGCCATGGTGTTACCTTCTGTTATGTGATGCAAGATGTAGCAAGAATAGTCAGGTAACCGGGTCAGTACCAGGAGAGCAGAGAAAATACAAAATCAGAAGACACAAGAGTAGTCAGTAAGCGAGCCGAGGTCACAACAGGAAACAAATAAGCCGGGAGATGAGCACAGAGGAATTAACCAGAGGAGAAGGCTGTATCTGAATGCTTCCAGCTTTAGGAGGGTGTGGTGCTTTCCAACTGGCTGGAGCAGGGAGCTGGACAACACACATCCATACTGCCAGACTGGATGGTACTACAAATCCCAGGCACCCTAATCTTAGTGGCAGGGCAGAGCCTGCGTCTCCCAGAGCTTCTGGTTTTGATGTCTCCTCCATTACCAGTGCCGCCTGTAGAATGAATAAGGTCGTGCCTGGTAACAGAACCAAACATCACAGGAGCAGATCCCAGAGGCGATAGGACATACCATATGCAGAAGCCTTAATATGAGAAAATGGCAGAAAACCAGAGCAGTAGAAATCCCCATAAATTGACTTCATTTTGGAAATTATAACCCTCAGGGGATTAATGTATTGTAGTAGTGACTATGTTGACCCCATAGCCACTTTCCAGAAATTAGCACGCAGTGGATTTTGGAGAGTGAAAATTGCAAATATGCCATTTTATTACCCAACACACAGTGCCCAGATTGTGCTCCAGGAGACAGACACATTGTAAATTAAGTGGGTTCTTATCACTATAGTAATGCCAAATACATTATTATTTATTATCATTATTCATTTTTATAGCGCTATTTATTCCATGGCGCTTTACATGTGCTTTATACATGGATGCTAAATGTGGTTTGGGCACACTGCAAGGCTCAGAAGCGAGGGGAAAATTTGACTTTGGGAGAGCGGATATTGCTGGATTGGTGTATGGAAGCCGTGGTGCTTTTCAAGAGCCTTTGAGCCACTTGTAATATAGAAACCTGTTTTTCACTGACAGATGATGGACCTGAGTGGGGACTTGTTTTTTTGGGGAGATGAGTAGAAGGTTTATTGTTATAATTTTCCTCAACATAACATTGTTTGGCGACTTTTTACTCTATATTTTGGAGTATATTCACAATAAGTTGCTCACAAATTATTAAATCCCTTCCACATGAAGGGTAAAGTACCCGTAACAATATATTTCTCACAAACAGTGTGACCAACAAAATAAAGTGATCACCACAATGGTACTAGATGTAAAATTGCAATTTTATTAAAGATCAAATATAAAACATGTAAAAATACATTTTACTACATATCAAGAAAGGTACAGTAATCCACATAAGAGGGACCATGCTGCCATAGGCAAACTCAGAAACCAAGATTTAGCACTAGCACTAAAATGTTAATAGACCATCTACTACTCCACAAGAAGCAAACGCGAAACGCGCGTTGGGGCAGAGGGACGCGGGGCACTCGTCCAGATTGCACAGCAAGGTATTATGCTTTTACTATCCATTACATTTGTACTATTTAGCAATTGTCACCATTGTTCTGAGCTTTACTTTTTATTGGCCAGCCTTTATTTGGATATTTAATTAATTTAGAGCGTCATTGCATGGCTGTATATGGCTCATAACAATGGGGACATCTCACGGGTCTGACATGTTTTAGTAGATTGTCTATTAACATTTTAGTGCTAGTGCTAAATCTTGGTTTCTGAGTTTGCCTATGGCAGCATGGTCCCTCTTATGTGGATTACTGTACCTTTCTTGATATGTAGTAAAATGTATTTTTACATGTTTTATATTTGATCTTTAATAAAATTGCAATTTTACATCTAGTACCATTGTGGTGATCACTTTATTTTGTTGGTCACACTGTTTGTGAGATCTATATTTTGGAGGCAGAATGGACAAACAGTTGAAGACCACTCTCTACTTGTTCATCCTATGAGGTTTTCTATTAGACTGTGAGCTGTCATTGTCTTAGTGAATAATTGGGTATTCAACATAACTTGTCATGTTGTGGACAGTTTACGTACAAATGTTAAAATATGTAAAATTGAAGGATTTTTTTATGAAAACTAATTTTATTTTTAACAGATGAATGCACCAGGCGATCAGAGGGGCCGCTGACCTCTTCAGTTTTTAAATCCGATAATCTTGAGATCCCTCAGGATACAATTGAAGTGAATGCCATTACTCCAGATATACCATCATCCCTTCACAGCAAAGATCTATCGTCTGATCTTTTGAAACAGGTCCTGTCTTCTGATTCATTACTGACTACTAAGGAAAATCAAAGTCATAAAATAAGCATTAAAAAACAAATTGGTCCTGAAGTAAAGAAGCCATTTTCACTTTTAGAATATGGAAATCCTTTTCCCCTCAAAGAATCTTTTCTTAAGCATCAAAAAATTCACACAGCAGAGAATAGATTTTCTTGTTCCGAGTGTGGGAGATGTTTTAACCAGAAGTGGAATCTTGTTATACACCAAAGAACTCACACAGGGGAGAAGCCTTTTTCCTGTTCAGAATGTGGGAAATGTTTTAAACAGAAATCAGCTTTGATTACGCACCAGAAAACCCACACAGGGGAGAAGCCTTTTTCATGTTCAGAATGTGGGAAATATTTTACACACAAATCAAATTTTGTTAAGCATCAGAGAACCCACACAGGGGAGAAGCCGTTTTCATGTTCAGAATGTGAAAAATGTTTTAACCAGAAATCAGATTTGGTTGACCACCAGAGAACTCACACAGGTGAGAAGCCGTTTTCATGTTCAGAATGTGAAAAATGTTTTAACCAGAAATCAGATTTGGTTGACCACCAGAGAACTCACACAGGTGAGAAGCCTTTTTCATGTTCAGAATGCGGGAAATGTTTTAATCAGAAAGCGCATCTTGATAGCCACCAGAGAATCCACACAGGGGAGAAGCCTTTTTCCTGCTCAGAATGTAGGAAATGTTTTAACTGGAAATCGCATCTTGTTAGCCATCAGAGAATCCACACAAGGGAGAAGCTTTTTTCATGTTCAGAATGTGGGAAAAGTTTTAACCAGAAATCAGCATTGGTTAGGCACCAGAGAACTCACACAGGTGAGAAGCCTTTTTCATGTTCAGAATGTGGGAAAAGTTTTAACCAGAAGTCAGATTTGGTTAAGCACCAGAGAACTCACACAGGTGAGAAGCCTTTTTCATGTTCAGAATGCGGGAAATGTTTTCATCTGAAAGCGATTCTTGATAGCCACCAGAGAATCCACACAGGGGAGAAGCCTTTTTCATGTTCAGAATGCGGGAAATGTTTTAACCGGAAATCAGAATTGGTTAAGCACCAGAGAACTCACACAGGTGAGAAGCCTTTTTCATGTTCAGAATGCGGGAAATGTTTTAATCTGAAAGCGCATCTTGATAGCCACCAGAGAATCCACACAGGGGAGAAGCCTTTTTCCTGTTCAGAATGTGGGAAATGTTTTAACCGGAAACCAGATTTGGTTAAGCACCAGAGAACTCACACAGGTGAGAAGCCTTTTTCATGTTCAGAATGCGGGAAATGTTTTAATCAGAAATCGCATCTTGATAGCCACCAGAGAATCCACACAGGGGAGAAGCCTTTTTCCTGCTCAGAATGTGGGAAATGTTTTAACTGGAAAGCGCATCTTGACAGCCACCAGAGAATCCACACAGGGGAGAAGCCTTTTTCCTGCTCAGAATGTAGGAAATGTTTTAACTGGAAAACGCATCTTGTTAGCCATCAGAGAATCCACACAATGGAGAAGCCTTTTTCATGTTCAGAATGTGGGAAAAGTTTTAACCAGAAATCAGCATTGGTTAGGCACCAGAGAAGTCACACAGGTGAGAAGCCTTTTTCATGTTCAGAATGTGGGAAACGTTTTAACCACAAATCAAATCTTGTTAGTCACCAGAATTGTCACAAAGGGGAGAAGCCTTTTTCCTGTTCCTAATGTGGGAAATGTTTTACATGGAATTCAACTTTAATAAACATCAGAGAAGTTGCTCAGGGGAGAAGCCTTTTTCATGTTCAGAATGTTGGAAATATTTAACCAAAAATTGTAACTTCTTAAAACAGTTGTCTTACTACTAGGACAACACCTTGTCATTCCTTATGTTTGGCCTTGTTAAAACAAAAATACTCATACACCGCTCCCTTGCCAGCGCCAATTCAGCAGTGTCAGGATTCATGTGAGGTTGTTATAGTACACAAGCCCTGCGCCCAATCAGTGCCGGCTTCACTGTCCCCACCTTCAGAAGTATTGAACATAAACAGGAAACCAGAGCTGCGACTGCTCTCTATTTCCTCCTATTGTTTGATTTGAATGTGGGGAAAGTGACATCAGCGCTGATTGGCCGCAGGGCTCACATGACGTGACAAACTCACATGAGCTTCATGAACGCAAGTGCTGACACTGCATCTGCATGAAAGGTTTGAATAATTATTTTTATTTTAACAGGATCAAACATGAGGCTTGAGAAGGGATTGTCCAAGTAGAGAACAACCTTTCAGTGAGAAGTCATTATCATACCTAGAGTGTAAAGAATGAATTATTTGAAAATTGTATTTTCTTGACTGTCAAAAATAGCTCTGACCTGGAGAAAATATATACAAATAACTATTGGATACTATACCGATTTTTGACGTTTTTCCAGCTACAAAGAATGAAGTCTGTACATTTTTTTTTTTTTGTAGGGACACTTCAACTGTAAGAGACAGAATCTAAAAATAAAAGCCAGGAAATAACATTGTATGATTTTTGCATAATTAAATTGCATTTTATTGCATGAAATAACGTATTTTTCGGACTATAAGACGCACTGGACCATAAAACCTAGGTTTTAAAGGAGGGAATTAGGGAAATAAAAACTGAAGCAAAAAATGTGGTCTATTATTTACTTAATATCTCCTATCCTGGTATATGGTCCCCTCATCCACATCCTGATATACATTGTCACGATAATGTGAATATGCCATGTTTGAGTCTGCCTAGCTTTACAAAAAAGAAGCTGTGGGCTATTCTGACTCGCCCCCCCCCCCCTCTTTTCTCTGCTGGGTGCGTACGTGTGTGTGTGTGTGTGTGTGTGTGTGAAGAAGAATTTTTATTGCCCCCGGCAAATATTCTGCGAAGGCTGCTCACTCCTCCCTCCTCTCATCTAGTACTGGTTATACGAATTACATATTCCGGATGTCCATCAGTAGACCTATCGGCCACTGAAAGCGCGAGCAGCTAGGTGCATCGAGTGCAAAGTGCGGATTTCTCCTTAAGCAGTTCACGTAATGGCTCCGTATTTACACTTAACAGAACGCCCCTGACGTGTGGAACATTATGAGCATCGTGTCGTACTTATGTGAGGTTTACACAGCAAATTATGCATAAAAAATAGTTTTCATATTGTAAGAAAAGGGGAGGTTTCAGTGCCTAAGTGATGTCACCACAGGGGGAGTGCCTGGGCTTTAGGCAGGGAATATCTGTGTAAAGCAGGATTCTTTCAGTGTTTTGCTGGGGATTCAGCTACGAGAGGCTGTGCAATCTGACGTGAGAATAAGTGGGGAAGGTCTCCTCCCCCAGCCAGCATACGGCATACCATTGAATGATATAAAAGAATTGTAAGTGAATTTTCACCATTAATCCCTTTTTATACGTAATTGCGATATACACATGATTCGTCTTCTTTATAATATATTTTTAATATTTTTGTAAATACTGCCTATCTTTTATGGAGTAAAATATATAATTTTACTAGCTTGTCTCTTCATGCTCTATATGACTGTGCGTCTTCTAAGTTGAATAACGCTACTGATTTGCGTTGGCTCCGGACCCTTTAACCTTGGTGAAAATCGGAGCTGGTTGCAGCGACCTTGTTCTGTGCAATTGGGCGTCTTTGCAGCGACCGGCGGCATTGATAATTATTGTTCTCGCCTGAGTGAGTCCTCGCTGCAGTGTGCCCAATAGCCAGTATATAGCAGGCAGCCTTTCTGGTGACTAATTACCCTAGGTGCAGCACCTGATCTGACCTGAGGGTAAAGGGGGCCCCCGAGAGCTGCAAGTTTCAAACCGGAACTGGGAAGTGGGATGTAGCTAAATTCCCTTCAGAAGGAACCAGGGGAAATCAAACAACCCCCTTGTTATCAAGGTATCAGGGATGCTTGACATATTGTTGGGATCCGTGACATATTGTTGGCAGCACGGTGGGAACCGTGACACACATGGTCCCCTCATCCCTACTCTGGTATGCATGGCCCTCTCGTCCCTATCTTGGTATGCATGGATCCCTCATCCCTATCCTGGTAGGAATGGTCCTCTTGATCCCTATCCTGGCAGGAATGATCATCCTCATTTCTATCCTGGTATGCAGGGCCCCAATCTCATCCTAGTATGCATGGCCTAATCCCTATTATAGTATTCAGGGCCTCTATCTTATCCTAGTATTCATGGCCCCAATCCCTATCCTGATATGCAGAGCCCCCATCTCGTTTTATTATGTATGGCCCCATCCCTATTCTGGTATGCAGGGCCTCTATCTCATCCTAGTATGCATGTCCCCAACCTTATTCTGGTATGATTGGCCCCAATCCCGGTCTTGGTATGCATGGTCCCAGTCTATCCTTTAATGCAGCAGCCACGGTTGTCCATCTAGCTAATCGGTATTCAGACGTGTCCGCTCTTCGCCAGTCAGTACACTGGCTTGCCCATTCATTATAGAATCCAACTCAAAGTACTTGTTCTCACCCACAAAGCTCTCCACAGTGCAGCACCCCCTTACATCTCCTCCCTCATTTCGGTCTATTGGCCTAACCGACCACTGCGCTCTGCAAACGACTTTCGACTAACCTTTCCACTGATCCGTACCTCCCAATCCTGACTCCAAGACTTCTCCCGTGCTACGCCAATCCTCTGGAATGCTCTACCTCTAGATATTAGGACCATCTACAATTTGCATAGTTTCAGGGAATCCCTCAAAACACATTTGTTCAGAGCAGCCTATCACGTTCACTAATCAGTCATTTTATCTGTGTGTGTAGCCCATTCACTACTTCCATCTATCCCCCACCCCCTGAAGATGTCTGGACCATCATTGTAAATACACACCTGTACTTTGTATCTCCCCCACCTCATTGTAGATTGTAAGCTCTCATGAGTAGGGTTGTCTTATTTTGCTTTAATTATTGTATTGTTATAGTGCTTTGGAACAAAGCACTATACTGTTATTCCACCGTGGTAAACTTCTTATTATAGTGCTTTGGAACAAAGCACTATACTGTTATTCCACCGTGGTAAACTTCTTCTTATTCTTATTATTCAGTCCGCACGTAATGCGGCCCGAACCGCTAAACTCACAGACTCCAGTGAGGTGTCATTTCGAAGCCAGCGTCCCCAAGAGGTGTGCTAAGTATTTTTCGTGCCGATCGGATTTGTAGTTTTTGCGCAATTTGTGTTTGAAAAAAGTCTTTCAATGCGTTTCAATGGAGAAATTTTCCTATACGTTTATAATGGGCTGGTTTCTGAGGCAATTTCTAAAAATAACTGCCACCTGGCTGATTACCTCATTGATATGCGCAGTCAGACACAGTTACTATGCCAACGCCTATGAAATCTACATCAGCTCACCAGGTCACAAGTTTTGTCAGATAATATCAGCTCTTAAAGTGACAGTACAGCACAATTCCAAACCACTATCTGTAGTCTTATAATTATTAGATGGTGGCCTGATTCTAACTCATCGGGTATTCTAGAATATGCATGTCCACGTAGTATACAGTGCAGAGCCGCGCAGTACACAGCGCAGAGCCGCGCAGTACACAGCGCAGAGCCGCGCAGTACACAGCGCAGAGCCGTGCAGTACACAGCGCAGAGCCATGCAGTACACAGCGCAGAGCCGCACAGTATAAAGAGCAGAGCCCCGCAGTACACAGCGCAGAGCCGCGCAGTACACAGCGCAGAGCCATGCAGTACACAGCGCAAAGCCGCGCAGTATAAAGCGCAGAGCCGCGCAGTACACAGCGCAGAGCCGCGCAGTACACAGCGCAGAGCCGCGCAGTATAAAGCGGAGAGCCGCGCAGTACACAGCGCAGAGCCGAGCAGTACACAGCGCAGAGCCGCGCAGTAGACAGCGCAGAGCCGTGCAGTACAGAGCGCAGAGCCGCACAGTATAAAGCGCAGAGCCGCGCAGTATACCGCGCAGAGCCGCGCAGTACACAGCGCAGAGCCGCGCAGTATAAAGCGCAGAGCCGTGCAGTACACAGCGCAGAGCCGCGCAGTACACAGCGCAGAGCCGCGCAGTACACAGCGCAAAGCCGCGCAGTACAAAGCGCAGAGCCGCGCAGTACAAAGCGCAGAGCCGCGCAGTACACAGCGCAAAGCCGCGCAGTATAAAGCGCAGAGCCGCGCAGTATACAGCGCAGAGCCGCGCAGAACGCGCAGTACACAGTGCAGAGCCGCGCAGTACACAGCGCAGAGCCGTGCAGTACACAGCGCAGAGCCGCGCAGTACACAGCGCAGAGCCGCGCAGTATACAGCGCAGAGCCGCGTAGTATACAGCGCAGAGCCGCGTAGTATACAGCGCAGAGCCACGCAGTATACAGCACAGAGCCACGCAGTATACAGCGCAGAGCCACGTAGTTATACTGCCCAGTCACGTAGTATATTGTCCAGTCACATAGTATACTGCATATCCCTGTTAAAAAAAAAAAAGAATTAAAATAAAAAAGTTACATACTCACCTCCTAGAGCGGCCGGTACACGATGCTTGTTGCACCTGGAGTGGCCGGTACCCGATGCTTGTTGCGCGCTCCGGTCCCAAGAGTGCATTGCGGTCTCACGAGATGATGACGTAGCGGTGTTGTGAGACAGAAAGACGGAAGTGCCCTTAGACAATTAGATAGTAGATTACCCCGCTCACCAATTCGGAACCCGAGAGGCCCGGCCCACCAAATCGGACCCCGAGGGGCCCGGCCCACCAAATCGGACCCAGAGTGACCCCGCCCCCTAAATCAGACCCAGAGTGACCCCGCCCACCAAATCGGACCCAGAGTGGCTCCGCCCACCAAATCGGACCCAGAGTGACCCCTTCCACCAAATCAGACCCAGAGTGACCCCTTCCACCAAATCGGGCCCAGAGTGACCCCGCCCACCAAATCGGACCCAGAGTGACCCCACCCACCAAATCGGACCCTGAGGTGCCCAGCCCACCAAATCAGACCCTGAGGTGCCCAGCCCATCAAATCGGACCGAGTGACCCCACCCACCAAATTGGTCCCTAAGGTGCCCCGCCCACCAAATCGGACCCAGAGTGGCTCCGCCCACCGAATCGGACCCAGAGTGGCCGCGCCCACAGAATCGGACCAAAAGTGACCCCGCCCACCGAATCGGACCTAGATTTACCCCGCCCACAAAATCAGACCCAGATTGACCCAACCCACCAAATCGGACCGCCTGAGGGGCACCCAAGTGTCAAAGTCTTGCAGGGGCAGCCAGGGCACCATTCCAAAGCACTATCTGTAGTTCCTTCAGGAAATACCCATCTAGTTCTTATTATTATTATTCAGTCCGCACGTAATGCGGCCCGAACCGCTCAACTCTCAGACTCCAGTGAGGTGTCATTTCGAAGCCAGCGTTCCTGAGAGGTGTGCTAAGTATTTTTCGTGTCGATCGGATTTGTAGTTTTGGCGCAATTTGCGTTTGAAAAAAGTGTCTCAATGCGTTTCAATAGGGAAATTTTCCAATACGTTTATAATGGGCCTGATTTCTGAGGCAATTTCTAAAAATAACTGCCACCTGGCTGATTAGCTCATTGATATGCGCAGTCAGATCCAGTTACTATGCCAACGCCTACGAGCCCACTAGAAAACAGGTTTTGTCAGTCAGATAATATCAGCTCCTCTGTTATCAGCCATTCCCCTGTCCTGCTGTCAGTCTATTTCTCTCTGTTATCAGCCATTCCCCGTACTGCTGTCAGTCTATTTCTCTCTGTTATCAGCCATTCCCGTCCTGCTGTCAGTCTATTCTCTCTGTTATCAGCCATTCCCCGTCCTGCTGCCAGTCTATTTCTCTCTGTTATCAGCCATTCCCTTATCCTGCTGTCAGTCAGAGTGGCCCGTCCCACCAAATTGGACCCAGAGTGACCCGGGCCACCAAATACGACCCAGAGTGGCCCCGCCCACCAAATCCTAAACTACCAAACCAGCGTCTGAGGGGCACCCAAGTGTGAAAGTCTTGTAGGGGCAGCCCGGGCACCATTCCAAAGCACTATCTGTAGTTCCTTCAGGAAATACCCATCTAGTTCTTATTATTATTATTCAGTCCGCACGTAATGCGGCCCGAACCGCTAAACTCACAGACTCCAGTGAGGTGTCATTTCGAAGCCAGCGTTCCTGAGAGGTGTGCTAAGTATTTTTCGTGTCGATCGGATTTGTAGTTTTGGCGCAATTTGCGTTTGAAAAAAGTGTCTCAATGCATTTCAATAGGGAAATTTTCCAATACGTTTATAATGGGCCTGATTTCTGAGGCAATTTCTAAAAATAACTGCCACCTGGCTGATTACCTCATTGATATGCGCAGTGAGACCCAGTTACTATGCCAACGCCTATAAACTCTACCAGCCCACCAGGTCACAAGTTTTGTCAGATAATATCAGCTCTTAAAGTGACAGTACAGCACAATTACAAAGCACTATCTGTAGTCTTATCATTATTGCCCCGCTCACCAAATCGGACCCAGCCCACCAAATCGGACGAGAGTGGCGCCGCCCGTCAAATCGGACCCAGAGTGACCCGGGCCACCAAATCGGACCCAGAGTGACCCGGGCCACCAAATCGGACCCAGAGTGACCCGGGCCACCAAATCGGACCCAGAGTGACCCGGGCCACCAAATCGGACCCGGGCCACCAAATCGGCCCCAGAGTGACCCGGGCCACCAAATCGGCCCCAGAGTGACCCGGGCCACCAAATCGGCCCCAGAGTGACCCGGGCCACCAAATCGGCCCCAGAGTGACCCGGGCCACCAAATCGGCCCCAGAGTGACCCGGGCCACCAAATCGGCCCCAGAGTGACCCGGGCCACCAAATCGGCCCCAGAGTGTCCCGGGCCACCAAATCGGCCCCAGAGTGACCCGGGCCACCAAATCGGCCCCAGAGTGACCCGGGCCACCAAATCGGCCCCAGAGTGACCCGGGCCACCAAATCGGCCCCAGAGTGACCCGGGCCACCAAATCGGCCCCAGAGTGACCCGGGCCACCAAATGGGACCCAGAGTGACCCGGCCCACCAAATGGGACCCAGAGTGACCCGGCCCACCAAATGGGACCCAGAGTGACCCGGCCCACCAAATGGGACCCAGAGTGACCCGGCCCACCAAATGGGACCCAGAGTGACCCGGCCCACCAAATGGGACCCAGAGTGACCCGGCCCACCAAATGGGACCCAGAGTGACCCGGCCCACCAAATCTCAATCCTGAGGGGCTACAACTACCAAACCAGCGCCTGAGGGGCACCCAAGTGTGAAAGTCTTGCAGGGGCAGCTCGGGCACCATTCCAAAGCACTATCTGTAGTTCCTTCAGGAAATACCCATCTAGTTCTTATTATTATTATTCAGTCCGCACGTAATGCGGCCCGAACCGCTAAACTCACAGACTCCAGTGAGGTGTCATTTCGAAGCCAGCGTTCCTGAGAGGTGTGCTAAGTATTTTTCGTGTCGATCGGATTTGTAGTTTTGGCGCAATTTGCGTTTGAAAAAAGTGTCTCAATGCATTTCAATAGGGAAATTTTCCAATACGTTTATAATGGGCCTGATTTCTGAGGCAATTTCTAAAAATAACTGCCACCTGGCTGATTACCTCATTGATATGCGCAGTGAGACCCAGTTACTATGCCAACGCCTATAAACTCTACCAGCCCACCAGGTCACAAGTTTTGTCAGATAATATCAGCTCTTAAAGTGACAGTACAGCACAATTACAAAGCACTATCTGCAGTCTTATCATTATTGCCCCGCTCACCAAATCGGACCCAGCCCACCAAATCGGACGAGAGTGCCCCCGCTTGCCAAATCGGACCCAGAGTGCCCCCGCCCGCCAAATCGGACCCAGAGTGGCGCCGCCCGTCAAGTCGGACCCAGAGTGGCGCCGCCCGCCAAATCGGACCCAGAGTGGCGCCGCCCGCCAAATCGGACCCAGAGTGGCGCCGCCCGCCAAATCGGACCCAGAGTGGCGCCGCCCGCCAAATCGGACCCAGAGTGGCGCCGCCCGCCAAATCGGACCCAGAGTGGCGCCGCCCGCCAAATCGGACCCAGAGTGGCGCCGCCCGCCAAATCGGACCCAGAGTGGCGCCGCCCGCCAAATCGGACCCAGAGTGACCCGGCCCGCCAAATCGGACCCAGAGTGACCCGGCCCGCCAAATCGGACCCAGAGTGACCCGGCCCGCCAAATCGGACCCAGAGTGACCCGGCCCGCCAAATCGGACCCAGAGTGACCCGGCCCGCCAAATCGGACCCAGAGTGACCCGGCCCGCCAAATCGGACCCAGAGTGACCCGGCCCGCCAAATCGGACCCAGAGTGACCCGGCCCGCCAAGTCGGACCCAGAGTGGCGCCGCCCGCCAAGTCGGACCCAGAGTGGCGCCGCCCGCCAAGTCGGACCCAGAGTGGCGCCGCCCGCCAAGTCGGACCCAGAGTGGCGCCTCCCGCCAAGTCGGACCCAGAGTGGCGCCGCCCGTCAAATCGGACCCAGAGTGGCGCCGCCCGTCAAATCGGACCCAGAGTGACCCGGGCCACCAAATCGGACCCAGAGTGACCCGGGCCACCAAATCGGACCCAGAGTGACCCGGGCCACCAAATCGGACCCAGAGTGACCCGGGCCACCAAATCGGACCCAGAGTGACCCGGGCCACCAAATCGGACCCAGAGTGACCCGGGCCACCAAATCGGACCCAGAGTGACCCGGGCCACCAAATCGGACCCAGAGTGACCCGGGCCACCAAATCGGACCCAGAGTGACCCGGGCCACCAAATCGGACCCAGAGTGACCCGGGCCACCAAATCGGACCCAGAGTGACCCGGGCCACCAAATCGGACCCAGAGTGACCCGGGCCACCAAATCGGACCCAGAGTGACCCGGGCCACCAAATCGGACCCAGAATGACCCGGGCCACCAAATCGGACCCAGAGTGACCCGGGCCACCAAATCGGGCCCAGAGTGACCCGGGTTGACCAAATCGGGCCCAGAGTGACCCGGGCCACCAAATCGGACCCAGAGTGACCCGGGCCACCAAATCGGACCCAGAGTGACCCGGGCCACCAAATCGGACCCAGAGTGACCCGGGCCACCAAATCGGACCCAGAATGACCCGGGCCACCAAATCGGGCCCAGATTGACCCGGGTTGACCAAATCGGGCCCAGAGTGACCCGGGCCACCAAATCGGGCCCAGAGTGACCCGGGCCACCAAATCGGGCCCAGAGTGACCCGGCCCACCAAATGGGACCCAGAGTGACCCGGCCCACCAAATGGGACCCAGAGTGACCCGGCCCACCAAATGGGACCCAGAGTGACCCGGCCCACCAAGCCTCAACCCTGAGGGGCTACAACTACCAAACCAGCGCCTGAGGGGCACCCAAGTGTGAAAGTCTTGCAGGGGCAGCCCGGGCACCATTCCAAAGCACTATCTGTAGTTCCTTCAGGAAATACCCATCTAGTTATAGTGCTTTGGAACAAAGCACTATACTGTTATTCCACCGTGGTAAACTTCTTCTTATTCTTATTATTCAGTCCGCACGTAATGCGGCCCGAACCGCTAAACTCACAGACTCCAGTGAGGTGTCATTTCGAAGCCAGCGTCCCCAAGAGGTGTGCTAAGTATTTTTCGTGCCGATCGGATTTGTAGTTTTTGCGCAATTTGTGTTTGAAAAAAGTCTTTCAATGCGTTTCAATAGAGAAATTTTCCTATACGTTTATAATGGGCTGGTTTCTGAGGCAATTTCTAAAAATAACTGCCACCTGGCCGATTAGCTCATTGATATGCGCAGTCAGACACAGTTACTATGCCAACGCCTATGAAGTCTACATCAGCTCACCAGGTCACAAGTTTTGTCAGATAATATCAGCTCTTAAAGTGACAGTACAGCACAATTCCAAACCACTATCCGTAGTCTTATGATTATTAGACTGTGGCCCGATTCTAACTCATCGGGTATTCTAGAATATGTATGTCCACGTAGTATATTGCACAGCCACACAGTACAAAGCGCAGAGCCACGCAGTACACAGCGCAGAGCCACGCAGTACACAGCGTAGAGCCGCGCAGTACACAGCGCAGAGCCGCGCAGTATAAAGCGCAGAGCCGCGCAGTACACAGCGCAGAGCCGCGCAGTATAAAGCGCAGAGCCGCGCAGTATAAAGCGCAGAGCCGTGCAGTACACAGCGCAGAGCCGCGCAGTATAAAGCGCAGAGCCGCGCAGTACACAGCGCAGAGCCGCGCAGTACACAGCGCAGAGCCGCGCAGTACACAGCGCAGAGCCGCGCAGTATAAAGCGGAGAGCCGCGTAGTACACAGCGCAGAGCCGCGCAGTACACAGCGCAGAGCCACGCAGTACACAGCGCAGAGCCGAGCAGTACACAGCGCAGAGCCGCGCAGTACACAGCGCAGAGCCGCGCAGTACACAGCACAGAGCCGCGTAGTACACAGCGCAGAGCCGAGCAGTACACAGCGCAGAGCCGCGCAGTACACAGCGCAGAGCCGCGCAGTACACAGCACAGAGCCGCGTAGTACACAGCGCAGAGCCGAGCAGTACACAGCGCAGAACCGCGCAGTACACAGCACAGAGCCACGCAGTACACAGCGCAGAGCCGCGCAGTACACAGCGCAGAGCCGCGCAGTATAAAGCGGAGAGCCGCGCAGTACACAGTGCAGAGCTGAGCAGTACACAGCGCAGAGCTGCGCAATACACAGCGCAGAGCCACCCAGTATACAGCGCAGAGCCGCGCAGTACGCAGCGTAGAGCCACGCAGTATGCAGCGCAGAGCCGCGCAGTATACAGCGCTGAGCCGCGTAGTATACAGCGCAGAGCCCCGCAGTATACAGTGCAGAGCCCCGCAGTATACAGCGCAGACACGCGCAGTACACAGCACGGACACGCGCAGTACACAGCGCAGAGCCGCGCAGTACACAGCGCAGAGCCGCGTAGTATACAGCGAAGAGCCACGCAGTATATAGCGCAGAGCCGCGCAGTACAAAGCGCAGAGCTGCGCAGAGCTGCGCAGTATACAGCGCAGAGCCGCGCAGTATACAGCGCAGAACGCGCAGTACACAGTGCAGAGCCGCGCAGTACACAGCGCAGAGCCGTGCAGTACACAGCGCAGAGCCGCGCAGTACACAGCACAGAGCCACGCAGTATACAGCGCAGAGCCGCGTAGTATACAGCGCAGAGCCGCGTAGTATACAGCGCAGAGCCACGCAGTATACAGCACAGAGCCACGCAGTATACAGCGCAGAGCCACGTAGTTATACTGCCCAGTCACGTAGTATATTGTCCAGTCACATAGTATACTGCATATCCCTGTTAAAAAAAAAAAAGAATTAAAATAAAAAAGTTACATACTCACCTCCTGGAGCGGCCGGTATCTGATGGTTGTTGCACCTCCTAGAGCGGCCGGTACACGATGCTTGTTGCACCTGGAGTGGCCGGTACCCGATGCTTGTTGCGCGCTCCGGTCCCAAGAGTGCATTGCAGTCTCACGAGATGATGACGTAGCGGTGTTGTGAGACAGAAAGACGGAAGTGCCCTTAGATAATTAGATAGTAGATTACCCCGCTCACCAATTCGGAACCCGAGAGGCCCGGCCCACCAAATCGGACCCCGAGGGGCCCGGCCCACCAAATCGGACCCAGAGTGACCCCGCCCCCTAAATCAGACCCAGAGTGACCCCGCCCACCAAATCGGACCCAGAGTGGCTCCGCCCACCAAATCGGACCCAGAGTGACCCCTTCCACCAAATCAGACCCAGAGTGACCCCTTCCACCAAATCGGACCCAGAGTGACCCCTTCCACCAAATCGGGCCCAGAGTGACCCCGCCCACCAAATCGGACCCAGAGTGACCCCACCCACCAAATCGGACCCTGAGGTGCCCAGCCCACCAAATCAGACCCTGAGGTGCCCAGCCCACCAAATCGGACCGAGTGACCCCACCCACCAAATTGGTCCCTAAGGTGCCCCGCCCACCAAATCGGACCCAGAGTGGCTCCGCCCACCGAATCGGACCCAGAGTGGCCGCGCCCACAGAATCGGACCAAAAGTGACCCCGCCCACCGAATCGGACCTAGATTTACCCCGCCCACAAAATCAGACCCAGATTGACCCAACCCACCAAATCGGACCGCCTGAGGGGCACCCAAGTGTGAAAGTCTTGCAGGGGCAGCCCGGGCACCATTCCAAAGCACTATCTGTAGTTCCTTCAGGAAATACCCATCTAGTTCTTATTATTATTATTCAGTCCGCACGTAATGCGGCCCGAACCGCTAAACTCACAGACTCCAGTGAGGTGTCATTTCGAAGCCAGCGTTCCTGAGAGGTGTGCTAAGTATTTTTCGTGTCGATCGGATTTGTAGTTTTGGCGCAATTTGCGTTTGAAAAAAGTGTCTCAATGCATTTCAATAGGGAAATTTTCCAATACGTTTATAATGGGCCTGATTTCTGAGGCAATTTCTAAAAATAACTGCCACCTGGCTGATTACCTCATTGATATGCGCAGTGAGACCCAGTTACTATGCCAACGCCTATAAACTCTACCAGCCCACCAGGTCACAAGTTTTGTCAGATAATATCAGCTCTTAAAGTGACAGTACAGCACAATTACAAAGCACTATCTGTAGTCTTATCATTATTGCCCCGCTCACCAAATCGGACCCAGCCCACCAAATCGGACGAGAGTGCCCCCGCTTGCCAAATCGGACCCAGAGTGCCCCCGCCCGCCAAATCGGACCCAGAGTGCCCCCGCCCGTCAAGTCGGACCCAGAGTGGCGCCGCCCGCCAAATCGGACCCAGAGTGGCGCCGCCCGCCAAATCGGACCCAGAGTGGCGCCGCCCGCCAAATCGGACCCAGAGTGGCGCCGCCCGCCAAATCGGACCCAGAGTGGCGCCGCCCGCCAAATCGGACCCAGAGTGGCGCCGCCCGCCAAATCGGACCCAGAGTGGCGCCGCCCGCCAAATCGGACACAGAGTTGCGCCGCCCGCCAAATCGGACACAGAGAGGCGCCGCCCGCCAAATCGGACCCAGAGAGGCGCCGCCCGCAAAATCGGACCCAGAGTGGCGCCGCCCGCCAAATCGGACCCAGAGTGACCCGGGCCGCCAAATCGGACCCAGAGTGACCCGGGCCGCCAAATCGGACCCAGAGTGGCGCCGCCCGCCAAATCGGACCCAGAGTGGCGCCGCCCGCCAAATCGGACCCAGAGTGGCGCCGCCCGCCAAATTGGACCCAGAGTGGCGCCGCCCGCCAAATCGGACCCAGAGTGGCGCCGCCCGCCAAATCGGACCCAGAGTGACCCGGGCCGCCAAATCGGACCCAGAGTGGCGCCGCCCGCCAAATCGGACCCAGAGTGGCGCCGCCCGCCAAATCGGACCCAGAGTGGCGCCGCCCGCCAAATCGGACCCAGAGTGGCGCCGCCCGCCAAATCGGACCCAGAGTGACCCGGGCCACCAAATCGGACCCAGAGTGACCCGGGCCACCAAATCGGACCCAGAGTGACCCGGGCCACCAAATCGGACCCAGAGTGACCCGGGCCACCAAATCGGACCCAGAGTGACCCGGGCCACCAAATCGGACCCAGAGTGACCCGGGCCACCAAATCGGACCCAGAGTGACCCGGGCCACCAAATCGGACCCAGAGTGACCCGGGCCACCAAATCGGACCCAGAGTGACCCGGGCCACCAAATCGGACCCAGAGTGACCCGGGCCACCAAATCGGACCCAGAGTGACCCGGGCCACCAAATCGGACCCAGAGTGACCCGGGCCACCAAATCGGACCCAGAGTGACCCGGGCCACCAAATCGGACCCAGAGTGACCCGGGCCACCAAATCGGACCCAGAGTGACCCGGGCCACCAAATCGGACCCAGAGTGACCCGGGCCACCA
This sequence comes from Ranitomeya variabilis, assembly GCF_051348905.1. Taxonomy (NCBI): domain Eukaryota; kingdom Metazoa; phylum Chordata; class Amphibia; order Anura; family Dendrobatidae; genus Ranitomeya; species Ranitomeya variabilis. The sequence continues at coordinate 86,095,660 of NC_135236.1, forward strand.
AATCGGGCCCAGATTGACCCGGGCCACCAAATCGGGCCCAGAGTGACCCGGGCCACCAAATCGGGCCCAGAGTGACCCGGGCCACCAAATCGGGCCCAGAGTGACCCGGGCCACCAAATGGGACCAAGAGTGACCCGGGCCACCAAATGGGACCCAGAGTGACCCGGCCCACCAAATGGGACCCAGAGTGACCCGGCCCACCAAATGGGACCCAGAGTGACCCGGCCCACCAAATGGGACCCAGAGTGACCCGGCCCACCAAATGGGACCCAGAGTGACCCGGCCCACCAAATGGGACCCAGAGTGACCCGGCCCACCAAATGGGACCCAGAGTGACCCGGCCCACCAAATCGGACCCAGAGTGACCCGGCCCACCAAATCGGACCCAGAGTGACCCGGCCCACCAAGCCTCAACCCTGAGGGGCTACAACTACCAAACCAGCGCCTGAGGGGCACCCAAGTGTGAAAGTCTTGCAGGGGCAGCCCGGGCACCATTCCAAAGCACTATCTGTAGTTCCTTCAGGAAATACCCATCTAGTTATAGTGCTTTGGAACAAAGCACTATACTGTTATTCCACCGTGGTAAACTTCTTCTTATTCTTATTATTCAGTCCGCACGTAATGCGGCCCGAACCGCTAAACTCACAGACTCCAGTGAGGTGTCATTTCGAAGCCAGCGTCCCCAAGAGGTGTGCTAAGTATTTTTCGTGCCGATCGGATTTGTAGTTTTTGCGCAATTTGTGTTTGAAAAAAGTCTTTCAATGCGTTTCAATAGGGAAATTGTCCCATACGTTTATAATGGGCTGGTTTCTGAGGCAATTTCTAAAAATAACTGCCACCTGGCTGATTAGCTCATTGATATGCGCAGTCAGACACAGTTACTATGCCAACGCCTATGAACTCTACATCAGCTCACAAGTTTTGTCAGATAATATCAGCTCTTAAAGTGACAGTACAGCACAATTCCAAACCACTATCTGTAGTCTTATGATTATTAGATGGAGGCCCGATTCTAACTCATCGGGTATTCTAGAATATGCATGTCCACGTAGTATATTGCACAGCCACGCAGTATACAGTGCAGAGCCGCGCAGTACACAGCGCAGAGCCGCGCACTACACAGCGCAGAGCCGCGCAGTATAAAGCGCAGAGCCGCGCAGTACACAGCGCAGAGCCGCGCAGTACACAGCGCAGAGCCGTGCAGTACACAGCGCAGAGCCGCGCAGTATAAAGCGCAGAGCCGTGCAGTACACAGCGCAGAGCCGCGCAGTACACAGCGCAGAGCCGTGCAGTACACAGCGCAGAGCCGCGCAGTATAAAGCGCAGAGCCGTGCAGTACACAGCGCAGAGCCGCGCAGTACACAGCGCAGAGCCGCGCAGTACACAGCGCAGACCCGCGCAGTATAAAGCGCAGAGCCGCGCAGTACACAGCGCAGAGCCGCGCAGTACACAGCGCAGAGCCGTGCAGTACACAGCGCAGAGCCGCGCAGTATAAAGCGCAGAGCCGTGCAGTACACAGCGCAGAGCCGCGCAGTACACAGCGCAGAGCCGTGCAGTACACAGCGCAGAGCCGCGCAGTATAAAGCGCAGAGCCGTGCAGTACACAGCGCAGAGCCGCGCAGTACACAGCGCAGAGCCATGCAGTACACAGCGCAAAGCCGCGCAGTATAAAGCGCAGAGCCGCGCAGTACACAGCGCAGAGCCGCGCAGTACACAGCGCAGAGCCGCGCAGTATAAAGCGGAGAGCCGCGCAGTACACAGCGCAGAGCCGAGCAGTACACAGCGCAGAGCCGCGCAGTAGACAGCGCAGAGCCGCACAGTATAAAGCGCAGAGCCGCGCAGTATACCACGCAGAGCCGCGCAGTACACAGCGCAGAGCCGTGCAGTACACAGCGCAGAGCCGCGCAGTATAAAGCGCAGAGCCGTGCAGTACACAGCGCAGAGCCGCGCAGTACACAGCGCAGAGCCGCGCAGTACACAGCGCAAAGCCGCGCAGTATAAAGCGCAGAGCCGCGCAGTACACAGCGCAGAGCCGCGCAGTACACAGCGCAGAGCCGCGCAGAACACAGCGCAGAGCCGCGCAGTACACAGCGCAGAGCCGCGCAGAGCCGCGCAGTACACAGCGCAGAGCCGCGCAGTACACAGCGCAGAGCCGTGCAGTACACAGCGCAGAGCCGCGCAGTATAAAGCGCAGAGCCGTGCAGTACACAGCGCAGAGCCGCGCAGTACACAGCGCAGAGCCGTGCAGTACACAGCGCAGAGCCGCGCAGTATACAGTGCAGAGCCCCGCAGTATACAGCGCAGAGCCGTGCAGTACACAGTGCAGAGCCGCGCAGTACACAGCGCAGAGCCGCGCAGTATACAGCGCAGACACGCGCAGTACACAGCGCAGAGCCGCGCAGTACACAGTGCAGAGCCGCGTAGTATACAGCGAAGAGCCACGTAGTATATAGCGCAGAGCCACGCAGTATATAGCGCAGAGCCGCACAGTACAAAGCGCAGAGCCGTGCAGTATACAGCGCAGAGCCGCGCAGTATACAGCACAGAACGCGCAGTACACAGCGCAGAGCCGCGCAGTACACAGCGCAGAGCCGCGCAGTACACAGCGCAGAGCCGCGCAGTACACAGCGCAGAGCCACGCAGTACACAGCGCAGAGCCGCGCAGTATACAGCGCAGAGCCACGTAGCCTACAGCGCAGAGCCGCGTAGCATACAGCGCAGAGCCACGCAGTATACAGCGCAGAGCCACGCAGTATACAGCGCAGAGCCACGTAGTTATACTGCCCAGTCACGTAGTATATTGTCCAGTCACATAGTATTCTGCATATCCCTGTTAAAAAAAAAAAAAGAATTAAAATAAAAAAGTTACATACTCACCTCCTGGAGCGGCCGGTATCTGATGGTTGTTGCACCTCCTAGATCGGCCGGTACACGATGCTTGTTGCACCTGGAGTGGCCGGTACCCGATGCTTGTTGCGCGCTCCGGTCCCAAGAGTGCATTGCGGTCTCACGAGATGATGACGTAGCGGTGTTGTGAGACAGAAAGACGGAAGTGCCCTTAGACAATTAGATAGTAGATTACCCCGCTCACCAATTCGGAACCCGAGAGGCCCGGCCCACCAAATCGGACCCCGAGGGGCCCGGCCCACCAAATCGGACCCAGAGTGACCCCGCCCCCTAAATCAGACCCAGAGTGACCCCGCCCACCAAATCGGACCCAGAGTGGCTCCGCCCACCAAATCGGACCCAGAGTGACCCCTTCCACCAAATCAGACCCAGAGTGACCCCCTTCCACCAAATCGGGCCCAGAGTGACCCCGCCCACCAAATCGGACCCAGAGTGACCCCACCCACCAAATCGGACCCTGAGGTGCCCAGCCCACCAAATCAGACCCTGAGGTGCCCAGCCCACCAAATCGGACCGAGTGACCCCACCCACCAAATTGGTCCCTAAGGTGCCCCGCCCACCAAATCGGACCCAGAGTGGCTCCGCCCACCGAATCGGACCCAGAGTGGCCGCGCCCACAGAATCGGACCAAAAGTGACCCCGCCCACCGAATCGGATTTAGATTTACCCCGCCCACAAAATCAGACCCAGATTGACCCAACCCACCAAATCGGACCGCCTGAGGGGCACCCAAGTGTCAAAGTCTTGCAGGGGCAGCCCGGGCACCATTCCAAAGCACTATCTGTAGTTCCTTCAGGAAATACCCATCTAGTTATAGTGCTTTGGAACAAAGCACTATACTGTTATTCCACCGTGGTAAACTTCTTCTTATTCTTATTATTCAGTCCGCACGTAATGCGGCCCGAACCGCTAAACTCACAGACTCCAGTGAGGTGTCATTTCGAAGCCAGCGTCCCCAAGAGGTGTGCTAAGTATTTTTCGTGCCGATCGGATTTGTAGTTTTTGCGCAATTTGTGTTTGAAAAAAGTCTTTCAATGCGTTTCAATGGAGAAATTTTCCTATACGTTTATAATGGGCTGGTTTCTGAGGCAATTTCTAAAAATAACTGCCACCTGGCTGATTACCTCATTGATATGCGCAGTCAGACACAGTTACTATGCCAACGCCTATGAAATCTACATCAGCTCACCAGGTCACAAGTTTTGTCAGATAATATCAGCTCTTAAAGTGACAGTACAGCACAATTCCAAACCACTATCTGTAGTCTTATAATTATTAGATGGTGGCCCGATTCTAACTCATCGGGTATTCTAGAATATGCATGTCCACGTAGTATACAGTGCAGAGCCGCGCAGTACACAGCGCAGAGCCGCGCAGTACACAGCGCAGAGCCGCGCAGTACACAGCGCAGAGCCGCGCAGTACACAGCGCAGAGCCGTGCAGTACACAGCGCAGAGCCATGCAGTACACAGCGCAGAGCCGCACAGTATAAAGAGCAGAGCCCCGCAGTACACAGCGCAGAGCCGCGCAGTACACAGCGCAGAGCCATGCAGTACACAGCGCAAAGCCGCGCAGTATAAAGCGCAGAGCCGCGCAGTACACAGCGCAGAGCCGCGCAGTACACAGCGCAGAGCCGCGCAGTATAAAGCGGAGAGCCGCGCAGTACACAGCGCAGAGCCGAGCAGTACACAGCGCAGAGCCGCGCAGTAGACAGCGCAGAGCCGTGCAGTACAGAGCGCAGAGCCGCACAGTATAAAGCGCAGAGCCGCGCAGTATACCGCGCAGAGCCGCGCAGTACACAGCGCAGAGCCGCGCAGTATAAAGCGCAGAGCCGTGCAGTACACAGCGCAGAGCCGCGCAGTACACAGCGCAGAGCCGCGCAGTACACAGCGCAAAGCCGCGCAGTACAAAGCGCAGAGCCGCGCAGTACAAAGCGCAGAGCCGCGCAGTACACAGCGCAAAGCCGCGCAGTATAAAGCGCAGAGCCGCGCAGTATACAGCGCAGAGCCGCGCAGTATACAGCGCAGAACGCGCAGTACACAGTGCAGAGCCGCGCAGTACACAGCGCAGAGCCGTGCAGTACACAGCGCAGAGCCGCGCAGTACACAGCGCAGAGCCGCGCAGTACACAGCGCAGAGCCGCACAGTATAAAGAGCAGAGCCCCGCAGTACACAGCGCAGAGCCGCGCAGTACACAGCGCAGAGCCGCGCAGTACACAGCGCAGAGCCGCGCAGTACACAGCGCAGAGCCGTGCAGTACACAGCGCAGAGCCATGCAGTACACAGCGCAGAGCCGCACAGTATAAAGAGCAGAGCCCCGCAGTACACAGCGCAGAGCCGCGCAGTACACAGCGCAGAGCCATGCAGTACACAGCGCAAAGCCGCGCAGTATAAAGCGCAGAGCCGCGCAGTACACAGCGCAGAGCCGCGCAGTACACAGCGCAGAGCCGCGCAGTATAAAGCGGAGAGCCGCGCAGTACACAGCGCAGAGCCGAGCAGTACACAGCGCAGAGCCGCGCAGTAGACAGCGCAGAGCCGTGCAGTACAGAGCGCAGAGCCGCACAGTATAAAGCGCAGAGCCGCGCAGTATACCGCGCAGAGCCGCGCAGTACACAGCGCAGAGCCGCGCAGTATAAAGCGCAGAGCCGTGCAGTACACAGCGCAGAGCCGCGCAGTACACAGCGCAGAGCCGCGCAGTACACAGCGCAAAGCCGCGCAGTACAAAGCGCAGAGCCGCGCAGTACAAAGCGCAGAGCCGCGCAGTACACAGCGCAAAGCCGCGCAGTATAAAGCGCAGAGCCGCGCAGTATACAGCGCAGAGCCGCGCAGTATACAGCGCAGAACGCGCAGTACACAGTGCAGAGCCGCGCAGTACACAGCGCAGAGCCGTGCAGTACACAGCGCAGAGCCGCGCAGTACACAGCGCAGAGCCGCGCAGTACACAGCGCAGAGCCACGCAGTATACAGCGCAGAGCCGCGTAGTATACAGCGCAGAGCCGCGTAGTATACAGCGCAGAGCCACGCAGTATACAGCACAGAGCCACGCAGTATACAGCGCAGAGCCACGTAGTTATACTGCCCAGTCACGTAGTATATTGTCCAGTCACATAGTATACTGCATATCCCTGTTAAAAAAAAAAAGAATTAAAATAAAAAAGTTACATACTCACCTCCTAGAGCGGCCGGTACACGATGCTTGTTGCACCTGGAGTGGCCGGTACCCGATGCTTGTTGCGCGCTCCGGTCCCAAGAGTGCATTGCGGTCTCACGAGATGATGACGTAGCGGTGTTGTGAGACAGAAAGACGGAAGTGCCCTTAGACAATTAGATAGTAGATTACCCCGCTCACCAATTCGGAACCCGAGAGGCCCGGCCCACCAAATCGGACCCCGAGGGGCCCGGCCCACCAAATCGGACCCAGAGTGACCCCGCCCCCTAAATCAGACCCAGAGTGACCCCGCCCACCAAATCGGACCCAGAGTGGCTCCGCCCACCAAATCGGACCCAGAGTGACCCCTTCCACCAAATCAGACCCAGAGTGACCCCTTCCACCAAATCGGGCCCAGAGTGACCCCGCCCACCAAATCGGACCCAGAGTGACCCCACCCACCAAATCGGACCCTGAGGTGCCCAGCCCACCAAATCAGACCCTGAGGTGCCCAGCCCATCAAATCGGACCGAGTGACCCCACCCACCAAATTGGTCCCTAAGGTGCCCCGCCCACCAAATCGGACCCAGAGTGGCTCCGCCCACCGAATCGGACCCAGAGTGGCCGCGCCCACAGAATCGGACCAAAAGTGACCCCGCCCACCGAATCGGACCTAGATTTACCCCGCCCACAAAATCAGACCCAGATTGACCCAACCCACCAAATCGGACCGCCTGAGGGGCACCCAAGTGTCAAAGTCTTGCAGGGGCAGCCAGGGCACCATTCCAAAGCACTATCTGTAGTTCCTTCAGGAAATACCCATCTAGTTATAGTGCTTTGGAACAAAGCACTATACTGTTATTCCACCGTGGTAAACTTCTTCTTATTCTTATTATTCAGTCCGCACGTAATGCGGCCCGAACCGCTAAACTCACAGACTCCAGTGAGGTGTCATTTCGAAGCCAGCGTTCCTGAGAGGTGTGCTAAGTATTTTTCGTGTCGATCGGATTTGTAGTTTTTGCGCAATTTGTGTTTGAAAAAAGTCTTTCAATGCGTTTCAATAGAGAAATTTTCCTATACGTTTATAATGGGCTGGTTTCTGAGGCAATTTCTAAAAATAACTGCCACCTGGCTGATTAGCTCATTGATATGCGCAGTCAGACACAGTTACTATGCCAACGCCTATGAAATCTACATCAGCTCACCAGGTCACAAGTTTTGTCAGATAATATCAGCTCTTAAAGTGACAGTACAGCACAATTCCAAACCACTATCCGTAGTCTTATGATTATTAGACTGTGGCCCGATTCTAACTCATCGGGTATTCTAGAATATGCATGTCCACGTAGTATATTGCACAGCCACGCAGTATACAGTGCAGAGCCGTGCAGTACACAGCGCAGAGCCGCGCAGTACACAGCGCAGAGCCGCGCAGTACACAGCGCAGAGCCGTGCAGTACACAGCGCAGAGCCGCGCAGTATACAGCGCACAGCCGCGCAGTATAAAGCGCAGAGCCGTGCAGTACACAGCGCAGAGCCGCGCAGTACACAGCGCAGAGCCGTGCAGTACACAGCGCAGAGCCGCACAGTATAAAGCGCAGAGCCGTGCAGTACACAGCGCAGAGCCGCGCAGTACACAGCGCAGAGCCGCGCAGTACACAGCGCAGAGCCGCGCAGTATAAAGCGCAGAGCCGCGCAGTACACAGCGCAGAGCCGCGCAGTACACAGCGCAGAGCCGTGCAGTACACAGCGCAGAGCCGCGCAGTTTAAAGCGCAGAGCCGTGCAGTACACAGCGCAGAGCCGCGCAGTACACAGCGCAGAGCCGTGCAGTACACAGCGCAGAGCCGCGCAGTATAAAGCGCAGAGCCGTGCAGTACACAGCGCAGAGCCGCGCAGTACACAGCGCAGAGCCACGCAGTACACAGCGCAGAGCCGCGCAGTATAAAGCGCAGAGCCGCGCAGTATAAAGCGCAGAGCCGCGCAGTACACAGCGCAGAGCCGCGCAGTACACAGCGCAGAGCCGTGCAGTACAGAGCGCAGAGCCGCACAGTATAAAGCGCAGAGCCGCGCAGTATACCGCGCAGAGCCGTGCAGTACACAGCGCAGAGCCGCGCAGTACACAGCGCAGAGCCGCGCAGTACACAGCGCAGAGCCGCGCAGTACACAGCGCAGAGCCGTGCAGTACACAGCGCAGAGCCGCGCAGTACACAGCGCAGAGCCGCGCAGTACACAGCGCAGAGCCGCGCAGTACACAGCGCAGAGCCGCGCAGTATACAGCGCAGAGCTGCGCAGTACACAGCGCAGAGCCGCGCAGTACAGAGCGCAGAGCCGCACAGTATAAAGCGCAGAGCCGCGCAGTACACAGCGCAGAGCCGCGCAGTACACAGCGCAGAGCCGCGCAGTACACAGTGCAGAGCCGCACAGTACACAGCGCAGAGCCGCGCAGTACACAGCGCAGAGCCACCCAGTATACAGCGCAGAGCCGCGCAGTACGCAGCGTAGAGCCACGCAGTATGCAGCGCAGAGCCGCGCAGTATACAGCGCTGAGCCGCGTAGTATACAGCGCAGAGCCCCGCAGTATACAGTGCAGAGCCCCGCAGTATACAGCGCAGACACGCGCAGTACACAGCACGGACACGCGCAGTACACAGCGCAGAGCCGCGCAGTACACAGCGCAGAGCCGCGTAGTATACAGCGAAGAGCCACGCAGTATATAGCGCAGAGCCGCGCAGTACAAAGCGCAGAGCTGCGCAGAGCTGCGCAGTATACAGCGCAGAGCCGCGCAGTATACAGCGCAGAACGCGCAGTACACAGTGCAGAGCCGCGCAGTACACAGCGCAGAGCCGTGCAGTACACAGCGCAGAGCCGCGCAGTACACAGCGCAGAGCCACGCAGTATACAGCGCAGAGCCGCGTAGTATACAGCGCAGAGCCGCGTAGTATACAGCGCAGAGCCACGCAGTATACAGCACAGAGCCACGCAGTATACAGCGCAGAGCCACGTAGTTATACTGCCCAGTCACGTAGTATATTGTCCAGTCACATAGTATACTGCATATCCCTGTTAAAAAAAAAAAGAATTAAAATAAAAAAGTTACATACTCACCTCCTGGAGCGGCCGGTATCTGATGGTTGTTGCACCTCCTAGAGCGGCCGGTACACGATGCTTGTTGCACCTGGAGTGGCCGGTACCCGATGCTTGTTGCGCGCTCCGGTCCCAAGAGTGCATTGCGGTCTCACGAGATGATGACGTAGCGGTGTTGTGAGACAGAAAGACGGAAGTGCCCTTAGATAATTAGATAGTAGATTACCCCGCTCACCAATTCGGAACCCGAGAGGCCCGGCCCACCAAATCGGACCCCGAGGGGCCCGGCCCACCAAATCGGACCCAGAGTGACCCCGCCCCCTAAATCAGACCCAGAGTGACCCCGCCCACCAAATCGGACCCAGAGTGGCTCCGCCCACCAAATCGGACCCAGAGTGACCCCTTCCACCAAATCAGACCCAGAGTGACCCCTTCCACCAAATCGGACCCAGAGTGACCCCTTCCACCAAATCGGGCCCAGAGTGACCCCGCCCACCAAATCGGACCCAGAGTGACCCCACCCACCAAATCGGACCCTGAGGTGCCCAGCCCACCAAATCAGACCGAGTGACCCCACCCACCAAATTGGTCCCTAAGGTGCCCCGCCCACCAAATCGGACCCAGAGTGGCTCCGCCCACCGAATCGGACCCAGAGTGGCCGCGCCCACAGAATCGGACCAAAAGTGACCCCGCCCACCGAATCGGACCTAGATTTACCCCGCCCACAAAATCAGACCCAGATTGACCCAACCCACCAAATCGGACCGCCTGAGGGGCACCCAAGTGTGAAAGTCTTGCAGGGGCAGCCCGGGCACCATTCCAAAGCACTATCTGTAGTTCCTTCAGGAAATACCCATCTAGTTCTTATTATTATTCAGTCCGCACGTAATGCGGCCCGAAACGCTTCATTCACAGACTCCAGTGAGGTGTCATTTCGAAGCCAGCGTCCCCAAGAGGTGTGCTAAGTATTTTTCGTGTCGATCGGATTTGTAGTTTTGGCGCAATTTGCGTTTAAAAATGTTTTTTCCCCTCATTGTAATGCATTTCAATAGGGAAATTTTCCCATAGGTTATAATGGCTGGGTTTCTGAGGCAATTTGAAATGTACCTGCCACCTGCCACCTGGCTGATTAGCTCATTGATATGCGCAGTCAGGCCCAGTTACTATGCCAACGCCTGCGAACTGTACATGACCACACCAGCACAGTTTTGCCAGATAATATCAGCTCTTAAAGTGATAGCACAGCACAATTTCAAAGCACTATCTGTAGTCTTATTATAATTATTGCCCCGCTCACCAAATCGGACCCAGAGTGGCGCCGCCCGCCAAATCAGACCCAGAGTGGCGCCGCCTGCAAAATCGGACCCAGAGTGGCGCCGCCCGCCAAGTCGGACCCAGAGTGGCGCCGCCCGCCAAGTCGGACCCAGAGTGGCGCCGCCCGTCAAATCGGACCCAGAGTGGCGCCGCCCGTCAAATCGGACCCAGAGTGACCCGGGCCACCAAATCGGACCCAGAGTGACCCGGGCCACCAAATCAGACCCAGAGTGACCCGGGCCACCAAATCGGACCCAGAGTGACCCGGGCCACCAAATCGGACCCAGAGTGACCCGGGCCACCAAATCGGACCCAGAGTGACCCGGGCCACCAAATCGGACCCAGAGTGACCCGGGCCACCAAATCGGACCCAGAGTGACCCGGGCCACCAAATCGGCCCCAGAGTGACCCGGGCCACCAAATCGGGCCCAGAGTGACCCGGGCCACCAAATCGGGCCCAGAGTGACCCGGGTTGACCAAATCGGGCCCAGAGTGACCCGGGTTGACCAAATCGGGCCCAGAGTGACCCGGCCCACCAAATGGGACCCAGAGTGACCCGGCCCACCAAATGGGACCCAGAGTGACCCGGCCCACCAAATGGGACCCAGAGTGACCCGGCCCACCAAATGGGACCCAGAGTGACCCGGCCCACCAAATGGGACCCAGAGTGACCCGGCCCACCAAATGGGACCCAGAGTGACCCGGCCCACCAAATGGGACCCAGAGTGACCCGGCCCACCAAATGGGACCCAGAGTGACCCGGCCCACCAAATGGGACCCAGAGTGACCCGGCCCACCAAATGGGACCCAGAGTGACCCGGCCCACCAAGCCTCAACCCTGAGGGGCTACAACTACCAAACCAGCGCCTGAGGGGCACCCAAGTGTGAAAGTCTTGCAGGGGCAGCCCGGGCACCATTCCAAAGCACTATCTGTAGTTCCTTCAGGAAATACCCATCTAGTATTATTATTGTAATCCGAACGTGGTAAAATTATTATTCAGTTGTTTTCCGCAATTAATACGTCCCGAACCGCTGCACGCACAGACTCCAGTGAGGCGTCATTTCGAAGCCAGCGTCCACGAGAGGTGTGCTAAGTATTTTTCGTGTCGATCCGATTTGTAATTTTTTAAAAAATTGCATTTTTTTAAAATAAATTTCCCATAGGAAATAATGGCGAACTTTCCATTACCCCCAACTTGACCTTCCAAAGATGGCAGCTATGCAAATGTACGGTGTCCATTTTAGGACATGATCATTTATCAAAGTCAAACATCAGAATAAAGTGACTATGACACCCTCTCGTCCCGTGTGTGAAAAGTAAGTGCACCCCCGGTCCCGGGGGTGAAAAGTAAGTGCACCCCAATTCCGTGGGTGAAAAGTAAGTGCACCGAGTGTCCCTGCCCCCCAAATCTGACCCCGCCCCCCAATTCGGACCCCGAGTGACCCCGCCCACCAATTCGGACACCGAGTGGCCCTGCCCACCAAATCGGACCCCGAGTGGCCCCACCCACCAAATCGGACCCGGAGTGACCCCGCCCACCAAATCGGACCCAGAGTGACCCGGGCCACCAAATCGGACCCAGAGTGACCCGGGCCACCAAATCGGACCCAGAGTGACCCGGGCCACCAAATCGGACCCAGAGTGACCCGGGCCACCAAATCGGACCCCGAGTGGCCCCGCCCACCGATTCGGACCTCGAGTGACACCGCCCACCGATTCGGACCCCGAGTGGCCCCGCCCACCGATTCGGACCCCGAGTGGCCCTGCCCACCGAATCGGACCCCGAGTGACCCCGCCCACCAATTCGGACCCAGAGTGACCCCGCCCACCAATTCGGACCCAGAGTGACCCCGCCCACCAATTCGGACCCAGAGTGACCCCGCCCACCAAATCGGACCCAGAGTGACCCGGCCCACCAAATCGAACCCAGAGTGACCCGGCCCACCAATTCGGACCCTGAGTGACCCCGTCCACCAAATTGGACCCTGAGTGACCCCGCCCACCAAATCGGTCCCTGAGGTGCCCCGCCCACCAAATCGGACCCAGAGTGGCTCCGCCCACCAAATTGGTCCCAGAGTGACCCCGCCCACCAAGTCGGACCCAGAGTGGCCTCAACCCTGAGGGGCTACAACTACCAAACCGGCGCCTGAGGGGCACCCAAGTGTGAAAGTCTTGCAGGGGCAGCCCGGGCACCATTCCAAAGCACTATCTGTAGTTCCTTCAGGAAATACCCATCTAGTTAACATTGTTACTTATGACTGTTGTGTTTGAAACTGTTAAACTGTAAAGCGCTGCGGAATATGTTGGAGCTATATAAATAAGTATTATTATGACTGGCCCCACCCCCATCCTGGTATGAATGGCCCCATCAGAAAACATAAAAAAAAATAAATCATTTCACTTACATTCCCTGCGCCCCCTCGCAGCATCTTGTTCCGCTGCCAGCAGCTGCTTTATGCTTGTAAGCAGCGCATGGCAGGGATGTCCTGCGCAGCTCAAAAGCAGAGCACAGCTGCCAGAATACTTGCTGCTCTGCACGCCGGGACTGTGTGCGCAGAGAGCAGGGAGTATTTATTGCTCTTCAGTAGTGCAGTGTCAGCCAGAGCCTTCCTGCTGCTGCCCGTGGTCACACGTGCAGCTGCTTAAGATAAATGAATATTCACTTCTCTGGGCGTGGAGAGAGGTGAGTATTCATTTCTCTTAAGTAGTGAAACACGTGGCTGCCTGGCAGCAGCAGGAAGCCGGCGGCTGACACTGCACCCTACTGAAGAGCAATGAATACTTACTGCCCACCACACATATAGTCCCGGTGTGCAGAGCAATGAGTATTACGGCAGCTGCCCTTCGGCTTGCAAGCAGCGCATGATGTCCCTGCCATGCGCTGCTTACAAGCACAAAGCAGCTGCTGGCATCGGAGCAAAATGCTTTGAGGGAGTGCCGGGAAGGTAAGTGTAATGATTCGGGGTTTTTTTATGTCTTCTGATGGGGCCATGCATACCAGGATCGGGCTGGGGAGCCAATCATACCAGAATAAGGATGGGGCCATGCATACTAGGACAAGATGGGGGTGGGGGCCATGCTTACCAAGACCGGGGTTGGGGGCTAATCATACCAAGATACTATTAAAGAGAAATATTCATTGCCCTCCACATCCATGGGCATAGAATGCAGTGAATATTAATTTCTCTTCAGCAGCGCGCACAGGAGTTAGCCACCGCAGCTGTCTCCAGCCTCCCTGTGACCCGCTGCTCCCCCTATGCCACTCACCCACCTACCTCCCCAACACAACCAGAGCCGGTACATCCAGACTATAATACGCACTCCCCATTTTCCTCCATGTTTTTGGAGGAAAAAGTGCATCTTATAGTCCGAAAAATACGGTAAGTATTTGATCACTTACCAACCAGCAAGAATTCTGTCTCTCACAGACCTGTTAGTTTTTCATTAAGAAGCTCTCCTACTCTGCACTCATTACCTGTATTAATTGCACATGTTTGAAATCATTACCTGTATAGAAGACCCTTGTCCCCACACTCAATCACACTCCAAGCTCTCCGCCATGGCCAAGAACAAAAAACTGTCTAAGGACACCAGGGACAAAATTGTAGACCTGCACAAGACTGGTATGGGCTCCAGGGTAGACCTGCACAAGACTTGCATGGGTTCCAGGACAATAGGCAAGCTGCTTGATGAGAAGGCAACAACCCTTGGTACAGTTATTAGAAAATAGAAGAAATACAAGATCTCTGTCAATCTTCCTCGATGTGGAGCTCCCTGCAAGATCTCGTCTCAAGGGGTAAGTATGATTCTAAGAAAAGTCAGGAATCAGGCCAGAACAAAATGGCAGGACCTGGTCAAAGACTTAAAAAGAGCTGGGACTACAGTCTCAAACTTACTGTCAGTAACATACTATGCTGTCATAGATTAAAATTCTGCAGGGCACGCAAGTTCCCCCTGCTTCGGCACAAGTCCAGACCCGTTGGAAATCTGTCAGTGACCATGTGGATGATCCAGAGGAAGCATGGGAGAAGGTCATGTGGTCAGATGAGAACAAAATATAACTGTGGTATAAACTCCACCCTTTGTTTTGAGTGAGAAGGATGAGTACATCCCAACCATGAAGCATGATAGGGGAAACCTCATGATGCTTTTCTGCGAAAGAAATCAGATGACTGCACTATATTGAAGGGAGGATGAATGGGGTCATGTATCATAAGATTATGGCCAACAACCTCTTTTCCTCAGTAAGAGCATTGAAGGTGGGTCATGGCTGGGTCTTCCAGCATGACATTGACCCCAAACACACAGCCTTGGCAACTAAAAAGTGGCTTCGTAAGAAGCATTTCAAAGTCCTGGAGTGGCCTAGCCAGTCTCCAGAAAAACTTTGAAGGGAGCTGAAAATGTTGCCCGGTGACAGCCCTGAAACCTGAACTAACTGGAGATCTGTATGGAGGAGTGGGCCAAAATCCCTGCTGCAGTGTGTGTAAACTTAGTCAATAACTATGGGAAACGTCTGACCTCTGTAATTGTAAACAAAGGTTTCTGTACTAAATATTAAGTTCTTTTTTACATGAAATCTACTATTGACATTGAAATCCTCACCAGAATGTCACACAAAAAAAAAATTCATGATGGGTAAAATCAGTGAGCTGTCTCAAGACCTGTGCAACCTTATTCTTGCAAAATATACTCATGGGATTGGTTACAGAAACATTTATAAACTACCAGAGGCGTAGCTAAGGGTTCAGCTCAGGGGGGGAGAACCTTCTGAGTGGGCCCCTAACCCTTGATTACAACTATGGTGGCACACTTTAATCATGGGTATAGGGGGAACCTCAGTAGATGATCCTGCTGTAATCGAAAATGTATAATGGCCCCCGCTTTAGCCCCCACGTTGTATCTTTCTTGGATCCTGGACTCTGTCCCTTTCTGTGGGCTGCAAATTGCAGAAAATAAAAACAGCCAGTAAATGCGTATAGAGTCCATCATATGGGAATAGGTCCCTGAATTAAACCAGGAAACCCTAAAAGGAATACTCTTGTCTGGACAAGACCCTAAGGGTATGTGTCCACGTTCAGGATTGCATCAGGATTTGGTCAGGATTTTTCATCAGTATTTGTAAGCCAAAACCAGGAGTGGAACAATTAGAGGAAAAGTATAATAGAAACACATGCACCAATTCTGCATTTATCACCCACTTACAAATACTGATGAAAAATCCTGACCAAATCCTGATGCAATCCTGAACGTGGACACATACCCTAAAGAGGTGAATGGAAAACAAGAGGAAAGCAGAAGAAAGGGGGGGGGGGGGAGGTAAAATATCACACAATGAAAGAAGAAAGTGCGCCCCCTGTATGTCATCTCTTCTTTTTTTCCCTTCTCCCCATTTGCGGGCCATGTTATTCAGACTGAGTATACATATGCA